>NC_141674.1:103747567-105216184 GCF_028749965.1 Puma concolor | reverse complement strand
TATTTAAATCAGGCTAGAAAAAGGAGGGAAAAGACATTTATGTCATTACAATTAGACAATTAAATGAACAAATAGGGCTTCTGACAATTATATAAAGCAAGATTTAATAATTTCTAGAACTATTAACTAGTTCATTCTTTTATTAAGAGAGAGAGAGAAAATCCTTTTACAATGGATTTTTAAAAATGGATAAAATTCAGTAACCACAATGCAAAAGATTCTGAGAGGGTCCTGCTGAACTGAAAAGGGTATCACAAAATTACTAAGATTTTCAGCAATGAGTCTTCTCCAAACACAATTATTTCCTTTTATTTTCCTTGCAAACAATTATTTCCTTTTATTTTCCTCACTGATAAGCATTTTTAATAAATATCATTGCCCTTTTCTTTAAATAGTGTTATTGCTTTCTGTAATTAGTTCTTTTAGAATACCCAGTAGTTGTAGGAGTTTTTTCCATTATACAAATATAAACTGCTTTCTAAGAAAACAAATTGGTATAATTTGTTTTCTTCTGGAGGATATAGACAAATTTGGTCTCTAGCAATTTGAAGGACTGCCCAGAATGGTTTATATAACTTATATGAATTGAAATAATAACTTATATGAATTGAAAATAAGAGAAATTAAGTATTTCAACCAAAAAAATTTTACGGTTCTTAAATTTTCAGAGAGTACTGGGCTCCTTTCAATTTTCACAGGCAACTGTTTTGTGCTTTTTCTATGTGATTCCCTGACATTATTCTTTTTAAGTAATCAAATGACTTTCCCCTGCTCACCACATCAAAATGCTACCTGGACCATGGTCATGTGGCCATTCTTACTATTATTACTACTACTACAAAACTTTTTTTTAAAAAAGGCAGTCTCTCATATTTTATTAAGAACCTAACATGCTAAGGATCTGCTCCAAGATTCTGAATTTCACCAGTTTGTAATGTATGAGAATTTCTATTCTGGCTTGTTGTTCTTAAACTAGAAACATGTGGTGTATAACTTACCACCGACTTTCGTTCAAATAACAAAACAGCTCAAGTTTTAGATACTCCACAGATTAGCAAAAATGTGCTACCTAGAGTAGATCAAGTAGTTAAGTAGTTAGTGTTTACTGACCAGCCATACAAAAGTTGATTTAAGATTTTGAAGTGAGGGGGCGCCTGGGTGGCGCAGTCGGTTAAGCGTCCGACTTCTGCCAGGTCACGATCTCGCGGTCCGGGAGTTCGAGCCCCACGTCAGGCTCTGGGTTGATGGCTCGGAGCCTGGAGCCTGTTTCTGATTCTGTGTCTCCCTCTCTCTCTGCCCCTCCCCCGTTCATGCTCTGTCTCTCTCTGTCCCAAAAATAAAATTAAAAACGTTGAAAAAAAAAAATTTTTTTTTTAAAAATAATAAAAAAAAAAAAAAAAAAGATTTTGAAGTGAGGATTTTTAAAAAGTTCACCTGTTAGCTAAGGTTGACCAAAGTGATTCTTGAGCCTTATTATCCTATTTAGGCCAAGCCTGACTATAAAATTGGGTATGAACTGGATTCCATACTTCTTATGATCTCATACTTTTTCTGGTCTTCTTCCACTAATATTCATGTGTTTAAATGTTGGTACAGAACCATTATCCTGTGGTAATATCCAATTGGTGTATCAAAAAGAGCCTGAGGCTCTCATGGTCAAATTGGCTCCATTTGAAACAGAATTTTGACCAAATGGTAGCTCAAAAATTCTGAAAAGGAAAAGATTCAAATCTGGTTTCAAATACAGAGGTTCCAACAGATGGACACTGGCAGAGATAACTTGTCATGTACAGTTTTTAGCTAAACTTTCAATGCTATCCAGAAAACCTCCACATCACTGAAATCGGTTTCCTTCATAACCCAGTGAAATTGCTCCCAGGGCAGATTGCTTAACCTGTCCTTTTAGAGATTCCAGAATATCAGCTTATGAAAAGCGAAAGAAAGAAAAAAAGTAAAAAGAGAGAGATCCATTATTCCCTGATTGTGTTTCTTTTCTCTCCTCGCACCTATTTTGTTTTAATATAATTTTCTGGAGGGAGGCTTTACTTAAAGATCAACAGTTCCCTCTCATATATAAGGGTGAATTATGTACTGATAATTGTCTTGTTCACTTCAGGTAGGAGTGTAATTTGGCACAACAGCTTTGGAAAATTATTTGGCAGTGTCTACTAAAGGCAACTGCAGATATAAGCATAGAAATGGATATAAATATAGATAGGAAAATAGGCATATATGTATATATTCTGTGAACCAACAATGCCAATTTTAGCTAAATAGCCTAGAACCATGCTGCTAACCTGGTAAACACTAGCTGCATAGAGCTGTTGACCACTATGGCTAGTGCCATATGTTGACATGGTAATATTTTGGATTATATTAAGCTAAATTATATTGTTAAAATCATTTCACCTATTTCTTTTTACTTTTTTAATGTGGCTACTAGAAAATGTAAAATTACATTTGTGGCTAGCATTAAACTTCTTTTATATGTATATTTTTAAATTTACATCCAAGTTAGCATATAATGCAACAGTGACTTCACGGGTAGATTCCTTAGTGCCCCTTACCCATTTAGCCCATCCCCCCTCCCACAGCCCCTCCAGTAACCCTGTTTGTTCTCCATGTTTAAGAATCTCTTATGTTTTGTCCCCCTCCCTGTTTTTTTTTTTTTTTTAATTTTTTTTTCAACGTTTATTTATTTTTGGGACAGAGAGAGACAGAGCATGAACGGGGGAAGGGCAGAGAGAGAGGAAGACACAGAATCGGAAACAGGCTCCAGGCTCTGAGCCATCAGCCCAGAGCCTGACGCGGGGCTCGAACTCACGGACCGCGAGATCGTGACCTGGCTGAAGTCGGACGCTTAACCGACTGCGCCACCCAGGCGCCCCTCCCCCTCCCTGTTTTTATGTTATTTTTGCTTCCCTTTCCTTGTGTTCATCTGTTCTGTGTCTTAAAGTCCATATATGAGTGAAGTCATATGATTTTTGTCTTTCTCTGACTAATTTCACTTAGCATAATACCCTCTAGTTCCATCCACGTAGTTGCAAATGGTAGCATTAAATTTCTATGGGACAACACTGCTTTAGAGAGAGGTGTGCATATGTTCACCACAAGACATGTAAATAATGTTTATAATTGCTTTATTCTAAATGACTCTAACCTGGAAACAACTCAAATGTCCAACAACGGCAGACTAAATATATTGTGATGTAGTTATATGATGGAACACACACAGCAGTAAAAACTTATGAAAAAACATGGATGTATGTTAACTAGAATTTAAATTTTTAAAAAATGGATGTATCTATACCATAGTTTACAGTGAACAAATCAGATTATCCCCGCCCCATGAAAAAGGCCCTGGAGTATTTGCTTTCTGATTGCATTTACATGAAAGCAAAGAATAAGGAAAACTATGGTGATAGACATTTAAGGAAGGCTAACCCTGTGGAATGTTGCCTGAGAAGAGGCACGAGGAAGCTTTCCACAGTCTGAAAATATAATGTACCTTAGTCTGGGTAGTGGTTTACTCAGGTGGGTTTACTTTAATTAATAAAGTAACTTTTAACTGCACACTTAGTGTACTTTACATTTGTTCTAAGTAAAAATAATTAAAAGGCTGCTTGATTAGCTAAGGTTTGCCAAACTGATACTGAAATTTATTCTCCTAGGTAAGCCTAGGCTAGGATGCAAATTAGGTTCACCTTAGGAAACTAGAAAAAGAACAAATTAAATTGTAGGTAGGCAAAAGAAAAATAATAAACATCAGAGCAGAAGTCAATGAAATTGAAAACAGGAAGACAGAGAAAAGCAACAAAGCTAAAAGCTGGCTCTTTGAAAAGATCAATAAAATTGATAAACCTCCAACCAAGCTACTAACTGATAAAAACAAAAAAGAGAGAGAAAAGTACAAATTATTACTATAAGAAATGAAAGATATGGCGAGTCTGGGTGGCTCAGTCAACTAAGCATCCAACTTTGGATCAGGTCATGATCTTGAGGTTAGTGGTTTGGACCCCTACATTGGACTCTGCGCTGACAGCTCATAGCCTGGAGCCTGCTTCAGATTCTTTTGTCTCCCTCTCTCTCTGCCTCTCCCCCACTTGTGTGTTGTTTTTTTCTCTCTCACTCAAGAATAAAAAAATAAACATTTAAAAATTAAAAAATGAAATGAAAGAGGCCATCAGTACTGATCCCATGGATGTTAAAAGGGTAATAAAGGAATATGAGAAAAAACTCTGTGCCTACAAATGTGATCACTTAGGTGAACTGGACCAATTCCTTGAAAGACACAACCTACCAAACTCACACAAGGAGAAATAGATAATCTGAACAGACATATATCTATTAAGGAAATTGAATCAACAATTAATAACCTCCCAGAACACAAAGTAGGTTCAAAGTGTTCCTTGTGACATTTTGGGTGCTCTCATACTTTTGGCTTTCTACTTATTTGACAACATTTTGATGATGGTCTCCCTTTTTTGAGGAAACGTGAGATTCACAGTCCCTTATTTACTACTAATATTTAAATATTTTTATATTAATCTCTGTACATCATATTCTAAGATTGACACACTTCCATGGAAAATGCAGCCCCTGAGCCACTGGAAGACAGGTACAATTTAGTCTTTAAAGTCAGTTCCCAGTCAGTGTATGGTTAATAAACCTGTTTTAATTCTGTGTCTAAACCTCTGCTTCTGCATTCTCCTCCTTGTGCTTCACCTCTCACTTCTGAGAGGTTTTGGAGATCCATTTTGCTTTTGTTTTGCTCCGGGATACCCTTTTGCTCTCAGGACGTAACTTGGGGCATGAAGGGGGGAGATAGCATGTAGAGTCAAAGCCAGAGCTTTTCTGGGCTTAGCCATTTGGCTCCCGTTAAAGGTTGAGGCCTCTCTATCACCATTCAAGTCCTACCACAAAACTTCATCCTTCTGTGTCCTCTAAGGACATTGTTTCTGTGACTTCCATTCTTATACTGCAATCTCATCTGTGCAATAGAGAAATTAGCTTTGCAAAATTCAGTAATTTGATCACCCCAGCGTGGCTCTAGGCTCCTCTGATGGCTGTCTCTGCGCACTCCTCGAGGGAGTGCTTGTGGAGGCTCCTGGGCTCTGCTTCAATGCTAACCCCTCGGCCTCCCCAGAAAAGACCCCTTTCGGGTCCTGACCAGAGACTGATGGAAAATGTTCTCTCTTCTTCCTCTCTAACTGTGAACACTCATTTCAATGTTGTCATACACTGTAATTCAACATCCATTTTAAATCTCAGAGGACATGAATTTGGGGGCTTTGGCATCTGATGGTTTGGTTTGATCTTGCCACTTCCACTAGCTCTGGCCTGTCAGTCAAATTTTGAGTTTTTACATTCCAGCTTCCTCCTCTGTAACAACAGAGATAACATTTACGTTGAATTGCTGCTACTAGAATTAAATTGCCTATTATACTTTATGCCAATTTACTTTTACTATTTAACTTGCATTTTTAACTATTTTAATATTATTTTACTATAATCACACTGTTCTGTTTCCTTTGTCTTTATTTTTTCAGTTACAGCCTGCTTAAGACAATTGATTCATTCTGGTATTTCAGCTATGGTAGTGACAAAATTAATTTTAAAAAGAATCTTTCCTTAAAAAAAAAAGGTGACTCAATATAAAGAAGACATTAGGTTATCAGTGGTAAAGGAACATGGATATGGCCAAATATTAAAGTGTTATTCCATGAAGTTTGAAAAACATGATTTGGGCTCATTTTTATGGGATATCCTCCCTCCCTCTTGTCACTCCAGGCGCACTCCTTCTTGCCCTAAGTCAGGAAGGTGGGAGTTGGCTCAGTTGTCTCCTCCATACAGTCACTTTTTCCTTTGTGCCCCTCAAGGGAACTCTCTGTTCAGACCATTAGGAAATATCAAGGTCCCTAAATACTTCCAGTTGGGAGATGTGATTCCTTCATCCCTAGAACCATGGAGTCTGTTTCTGGGGAGGACTAAATCGTTTTGTTCTTTCTCTTCTTCATTCCGTCCATTAGTTGCCAGTGTTAAGTAGGCCTTACTTTTAACCTTCTCTTTCTTTTCAACATCAGGGAGGCTGAGCCAGGAGGGGACGGCAAATCTTGGTGAAGGCTTCTCAGTGCGCGCTGGCAGGCTGGCCAAACACGAGGGCTCTGGAGGCAAACTGCCTGGCCCTGAGTGCTGGCCCTCCCCGTCACAGGGCTGGGCCCCTTGGAAAGTCAGACCAGCCTTTCGGTGCCTGAGTGTCCTCACCTGCAAGCAGGGGTGCTGATAACCTACACCGTCTCGGGGTTGTTATGGGGACTAGATAGGTTATGCTCGGTACAGCACCGAGGAACTGCGTGCTGCTCACACGGTGACGCTCGCTCGGAGAAAACTGCCAGTATCATTGTAACTAAGACTTCCGTTTTCACTTCTAACTGCACCACTGCTGACTTTCAGCATTCCCCAGAATAAATGAGGAGTGTTAAATGGTTCACTTGGGCTCTTCTCGTCCGTATTAGTGACCAACACCTGGAAAACTGGTTGCTTGATAATTTCCATGGTGAGTTAACTGATGAGACAGCACAGCAGGTAAATGGATCCAACTTGATCAAATTCTCAGCCCTTGGACAGGCGTGATGAGTGTTCAGCTCATGGTAGACAATCTTTTGCACCTGCTTCTAGCAAGAGCTTTTAATAGCCGGTCAGACTTATCCCAAATATAATAAGAAAAGTCCCAATTATGTACCAGTAACCTATTCCTTTTGTTGTTGTTGCTTTTAAGAAATCAAAGTAGGAAAATTTAATTTACCTGGAATTTGTAGATTTCCTCTTTCAGTTATGATGGCATATCTGCAGTAAACCAGCACAGACACTGAAAACAGTAGATCAAATCTAGTTTAAAGGAATTGTTTGAAGTCTTTGGAAGGCTACCAATGCAACTAGGACACACAGAGCCAGCTCAAGAGAGAGAAAGGGAGAGAGAGAGAAGCTCATTGGAATGAAACTAATTTTCTGCCTTTTCCCCTCAGGCATTGGCCAGTTCTTGGCATAGGACCCAGAGACTGAGAAGCTGGGGAGAAGGCAGCTACTAAGAATCAGAAAAAATAGCAGCACTTTAAATAATCCATGAGGAGGGGAAAAGGGAGCCATAGTGGGGGCTGGAGAGATTTGTGGGGCTGTCCAGGTATTCAGACTTGAGGAGTCAAGATCCTGGAGTGCATTGGGATGTGAACCAGATAATTGGAAAGGGTTTGCCCTTGTTAACCTTAAAAATAAAACTGCCAGTTATTTTACCAGCAAAAAACGTGTTTTTTCAAGAACAGTAGAGAATTGCAATAGGTAAGCTATAGCAAAACCATAGGCAAGTCCACTCAACAAAGGAGAAGGGTCTTTTATAAAGTGAAAGGGGAAGTTAGGTAGGTGTTACAAACAAAAACTGTATTGGAGTAAACTGGGGGTTCAAAGTATAGTGGCTTTTCATTGGCTGAGTTGTGACTGTTTCTCATTAGCTGGGCTACTGCTGGGGGAGGAGGAAAGCCTTTCTTCCTCCTGCTGGAATAGTAAAGTAATATCCACTTGCAAGGTCTGTCTCATCCTTTTGGTATGGCAATTTGTGACAGCTCCCCCTACCAAATCTCCCATCTTCACCTTAGCCAGGTTTTAAGTTACTAATTTTCACACCCTCAAGGCATTTGCAAATTCTGCTATAGACAGTCAAGAAGCTATGAAGGCAAGCAGAGTACCGCTGAAAGAAGAGCAGTTTTCAGTGGTACATGGTGCAAAGGAGATAGATATGAATTGAAGTTCAGGTCTCCCCAAAGAGAAGGTACTGCTCAGATGGCAGCCCTAAAGATCTACCACCTAGGAATGTAGACAAAACCAGATATAGGCTGAGACTTCCAAGCAGTGCAAACTGTCAAATAGCTTAATTATGGAATGGATTGAGGTGATCTGCCTCTCTATAATCTCTCCCAAAAGGTAACATTATCCAAAGACTCCATGGTTCTTCATATATCAGGACCATCACTCAACCACATTTTTCAGGCATACAAAGAGATGAACAAGAGGGGGACGGCAGGAAAGCAAACAATAGAGACTGATTCACAACATGATTGAGCTATTGGACTTACCAGATAGGAACACTCAAATATATATGTTTTAGGCATTCAAGGACGTAGATGACAAAATGGAAACTTACATTAGAGATTAGGAATCTATTGAAAACTCAAATGGAAATCCTAGAACAAAAATATGTGATAACTAATTTTAAAAAGCAACATATGGTTGGGGCAGCTGGGTGGCTCAGTTGGTTAAGTGTCCAATTCTTGATTTTCGCTCAGGTCATGATCTCCCAGTTTGTGGAGTTGAGCCCCACAGCAGGCCCTGCATGGGGCTTCTCACTAAGAGTATGGAGCCTGCCTGGGATTCTCTCTCACCTTCTGTCTCTGCCCTTTATCTGCTGTCTCTTTCTCTCTCTCTCTCTCAAAATAAATAAATAAAAACTTAAAAAAAAGTAACATAGTTTTAATAGCAGTTTGGACCCAGTTGAAATATATTAGTAATTGAAATAATAAGTATAAAATACCTAGCTGAAGTATAAAGAGCTAAAAGGAAAGGAACTTCAGAGCTTCAGAGGGGAGAGTTTTTAAAAAGTGTAAGTCATGTTTTTAAAGGGCTAACGTATCTGTATTTGAAGTTTCACGTTAAAGGAGATTGAAATTGGGTTGAAATCAATTTTGTAAAATATAATGGCCAATTAAAAAATAACTGATGAACTATCAAGCCAAATGTACAAGAAATTCTGTCAACTCCAAACAAAATTAAAGACAAGAGAACTGTATCCAGGCATGTGATTGTAAAACTACTGAAAATCAAAGGCAAACAAAATCTAGAAACACCTGGAAGAAAACAACTCATGTTATATTCATTATTAAAGGGCTAAAATACTATAATTTTCAATCTGCATTTAATCCCTGGCAAAATATCTTGCAAAGTGAAGGTGAAATAAAGGCTTTTCCAGATAAGCAGAATACCTTCAGTAAAGGAAATTCAGAAGATCATTCTTCAGGCAGAAATGATCCCAAGGGAATATGGAAAATGAAAGAAGGAATGAAAAGCAATGGATATGTAAAATATGTGATTAAATCAAATAAATATAACTGTCCAAAGCAAAAATAATGACTGTGTGATTTGAACATATTTTGAAATATAATGAATGATAAAAACTCAAAAGGCAGGAGGGTAAATGGAATTAGTATTAGTAAAGCCCTAGTGTTGCCCACTGAACTGGGGAGACCCAGGGCCCTGGGGCCCTGTCCCAGCCAGTCCCAAAGGTGTCGCTGAAGGTTCTTGGTCTTGTCTCGAGAAAGAATTTAAGAACAGACATGCAACACAGCAGATGTGCAACACAAGTGGTAATGATTATTAAAGCGAAAAATGCACTCTCAAGATATGAGATATGAGGGCAGGTGAGCTAAAGAAGGAGGGAGGGAGAGGGCTTGGGTTTCTATTTTTTATTGACAGTTGTTAACTAGGGGATGGACTATTGTTGGGGCAGGGATTTCTTAGAAGCAGAGTTTCTCACCTTTTCTTCCTTATTTGGTCAGAGGTTTCCCATCCTGGCACCCACCATCTGGGGCCTGTCTGGTTTGATCTGGCTTCTTGTGGAGTGGCGCCAGGCACGACAGGCCTAGCTGACCATGACTTCCTCTTTGCTGGCTTCCAGGTCAGAGCCTAACTTAACTGCCTGCTCTAACATTAGCATAGTTTAGAAAGTACAGAAGTTCTAATTTATATTAGAGTCTTTCATTTAGATTTTACAGAACACATAAAAGTAAAATAATGTGTATCAGAATGAAACTAAACGCTGAACAATTATTTTTATGTAATTCCAACAGTTTAAAATATATACATAATCTTGTTTTTATGCTAACAATATGTTATTGTGATACAATTTACAAACAACGCACATATATAAAGTGTACAGTTTAATGAATCTCGACAAATGTATACACCCTTGTAACCATTAGCCAGACCAAACTTTATAGAACATTAGCTCAAGAAGTTTCCCTCATGTAAGCTTCCAATCAAAATACCCCAGAGAAGCTACAACTCTTCTGATTCCTATGACTACAACTTAGTTTTGTCTGTTCTGCCTTTTCTGGGACTTCTTGTAACTGGAATCATACATGAGTAACACACAGGAACACTAAAATAGCTATGTTTTAGATATTTAAAAACATCCTTTTGCAGAGGCATCTTTTGCTGAACATACTGTTTCCATGTTATCCATGTTATTGTGAGCATTTGTCATTTGGTCATTTGTATTGCTGAGTAGTGATCCAGAGAATATAAAAGTTTATCAGTTCTGGGGTGCCTGGGTGGCTCAGTCAGTTAAGCTCAGGTCACGATCTCATACTTTGTGAGTTCAAGCCCTACTTTGGGCTCTGTGCTGACAGCTCAGAACCTGGGGCCTGCTTTGGGTTCTGTGTCTCCCACTGTCTCTGCCCCTTCCCTGCTAGTGCTCTGTCTCTCTCTCACTCTCAAAAAAATGAATAAAACACTAAAAAAAATTTTTTTTTAAGTTTATCAGTTCCCCTGTTGGTAGACATTTGGGTTGTTTTTAGTTTTTGCCTAGTATGAATAAATACTGCAATAATCATTTTCTGGAATCTTTTTGGATGCATACATTCATTTCTCTTGGGAAATAAATAGGAGTACTATTATTATTGCTGGATCATAGGGTTAAGTGTATGTTTAACTTTATGAACTCCCCAAAAGCTTTCCAAAGTGGTTGTGCTAGTTTACAGTCCAACTAACACCATACAGCAGAATCATTACACAGTCTACAAGGAGTTGGGGGAGGATTGGGCAACAATAACAACTTTCAAAATTAGTCTTTCCAGATGACCTTTCTTCATATTCTTCCAAATCCTTTGAAGGATGTGTAGAGATGGCCATGGTCACACCAACAGGTTTTACTACCAGCCTATCTAAGCCTGACAGCAGAGCCGTAGAAACAGTAACCAAGGCAACCCAAGTATTAGGCTCTTAAACCCTCGATGGGAATCTGTCAGTAGTATGGTGCAGTCAACAAGCACTAGCTCTCAAGGTAGCTGTTAAATTCACAGGATTTTGTCATCATTAAAAATTAAAGTATAGGGACACCTGGGTGGCTCAGTTGGTTAAGTGTCCAACTTCAGCTCAGGTCATGATCTCGCAGTTTGTAGTTTTGAGCCCCACATCAGGCTCTGTGCTGACAGCTCAGAGCCTGGAGCTTGCTTCAGATTCTGTGTCTCCCTCTCTCTGCCTCTCCCCCGCTTGCACTCTGTCTCTCTCTCAAATATAAATAAACATTAAAAAAAATAGGGGCGCCTGGGTGGCTCAGTCCGACTTCAGCTCAGGTCACGATCTCACGTTCATGAGTTCGAGCCCCGCGTGGGGCTCTGTGCTGATGGCTCAGAGCCTGGAGCCTGCTTCTGATTCTGTGTCTCCCTCTCTCTCTGACCCTCCCCCATTCATGCTCTGTCTCTCTCTGTCTCAAAAATAAATACACATTAAAAAAAAATAAAAAAAAATAATAATGATGTGTTTTAACTTACAATTAAATAAATTATAACAAAAACAAAGTAATAAATATCCAGAACACATCACTTTCTAATTATTTCACAACATTTTACTATTATCTATGCTCTTGGGGTTCTTTATGTGTATTATATTTTTTAATTAAATTAATTTTTTAAATTTAACATAAAATTTGCCATCTTAAAAAAACTTACCATCTTCATCATTTTTAAGTGTACAGTTCAGTGGCATTAACTGTGTTCACATTATTATGCTACCATCACCACCATCCATCCATAGAACTTTTTTCCTCTTTTAGCAAACCTAAATTCTGTCGCTAGTAAACAATGACTCCCCATTTCCCCCTGCCCAGCCGAATAAACAACATTCTTTTTTTAAATTTAATTTAATTTTTAAATTTACATCCAAGTTAGTTAGAATATAGTGCGACAATGATTTCAAGAGTAGATTCCTTAATGCCCCTTACCCATTTAGCCCATCCCCCCTCCCATACCCCCTCCAGTAACCCTCTGTTTGTTCTCCATATTTAAGAGTCTCTTATGTTTTGTCCCCCTCCCTGTGTCTATATTATTTTTGCTTTCCTTCCCTTATGTTCATCTGTTTTGTCTCTTAAAGTCCTCATACAAGTGAAGTCATATATTTGTATTTCTCTGACTAATTTTGCTTAATCCCCTCTAGTTCCATCCACATAGTTGCCAATGGCAAGATTTCATTCTTTTTGATTGCCGAGTAATACTCCATTGTATATATATACCACATCTTTATCCACTCATCCATCGATGGACATTTGGGCTCTTTCCATACTTTGGCTATTGTTGATAGTGCTGCTATAAACATGGGGGTGCATGTGTCCCTTTGAAACATCACACTTGTATCCCTTGGATAAATACCTAGTAGTGCAATTGCTGGGTCATAGTTGTATTGCTGGGTAGTTCTATTTTTAATTTCAATAAATAAAAAATTTTAATTTCAAAAAATAAAATAAATTCTGTCTCTATGAATTTGAATATTCCACGTTCCCATGTAAGTGGGATCATATGGCATTTATCCTTTCATGACTGGCTTATATCACTTAGCATATTGTCTTCAGGGTTCCTCCATGTTGTAACATGTGTTAGAATTTTCTTCCTTTTTAAGGCTGAATGATATTCCATTGTATGTATATACCACATTTTGTTTATCCAGTCCTCTGTTGATAGACACTGGGTTGTTTCCACCTTTTGGTTTCAGTAAATAATGTTGCTATGAACATGGGCATACAAATATCTCCTTTCAGTTCTTTTGGGTATACACCCAGAAGTAGAATTTCTGAATTATATGATAATTTTATTTTTAATTTTTTGAGGAACTGCCATACAGTTTTCCAGAGGGGCTGCACCTTTTTACATTCCCCAAAGTGCACAAGTGTTCTAATTTCTCCACATTCTTGACAACACTTGTTATTTTGTTATTCTGGGTTTTTTAAAAATAGTAACTATCCTAATAGTTATGATATGAAGTGGTATATCTATCATATTTATATGGTGGAAAGATTATATCATATATAAATACTATATCATATCCCAACTCTATATTCAGTGATGTCTTATTGGTAGCTTAAAATTGGCCATGGTGATAGTATTTACTCCACAGACATAGCCAAATGCTACAAATCAGGATTTTATCCCTTGGAGTACTTGTCATTAAACACTTACCAGCACACCATTGAAACGGAGGCCTAGAGAGAGAGAGAGAGAGAGAGAGAAAGAAAGAAAGAAGGAAGGAAGGAAAGAAGGAAAGAAAGAAAGAAAAAGGAAAAAAAGAAAAGAAAAGTAAAGAAAAGAAAAAGAGAATAATGGAGGCCTCGGAAGGAAGTGGAAAACAAGGTCAGGTTACCTTTTATATTTGTGATTCTCTTGACAGTCTCAGCTGCGGTGACCAAACTGTTGCTTGCACTTGCCACCCATTCCCTCCATTCCATCAGCTAGATTTTACTGGGCTCTGCCACAGACCATTTTCAATGGCTTTTTGGCATCCCAGGCAACTGTCAAAGATGAGTGAAAGAATAAATAAATCTATTAGATTTATAAATGAACACCACATTAAGTATCCATATTCAAGGAGATAAAGTGTTTTGAGGACTTTGACGAAGTGGAAAGTAACTTATAGAGCCAGAATGAAAAACAGACATAGCAGAGTATAATGTTAATAGAGATTTTTTTAAAGCAATGCAAAAACAGTCATCTGTAAGTTAAGTGAAGTTGGGAGTTTGGAAGTTTAAAATTACTTCCTGTTAGGTGTGCCTGGGTGGCTCAGTTGGTTAAGCATCCAACTTTGGCTCAGGTCATGATCTCACAGTTCCTAAGTTTGAGCCCCACATCCGGCTCCATGCTGACAGCTCAGGGCCTAGAGTCTGCTTCAGATTCTGTGTCTCCCTTTCTCTGTCTCTCCCCTACTTACACTCTGTCTCTCTCGCTCTGTCTCAAAAATAAATAAACATTAAAAAAATCTTTTTTAATTACTTCCTGTTAAATAAAACGCCCACATGTTCTCCTACTGCAAGTGAAAGAAATTTAACATTGCACTAAGATATATTAATTTTTATGGGGTTAAAAAGTAAGACATCATTATTCTAAATTTATTAGTTATACTTAGTTTTTGGTCACTATTCCCTTGAAAGGATCTAGGGGGTAAAATTTCGACAGTTCCCAAAGAGGAACAGTAAAAATCACTAGAGGCTTTTAAAAATTCATGCATGAAGAGCCACAGAATTGTTTTTATTGAAACTATCTTCAAGAAAATAAGGGTGTTGGGGTGCCTGGGTGGCTCAGTCGATTGAGCGTCCGACTTCGGCTCAGGTCATGATCTCACGGTCCGTGAGTTCGAGCCCCGCGTCGGGCTCTGTGCTGACAGCTCAGAGCCTGGAGCCTGCTTCCGATTCTGTGTCTCCCTCTCTCTCTGACCCTCCCCCATTCATGCTCTGTCTCTCTCTGTCTCAAAAATAAATAAACATTAAAAAAAATTTTTTTTTAAAAAAAAGAAAATAAGGGTGTTGAAAAAAAGGTTGTTGTTTGAGGTTTTCTGTGCAAAAGCAAGATTGAACAAAGAGAACATGCTTAGATTTTTCTTTATAAATTGACTGGCTGGGGTGCCTGACTGGCTCAGTTGGTGGAGCGTGCTACCCTTGATCTTGGGGTTGTGAGTTTGAGCTCCATGTTGGGTGTAGACATTACTTTAAAAAAATTGGTAGTATCAGTAAAAGAGTACCCAGATGTTAAAACTGGTTGGTGAGAGAGGTGGTCTCCATTGATAGAGACATCCAGGGAGAAACAAGCAGTTTTGTGTTGAGTATGGCAGGCCTTTAGAAGACAGGGCTTTCTCAGGTTCTGTGGCTACCAACACATTCTAATTCTCTGATTACAATTTGAGACCGAGAACCGAGAGTCCTTCCCATGTTGATGTCCCAGTGACCGGATTTGAGCTCTGGCATTTCAAACTTTGTTTCTGCCTTCATAACTCTCAAAATTTGTGGGTGACAAAAAGGCCTTCTGATTTCTAAAGGAACACTCCCAGGAAACTTTATCTCAACTGTAAGAATCAAAAATACTCAACTCTTACTCCAGTTTAAAGCCCATTTCGGGTGCCTGGGTGGTTCAGTTGGTTGAACGTCCGACTTCGGCTCAGGTCATGATCTCACAGTTTGTGGGTTCAAGCCCCGCGTTGGGCTCTGTACTGACTGCTTGCTCAGAGCCTGGAGCCTGCTTCAGATTCTGTGTCTCCTTCCCTCTCTGCCCCTCCCCTGCTCACGCTTTGTCTCACTCTGTTTCTCAAAAATAAATAAAATGTAAAAAAAAAAAAAAATTTTTTTTAAAAAGCCCATTTGATTTCATTTGTTTATTTCATTATTTGCTTGTTGGTTGGTTTGTTTGCTTTTTAAAAAAAAATTTTTTTAATGTTTATTTATTTTGGAGAGAGACAGAGACAGAATGCGAGTGGGTTAGGGGCAGAGAGAGAGAGAGACACAGAATCTGAAGCAGCTCCAGGCTCCGAGGTGCCAGCACAGAGCCTGACGTGGGGCTCGAACTCAGGGGCTATGAGATCATGACCTGAGCTGAAGTCAGATGCTCAAACAACTGAGCCACCCAGGTGCCCCAGGTTTGTTTGCTTTTCTAAAATACCTCTGGGTCCTGCTCTTCTCCCTCATGGCACCATCTCCCCCTACTTGCTGTATCTTTCCTTCAACCCATGGTCACCAAGGTCCTCATGGCTGAGGGGAAACTCTTCACAGGAGCACATCATAGGTTTCATTATTTACCTCCTGGCAGGTTCCCCACTCCCTTTCTCTGTGCTCATATGGGATCCTCTTTAATGATCTAGCTCTATAAACTATCATTTTGTTTTGATTACTCTAGGCAGCTTTGGAAGAAAGCCTGGCCATTGTGGAGACCCAGACACATTTCTCTTCCATCTTTCCTTTTAAAGGAGGCAGTAAGAGGATTCTTCATGAGAAAATGCTGCAACTGAAAGCTGGAATACAGCAGCCCCTAGAGAAGGGACCTGCTGAGAGGAAAGTGGGTGAGCAGCAGACTCAGCCAGAGGAGACAGGGTCCTCCGCTGTGTCCCACAGCAGGTAAGAGACTCTTTGTTTAGACACTCCACCGTCAGAATTAAATCATTGCCCTCACGGCAGCTTTCAGGTCTGCATCCAGACTCTGTAGCTTAATTATAGGGCTGTCTCTTAAGACCTTCCTGAAAAGTCTTTACAGAAAAGCCTATATGGCTTTTAGTATCAATTACTTTATGTTATTCAGAGAAATTTGGTTTTATTCTAAATAACAATGCATGTATTCACCAAATATATCACCTTCGAGGATGTTTGGGATTTCATGGAATTCTTCCAGTCATGTGAGTAGCGTCTCTTTTCTGCATTGACAGGGACACCTAAGAATCTCCTGTTCTGTCAGGAGATTTCAGGACAATAAGATTGTCCCTGGTTTCTGGTCTGGCAATTTTGATAAGTTCAATTCTTTTTTTTTTTTTTTAATTTTTTTTAACGTTTTATTTATTTTTGAGACAGAGAGAGACAGAGCATGAACAGGGGAGGGTCAGCGAGAGGGAGACACAGAATCTGAAACAGGCTCCAGGCTCCGAGCTGTCAGCACAGAGCTCGATGCGGGGTTTGAATTCACTGACCATGAGATCATGACCTGAGCCGAAGTCGGCCGCTTAACCGACTAAGCCACCCAGGCGCCCCGATAAGTTCAATTCTTAAAATAAGCTTACAAAATTGTCAAATAATGGCTGGTTGGCTTGACTTGTCAGCGTTTTTAATGGCTGTATGTTTATAGCTTTTCAAAGGCATTAAAATGATATGGAGTTAATGCATTATACATTTACCTGTGAACACCAGTTACTGACATACTACATCATAACTAACTTGCTTAGTGGTTGGAGCACAGATTTAAAGGTGATAAAATTCAGCTTCATGCTCCATTGGGTACTGTCAATATGTACCACTTAAATTTCCCTGACCCAGAGAAGAATGTTAGAGCTAAAATAACCTTAGAGTCACTTAGTCTCATTTCCTCATTTCAGACCTGAGAACATTCAGGCCCAAAGATATGGTTGCTTGATCAAAGTTGCACAATAGCCTTTTTTGCAGAAATGATATTAAAATCTTGGACTCTTAATTCACAAAGCCTATACTTACTTTGTGAAATGCATTTAAAAAATCATATTCTCATGATTATTTTCATAAAGTCTTTATTTTTAGAGCAGTTTTAAGTTCAGAGCAAAACTGAGTGGAAAGTACAAAGAATTTCCATATATACCCCGTCCCTGCACATGCATAGCCTCCACCCCCACTATCAACATCCTGCACCAAAGTAGTATATTTGTTACAATCCATGAACCTACATCGACACATCATTATCACTGAGAGTTGTAGTAGTTTACATTAGGGTTCATTCTTGGTGGTGTACATTCTTCGGGTTTTGACAAAAGTATAATGATGTGTATTCACCATTATAGAAACATATAGAATGACTGTTCATTGCCCTAAAAATACTCTGTGCTCTGCCTATTCATTCCTTCCTCCTTCCTAATCCCTGGCAGCCACTGATCTTTTTACTGTTTCCATAATTTTGCCTTTTCCAGAATGTTATAGAGTTGCAAGCATACACTATGTAGCTTTTTCAGATTGGCTTCTTTCATTTACTAATATACAAATTTTGGTTCCTTCATGTCTTTTCATACTTTGATTGCTCCTTTCTCATTAGTGTTAATAATACTACATTTTTTTCTGGATGTGCCAGTTTATTTATAAATTCACCTACTAAAAGATAAATATCTTGGTTGCTTCCAAGTTTTGGCAATTATGAATAAAGCTGCTATAAGCATTGTGTGCAGATTTTTATGTGGACATAAGTTTTCAACTCATTTGAGTAAATAGTGAGGATAGTTTCTGGATCATATGGTAATGGTATGGTTAGTTTTGTAAGAAACCACAAAACCATCTTCCAAAGTGGCTGTAGCATACTCAGTCACCAGTGAGTGAGAGGATCTGCTGCTCCACATCCTCACTAGTATTTGGTGTTACCAATGCTCGAGATTTTTACCATTCTAACATGTAGTAGTGTCTCATTGTTATTTTAATTTGCAATTCCATAATGACATAAGATGCTGAGGATTTTTCTTTTACTTATTTGCCATCTGCATATCTTCTTTGATGTCTGTTCGGGTCTTTTGCCCATCATTTGATTGGATTGTTCATTTTCTTGTTGTTGAGTTTGGGGAGTTCTTTGTATAATTTTGACAACAGTCCTTTATCAGGTCGTTTGCAAATATTTTATCCATGTCTGTGATTTGTCTTCTTATTCTCTTGACCATGCATTTTGCAGAGTGAAAGTTTTAAATTATAATCAAGTCCAGATTATTAATTATTTATTTTATGGATTGTGCCTTTTGATATTTGTGTTTAAAGAGTCATCACCAAACTCAAGATCAGTTAGACTTTCTGCTTTGTTATCTTCTAGGAGGTTTATATTTTGTGTTTTACATTTAGACCTATATGTATTTTGAGCTAATTTTTGTAAAGAATGTAAAGTCCTGTCTAGGTTCAATTTTTTGCATGTAGGTGTCCAATTGTCTAGCACCATTTGTTGAAGGATTATCTTTTCTTCATTGTTCTGCCTTTGTTCCTTTGTCAAAGGTCAGTCAACTGTATTTTTGTGGGTCTGTTTCTGGGCTGTTTTGTTCCACTGATTTGTTTATTCTTTCACCAATGTCACACTTTCTGGATTACTTGTACCTTGATCATAAGTCTTGCAGTCGTGGTGTCAGTCCTCTGACTTTGTTCTTCAATATTATGTTGGCTGTTCTGCTTCTTTTGCCTCTCCATGTAAATCTTAGAATTGGTTTGTCAATAGCCACAGAATAACTTGCTGGGATTTTGATTTGAATCTTTGGATGAAGTTGGGAAGAACTGACATCTTGACAATGTTGAGTCTTCCTATCCATAAACATGGAATATCTTTCCATTCATTTAGTGCTTGTTTGATTTCCTTTTATCAGAGCTTTGTTATTTTCCTTATATAGATAGATCTTGTACATATTCTGTTAGAGTTTTACAAAAGTATGTCATTTGGGGGTGCTAAGGTAAATGGTATTGTTTTCAATTTCAAACTCCACTTGTTAATTGCTGGTATATAGGAAAGCAACTGATTTTTGTATATTAACCTTGTATTCTGCAATCTGACTTTAATCACTTTCTAGTTCCAAGAGTTTTTTTTGTCAATCCTTTCAGATTTTCTACATCGACAATTGTGTCACTTGCAAACAAAGACAGTTTTATTTCTTCCTTTCCAATCTGTAAACCTTTTACTTGCTTTTGTTTGTTTGTTTCATTGCATTATCTAGGACTTCCAATATGATGTTTAAAAGGAGTGGTGAGAGGGGACCCCTAACCTTATTTCTGATCCGAGTGGAAAAGCTTCTACTTTCTTACCCCTAAGTATGATGCTGGCTGTTTGTTTTTTGTAAATATTCTTTATCAAGCTGAGGAAATTGTTCCTTCTATTCTTAGTTTGCCAAAATTTTTTTTTCTCATTTCATCATGAATGGGTGTTGTATTTTGTCAAATGTTTTTTCTGCATCTATTAATATGATCATATGATTTTTCTTCATTAGCCTGAATTACAGCAATTGATTTTCAGATGTTGAAGTCAGCTCTCCATCTGGAATACATCTCACTTGGTGTGTTACATAATTCATCAAATACATTGTTGTATTCAATTTACTAATGTTTTGCTGGAGATTTTTGTACCAGTGTTCATGAGAGATATTGTTCTGTAAGATGTTTTTTTTTTTCTTATAATGTCATTGTCTGGTTTTGATAATAGGGTAATGTTAACCTCATACAATGAGTTAGAAAATATCTCCTCTGGTTCTATCTCCTATAGAAAGCCTGTAGAGAATTGGTATAATTGTTTCCTTACATGTTTGGTAGAATTCACTGTGAGCTCAACCGGGGCCAGTGCTTTCTGTTTTGGAAGGTTATTAATTATTGATTCAATGTGTCTAATATACATAGGTCTATTCATATTGTTTATTTATTCTTGTGTGAACTTTGGCAGATTGTGCTTTTCAAGGAATTGGACCATTTCATCTAGGTTATCAAATTTGTGGCCATAGAGTTGTTCATAGCATTTCTTAATTATCCTTTCAGTGTGCATCAGCTCTAGAGTGATCCTCTCTTTTATTTATGGTATTAGTAATTTGTGATCTTCTCTCTCTTTTTCCTTTTCTCTAGCCTGCCTAGAGCCTCATTGAGTTTACTGATCTTTTCGAATAACCATATTTTTTAAAAATTACCTAAATAAATTTTAATTGTCATTGTAATAAGTATTATTTATTATTGAGAAACTGGATGGGAATAAATAATAAACCTATAGAATCCAGAATAATAAGTGTATTCCAGAAAAAAGGCCTTGCCTTAAAAGTGGAATAGCCTTGTTTATCTCAGAGACCCCTAAAACTCAGAGCAAGAGGATGCATGGTACTGGTAAAGAACACTAGAGTGAGAGTTTGGAACCAAAATTTGTAATAATGATCCTTCCACCAACTAATGATGGAAGCTCAGGTGTATTTCTCCCCACTCCAACTTTACTGAGATATTATCAACATATATCAGGTACATTTCTTACACTTTGTGAGTATCAATGTCTTCATCTATAAAATAAGATGAGGCCTTTTCCTGCACTAGTATTGTCCACATCTTGAACTGGGATGTTAAAGGGTTTATTAACTTAGTAATTGCAATCAGGACCAAGTCTTAGCCCCTTGTGCACATCTGTATCTGTGTATGTGTGTGTGCACATGTGTGTGTGGGGTTTTTTTTTTAAGCTTATTTATTTATTTTGAGAAAGAGAGAGAGAGGAGGGGCATAAAGAGAGGGAGAGAGAGAATCCCAAGCAAGCTCCATGCTGTCAGCGCAGAGCCTGATGCGGGCTTGAACTCATGAACTGTGAGATCATGACCTGAGCCAAAACCAAGAGTCAGATGCTTAACCAACTGAGCCACCCAGGCCTCCCCACGTGTGTGTTTTTTGCAAGAGAACACTATGTCAATATTATATCCTGAGGTCTCAGAGCTGAAAGAACAGATGGGAGGAGCATCTTCTTGGTTAGAAAAAGAGAGTAATGAGAGGTGATGAGGGGACCTGGGTAGCCAAAGTTGGTATAAATGAGAAAGTTAGAGGGAGTTGAATGTCAAAAATCTAGAAATAGCAAGATTGAAACCACTAGATCACTAAAATATTAGTTAGAGTTTATTGTGCACATAAAAGTAGTTTGCCACTGGGAGCTCTCAAACCAACAGTGGAATGAGGCTCAAAGGTATATTGTTATAAGACACCTTATATAGTGAGAATGCATAGGTTATTTATTATTTCCAATGATTGGTTACATCATTAGAGTTTTCCTAATGATTGAGGATTGGTTAAAAGTGACCACCTCATGCCAATTTGGGGGAACAGCTTGAATTTCATCTGTGATTTTCAGAGGCATGTGCAAGAAGTGGCCCAAGGTAATTTTCGCTTGTTTTGCAGAATAAGCTAGGTTTGGATTCAGTAATTTTCCTAATAGCATGACAAAAATATCACGGTCATTATCTATTTTAAAATCTGTACTGTTGTATATGGAAGTCTAATCTCCATTGTCTGAGTCAAACCAAAGTGTGTGATTATAGAGTGGGTCTAGAACATGCCCTAAATTACGTCCAGTACCATGAAGGCTTGCTGTGCATAGACAGATTGCCAACAATGAAGTTTGCAGTGATTATGGGCCATCCTTTGGCTTCCAAAGTTCCTCCCAGTACCAGATTAACTGGCTGTAAGTATTAATTGAATGGCCAAGGCATGGATACCAAACCTTTTTGTAAAGCCATTTTCCGGTCATCCAAGCATGTATAGGAGCTGGTTCTAACACTGAGAGTCTTCCTGAGCATTTAAGTGTCTACATAACCAACAATCATTTTGATTAGTAAAGGAAGGTATGCATTGAATGGTAGGCCTTAGTGAGTAGAGAAAATCCCTAACAGAAAAAGGAACATGGGTGTGAATGTTCTGTATTAATTTGTAAAGCAGTAATATCACAGTAATTGTTATAAAAATGAGTCCTGGAAAAAAATAGGGGATCTAACAGAATCTTGTTCTGAGTTCTTTGCCTTGTCTGCTTCAAGGGAAATTTTTTTTCCTGGAAATCCTTAATGTTAAGTTAGCCGTAGGTTGACAAGTCCAAGAGTTGAGGGGGAGGGGGTTTCTCTTGGATTGAGAGACATGGACTCAAGGTTTAATACCCTGTAATTTAACTAGTGTATGAAAAAACAGAACCTGGTAGAGCCCTTTTCATAGAGGTTCAAGTGTTGTTTTTCATTTATATCTGTTTCAGAATACCCAGTCTCCAGGTTCCAGTGTATGAAGTATAAAGTTTTCACCAGGCACAGAAGGTCTCTAAAAACCTCCTTGACCTGTTGAATATAAGTTTTTGAATATTGTATCAGTACTTTAAAGTCATATTAGAATTTACAAGGGCAGGATGTGCATGGGGCTTTATCATTAAACGCATGCATTCATAAGGTGTTCATTTATGTTTCCCAAAAGGTGTTGATCTCACTGTCATAAGGCCTAAGGGTAACACTGTAGGCTAAGGTGTTCCTGTGGTTTCAGTCAATTTTGCCAGTTTTACTCTTAGGATATCATTGGTACATTGAACCTTCCCTAAAGACTGAGGGTGATAGAGACAATGATAGTGTCATAACGTTTGAATAACCTTGTTTAGTTGTTTTATAACCTATCCAGGTAAACTGAGTCCTTTATCACTTGAAATTTCATCTGAGATTCCCCACAGTGGAAAAGGAATTTCTAATAATTTCCTTGCGACTGTGGTGATCATCAGCTTGCCAACATGGGAATCCTTCTACCCATCTAGAAAATAGATATACCATTACAAGTACATAGTGATAGCCCACAGAAGGAGAATTTTGAAAAAGTATCAAATGAAAATGTTCAAATGGTCCAGACAGTGGGGGAGCAGCCCCTGGAATTAGGTTAAATGGTTTCTCCCAGGTTATATGATTGACAGGTTAATCATTGAATATAAACCCATCGTGCGAATTTAGAACAATCACCCCACTAATATTTTTTCAGAATTCGACATTTGGTCAATTCCATGGTGGGTAGTCACATGAAGCACTTGCAAGAGTGGTGATGGAGGGATTCAGGAGGCACCAGCCAGTCATGTGTACCCTCCCCAAATCCTCTTTTTATGATAAATCTGTATCCTTCTTGGTGCCACTTTTGGTTTTCAGCATCAGATACCATTTTTTGTCTATTACACAGTTGTCTTAAGTAATCTGATGTGGATCTACAGTGGAGTATAGGTTATGGAAATTCAGGAGAATGGCTTTACCAAAAGGTTTAGTATCTGTCCCTTGGCCGTTTTATGGCGTTTATTTAAAGTTCTGGTACCTTAGGAATCTCTTGAGTAGGAACCTTAGCATGAAAGTCAGCCATTTGTTTTGGGGGGCACCTGTCTGGCTCAGTCGGTGGAACACGTGACTCTTGATCTCAGGGTTGTGAGTGTGAGCCCCACACTGGGTGTAGAGACTACTTGGGAGGAAAAAAAAAAGTTTTTGTTTCCAGAGCATACCACAGTGATGAACTACTCTGAAGATATACCTGCTATTCGTGTAAATATTTGCAGTTTTTTCTTTTGTCAATTCACAGGCTCCAGTGAGAGCCAAACAACTCTGCAGGTAGGGCTGAATTAAATAAAGGAAGGGCTCCTCTTTCTAGTAATTCATGTTGCGTAGTGACAGCATATTTGTCTTGATATTTTCCTTCAGAGTTTTTGGCATAGAGTACTAAATCCAGACAGGCCAATAGGGTTTCTTGTAAATCTAATCTAGGAGTTTGATTTGAGGAGACCAATTCAACAGTTTGAGTCTCTCCTTTGTTTGATAAGGGTAGGAAGGTAGCAAGATTTGAGGAGACGCAGGAAAGAACACTCAGGAGACAGGAGGAGGATCTCACAAGATGTTGTCTACTAGCTGAGAAATGGTATGTATGCTCAGTGTTTGGCAAACTTTCTACAGCATGAGGAACCTATAGATTTATTTCATTTCCTGAACAAGTTTCAAGGAGAATTCCATAATTTTAGCAGATGCAGCTACGCCCTTTAAACAATTTGGGTATGCCCTGGCCTTTGGATGCAGTTGTAAGCTATAATAGGCTATAGGTCTATTTTTTCCTTCATTTCTTGAGTAAAGGCTCCCAAAACTGATTGTTACATTCTTGAACAAACAACATAAAAGGTTTAGTATAGTGAGTAAGTCCCAATGAAGGAAGATTCGGTAATGCCCATTTAATTTCAGTAAAGGCTTCCTCACGTTTGTTTTCCAAGGAAGAGGTTCTTGAGCATTAATCTTAGTTCATAGAGTAGAGAAGCTAACTAGGAAAGGTTAGGGACCCAGGACTGACAATATTCTGCAAGTCTGAGGGCACTGATATTTCACAGAGCTCCCCAAGTGAGGACAGGATCTTTCTTAGGGGCAAGGGTTTTTTGCATCAGTGGAAAATGCATACGATCCCTGAGAGGACATTTAGGACAGGAACACAGTGAGAGATGAGTGGAGGTTTGTAAGAACTTCTCTTTTCCAGAATTGGAAAAATGTTTACTGAGAGCCTCCTTTGTGTTCGGCTGTGTCCATAAGATGACCAAAATACTCCAGGCTCTGAAAGAGCTCTTAGTCTAGGAACCAGCATCTGCCTAATGATGTGAGAAATGTTGGTCAGAAATGTGAATAAAGTATAGCATCATTTAGAAGGTTCAAATAGAGTTTGATGCTTCCTGGGGGTGACCTGTCCTGATCGCCATCCTGGCTCTTTCCAATGCCTGGATTAATGTACTAAACCAGTGACTCTGGGCTTCAGGAAAATTTCACCTCCTCAGGAAATAACTAGCACCCATGCTCCCTGTTAGCACAATACAGATTACACTGCCAAGGTCTCCAAGAGAAACTGGTGAAATCAGAAGCCATTGATTCTGCTCTGGCACACCTGCGGAAACCGAGGGGACGTCAGGTTGGTCTGATAAACTCACCATTACCAAAGTAATGATAATATGTCTTTGATAAGTTAAATGCTTTACTGGGATTGCTGTCCTCATCCCTACATTTAAAATAAAGTTTGGGGCGCCTTGGTGACTCAGTCAGTTAAACATCCGACTCTTGATTTCAGCTCGGATCATGATCTCACTGTTTGTTAGTTTGAGCCTCACAGTGGGCTCTGCGCTGATGGTGTGGAGCCTGCTTGGGATTCTGTCTCCCTTTCTCTCTGTCCTTCCCTGCTTGCTATCTCTCTCAAAATAAATAAAAATTAACTTAAAGTCAATCCTGACCATATTTCTAAAAAGGCGAAATAGTCCTTTTGCCCTCATTTGCAGATGATGAAACTGAGGCACAAAGTAGTAAAGTGACTTTCCAAGTTTGCAGTGGGAGCATAGAGCATACTGGGGCTACAGTCTAGGCCTGCTGCTTCCTGCTTCATCCGTCCAGCTGTGTTGCCTCCCTCAGGAACAAGATGAACTAAAACCTCCTCTTCTACTCTCCTCTATGACAAATAGTAGTCGTGTTGGGCAGGATATTATGGGATACTAAATTGGTTCAGATCATTTCTTGGAGATCATTTTTCAGATCACTCTTTTGAACCCTACAAGCAAAACACTGCACTAATTAGTTACACCAGAGCATACAGACATGGTAGAATACAGTGGGTAGACTAAAGGATCTTGAAGATGTCCTAGCAATGGAGCCTTAGCTATTTATAGGAAAAACATAGATAGGTCCATCCTGGTGAGAGAACAAGTGGTCTCTTCTCACATGATGGTTTTCCTTTCGACTTTCCAATTAAAGCCTGACTTTTTTTTTACTGTACTGAAATGGTTTATTAAACTGAAGAGATGGATTGGGAACAGATTTTAAAGCAGAACTAGGGAAGAAAAGCTGATTCCATTTTCAGATGTACAGGCCTGGGGAAAGACACTTTTAGAAGGAGGCTTTCAAACAGAAGAAGGCTTTGTTTTCCTTTCTTCATTCCCTTTGCCACATTCAGGTCCCTAAACACGTGCTAATTCAGTGTAGGGGTTTTGGGGGTGAAATTCTCTAAGTGTCTTCTGCTGAAGTACCACAACCTGTCAGCCACCTCTTTCCTCACTTACTGTTTCTTCCCCTCTTTAGGAAATGCCATTCCTTGATCCAGGATCAGGCTCAAGAGTTGACCCACCTGCGGCAGAAGATGAGCGTGGGGAGAACTTTCTCTTCCCTTCTCATTCAGCATGTCAGGAACACCGTGAAAACCTTTGAGGAGCTCCTCAGCAGCAATAAAATTGACCACTGCATGGAGCAGCGCTTCCGTGAGCAGCTGGCCAAGGGGAGCCAGCTGGCAGAGAGCCTTGCCAGCAAATTCAGCACAGGTAAGCCGGCCCCAGGGCCCAGGAAGACTTTCAGTCCCTCCCAAGGACCAAGGCTCAGACCAGCCCATATCCATCGACAAGTGACTTTTCAATCTGATGTCCCGCTCTGTAGTCACCACCTTGGAAGCATGGTGGAGTCAGGACTGGCTGGTGAGGAGCACTGAGGAGAAGTACACCGGATTGAGGATGCCCAGATGAGGGCCACAGCCCTGCCATCTCTCATGGGATATGGCCACTCGGGCAAAAGGCATCTCTGGCAGGTGATAGCATTTATCTGAAACTAACTGGCAGAAAGGGAAGTAGAACAGGGGCAGCTGGGTGCTGTGAACAGAGCCCCAAACCAGGATCTGAAGACCCTGGCTCTAGCCTGTATGTGTTCATTGCCAGCTCCGGACACGTTCATATTTCTCTTGATTTCTGTTTCCTCACAAAAAAAGTTAGGTCAAATAATACCAGCGTGATTGTCCCAGGGATCAGATCAGCAATATTAATCAGTGCACTTCGAAAACATGATCAAACAACCATGCTGATTTGGGCATAGTTTAGACACTGTATAGACTAGTACCTGGTTGTGGGAACATTAGTTCAGGTGCCTTTTTCATAGAATAGTCCCTGGAGCACCAAGGATGCATAGGCTTGAGGCCACTGTGTGGGCTCCTGGTGGCAGATGCAGAGGTGGGACAGGGATGTCTGTCACCTCTACAGAGATAGGAGTAGGTTCTGCATGAAAACTGTGGCCGAGCACACAGAGGCAGGACTGGGAACCAGCTCTGTGGCAGAACTGGGAGACTCTGGTTGGAGTGGTCCAGAGCCACCAGACAAGTAGCTCAAGACCTGTAGGAAAAGAGACATTTAGCTTTTGACTCTGATCCAGGGCAGAGCAAGTAAAGATAATGGCCTTTGTGGTGGGCTCAGGAAAGCCCACCAGACAAGTTCTCCAAAGTCTCGAGCCAATGTCTCCTGAGAAGATTCAGAGTATCTTGGACTGGAGCATCAAATAGTCACGTCTCATCCCAGAGAAAATTCAGAGTTTGTCTGTAATCTGGGAAATAAGACCTGCTTAAATTATGACTGGTCCTTTTTGAATCTGGTTTTCAGATGACTGCATAAGTGAGAAGAATCAAACAGGACACATGCTGCGGACCCTCAGGTAACTCTAGATTCTCAGGGGCTGTGAAACAATCTGGTGAAGGATTTATAAGCAGGAGCTCTCACATCCCATAAAAAAACAGATGGCTAATTATCATTATGTCTCCTTGGTGATGAAGTGGTCTCGTTTCTTTTTTTTTTTTAATTTATTGTTATTTTGGTCCCATTCTCATATTCAATCACCAATTTAGCAATACAGAGCTGCTCTAACCTTAGGAGTCTCCTGTACCCCCGGGATCAGCTCTGATTTCTCTCAGATCTTTAAAGACCAGAGTAAGGGGCGCCTGGGTGGGTCAGTCAGTTGAGCATCCGACTTCGGCCCAGGTCATGATCTCGCAGTCCGTGAGTTCGAGCCCCACATAGGGCTCTGTGCTGACAGCTCAGAGCCTGGAGCCTGTTTCAGATTCTGTGTCTCCCTCTCTCTCTGACCCTCCCCCATTCATGCTCTGTCTCTCCCTGTCTCAAAAATAAATAAACGTTAAGAGAAAAAAAATAATTAATTAAAAAAAAAAGATATTAAAAAAAAAAAAAAGTAAAGACCAGAGTGAGATTATATCTGGTTTCTTTAAGGGTGACCCAAGAGGTACTGGCACATGATAAATAACTACAAATTTTTCTTGCAAAAAAAGAGATTTACACTCCATGACCATACTTAGGGAAGGAAGTCTAGAAAGTACAAGACACCTAGGAAGCCTCATTGCCTTGGGAAGCAGTTTTAAATAGGCCACTGCAAATACTACTGAGCACATCGTGTTCACAGAGTGCGAACCTCTGGGTGTCTTATGAAGGAACCATGAGTATTATTTAAGGGGCCTAATGGGTCTTCTCTCTTCCTCAGGATGTTTGTGGCCAAGGCACTGGGCAACTGTTGTCCTCCCCTGTCCCCCACTCTCCACCCCCAAACAAATGGTTTGCCTTCTCCTCTGAAGGAACAGTCTCCTTGACTTCTGGGGCTTCTCCCATGGGCTGCCAGATTGCTACAGCTATGTCATTCAGGTGACCTTTATTTTCCCTCTGTCTTTCTTACCCCGCCAGTATCTTAAGGGAGATGCATACAAAGGGTAAAGTGCCAGAAGCTCTAAAGACCAAACAGCAGGCCCAGCCCCAGACTCTGCCCCAGATCCAGTCCAGCAGCCATGCCCAGTCTGCTGCCCATCACTCCTCCAGCAGCACCTCCCTGCTTCATGAAGAGCAAGAAGTACACCCTGCAGTGGCTGTGGCCAGTGAGTACCCAGACAGCATCCTGTTGCTAGGTGCTTGCTCCTTTGTCTACACCAAGAGTAGGTATCTTTGCAGCCAGGCCCTACAGATCCCCTGTGATGTACCTGGTGGGGCACAGGTCTGGGACTCGGTGCCAAGCACAGGCCCCAAGGGTGTCAGGCAGCTCTTCTCCATTCCTAACCCCACACGTCATCAGCCACTAGACCTCCTCTGACACATACACGGTATTGGACTTGAGGGGAGGGGTCATGAGTTGGGAAGGGAAAGGGGCAAATGCTCCCTTATCACTGCAATCCCATCATATCATGTTTCAGGCCATGGGCATGAACATCACTAATATTGGGTCTCTGATCTTGGAATCTCTGGGGTAAACAGTCACAGTTCTTATTTTCTGTTTATTGCTAAACATTCTTTATCATTTGTGGATTTATAGATCCCATCCATCATTCTAATAATTCAGCTGTAATGTCCTCTGAACCCTCAGTATCTGGGACGTGTCTCAGGTTCAGTCTGAACCCATCGCCAACTTGCCTCTCCCCAGAATTCCCCAAGGAGGGCACTTGGGTAGCCTCGGTGCGGAGGAGGAACAGCATACATTTAAAATCAAACCTTCATTTTTTCCTGCTCAGCTTTCTCTTTAATTTTCCTCCTGAGAAAAGCATTTCTGTTTTTAGGGAACTGTATCAATCAAATTCTGGTGTAAATAATACTGAGAAACCAACCTTAGTCTGATTTTTTTTTCCTGAATTGACTGTTTTAAGCAATGAATGAGCCATATTGGGATTTGACCTGATACTATTCCTGTTTCTCATTTTACCCTGAGGATCAGAGCAGCATAATGTTTCCCCCGGGATTATAGCAACCAAGGAAAGAAAGGAAATTCACATTTATTGAACATCTGGTATGCTCACATTACTAACTACGCATCTTGCCTTTAATTTAATCAGCATAACCATCCCCTCAACTAGTTGGTGGTGTCCCAGTTTTACAAGGCTGAGGACACTGAGGCTCAGTGAAGTCAGGACACTTACTGAAGAGTGGCCAGCTTGGGATGGCATTCACTGTGAGCCTGACTCAACAGCTCAGACCGTCCACTGCACAGCAGCCTGAGCAGTCAGGGACCAAGCAGGGAGGGTGTCACCTCTTCACACATATCTTTTGCTGGGTTTCTGGAGCCGGTGTTTTCCCCACTCCACTCTTTCTGGCAATGGTGTAGCCTCTGCAGATGAGACAAGTCCCTATGGACATTGCACTTTTGTCCACGGATTTATGAATGAATGAGCTGTCCTTGATGTGTATGTGACATCTTCCAAGGGGCCCAGGGGAGTTTTACCTACATCCTTGAATTCAGTTGCCCAGAGTCACTTGACCCAAACTCAGGGCCACCCTGGGAGACAGCAGAAGGGCAAACACACCTTCCCCCTCACCGACAATTCCCGCCACAACTGGTAGGGAAGGCCACATCTCAAGTGGCCTCATCGCATTGCATCACCCCTATTTTCTGCCACCTTCTTCTTCTCTGAGGGAGATTGAAACCCTTCTTTGTTCCATCTGAAGTCATTATCCTCTCAGAGGGGCATTGGCTTATCACTGCTCCTCCTCTGTTTTTTGGACCAAACTTTGTAGAACAGTTAACAAGCAGTGTGACTGGTGGGGCAGCTTCCCGGTGAGGTGAAACCCTTCTCACAAGAGGCTGCTCCCTGTTGCTTTCTGCGTACAGCATAGGGCATGTTTTCTGTGCACGTGGCGAGGGGAGACTGGGACGTGAAATGCTGATCACTGTCACCGATGGACCTGGGACTCCTGTGGCCGTGGTTGAGTGTCAGCTGGTTTTCTAGGGAGGGGATAAAGGAGGTTTGAAAGGGGGTGGGAAAAGAAAAAGAACAAAGAATAAATTTAGTTTACATTAAACAAAGAGAAGAAAGGGGTTGGAAATCACCTTTTGGTTGAGTTCCTACATTGTTGGGCATTGTGTTAAAGACTTAATGGTAGGCTACCTTACGCTTTTTTTTCACAGTGATGCTAATTATAACTGGTTTTATGTAAGACCATACATAATGGAAGGAGAAGACCTACTGGATATTGATTCAAGTGCATAGTTCCTTAGAGGAACTTGACTTGGTTGGAAAACAAGGACTTCACTCCTATCTGCTTAGAGGAGAAACTTGCCAGACAATTTAAGCTATATTTAAGAATTATTTTTACAGTCTTGTGAGCCATTCTGGGTGAGATCCAAATCACCACTTGCCTTCCTCAGAGACCCCCTCAGCCTCAGTAGGCATCCAGAGTAGGAGGCAGGAGGAGTGGGAGCCACCAGGAGCGTCACCCTGTCTCAGTTCTCTGCACAACGGCCATAACCGGAGGCCATTTTCCCTTTCTCTTCCTCCTCCAACAACCCCCAATCGAGAACAGTCTCAGGAAGGATTAGCCACTGTGTCACTGGCAAGGGCATAGACTGTCCAGTGAATATATTACCTGTTCACAGACTAGCAAAATGCTCATCTCCTTAACCTTGTGATTTGTAAGATCTGCAGTGATTTCTGCTACAGAAGGAAACATTTCTGAAGTGCCTCCATAGAGAAAGGCAGGAGAGTGGCCCCTGTACTTTTCCTGTGCATATATTGTGACCCTCAGATAGTACATCTAACCACCACTTCTTTGCTTTTCCTTTTTTTAAATTCAAGTATAGTTAGCATACAGCGTTATATGAGTTTCAGGTGTACAATATAGTGATTCAAGAATTCAATACATTTCTCAGTGCCAATCATGGTAATGTACTCTTAATCTCATCTATGCCACCATCCTTCACCCACCTCCTCTCTATATTTAAGAGTCTGCTTTTTGTTTATTTCTCTTTTTTTGTTCATTTGTTTTGTTTCTTAAATTTCACATATGAGTGAAATTATATGATATTTGTCTGCTCTGACTGACTTCTTTCACTTAGCATTATATCCTGTAACTCCATCCATGTTGTTGCAAATGGCAAGACTTTGCAACAAAAGGCTGAGTAATATCCCATTATATATAAATACCACATCTTCAAGGCACCTGGGTAGCTCAGTTGGTTAACTGTCTGACTTCAGCTCAGGTCAAGATCTCAGGGTTCGTGGGTTTGAGCCCTGCATCAGGCTCTGTGCTAACAGCTCAGAGGCTGGAGCCTGCTTCAGATTCTGTGTCTCTCTTTCTCTCTCTACCCCTTCCCCCGCTCATGGGTGGACACTTGGGCTGCTTCCATAATCTGGCTGTTGTAAATAATGCAGCAGTAAACATAGGGGTGCATGTATCTTTTCAAGTTAGTGTTTTTGTTTTCTTAGTGTAAATACCAGGTAGTGAAATTATGGGATCATATTGGTAGTTCTACTTTTAATTTTTTGAGGAACCTCCATACTGTTTTCCACAGTGGTTACACCAGTTTGCATTCCCATGAACAGTGCACAAGAGTTCCTTTTTCTCCACATCCTCACTCGCCAACACTTATTTCTTACGTTTTTTGTTTTAACCATTCTGATGAGTGTGAGGTGGTACCTCATTGTGGTTTTGATTTGCATTTCCCTGATAATGAATGATGTCGAGCATCTTTTCATGGGTCTATTGGCCATCTGTATGTCTTTGGGAAAATGTCTATTCATGTTGTCTGTCCATTTTTTATTGGATTGCTTGGGGGGTTTGGGGGTTGAGTTATATAAATTTTTTATATATTTTGGATATTAACCTCTTATTGGATACATCACTTGCAAAACATTCTCATTCAGTATGTTGTCTTTTTGTTTTGTTGATGGTTTCCTTCACTACACAAAAGCTTTAAATTTTGGGGTAGTCCCAATAGTTTAATCTTGCTTTTGTTTCCCTTCCTTATCATGAAAAATGTTGCTATGGCTGATGTTAGAGAAATGACTGCCTGTGCTTGGGGTGTCTCTCACATCTGCTCTGGTCTGAATTCCATGGATTACTGTATTAGTTTTCTAAGGCTGCTATAACAAAGTATCACAAACTGCGTGTTTTAAAACAACAGACATTTGTTTTGCCCACGTTCTAAAGGCTAGAAGTCTGAAATCGAGGTGTCAGCAGGGCCATGCTCCATTTTCCTTGCTTCTTCCTAGTTTCTGGTGGTTGCTGGGAGCTTCCCTTGGCTTGTAGAAACATCTCTCTGGTGTCTGCCTCCTGACTCCCTTGTTGTGTGGTTTCCTCCCCCCGTGTGACTCTATCCGTGTCTCCTCTCCTGTCCTTGTAAGGACATCAGTCATATTGAATGTAGGTCCACACTAATCCAATATCATCTTGTCCTAAATCATTTCATCTGCGGCAACCCCATTTTCAGATACAGTCACATTGTGTGGTTCCAGGTATGGACATGACTTTGGAGGACACTATTCAACCCAGTATAATTATTTTTAAAACGCTTTATTTCTGACTTCCCATCCATTTCTTCCTCACATTCCTTTCTGGACAGATGTCAGCGCAGCCACTCCTGCTGATTCAGCATCATTGCTCAGCGACCATTCAGATGCCAGATCCACCCAGCCCTCCTATCCTCTGAGTGGCACCACACAACTGAGTGGGACACCAGAACCTGGGTACCATGGCAGCAGTGGCCCATGGGATGAGACGAGGCCTCAGAAAATGAACGCGTCTGGGTGCCTCTCCTCCTTCTCCTCATTGTACCGGCCCAACTCCAAGCCTTCTGGTAAACACAAAAGAGTAGATGGTGACAATGGAGCCTATGGATGGGGGCGAACACATTCTTCCTGGGCCCAAGGATTCTTATTCCCCTGTTAGATCCTGGCTCACAGAAGTGGGTGAGATGAAGGGACAGTATCCTGTGGCTCAGCCAGAGAACAAGATTCCAGCCCAGTGCTGGTCCTTTCTAAGTGCGTCTCCCATTCCCCTTACCCAGAGATTCACGCTGAGCAGGAGAATCCCGGAAGTCAGGGGCATTCTGAGGTGCTCTACAGACAGGATGAGTTGCCTCGTATTCATATGCTCCCTTTGCCCTGTGCTACAATCTTCTGCGGCCTACATGTAGACTGTTCTTGGAGTTCCCAGCTCAAGCTACCCTGGGGAAGATCTTCCTTCGGTCAAGAGCTATTTATTGTAGGATGGGAGACTATTTCTACAGTTATACACACATGCCCTTTGTATGCAATTACTGAGTCAGTCTTGCCTCTCAAATTTTGCTAGTAGTTTAGAGCCAGGCATCCTGGCACCAGTGACCCAGGGTGCACCCATGGAGAAGAATGGCTTGAAGGAGCTCAGTTCCTGGGACTGAGACAGTGTAACAATAAGACATTTGAAATTCTCAGAAAAACCTGACCCTAAGCAAGATGTCCTAGTGGATGAAGCCTATTCTTGGCCTCTTTCCCCTTCCCTTTGTGCATCCTCTGACTTCTTCAGAGGTGCTCCTTTCTCTCCTATTCCTCCTTCAGGTCCTGATACCTCCCCAGGCCCTTCCTTGTCACTCTTCACCAAAAGTGGTTAAAGGAAAATACTCAGCATCCCTTATTATTCACTGCCTGATTTAATTTCATATGCATTTACTCTAGCCTTTCTATTAGTGGATGGGTGGTAAAGGTTTTCAGTCAGGGATCATCAGGTAGGATAGGTATGAGGTAGAGAGGAGGCCTCTGGACTGTGACCAAAGGAGGTAGACCAACTGGCCAGTCCTGCCTGGAGACCTGTAGCAGTTTCCACCCTTGTTTTCCAGCCCAGGATCCATCTCCCTCAGATGTACTCAGCCTTCATCTGGGAGGAGGCCCTGTGGAGTTTCCTTCCAGAGGGCCATCTTGTGTTTGAAAGCCCAGGAGCTCTTTAAACAAAGCTGCCTGGTGCTTCCTGGTGCCCAGGTGAGAGAAGGAAGTTGACAGGAGTACGGGGACGGGCAGGGATCTTGCAGAGAAGTCCTGGGCAGGCTCCATAGCTGCCTGTGAGCAAGTGGCCTTCCTCACCTCCTACCTCTCCCATGTCTTGGTGGGATGCAACAGGGGCTGACCTACTGGAAAAGAACCTTGTTGAGATCCAGAACCTGCGCCAGCGCCTGGAGGAGTCCGTCTACATCAACGACCGCCTGCAGGAGAGGCTGGGACACGTGCTCAGCAGTGCCGACCGAGGAAAAAGTAGGAAAGGCCAAAACTGGTTCCGTCCACATCTAGAGTCTCACAAGGGCATTTAGGTTTGCAGTTAAAAAGCACATCAGTGTGCTGTACCCTAGTCTTCCTCACAGTCCACCAGAGAGGGAAGCAGGGCAGGCGTCATTGTCCCTACTCTATAAATGAAGACACTGTCTTGCCCAAGGCAGGGCTGTGTCTCACGCCCAGCACTGTCTGACATGATGCCCATTCTTGTGACTCCCTGTACATCCTGGTGCCACACCTGGCTTCTGGCCTGACTGGCAAGTGGTGGAACCAAGACTTGCCATGATGCCCACGTCAGCCGAGGGTGGACCACATCCCACCTTCACACCACCACCACAGGCTCTGGGTACCACCTGCCACTTCCCATATGCAAATGGCCCGTGTTCCTGTGCTTTCCACATGATGCTCTCACTTGGAGACTGGTACTTCCACATCCCTTCTCCCTTGCCAAGCTCAGAATAATGGCGACCAGGGCCCCTACAACCTCACAGCGGCAACTGAGTGGTGGGCAAGTCCGTCCCGCAACTGCAGCCACTGTGCATGAGTGTTTGGTCCAGCGTGGTGTGACTCAGCCACATCACAACCGTTTCCCAGTTCAGGCAGCCCCCAGGTTTTCTGCATGGCTGAGCCTGAAACTTTGGTGTATACAGGAAAGTACATCTTTGAGAGCATCTGTTTCCCAGATGTATGACTTTTTTGTTGTTTTTTGTTTTTTTACTCCCTGTGACAGTATCCACCTCTGGCTTCCATGGGTAGAACCCAGAGTCTGTGCCTCAGCTCTGCAACTAGAAAAGGGCCTTTGGGAAAGCAAACTGGAGCCTTCAGGCTGACAGAGGGCAAACCCCAAACTTGGTCACTTTCATGTTCCACCTTCCCACAGCAGTACCCAGTTGCAGAAGCAAGCAGAAGAGGCTGGAGAGTAAAAAAATTGCCCAGCCCCACACGGGCCAAAATTGTAAGTTATTTTCAATTTGGATAAGGCTGCTTCTTATAAGGGCCTGTCTACACATTCCTGGACTCTAAACTCTAGGAGTCACTAGCTCTGGGAAATTCACATTTCATGTATTTGTCCCTTGCTCTGTGCAATAACCAGGGAGTCACTGGCTGCGAACTGGATACCAGCTTGGTGTCTCCCTCCCTCCCTTTCCACTTCCAGCTGAGTGTGAATAAGGAAGGAAAGGGATGTCAGTTTCTGTTTGGAGCAGTCAGTGTAGAGAGTTCCCTGAGCCCTTCCTGATGTCATTGCAGCTCTGTCTCTCCTTCCGTAGGCAGTGCCCAGTCAGCTCCAGAGGTCTCCCCAGCCACCCCTCACACATGCGCTCAGAGTCACTCTTGCTGCTCTGCTCAGGACACCTTGTGACATGATGTCTGGAGGGTCCGGAAGAACGTTCTCCAGAACTTTCCCAGCCCTATCAACAGCATTCTTGGGTGTGAACTTGGAGGCATCGACATCACCTTTAAATGAATGGATCAAATTAATAAATTCTTATTTAAAAATTATCGTTTACATATATTTATTGAATTCCTATAAAGAGTAAAATTTGTGAGGAAAGAACGAAACCCATAATGGCCAGAAGTTCATAGAAAAGGTTAAAGAAAAAATGAGATTTCGCTATTAGTTACTTAATTTTTTTGCAGAGCACTTCTTTATTATGACAATATATAAAACAAATATAACTTTAAATGTTTATAACTACAACTGTACATTACTAAGACTGCTAGTATTGTTCAGCTTGCTCAAATTTAGGGGAATAGCTTATATGTAATTCTTGAAATTCACTGACCTTCATAAAAATGTGGGATTGAAATGCATGTATACATTTTTCATGTATATAAATTTCACTCTCCTGACTTTATTCCCAGTCTCAGCATTTTCATACATCTTTGGGGAGTTAACCAAACTCCAGGCCTTTTGTTCCTAAGAGAACTGGCAAGGTTATGTTTGCCAGTGGCAACATCCTTAAAAGTTAATAATCACTGATCACCAATAGATTTTTTACCTCGTTCCTTCTTTCTTTAGGGCAAACGAGCTTTTACCTGGGCATTCAGTCCAACCCCCAAAGACTGAATATCCTTCAAACACCTCCCTGAAAAGCACTGTAGGGGCACGTGGGTGGCTCAGTTGGCTGAGCGTCTGACTTCAACTCAGGTCATGATCTCATGGGTTGGTGAGTTCAAGCCCCACATCACTTCGGATCCTCTGTCCACCCCCCACCCCCCCACCTCTCCCATGCTCACGTTCTCTCTCTCAAAAATAAACATTTAAAAAAAAAAAATTAAAGCACTTTAGCCATTTCCTTTTTTTTTTTTTTTTTTTACTTTATTTTTTAAATTTACATCCAAGTTAGCATATAGTGCAACAATGATTTCAGGAGTAGATTCCTTAGTGCCCCTTACCCATTTAGCCTCTCCCCCCTCCCACAACCCCTCCAGTAACCCTCTGTTTGTTCTCTATATTTAAGAGTCTTTTATGTTTTGTCTCCCTCCCTGTTTTTATATTATTTTTGCTTCCCTTCCCTTATGTTCATCTGTTTTGTCTCTTAAAGTCCTCATATGAGTGAAGTCATATTTGTCTTTCTCTGACTAATTTCACTTAGCATAATACCCTCTAGCTCCATCCACATAGTTGCAAATGGCAAAATTTCATTCTTTTTGATTGCCAAGTAGTAATACTCCATTGTGTATATGTACCACATCTTTTTTGTCCATTCATCCATCGATGGACATTTGGGCTCTTTCCATACTTTGGCTATTGTCAATAGTGCTGCTATGAACATTGGGGTGCATGTGCATGTGCCCCTCTGAAACAACACCTGTATCCCTTGGATAAATGCCTAGTAGTGCAATTGCTGGGTTGTAAGGTAGTTCTATTTTTAGCTTTTTGAGGAACCTCCATACTGTTTTCCAGAGTGGCTGTACCAGTTTGCATTCCCACCAGCATTGCGAAAGAGATCCTCTCTCTCTGCATCCTCACCAACATCTGTTGTTGCCTGAGTTGTTAATGTTAGCCATGCTGATAGGTGTGAGGTGGTATCTCATTATGGTTTTGATTTGTATTTCCCTGATGATGAGTGATGTTGAGCATTTTTTCATGTGTTGGTTGGCCATCTGGATGTCTTCTTTGGAGACGTGTCTATTCATGTCTTTTGCCCGTTTCTTCACTGGATTATTTGGTTTTTGGGTGTTGCATCTGATAGTTCTTTGGATAGTAAACCCTTTATCTGGTATGTCATTTGCAGATATCTTCTCCCATTCTGTCAGTTGCCTTTTAGTTTTGCTGATTGTTTACATTGCTGTGCAGAAGATTTTTATTTTGATGAGGTCCCACTAGTTCATTTTTGCTTTTGTTTCCCTTGCCTCTGGAGGTGTGTTGAGTAAGAAGTTGCTGCAGCCAAGGTCAAAGAGGTGTTTGCCTGCTTTCTCCTCTAGGATTTTGATGGCTTCCTGTCTTATGTTTAGGTCTTTCATCCATCTTGAGTTTATTTTTGTGTATGGTATAAAAAGGGGGTCCAAGTTCATTCTTCTGCATGTCGCTGTCCAGTTTTCCCAGCACTACTTGCTGAAGAGACTGTCTTTATTCCATTGGATATTCTTTCCTGCTTTGTCAAAGATTAGTTGGCCGTTTGTGGGTCCATTTCTGGGTTCTCTATTTTGTTCCATTGATCTGAGTGTCTGTTTTTGTGCTATAGCCATTTCCATTTTTATAGTAAGGTGAGGATTGTGCCCCTCAATCTGAAAGTCTTTAACCTTGAAGTCATCAATTGTCTCAACTTTTCAAAGGATCTTAAGCTTCTGGAAAGGCCTTGGTTCTCACTGAAGCTGCATTTTCAGCAGCTCAACATGACTCAGGTAAATATGTGCATCTCCCAAAGTATGTATGAAGTCATTGGGCTTCAGGCCTGTGATGTGTACCATCCTGTAGGTGAGCAGGGCATAGCTGGTGACACTGGAGGGCACAACCAGGCCCATGTCTCTTGAGCTCCGGTACAGCTGACAGGACAGCTCACCATTTTCCACGTAGAACTGGCAAAGGGAATGGCAGAGAGGAGCCATTAAAGGAAGATCTTTTGGATTCCACCCACACAGGATGATTCTTCTGTCATCACAGTTGGTTTTGATTGTGTCAGTCACCTTTTGCAGTTGGTCTACTCCTTGACCAGAATAATCTGAATTCTTATCTTTGTATTTTCCACTGAAAGTTATAAACTGGGCCTAAGTCCCCTTCTTCTCTGTTGCTGTCCAAGAATACCGGCTGTCCAAGAGGTCTCAGGACCCATTTGAGTCCCAGATTTTCATTCCCTTGGAAGACAGTTCCCAAGCGTTTGTGGATCCCTTGATAAACCACAGAAACTCCTCCAAAACACCCTTCTAGGATACAGGTTTGGTTGTCAGCAGAGGAAATTCATCCCATGGCCTGGAGTGCACCTGCATACCCAGCACCAGCAGCATGCTGGTACCTGTGTGGTCATCCTTCTGGAGCCCACAGTGCAGGATGTGCTCCGTCTGCACCAAGTACCACAGCACCCTGTTTGGTGGTGGCCAGAGATCCTGCCCCACTTCCACACAGGCGGGCTGAGACCTTGAGCGCTGCAGGTGGGAGCTGGGGGCCAGTGTGGTGCTGGCACAGCTGCAGGGCCCGGATGGGACCCCAGCGGGGGGCGGTGAGCAAGGTAGTGCGGGCCCTTCCACACCTCTTTTCCCACTGTGTCTGCCGTGACCTCTCTTAGCTATTTCTGTTTCAGACAACTAGACTGCAAAGACTCAGGGAGTGTTAGAGCTATTAAGAGTGGGACTGTGGGACTCCTTGACTCCATCACGTGCTTAGAAAGAACAGAAAAACTATCACACATCAAAAGGTAGTAGGATAAAATTTGAAAGTGTTAATGGAGACCATTTGCCAGACCCAGGTGAACTCCAAGAGAACGATGGAGTCATTCAAAGTCATGAAGATCACAAGAGTTGCCTCAAGCCTGGAGAATAGCAATTGTCAAATTTTCAGAATGATGGAAATAATATATTTTAATACTTATAGAAGAGTGAGTTTTGTTTTGATCTTTTGCAAACCAGGAACAAATTGATATTAACTCGATGGTATGTGAGCACATAGAAAAGATGGTCACTGATAACACAAATGGGTTCACCAAGGTAAGCCACGTGACTAAATTAGCAAGTCAGAAGAATTGGCCTCAGAGAGCTGAGCCAGGGAGAAAAATTAGGCCCATGTGCTCTACAATGGTCATGGCCTAACTTGATTTTATTATTTTTTAATGCTTGTTTATTTTTGAGAGAGAGAGCATAGGATGGGGTGCAGAGAGAAGAAGAGAGAGGATCCCAAGCAGGCTCCACACTGTCAGTGCAGAGCCTGATATGGGGCTCGATCTCATGAACTAAATTTAACATTTGATTATTCACATGACCTGAGCCAAAATCAAGAGTCAGAGGCTTAACCGGCTGAGCCAGTCAGGCACCCCAAGGATACTACCTTTATCAGGAGTTTATCACAAGGGCACCTGCACTACTTCAGCAGCTCCCTGCAACCCTCACCAATCTCCTACAAACGTACCTGGCACATCCCCTGATGCCTGCATACTAAATTCAGTTTCCTGGAACTCAGCTTTCACTCTTATTTCACTGAACCCAGATAAGTGCAGGGTGACTAGGGGCCATTATATGTCCCTAGTGAGCAGCTCCACCTCAGATACCAATAGTGATCCTCCCTCCACCTTTTCCTTAGATCTTTTTTTTTTTTAAGTTTATTTATTTTGAGAGAGCAAGAGCGAGTAGGGGAGGGGCAAAGAGAGAGGGAGAGAAAGAATCCCAAGCAGGCTCCATTCTGTCAGTGCAAAGCCCCACACAGAGCTTGAACCCACGAACCACGAGACCATGCCCTGAGCAGATGGGTCCGACACTTAATAAATAGCCACCCAGGTGCCCCCAGCTTTGCCTTAGATCTTAATGTCAGTGTGGGCGGTGACTGGGCTCACCTTCTTGCTGACAGCTCCCAAGTGCTAAGAAGCCAAATTCTCCTCTTCTTTATCCCCTTCCCAATCTGGGCTCATCAGAGCACTCCGAGGAATTCTGAGAAGGCTCTCAGATCCTCTCAATCCCAGCTTCAAAAGCTCAGACTGAAGGTAGAACAAAAGGAGTGACAGTAGTTTTCATAGAACTGGAAAGAGAAGCGACAGAAGAGCTTGCATTTCCAGGAAGATTGTCCTTTCAGATAAAGCCTCCAAATAAAGTGGCCCTCATTTCATGAGCTGCAAGTGACTAGGGCAAGACAAATGGTACCTACATTTAGAGACTCCAGTATACCTGATCATAGGATACAATCCCAGTCCTCACTGGAGGGGTTATAGAATATAAAGACTGTACTCTTTATTACTTTCCTTAAAAAATAACAAATCCTGACACCTTAAAAACATCTGGCCCCAAAGATTCAAATCAGATTTCATGGGTCTTCACTGTATTACTTATAGCTGATTGTCTCCACCATCTGTGGTAGGGTCTGGATTGCCACTATTATTTTGTGTTTTGCTTGAGGCAAACAATGTGGGCTCTCAGGTATTTAAGCCAGTCTCAAATTCTTCATCTCCTAACACCCTAATAATAAAATCTGTCTCATCTTGTGGTTGAAAGCATTGTGATAGTCTACAGAAAAATCACCAAATTAATAATGGCAATGCATCTCATACTTGAGATCTCTTGTGTTTGGCAGTGTTTTAAAATTGCAAAATGCTTTTACATGCATTACTGTTCCACTTGATATGCATCAGTTTTTTGCCTTCTCCAATCACTGTGGACTAAATCTTTACTTTCTCGGGAGGGATTTCTCAGACCTTATCCTCTCAGCATTCCTTCTCAATCCAATCTCCCCTGTCTTCACAAGGATGTGGACATTGCCCTCAGCAACCCAATCTCCTTATGTGGTTAGCTTCTGTTTTGTTTTAATGGAGGGATGTTTGGTTAGGTCTTCCCCTCTCCAGTCTTCTCTCTTTCTCTACTGCAGTGTGAGCCAGCCCTTTGTCTTAGTTACTCTTGGGCACACTCACCTACTATCAAGGCGTGAGCAAGAAACCAAGCCATACTTATCAGAAAAAGGATCATTTTAATCAAGATGCTGTTGACAAGATGGCTTTTCTCACGAGGTCAGCCCAGGGCACAGAGGTGATCACATCTGTGGCTCTTGGGTCCACTTCTTCCTTATTGCCACATGGAGCTCAAAGTGGAGGTTGAGCAAAAGAAATTGGAGTGACAGTAGCTTTCATATTAATGAAACCTTCCGGTTGGAAGGAGACACAACAGTTTTACCGTTATTCTTTTTTCTATCCCACATATTTGTCAATCACTAATGCTTTTGTGAGGTATTACTTCAGGGTTTGGCCATGAGAATTTGCCTTGCAGACCTTCTTAATACATGGAGCTTAATTGACCAAGGGCCCCCGTTGCTAGGCTTTAAAATGGTCTCTGAGGCCACACCTCCCATGCACTGCTCCCTGCCAATAGCTGGGCGCAGTGGGGATGCTAAGACAGCCCCATTCCTTGGGCAACACAGGACTCTTTGTTGGCTGACTTTGGCTCATTGACTCCGTGATGAATTTATAAATCGTGGCCCCCCAGCCTTCTCTCCTTTTCTCTTGTATTCAGATTTGCTTTGTGGCCTGAAGGCCTTGCCATCCTCCCTGAGTATGTTCCTATTTTCTTTCACACAGGTGTTTTCCCTAATAAAGCCCTTGCACATTTAATCCTAGTCAGCATTTGCTTCCTGGAGAATCTAGAATAGGCAGAGCTGGCATCCTGTCAGCCTCTTCCATCTCTGTGTGCTGTGTGCACTTTGAGCTCTGTTTTGTTTCAGATGTAACTGTACTGTTACTTCTCTCTCCTCACCCTGCCTCAGAGCCACAGGAGAGTCTGTTATTAGTAGCACATTTATTACGCCCATAAACACATAAGATGCTGTGTTGATCACCCTTAATTAGCTTATAGTCACCAGGCATACATCCGTGAGCACAGGACATTCAGAGAGAGAACAAAACCAGTAAATCAGAACAAAGTGAAGGTATTTCCATCCTTATGAGTCACACAAATGGGAAGGTTTACAGGTTTGGCAGCCATTTGGTTTCCAGACTGAGTGGGGATAAGGCTAGCAGTTGCCACTGCTCTAATCAATCTTAGTGATTGAGTGAAATCAGGCTCTGAATGCTGGACGGGGAGAGCCACTGAAGTGTCATGGATGAGTAAAGGAGAGCCTCTGCCTTCAGGAAGTCCTCACACCAGTGGTAACATGACTTCAAAAACCAAGGAAGCACTGTAAGCATAGTGACAAAAATTGTCTAGGGTACAGTGAGGGCACAAAGGCAGATGGGGTCATTTCTTAGGAAAATAGGAAATATTTCAGAAAGGGGCTAAGTTTGAAAGCTGCAGGGTTCTCTTGACGCGTTCCATATTGGCGCCACAGTTTATTCGGCATGGTTGAAGCATGAGGTGCAATGTGTTGATGGGCAAAGGGGGAGCCATTGCAAACTATAAGGACTTTGCGCTTGAGAACTCTGTGCAGTGGAAAGCTTAAAGGTGCAGGGTGGGAAGAAGTGAGACAGTCGCCTGGGACTGGGACAACTCTGAGGCACAACAAATTTCAGAGTTCTCCTGAGTATCACACCAACCTACTGTCAATGAGACTCTGCCTGAAATGTTTCTTGGTTTCCTCCCTTTGCTTTCCTGCTTCCCTCACTCTATTCCAGATGCTCAGGGAGGACTGTCTTAATAAATCACGTGCATGTAAATCCTCACCTCAGGGTCTGCTTTTACTAAACCTGCCCTCAGACACCCCCAATTCCTGACATGTTCATCTGATTCACAAGTGCTCTAACTGAAAGTAAGAGCCCCCATATCTAGGCCTAAAGAGGAACTGTTGGTCAGAGTTCATGGCAATCCTGACCTGGAGTTAGGTTTCTCCTTAGCATTAGGTTCTAGACCTGTGCTGTCGTAGGTCTTCCACGTGCTCCATAGCTGCATCTGATGGCCTCGTTGGAAGCTGTTGTCACCCGGAGGACTTGAGAGTGTGTACTGGAGGGAAGTCAGTCCAGAAATAGATGAAGAGGGCAGGGTTTCAAGACCTGGAGCATCAGATGTCTTAAGTGTCTTTACCTCTGATAGTCTGTCCCTCTTTCCCAGGGAGAGCCAATGAGGGCTTTAACTCTGGGGCTTCAGGGAGAATTATACACACAGGAGAGTTCCCTCCAAGAACGATGGGCAACTGAAGACCAATATTCAAGAGGAGAGCCTCAAGAGGTTCATTCTCAACCACCCAGTGCCAAGAAAATGGAAAAGGGAAGCGGTGGGCTTCCAACACTCCACCTGGGCTCCTATAGGTTCAGCAACTTTTGAGGTCAGAGAGGGCAATGACAGGGAGAAAACTATCTCAGGTGTGCCTGAACCGCCTGTTAAGATGGGTAATTGTGGGTTCAGGGAGAGGAGAGCAATGGAGGAAACAAGAAACAACAGAAGAATGAATGAATGAATGAATGAATGAATGAATGAATGAGAATTGCTTTGGAAAACACATTCCATATCAAATTTGGGACCAAACTGCAATTCTGCTTAGTTGTACTATTACAATGACCAGGTCACATGCTATTTTGAAGAAGTCAAGGATTGAGACCAGTCCACCATCATCACATCAGCCTACTCCCCACCCGCTACATATCCAGAGAACCATAAAGTATTTATTGCTTTGCAACCTGCTTCTTTAGCTCATCATAACACTTTTGAAATCCATCCATGTTGTTGAACTATCAGTTAGTAGTTCCTTTTTTATGGTTGAGTACTGTTCTATTATATGAACATCCCACAATTTGCTCATACTCCGGTTTGTGTCCTTCCACTGTCCATCTCTACCCCCACCTGTCCCCCTCTTTGTCTCCTTACTCCTTGCTCTGTGTACCCTCCTACTGTCATTCTTTTGTACTTTGCCTTTGTTATGTCAAGTTTTCAATACAGCAAAATGCAACTCACTTGAATCTTGAAGGCGTGAAAGAGGACTTAGGTACGATTTAGCTTTGGATAAAGGAAGTCCATGGGCCAGTTTTATAAACATGCACAGAGATGCAGGAAGGTGAAACAAGAATTAAGACAGCCATGGCCCTAAGGGAGAGAATAATTTGTTGTCAGAGGCAGAGCATTATCTTCGTGCTATCGCGGGAAAGACAGAAGGCGAAGCCAAGGAAAGGGTGAGGTTAAGGAATTTATGTTCTCAATCTTGGCTGTAACTTATATTCACCTGAGGGGTTTTAAAAATGGATATCAAAACTTATCATTAGAAATTCAGATTTATTTGATCTGGGATGGGGCTTGGCATAGAGTTCTAAATTCTCCACAGATGCTTTTAACAAACAGCCAGGAATAAGACTTGCCTAGCATTGCAGATAAGCCAGCTACAAACCGCCCCACAGTGTGCATCTCATTCACAGCAGAGACTGAAAATCAGGCCCTTTATGCAGTTTGCATTCGCCTCTCAGGGGTGATGGTGAGAGAGCCTGGAACAAGGATCAGTGGAAAAGCAACAGATGAACCATGTCAATAGTGTTTCCTGTACAGATATCCTTCTTCTAGAAGCATGCTCCTTACATTTGCTTGACCACAACTCACAATAAGAAACACATATTACACTGTGATTCAGTTCATACATGTAAATAGTTAGAATTTTGCAAAATTATACTTACCCTTACCATGTGCAATGAACTTTCATAATTTTGTACTAAGTTGATTTCCTAATCCACCCATGAATTGAGAACATAGCTTGAAAAACATGGATTTAAAATGTTTTCTTAAAATAAGAAAGAAAGAAAGAAAGAAAGAAAGAAAGAAAGAAAGAAAGAAAAGAAAGAAAGAAAAAGAAAGAAAGTTTTCTTTAGGCATATTTTAAAAGAGAACTATGAGGACCTACTTGCCTCAACAATTCTCTAAATAGGAATTGAAACATATGAAAGCATTTTTATCTCTATGCTGTCCTGTATCATGCCATAAGAAACTTAAGAAGAAACCACTGTCTGATGAATAATCCAGAGGATGACAGGAGAGAGAGATGGCTTAAAATGCAACAGCTGAAGTTTTTCATGCTATTCTTAGAATGTTCCTATAGTGTAATGAGATATAAAGTCCCATTGGAGAATATTGATCTCTGGGTAAAAATTTGGTAGACATGGGTTAGGCTAATCCTTTTGCCAATTCTTTTTTGCTTTCTCTGATGATTCTTTTCTCTCCTGAACCTCTCCAAAAGAACACAAGACTTCTGTGAAGGCTTACTCCTTGTCCCCACAAAGGTGACCCTGTGCCTCTCATGACTGTTGGCTCCTTCCAGACTGGAGGCTTTCATGTCTCTTCTACTAGACTCTCGTTTCTCACCAAATGGTTGTGTGTCCTTAGCTACTCCCTCAGCCTCCTCCAACCACTGTCCCCTAATCTGTGGATGATGGAACTGGACTTATTTGATCTCTAAAGGCCAACTAAGCGTTTACATTCTTGGGCTCTTTTTTGACCCCTTTCCCTTCTCTTTAAATAGAAAGGAAAATCTAATGAAGAGGTGTGTTCTCTGTAAAATGTAACAGGCTGTTTTTTTTTTTTTTTAATATATGAAATTTATTGTCAAATTGGTTCCCATACAACACCCAGTGCTCATCCCAAAAGGTGCCCTCCTCAATACCCATCACCCACCCTTCCCTCCCTCCCACCCCCCATCAACCCTCAGTTTGTTCTCAGTTTTTAAGAGTCTCTTATGCTTTGGCTCTCTCCCACTCTAACCTCTTTTTTTTTTTTTCCTTCCCCTCCCCCATGGGTTTCTGTTAAGTTTCTCAGGATCCACATAAGAGTGAAACCATATGGTATCTGTCTTTCTCTGTATGGCTTATTTCACTTAGCATCACACTCTCCAGTTCCATCCACGTTGCTACAAAAGGCCATATTTCATTTTTTCTCATTGCCACGTAGTATTCCATTGTGTATATAAACCACAATTTCTTTATCCATTCATCAGTTGATGAACATTTAGGCTCTTTCCATAATTTGGCTATTGTTGAGAGTGCTGCTATAAACATTGGGGTACAAGTGCCCCTATGCATCAGTACTCCTGTATCCCTTGGATAAATTCCTAGGAGTGCTATTGCTGGGTCATAGGGTAGGTCTATTTTTAATTTTTTGAGGAACCTCCACACTGCTTTCCAGAGCGGCTGCACCAATTTGCATTCCCACCAACAGTGCAAGAGGGTTCCCGTTTCTCCACATCCCCTCCAGCATCTGTAGTCTCCTGATTTGTTCATTTTGGCCACTCTGACTGGCGTGAGGTGATATCTGAGTGTGGTTTTGATTTGTATTTCCCTGATAAGGAGAGACGTTGAACATCTTTTCATGTGTAACAGGCTGTTTGTAAATGTGCATATTCAAGATTAAGCACCTCTCTTCTTCCTGCAAAAGGGAGAAGGCCATCACTTTCTTTAGAAAAGAAGGATCTGGAGGGGAACCTGGGTGGCTCAGTCGGTTAAGCGTCTGACTCTTGATTTCGGCTCAGGCCATGATCTCAGGGTCATGGGATCGAGCCCCACATTGGGTTCGGTGCTGAATGTGGAGCCTGCTTAGGATTCTCTGTCTCCTTCTGCCCCTCTACTCCTCCCCCACTCTCTAAAGTTAAAAAATATAAAATAAAAAAAGGGTCTGGAGAGCAAACTGGCAGCTGAGGAAAGAGTGGTAGGGCTACCCAGTCTGCAGAAGCTGTGAACAGGATATCACCAACTCCTGGCAGTGAACATGGAGTCCTGCATCACAGGAGGGAACTTATCCTCGAATTCACCGGTAATGCTTCCCCCTTCCAGGCTGCTGCTCACCACTCAGCCTGTCTTCTACAGCCTCTCACTGTGTTCTTGGTCTTGGTCTTTAGGACTGCATGGCTCTCACTCTAGCCATCAGTAGGATGAAGACTAAAAGACTCTCATTGAGGTTTCTTCCATTTTCTGTCTGCAGATCAAACCTCAGTGGATGCTGCCAGATACTCTAGTCCTGTGAACTGAGACTTCTGGAAGCCAGGCAACAAACAAACACAATCTTACCCTCGAAAACTTCAGGAAGTAGCAGCCTGGTTAGTCTCTCAACTCTGAGGGCTACCTGTCTCATGAGCAGAATCTGGGCCCTGTCTCTGCAAACCTACAGAACAGCCCAGGAAAAGTCAGTTATGTCCTGTTGGGGTCTGTGGAAAGTTAGGAAGCCATTTCCACTTCTGGATTATCATTAACCAATGCTAAGCAAAATGCACTTAGTCTGCATACATAATTTGTGATCCTGTTTTTTAATGAGGCTTAGGTAAACTTGCACTGGCTATAGCACAAGCTTTTTACTTTAGCTCCTGTGCTCAAATAATCAACTCAAGGTAAAGAAAACCCTGCCCCTATGACAAATCAGGCAGCCCCTAAATGGGCCCACTGCATTGCTGTCTGGATCCCCTCCAGTACTAGTATGAGAACACTATTGTGTGGTGTTGGAATGCTGGCTAGATGGTGGGAAAACTGGCACAGGGTCAGTGAGCTTTTAGCCTTCACCTGACCCTGGGGCCGCTCATTTAGATCATTGTCAAGATGGGCTTTGTCTAGACCACCGTAGCCAAGGAAGACTTCAAAGAATGTAAGAGACATATCAAAATACCACAGAAGGGGCGCCTGGGTGGCTCAGTCGAGTGAGCGTCCGACTTCAGCTCAGGTCATGATCTCGTGGTCTGTGGGTTCGAGCCCCATGTCAGGCTCTGTGCTGACAGTGCAGAGCCTGGAGCCTGCTTCAGATTCTGTCTCCCTCTCTCTCTGCCCCTCCCCCACTCATGCTCGCTCTCTCTCTCTCTCTCTCTCTCTCTGTCAAAAATAAATAAACATTAAAAAAAAAAAAAATACCACAGAAGACCTAGAAGGGGCCTCCAATGGAAAATCATACTATTTCATCAGATGACATTTAGTAGAATAGTCATAGTGGCACAGTGGGTTAAGGTCAAAAATTAGAAGCTACATGAGGGCCCATCAATAGGACAAAGGAGAAATAAATCATGGCATATTCCAGCAGTGGGTCCTATAGAGCAATGACGAATGGATGAACCACGCTTGTCATCTGGAGCAGAGTGCTGAAGGTTATGCCTTTGAATGACTACAACCAACCTTGAAGATGAAGGAGGACAGGTCAGAGGAGGAAACAAGGAAAACCTTGGGCTGCTCTACCTGAGTCCTGACGACACCTGGAGCACAGGGACTTCCCAGAGGAGGAGTGCTAGAGAGAGATCATTGGTCCATGGCAGGCCTGGGTCCCAACAGTGGACGTGGTAAAGGGGGCAGGGCTGGTCATAAAATAGTTCCTTTAGTTTGTTCTTGGAAATCCAAGATGAAGTCAGGGACACTTTGAGCACTTGGTGGTGGGAAATAAAGGAGTCACGTATGGACCCACTTAACAGCAGAGGAAGTTGAGACTACAAAGAAAATGGTGGCAGGGCTGAGAATAAATTGAGGCCTTCTGAACCCAGCTGAGAGGGGTGACAGCTCCCAGTCCCCAACAGGCAGCTCCATGGGTACAGCGAGAAGGCCAGTCCTGGAATCGGGCTGCAGGACAGTGAGACCGTGTAGGCAAACCAGGGAGGCTCTGTCTTCCCTGTTGTCCCTGTAGCCTGGGGGAGCACAAGTGGGGAAAGGAAGAAAGTAGAGTTGGACAGCAAAAGAGATGTATGTTTAGAAGCTGCCTGGAAACCATCCTGAAGGGAGTCACTTTGCTCCTCTGCACTTAGCTTCTAGACGCAGCTGCAGGCAAAGACAGAGGATGGCAGAACAGAGCCAAACCACAGTAGTTCGCAGGAGGCTGCACACAACAGACACAAGCAAGAAAGCGCCAGACCCAGGTCCTGGGCCTCCCGGATGGGGAAGCCATACTGCTCTTCTGATGGTCTCATATGGACCTTGACAGCAGAAAATGCCATTTGGATCTGAAAAGAGGCGACACTGTATTTAAAAGCATCCCAACCCCTGCTCCAACTCCTTTCCTCTGTTTCCTTCTCTAACTCATCTTCTGCTCTCACACTCCTGTTCTTTGCTCTCTTCTGCCCACCTTTTCCCTTTTTTACCCTTTGCAGCTACAGTTTTAGGAGCATTTGCACACTGGACATGAAAATGACTAATTCTCCTTGTCTCTCTCTCTCTCTCTCTCTCTCTCTCTCTCTCTCTCCCTTTTTTTTTTCTTTTTTTCTCCTTGTCTCTTCAATGAAATGCCAAAAGAAAGATGGAATCCTCAGAATCCTTGATGGGTTGGTCGGGAAGTGGAACTCCAAGGGGACCTGAGTGCCATCACAAGAGAGCTATTTCTCCGCAGAAGTTCCTATGTTAAAGGATGGGGGCTGGGAGGGAGTGGGAGTCTGACCAACCACTGCCCCAAAGCTGGGGTGTGAGCATTTATGGGCCAGCAGATGTAACATTAAGAGCAAGCCCTTGTCGAATCTCAGAATTTGGCAGCCTAGATGGACACGCTCTCACCCATCACCAAAGAGGGCCTGCTGGCTTACCTTTCCAGCTTAGAGTCAATGCCCCAGCCCTGAGAGCTCAAGTCAAGGACAGTGATCCTGGAGCACTCACAGAAGCACCCAGACCCAGGGAGGGCACACAGGCATCCCCACCCGCCCAGTGCTGTATAATAGTCACTTCGAGACTGACCACACATGTAGCACTCTGGACTGTCAAAAATAGAACGTGGATTGTCATTGTCTGTTCTCCTGCAGAAATAGCGTGGTTTTGTTCTCCCCCAGTGATAGCTATCTTGGGAAACCATGTGGTGGATGAGGTTTCCTGAGGATGCTCCTTTTCCTACGTAAGAAAGTAGGAGATAGCTAAACGATCCGATGGGAGGAGCTCAGGTCAGGTGATCATTCTTCGAGTCGCACAGCTTTGGCCCAGGCATTGACTACTGAGATGAGCAGCTCTCTGGGAAACAGAAACCACGTGGAATGAATTCAACAGATATTGGAGGCTCAACATTCAAAAAGCCAACACCAAATTAACATAGCTAGAAAGAGCAGGAAATAGCTCCCATACCTAGGGCCGGAAAACCAGAACGAATATATATAAGGGGATTGTAAAGTCTGGACGCTTGGAAGAGAGGCCCCGTGAAGCTGGAACCTGGAGCTGTGAGGTGAAGCTGCCGTCTAGCCATTGCTGTTACCTCAGGCAATCAGAGGGGACAAAGCCCCCAGAATCAGGACCCAAACCTTTGGGAGGAGGCTCAGTACCTGGCTGATGCTGGCTCCTCAGGAATTCGAAGGAGGGACCCTGCAAAGCTCGCAGCTGAGGAGAAGGGGAAGCCCACCTTTGGTAGAACCTCCAGAGTCTAAACAAGACCCTTGCAGCGCTGAGATCCAGAGGGGACATCGCCACACTGCTGCAAGAGCTCTGAAGAGGCACCCGTTTGCCGCCAGGACTCAGAACAGGAGGCACAGGGCTGCTGACGCGGGTATCTCTGAAGGGGCACACTGAAAATCCTTCTGGGAATAGGAGGAAAACACTAGAATCTGGGGCCAACTGTAACTACTGGAAACAACTGCCAAGATGAAGCACTATTGCTGAAGTGATGTAGAAAAGGAACAGTGAGCAAACAGGAAGAAGCAAATCCTTCTCATTTTCCTGCCTTCTAGTGCTCCCATTAGCAGACTCAAATGGGAGAGAGCTGGTTTGTAGGTACTCAGGAAATCAGTGTTTGAAGCTGACATACAGTAGCTTCAAATTCATTGTATGTTTACTTTTGAGAGAGAGAGAGAGAAAGAGAGTATGTGAGCAGGGGAGGGGCAGAGAGAGGGAGACACAGAATCTGAAGCAGGCTCCGGTCTCCGAGTTGTCAGCACAGAGCCTGACACGGGGCTCAAACTTATGAATCCTGAGATCATGACCTGAGCTGAAGTCAGATGAGCCAACAGCCACCCAGGCGCCCCAACAGACAGCAGCTTCAAAACCAACACATCTCACATCCTCAACACAGGCTCTCTCCTTTCTTCCCAGAAGTCTTTTCTCTTCTCAAGATCCATAGCTAGCATCTGGTCCCCCCCTAAATTCCTGCATGAACATCACTTCTTATGTTTGAAAAGCTTTAAGTCCTCCTCACTGAAGTTTGTTACCCTAACTAGGCCTACTTCTGCCCTTGTGAATAGGTCTCTCTGTTCCTTTTCCTCTGGTTTCAGTGACAATCTTGAATGAGAGAGGGACTCAAAGGATGAACAGATGCCGATTCTAAAACACAGCCATTTGGGATGTGGCCTGGTCACTAATGGCTGTTGTTGCTAGAATAGGAGTAACTCCAGCATAAGTGACGAAGAGACAAAGTATCAGGGAGCCGGGCTCTGAGTCTGTCTAAATACCCTCATAATGCGACCACCACCCACTGGCTCTGAGCCTTAAGCAAACTGACTCATAAAGTCACCTCATCATCAGGGGGATCAGCTGAGCTTAGAGCTGGCAATACTATTTGTAATCGAACATTAAATACAAATGTTAAACGACCTTATGTGATTGCTGATCATCTACTATGCTACTTTTATAATCAAGAATTTCTACTATATTATCCAAAAAAACCCCATTATTTGCCACTGGGAAAAAAAATCAAACCTATATTCTTTCATCTTAAAATGGGAGAGTTTGTGAAGATGGTTTTGGTGTAATTCCGGTATTAATATTCTATCAGATTAAATATAAAGAATATTTTAAAAATCCTAATCTACTTTCAGTTGATAGAATTCAATAGCATGTATACAAAGAGTACTTAAAAAATTGGCAGTCATCATTAAAGGAAGACATTATCTTCTGGGCAGGGGATGTTCCTTAGTATTTAGAGGTAAGTAGTCTGGGTGCAATTTCCTGTGGCACCCTCAAAACCTGAGCACCTGAGCAAATACATTATTTGGCCTCCGTAATCTTCAGCTTCTTTTCTGATAAACTAGATGCAATAATAACACTTCCTCAAAGTTAGTAGGAGGTTTAAATGAGTTAATGTTTAGGGGCACCTGGGTGGCTCAGTCGGTTGAGCATCTGACTTTGGCTCGGGTCATGATCTCATTGTTCACAAGTTCAAGCCCTCCACCAGGCTTGCTACTATCAGCTCAGATCTTCTATATTTCAGATCCTCTATCCCTCTCTCTCTCTCTCTCTGCCCCTCCCCTGCTCATACTCTCTCTCTCAAAAATGAATAAACATTAAAAAAAAAATGTCTTTTTCCAACACAATGGCAGGTCCCATTGTTACTGGAGAAGAGAGTTCAGAAATGTGTTTGAGACATTTCACAATGCAATAGCACGGCATAGCTAGATGTGGAGCAGGGTAGAGTAAGGCACAACTTTCAAAAGTGATTTTCCCTCGTCTTTCTGCCTTCGCTTTTTAAAAATCATTTTGCTGCACGTGTGGAGGCACTCAGGATCAAACATGTGGTACCAACAGTCTAGCAGCAGAGCCACAGAGACAGATGGTTACTCCAGGACATCCTCCTCAGTCTCAGGCTTCAACCTCAGTTAGAACGGAGAGACAAGGTGGGTCAGATAAGTCCTTCCCCTGCCACACTTGAGCATCCCTTGACAAGCTCAGTGGCAGCATCACTAAATGCCACTCACATGCAGATCATGGGTTATGCCCCAAATACCCAAGGGCCAGATTTTACCATGCTCTGTAGAAAGGTAACATTCTTGGACCACATCCAGGGGCTTTGTGGCAACCTCCCTCCAGCAAATCAGTCAAGATTCCTCCTGAGCCCTGTCACGTTCGGTGTATTGGTGACCTGAATAAAAGAATAAAAGAATGTCATCAGATGTGCAGGTCGTCATCAAAATGGGTGACCACCACTATCTTAAAGGAGATTAATTGTAAAGTGACCTTAGACAGCCAAAATGAAATGTAAAACCAACAAGTATAAGAATAACATCCATGCAAACAAAAAAACAAAGCAAACACAAAAGCATCCCACAGGCAGAAGTGGTAGTGGGAAGTGAGACATTAGAAGGTCAAAACTGACCTCAATTTAAATGAAACATCAATATAGCCCACTGTGAGGAAAAGGACAATGGTATTGGAGTATATCAAGAAGAATATCAAAAGTCAGGGGGATAAAACCTTTTACTGGATTAATTAGTCATCATTAAGTAGAATATTACATTTATGTTTTAGTATTTTTTTGAAGAGTGTGAAAATTTAAAAACTGGAGAGGACTCAAAGAAGAAGAAGAAATATCTAAAACTCTCTAATTTTTTATCGGACGAAAAAGCCATAAAATCTGTTTTGGTTAAGAGAGAATGAGGGATGACTTTATATCAGTCCTCGAAAATGGAGGGGAGGAGGTGAAAGATATTGTACTTGTATATAGAAGATTGAACAAGCAGTAGTATTGTAGATTTTTTAAGGTGGTTGGTTGGCAGTTTGGGCAGAAAGGTACCAGAAGACTGCAGATGGCTATTAAAATAAGCAAAGCCCAGAGTGTACACTTTTAGAGCCGTTGCATTGGGTGTTGGCTTGGCTAGACAGCCAAAGGAAAGAACCTCCCTGGATAGGAAGCTCTCCTTATATTCTACTTCTATGCTTGTAACGCCAATTACTGGCAATTTTGTTGGAGCTTGGACTGCAAGCAGTGCCTCAGGCTCTAAGCTCTGGCTGTTGAGGCTCCTGCTCCATAATCAAGCCCTCTTAATTGTCCTGGGTGCTAATGAAGCTTCTGACTACAGATAGGATTCTCCAGAGACTCTATCTCAACAGTAAATATCCTCCTCCCCACCCAATTAAAAACCCATTTGTTTCTATCTTCATTTAATCCATTTTTTCTTTGGTCTCACACTCCTCTGGATGGTCCTCATCCTCCTCTCACAGCATCCTCTGCATAGTTAGTTGATAAGTCCTCCCCATCTGAATAGATCTGACATTAACCATGCCATTGTTCTATCTCCCATGAGGGGTTGCTCCAACGATCTCATGTTCCTCTGGGATCCTCTTTTTTGACCTGACTTTTATCAATCATGATTTCTTTCAGCCCACCGAGGTGACTTAGCAAAAAGCCTAGAACTATGGAGATCCAGACTAATCTCTGTTCTCTCTTTCACCAAGAGAAGACAATAACAGAAGACTTCATGAAGAAATGATCCATATGAGAGCTGAGATCACCTAACAGAGCAGAAGGAAAAAAAAATGGAACGGAAGGAGCCAAAGACCCATACTAGGGAAGCAGTGTTTTCCTTTGTTTCCCAAATCAGGTGGAACGCTCTTTCCTACAAACAGAGACACTACCATTGAAAGACCACCACGAACAAAAGACTTGCCTGCTTCAGCTGAGTCACTCTTACTGCAGTTAGGGCTTTGGGGGTCATCACCTCAAGTTGTTTGCTTAATGGTGGGGTTTTTCCTTTGCATGAAAATCTGGGGAATTTGTCTCAAATGTGGTTTCTCAGGCTCTATACCCAGCTATTTTTTTAAATTCAAGTATAATTAAAGTACAGTATTATGTTAATTTCAGGTGTACGATATAATGATTCAACAATTCTATACATTTCTCAGTGCTCATCACGATAAGTGTACTCTCAATCCCCTTTACCTACTTGACCCATCCCCCCACCCACCATCCCTCTAGCAATTGCCAGTTTGTTCTCTATAGTTAAGAATCTGGGTTTTTGGGGGGCGCCTGGGTGGTTCAGTCAGTTAAGCATCTCACAGTCTGTGAGTTCAAGCCCTGCGTCGGGCTCTGTGCTAACAGCTCAGAGCCTGGAGCCTGCTTCAGATTCTATGTCTCCCGCTCTCTCTGCCCCTCCGTGCTTGTGATCTATCTCTCTAAAAAATAAATAAAAAATTAAAGAATTTTTTTAAAAAAAGAGTCTTCCTTTTTCTGTTTGTTTTGTTTCCTAAATTCCACATATGAGTGAAATCATATGGTATTTGTCTTCCTCTGATTTATTGCACTTAGCATTATATCCTGTAGCTCCATCCCATGTTTTTGCAAATGGCAAGATTTTGTTCTTTTTAAGGCTGAGTAATATTCCATTGTATATATATACCATATCTTTTTTTTTTTTTTTTGAGAGACAGAGAGAGAGAGAGAGAGAGAAAGCGCAATAGTCAGGGAGAGGGGTAGAGGCAGAGAATCCTAAGCAGGCTCCACATTCAGTGCTCAGCACAGAGCCACACACAGGGCTCAATCCCATGACCCTGAGATTATGACCTGAGCCGAAAGCAAGAGTCAAATGTTCAACCGATGAACCACCCAGGCACCCCTGTACCACATCTTCTTTCTCCATTCCTCTGTGGATGGACACCTGGGCTGCTTCCATAATTTGGCTATTATAAATAGTACTGCAATAAACATAGGGGTGCATATCTTTTCAAATCAGTGCTTTTGTTTTCTTTGAGTAAATACCCAGTAGTGGAATTATTAGATCATATTGGTAGTTCTATTTTTAAATTTTGAGGAATTTCCATGCTGTTTTCCACAGTAGCTGTACCAGCTTACATTTCCATCAACCACACACTAGGGTTCCTTTTTCTCCACATCCTCCCTCGCCAACCCTTGTTAGTTCTTGTGTTTTTCATTTTAGCCATTCTGACGAGTGTGAGGTGATATCTCATTTTGATTTTGATTTGCATTTCCCTGATAGTGAATGAAGTTGAGTATCTTTTCATGTGTCTGTTGGCCATCTTTGGAAAAATGACTATTCATATCCTCTGCCTTTTTTAATTTGATTATTTGGCTTTTTGGTGTTGAGTTGTATAAGTTCTTTATATATTATCAATATTAAGCTCCTTATTGGATACATAATTTGCAAAATATTTTCTCCCATTCAGTAGATTGTCATTTTGTTTTGTTGATGATTTCCTTCACTGCGTAAAAGCTTTTTATTTTGGTGTAGTCCCAATAGTTTAATTTTGCTTTTGTTTCCCTTGCTAAAGGAGACATATCTAGAAAAATATTTCTACATCTGATGTCAAAGGGGTCACTGCCTATGTTTTCTTCTAGGAATTTTATGGTTTCAAGTCTCACACTTAGGCCTTTAATCCATTTTGAGTTTATTTTTGTACATGGCATAAGAAAGTGGTCCAGTTTCATTCTTTTGCATGTAACTGTCCAATTTTCCCAACACCATTTATTGAAGAGACTGTTTTTTTCCCTTGTATATTCTTTCCTTCTTTGTTGTAGATTACTTGACCATAAGTAAAGCATAAGTTTATTTCTAGACTCTCTATCCTGTTATATTGCTCTATGTGTCTATTTTTATTCCAGTACCATACTATTTTGGTTACTATAGCTTTGTAGTATATCTTGAAATCTGGGATTGCAATACCTCCAATTTTATTATTTTTCAAAATTGCCTTGGGTATTTGGGGTCTTTTGGGTTCCATAAAAATTTTAGGATTATTCATTCTAGTTCTGTGAAAAATGTTGTTGGTGTTTTGATAAGGATTACATTAAATCTGTAGATTTCTCTGAGTACTAGAGACATTTTAACAATATTTGTTCTTCCAATCCATGAGCATGGAATTTTTTCCCATTTATTTGTGTCATCTTCAACTTCTTCCATCAAAATTTTATAGTTTTTGGAGTACAGGTCTTTTACCTCCTTGGTTAAGTTTATTCCTAGGTATTTTTATTCTTTTTGGTGCAACTGTAAATGGAATTTTTTTTCTTCCAAGATTTTATTTAAATTCAAGTTAGTTAACATATAGCGTAGTATTGGTTTTAGGAGTAGCGTCTAGTGATTCATCACTTACACATCACATCCAGTGCTCATCCCAACAAGTGCCCTCCTTAATGCCTGTCACCAAATTAGCCCATCCCATCACCCATCGCCCCTCCAGCAACCCTCCATTTGTTCTCTATAGTGAAGAGTCTCTTTGGGTTTGCCTCCCTCTCTGTTTTTATCTTATTTTATTTTTCCTTCCCTTCCCCTATGTTCATCCTGTTTTGTTTCTTAAATGCCACATATGAGTGAAGTCATATGTGGAATTATGGCTGATTGACTTATTTCGCTTAGCATACACTCTAGTTTCATCCACATCATTGCAAATGTCAAGATTTCATTCTTTTTGATGACTGAATGTATGTGTGTGTGTGTGTATATATATCTATATCTATCTATCTATCTATCTATCTATATATATATATATATACCACATCTTCTTTATACATTCATCAGTTGATGGAAATTTGGGCTCTTTCCATAATTTGGCTATTGTTGATAGTGCTGCTATAAACACTGGAGTACATGTGCCCCTTAGAATCAGTATTTTTGTTGTTATGTCATTTTGTTATGACCCAGCAATTGCTGGGTCATAGGGTAGCTCTATCTTTAACTTTCTGAGGAAGCTTCCACACTATTTTCCAGTGTCGTTGCCCAAGTTGTATTCCCACCAACAGTGTAAGAGGAATTGTTTTCTTAATTTCTCTTTCTGCTGCTTCACTATTAGTGTATAGAAATGCAACAGATTGCTGTATATTAATTTTGTATCCTATAACTTTACTGAATTCATTTATGAATTCTGATGGGTTTTTGGTGGAATCTTTAGGGATTTCTATATATAGTATCATGTAATCTGCAAATAGTGAAAATTTTACTCCTTCCTGACCAATTTGGATGGGTTTTATGTCTTTTTCTTGTCTGATTGCTGTGGCTATGACTTCCAGGACTGTGTCGAGTAAAAGCGGTAATAGGGGTGCCTGGGTGGCTCACTCGATTGAACATCTGACTCTTGATTTCAGCTCAGGTTGTGATCCCAGGGTCATAGGATCAAGCCCCACATTGGGCTGCATGCTGAGTGTGGGGCCTGCTTAAGATTCTCCCTCTCTCTCTCTCTCTATCTCTCTCTCTCCCTCTCTCAAAAAAAAAAAAAAAAAAAAAAGGTGGTAAGACTGGACATCCTCGTCTTGTTCCTGATCTTAGAGGAAAAGCTCTCAGTTTTCACCAATGAGTATAATATTAGCTGTGAGTTTTTCACATATTCCCCCGGATATTTTTAATAAGCACACCAATGACTATTATGCTGGGATTGGGAGCTTTCTCTACTGACGTTAATTTGAACATCCAGAAACTCTCCTGGTTAATGCTTCCTTCTATTTTATTTTATTTAATTAAATTTATTTATTTATTTTTCCTTCTCTATTCTTTCTCTATTCTTTCCTGCTCTATGTAAGCAGAATAAGCTCAAAGAGGATAGTGAAGGGGCACCTGGGTGGCTCAGTCGGTTTAATATCTGACTTCAGCTCAGGTCATGGTCTCAGCTCAGCTTAGGTTCATGAGTTTGAGCCCTGCGTCGGACTCTGTGCAGACAGCTCAGAGCCTGGAGCCTGCCTCAGATTCTGTGTGTGTCTCTCTCTTCCCTTCCCCTGCTCACACTCTGTTTCTCTCTCTCTTTCTCTCTCAAAAATAATAAAACCATTTTAAAAAAAGAGGATAGTGAAATCATCCACTAAAGTGTTGCATCCACACGACTCCTGAAACAGAATGCTACGGGTACCAGTGACAGTCACAACAAAGTTTATTACAACGAGAGGCAAGGCCGACTGACTGGGACCAACACTCTTGATAAGAGTGTGGCTCTGAACAGCCGGGGTACAGAGTTTGTAAAGCCGATCACATCGTTTTATCATTATCTGGGAACAGAACAGAGAAACAGTTCCCAGATGAGTTAGAAACAGTTGCCAGATGAGTCAGAAACAGTTATTGAATGAGGTGATTATTTTAGACTTTCTGCCGCTAAGTTGTAACCAGTGGATCTCCTTGACCTTGTCTCTGATGCTCTTTTTTTGAGCTTTTGTTTCCTTCATTGGTAAAGCCTGATTCACAAGAGTATGAAGTATGATTTACAAGAGTAAAAGCAAGGCTGTTATCTTTTGGCCTTCAGTGTCAGAACAAAGTTGTTATTTTTCAAGCTAAGCGTTAGCCTTACACTACAGTTTAACCCTTACAAAAGCATATGCGATATGTGATGAAGCTAGTATTCACATCTTAGACTGCTTTTCCCAAGGCTGTGCTTTTATTTCTTCAGCACAGACCCAGGATGGGATTTGTGGACAATATCCGTAAGAGTTAGTTATTCCTGGTAACTGTTACTTATACATTCAACAACTATTTACAACAATGTTTTATCTGGCAGTTTCTTGTGGAGGCACTGGGGAGATTGGATAAACAAGGCAGACAGAGTGCCTGCTCTCAGGAAGATGGTTTCCTGGCACAGGAGCCCAGTATTTTATAGATAATCACATCAATACATTTTAATTATGACTGTGATAAGTTTTACTTAATACTTGTGTTCCTTCATCCCATTGTGTCAGCCACAACTGAAAATTGACTGAGTATAAATAATAGGACTATAGAAGTGTGATTTTAAAAATGCCCCAGGAGGGGCCCCTGGGTGGCTCAGTTGGTTAAGTGTCCAACTTTGGCTCAGGTCGTGATCTTGCGGTGTGTGAGTTCGAGCCCTGTGTCAGGCTCTGTGCTGACAGCTCAGAGCCTGGAGCCTGCTCTGGATTCTGTTTCCCTTTCTCTCCACCCCTTCCCCATTCACACTGTGTCTCTGTCTCTCTCAAAAATAAACATTTTAAAATATGTCCCAGGAAAGGCTCTTTGTTTTAACAGTGGAAATACCTATGTTTGTTCCAAGGTCCCCTGAAATTTAGATGTGGGTTCCTTGGGGGGTGTGTTATATCGTTTGGACAGAGAAGCTTGAGGCCAAGGTTTGTGTGGTGATTCTGATGCCATTTAGTGGTGGGGGAGTTTGGGAAGATCTCTTAGTCTCTGGGCCTGTTTCCTTGTCAGTAAAATAAGGTTATTGTTCTAGCTCTTCGAGGTCTTCTCCCACTCAGTTTTCTCTGAGTCCGTGGAGAACTGTAATGTGTATTAAACATGCCCTGGGAACTGCTGCTGGGACCCGACCTGGGCCCTACGGTGTGTGTTTCCTCTAATAGCCTGAGCTGAGCCAATGCCCTGAGAGTCCAGAGCTGAGAGAGAAAATGGAAGAAAGTCAGCAAATTTGGAGGATGAAAAGTATCTGAAGAAAGCCAAGATAATGGCAGAGCATGTGGTAGCCAACATGACAAGAATAAAGATGGTCTTCAGGCTGGGTTCAAAAAAATCAGGGAACCCTAAGGAATGCCTGTAGCATCATCGGACTCCTCAAAGAACATCCTAAGTGAAGCAGTGAGAGCTAGGAGAGTAACTTACCCAAAGTGAACTTGTTGTAAAGGAAAAACATCCCTGGTGTGTCTCCTCTAGCCTCAGTATTACAACACTAATTTATTTCTGACACCAGATTATGTGAGTTTTCCACACGTCAGTAATTCTGCAACACCAGTTGGGTGTCTTACAATTTAACTCAATTCGGACACTGACTAATGGAGTTAGTGTCCGATCCCACAAGAGTTCAGTCCCTTCAGATTGTCTCTTTCCCATTTCAGATACCAATCACCAGTCCAGGTTATTAACCACGCCTCTGACCCACCAGCTACAACCCAGAGTTTCCCAGAATCCCTTCCTTGGGTTAAGTTAGTTTGCTAGAGTGTCTAACAGAACTTAGGAAAACAGTTTACTTACTAGGTTACTTGTTTGTTATTTCAAAATATAACTCAGGAACAACCAGATGGAAGAGATGCATGGGGCAAGGTATATGAAAAGGGGCGCAGAGCTTCCACACGCTCTCTGGGGTTGCCACTCTCCTAACACCTCCCTGTGTTTGCCAGCCTGGAAGCTCTTAGAGCCCTATGGTTCTGGGATTTTTGATGGAGGCTTCATTATGTAGGCATGATTGAGTAAATTATGGGTTATTGGTGATTGAGGCAATTTCCAGGCCCTCTCCCCTCCCTAAGGGTAGGAGGATAGGACTGAAAGTTCCAACCTTCTAATCACAGTTCAACTGGCAACCAGTCCTCATCCTTAGGGGCTTTCCAAAAGTCCCTCCATTAACATAAATTCAGGTGTGGTTGAAAGAGGCTTGTTGTGAATAACAAAAAACACCTTGGAAAACTTAGAAGTATTGGGCTAATTCTTCAAAAAACACAAGCTAGCAAAACTGAACCAAGATGAAATAGACAATCTGAAAATCCTGTATAAAGATTGAAGAATTGAATTTGTTTTCTTTTTTTTTTTTTTTTTTTTAAATTTTTTTTTTCAACATTTATTTATTTTTGGGACAGAGAGAGACAGAGCATGAACGGGGGAGGGGCAGAGAGAGAGGGAGACACAGAATCGGAAACAGGCTCCAGGCTCTGAGCCATCAGCCCAGAGCCTGACGCAGGGCTCGAACTCACGGACCGCGAGATCGTGACCTGGCTGAAGTCGGTCGCTTAACCGACTGCGCCACCCAGGCGCCCCTGTTTTCTTTTTTTAAGTAGGCTCCACACCCAGCACAGAGCCCAACATGAGGCTTGAACTCATGACATGATGCTGAGATCAAGGCCAGAGCCAAAATCAAGAACTGGATGCTTAACCAAATGAGCCACCCAGGCATCCCTGAAGAATTGAATTTGTAATTAAATAACTCCCCATAAGCAAGTCTCTCAGCCCAGATGGTTTCACCAGAAAAGTCTATGAAACATTTAAAGAAGAAGTAACATGAATTTTGATGAGGGGGCGTGAAGCAAACCAAGGACAAAGCAGAAGCTAACACCCCCCACGCACACTCCCCCTCCCCCGCCACACACTAGGTGGGACAGGTATGATATTCCTTGGACTCTCCTGGCTATCCAAAAACAGGAAATGACAAAAAACTGGTAAGAGTCTCCACCAGTTTACCAGAAAAAGGCAATTCCATCAATAGACTAAAGTCCAGGAACTCCCTACAGTCTTAATGTTAATGCTTTGCTAGAGGGAAAAACAACCTTAGCTTGACAACAGCAAGGCCTCCAATAAGTCTTTAGTATGTGAAAGTATCTCTTGAAACCTCCTCTTGACTTCATCTCCCCACACTCCATAAAAGGGTCGCCCCCATACTTACAGCGCAGCTCTGCCTGCCCAAGGATGCTGTCCCCATGCTTTAATAAATCACCTTTTTGCACCAAAGGTGTCTTCAAGAATTATTTCTTGGCCGTCAGCTCTGAATCCCACGAACCCCCCATCACCCCAAAACTTCATCAATTTTACACAATCTAATCTGAAATATACAAGAAGAAGGAACACTTTCCAACTCATTTTATGAGTCTACCATTACCCTGATACCTAAACCAGGCAAAGATAGTACAAAAGAATACTATAAACCAATAGCCCTCATGAACTTAAATGCAAAAATTATCAGCAAAATATTAGCAGATTGAATCCGGCAATGTATAAAAAAAAGTATACACCATGACAAAGTGGGATTTATTCCAAGTGTGCAAGGTTGGCTTAACACTAAAAAATTAATTGATATAGTTTATGGTGTCTGTCTTTCAATCGGATGGGGGCCCCCAAGTGTGGGGTGACCATCAGGTGGTGTGGTAGAGCCCCTCCCTAAGGAATGTGGTGGAGGCCTTCTCAAAACAAAGGAAGGCAACATGCAACTTGGCCCAATGAACTCCTATACACATACGCATAACTCTAACAGACTCTGCAACTTGGACTGTGTCCAATCAGACTCTATGTGTCACCATATACAGGAGACAAAGAAGTTGAAATTGCATAAAAGCCCCACTGCACTTGAGGCTCTGCTTTTTTGGGGTCTTAGCCCACTGAGCCTGTGGTGGCATGAATAAAACTGCTTCCTGGAAAGAAGAGCCTCCATGTCCCATCTCTGTGTGAAAATCCTGCTACAGTGGAAGCTGGTGGCTTGAGCGGTGAAAAGATTCACCCAAGGCAGAGCGAAGGAGAGAAGTTTATTGAATACACAAGGGGGCTACAGACAGGTCAGCAGAGCAGAGTGTCTGCAATGAGGCAGTGGGTGGGGGCTGTGTTTAAATGTGGAAGGTGAGGAGTATGAGTAAGTAAGGCATTTCCTCTTTTTTTTTTTGAACTGTGCCTGGTTGTAAGTAGCCCATTGGTTAGTCAGGGCCTATGGATATGTTGAGATGAGTTGCCCGGTGGTGGGCCTGTCTGTATTCAGCCAGAGAGTCACTGAGGGCTCTTTCTACATTCCATTGCTCACGCACACCTGTTGTCTAAAAGCGGCCTCTACATATTTCACTATATCAACAGGCTAAAGAAGACACAACATACTATTACACCAACTGATGCAGAAAGAGTATGCAACAGAATCCAATACCCATTCATGAATAAAACTCTCAGATAAATAGGACAAGAGAGGCAGTTCCTCAATTTAATAAAAACTATTTACAAAAAACCTACAGCTAAGATTATACTTGGTGGTGAAAGACTGAATGCTTTTCCCCAAAGATTAGGAACAAGAAAATGATGTCTATTCTCATGACTTTAATCAATATCATACTGCAAGTTCTGGCCACTGCAGTAAGGCAAGAATAAAGAAATAAAAGGCATACAGATTAGTAAGGAAGAAATAAAACTAACCCTATTTGCAGATGACATTACTGTCTATGTAGACAATTCCAAGGAAAAAAAAGAAACCCAGAACTAATAAATGAGTTCAGCAAGATTGCAGGATAAAAGATCAACACACAAAAGTCAACTGAATTTCTATACACTAACAATGAGTACTTGGGAATTATTTAATTGAATTTAATTGAAGTTTAAAAACAATATAATTTACAATTGCTCCAAAGAAAATGAATTACTAAGGTATAAATCTAACAAAGCAAATAAAGGATTTGTGTGCTTAAAATGACAAGATACTGATGAAAGAAATAAAAAAGACCTAAATAAATGGAGAGATATACTCTGTCCATGTTTGGACATCTCAAGATATTAAAGATGTCAACTCTCCCCAAACTGACCTATAGGTTTAGTGCAATTCCTATCAAAATCCCAGCAAAAATTTTTGGAGACATAGATAAGCTTGTTATAAAACTTATAAGGAAGTAACAGACTCTCAAACAGCTAATATAATCTTGAAAAAGAAGAATAAAGTGAGAGGAATCACTCTACCTGAAATTAAGGGTTATTATATATAGTAAGCAATACAGTGTGGTGTTGGTGAAAGCATAGATATATCAATGGAACAGAATAGAGAACCCACAAAATAGACCCACACGCGTACGTTCAACAGATTTTTTTTTATAAAGGTGCGAAAGCAATCCCATGGAGGAAGGATAGCCTTTTTCAGCAAATGATACTGGAGCAATTGGACATTGATAGGCAAAAAAAAAAAAATGAGCTTCAACTTAAAACTGTTCGGGATTTAGGACTAGGCAAAGAGTTACGGCACCAAATGTTGGCACCAAAAGCATGATCCATTAAAGGAAAGATTGATAGATTGGACCACATCAAAATTAAAAACCGTTGCTCTACAAGACTTTGTTAAGAGAATGAAAAGACAAGGAGAAAATATTTGCAAACCATATATCCACGAAAGACTAGTATCTACAATATAAAAAGAATTTTGGGGCGCCTGGATGGCTCAGTCGGTTAAGCATCCAACTCCGGCTCAGGTGGTCATGATCTCACAGATCATGAGTTTGAGCCCCACATCAGGCTCTGTGCTGACAGCTCAGAGCCTGGAGCCTGCTTCTGATTGTGTCTCTCTCTCTGCCCCTGCCCCACTCATGCTCTGTCTCTTCAGTCTCAGAAATAAACATAAAAAAAAAAAAAAAACTCAACAGTAAAGTAACAACCCAATTAGAAAATTAACAAAGATATAAACTGATATTTCCCCTGAAAGGATATAAAGACTGCAAATAAGCACGTGACAAGCCATTACATCACTAGCCATTAGGCAAATGCAAATTAAAACTGCAATGAGATATCATTCCACGTATCTGAAATGGCTAAAGTTAAAAATACCAAATACTGCTATAAAGAATTTCATTATATGCTCCTATAAAATTGTTAAATGCTGCTTAAATATGTCGTTAGCTACTCTGTGCTTCCTAGTAAAAGTAAATCTCATGACAGTCAGATGTTCAAACTCAAAACTTGCTTCATTCTGATTTTCACTGATCAACCATAATGATAATGATAATGATAATCCTTAATGATAATGATAATCAACCATAATGATAATCTTTATATAATTTTTTTGGCAATTAAACATAACCAATAATAGCTACCATAAAGTAATATTTATTATGGCACAATTTTCAAATATTCTCTTATAAACTCATCTTTTACTATTAGAGCATTCTACTCAGATGACTCTGGCATGGTCATGCTATATGGCTAAAGGTCTGAGAGTGTTAATTTTTAGCTGTATAAATAGCATCTTTCCTTGAGGGAACCTATCTTTCCTTCATTCAAAGGGCTCTATGATTTTGAATTTGTTAAGGATTTGTGGTTATTGTGACTCAAGTCAGACCTATGTTCACTAGACCTAAAATATTTCTGTTTATACAGATCAAGTAAAATTCTAATAGGTTACCCATCTATTTCAGATCTGGGGACACTGATGAGTTCATGATAAAGAGTGGTAAGCCATTCTGATTAGTGTTTCAGGTCTGCTACCCGTTGTATTAGCTGTGACCACTTTTTCTTTAGAGATTTATCATTGTCATGTGACCCTCTCAATGCCATCTTTCCATTATCCCCACTAATTTCAGGAATCACAGTTCAATGGCAGCAGCTCCCACTGTCCTTCAAGAAATAGCCACTACAGAGTCCTTTGAAGATGCAGAGACAGCCCTCTTGAATATATTTCTCACAACCTTGTTGAAAGTAGTGTGTTCTTCTCGACCTTTCCAGAGAATATAGATAGGGGTGAGTGAGCTTGTCTTACATGATAAATCCTCTCTAGTATCCTGATCTCCCTAAGCTTTTGGATACTTTCCTCTGTAATATACCAAAGAAGTTCTGGCGTTTAAACTTCATTTACAAACTTCCACTTTTGGTGCAAGTTTTCGGTCAACCAAGCAAGTGAACAGTGAAAGCCTCTTGAGTAAATGCTTTGCTACTGCATGCCATGAACTGACAGTATTCCGTGACATCAGGGTCCTTAATACCTTCAAATCTAAACAGGTCTAAGACCCCATAGCAGATAATCCAGAACACATTCTCAGAACCCATACCTAAGCTCATATTCTTCTAGGACCACTTCACTTATTGTAACTCAGTTCTAACCGAGGATGTCACTACAACAATGACAACTACAACAATGTTAAACACAATAGAACAATGGCACCTCACAAAGAAATAAGACTGGGAACTTCAGCAAATTGCATCTCTGCTACGTGACTTTCTCACGCCTACACACATACACTCACATACACACACACAACTTACTCCCTCCTGACCATTTGTTGGATCAGGCATTTACACTGATAAGTTATTCAGCAAAATAAGACAAGATTTGAACCACCTGGTAGGCCTCAGTGTCCTGTCTTACTTGCTTCACCATCCTTCTACTTTCCTCTCATCAGATTCTCGGTTATTCCTGCCCCTGGAGTATGTCCTTCGAGCTTGTGGCCCTTAAGCTTGTGGGATATTGTTTACATTTATTCCCTGGCTAGAAATCAACTCAAAGGATAGCATTCATTGTCAATCCCAGGGCTTTTTTGTAGGAAAAAAAAAAAATGCTTAGAAAAGTAATGCTTGAATATTTGCTTTTCCTCCAAAGAAAAAACCTGAAGTGACACTGCTGATGTCTGTGAAGTTAGCTGTGAAGTTAGCTGTGGGAAGTATGCTAAAAACTGAAGCTCTTGCATTCACCATGGGGCTAAGGAGAAACAGCAGTAAAAATTGGTTGGAAGGAAGCTTCTGCGTCCACAAGACACCTCACTTCAAGCAAGGGGAAGTAAAATTTAACTGGGTTCTGGTGTCTTCTCAGTTTGCAGATGGGATTTGCAGAATCTTTCATTCTGAGGGAGGTAAGGAACAAGTTAGGGGAGGACAGTTGGCCTGCCAGGCTAGCCCTGAAATCACTTAACAGGGATTCTCACAGGCCCCCAAATGTGTTCCATGATATGACTTCCCTAGTCACGTCTCCAAGGTCCAAAGCCTCCCCAGACTTACAGAGTTAGAGGACCCTGGACGGGCATAGGATGAAACACCAACAGCTAGTTGTAGCAAGAAACACCAACCATAGCTAGTTCTATGTTCCAGAGTATGGCACAAAGACTTCTGGGTCACCTGTCCCTTGGACTATAAACTCAGTGCTTGGTGGCATAAACCCACTTAGAATCAAAGGCTTCCTTTTGAGTTTTTTCAGGTAGATTCCTTCCACTGTTGGGTTTTGCTATCATTTGATCAGTGATCTCATTCTCGTTGCTTTTATCATTTAAATCAGATAACAAAAAGCTCTAATGAGTGGAGTATTGGTGGACTTAACTGAAATATTTTCATGTGGAGCTCTAGAAATAAAGATAGAATTTGTCTGCAAAGTTGTTTTCTTGGATTGCCAGAATTTGGCTCTTTGTAACTGTGTATGCTTTCTTAGAAGGCAGGCTTGGTATGCTCAAACCCGGTTTTCAACTCTTCTTGCCCCCTTCAGCCAGCTTGAATCTATTTCCAGGGTTCTTTGGAGTCCAAGGATGCAAATGAGGTCTCTTATATTTCTTGCATTTTCAAGCAAGGTCCTTCAGAAAAGAATAAAGTTTTTCAAAGAAAACAGTTTTTACTCAGTTTCTGAAAGGATATTTTTTTTCCTTTCAAATATAACTAACAGTGTTATTATTAGTTTCATTTTTCACATGTAAGGCAACTTCTCCACTGTAGTGGCTCCTCACCCCTTCCTGAATACAGAGCTTTCTGCTGTGTCAAATTTAGGGCATGTGATACGCAAAATTCATATGCATAATATACCAGGAGCAAAGTCTTCAGAAAGAACTGAGACAGCTTCAGACAAATGAGAGCTCAGCTCTCCAGAGGCCCCTGCTTCAGGGCTTTATTTCCTCTCCCCTGGAAGTAAGGGCCCAGGATTTTCACATCCTGGATTCAGAATCCCACATCTCAGGCGGGACTCCTGATTTTGACCAAAGCACAAATTGAAAGTTTTTATCCCTTGGACCTTGGAGCTTCTGGAAGCTGCAGAAACTGGGGGACTTGCACAGCTGTGAGGCATGAGAGAGCGCCTTGCAAGCCAAGAGCAGTGGGACTCCCCACCTCCCCCTTGTCTTTCCCTTTCATTCCTCTCAAGCTGCAAGGCTCCTCTCTTGCCTTTCTTTCAGATATAGAGGGCCCTTTGCTTTCTGTCATTTTTTAAAATTCTATTTGACCAAATCTTTCAATGTTTATTTATTTTTGAGAGAGATAGAGAGAGCGAGGCAGCGTGCAAGCGGGGGAGGAGCAGAGAGAGGGAAACACAGAATCTGAAGCAGGCTCCAGGCTCTGAACTGCCAGCAGAGCCTGGAGACAGCCTGGACCCGGAGGCCTGCCCCTGCCCGCCCCCCACGTGGGGATGAAGATCCAGATTCGTGCATGTAGAACCATTAGAAAAAGGTCTTCCCTGACCGGGAATCGAACCCGGGCCGCGGCGGTGAAAGCGCCGAATCCTAGCCACTAGACCACCAGGGAGCTGCCAGCTGCTTCTTTTTAAGAAGCATGAGTACTCTCCGCGTTAAGCGGTGGCTATTTCCCGTCTGTTTGCTCTGGGTGACGCGCATCCCTCTCAGTAATTGTCCCCTAAGGCCGTTCCCTCTATAAAAAATGCCCCACAAGAAAGACCTTACACTGTGCGGGACAGCGGTTGCGCCCCGGGGCCCCTCCAGGTCCACAAGTCGGCCCGTCCAGGCCGCACCCGTGGCTGCGTGTGGACACAAGGTCGCCGCGAAGAGGCGGGAGGGGAGGCGCCCGGAGTGAGACCCCGCAGTCCCCAACATCCCCCCAAAGTTTGGGACGCAGCGACAGAGGCGGCGCGGACCGAGACGCCTTTCGAGGCAGGCTCGGCAGCCCTGGACTGGACTCGGGTCCCGCCCCCCCCCCCGCCCCCCGCCCCGCCCCCGGCCCCCCAGCCACACGCCGCACGCCTGCTTTGTCCGAAAATCCTGCTGCTGCTTTTGTTAATTGCCGTCTCGGAGCCACACAACCGGCTTGCTGATTCGGGCAAACGACTCTCCCGACACAGGCGGGAGATCAGTTTAACGCTGGCACCTTGGCTCCCTCATCCCTAAGTCTAGGGATCGTGGGTTTGAGCCGCCGTTGTTCTTTTTCGGGGGGGAGTGGTGTTGCGGGGGGGAGTGAGGGGGCGGCTCTGTCCCTCTTCCAGGCCTGTCCTCGAGGGCAAGGGGTTAGGGCCGGGGCCCCTCAGCGTAGCTCCTCTTGCGGGGTGTGGAATCCCACGTGCCTTCCGTTTCAGCCAACAGAGAGGCTCCAAGGACCGCTCGACTGGGTTTGCGGGAACCCAGCTGATCCAAGTGTATTAGTTTGTGGTTCTCCAGCCCCGACTGCACGTCTTGCTCCTGGAGGGGAAGGTTCAAATACTCCTTCCTCCTGTCCACGTACAACCACAGAGGGTCCGGACACGACAGAAAGACAGTGAATCCTCTCCCCTGGCTGGGGGTGGTAGGAGAAAAATAGAATTTGGAGGGAAGGAAAGGGGGGAGGGTGACCTAAAGAAATTCAATGATGGAAAGCTACTTTGAAGGCCACATCTTTTGGAAGCAGGTCCTCCGGTTGCTGGTGACGATGGTGCATCCCTAACTGCATTTTGAGCCAAAGCAGAACAAAGCAGAGCACTGTGGGCTGGTGTCCAGTGAGTATGCTGCCCGCACTTCCTTCGGGTTGGAGCACTTGAACTTTGAGCGAGAAGGCCACACGGTAACCATTGCACTAAGATCAACCGCTGGAGAAAATGGCATATTCTTCGCCAAACTTCTTAAGCTGTACTTCTAAAGGAAAAAGAGAAAAGGGGAGAGGGACAAGAAAGAAAAGCAAAGAAAGAAAGAACATTAGTCTTTCCCAGCATTGGTCGGCTAGCATTTTGCTGTGAGGTGAGCTTGAAAACCCCTCCAGGCACATGCTTTCTGTGAAAACCGCCTTTACCTCTTGACCTGTCCTAGGTTAAAAATCGCATTCCTTGACCTGTTGAACGGGAAAATTATAAAAGGCAAGGCAAATAAAAGAAGTGTCAGGTATTGTGAAAGGTAAAACAAAACTGTTCTTCAAAACGAATCTCAAGAGGGATGAGGAGGAAATCGAATAATCATGAAATCTGCGTGCACTGTCCCTGGCTCCTGAATAGATTTATACTTACTCTATGTGGTCTTCGAACGAATTCATTCCAGGCCGGGAATCGTGGATTGGCCTGTATTCGTGTTCGATATTTTAAAACAGCCAAATGTCCTAAGATGTGGCCTTTGCTACGGTACTGACTAAAACACACAGGCATGATTAAAATATTGTACTAAAGGAGCCGAGTAGAATAAGCGATGGCGGCAGGAATCGGAAGGTCCCCTCTGCCCGGAGGGCCGCGGAGCGGCGCAGAGCGGCGCAGAGCCAAAGGGCTGGCGGAGGAAGAGCGTGCACCCGACGTCTGCCCTGGGGCCCCTCGTCCTGGAGGCGGACACCCTGCGTTCGGTGCGGTTCCCGAGGCTAGGCTGCTGAGGGCGCCAGGGTCCCGTCCTCAGGGGAGGCGCGGGGTCCTTTGCCGGGACCGCTCCGGGGACGCGGGCTCCTCGCCCGCAGGGGCGCGGCTGCTTTCAGGGCCTTGGGCAGTTCAAGCGAAGTCGGCGGGCCCAACGGGTGTGGCCGAAATGCCGCTTTTGGGGGTTAGAGCCGGAGACCCGGCCGCCTGCCTCGTTTCCGTAGTGTAGTGGTTATCACGTTCGCCTCACACGCGAAAGGTCCCCGGTTCGAAACCGGGCGGAAACAGCTTCCTTTTACGACCCCCTCCTCCACACTCCCCCCCCGCCCCGCCCCCCACACATATATCTATTGTCCTTTAAAATGCAGAAAGAACGGTGGCTTGAGCCAAGGCGGCCTCGGCGGGCGCTGTTGCGTTTCCATTTAGAAAACTAACACACAAAAAAACAACACAAGCAAGGCCGGAGTCCCACCGCCACCTGAAAGCCTTCTCAGCACTCGACTACCAGGCCTGGTCGCTGTGTGTCTGCTCCCAGTCACCTTGGAGAGCAGGCCACACCCTTGACTGTGCCCCAGGACAAAACTCAAAAAAATTTATAGGAATACCAAAGTAGCCAGTATCCAAGAAGGTACACTGTGACAATGTCTGCCAGGCATGCAAGAGGCAGAAAAACAAAACCCAAAGGAGAATAAGCAATTGAAACTGAACGAGAGCTGACAAGATGTTAAAACTAGCAGAGAAGACTTTAAAATAGATACTATGTGTTACATATGCCCAAAGAGTTAAGTTGGAAATGTGGAACATACACAAATGACCAGGATCAAAGTTAAAGGAGGAAACTATAACATCTGAGTTAATAAATTCACCAGATGGAATTAAGAGCAGATTAGACATTGTGTAAAAAAAATATTAGGGAACATAAAGCCATGAACAATGGAAATATCCAAAGTGAAACGCAAAGAAAAAAAAAACAACCTTTTTTTTAAAGGTTTTTTTTTTTTTCCTTAACGTTTGTTTATTATTGAGAGACAGAAACAGAGCATGAGCATGGGAGGGGCAGAGAGAGGAGGAGACACAGGATCCGAAGCAGGCTCCAGGCTCAGCTGTCAGCACAGAGCCAGACGCGGGGCTGGACCTCACAAACCTCGAGATCATGACTTAGAGCCCAAGTTGGACGCTCAACCGACTGAGCCACCCAGGCGCTCCCAGAAAGCTTTTAACTTAACATAGCATCAGTGAATAGTAGGGCAACTTTAAAAGGCCTAATATATGAGTGATTGGAATCCCTGAAAAGACTGCAGGAGAAAATTTTTTGAAGTAAAAATGTTTGAAGAAGCAATGAGAAAAATTTCCAATCATAATGAAAATTTTTTTAAATTTAATATTCTTTATGTTTTATTTCTTTTTGAGAGAGAGAGAGAAAGAGTGTGAGTGGGGGAGCGGCAGAGAGAGAGGGAGACACAGAATCCGAAGCAGGCTCCAGGCTCTGAGCTGTCAGCACAGAGCCTGATGCGGGGCTGGAACCCATGGAGGGCGAGATTATGACCGGAGCCCAAGTCAGAGGCTTAACTGAGCCATGTAGGCGCCCCTCAGTCATAATGAAAATTATAAGCTCACCCACCCAAGGAGCCAAATGGATACAATGAAAGAACACAAGGACTATTTAAAAACTCACACCAAGTTACATCATAACTAAATTGCTCAAATCCATGGGGGGGGGGGGTACCTTTAAAGCAGCCAGAGGAAAAAAGACATGGTACTATGAAAATTCGCTAAGGGAAACCTTACTGAAATGTAGTGGGGAGGTTCAACGGGGGGGGGGGGGGGGGGGGGGGGGGAGGGGGGGAGGCTCTCATGCCTTACCGTTTGCTCTCAGTTCCAAATCCAACTGTAAAAGGTGGACCTTGTAGGAAGACACTACTTTTGCTACCCTGCAGAAAGATGAGAGGCTTTTCTCATCTTTTCTCATTTTCTCATTCATTGGCAACAGCCCAGCCAATGAAACAGTCACAACTCAGCCAATGGGAAGCCCCTATACTTAAAACTCCTAGTTTGAGCCAAAGTAGTTATTTATAATAGTCTTCCCAACTTCCCGCTTTCCTGTATAAAAGAGCATACCTCTCTTTTGTTCTGTGCACTTGTCTATGGGTTTGCTTTAGCTTGCTTTTCTGGGATTGTAATTCTCTGCTATTCCTGAACAAACTGATCTTTTGCTGGTAAAACAACTGGCAATTTTGTTTTAAGGTTAAGGTACATACAGAAAAAAATAAAGATGATGTCAGACTTCTCATCAGAACCAGCACAAATGATAAGACAGTTGAGGGCATTCTGGCGCGGAGTTGGGCGGCGTCGGGCACAGCTAGCGGGTCGGGCGCAGAGAGGGGGTGCAGCTCGGTTCTCCACCCCCCCCCACCCCTCCCCCTCCCCCTCAGGCGCGAGCCCCACCCCTCCGCCGGCCAGGCCGACCTGGCTGAACTATCCCCTGCAGCGCGAGCCCAGGGCGGCTCCGGGCGCCCCCCAGCAGACCTCCCCCCATCATGGGCAGCCAGAGCTCCAAGGCTCCCCGGGGCGACGTGACCGCCTAGGAGGCAGCAGGCGCTTCCCCTGCTAAGGCCAACAGATGGAGAATGACCACGTGAAAAGCAATGGAGACTTCTCCCCAAGGGTGAAGGGGAATCGCCCCCCATGAACGGAACAGAGGAAGCAGCCGGGGCCACTGGCGATGCCATCGAGCCAGCATCCCCTAGCCAGGGCGGTGAGGTCAAGGCGGATGTCCCCGTCAAGGAGACCCCCGAGAAGAAGAAGAAATTTTCTTTCAAGAAGGCTTTCAAATTGAGTGGTCTGTCCTTCAAGAGAAATCGGAAGGAGGGTAGGGGTGATTCTTCTGCCTCCTCACCCACAGAGGAAGAGCAGGAGCAGGGGGAGATCGGTGCCTGCGGCGAGGAAGGCACAGCCCAGGAAGGGAAGGCTGTTGCCGCCCCGGAGGGCCAGGAGCCCCAGGCCAAGGGGGCAGAGACTAGTGCTGCCTCCAAGGGAGGAGACACCAAAGAAGAGGTAGGGGCCCAGACTGCAGGGCCATCCACTCCCTCTGGGCGGGAGAGTGGCCCTACACCCTCCAGCGAGCAGAATGAGTAGCTGGGTGGGGCAGGTGGGTGATCTCTAAGCTGCAAAAACTGTGCTGTCCTTGTAAGGTCACTGCCTGGACCAGGTCCCCTGACTGCCTTCCTGTGCCCAGAAAGGAAGGGGCTGTTGCTCCCTCCCAGCCACATTCCCTCTCCTTTTCCCTCCTGTGGATTCTCCCATCATCCATTTGGCCTTCCTCTTAAGGCCAGTTGAAGATGGTCCCTTGCAGTTTCCCAAGTTAGGTCAGTGATGTGAAATGCTCCTGCTCCTGGCCTTACCTGTCCTGTCCCCACCCCTGCAGAAGGCAATTGCTGGTTTTCTTCCCCAATTCTTTTCCAAGTAGAAAAGACATTTTCCCTATTTCCCAAATCCCTGAGCCAGATGTGGGGTGCCTACACCCTCAAACCCTGAGTGTCCAGCCTCCCCCTCCCCCCCCACCCCTGTTGAGTTTTTAGTCTCTTGTTCTGTGCCTAGTGGCACCTGGGCTGGGGAGGACACTGCCCCTGTCTAGGTTTTTATAAATGTCTTACTCCAGCTTGTGAATCGACTGTGTCTCTTTTTTGACTTGGTAAGCAAGTATTAGGCTTTGGGGAGAGGGGGAGGTCTATAATGTAAAACAACTTCTTGTTGTCTTTTTTCCCCCTCCCATTGTTGTAAATAACTTTTAATGGCCAAACCCTAGATTTGTACTTTTTTTTTTCTAACTGTTATAAACATTCTCTTCCACCTGGTTTTACTGTAACATTTGGAAAAGGAATAAATGTCCCTTTAGAAAAAAAAAAAAAGAGACAGTTGAGCAACATCTTTAAAGGATGGGGGAGGAATTCAACGGTGGAATTCTTTGCCTCCCCCCCCCAAGTCTTTCAAAAATGAAAGTGAATAATGACATTTACAGACATACAAATGCTGAAAGACTTCATCACCAACAGATTCACATTGCAAGAAATGTTTAAAAAGTCCTCTGGGAAGGACACTGATACTAGATGGGAATCTGTATGTACCCAAGGAGATAAAGAACAACAGAAAGGATATTTCCATGGGAAAATATAGGATTTTTTTCTTATTACTTAAATCCCTAATACCAAGAGACAGATTAAACAAAGGTAATGACAATGGATTGTGAGGTTTATAACATACACAAAGTAAAATGCATGACAAAACTAGCATAAAGGCTGGCAGAGGAGAAATGTGAAGAGATATGAGATCACTTAAAGGCAACTGTGGTAAGTTACAGATGTATATGCTATGAAGCCCAAAGCAGTAGCTGAAATAACAAAAGAGAGAGTTATAGCTAATAAACCATCAAAGGAGAAAAAGTGGAATCCTATAGAAACCATGTAAAGACTAAAGACTATGATAGAACAATTGCATTCTACCATGTAGATGTGTATACAAGTATTGACTGGATATGACAGCAGTATTATTTATAATAGTAAAAGCATAAAACCAAATTAATTTTGTTAACTATATGGAAATTAAAATTTGGTAACTATATGGAAAGGCTTAAATAAATATTAGTACAAGCAAAGAAGCCTCGTTGTTGAAACGAACTCAGGGTAACGATGTTTACTCTTGAGGATTCCTGGTGACCTCTTTTCCTCCCGAGGTCTTTGAGGATCCGTGATGATCTTGACTTAGGTCCTTCTGTTGTGCACAAGACGAGTAAGGACAGGAGGGTAATAGAGGAGTTTCTCTGCAGAGGAGTTTCTCTGCCTTTAGGGGAGGGAATGGACAAGATAGAAAGAAACGACTTTCACGATCTAAAAAAAAAAAAAAAAAAACGATGGGTGCGTCCCTGGGTGGGCTCGAACCACCAACCTTTCGGTTAACAGCCGAACGCGCTAACCGATTGCGCCACAGAGACCCGTGGAAGCACGCGTTTTCATAGAACAGAGAGCAAGCACTCACGCAACGCTAGGGGGAGCCAACCGCCTTTTCCGGACAGCACTGCAGGCTCCAAAGCCTCGGAAAATCAGAGAAGAGTTGCGATGCGATGCAGTGTTCGTCCCGTTTGAAACCCGTGCGTTGGGCGATTCCAAAGGCAGAAGGGCAGCCAGCTGAACAGCCTCCCCCACACCTTGTTCCACGCTCGCGTCAGATACCAGAGCCCCCCAGAGACGCCCAGGGCTGCGACTCCCCGAGCCTGATGCAAGAGGTGCCCAAGAGAAGCTGAACGCCTGGTGGGTTCTCGTGATGGCTCCTCGGGTTGTGCCGTCTTCACCCGCCCATCTGTGCTGATGATGCTCTGCTCAGCCGCGGTCGGTGGGGTGGGAGCCGGAGTGAGAGGTGGGGGCATCAAAAGGAGAAACGTATGGAGGAGGGAAAGAAGCGGAGGAGGCATGGACACCGCAAAGATACCCCGCAGAGGCCTGTGCAGACGCACAGGCTGGGCTGGATGCCAGAATTCGAATGGGGAGGGTGAAAACGAAGGCAAGACACGAGGGAACAGCACGAGTACCTGCAGTTATCCAACAACAAAGCAGCACAGTAACTGGAATGAATTTCATCCCATTTGTCAGAGCAAGAACTGAGTTCACCGCCGGCAGAGTGGCGCGCCGTGATCGTATAGTGGTTAGTACTCTGCGTTGTGGCCGCAGCAACCTCGGTTCGAATCCGAGTCACGGCAAGGCTTTCCATTTTACTTTGTGTTTGAAACCACACGGGCCGCTCTCCTTACCTGCACGCAAAGAGCCACACTTTTCGCAGGCCACCACCAAGTGCAATACGGTCAGGAGGAAGGAAAAAACAAACAATAGTGCACTAAGCTCTATGCAGCGCTGTCTCAGAGAAACCCTGGACGCGCTCCACATCTCCCAATTTAACAGAAAATATCTAAAGATGAAGCGGAAGCTCTCAATGATCCCTGTATGTAGCTTCCACTAAGGAAATGGTCTAGTCTTATGGCGAGTTGTTTTTTCTTTTTTTTTTTTTTTTTTTGTTTTGTTTTGTTTTTGGTGGAACTATTTCAAACATTAGTGAGACTGCTGTACACAAAAAGAACAGATTTTAAAGAGTTTGCAATACACTCCAAACTGGTCGTGGTCTACGTTGTAGTCTCTAACGTTGGATAGTCAATTTTATCCTAAAAAGGAAATTAGTAATGTGTATTCATGGAACAAAATGCCCAAATCATTAATGGACAGCTATTTAAATATTGCAATGTTTAATCACACCAGGATCGAGACAAATTTTCTCTCATCCAAGCATGGCCCTTTGATACACTTTCCAGGTAATGCCTATCCATCCTTGCTATTTTAGGGATGTCTACCCCCACAGATTAGGCTTGTCCTTTCTTCAGATTCACATGAATGAATATACACTTTTTCTAACTAACCATTATCAAGCAACATCATGTTTTTTATATGTGTTATTGCATTTGTCACACTTTGATTCTGGTGTTAATGATAATGGTGTAATGATAAGTATACCAGCGTAAAACTAAAGACCAATGACAGGATACTTAAGTAATTTCAATATACTCTACTTGGGGAAAGGCTGGTAAAAATGTCATTCTACTAGTAATTTGTGGATATGTGAATACATGTCCGTTAAAGGAAAGGGAGTCATGGACAAAAACAAATCTGCAAGAAAAGCAAGACCACCATTCTTCTTTCCTGGAGGTGTTAGAATGGAGGAGTGGGGAGGACGGTGAGGCAAGTTGGGGGAAAGTGGGATTTTTTTATTGCCACTGGAGAGTGCGTCCTTCTCCATCATTCCTCCGCTCTCCAAGGCCCCGCGAGGGCTGCACGCGCCGACGGAAGCGACGCCGAGAAGTGGCCCGGGGCGCAGAGTCCGGGCTTCGGTTGGACCGCTTGCCAGGTGTCTCTTCTGGGTAAGAGCGACCCCCACAGGATATTCCAGCTCTTCCCTGGGGTGCGGTGGGAGAGACGCTGACTTGGCCAGCTCCGGGCGCCGCAGGCTCTGGCAGCTCAAGGAGAAGCAAGGATTCTGGGCTCGAGCCGGGCCCCTCGACGGGCTGGGCCGTGAGAACCAGCGCGGGAACCGGTTGCCTCCGACCGCAGTTCCTCTCTCCTCCCGTTGTTACAAAAGGTTGCTCCGCAAGCATGGGAGAGGCGACGGGTCCTTTCCGCGGGGGGTGCGGGTAGGGGTGGGGATGGGGTGGCGGCGGGAGACGGCGGGGGGGAGGACGGGGAGGACGGAGAGGGCGGCTTCCTGTCCCCAAGGACACAGCGGGAGTGGGAGAGAAGCAGCGGGAAGGAGAAGCCGGGTGAGAGACGAGGAACCATGGCCAGCCGGGGCAGGAAGACAAAGGGCGCGCTGGCCCCGGGAGCCTCCGTGCGAAGACAGGTTTCTGGCCTCCTTGCTCCTGGAAGGGGTGCCTCCTTCCGACTTCGTTCCAAAGGGAATGTGGCGCTGGAGCGGAGGCCCTCAGGTGACGCCCCGCGTGCTTTCCCACCAGCGGACGCCGTGTGGCCTTTGTCCTGCTGGCCTGCGAGGAGCTCCCAGCTTGGTGCTGAGCTCGCTGGGCCAGATCCTGGCGCCGGAGCTCCCGCAGACAGGGCGGGCTGCAGGGAAAGAGCAGGTGTAGCTCTGGCACCTTTTGGACAGACAGGGGGTGTGGTGCAAGAAGCAGTTAGAAGCATGCACTTACGTCGCGAAAGAGGAGATCCAGGAAGACGAAGGTGCAGACCCGATTTCCCAAGCAGGGCTGAAAGCGACGCCAGGAGGGAGAATCGCGCCTGACCCACCCAGCCCCGGTGTTCCCGCACAGACACCAGCATCAAAGAGGCCTTGGGCTCCTGGGGCTTAGAGCCGTGAACCTGGCGCGCAAAGGCACCTTATGACGTGGGCGTGCGGTAGCTGCAAATGCTTGTCGTTAAGGTCTGGAGTAGGAGAGATACGGAATTGGTAGAGTTGTCAATCCTGGGGGATGTTGGATCCACCCCGGGATCTTCTGGAATTGGTGCTGGATAGATTGTGGGTCAGGTCCCTGCCCAGGAGGAGTGAGGAAGGGGAATGTGTGAAGGAGGTAAGTGTTCAAATATGACAAGTGTAAGTGTGTGTGTGTGTGCGTGTGTGCGCGCGCATGATAGGCTCTCAGGGCTTTTTTAAATGCCATCTAAAAAATATAAAATCAAGGTGCTTGGGTGGCTCAATCGGTTGGGCGTCTGACTTCTGCTCAGGTAATGATCTCACAGTTCCGGAGTTCGAACCCAGGGTAGGGCTCTGCGCTGACAGCTCAGAGCCTGGAACCTGCTTGGAATTCCCACTCTCTCTGCCTCTCCCCTGCTGGCACCCTGTCTCTCTCTCAAAAAAAAAAAAAAAAAAATTATTTAATAAAAAAAATAGAATAGAATGCCATCTAAAGGAAGCCAAATATTATGGGAGAATCACTCACTGGAGATAGCCTTGGGAAGACTGTAATTCAGAAAATACCTGTGCAGGTTATCTATGCAGACTTTCACTAGATCCAGTAAACAGCCCTTGCAACCAGGGGCAAACTGCGTTGTAGAGATTTCCAAAAGAGTCATTTTCACTCAGCACTTGACAGGTTTGAAGGATAATTTCTGAATCTTCCTGTGAACATGGAGTATTGCTAACACCATCATCCCAAGTCCCTAATAGATTCTCTTAAGAGCATTTTAGAAGTATTTTCTATTCCTTGTCATTGATAGCTCCTAAGACTATTTTGATTTTGAGAAGAACATATCACAGATTTTTAAGTTGTGACTAAAATTCTAGAGCTCATAGAGAATTTGGGAGAATATATTCACAATATTTGGTACAAAGATTTCTTATAGAACATAAAAAGGCATAAATATAAACAAAAAAATAAAGCTAAAAAAAATTTCACCCAAATTAAACACTTATACTCATGAGAAATCACCATATGAAAGTCAAGTCACAAATTGAGAAAATATATTAGTCACATTATTACTTTAAAATGTCTCAGGGGTGCCTGGGTGGCTCAGTCTGTTAAGCCTTTCAAATTCTAGATTTCAGCTTGAGTGGCGATCTCATGCTTCATGAGATCAAATCCCACATAGGACTCTCAGCTCAGAGCCTGCTTGGGATTCTTTCCCTCTCTGCCCCTCCCCTTCGGTCCCTATAAATAAATAAATAAATAAATAAATAAATAAATAAATAAAATGTCTCAATTATTTTTATAAATCAGTGGTAAAAAACTAAACCAAATAAAAATAGGTAAAATATTTGAATAGTCTTTCCTCAGAAAGTAAGATATCTTAATGACCAAAAGTTATCAGAAATATTCCAGGTATTTTTACTCCTTTGGGAAATACAATTAAAATATAAGGAGATATAACATTCTACACCCTCCAGCATGGCTGTATTTAAAATAATTAATACACCAAATGCTGATAAGAATGTAGAGCAATTGCAACTGTAGTTGCTGGTTCAAAATCATTCTAGAGGACTATTGGCAATCTCTCTTTTTTTTAATTTTTAATTTTGGAGAGAGAGAGAAAGAGATACAGAGTATGAGTGGGGCAGGGGCAGAGAGAGACACAGAATCTGAGGCAGGCTGAGCTCTCTCAGCACAGAGCCTGACCTAAGGCTGGAACTTGCAAACCATGAGATCATGACCTGAGCCAAAATCAGAGGCTTAACTGACTGAGCCGCCCAGGAACCCCAGTGATTTCTAATAAAGTTAAACTCCATGACCCAGCAACTGCAGTACTTCTATGAATGTACAAGTACACAGAAAGTCCGGCACAGACTATGCATCAAAACACTAAGAATATTCATCAATAGCACTAATTAATACTAAATAACACCAAAGTTACTCCAATAATACCCAAATCAAGAAGTGATATACATAACGGTATGGACATATTTAATGAACATAATGTTGCATGAAAAAAAGACAAATGCAAAAAAAATACGCATTTATTTGTTTGAATTTCAAGAAAAAGCAATTGTAACCTATAGGAAATAGACCTCCAAGTGATAACTAAGTGAGATAGGGTCTGAATTGCCTGGAAAGGGGATCAGTGTACACTTTTGGGATCATGGCAATATTTTGTAACTTGATTTGGGTGATGATTTCATTTGCCCACATTCAACAAAGTGTACACTAAAGATTTGTGGTTTTTACTCTATGTGAACTATAGTTCAGTAATTTACTATTCCCATAAAAACTAGTAATGAATGGCAGATGAAGACAAGCTGAGGTAGACCAGGACCGCTTGTTGGCATTTTATTAAACTCAAAAACTCGTTCTCGTTTAGTGTAAGCCCCTCCCCACCCCCTCCGCCACACACACACAGATATTTGAAATATCTTTACCAGAAAAAAAGGCTATGACCGCACTATTTCGTTAGTGGAGGCTACAGGCAAGCCTCCCTGAAGGCGGTATTTCACCTTTGGGATGTTTTCTGCTGGGTAGTGAGAGGAGGAAACTCCCAAAGTTTCGCTTTGGCTGGCGGCCTGCCAGTTCGTGCACCGTGGCATTTACTCCTCTTGTGGCCGCGTGGCTCTGTGGGGTCAGCCGTGTACTCTGCACCCAAGTATGCTGTGCTCCAACTGCTGCTAACTCTGGCGCTGGGATGACGAGCAACCCAAAAAGATGGGTCAAGACGCTACTCTGCCGTTACCGGGTTTGAACTTGCAGCCACAAACGCCCTAACCACTGCACAGTGACCATGCACCACAGGCCTGCGGGCCGCCACTGCCAGATACCTACAGTTTGTTCTTACGTAAGCATATTCACACTTCCTTTGCCCTTTTATTCTTGGACACCTACAGATGTTCGTGCTGTCCTCTTTCACGCTCTTCTCCGTTTCTCCCTCCCCATTCTGTTCCACAAAACAATTTTCCCATCTCCCGTCCGGGCAGGTCTCTCCGTCTCGTCCATACTTCTCCTTTCCACGTTTCGTGTTTTCCCCTGATCTCCTTCCCACCTCCTCCTGGTCCCGCCCCCCATAACCTTCCCTTTAATTTTCTGGTTCCCGCCACAACAACGAACAGTCCGGCTGGCTGCCCTTCTGCCTTCGGAATCGCCCAAGGCAAGGATTTCAAACGCGAGGAACTAGCCGCGTCGACTCGTCCTCCCGGGTTTTCGAGGCTTTGGAACCTGCACGGTGGTCCTGCCGAGGTGGGCGGCTCTCCCCGCGTGGAGGGCATGCTCATTCTTTATTGGGATGAAAAGCCTGACTTGAGCGGGTCTCTGTGGCGCAATCGGTTAGCGCGTTCGGCTGTTAACCGAAAGGTTGGTGGTTCGAGCCCACCCAGGGACGTAATGTTTGGCCTTGAAAAGCCTTTGTCCTGTGATCTCCTTCCCTTTAAGAAGGAGAAGACCTCACTTATATTACCATTCTGCGTCTGGAGCACTTCGGGGTCCTGTGCACCTCGGGATCCTTTATTGCACCGTCTAGATCCTTTATGGGAAGGTCATCCCAGATCCTGGGAAGAGCTATTTAAAGCATATGCATGAAAAAGCAAGAACAAGCAGAGCTGTCCTCGGCCTCACTTTCCATAGAAGTTTCTTCTATCGTTTGTACTAGTGTTTAACACTCTGTGTGCTTTTGAAATTAATTTGGTTCTATATTTTTAACATTACAAATAATGCTGTAGTCTTCATTCCTGTCGACATATCTTTGACCGCTTGTACAGGTATTTCCATAGAGTCCTGGAAAAGCAATTGCTCTACCACAGTTTTTACATGATTCCATTTTATCTCCTTTGTGGTCTTGTTATAAATCTTTTTTTGTTATTTCGGCGACTGCTTTGGGCTTCATAGCATATACATGTGTAACTTACCAGTCTCCCTCCAGTTGATCCCATGCCTCTTCCCATTTCTCCCCTGCTCACCTTTATGCTATTGTTGCCATGCTTTTTACTTTACATATGTTATAAAATCCACAATCCATTGTTATACTTTTGCCGAAACTGTCATGTTTTTTTTTTTTTTTTTTAATTCTTTTAATGTTTATTTTTGACAGAGAGAGAAAGAGAGTGTGAGCAGGGGAGGGGCAGAGAGAGAGGGAGACAAAGAATCTGAAGCAGGCACCAGGCTCTGAGCTGTCAGAGTCAGGTCTCAAATTCACAAGCAGTGAGATCATGTCCTGAGCTGAAGTCAAGCCCTTAACTGACTGAGCCACCCAGAGGTCCCTTAAACTGTCATGTTTTTAAACAGATTTAAATAATAACAAATCTTATAAAATTTCCCATACAGATATAATTTCTGTTGTCCTTCATCCCTTCGGTACTCCAGATTTCCATGTGGTATCAATGTCCTTCTTCCTGGAGGAGTCCTCCTGGTGATGTAGTCTTTTAGCATTTTTATGTCTATAAATGTCATTATTCACCTTCATTTTTGAAAGAACTTGATGGCGGGCAGGCATAGAATTCCACATTCCATTAGGGGGAAACCCTAGTCCTTTAAAGATGTTTTCTGGGGGCACCTGGGTGGCTCAGTCCATTAAGCATCTGACTTGGGCTCAGGTTATGATCTCACTGCTCTTGGATTTGAGCCCCAAGAGCTCTGTGCTGACAGCTCGGAGCCTGGAGCCTGCTTTGGATTCTGTGTCGCCCTCTCTCTGCCCCCTCTCCACTCGTTCTCTGACTCAAAAATATAAACCTTAAAGATGTTTTCTATATTCTCACTCACGCTGGTTCTGATAAGAGCTCTGACCTTTATTTTTGTTTCCGTATGGACCATGTCTTTTTCCTCTGGCTGCTTTGGAGATTTAATCTTTTTCAGTGGATTTGAGCAATTTAATTATGATATGGTTTTATGTGGTTTTCTTCATGTTTCTTGTGCTCAGGGTTCATTTGACTCCCCGGATCTTTTCAGGAACTCCCATTATTCATGTTTTAGGACTTTTAAAGTTGCCCTACTATTCACTGATGCTATGCTCATTTAAAAAAAAATTGTTTTTACTCTGAGTTTCATTTTGCATATCTTCAAATGTTCATATCTTTATGTTCCTAATCTTTTTTTCTGCAGTGTCTAGTCTGATAATTCCATTTGGTGAATTTATTATTTCAGGTGTAGATTTATTTAGTTTCTATCTCTAAGGTTTCATTCTGGCCATTTGTATATGTTCCACATTTCTACTTAACTCTTTGGACATATATAAGTGATAATAACTGTCCTAAAGTTGTCTCTGATCATTTTAACATCGTGTAAATTCTGGTTCAGTTTCAATTGACTGATTATTCTCTTTATGGGTCACGTTTTTACATGCCTGGCATTGTTTGATTGGATCGCAGACATTGTCAAAGTTTAGCTTCTTGGGTACTGGCTATTTTGGTATTTCTATACATATTCTTGATTGTTATTCTGGGGTATAGTTAAGTGACTTATAAACTGATCCTGTTGGGTCTTGCTTTTAGGATTTTTTAGGTGGTTCAGGAACAGTGTTCATTCTAGGACTGATTATTTCTTACTACTGAAGCAGAACAAATTATGCATAGTTCCAGTCTACCTAGTGGGAACAGGCACTCTTTCCTGCCCTATGGGAATGCCAGGCCCTGTTCCATAATCTTTTCATATGTTTCTTCCCGTGACCTCAGATAGTTTCTTCACAAGCATGAGCTCACTGATCAGGGACTGAGCTCATGATCCACAGAGTCCTGGAGATGGAATTCCTGACTTCTCTCTCTGCCCAGCTGTCTCCTCACTGGTATTGTGTCCTATGAACTCTGGCTGTTTCTCCTCAGACCTCAGCTTCATCTCCTCAATACAGTCTCTTTGACTGCCTCCGATCCCTTCCTGTACCACATCTGGAAACGATTTTGCACCTGACAGTGTAAGCTGGGACAACCATAGGTCTCACCTCTTTCTTTCCCATCTCTTGGGGGTTGCTATCCTCTGTTGCCTGATTTCCAGGATCTTGAAAACCATCATTTCATGTATATTATCTGTTCTTGTGTTTGTTTTATTTTCAAATGAAGCTAAATCTGGTTTCTGTTACTTCCCCTCTGCTAGAAGCCAAAGGCTTCTCTATATTTTCTAAGTTTGACTTTAGTAAGAGTTGCACCAATTTATGTTCGGATATATTTTTCAAACTCAGTGAGAGGGCCTTTTTCTTCATACTTTTGCCTGCACAACAAACTTTCTATACATCTGATTGTATAGAAGGGGAGTGGTGCCTTCCTGACTTAACTAAGAGAGGTACAACAGAAAGACATGTGGACATTATCCAGAGATACACTGTTGCATATGTTCAGCAGCTAAACTTCCAAGATATTTAGAAAGTCTTCCAATAAACTGCATGCAGAGAAGAGTGACTAGAGTAGTCTCTCTGATAATTTCCTGCCAAGAAGTTTATCCAGTAGGACAAAAAACTGACTGTTCCCAGACATATGATCCTCCTCCCCTTTCTTTATAAATTGTATTTTTGCCTTTATTTGGATGCAAACAATCTAATAACTGTTTCCCCTCCTGTAGAAGGGTGAATTAGCATGTGGGCGACTAACTTCACACTTTTCCTTGCCAGTGTTTGGTTGTTTCTGCAAAAATTATCCCATTTATACAACTCATCAGAGCCAATAGAATTTGGTACCTGACAATGCATCTGTGTAGACAAGGATCTTTCAGCCCATATTCCATTGGTCCTTCTGTTGAATCTCATCAGTAAAAATGAAAGCTTTGGCTTTTACACACTCAGTCAGGTCCTTGGATTTAATGTCTATCTATCTGTCTACCTAACTATCTTATTTGTACATTGTTGATGTTCCCTTCCATCAGTAACATCAGTGTGGATGGTTTGGGTTTTTTATTTTGTTTTTTTGTTTTTTTGTTTTTTGTTTTTTGTTTTAAGTAGTCTCCATGCCCAGTGTGGGGCTTGAACTCACAACCCTGAGATTAAGAGTCACTTGCTTTACAAACTGCCCATGGTTTGGGTTTTCATATCGTGAAATGAACTTCTTATGATAAACGTGTTTCTTACTTGACAGAGATCCATCTCTGCTAGGTGACAGATGACAAATGTGGCCAATATGACTTCCCCCAAGGCAGTTACCTATCTATGTGCCATTGACATGTCCACATTAGTCTTGGGTATTTTACTGATTTATAACACAACTATATTTTCTAGGATTTCATTCTTTCTGCAGCCAGACCTAAAATCAGCCATTTCTCAAAATCCCTGGGTCATTACAGGGGGTAATGATTTTTATTTTATTTATTTATTTTTTAATTTTTTTTAATGTTTATTTATTTTTGGGAGACAGAGAGACAGAGGGCAAGCAGGGGAGGGACAGAGAGAGAGGGAGACACAGACTCCGAAGCAGGCTCCAGGCTCCCAGCTGTCAGCACAGAGCCCGACGTGGGGCATGAACCCACAAAGCGCAGGATCATGACCTGGGCCGAAGTCAGACGTTCAACCGATTGAGGCACCCAGGCGCCCCAATGATTTTTAGAACCCAAGATCTGAATGGCAGCTGTTCTCACTGATACTGTGGTGTCAATGCCTCTCAGCAATAAAGACAAGAGACCCTACAGACATCTCTGATTCCAAACCATTACCACACAGTTCTTTCTTCCTTTCCCATGACATATTTTTGCTTCTCTCACAGTGAGAACACTGATTCCCACAGTATCAGCATATTTGCTCATTTGTTGTCTTATAGTAAATTCAAAAGAGTTTCGGAATTGGTCCACAATATAATTGCCAACAAAAAAATTCAGTTTAAGTATGAGATTTCTTTAAAATCTCTACAAAGCACTCCATTAGCGGTGAATTGGTAAAACATAGAGTTTTCCTGTGATGAAAATCACCCACTTGAATCTAGAGCACTTTAGATTGACAGACAAAATTACACCTATTATTCAGCTACTATTATCTCTAGTACTCTAACCTAAAGAGAAGGTTCTACAAAGATAGGAGGGGTTGGGAGAGAGAGTTGTTGATCTTTCCCCATAGGAATAAAATGAAAGGGGAGGAGGAAGCAGGGCCTCAAAGCTCTAGATACCATGAGCTAGGGGGTTGGACAACTGTAGACCAAACACCTAATTGTGTGAATTTGTCAGAGTTCTGAAACCTTTCAAACTTCTTTTTGTGTGTAATTTTTGGCCACCCTTCACACATTCACCGACATAAACATACATCGATTTCCATACTGTGGATACTAATAGCACTAAGTAATGTAGTAGAGGTCCAATTCCTTTATCAGCAAAGTAGGGGTCAGAAGTGTTCAGAACCAGAATTCTGTGGTTCTTTAAGGAGTAATACAGCACATAGTCCTTACATCATATACCCCTCCAGTGGGGTCTGGGGCAGTACCCCATAATCAGACATATTTATATTCTTACTGTGAAATGAATGTATATTCTCACACAGTGGCCAACTGAAGTCTTCAAATAGCCTTGTCAGCTCAGGAGGTAAACATGGGGCTCCTCTCTCTCCTCCCCTCTATGCATCCTCATTCTCACCAATGTTTAAGTTTTTCTTCAAAATGTCTTTCATCCTGGGACTGCAAGCTGGTGCACCCACTCTGGAAAACAGTATGGAGGTTCCTCAAAAAACTAAAAATAGAACTACCCTACAACCCAGCAATTGCACTACTAGGCATTTATCCAAGGGATACAGGTGTGCTGTTTCAAAGGGACACACGCACCCCCATGTTTATAGCAGCCAAAGTACGGAAAGAGCCCAAATGTCCATCGATGGATGAATGGATAAAGAAGATGTGGTATATATATATACAGTGGAGTATTACTTGGCAATCAAAAAGAATGAAATCTTGCCATGTGCAACTACAAGGATGGAACTAGAGGGTATGATGTTAAATGAAATTAGTCAGAGAAAGGCAAACATCATATGACTTCACTTATATGAGGACTTTAAGAGACAAAACAGATGAACGTAAGGGAAGGGAAACAAAAATAATATAAAAACAGGGAGGGGGACATAAGAGATTCTTAAATATGGAAAACAAACAGGGTTGCTGGAGGGGTTGTGGGAGGGGGGATGGGCTAAATGGATAAGAGGTACTAAGGAATCTACTCTTGAAATCATTGTTGGAGCGCCTTGGTGGCTCAGTCAGTTAAGTGTCTGACTTCGGCTCAGGTCATGATCTCACAGCTTGTGGGTTCGAGCCCCACCTCAGGCTCTGTGCTGACAGCTCAGAGCCTGGAGCCTGCTTCAGATTCTGTGTCTCCCTCTCTCTCTCTCTGCCCCTCCCCCACTCACACTCTGTCTCTCTCTCTCAAAAAATAAATAAAACATTAAAAAAAATTAAAAAAAAAAGAAATCATTGTTGCTCTATATGCTAGCTAACTTGGATGTAAATTAAAAAAATAAAATGTCTTTCATGCATCTTTTACACTTAGTCATCCAGATAGTCCCTTATATCAGTCTCATCATTCATGTCTGCACTCTCCTAATTACTTTCTCTGATTCTAGCATCTCCACACTATCAAATGTCTTATCTTATTACCCAAAAGTTCTATTTTCATTATGTCCCCACTCTGTTTATGAAAACTTACTCTCCACCATCTGCTATACAAACTCGAAACTCCTCGCCCTGCCTTTGTAGTTCTTCTAACTTGTGACTTCTCTTTCTTATCCAATATTAATTCCCAGAACTCTCTTATACAAATCCTTCCCTAGAGTCAGGCTGGCCCCTTCCTGACCCCAATCCTGGACCAGGTACCCTCTACACAAGCACATGTCTTGGCCTGGTGTGCCCTCCAGATTTCCTCAAGGCACAGTTAACTAATCATTTTTCCTCAGTAATTCAGGACACTTGATAAGATCTTATGATAATTCAGGTTAAGGTGAGTGTAAAATCCTCTTAAACTAACAAACCTATTTGGTGAAGAAATTGTCAAGCACAGGAAAAAAGGATCTTAGAGTTGAAACGATTGAAAGAGGCAACTGGTGCAAGAATCTTTATATATACATATATATATTTTTTAATGATTATTTATTTTGAGAGAGACAGAGACACAGTGTGAGTGTGGGAGGGGCAAATAGAGGGAGACACAGAATCCCAAGCAGGCTGTCAGCACAGAGCTAGACACAGGGCTTGAACTCATAAACCGCAAGATCATGACCTGAGCAGAAGTTAGACACTTAACCGACTGAGCCGCCCAGGGCCCCTGCAAGAGTCTTTTCGACTATTGACACATCATGTCGTTTCTGCTCAAATGTCTTGTGAGGAGAGCTCATTCGCTCACATCAGACATTCTATCTGGTGGTTAGGAAAGTACCTGTATGTTTGGCCAACACCTGGTATCCTGCACTTTAACCTCCCTTGATACAACCAGTATAAAGTTGGCCTCCCTCCAGCCAGTCTAGTTGACTCCAATATTTTGCCACATTGCATTCTGAGTGACCCTTCTACACCCTAAATCTACATACCTGCAGCCCAACTCCATGTAGTGTCCCTGTATTCCTTCTCTAAAATGGCTGATACCTTATGATCTATATCCCGACATGCTCATCATCTTAGTCTCTTGCCAGTTCTCAGATCTCCACGTGTTGGTCACTCTCACACTTCTAGGCACGTGCTTCCCTCTATGGGGAACCGTCTCTCCCCGCCTCCTCTTCATTGTTCTGATTCATTCTCATTTTTCAAATCTCATTCCAGAAGTCATTTCCTTTGAAAGATTTTTCTGACCCTCTAAACTGACTTAGATGCCCTCTGATGTATTTATTTACATTTTGACATTAAGAATTCCCTAATGAAATAACTGTCTACTTGTCCTTATTTTCCAAAATATTGGAAGTTCCTAGAAAGCCAAGTGTGTGTGTAAGTACCTAATATATCCTCAAGACCTAGCTTTAAAGAATGGATAAATGAATAAGAGAATAATTCTCTGTCTCTTTCTCTGAGACACACAGGAAAAGGAATTTAGCAGGACAGACAGGAGAAGCAGTCTACAAAGTGGAGAGATCCTAGCAGAACAGTTAGGAAGGATAGAGAATAAAATCAGCATAAATAAAATTTTGCTTGGAAATAAGATAAAAACAGTCCTGAATGGCTCTTTAGGGCTAAGAATAAGAGATAATAGGTGGGAAATATACAGACAAGAGAGGGAAAGAGTAGAAATAAAATTTCATCTCTGCTCCCCTAAAGTATCATTCCATAGTTATCAGCCTCTTCTTTATCCCCCATCCAACCCCTGTTGAAACCATTAGGCATGGTTCACATACTGAACATGAGAGCCAGTGGAACTTCTTTGTCAAACCCAATAATCAAAGGGACCTAGTTGGAAGTTACATCATTTTATATTGGATTTCTACTCCAAAGGCATACTTTAGCTCTCCCTGTGATTCCGTCAATTGGAGGAGAAGTCAAGAAGCATATGATACATTGGTAAGACTCTGAACGTTAGAAACAGATGTAAGGGGAAGAATTTTTGGCACTCTAAGATTAAGAAAATTCACTGGACATTATAACCATACCTGGTTCACAGAGTAAATCCATACTGCATGTTTTTCTATGATAGTTAATTTTTGTTTCTCCAAAAGTCTTATAAGCTATCTCCTCCCAACATTATCTTAAGGTCCAGGGATCAAAGCTCTGGACTAGAAATTCAGAAGCAAAGTTCAAATCTCAGTGGGACAAGAATCAGAAAGTAAGTAAAGGAACCAGCTTAGATATTCCAACATACATCTGGGAATTCTTACCCAACAAGGGTTGCAACATGAAATCATGCCTAGATCACTTAGACTTGGCAAAAGACAAAAGCTTCTGGGGTGCCTGGGTGGCTCAGACTGTTAAGCAGCTGACTTCAGCTCAGGTATGATCTCACAGTTTACAAGTTTGAGCCCTGCGCTGGCCCTGTGCTGACAGCTCAGAGCCTGGAGGCTGCTTCAGATTCTGTGTCTCTCTCTTCCCCTCCCCTGCTCACTCTCTCTCTCTCTAAATTAAAAAACATTTTTAAAAAATTAAAAATAAGACAAAAAATTCTTTAGGGAATTGCTTCCCTGGAAAGGAATGATAGTTGTGTTTATTCAATCCTTCTGTTCCACCTCTAAACCTGCCTGCCCCACAAGAGCTCCCACACCAAGGTAACCACCAGCTGTAGACCTCAAAATTGGATCCTGGGATCCTGTGAAAGTAGTTGGGGTTGTGTCCAGCTGTGTGACTTGTCTTTGATGTGGGTTTCTAACTTTAGCCAGACTTATGAACATGCAGAGGTGGAGAAATCAAAGAAATCATAAGATCTCTATGTGGAAACAAAGGGACACTAGGAATAAATTACTTGAGAGTAATGCCCACTCAAGGGAAGGATAGAAGAATAGGATGAAAACAGGTTGAATGAATGACTGCAGGGAATAATCCCTAGGTAGAAGTGAATCACTACTTACTAGGCTAAGAGCCATGGGGATGTGCAACCAAAATTCAGCCCTTTTAACCATCACAAATTTCACAATAGGATTGCTGAAGTCTGCTTCCAACAGCTTCTGGAAGTCAAGGAGCCTGAACATAAAAATTCTATCAACTGGGGCCTTCTATCCTATACTGGAAGCCTGGTCCAGGGACTGGATTGCAAACCCAGCTGTTGATCCTCTAGGATATCCGCTAGCGTAGACTTATGGTCACCAGTTCTTCCAAAAAGGTGTTCAGGACCCAGCGACAATTCAGGAAGCTGAACATTAAGGAATGTGTCCAAGTTGCTAAAGAAAATCTGCGTGATACAGGTGACCTGGGGAGACCCTGAGGCTCCGACCTGGCCCGTCCCAAACAGGTTGGCAAAGGTTCTTGGTCTTGTCATGAGATAGACGTGCAACACAGCATAGTAGGGACACAAGTAGTAAAGTTTATTACTCTTGGGATAGAGAGCAGGGAAGCAGGAGGGAGAGGGAGGTGGGGAGAGAGAAGTTCAGAGAAGTTGGGGTTTAGGTTTCTATCTTTTATTGACAGTTGTGAACGAGGGGGTAGAATGTTCATTACTTGGGGTGGGGATAGCTTGGAAGCAGGAGTTCTCATCTTTTTTTCTTTATTTTGCCAGGGGTTTCCAACCTACTTCATCAGCTATCTTGGGCCTGTCTGGTTGGATATAGCTTTTTGTGGCTTTGTTTTAGAGTGCTGCCAGGAAGGGCCTATGACTCTCCTGACCTCTGGTCTGGCTCTGATCTCCTCATTGTTTGCCTCCAGACATCCTCTTGGAACCTAACCAGCTGCCTGTAACAATACTTGTACTTTCTATTTTGATGTCTCTTGTGAGTCTCTGGAAAAGACCAAATATTGAATGATTCCTCTTTTAATCTCCTTTGTTTTAGAGACAAAGAGCAAATAGTGAAACTTCACTTCGAGATTTCCTTTATCATACCTTTGGCCATGAAGGGAAGCCAGTTCGGTGCAAAGCAGTCTGACTACATTATGGATAGACCTAAGACAATTACACCTGTTAAAAAGAAAAACACAGGCCCAAGATAGTGTCACTTGTCCCCAGGACAACCAACCAAGACTTAATTGCAGTTTCTGCCTCTCCAGGAGTAGAATTTGAAGCCAATAGGGGCACCTGAGTGGCTAAGCTGGTCATGATCTCATGGTTTGGGAGTTGGTCTGTGAGTCTGAGCCCTGCTGAGGGCTCAGAGCCTGGAGCCTGCTTTGGATTCTGTGTCTCCCTCTCTCTCTCTCTGCCCCCACCCCCCACCCCCCACTCATTCTCCCTTCCTCTCTCTCGAGTAAATAAACATTAAAAAAAACTTTAGAATTTTAGGCCAATAAATCTGGAACTTTCTGGTCAGCACCAATGAGTTAATCTGTCACCTGGGCCCTCTCCTTTCCCTAAAGGAAGATGAAGTAATCCACCTAATTAGAATCCTAGCTACTACCCCTAAGGAAAGATGACCCAGTCTGAAACATCCTTTCTTTTCTTTTGCTGAATACCGTGTTGTCCCATTCTCTTTCCTATAAAAACCTTGCAAAGCTCCCCTCTACTTGTTAGCTGGGATATTGCCCGATTCATGAATTACTTAAAGCCAATTAGACCTTCAAATTTTGTTTTTTAACACAACTCTACTCAATGTAATACTTTTTTGCCTTCTGCCTTTGTCTAAGAATCATATTTAGTTCTTTCGTGCTCAGCTTGGTACAGGTTTGTACTGCTCTTAATATTTAGCCCTTTTCTAATATCCTATTGTAACTGAAATTTACTTTTATAACAACCTGACAAGACTTGAAGCCATTATAATTAGCAGTGTGTAGTCTTGTGTTGGGGATTCCTGACCCAGTTGGTTTCATTTCTATATCATGTATTAAAAAATTTTTTTTTCTTATGTTTTTCACTAGACTGGTTTACACAGATACAATTTTCTGTTTTCCTATAGCATTTAAGAAAACTCCATTTTCCTGATATATTTCCCAATATATTTCTGGGTCCTGGGTACATAAGACCAGGCATTCTGTGCCTTAGTTCTGGAAAAAATTAACATGGGCGCTCTAAGCAAGGTTCTTTCATACTTGTCTTTCAGTTAGTTTCTGCTTCCCCACACCCTTTCCCTTGTCCACCTCTGGTGGCTTACACTCTCAGGGATTTACTGAAAGTCTTTTCATCACACTTTCTCTTTGCATATGTAAATAAGATTGTGTTGTTGAAAAACACATATAGTATCCTTGAGTGAGTGTTGGGTTCTTTAGTTCGGTAACATACAAAAATATATACTTTTAATTGGTATGCATATGGAAATATTGACTCTGGAAATCCTTGGCTTGAGATCCAGGTACAGATTTAGATATCTTTACCTTGGCTTTGTCAAGGAAATAAACTTCTGCGATTTTGCTATGGAGTCAAGGGAAATTGAGCTCTACCCTTAGGCAATACTTCAGATACACAATCTTTTTATCCAGTGTGAGCCTATGGAGAAGATTCAGGCGCTAGAAGGTAAACAAAGGGAATTTTAAGGCATTTCCTGATATAAAGTCCAACCTGAATTGGGTATTGCTGTGTTTCCGGGGGTGGGGGGAACGTGGTAACACCCTGGCCTCCTCTTCAACCTGCTTATGAGAAGACAAATGAGTACTGGCTCATAGATAGTGGTGAGTAGTAATTGTACTTTTTCTCATGGTTCCTGAGAATCACAGGTACAGCTAGTCCTTCCCAATTTCCCAATCCCTTGCCTTTTTTCCTTCTGTTAGGAGGATTAACATTGAAGAAAAGGAAGCTGTTTCCACCTTGTTTCGAACCGCGGAATTTTAGCGTGTGAGGCGAACTTGATAACCACTTCACTATGGAAACCAGTCAGCCTGGCTTCCTGCTCTAACCCTGAAAACCGTCGGTCCTGCCACTGCTGTTAAGCCCGAGTCTGTTTGGTTGAAAGGCGGGACGAAGTCAAGTCCCAGGTTCTCTTTAAAGGAAAACGCTTGAAGTGAGACCTTGGGTTTCTGAGGTGAATGGAAGGGAGCCGCTGGCCTGGCTTCTCATCCCAGCTCTCCTCTCCCAGCCTGGCCATTACAAGGACCCGGATTCCTGACCTCCCGTATTTTAGGGGCTCAGTGCACAGCCACTTCTGCAAGCGTCCCTGGGTGCACACCAGACTCTGGGGGATGAAAAGGCAAATCCTAAGTATGGAGACAGCCACAAAGTCTCCTGGATTGGAATCGAACCTGAGCAGTAGCGGTGAAAAATCCAAATCCCATCCCACCGATCCGATCCCGGGGAATCCACCCACACAGGATCCCTGCTTCGGCCCCTGCAGATGAAAACCCTGAAAGTCAAGGTGACATTTCCCAGGCGGACAGAGCACAAGCGGAGGCGATTCCCAGCGGCGCAGGGCTGAATGCAGCCGCACAAGGCTCCCAGCCCTTGCCCTGCTGCTCACCACCTCTTCCAGCCTCAGCGACCCCTTGGGCCCTGACCACAAGGTGACTGGCCTGTGCCACACTCTAGTCCAGCTGGAGCCGTGTGTGTTGCAGAGCCAAGGCCGTGCTCTCTTTCTGAGCCTCGTTTGCTGATGGGTAAGGTGCGGACTCGGCTCTCAGCGGGGGGGAGGGGCGGAGTCCCTCTACTTGGCGACTTCCGAAGTAGCTCCAGAGCTGTCCTGACGACGGCACGGGGACGGGCTCCTTTGGTGTCCCCATGGGCTCATTAGGTGGAGCCTGAAACGCCTCACCTACGCGTCTTTGGCTCGGGTCCCAGGTGCAGCTGGTTTGTGTTCTTTGCGTTCTGTCAGGCAAATAAATACACCTGTTGCGCAAATGTGCCGCCCAGGGAAGAACGTGCTGCTTTTCAGAGCCACGGTCGCTGTGAGCCCGTCGGGCAGACGGAGGCGCCAGATGAGCAGGTCAGCGGATGCGTGGAAGTAGAGGTAACCTGAAGTGGGCCTCGTCCTGCGTGCCCTTGTTGGAGTGACTAAGTGGGTGTGGCCCGCTCTCCAAGGTGACTGGGAGCAGACACACAGCGGCCAGGCCTGGTGGTCGAGTGCTGAGAAGGCTTTCAGGTGGCGGTGGGACTCCGGCCCTCGTTCTTTTTGCGTTTTAAAGGACAATAGATGGGGGGGGGGGGGGGGGGTAGTGGTAAAAGGAAGCTGTTTCCGCCCGGTTTCGAACCGGGGACCTTTCGCGTGTGAGGCGAACGTGATAACCACTACACTACGGAAACGAGGCAGGCGGCCTGGTCTCCGGCTCTAACCCCCAAAAGCGGCATTTCGGCCACACTATCGGGCCGCCGACTTCGCTTGAACCGCCCAAGGCCCTGGAAACAGCCACGACCCTGCGGGCGAGGAGCCCGCGCCCCCGAAGCGGCCCCGGCAAAGGACCCCGCAACGCCCCGCCACCCGCCCCCAAGGACGGGACCCTAGCGCCCTCAGCAGCCTGGCCTCGGGAATCGCACCGAACGCAGGGTGTCCGCCTCTAGGACGAGGGGCCCCGGGGCAGACGTCGGGTGCGCGCTCTTCCTCCGCCAGCCCGTTGGCTCTGCGCCGCCCCGCGGCCCTCCCGGCAGAGCGGAGTCTCTTCGGTGTCCTCTGGGCGAAGGGGGTCCCTCGGGCTCCTGCCTGCGCTGCTTTAAAGCCACTGACAGGAGGTCCGCGGCCAACACGCTCCAGTGAAATCTAGGTCACGGACCAGAGGGATGAAAAGGAAGAGCCAGAAACCGAGTTGAGTGGCACCGAGCGGAAGAGTGGCAGAGCCACGACTGGGGAGGGAAGGTCTCTTCCTACCTGGCGTTTTGAGTGATTCTTGGGTGGGCTGCCTTGGAGTCTCCCGAATAGGCTGGTGGTGAGACTCGGTGTGACCACAGCCACCTTCAGGGGGGCCTTCAGCATTGGGAACAAAGTGAAGACGAAAAGCCTAGAAAAATAGGTATTTTTAAAGCTGTTTCCTCTCTCCCTCCCGCATTGGAGTGTGTACGGTATTACTGCGTGATCTTGATTGCACTGTAATTTAGCACGACTTTCCTAATATTTGGCAGTTTCTCATACAGTGAAAAACCTGACCTGCCCCGTTACCTAGGAATATTGCTATTCACTCCCCCAGAAAAATGAATGCCAACATCCAAAGAGGCTTCTACAACAACGTTCGTGCGACATCATTCATACTAGGCAAAACCGGATACAACCCAAATGCCCCTCAACAGAGGTGATACACAAACCCTTGTATATGTTTAGAATGGATTAAGTACTCTGTAGTAAAAACATCCAAACTAGGGTTTAGGCGGTAACACGGATAAGCCCCTCGCATAGTTATATGTACCTGTCTGATACTCCTGGGTGATTCCATTTCCAGGAAGTATTAGCAGAGAAGAGTGGTTCCCTCTTTGAAATAATTTGCCGGGAAACTTCCCGGGCTGATGGATATGTTGCATATATTGTTAGTACAAGCATTTACACGTTTATCACATTATTGCACTGTATACTTGGAATATCTTAACTCCACTTACCCTCCTCATTTTTGAGTTATTGGCATTAATTTTATTTCAAAATACATTTTATCTATTTTATTTATTTTTGACAGAGACAGTGACAGTGCGTGAGCAGGGAAGGGGCAGAGAGAGACGGAAACACAGAATCCGAGGCAGGCTCCAGGCTCTGAGGTGTCAGCACAGAGCCCAACGCGGGGCTCAAACTCGTGAACTATGACATCATGACCAGAGCCAAAGTGGGACGCTTGACCAACTGAGCCACCCAGGCGCCCCTCAACATACATTTTAAAAACATAGGCATTATTACCATTGCTCAGAGAGTCATATTTATTTGACTTAGCCACGTATTTTACCTATTCATTGCCCTTCCTTCCTTCCTTCCTTCCCTTTCCTTCCTTCCTTCCTTCCTTCCTTCCTTCCTTCCTTCCTTCCTTCCTTTTGCACAGTTCCCCTGTGACCTGTGCAGTTACTTCTGCCTGAAGAGTTACCTTTTGCACTTTGCATTTCTTTTTCGTTAGCTTATGTGGAAAGGTCTTCACTTCACTCACCCTTGAAAGATACTGGGTCGGGGACAGCACGTGGTGGCTGGAAATCATACTGCTCTGGCCCTTCATTGAGGTCTTGTTTTTCATGTTTTTGCTGAGATTTCAGCTCCCAATCTTTGGACGATGTCATAGGAGTGTCCCCTCCTCCCCACACCCCAATCTGGGTGCTGCTGTGATTGTTTTCAGCTGCCCTTGGTTGTTCAGCAGTTTAGGGGTGTGACCTTCTTGTCCTTACCTGGCTTGCAGTGCACCGAACTTCTTGCACATGTGGTTGGAGAGACCATCATGATTTTTCTTTGATTCTCCATGATATAGTTTCTGCCCCACTTTCTGGTCCTCCAACCCCTGAGACTTTAATTACACACGTGTTAGGACTTCATGACATGGCTCATTATCTTTGTTACGCTCTTAATATTTCTTCCTTTTGGCTCTGTATGCTTCAGTCTGGAGAGTTTCTTTCTACTTACAAATTTCGAGGTTAATACTCTCTCTACCATTGAGTCCAAGCTGCAGTTAAACTGACCTGCTGACTTTTTTTAAAATGCCAACTATTACATATATTTAATTTTCATGTGATTTTAAAACTAGATTCTATTTCTCTGATGAAATATTTTATCTTGTCATCTATTTTCTGAACAGCTGAATCATACCACTTTACCTTTTTTTTTTTCTAACTTTTAAGTAATATATTTTTTCAAGTTTCAATTTATTTACTTTGAGAGAGACAGAGCGAGACAGAACAAGCTCGGGGCAGAGGAAGAGGAAGAGAGAGAGAATCCCAAGCAGGTTCTGCCCCATAGATCTCACCAACCTTAAGATCATGACCTGAGCCTGAGCCAAAATCAAGGCAGATGCTTAACCGATCGAGCTACGCAAGTGCCCCTGATTTTTAAGTAATTTAAAGAAATTTTATTCAAGTGACCTGTACACCCAACGTGGGGCTCAAACTCACAACCCAGAGAGATCAAGAGTCACGTGCTCTACCCACTGAGCCAGCCAGGCTCCCCTGAAACCTACCGCTTTGAGTTCTTATCTGAGAACTCAAGATCTCAAGAGGCAATTTCTACGGTTTGCCTTCTTTCTCTTGCTTCTCTTCCTTTACAATCCTAGAATACTGTGATTGAATGATGAACCCGTGGTGTGAAGGACAGCCAGGCTGGAGATGTTGTTTCTCTGAAGATCTTTCACCTTCTCCCCCAGCAGGCAGCAGAGGGGCGCATCACCTCTAATCCTTGACGAAGCTGATTTGCAGCTGGTTCGCCCTCAGGGAAAGCCTCAATCTACAGCTAGTTTGCTCACACTGCTGTGCTGCAGACGTCCGGGGCTCCCACCTGCGACCTTGGTATGTTTCCTTGGGCCCCTCCTCTTCCATGAATCCTGAGCTTCAGTTTTTATCCCCTAAGCACCTCGGTAGTGCTGCAAATTCCACTCTCTTTCAGCCACACTCTGCTGGCCTTCCAAGCCCCTTCGATGCACATAGCTTAATTTGCAAATGTATTGTGGGGAACTTCTGTACCAAGCACCCAGCTCACTTAACCCATTCCAGGATCTTGGCTGCTCAAGTCTGAATCCTTGGACAGTTCCATATGACCTTCCTCTCCCCCCCCCCCACCCCCCGGCCCCCCAACTTCTCTGTCCAGACCTATGAGATCACTTAACATGTTGTTTTCTCTGACTCTTAGTAGCTTCCCTCTCTCCAGTTTCTCAGTCTCCTGTTCCTGCCAAGAACTGGCAAATGCCCTGAGGGGATAACGCAGAAAATTAGTCTCATTCCATTGAGTTTCTCTTCTCTCTCATCTCTCCCCTTGAGCTGAAGGACTGGTGGGTCCTATCTGCATTGATAGTTCTCCAAATCTTCAAGCAGAATTCCTTCCATTCAAACTTCATTCATTTCTTTTCAGGGCGAATGCTGTTCTGCTACAAATACTCCATCATCACTGAAAGGTGAAATCTACAATTTCCAGATAAATCACATTTTCTTCCTCCTTTTGTTCTTAAAATAAGGTGGGGGGGGGTGTCACTGGTGCATAGCTGAAGTTTTCTTTTAATACCCCCCCGGGGAAGTCTGACTGGATATCAAAAGCTCTTGCTAGAAGCACGGGCAAAAGATTGTCTACCTGGAGCTGAACACTCATCACGCCTGTCCAAGGTCCGAGAATTTGATCAAGTTGGATCCAGTTCCCTGCTGCACTGTCCTGTCAGTTAACTCACCATGGAAATTATCAAGCGACCAGTTTTCCAGGTGCTGGTCACTGATACAGAGGCGGAGAGCCCATGGGAACCATTTAACACTCCTCATTTATTCTGGGGAATGCTGAAAGTCAGCAGTGGTGCAGTTAGAAGTGAAAACGGAAGTCTTAGTTACAATGATACTGGCAGTTTTCTCCGAGCGAGCGTCACCGTGTGAGCAGCACGCAGTTCCTCGGTGCTGTACCGAGCATAACCTATCTAGTCCCCATAACAACCCCGAGACGGTGTAGGTTATCAGCACCCCTGCTTGCAGGTGAGGACACTCAGGCACCGAAAGGCTGGTCTGACTTTCCAAGGGGCCCAGCCCTGTGACGGGGAGGGCCAGCACTCAGGGCCAGGCAGTTTGCCTCCAGAGCCCTCGTGTTTGGCCAGCCTGCCAGCGCGCACTGAGAAGCCTTCACCAAGATTTGCCGTCCCCTCCTGGCTCAGCCTCCCTGATGTTGAAAAGAAAGAGAAGGTTAAAAGTAAGGCCTACTTAACACTGGCAACTAATGGACGGAATGAAGAAGAGAAAGAACAAAACGATTTAGTCCTCCCCAGAAACAGACTCCATGGCTCCCGGGATGATGCAATCACATCTCCCAACCGAAGTATTTACTGAATCTTGATTCTTTTTTTTAATGGTCTGAACAAGGAAGTTCCCTAGAGAGGCTCCCCAAAACAAACAAAAACAAAAACAAAAGAAAACAAATCCCTGTCAAGTGTGCCTTTTATGTTCAAAGTGTGGAGCAGACAGCTGAGCCCTCCCACCTACTTAATGCCTCAGGGCAAGAGGGAGTGTACCTGCAGTGACAAGGGGGACAGAGGAGATCACGTAAAAATGAGACAAAAATCATGCTTCTCAAAGCTCATTAAGGAACACAGCACTTTCATAGTTGGCCACAGCCATGTACCTTTATCACCGATTACCGAAGAGTTTCCATACTTTGATTTACAGCTTCTACTTAGTAAATTTCTTTTTAGACTCAATTGTATATCAGCGTCGTAACGGAAACACCACTAGGAATAGCCACAGGCAGGGTGTAACTAGAACACAAAAGGAGATAGTAGTGTTGTGACAGTCAATGAGGGAGGTAATGAGCGGAGCCCAGGAGCCTCCCTCCACAAGCCTTCCCTTGAGGCATGGGCACAGGCAGCCTTCAGAGGAGCCCAGAGCCACGCTGGGGCTGGGTGATCAGTGCATGAAAACCCTGGCCAACCAGGACGTGGAATGGTTCTTCGTTACCAGCCAAGGGAAAACCCGACAGTCCTCCTCTCGATGATCACAGCTCAGGGGAAGCGGAGACATCAGTACACACACAGGAGCTGCTGGTGCTAGGGACGGACGAGGTGGACTAAAATGAATCTAATGCTGAGCGAGATTTCAGGGCCTTGAAAGAAAAAAGTCTTATGTGTAAGGCGTTCAGGAAGATTGCGGTGTGGGCAAGGTAATGAAGAACGGCACATGGATAGGTTGGGAAATAAACTGGGACTGTGATTTGGTACTGCTCCCGTGGAAGGCAAGTTTGCAGGACTTCCCCAAATTAGCAGCATATGAACACTATACTACAGTCATTGCACTTCCAGTTCTGTACGCTGTAGAAGTACCTGCACAAGTGGCCAAAAATATGTGTACAGGAATTCGTAATCATAAAACCATAAAACCAACTCAATTTCAAAAGCAATATGGAAGAGGTTAAATACGTATCACACATACTGTGGAAGAAATGCCTCTGTCAAACAAATGCAGAGGACAATGATGATGAGGATCCACTGATCACAACATTATTGATAGAGCAATGCCCAAATCCAGGCACTCCCTGGGGACGGGACACCATGGTTGGCCTCCTACTCCCCATGAAAAAGAACTGAGGCACATCAACACCAAAGGCTGGCGAAGATGGGGGAACAACAGGAGCTCTCACTTACTGCTTGGTGAGAACGCAAAATGGTACAGCCACCGTGGAAGGCAGTCTGGCAATTTCTCACAAAACCAAAAATGTTCTTAATATAGCAGCCAGCGTCCGGGCTCCCTGTTAGCCAGACAAGTTGAAAAGTTATGCCCACACAGAAACCCGCACACGGATGCCAAGGCAGCTGTACTCACAATTGCCAAAACTTAGAAGCAACCAAGATGTCCCTTACAGGTGGAGGGATAAAGGAACTGTGACACACACACACACACACACACACACACACACACACACACACACACACACACTATGAAGTAGTATTTCAGCACTAAAAGGAAATGAGCTGCCAATCCAACCAAAGGACATCGAGGAATCTTAAGTGCGTATTAGTAAGTGAAACAAGCCGATCTGAAAAGGCTACATACTGTGTGATTCCAACTACACGACCTTCTGGAAAAGGCAAAACTATGGAAACGGGAAAAGGATTCGTGGTTGCCAGAAAGGGGGCGCAGAGGATGTTTGGGCTAGTGAAACTACTTTGTGTGATACTTATAACGGTGGACACATTTCTGGATACGTTTGTCCAAACCCACCCTGCAAGAGTGAACCCTAATGTAAACTATGGACTTTGGATAGATTCCTGAGTTGTCACAAAGGCACAAAGGCACTGCAGTGGGGGGGGGGGGGGGTGTTGACAACCAGGCAGGCTATTTGTGTGGGGGGGGGGGAGGGCAGGAAGGGTGTGGGCAATCTCTGTCCCTTCCCCTCAGCTTTGCTGTGAACCGAAAATGCTCTAAAAAATGAACAATTAGCATTTTTTTTTCAAAAAAAAATGTCAGCCCCCGGACCAATTTTCCCAAGGCAAGCAGTTTGAACAATGAAGGCAATCATGTTTAGAAATTAAAAAAAAAAAAAAAAAAAGATGGGAGTCACAAAAAGTTTCACTTACTCATCCAATCTTTCAGGGCGGACTACAGAGTTTTACCACACTGGGTAGAACCCGGGTTCTTCTATCTGTTTGAGAAGTTGGCGTTGTAGAGGTATAAAGCTGATAGGCCAGCAGATACCGTCAGAGAATGAGGTTGGGACGTGGGGGGTGGCTCTGAACGGTTAGGTGCTGTGAGGTGGCTAGGGCCCAGAATCCAGTAATGTGTACTTTATGTGAGGAAATGTGCAGGTGCTAACTAAACAGCAGGAAACACGCGGAACTGAGCCAAAAGTGAAGCAGCCCGTCCCTGGGTGGGCTCGAACCACCAACCTTTCGGTTAACAGCCGAACGCGCTAACCGATTGCGCCACAGAGACACAGCGCTCCACCCTTCCCCTGCCTCCTTAGGTAGGAAGTACCTGCTAACCTCGGGGACGTGCCGCACTCTAGACAAGGAAACAAGTTCCAATGCCTCGGAAAACCGGAGAGGAGTTGACAAAGCGTGTTCATCGCGTGAAAACCGTGAGTGAGAGATTCCGAAGACAAAAGGGCAGCCCAGCGGCCCCACTCTGCCTTGCTCCCCACCCGCCTGAAATGCTAGCTAGCGTCCCCGGGGCCGAGGCGAGAGGGGCCCGAGGGAAGCTACACGTCCCGGTGGGCTCGCCTGGTGACGCTTCCCTCTTCTCTGCCTTCATCAGACCACCCTTCATCGGCACTCGTCCCCTAACCCAGGACGAATGTGAGGCCTGGAGGAAGTAAGGAAGGGCATAATTGGTCAGAAGGAGAGCCCACCATTCGGAGATACCTTCGAGGCTGGTGGGGTGCTTCCACTTCCTTCGGGTTCCTCTGCCCGGCAGGGAGGTTCCACGACGGCAGGGGTCGGGTCGATGGTCGTTCTAATGTCCCCACGCCGAGAACAGGGTCAGACATTCACCAGGACGCTCTCCTGGGACTTGTAAATTACTTGGTCGTCTTTAGCTTTTAGGCCCTTGAGGAACTGAAGAACCCCGAGAATGGAAATAGTGAAAAGCTTTTCAAAGCGGAAATTTGTTTTTCAAACTTACCCATCCAGTTAATTGAGCAGCATCCGCAGCGGCAGCAACGGGAAAGACGAACCGCGCGCCACCCGCCGGCTCGAGCTTCCGGCGCTCAGCTCGGCTCCGCTGCGTACGTGCTCAGTGCGGTGGGTGGGGGGTCGGCGTGGGCCTGGGGCCCACAGCAGGTGGAGGGAAAAGGGAGCCGCAAAGAGGGGGCAGGGAAGCTGCGGAGGCGCGTACTGGGTCAACAAGACCTCCTCGGCGGCCTGGCAGCCGTAAGGGGCCAGACCCCGGAGAGATGAGAATGGGTCTTGTATCGTAGTTGAAGGAGAAGGAAGGAAAAAGAACGGGAAAGAACGAAAAGGGTGTTAGACTTGTAGCTCGGGGCGGGGGGGGGGGGGGGGGGGGGCAAGGCAGCAAGATATCATGAAGGCCTTTAGGACCGCTTAAAGCAAGACATTTGCAAGCCGGCTCATAGGCTCTTTAGTGCTCTGCGTTCTACCTGTAGCAGCCTCGGTTCCAATCCCGCTCAAAGCAGGGTCTCCTGAGGTGGTGGCGAGTGCTAGATTTAAACCTGCGCGAGCTGCCCCATTTGCCTGCGGCACGAGAGCACGGTTTCCCGCCATTCCAGAGCTCTGCGCTGAGAAAAAGGGAACCTCCGCCGTGCATGCTGAAGTCTCGGTCTTCAGACTTGACTTGACTGAGATGCTTGACTGCCCTACGTCTGGAAGGAGGTGAGGGAGGTGCCGCCTTGTATTTGGTGTCTCTGCAAAAATGAAACGATGAGGCTTTTCTGGTTGAGAAGTTTCAAGCGCCACTGGGGCCTTTTTAGACGAGCTAAGAAACGAGATGAAATGAGAGTTCGAACTCCAACGGATACTTTAAATAAAACCTAACAAATAAAATAACATCTTCACTTGATAACATTTTTTTTCGAACAGTGAATGATTGAACATAGAGTTCACAAATGTTAAGTGCACCACCCAGTGAGTTTTGCTAAATGTAACTGGTATCTGGCCGAAATTACGAAAAACTTACATCAGTCCCGAAAGTTAGACCTCTTTTCCTGTTGTTAAAAAAAAGAATCTGAAAGGTGGAATGAAATGGGGTCACTTGCATGAAAGGGTTTTAAAATGGAGCCAGGAAGCCATTAAGGAGATGGGCTTTGTGCAGGCACGTCTCCACCGGGTAGAACTGGGAACTTTTGAATTGTGCCAAACACCAAATATTACAAGGACTGAGCCGCAAAACCTGTAACTTGCTACAGTCAGAGACTTTGCTTAGTGATAGCCTTAGCAATCAATTACACTCAGTCCAGATTCGCTTTCTGCCATTAACACCAATCGAAAGTTCTCGTTAAACAACTATTTGGGTTGCTCTTCACATCTGTGTATGCTGAACTGCGATTCTTTGATCCCAAATAAATGGTCTTGCTTAATTATTGCCTTGTGACAATTTTAGGCCGACAGCCTGTTGTCAGAAGCAGGACCTGAGGTGATTTCAGCAAGGCAGGACCGGTGTCTCCTGGAATTGGGTGCGGTCTCTACAGGAGACTAGTGCTCACCGCTCCTAGCTTGTATACATACGGACAGCCTTCTACTCGCACCGTGAGTCCTCTTAGGTACCGACCTCCCTCCTTCCTTTTGGTTGAGGTCGTTGCCTTTCTCTGGGATCAGGCGGGTGGGTGCCCAGAGAGAGAGGAGATGCCCATCATGCCACTGGAGGGAGGGGTTTCACTATTGATGAGTACTCTTTTGTTTCATAGGGTGTGTGTGTGTGTGTGTGTGTGTGTGTGTGTGTGTGTGTGTGTAGGTGGGGATTGTGATTGCTGGTTGTTTTAGGACAAGTGTTGTTTAAATTCAGGGGCGCCTGGGTGGCACAGTCGGTTAAGCGTCCGACTTCTGCCAGGTCACGATCTCGCGGTCCGTGAGTTCGAGCCCCGCGTCGGTCTCTGGGCTGATGGCTCAGAGCCTGGAGCCTGTTTCCGATTCTGTGTCTCCCTCTCTCTCTGCCCCTCCCCCGTTCATGCTCTGTCTCTCTCTGTCCCAAAAAAAATAAATAAACGTTGAAAAAAAATAAATTAAAATTGCAGTAGCCATTCTGGGGAACCTCTGTTTTAGTTAAGTCCACCTTAAGGGGCACCCTTAAAAAAGAGGATTCCAAACCTCTCTGAGACAGTGGAATGCATTCTTTGATTAGTATGCAAAGGACAAAATAAGTCCAAAACAGCTCTAAAAGGATCCTGATAGCATGCAAATAATAATAATAATAATAATAATAATAATAATAATAATAACAACAACAACAACAATTTTTAAATAAAAGATTGCTCATCCATGCAAAAATAATGATAATAATAATACATTTTTAATGAAAGACTGGCCATCTGAGCAGGTAACCTTAAAATTATGGAAACATAATTTGGATTCATGCAAATAATAATAATGATAATAATACATTTTTAATAAAAGCTTCGTCATCTGAGCAAGTAGCCTTAAGTTAGTCCATCTGCTGGAAACATAATTTGGATCCAGCCATTCTTTTTTTTTTAGTGTTTATGTATTTTTGAGAGCGAGAGACAGAGCAGGAACAAGGGGGGCGGAGGGGCAGAGAGAGAGGGAGACACAGCATCTGAAGCAGGCTCCAGGCTCTGAGCTGTCATCTTAGAGCCCAACATGGGGCTTGAACTCACAAACCATGAGATCATGACCAGAGCCAAAATCAGAGGCTTAGCTGACTGAGCCACCCAGGCACCCCTGGGTCCAGCTATTCTTTTGGGTTTCCTACCTGAGACATGGCTGAAGTTTAAAAAAAAAAAAAAAAGAAAGAAAGAAAGAAAGAAAGAAAGAAAGAAAGAAAGAAAGAAAGAAAGAAAGAAAGAAAGAAAGAAGGAAAGAAAGCTGTAAGAGCTGTGTGTGTGTGTGTGTATGCATGTTATAGATATGGTATTTTACTGTCTTGGGATGATATTGCCAAAATTAATTTGTAAAAGAATTCTACTTAATTGGCTTGAGGAATATCAAGTACTTATATCTATTAAGTATTCCTAAAGTTCTCAGAAATAGACTAAAAAGTAACCCAAGTTCATATAGTCTAGGATAATCTTTGATAAATAAAAACGAATTCAAGTTTGTTGGTTTAATAAAAACAAGAATATCTTCAGAGTTATCAACATTAAATAGAATGCAGATAAACTGCCTTTTCTACCTGAGTTTACTAATCAAATAAGCTCATGTTATCTCTATGTTACAAAATTCATCAACAAAAGAAATAACTTAAAATGATGATTAGCTGTTTAATGTCTTATCCAAGTATAATTGTTAAAAACAAGTAATTTAGGGGTGCCTAGGTGGCTCAGTCGGTTAACGTTTGGACTCTTGGTTCCGGTTCAGTCAGGCTCTGTACTGACAGCCTGATAACATGGAGACTGCTTTGGATTCTTTCCCTCTCTCTCTGAACTTCCCCTGCTCTCGCCGCCCCCCCCCCCCCCCCCCGCCGCCCCGCAAAAGAAATAAATAAAAACTTAAAAATTTTTAAATAAATGTTTTAGTTTAAATAAATAGAAGATCAAAGTTTATACTAAGATAAACTAAATAATGGACACTCATTGAATATCTAAATTATTTCCAAAATAGATAAATATTAAATGCTAAGCTTAGTTTATCTACTTTTGGCATTTCCATTTGTACCAAAAAATTATTATGAGAAAGAGTATGTCTCTAAAAATTTTGAAATGTATTTATAAGCTTGCTAATATACAACAGGATGCTAATTTATGATAGACAGTTCACAATTGCCTGCTTCCTAATAGTCACTGAAAAGCAAAAATTACAAATGGTTAAAGAGGGGGCACCTGGGTGGCTCAGTTGGTTGAGCATCCCACTTTGACTCAGGTCATGATCTCACAGTTGGTGAGTTTGAGCCCCACCTTGGGCTCTGTGCTGACAGCTCAGAGCCTGGAATCTGCTTCGAATTCTGTGCCTCCCTCTGTCTCTGACCCTCCCCAGCTCCCTCTCCCTCCCTCCCTCCCTCTCTCTCTCTCTCTCTCAAAAATAAATAAATATTAAAAAATTAAAAAAACAAATGATTAAAAATTAGATTGGAAAGGGAGTTAAAATACAAATGAACCAATGAGAATACTTAGAATACTAAGCATATGTTAACTCTGCATAAACTGCATGCGTGGATGCTGAGAGAATGCAGACAAGCCAGCAGGTGTGCCTTCGGAAGAGAAGAATCAGTGAACTTCCATAAGATCTTTCTCCTACTGTGGAAGGATTTATTGTAACTTCGGGTTTCTCAACCTGTGGTCACAGACCATCAATGAATTATGATGAACACTTATTTAAGTAGAAAATACAAATGTTATCCATATCTGTTTATACAGATGAATGGACGATACATATTTTATTATAGATGTAGTTATTATCTATATATAAATTAAAAATAAAATTTTCATTAAAAAAGTAAAAATTAGAGTACCTACATGGCATATACTGAAAATAGGCAATACTTGTCCATTTATTAAACTTATACTTGAGTTAGTTATATGGTTTTATGTGTGTAAGTATGTGCTGAGACACACTACACAGTATATTTCTTGCTGTGAAATGATCCAACATGTTTGAGAGCCACTGCTTATATACCACAGTAAATTGAGCAACAAAGGGTCTGTGTGGCCAGCTGAAATGCCAGTACAAGAACAATCATCCTTTCTGTCCTCTGCACACACAGCGGTGACTCCTCAAGGCCAGGCTGCAATCACTCTTTGATGGGCTCATCCTTTGTTGCCTTGTCTTTTAAGATTCATAGCCAGGTGGCAAGCTTTGTTGAAACAACTTCCCCATGTTTTTTTGTTTTTTTAATGTTTATTTATTCTTGAGACAGAGACGGAGGGTGAACAGGGGAGGGGCAGAGAGAGAGGGAGACACAGAATCCGAAACAGGCTCCAGGCTCTGAGCTGTCAGCACAAGAGCCCCATGCGGGGCTCGAACCCACGAACTGTGAGATCATGACCTGAGCCGAGGTCAGATGCCCAACCGACTGAGCCACCCAGGTGCCCCAAAAACTTCCCCATGTTTTATAACTACTTGCAAGGCTGGGATTCTGGTGATGGCTTCTTTGATATTTATACCATCTGCCCTCAGTTTAGAACTTGTCCCATCTTTTAAATCTTTATTCTGCCTACTCAACCTAGAGCAACCTTCTTCAGCAATATGGAATCCTATTGGCCCTGCCTGTTCTGTCATTCCCAGTCTAGCAGAACAATGTCAGGATGAACATATAAAATTAACGGATCTAGGAGTGCCTGGGTGGCTCAGTCAGTTAAGTGGTTGACCTCGGCTCAGGTCATGATCTTATGGTTGTGAGTTTGAGCCCCGTGTCGGGCTCTGTGCTGACAGCTTGGAGCCTGGAGCCTGCTTCAGATTCTGTGTCTCCCTCTGTCTCTGCCTCTCCCCTGCTCGTGCTCTGTCTCTCAAAAACAAATACATGGTAAAAAAATTTTTTTTAATTAATGGATCTCATATTGTAATTTACTTATATCAAACCAAATATTAATATTTTTTCCTCTGTTAAAACGACAAAGTTTTCCTGTACTATCGTTCTGCACCTGAGAGGAGGTTAAAAAAGGAAAGCAAAGATTTTGTGTTTTATCAAAATAATTTTCAGTGCTTTATCAGGTCTCTTATGGGGTTTGCTCAGCTATGTAATGTCCTGGTATTTGCCTTTAAAATCGTTTATTGTCGTTGTGGTCCAATACATAATTAACTATTGATTCATGTTCTGTGATCCTATACAGTCCGGTGTCTAAGACTTTTTGATATTTTTGACAAACTTGCATCCACCTTGGCCATTATTAAGGTTCCTGGACATTCAAAATTAGACTCAGGAAGGGGTGCCTAGGTGGCTCAGTTGGTTAAGCATCGGACTCTTGATTTCAGCTCAAGTCAGGATCTCAGGGTCCAGTGAGATTGAGCCCCATCCCCCGGTGTCTGGTTCCGCAGAGCCTGCTTGGGATTCTCTCTCTCCTTCTCTCTCTGCCTCTCCCCGACTCACGCTCACTCTCCCTTACAGACATAACATACATACATACATACATACGTACGTACATACATACATACATACATACATACATACATACATATGTACAAATTAGATTCAGGAGGAGCTAAAGACAAATTTTTGGCTGGTAGAGCACCAAGGACCATTGCCTTAAAATCTATCAAAACCAAGGCCCTCATAGGTAACATAAATGATCTCCCGAAAGGAAATCTAAAACTCCTTTTTAAGGATGTTCAATCCAGGGTATCCCACAAAGAAAAAACCTTAGAGCTGCCAGTGGTTGTAGTTTCAGTCCACTGACTGATTTATGGTATGGCCCAAATAGGAATCCTGTCTGGTCACGGTCCACGGAAAGATCCCTGATGGAAATGACTCCTCAGGGGCACCTGGGTGGCTTAGTCGGGCTCAGCTGACTCTTGATTTAGGCTCAGGTCATGACCTCACAGTTCCTGAGTTTGAACCCTGAATCGAGTTCCCTGCTGACAATTCGGATCCTGCTTGAGGGATTCCCTCTCTCTCAAAATAAATAAATGAACATAAGGGGGCGGGGGGAGGGGGTGGGGAAGAAGTGACTCATCAGCTGACCCACCGGGCAGTTGATAAACTTACAAATCTCATGAAGCAATATGGGAGGGGAAATATTTTTAGGGCCCCCAAGAGGCACAATTGACTGGTACTGTGTTGTTGTTTTTTTAAACCAATAACTTGTTATTTTCTTTATAACACTTTTTGTAATCATCTGGTTAGGGAAGCTCCCTTATGTATTTTTCTATGAAGTAATATGACAGCATTTGTAACCTGTGTCCTGATACTCCTTCTCGTGGACCTCTTTGCATGAAATAAAGAATTCCACAAATGGGCTTATATTTGGCATTTTAACTTAACATCCTTCAGATTCTTTGGGGAATTAATCATGAAGGAGTGTTGGATTGAGGTATTTGGGCTGGTATTTGTCCTAATAAGTATCCTAATGCTTTTCGCTATATTACACACAGTAAGACTCCTTCGCTGCTGGTAAAACCCTATAATATGGAAGAACTCGCTGATTTCGTAGGTTATTTGCCATATGGACTGAATGTCTTCCTTCTTGCCTGAAACTCATACACTAGGCCAAAATATCTAATTGTCTTTATCTAAGTTCTTTTTACAGGGGCCTCTGCTGTTACGAATAAATTTTAGCCCCTGGGTTAACACATTTTTTCTCGTGACCCTCATTGCTGATGGTCAAGTCTTACCATACCATACCATTGCCCTTTGCTTGGAAAAAAACATCTGATTCTACAAACCTGACTATTGATTTGTGCCAGAACAAACCATACTCCTGAGGTACCTGAATTAATAGCTTGGCCTCTATCCCTAGAGGGATGGAAAAATATTGCTGATAAAGTTGTAGTATTCTCTGTTGGAGTCCTTGAAAATACTCAATAACTTTCTTGTCTTTGGCTAATTAACTTCCTTGCCCCCAACTGCCCCCCCCCCCCAAAAAAAACCTTCCATTTGGTACAACTCCTTGGGACATCTCTCTTCTGGCCACATGGGACGCTGCCTGATTCATGAATGGCTTAATAAAGCTCATTAAATCTTCAAATCTACTTGGTTGAATTTTGTTTTTTAACACAGTTAATCCTCACCCTACCTTCACTGAAGCAATCACCATTCTGATTTCTATCTCCATAGATTAATTTTGCCTCCTTTTGAAATTCCCGTAAATGAATATACTTTTTGTGTTTGGCTTTTTTTCCCACGCAACATAATATTTTTGAGATGTATCCACTTTGTTGTGTGTATCAGTAGATCATTTTGGTATTATCAGTGAGTGTTATTCCAATGTGTTGATCACTATAGTTGATGGACAATTGGGCTATTTTCAGTTTTGCATAATGTGAATAAGGCTGCCATGAATATTCTTGCAGGAATCTTTTTGTGCACTTGTACGTTCATTTTGTGTGGGTATAAACCTAGGAATAGAATTGCTAGGCCATAAGGTATTTGTATATTTAACTTTATTAGAAGCTATCCGTTTTCGGGGTGCCTGGGTGACTCAGTCGGTTGGGCCTCTGACTTCGACTCAGGTCATGATCTCACGGGTTCCTAGGTTCGAGCCCCGTGTCGGGCTCTGTGCTGACAGCTGGAGCCTGCATGCAGCTCTGGGTCTCCCTCTCCGTCCCTCCCCCTCTCGTGCTCTGTCTCTCTGTTTCTCAAAAATAAATAACCGTTAAAACAAACAAACAAACAAACAAACAAACAAACAAACAAAACGAAGAAGAAGCAGCTATCAGTTTTCCAGAATGGTTGTACTACTTTACTCTTTCACCAGCAACAAGAGATAAAGTTGCTACACATTTTTGTCAGCATGAGTGTTCTTTGTCTCTTAAATTTTAGCCATTCTGAGAGGTATGTAATGGTATATCACAGTATTTTAAATTTGTGTTTCTAATGAGTAATGGTGTTGAGAATTCTTTCTTATGCCTTTTGGTCCTAAAGAAATCTTTTGTGAAGAGATTTCAAGTGTTTTATCTACTTTTAATTGGCTTGACTTTTTTTTTTCTTTACTTTTTACATTAACTTTTTATGTTAGACTAGGTTTAGATTTATAAAAAGTTGAGATTATAGTATAGAAAGTTCCCATATACCTTGCATTCAGTTTCCCCTATAATTATCATCTTACATTAGAATGGTTCATTTGTCATAATTGAATGAATACATTATTGGGGTTTTTTTAATGTTTATTTATTTTTGAGAAAGACAGAGATAGAATGCAAGTGGGTTAGGGGCAGAGAGAGAGGGAGACACAGAATCTGAAGCAGGCTCCAGGCTCTGAGCTGTCAGCACCAGAGCGTGACGCGGGGCTCGAATTCACGACCTGAGCTGAAGTCAGACGCTCAACCGACTGAGCCACCTAGGCCAGGCGCCCCAATATTAGTGTTAACTAAAGTTCATGTTTTATTCAGATTTCCTTGATTTTTACATAATGACCTTTTCCCTTTGTTTTGTTTTTGTTTGTTTGTTTGTTTTGTTTTTTTACAAAACATTTTTAAAATGTTTATTCATTTGGTGAGAGAGTGAGAGAATGCATGCACAGGAGCAGGGGCGGGGCAGAGAGAGGGAGAGAGAGAATCCCAAACAGGCTCCCCGGCAGCGTGGGGCTCCATCCCACGAACTGTGAGATCATGACCTGAGCCGAAATCAAGAGTCAGACCCTTAACCGACTGAGCCACCCAGGTGCCCCTTAATTTATTTTCCAGTGAGAATCAACTGTTTTCCCAGTGTAAGACCAATTTTGTCATGACATATTTTTAAGAATATATCTTGATTCAGGGGCCCCCATAATGACGTATTCCTGTTCCAGGATTCCACCCAGAGTATCCCAGTGCCTTCAGTTTATGTCTCCTCATGCTCCTCTTGACTAGCAATTTCTCAGACTTCTCTTGTTACTGATGACCTTGAAAATCCTTAGGAGTACAGGTCACATACTTTGCAGAATGTCTCTCAACTGGGATTTGTCTGATGTTTTTCTCATGATCAAACTGGGGTTAGGGGTTTGGGGAGGTAAAGTACCATTCTTATCACTTTGTATAATGGGTATTGTTAAAAAGAAAACCACAGGCCCGAAATGGCATCGTTGAGGTTAAGGCCCCAAGTCAGTAAACCAAAACCTACCTACCGTTTTAACTCTCCAGAAACATAACCTTTAACCAGTCAGCATGGAATTTCTTGGTCAATACTGGGAACTTTACTGATAGACCCCTTCCTCTCACCTTAGGAGGGCAACCTTGCCTAAATAATACATTCCTTGCTAATAAGTTCCTTCTTTCCTTCCTCCCCCCTTTCTTCCCTCTTCCTTCCTCCCTCCCTCCCTTCCTTCCTCCCTCCCTTCCTTCCTTCCTTCCTTCCTTCCTTCCTTCCTTCCTCCCTCCCTCCCTCCCTCCCTCCCTCCCTCCCTTCCTTCCTTCCTTCCATTCTTTCATTCTCTCTGTCTTCTCTTTGCCTTTAAAAATCTCCTTTGGTTTAGCCCAGCAGAGCTCCCCTCTGATTGCTGGTTGGGATGCTTCGTGATTCATGAATCACTTAAAAAGACTAATTCAACCTTCAAATTTACTCGGTTGAGGTTTGTTTCTTAATAGTATGTACTGTTACCATGACTTACCACTGTTGATGTTAATCTTGATTCGTTGGCTGAGGAAGTGTTTATTAGGCTTCTCCACTGTAAAATCACTGTTTTTGCCCATGAGATGAAGGAAGTCACTGCGAGTAGCCCACACTTTTAAGGAGGGTGGAGTATCTCCATTAATTTGGGATACTTCTGCATGGGACATTTGTCTGTTTTCCCTATTCATTTATTTACTTATATCAGTATGGACATGTCGATATTTATGTTATATTTTGGGGTTATAATCCAATACTATTTTATTCATTTTGTTGCCCAGATTGTTTCAGTTTCAGCCACTGTGAGCATTTTCAGTTGATTTCTGTTTTTCCTTTGGCATACCCCCATCATTGTGGAGTTTGTTTTTTTCTCTGGTACTTTCTTATTTTATGGTATTGCAAAACGCTCTAGGGTCTCCCTGTGTATTTCCTGCCCCAGTGCCAAAATCAGCCATTTCTCCAAAGAGCCCTGATTCCTTTTTTAAAAAAAATTTAAATTTTTATTTTTTAAAAGTGATCTCTGTGCTCCCTGTGGGGCTCAAACCCATGACCCTCAGATCAAGAGTCATATGGTCTTCCGACTAAGCCAACCTGGCACCCTGAGCCTTGATTCCTTTGATTGATGACTTGACTTTTTACTATTGGCTTCTAAGCATTTTTTATATTCAGAATTTGAGTCACTTGTTAGATACATGTATTTCAAAAAGCTTCTCCCGGTATGCCTTTCCTTTTCACTTTTTATAGTTTTTTTATGAGCATAAGTTTTTTAATGAAATCTAATTTGTCTATAGTTTTTCTTTTATGGTTAAGCCAATTTTGTTCTCTGAGAAATCTCTCCTATCCCAGGATTGTTAATATATTATATTATGTTATATTATATTATATCATTCATATCATATCATATCAACTATATTATATTATACTTACTCTACTATACTATATTTAAGATACTGTACTATACTATAATCCTAGGAGCTTTAGCTATTGAAGTTTGACTTTTAAACTTAGGAGTCTTCTCAGATTCATCTCCTGAACATAGTAGGCTAGGGAATACTAAACACTAGGGAATCATGGTGTACCCAGTCAACAATATGACCTCCCAGAAACCTGCTCCCAGAGACCTGTTTTTTATTTTTGAGAGAGAGACACACAGCGCAAGCGGGGGAAGAGCAGAGAGAGAGTGACACGGAATCTGAAGCAGGCTCCAGGCTCTGAGCTGTCAGCACAGAGCCCACAAACCATGGGCTCGAACCCACAAACCATGAGATCATGACGTGAGCTGAAGTCAGACGCTTAACCTACTGAGCCACCCAGGCGCCCCTCCACATTTTTTATTTATACACATTGAGAATATTTTTCTGCTCTGCTCAGGTGCTTTCCTCCCTTGTCCTTATCTCCTCCCTGCAACCCCTGGGCGCAAGAAGTAGTAGAAGCATTGGTATATAGAAAACTGTGGCTTTCCTTCTTAACTGGAATCAGGAAGCTTCAACCCTGCCAATACCACCACCTTTCACACCTACTCAACTAGTGACTACAATCCAGAATGTGACTGTCAACCAAAAGTGTCTCTAAACACTCATGGTTCCATAACCCTATTGACTTACTTACCATCAGCAACAGCAGTGAGAAGGTTGCCTCTCCTCACTTCTGCCAACTCTCTTGAGTGCATCTAATTTCTATCCTGAACCCAACCTGCAAGGGAATCTGAGAAATGCAATTTTTTCAGTTTTTCAACCTCTTCAGCTAGGAGGATGGAATAGATTTTAAGTGAACCAATCTACATTTAAAATTATTTTAAATCCCACCCACACCCTCCACACTAAGTGTGAAGCCTGCTTGGGATACACTGTCTCTCTCTCTGTCTGACCCTTCCTTGTTCACGCTGTCTCTCAAAAAAAAAAAGAAAAGAAAAGAAAAGAAAAGAAAAGAAAAAAGATAGATAGATAGATGGATAAATAAATAAATATTTTAAATTAAAAAATTAAATTAAAAAGCAAAACAGAAACCACACACTGAGGTGGTGGAAGTAATACTATGACAGGAATCCCCAATACAACACCAATTACTGCGGATTATAATGGATCCAATTTTCTCAGATTGGATAAAAAAAATAACTTCCAGATATAGCAGTATATTAGAAAAGGGTTAAATATTAAGAGTATGAAAAATCTATGCCAGGCTAATTATAAACAAAAGGATAAAAGAGTGAAACATGAATATCAGACAAGGGTAAAAAGCAAAGAAAGTTTTAAATTAGATAGAGGGGTAATATCCTGGCATCTGTAAGTACCCGTAATTTACTCTCTCTCTTTTTTTTTTTTTTTTTTTTCCCCTTGAACCAACCTTTCCGGGTGGCCAGATCAGAACATGTGATGAAGGGAGCAAATCTAGGAGGATTTTTCTTTTCTTTCTTTTTTTTTTTTTTTTGCTTCAATAGAGGTCTGTGTCAGGCAGAAAAATGTAAAAGCAGGATTCAATCCTTGGCCTTTTCCAGGGACTCAAAAGAGACATAGAGGGAGAGAACCTCAGTTATCGCCCAGATCTTCTGGAGTAAGTTAGACACACCAGTCCAGCCTCCTGAACCGTCACTGGGTCCTGACCACCTATTTGGGGTAGAGAACTGGTATTCATCTCAAAGTTTGGAAGAAAGGGTCTGGGAGGCACCAAGCAATGGGTGGGCAAAGAGAATGTGTCAGCCAGTGAAAATCAACTTTCCATGGGTCCACGGCAGATATGGACCAGAGACCAGAAACAACATGAATCTCTGATGTTTTTCTACAGAGTTCTGTTATCAACTTGTAAAGAGCCGACTTCAGAATTAGACTTTTCCAAATCCTATATTTGGATTTGGCCATGAAGCCAAAACTTCACAGCATTGCCGGACATTAAATCTCCTATGCAAGCCTTTGCTCTGGGTGTCTTTTTTGTTTTTTGACAATGTTGCCCACAGTGAGTACTGCGAAAATCTAGTTTACCATTGCTTTTTCCAAGTCCTTCCGGTGACTCCTTCTGATTTGACCTAGTACAGCACATCTTGGGGGAGCATTGGTGGTTCAGTGGTGGAGGCCTGGGTTCAATTCCCAGCCAGTGCAGTGTGTTCAGCAGTTTTACTTTGAACTGTCTGTCTGTTGCTCAGGCAAGTTAGGTCCCTCTGGGGTTCTGACCTTCAGGGAACAGCTGCCCCATTAGGGGAGGAAAGTGGGTTATTTCCGGGGCAGAAGACATTGAGGAATTTGTGTGAACAGGGACTTGGGAGAAGGTATGTCCTTCACGTGCGGGTGTGTCTGACGGGTCTGTCTCTGACGTTTTTGCATCTTTGGGTCTAGAGCCAGTGTTACTTTTACTCTTCCTTCTGGTGGTCCCTGGAATCCATAGAGTCATCTGGTCACTGATACACATGCTGGACTTGGGCAGACCATTGGACCACGTCTCACTATGGAGTGGGGATCAAGAAACGAAATTCCCAAATTGAGACAAGCCGCAGGGAGGGCTAGGCAGACACCCCAGTGGAGAGGAAGAAATGAGGGGCCCCAGGAAGGAGGAGACTTGTGGGGAAGAATCCACAGGGTGATGAGGGGAACTGGGTAGAGATAGGCTTCAGTCTTTGATGGTCTTGGTAGAATGAAGGATGAGTCCCCGAGTGTAGAGCAGCATGTACAATAAAGTCATTTTCACTACTATTGTTTTATAGTCTGTCCGGGAAAAATCTATTTAGTGCATCGTTTTTATGCTTATTGGTAAGCAGCACGGTGGGGGAGGGGGGCGGGCGGGAAGCCATGACAATCATCAGCTCTGGAGGTTTGGAGGAGGAGACTCTGGAAAAAGAAAACCCAGGGATCATCAGGTTTGCCTACCCCTGTTTTCATCTACTATTTTCCTCAACAAACCTTATGTAGGGTCCCAGATCTCAAACTGCCCCTGCCACATTGGCAAATTGAATATGTGCCACTGATCATTTCTTTCTTGAAGGGATAAGAAATGGTAGAGCCGGTGCTATGGGAGTGAGATGCAAGAACAGAACTTAAATGCTTTTCTCCATAATGTCTCACTGCTACCTCTGAACGTCAGCCTTCCACACACACCAGTTCAAAAACGCCTTCAGTCTCTATGGAGGGTTAGAAGTCTTTTATAATTCCTGTAAGGCATGTTTCTTCCTTCCTTCTATAATTCCACCAGGGTTGATTTTTGAGGAGCTGGTCAGCAAGCCCGGACCAGTTCAACATCCTGGATCATTTGTCTGGTTTCGGTATCGTTAGAGTAGGCAGGTAGTTAAGTTCTAACAGGACACCTGGAGGTCAGCAAAGAGGAAGTGCTGGCCAGCTATCAGGGAGGTCAGAGGCCTGTCCTGGCAGCGGCAGTCCACAAGAAGCCGGATCAAACCAGATAGGCCCAAGATGGTGGGAGCCAGGATGGGAAAATTGAGGGGAAAAAAAAAAAAAAAAAGGAAACCCTGCTTCTGGACCAAACAGTAAATATTCCGCCCCCCTAGTCAATAACTGTCAATGAAAGAGAGAAACCCAACCCCCAGGGTGTGGCAGTTCACCTGGCTCTGGCTCTCACTCCCCTCCCGCTGTCACTGTCCCTCTGTCACTAGCACTCTCACTGGCGCTCTTACTCTTGAGCTCAAGTTCGGCTGCTCTCATATCTCCAGGAGTGTACTTTTTGCTTCTGTTACTCATCTGTTGTGCTACATGTCTGTTCTTGAATTCCTTCTCCTGGCAAGACCAAGAACCTTTGGCAACTCCTTCAGGTTCTGGCTGGATTGAGGAGGCCCCAGGACCCCGGGTCTCCCCAGTTCACCCGGCAATAGTATATTAAAAAAACAAAACAAAACAAAAACAAAACAGGCCCAAAATGGCATCACTTGGGTTAAGGCCCCAAGTCAGTAAGACAGGACTTACCACCTAACCTAACTGCGGTTTCAACCTCCCAGAAATGTAACCTTTAACATTGTAACCGGCAACATGGAATTTCCTGGTCAATACCAGGAACTTTACTGGTACACTCCTCCCTCTTCCCCTTAGGAGGGCAGCCTTGCCTAAATCATGCATTTCTCGCTAATAAGTTCCTTTCTTCTTTGATTTTTATGCCCTTTCCGCATTTAAAAACCTTTCTGCCTGTTTAACTTCCCGCGGAGTTCCCCTGTACTTGCTAGATGGGCTGCTGCCTGACTCATGAATCATTTAATGAAGCCAATTAGATCTTCAAATTTACTAGGTTGAATTGGGTATTTTTAAGAGATTTGGTGCAGCATGGGGATCCAAAGTGTACTTCTGATGGCATTCGGGGACAATGAGAAACAGGCATGGTGCCTTGTGAGCTCACTGCCTTTCTCGCCACTTCTGAGGACTACTGGTAAGTCTGTCTTGGCTTGAGCTCCGCTTCTGTGTGTGTGTTCGAGCGACTGATCTAACTGGTTTCCCAGTCTAGGGGTCGTGGGGTAGTGTAGACTGACGGGAGGTTCCGACAGAGCGGCAGTCCTTAGCCCTTCGTTCAGTCCACAAGTACACGTTGGAGTCCTGTCTCCTTTTCCAGTCCACAGTCTCCATTTACTGGAGTCTACTGGTTTAGTCCATGCTGGGAATCGCTGGTGGTGTGCAGGGCCTTCTCTTTGCCAGTAATATCTTTTGGTTACTGCTGGTGTGTTGAAGTGCCTACGTTTGTCTGGTTTTGTGTGAACAGGGCTTAGCTAATAGGATCCTTAAATTCTAAAGAGCCAAGCACGCCACCTTCTGGCACACCTGCTTACTTTATGTCTAAAAACTATGGTGCCAGGAGCTGTGCATAACTGTAGAAATGGCGAAATTTTACTAAAAACAATTTGGAATTACAATGGCCACGACGGGGAACATTCCAAGTAGATAAGACAATTTAAGAAGTGCACTTAAAAGTAAAGGTTCTCAAATTAAACAGAATGGGATAACTGTGTTAATTGGCAAGAAAAACCTCCAGAAGCCTTCCAATTCATTGAAAGATTCACTGCAAAAGGCTAATGGAGAAAAAGGCTAAAACAAAAGACTGTAACACTGATGTGACTCCTTTTGCTCCCCTCTGTCCTCCTTTGAGGACTCCTTCTACTGATCCTCTGTCCCAATTGCTTTTCCACTCGGAAGAGACCACACAACTGTAAACAAAAGCCTTCTGAGTTAATGGCCTTACAGATACTCCTATACCTACCTGCAAAGGAGGGCCCCTGTGGGCCCCTCCCAGAGTTGATGAAACTGTGAGGGATTTTCTGGTAAACTGCTGTATAATTCTTGAAATAGGCAAGGGGAAACTGGTAGATACTGAGGATACTGCAGAGGGAGGGGGTCCTGAAAAAACTGGCAGAAGCCAGTGAAGAGCAAAAATTCTTTTTTTTTTAATGTATTTATTTTGAGAGAGACAGAGACAGTGTGAGCAGGAGAGGGGCAGAGATGGAGAGAGAGAGAGAGAGAGAGAGAGAGAGAGAGAGAGAGAGAGAGAATCCCAGCGCAGAGCCTGATGGGGGATGGGGGGCTCAAACTCACAAAACCATGAGATCATGACCTGAGCTGAAACCAAGAGTCGGACGCTTAACCGACTGAGCCACCCAGGTGCCCGCAGAGTGAAAATTCTTACCAGAATCAGTTCTGGATCTCTATCTGTAGTGCCCAACTAAGAAAAATAAAGTTTCACATTGTCCCTTTCTTTTCAAATCCAAACCTATTATATTGATCCTTTCTGTCCCACGGATAGCTATGGTCTTCCTGTTTGTCTGATTTTGCATTACTGGGCTAGGCTTTCTGTCTGCCTGGAACATGCAAGTCGTTGGCTCTTTGTTTTGGCTATCTTTGAGAGTGACTCTGGATTTTGGAAAGGCTCGAACACACAAACCCCAAGTTCATGACCTGAGCTGAAGTCAGACACTTAACCGACCGAGCCACCCAGGCACCCCAAGGTTGATGGTTTAATTAAAACGGACACATCTTTAGAGTTATCAGCATTAAATATAAAACTTTTGCTCTACTGGAGTAAAATCAACTTTAGCCAAATAAATTCATGTTGTGTCTACTTAAGTAGTTTTCTTTTTGGTAACCTAAAACCTTACAGTTTTGCTAAGTTGGGTTAAACGATAAGTTAAACTCCTTAAATATCTAGACCATTTCCAAATAAGACAAAATATCAAAACATTAATGACTAAATAATAGGTTTATCTACTTTTGGCTTCTTCTTACAGAGAAACTAAAAGATACTTAAATGTGTTAGTGCCACATTGGGAAAATTTAAAAAGGCAAGTGCTTCTGGAAATTGTAAAATATATTTATAAATTTGCAAATCTAAAGAATGCTGGTGATGCAGGCAGGCTGGGTCCGGAGACCTAGGGGAGGGTCCCACAGGACTGGCCAAGAGAGTCCTTGGTTTCACGAAGGATCGAGATCAAACAGGAGCCAGAGAAAGTGAAAATAAAGTTTATTGAACAGGGAGAGTGACAGATGGAGACTAGCAGACCAAGTGTCCGGGAGACTCAGAAAGACTTCTGAGACTTCAGTAAAGGAGAAAAAGTCTCCTTGTTGCTTGGGGCTAGGTGTTTACGTTGGAGAAGAGTCGAGAGTACATGTTTCTTCAGGAATCCAAGGTAGGGTCCAGACAAAGGTGACTGCCAGGCGAACAACAGGAGTTATTCCATAAATTCCCGAAGGCAGGGCTATTGACGCCAGCATCAGCTAAGGTTTGTTGGAAGCTAATGTCCTGGAACACGTTTGGGCTCTGGCTCTTCTCGGGTGTTAACAGGTATTTGGGGCCTAGGACAAAACTCAGAGGATGATTAACTTTCTTGCTTCCCCCTTGAAGTGGAAACATGGCTTCTTTGGGTATTCAGAGGCAAAATATGGAACATGAGGAAGTGGGGCCCAAGCAGAAACAGCAGAGATGGAAGCCTTTCTAAATTTTTTTTTATGTTCTTATTTTATTGAAAGCAATTGTTTTTAACGTTTACTTTTTTTTTTTTTCAACGTTTACTTATTTTTGGGACAGAGAGAGACAGAGCGTGAACGGGGGAGGGGCAGAGAGAGAGGGAGACACAGAATCGGAAACAGGCTCCAGGCTCTGAGCCATCCGCCCAGAGCCCGACGCGGGGCTCGAACTCACGGACCGCGAGATCGTGACCTGGCTGAAGTCGGACGCTTAACCGACTGCGCCACCCAGGCGCCCCACGTTTACTTCTTTTTGAGAGAAAGAGACAGAGCGTGAGTGGGAGAGGGGCAGAGAGAGAGGGAGACACAGAATGTGAAGCAGGCCCCGGGCTCTGAGATGTCAGCACAGAGCTGACACGGGGCTCGAACTCACGATCTGTGAGAACATGACCTGAGCCGCTCAAGGGAAATGGAGCCTTTCTAAAATGCAAGACAATAGCCACAGACTCTATAAAGATGATGACACAGGTGGTGAAATCCCATTCTGCTTCCGCAAAGAATGGCCCCACGTTGCCAGGATTTTGTCATCCTAACGTCCCATCACATGCCAGGCAATCTGCTCCTGAATCAGAAAAAGTAAGGTTGAGTGAACAAGGGCTGTGAAGTACGAGAACATTTGGGGCCAACGGAAAACCAAGACGGCCAATTTGTTCTTCCGGGCTCTCTGACAAATCCTGTATTTTGGTTTTTGTATTCCTTCACCTACCATAGTATGGGGAGACTTGTATAAAATTGCAAAATTAGTCTACCAGCAATGTCTGACCAGTCAGGTCTGTAATCCTGGAAAAGCTATTTTTGTTCTAAAGGCCTCAAACCTCCCTCTGGACCCTCTGAACACCTGCAGCTGGACTTCATCCAGTTGCCACCTAGTACAGGTCATCAATATATTCTCGCCCTGGTATGTTACGTTTTCCAGATGGGCTGATGCCCCCACAGTAAGAAAAAAGGCTGTCACAAAGTGTGTTTCCGGGGGGCCTGGGCGGCTCAGTGGATTAAGCGTCTAGACTCTTGATTTAGGCTTAGGTCATGATCTCACGGTTGGTGAGTTCGAGCCCTGCATGGGGCTCTGCACGGACAGTGTGGAGCCTGCTTGGGATTCTCTCTCCCCCTCGCCCTCTGCCCCTCCCCCGCTCATGCTTGCTCACTCTCTCTCTCCAAATAAATAAATAAACTTAAAAAATTTAAAAAAGAAAGGAAGAAAGAAAGTGTGTTTTCCACTTGCTGTGCACCCCCCACAATCTCCATATCACTGGAAAAATACAAACCTTAACAAAAACCTTGCAGACTTCTCAGAGTTCTGTCAGTGTGTAACCTTATGTTGTTCCCTTGTCACCTCGTGCTAGGATTACCAGCTGCTGTAAGTCTGTAGTGTCTTCTGCTCAGGCACATCTATCATCAGTAGGTTAAAGAAGACTTCCCAGATCCCAATTTAAAAGATTCTGTTGGTCACAGTCTGTGTAGCCCGGTGACTGGGTATTCTGGAAATGTCATCAGAGGAAGACTGCCCGTGAGCCTCATTCGGAGGGACCTAACCAAGTGCTCCTGACCACAAATACTGCCACAAAACTGGGAAGCATGGACCCTTGGGTACACATCACACAGCTAAAAAACGTTCCACCTGATACCTGGGCCTGTGTAGATGCTGGAGACTTTCAAATCAAAGCGATGAAAGGAAGCAGTTGCCTTTGAGGTAGACTGCTCCCACCGAAGACAACAGATCAAGATTTCATACTTGAACTAAACGTGAAACCCTTTCTCCTTTCCTTTCCTTTACTCTGGCATTGGCCTGGAAAGATAACACCTTCATCTTTATCCCCCAGACCATTGCTAACGGGGGGGGGGGGGGGGGGGGGGAACCTCTGGAACTTAGAACAACCTTTTATTTAAGTCTAGGACAAAATCTCATTCTGCCCCTGGCTTGTCACAAGCAAAATGAGCCATCTCATTGGCCGAATCCCTGTTTACATTGTGAGTTAGAGAGGACCTACCAGGCTTTCATGAGTCAGGATTCACTCTTACTGGCAGATCCCTGCTCCCTGACAAGGGATAAAAATAAGTGAGGCTATCTATGATCAGGAACTTCTTAATTCTTAAAGTTATTGCAGAATCTGCTAAAGCAGTAATTGCCCAGCAAAGATCCTTAGACTCTCTGGCCAAAGTTGTTCTTTAAAAAAAAAAAAAAATAATAATAATGTTTATTTATTTTTGAGAGAGACAGAGCGTGAGTGGGGGAGGGACAGAGAGAGGGGGAGAGCCAGAATCTGAAGCAGGCTCCAGGCTCCGAGCTGTCAGCACAGAGCCAGACGCGGGGCTCGCCGCGGGGTCGAACCCACGGACCGCAAGGTCATGACCTGAGCCGAAGTGGGAGGCTCAACCGACTGAGGCACTGAGCCACCCAGCCGCCCCCAAAATGGTTCTTGATAATAAAATAGCTCTTGATTATTTTTTAGCGGAGCAAAGAGGTGTCTGTGCTGTGGCCAGCACCACCTGCTACACCTGGATTAACACCTCTGGGGCAGTGAAAACTCAAGATATGTTTTCCTCAACACCCTCCCCTCCCCCTCTTCTTAGCAGAGGTCCTGTGAGCACATGGCAAGAGGGGGCTGCCTATAAGCCATGACAAGAGGCCTCAGAAGGAAGCTGTAGGGGAGGCTAAACTCTTTCCCCTACCCTCTTAAGGTCTCGGGCTGGGCCTCAGCATTAAGTTGGCATAAAACAGATTAGCAGGAGAAGAACATAGACATCCTTCCCATGCACATGGGAGCTTTCAAGGAAGAAGAAAGATCCAAAAAGTACTTAGACCTAAGTGGTCATGTACTAGGTGCGGCAAAGAGTAGTAATTACGAAAAGGAACCAAAATATACGAGGAGGCAAAAGACAGATCAGGGTTATTTTAACCAGGTCTGTTTGTATAGATTTCTCTCAGCCTCGACTTCCTAAATCTGGTGACAAGAACCTTTCTCTCCTCCTGGTATAGGGAGGGCATCTTTCCCATGGCAATTTTATCTTCTGCTGTTAGGAAGAGGACAGGAGGTCAGAGCACTCTTGCATCTGTTTTTCAAGCATGCCCTTCGCTGAAAATAATCCTTAAGCCAAAGTGGCCTATTTGGGGGTGGCATATTTGGCCGGATTCGAAACCTACCCTGATGGCACCTGGATCTTGGACTTCCCACCCTCCAGAACTGTGAGAAATAAATTGCTGTTGTTTAAGGCAGTCTGTGGTGTTCTGTTAGAACAGTCTGAGCATGCCAGTATACCCATCCACAATGCCAGGACTTGGTAATTGATAATTTCCCTCGTGTTTGTTCCTGCTTCCAACTTAGGACCAACCAGAGAAAGCCAGGTATGCACCCCCACCAACCTCACAGGATACCTCTAAATTCTAGTCAGCCAGTGTGAAAATTAAGAATGGGAAACCTCACTAGAATGGAGTTGGGAGGCCAGAAGGGGGAGCTATACCACTCAACATGAATTACAGGAAGAATTGCCAATTGTAGACCCCAACAGAAGAATTCTCAACGGGAAAGAGTCATCAATGACAGGCCCCAATAGGAAGAAGAATGTATATTGCATCTCCTACAAGAAATTGAGGACCACCCCCCCTCCGCCCCCCCCCCGCGCGGAGGGAGCAATGAGAAACAGTCATCACCCTGAACTCTTGCTTTTCTCCAATGGACTTTACTTCAAAACAGCCTCTCTCAACTGCCTCCTTCTCCTCCATCTAGTGATATTCCCCTCCTTTGTTTATTCAGCTTGCCTGTGGCTCTGCCATAGCATGAATGTCCTGGATTGCATTTCTCTGCTGTTCCCAAATAAGCCCATTTTTGCTGGGAAAATAACTTTTCAAGGTTAATACCTGCCTACAGCTTACCCATGCCAACGGCCTCCAATCAGGGCACACCTGAAGGCTTCCCATTTTTCTACTGTAAAGTTCTCCCACTCCTCTGCCTTCCTTTCATTTCAGTCTCTGCAAAAACGCAAGCCCTGAATAAATAAGCCTTTGCTCTTCTTGCTTGGCTTTTGCTTTTTAACAGGAGCGTCACTGTAGGGTTGGCAAGGACTCCCTCGTTGACTCACTTAAGTCAGGCTCCTGGGGCCCTCAGTTAGTCCTAGTCCTCAGCCTTCCAAGCCCAGTTCCAGCAAGAATCCCCCCATCCTTGATATCTAAACAAGTTCCTTGTAGCAATTTTCCAGTCACTGACTCCCTCACTCTTTCCTTTGGCTGTAAATCCACAGTTCTCCTTGCCGTCTTTGGGAGTTGCCCTCGGTTTTATATTGAAGTTTGTTTCCCCGACTGCAGTATCTAAAGCCAAATCTCTCCAGGCAATCCCTTACAGGCTGATGCCACGTCTTTCCTCTCAGGCTGTTAGCGAGTCCAAGCTCCTCCTGCTCCCTGTGTGACAGGCAAATGGAGAGGCAAGATGTGGGGACAAAGAAAGCGACTTTATTCAGAAATCCAGCAAACCGAGGAAATGGTGGACTATTCTCCCAAAGAACCATGTCCTCTTGGCATGAAATCCAAGTTTCTTTTATGTTGGCAAAAGGGGGAAGTGGGAGGGGGCTGGAGTCAAAAGGTGGCTGACATCTGCAGACATCTGAGGGAGGCCGTGTAGGTTTTTTGTCCTTGGTCAGTTGATCTCTGTGTACAGGAATCTGGTCATGTCGATCCCGTACATCTTAAACAGAGCATAGTCCTTTCTGTACCTACTTCCTCGTCTCCTCAGGTGAGGTAGATTTCAGGTGCAAAGCAGATTTTGCAAATCTTAGCTGTCACATGCCCAGTGTAGAGCTAAGCAAGCAGATAATTCTAAGCTGTGAGATGCAGCAGCAAGGGAAATAGAAGCAATATGGAGTCGGACATGGTGTTTCTGTTACAAGGCTGGTCAGATTCTCCGGAAAGTATTTCTTCACTCGCACCTGGACAGTGCATCTGGCTGCCAGGATTCAGGGAATGGGGTCTGGATCAAACTTGATTCACATTCAGTTGCGACACTGTCACCTAATCCCCGTTGCCGTGTCCTTCAGTGGCCTCAGTGGCCACAGAGCCCTTGCTTTACCGTTTCCAGAGGAGAACGTTTCAGCAAATGTTTTGTGATTTGAGCAACAGAATAGAATCTACTTTTAATGTTCACATAGCCTTGAAGCTGGGTTTCCAGCCTGGAACACCAATAGGGGTAAAAACAGAAGGGTTGGTTTGCAGTCACCTGGCTGTTGTGTCTAGTTTCATAAATTCAGTTTCTTTCGATACCGGATAGCTTCAAAAATTTTTTGAAATGCATCGCAGAGGTAACTCACCGAACTTGAAAGGAACCCTTTCCTTTGTAGTCCTAAATGTTGCGCTCTACACATTGAAAGGTAATTTTTTTTAATGTTTATTTACTTTGAGAGAGAGAGAGAGAGAGCGCGCGAGAGAGCGCGAGCGCGCACACATGTGCGCTTGTGAGTAGGGGAGGGGCAGAGAAAGACGAAGCGAGAGAACCCAAACCAAGAATCAGACCCTAAGGGGACTGAGCCACTCAGGCGCTGCAAAAGGCCTTATTTATTTAAAGAAAGGTACACAGGCGCCAGCAGCCTCCCAGACAGGTTCCCCGCCGGCCGGAGGTTCAGAACTCACACCCTCTGCCCCAGCAGGCGGGCACTTGGAGGAAAAGAGGGACAAGCCAATTTCACCCTCCTGAGGGTTGGCTGGCTATATTGAGGAGGGGGCAAGGGCGAGGCATGGGCCGGAGGGAAGGCGCGTTCCCGTGACGTCACGGATAGGGCGTGTGCTATGTAAATAGGGGAGCGCAGGGGCTGCTGTTTCGGTAACTACCGCTTAAATAGCGTATGATCTCGCGTGCTGTGGGAGCCATTCCAGGACTGTTGGTTGCAAGTGCGTGTGCTGCGTGTGGCAAAGTCTTAGGGAGGCTCGGGGGTGTGTGGACGGAAGTGACCGTGTGTAGAGAGTGTGAGGCGTGAGAGGGTGTAGTGGGGCGGAGGAGGCGGAGGTCATACTTACCTGGCAGGGGAGATACCATGATCAGGAAGGTGGTTTTCCCAGGGCGAGGCTTATCCATTGCACTTGGGATGTGCTGACCCCTGCGATTTCCCCAAATGTGGGAAACTCGACTGCATAATTTGTGGTAGTGGGGGACTGCGTTCGCGCTTTCCCCTGACTTTTCGTGGTAAAGACAGAAGAGAACGTGCTGTTCTGCGTGGTGGTGTCTTGGCTTAACCAAGCTGGTTTTTGCCTTACCTAGTTCTATGCATTGCTGAGGTGTTTTGAAAGCTTCTTACCTTCTTGAGTTTTGCCTTTGTTTCATCTTGTGGGCTTACGTATTGGTGTTTTTGGGTATGGAAGTTCTGCGTTTCTGCGTGTACATTCAGACCACAGGTGTGTTCGTTATGAATATGACACGTGTGAGGGCACCGTAGTGCACGCAGTTCGCATGAACGGGTGTGTTTTTTCGTAGGTGTTTTCTTTAGTGTACAGGCTTAAAGGAACTCTTATGTGGGTGGTTCGTGCTGGGTAGGCCAAGGCCATGGTGCACACACTTCCCAAAGCTAGGGAGAAACTGCCTGTACCGTGGTCCAGATTCGTTTCCGTTCGTAACATGTTTAGGCTACGCGAGGAAGCAGCTCTGAATTTTGCACATGTTATATTCCCTGCAAATCTGAAGCGCAGTGAGACCTGAATCGTGGTCGGAAGCGTTGTGATCCAACCAGAAACCTACACTAGAGAGTCTTGGGAGTCAAAGGTGACCAGTTTCTCCTCTTGTGAGAGGCTGCAACTAGGCTGCGTCCTACTCTTTAAACACCTAACCTTGCCTAAGACTTCATTTTTTAAGCGTTAGTTTCCCTGTTTGGTGTCTGTCTTGCTTTTTTACGCCTTAAAGCCGTTACTAGCCGATTCCAAAGACACCACCCGCTCATCCTTCCCACCCCAAAGCAGCTTTTTCTATTTCTGGCTTTGGTTTTCCCTTCCTTCCATCTCTTCTCTCAGGCTCTTTCTTGATACCTTTTATAGACACGAAAACACTAGCTCTCTCTCAGCCTCCGGTTTGCACCTGGCACTCTTCAGTAGTGTGGCAAATTAGGAAGCTTCCTTAATAAGAAGGCAGCAAGAATTGTAAGTAACTTTTTTTTTTTTTTTTTTTTTTTTTTTAGCTCTCAAGTAATTTTAGATGTTCCCTGTCTGAAAATGCAGTTGCGGTGGTATATCCAACTCCGGTTTATAAGAAAACCAACCAGGTCCAGTGTTGATGACAGTCGTGCACATTTTGCCAATTCCCAGGATGTCTTCTTAACTTGCTCACTTCTGATCCACAGTTGTCCTGGCAAATAGAAACTACTTGACCAAAAGCAAACGGCAGGGCCATGGCGGGCAGAACCATCAAGCCTCCCTGGTGGGTACCTCAGGAACAGCATTCAGAAGCTGCTGAGACCACTGGAGAGACTAGGAGCAGGAGTTGAGTTGGAGGTAGGGAGTAGAGTTGGGGAAGGGGTTGTATACAAACAAGGGCAGGTCCAAAGAAGACTAAAAAAGTACACTGGAATGCGTCTCGAGTATTGAGGACACTGAAAGTAGAAGATGAACCTCAAAAACAGCATGCTGAGTGATAAAAAGAATACATACTTGTTGCGACCGGCGCAACAAACACCGAGATCAGGGTCCTGAGGGTAGGGGAATGTAAGAAAAAAAGAGAGAAGAGAAGACAGTTTGGGAACAGGAGGGTCCCATGGGCTGATGGCCCAAGTGACGGCTTTATTGTTGCTGTACACAATCTTTTATAATATAAGACTCTTATGGATCAGGTCATTCTAAGAATAAACAGGTTTCACATGGTCACTGCCAGCCAAAACATTTAGTTCTGTGTACCTTGTGAACTTTCTGAACGGGTCACAAGACCTTGTTGATAGATTGCTAGCAAAACACAGTTCCCATGTTTGTTTCTATTTGACTCGTGGTAGAAAAAGGGGAGGTAACATTACTGCCAACACCCGCAGACCACAGGCTTCAGGAATTAACTTTCTCAGCCTTGACAAGGCTTTCGTATGCCCTTGAAAGTGGGGGAATGGGAGGGGGAACCACCGGGTTGGCTGAGTCAACAGGGAACCGTTGCTCGACCCGGTCTCAGCCTGGCACCGGGGCCCGGCCTCCCACACATACTCTGTGGTTCCATCCATGTCAGTGTCTAGAACAGGCAAAACTAAGCCATAGTGACAAAACTAGATCATTGATTGCCTGGGACAGGAGGTGGTGTGGGGGATTGGCTGCAAACGGGCACAAGAAGACATTTTGGAGCAATAGAAATGTTCTTTGCTCTTGAACAGGGTAGTGGTTGCCTGGGTGCATCCAACTTGTCAAAACTCATCAAACTTGAAATGGATCCATTGTATTATTTACAAATTACACCTTAAGACTTTTGGTTTTAAAAACAAATCATTCCAATTTTAGTGTCTGAAGTGCAATTAATTAGTATTAGCCTTGGAAAGTTCTTTTAGAAAACTATCACTCATGTAGTGAACGATCCCTCCATATTTGTTTTGTATCTTTTTCTTCCGTGAAATTCATGCCCTATTAAACTCAATACTTTCAAATAAAAATAGGCTCTATAAGAGCTCAGTTTTTTATACAAGAATATTTGTAAATACATCCTCCCTATAGATTTATCAAATATGACTCCATTAGTAATTACCTAATGCATACAAAATTATTTTTTTATTTTAAGCTGTTTCAAAATTTTACATATACGTATTTTGTGCATCATTTGCATTTTACCATTTGTGTAATTTTACCATGTATAGCTTTTGCAAAAAATGTAGAACAACTTAAAAATAGATTTGAAGAAAAATATGTAAAGATGTTAGAAGTAGTTAATTCCAGGTGGTGGCATAAGGATGAATGCTTACCTTCTTCTGTTTGTTTGTTTGTTTGTTTGTTTGATGCCCGAGGTGGGGCTTGATCTCAAGACCCTGAGACCAAGAGTCGCATGCTCTATGGACTAAGCCAGCCAGGCGCCCCTATTTTTCATAGTTTTAAACTTAAAAAATGAGTGTCCTGGAAGTGAAAGAACAGAATAGATATGAAAGAGGTGTGAGGTAGGTGAGAGGAAAACATGAAGGGGAGGGAAAACCTGGTTCTGGCAGGAACCAGCATTTGGACAAAACCTGGACAACCAGGAATTGTCCAGCATTTTTAGCGGTTTTTAAAAGTAGGAGGCGTGTAAACATTGTGGTTCTCAGCCTATCTTCTGGAGCCAGGATGTCTTCAGTCCAAATTCCTGCTTTCCAATCCCACTCACTGGCTGAGTGGACAGGTTGCTTAATCTTTCCGGATCTCAGTTGTCTTACATGGAAAATGAGGACAGTGATATGAAGTGGGCCTGTTGAAAGGATTCAATGGTTGACTATGCCTGGGACAGGGTATCACCAATATTCCCTCAAGATCCCCACACCTCCTCCTAACCTCTTGCCCACGGCTACGCTATATGATGTCTAAATATGTGCAGCTGTGCAGCAGCATTATATTAAAAGTGTTTTGTTCTTGGGGTGCCTGGGTGGCTCAGTCGGTTAAGTGTCTGTCTTCATTCGGGTCATGATCTTGCGGTTCTGAGTGAGCCCAGCGTTGGGCTCTGTGATGACAGCTCAGAGCCAGGAGCCTGCTCCAGATCTGTGTCTCCCTTTCTCTCTGCCCCTCACCTGCAGGCACTGTGTCTCTCTCTCAAAAATGAATAAATATTAAAGGAATTTTATTTTAAAAAAGTGTTTTTTTCTTTTGCTCTTAATTAGAAATGCTCTAGGCTAAAATGATACATTAATTAACTCAGTTTAATATCATTGGAAGAACGTAAAGATAACAGTAGACCTTAAAATTGCAAATTGACTCGACACATAATGGAGAAATGCATGTGGAATATAAAAATATAAAATACCTAAAAACCTTTACCCCAAAATATTGTAAGAATAATTAAGTCACTATGACTTCCAGACTTCTAAGACTTACTCTCCATTTACAAATCTTATAGGATCTCTTTAATGTACTGAAACACATAATTTCATATTGTATAAACTCCTTAAATACTATTGGAATTGAAGTGCGCTTATTGGGCCAGTAAAACCAATATAGGAAATTTAGGTGGCTAAATGTCACCAGGAATTTGAAGAGAAAATAAATCCAAGACCTGTATAAACTAGAATATATCTACCAATATTTTCTATATTATTAGAAAACCTGGAAGACAACATAAAACAGTTTTTAGGCCACAACTATTAAACCAGTCGGATGCACACAAAAAGTCCTCTTTAGAAATATGACATGATATAAACATGTTCTGTGCCATTATATGTAAATTATTAAAATCCTTTAAAGTGTTTAAACGTATTCGAGATTCATCCTTTCTATCCACTTGATGTTTTCCCCTTGTACCTGAGTGCACGGAGAGCAATTTATCTACATCTAAACAGGGTTTTTTGTTTGTCTGTTTTCCCGGGTTACAGATTCAGCAAGAAAGGAAGTAGGAGGGGTGCCTGGCTGGCTCAATCCGGAGAGCATGGGACTCTTGATCTTTAAAAAAAAGAAAGAAAAGAAAGAGAAGGAAGGAAGGGCGGAGGCAGAGAAAGAAAAGGGTGAGGGGGACAAAACCCCATCAATAGCGTCCTTGCACGCCCCCCTTGGGTCCTGGAAATAGAAGCTCAGTCACTACCCCACTTGGGGAAGGGGCTCAACTGAATACACACCACAAATCAGGTTGCCTGTGTCTGCTTGGACTCAGAGTGGAGCCAGGACAAGCTCAAGGACAGGACGAGATAAGACCAAGCACCATTATCACAGGGCAGCCACCTACCTGACAGTGCCAAGGCAGACAATCCTGGAAAGCTCTTGAAAACTTCCCCTTCCCCTTGAAGACTTTCCCACCCGCTCCCCCTCATCCTCCCACCACGGGGAAAGGATCCTTCACCTTCCGTTGGGCCAGGACCCTTGAAGATCCCTGCAGGGCAGGAGAGCCTGGAGGGCAGGAGGATCCAGGGGGCAGCAGCTGCACTTCCCTGAAGGGTCTCTCCCCGGGTGGGGGGGTTCTAGAGCTCAGGCTCACCCTAGATCCACTGCCCACCAAAGCCACCAGGAGGAGTCCGGAGGGCAGCCGGTGCTGGGGGCACGACAACCTGGACGTGTTCCTACAAGCACAGGACACGCCTGGCCTGCCCTCTCCAGGAGAGCCGAAGAACCAACCGCCTGCCTGCCTGAAGCTTCTCTACAGCCTGAAGGGAACAGGTGTCTGCTTCCTGAAGGAACAGGAGGGCTCTCCTCCAGAGGACAAAGCCCTCCCCTGGCCCTGGAGGAAAGGTCCTGCAGAGGCTGGTTCTGCGGGACACTGCCCAAGGCAAAGGAGCAACCGCGGACCAAACAATCATCTGGAGATGACTGCACAAGTCCTGTCTGTACATGTGGAGCGAGAATGAGAAAACAAATGTGGGGCAATGTTAACTGGTGCACCTGGGTGAGGGATATAGGATGTGACCATTCTGGCAACTGTTTTGGTATGTTTCAAAGTTTGTTTGTTTGTTTGTTTGTTTGAAAGGAGTGACAAAGTCAAGTGCCAGGTTCTCTTTAGAGGAAAATGCTTGAAGTGAGACCTTGGGTTTCTGAGGTGAATGGAAGGGAGCCGCTGGCCTGGCTTCTCATCCCAGCTCTCCTCTCCCAGCCTGGCCATTACAAGGACCCGGACTCCTGACCTCCCGTATTTTAGGGGCTCAGTGCACAGCCACTTCTGCAAGCGTCCCTGGGTGCACACCAGACTCTGGGGGATGAAAAGGCAAATCCTAAGTATGGAGACAGCGCCACAAAGTCTCCTGGATTGGAATCGAACCTGAGCAGTAGCGGTGAAAAATCCAAATCCCATCCCACCGATCCGATCCCGGGGAATCCACCCACACAGGATCCCTGCTTCGGCCCCTGCAGATGAAAACCCTGAAAGTCAAGGTGACATTTCCCAGGCGGACAGAGCACAAGCGGAGGCGATTCCCAGCGGCGCAGGGCTGAATGCAGCCGCACAAGGCTCCCAGCCCTTGCCCTGCTGCTCACCACCTCTTCCAGCCTCAGCGACCCCTTGGGCCCTGACCACAAGGTGACTGGCCTGTGCCACACTCTAGTCCAGCTGGAGCCGTGTGTGTTGCAGAGCCAAGGCCGTGCTCTCTTTCTGAGCCTCGTTTGCTGATGGGTAAGGTGCGGACTCGGCTCTCAGCGGGGGGGAGGGGCGGAGTCCCTCTACTTGGCGACTTCCGAAGTAGCTCCAGAGCTGTCCTGACGACGGCACGGGGACGGGCTCCTTTGGTGTCCCCATGGGCTCATTAGGTGGAGCCTGAAACGCCTCACCTACGCGTCTTTGGCTCGGGTCCCAGGTGCAGCTGGTTTGTGTTCTTTGCGTTCTGTCAGGCAAATAAATACACCTGTTGCGCAAATGTGCCGCCCAGGGAAGAACGTGCTGCTTTTCAGAGCCACGGTCGCTGTGAGCCCGTCGGGCAGACGGAGGCGCCAGATGAGCAGGTCAGCGGATGCGTGGAAGTAGAGGTAACCTGAAGTGGGCCTCGTCCTGCGTGCCCTTGTTGGAGTGACTAACTGGGTGTGGCCCGCTCTCCAAGGTGACTGGGAGCAGACACACAGCGGCCAGGCCTGGTGGTCGAGTGCTGAGAAGGCTTTCAGGTGGCGGTGGGACTCCGGCCCTCGTTCTTTTTGCGTTTTAAAGGACAATAGATGGGGGGGCGGGGTTGGGGGGGGGGGTAGTGGTAAAAGGAAGCTGTTTCCGCCCGGTTTCGAACCGGGGACCTTTCGCGTGTGAGGCGAACGTGATAACCACTACACTACGGAAACGAGGCAGGCGGCCTGGTCTCCGGCTCTAACCCCCAAAAGCGGCATTTCGGCCACACTATCGGGCCGCCGACTTCGCTTGAACCGCCCAAGGCCCTGGAAACAGCCACAACCCTCCGAGCGAGGAGCCCGCGCCCCCGAAGCGGCCCTGGCAAAGGACCCCGTGCCTCCCCACTCCCTCCTCCCCCCCAGGACGGGACCCTGGCGCCCTCAGCAGCCTGGCCTTGGGAACCGCAACGAACGCAGTGTCCGCCTGCAGTACGAGGGGCCCCAGGACAGACGTCGGGTGCTTGCTCTTCCTCCGCCAACACTTTGGCTCTGCGACGCGCCGCGACCCTCCTGGCAGTGGGGTCCTTCCGATTCTTGCCGCTGTCGCTTATTCTACCCGGCTCATTTAGTTCAATATTTTAATCACACTTTCGTCTTTTAGCAGCTTCGGTAACATAGGTTGATATCTTAGGGCATTTGTCTGTTTGAAAATGTCAAATATCCAATATAGAACAAATCATGTTTTCTGGCCTGTAGTAAATACACTTAGGCGACCAGGCCAAATATAAACCACAAGAGTTTCAGGATTTGCCAGAAGGTGGAGGACCCAGGGACGCTCCGTGCATATTTTGTGATGACAGGATTTCTCCTCATAGGTCTTAGATTCTTTTTTAGGGGCAGTTTTATTTCAACTTTTGCAACACCCCAACCTTTTTTTTTTTTTGCGTCTTTAGTTTCCGTACTGACCAGGTCTTACAGTGTGAATTTCAGCAGAGGCAGGGATAGTTTTCGGAGAAAAGTAATGTCTGAAACGTTTTCAGGTTTGCCTCTGTTAAAGAACAAAAATTCTACTGAGTAATTTGATCTAATGGCTTTATTAGACACCCCACCGAGGTGGTTGGCCTTTTTCAACTTTGGCCCAAACTGGAGACCAGAACAGGAATGGACCATATCATTCTCATCAGTGACTGGATGGCCAGCTCCTAGAGGAGGCAGACTTTATGGTAGCTTTAGATCAGGAAATTTAATGCCATTATTCCCTTTCTTTCCCTCCTTGATCTATCTTCCTCTTTCTCTGCCCAGTGAGAGAAGATTCATTTTTCTGTTTTGTGGGATTTGGGGGCCCCATCAAGACAGAAGAGAGGGAGCGGGTGCCATTTCCTCTACAGGAGTGTGAATGGCTGCAGTCAGTGAGGAAACCACAAGCTCACTCCGTGCACACTCGCACCTCTCCGGGTCCTTCCAAACTCCGCCAAAGAACCTGTCGCTTCCCTGCAGGTTGAACAGGAACGTGTGGGGCTCCTGACTCTGCTACAGGAGAGGAGGTGCACACAGGACACGGGCCAGTAAGAGGGTGAAGTTGGGGGCAGAGCCAAAGACAAGCCACCCCTGATGAGGGAGCAAAAGGCAAACTGACAGGCTGAAAACCTCTCCCCCCCATGTAGGACATGTGTGATACTCCTGGGCACTCCTGGCTGCCCAAGAACAAAGGAAAGGGGGAAATCCAATGGTTAGCTGATAGAGATCATAGTCCTGCAGGACCTAAGTCTCCATCACCCCTGCATAGAGATGGGGGGAAACAAAGGCAGAAGGAAATGGCAGATAGAACTGTTTCCTTAAACCCTGCAGCCCATTGACAAATACTTGAGGCCAACAGAGTAAGTTTCTCTAGGAACCCCCTGCTGTCTTAATGCTAATGCTTTGCTAGAGGGAAAACAACCCTAGCTTGACAATAGCCAGGCCTCCACTATCCTGTGAGTCTTTAGCATATGAAAATCTCACTGGAAACTTCCCCTGGACTTTACCTCCCCCAACCCCATAGTATATAACCAGTCTCTCCTCATGGCCTCATGGTCCCTGGGCAGCTCTTTCTGCTCATGGTTGTTGTCCCCGTGCTTCAATAAATTCACCTTGTTGCATCAAAGACGGCTTCAAGAATTCTTTCTTGGCCATCGGCTCCGGACCCCACGAACCCCACTATCACCCAAAACCTCATCACCTCCACCGATGAGATAACAAAAGGCAAGCTGAGGGGAAAGGCAAAGTGACACCCTACATACCCCACCCCCATTCCTCAAGCACTAATATCTGCCCAGGAACAAAGAAAAGACAATGGTCAACCCCTAAAGATCAAAAGATCACAGTCATGCAGGATATGAAACTCCATCAGTGTGTCACTGTCTTTGTTACAGAGCCAGGAGATCTTGGAGGATTGGAGATTTATTTACATCAGTGGGCTCAGGGGAGAAGGTCTCTCCAAAGATCTGAGCCCCGAGCATAAGCATAGGGGCAATCTATAGCCTGCTACTTCCGCGTTGGTGGCAATTTGGCATGTGGCAAGTGGGGCAGGAAGAAGATCCCGGAAGGAGAGTCTTCCGGGCAGGGACTGGAATTCCCTATCAGTCCTGTCGGTGTTGTAGGTCGCGATCGCTTATGAACGCCGGACAGCAAAAACAGGATCAAAACAAGTTTATTGCGGCCGGGCCAGACAGGGAAATACAACAGGTCCCAAAAGTCTGGCCCCAAACAAGCTTTGGGAATGTCTTATAAAGGCTGTATTGACCAGTCGGGTTGCAAAGGGTGGCAGTTTGAAAGGGCGGGCACCAATCACACAATGTTGTAGGTCTTTAAAATATAAGGCGGGCACCAATCACACAGTCCTGAAGAATTTTAAAATATAACTTGTTGACTCTAGCTAGTTGAATGCTGAATCATATTGTTTATAATATTAGTTTTCTATCTAGTTCGAACAGAATGCGGTGCCCGAGAATGGGGAAGGGTGGTTACGCCAAGCAGGTTTACAGAAGCTCAAACAAGCAGTTAAGAGGGAGCTTTATCTCCCAGTAACTTAGCAAATGTGGTTTTAAGCAGAACTAATATTTAGGGAACAGGAGCAGCACTTCTATGAAAGCCCAAAACAAACACTGGTTCAGCATCTCATACGCTGGGGTCCTTCTAAGCTTACATAGGTCAGAGTTTACTCTTGGGCTACAGGAGGCTAGCTATGTTTGCCCTTTACAGTTGGCCGTCTTATAACATAATTTTTCCCTGTCAAGGTCAGGGTTTTTTTTTTCCCCATCATCTTAATGGTTTACAAGAAAAGCACAATGTTAATAATCGCCAGACCTCCAGGAACCTTATACACTCAATTTCCTGGAGCTCTAATGTCACCTTCATCTCCATAGGATAGAAAACTCTATATAATCAGTCACTCCTCACAATCTCAGTGCAGCTCTTTCTGCCCATAGGTCCTGTCCCCATGTTTTAATAAAACCACCTTTTTGCACTGAAAATGTCTGAAGAATTCTTTCTTGACTGTTCGCTCTCGACCCAAGCATCAGATCACATCACCCAACCATCCTGAGACTGTCTGGAACCTAAGACCTTGAGTGAGCCAAGGATCCCTTGTTTAAATCGATCTCCCCACTTTTATCAAGAGCATTGTTTGACCTATTCAGAAATCAAGAAAGAGGAGGAACGTGTAGATCAACATCCATACTTGATGAATTAATTCCTGACTAATTAATTAGATGTGGAAAACACAAATTCCTGACTAACTAGATGTGGGGGTTGAGCACTACATTGGAGTCAAAAAGAACTCTCTTAAGGTTTTTTGCTCTGAGCATTGGAAGCCTGGAAACAAAGGATTCCAACTGAGATGGAAACAATGTAAGTCTCAAAATGTTTTGGGGGGAGGGGGGCGACAATCCGAGTTCTGATCAGGGCCTTGCTTAAAAGAGATTTCTGACAAGGGAGCCTCAGGCAGGCTGAGGGCAAAATACAAGCTAGCATGCTAGCACATCCCATGGGATGTGTGTGACATTCCTCAGGCACTCCTGGCTGCCCCAGGACAAAGGAAAGGAAAGAAAACAAATGGCCAGCTGATAGAGATCACAGTCATACAGGACTTGGGTCTCCATCCGTTTACAAATATCTCAGTAAATTACAAGAAAAAGGCAGTCTTATCAATAGCCTAATGTCTAGAAACCTAGAGACTCGGTTTCCTAGAGCCCCAACATCACCTCTCCACAGTGATATGGGGAACAAAGGCAGAAGGAAATGGCAGGAAACTAAGTCTCCTTATAACCTGCAGCCCATTGACTGATACTTGAGGCCAGCAGAGTAAAATGTTTCCCAGGAACTCCCCACTGTCTTAATGCTAATGCTTTGCTAGAGGGAAAAACCACCTTAGCTGGACAATAGCAAGGCCTCAGGTATCTGGTATCTCCGGAGTCCTCTTTATCACAGCAAAGTCCCTCTGGAGGCCTCCCTTTTGACTCTACCTTCCCTAACTCCATAGTGTAAAACCAATCATTCTTCACAACGCAGCACAGCTCTTTCTGCCCACGGGTTGTCCCATGCTTTAATAAAATCACTTTTTGCACCAAAGACGTCTTCAAGAATTCTTTTTTGGTCTTCAGCTCTGGACCCCCCCCATCACCCTAAAACCTCACCATCCTGTTGTCATTGACACCAGGTCTCAGTGCTTAGCCCCTCCTCACCTTGGGAGCCTCCCATGCAGCCCCCTCACAGCAATCTGATCTCTCACGCATGTCTCTAGGAAAAGGTGCATCTCCAGGTCAGTTCTGAACTTGTAGTCTTAGAGGCACAAATACCCTGTGACTTGGTCACCTGGCTGCCTAGGCGGCCATTACTTGGGGGACAGGGCACCCCATGCGTAGCCTGTGGGCTTGCCTTTTAGGAAAATTTGGAGGGTAGGACCTAAAAGGTCCATCCCTGGAAGGAAGGAAGGATAGGGAGACTGAAAACAACTAGAGTAGCATTCCAATAGAGCTATCATCAGAGGGCAGGAAAAAGAGGTCAGCAACCAATTCCCTGGTGGTCTAGTGGTTAGGATTTGGCGCTTTCACCGCCACGGCCCGGGTTCGATTCCCGGTCAGGGAATGTGTTTTCATCAAAAGCCTCAGCACACAAGACCATTCTTTGGGTGCAAAGGTGTGTGGTGGCTTACCACAAAGCTGAAATGCCAGAAGGATCTGGTGTCTCTGAAATTGAATGAGGAAGGAAGAAAAGTGAGGGTGGTCTACTCCGGTCCCTTCCCAAAGGTGTGACTGTACCCACTCAGCTCCTCTTACATGTGCCCCCTAATTTATCTTCCTCTATACACCCTGGTTTTTGTCCTTTGCACACTTGGGGCAGGAGTGACTTTAGAGGTCATTTAAGCAGCTTGCCCAAGCTTAGACAGCCATGCAGAGATTCAAACCCAATATGCTAAGCTGCCATTTCTGACAGAATGAGTTAAGCTTCTGGTAATGGCTGCTTACTTTTTTCAGAGTAACTCTTGCAGATAGTATCTGTAAACTGGGGACAAAGTATGTTTCTAAAAGATTATCTGAAGGTGCTGGGGAGACTGAATAAAAGCGGGTAGACACAAAGAACTGTGTATGGTGACTTTTCCATTTTGCAAAGTTTTGGCCAAGAGCACACCTTGGTCTGCCCTACTTGGATCAGCTAAATTCCAGCACAAAACCAAACTGTCTTACTGGATTAAAGGAGCAGAGGACAATGTTTGGGTAAGCATAGCACTTGAAAAACCAAGAGGTGGGGTGGAATCCCGGGGGGGGGGGGGAGGGGGGGGAGGGGGGAAGCCACTGAAGAGAAGTTCTAAGTTGTGTGTAAAAAATTCTGCCCACGTTTCTGGCTGACTCCTGCATAATGTGTGTCAGGCAGACTCCAAGTAGTTCAACTAAAGCTAAAGTGACAACTGAAATTTCATCTGTCATCCATTGCAAGGGAGAGAATCTACAGTTTGATATGAACCAGGCCTGCTTTTATATAAATCCAGTGCTTTTCTAATACGTAACAATCTAGAATCTCTAGTGTACCATTCATGATATCCACAATACAACCCCAAATACTCTAATGAATGACACTGTTACTACTCTACCCATACTCAAGAAAAGACAATCATAGGAGACTGACCTAGAGATCACCCAAATGTTGAAAACAGGAGGCAAGAAATAGTAAGTCACAATTATAAATAACTATCTCAAGATTGTAAAGGAAAATATAATCTTAATAAATAAAAAGTTAGAAAATACTATCAGGAAATAGAAATAGTAAATGAAGGACCAAATGTAAACTCTGAAATTGGAAAAAGTTCTCAAAAAACAATCACTGGATGGATTTAACTGCATAATGGAATGACAAAAATTTAATGAATCTCAAGACAGAGAAACAGAAATCATCCTGATGAGGTTTTGGAATGGTGGTCGGATTCTCGAGAACCTCTTTGGTGCAAAGAGGTGATTTTAGGAGGCACCGGGGTGGCTTAGTCGGTTAAGGGTCAGACTTTGGCTCAGGGCATGATCTCATGGTCTGTGGTGTGTGAGTTCAAGCCCCACGTTGTAAGGGTTAAATTGTAGCTTAGGGTTCAACTGTAGCTTAACCACTTTTTTCTGCTTCTGTAACACTTGATTGCTCCAGGGATTAAGAGATACGGGAAGAAGTGGCGCCAGATGTAGGGTCGAGAAGGTCAACCGGTTGCGCCTTAATGACAGAATGTCTAGAATAAACACCCATATCCTAGAACTTGTTCCTTTATGTTGTTCCCATATGCTAAGACAATGTGGTTGGGGCTATAAAAACTATACGCTGGCTGTTCGGGACCGCACTCTGATCAAGAGTGTTGGTCCCGATCGGTCGGCCTTGCCTCTCGTTGCAATAAACTTTGCTGTGACTGTCACTGGCGCCCATAGCATTCTGTTCCAAGAGTCGTGTGGATGCAACATTTGGTGCATTGGCCAGGAAAGTTAAAGGTCTGAAACAGGGCCCTTTCCTCGGATTGCTCCGCTGACCCCTGGGAGGAGGCTTGGGATTGGGAGAGGTAAGGAATTCTTGGGGTGCGCCATTTGAATGACTCAAGAGGGTCTGCTGGACCAGCTATAGACGCAGAGTCAGGGCTCCTACCAGGACGCCGGTGGACCCCATTTGGGTTGAATTTTTTTTTGGTCAAAAACGATATTTTCAGGTGGCTGCCATGGCCTACTGGCCTAGAGATCTCAAACTTGTGTTCTCTTTGTGTCTTAATTGTTTTCTTCCTGTTGACTGTGCGTCCTTGTCAGTTTTGCCTATCTCTCAAAATCAGAGTACCCCCACCCCTCTGAGTCTCATACTAACCCATTTCCAGGACTATAGGAGAGCTGCCTCCGTTTTCAGCTTCCACGCCAAGAAGCTGGTCCTTTGAACTCTCTGTGAGGTAGAATGGACCAGCTTTCAGGTCGAATGGCCTCCGCAGAGGTCCTTTGACCTGACTTTGGTATATAAGGTTCATGCTATTGTCTATTCCAGGCACGAAGACCAAGTCCCATATATTGAGGCATGGAGACCCTCATCGAAAACCCTCCAGATTGGCTAAAACCATTCCTTCCCTCTCGCCTCCCTAAGGTACAGGCTTTGCCGCTCACTGGCCATCCACTTGAAGCTCAAAGTCCGAGTCTTGATGGGACTAAGCGGCCGTCCCCTCTACAGTCTGCACTGGAGGAGGAAGAAGAAACTTACCCCCTGCTGCCCTATAGTTCTCGCCCGGAGAATACGGGTCAGGATGCTTCAGACCAGGAGGCAAGCCTAAGTTGAGATACTCCCCTGAGCCCATCTCACACCGGGTCAGGAACCTCCTTCCATCCCCCTCCCGCTGCCCTACCCCTTCGGCCCAGGGCCACCCCTGCAGGGTGATGTCCGACCCTTTATGACGTATGTACCCTCTTCCACTAGCGACCTTTATAATTGGAAGCTTCAAAAGCCCCCATTCTCAGAAGAACCCCAAGCATTAACTTCTCTCCTTGAAACTATATTTGTGACCCATCAGCCAACTTGGGATGACTGCCAGCAGCTCTTGCAGGTTCTCTTCACTACTGAGGAATGGGATAAGATCCGTCACGAGGCCCGGAAACTGGTGATGGGGCCAAACAGGCAACCCACTGAGGATCCCGCCTTACTCAAGGAAGTCTTTCCTTCCTCACACGCTGAAGATTGGGACCCAAACATTCCTCACGGTAGGCGATCATTTACCCTATTTCACCAGACTCTACCGGGAGGTCTCCAAGCAGCCGCCCACCAGCCCACAAACATGTCTAAGGTAACTAAAGTAGTTCAAGGGATTGAGGAGAGCCCCTCAGCCTTCTTAGAGAGGCTCATGGAGGCGTACCGTACCTTTACCCCTGTAGACCCTGAGGCACCTAAAACTAGACGGGCATTAAACCTGGCCTTTGTCTCATAGGCAGCTTCAGACATTCGAAAGAAATTACAAAAAATTAGATGGGGTTGAAGGAAAAAATTTATCTAAACTAGTTGAAATTGCCCCAAAAGTCTTTAACAACAGGGACTCTCAGAAAGAAAGACAAACAAAAAAGATGACGAGGGTGGTAGCAGCTGTCCTGGATGCCTGCAAGGGAAGGGGACCCAAAGGGACTAGAGAATTTCGGTCTGGACAAGAAAAAAAAGACAAATAAAAGGTTAGAGCGCCACGAGGAAAAAACCAATGTGTGTATTGCAAGCAAGAGGGACATTGGAAAAAAGATTGCCCAACTTAGCCCAGTGCAAAACTCGGTCACCCCAGGCATCTATCATGGAAGTTGATTCCCACTGACAGGGCCGCAGCTCGGTGGCCTGTTCTGAGCCGTTGGTTACTATTAATATAGGGGGCCAGCCTAAGACTTTCTTGGCGGATACTGGAGCAACCTTTTCTGTTCTAAAACAAGATCCTGGCCCCACTGGGTGAGGAGCAACCTTGGTACAGGGTGGGACTGGGTCTCCAACTTGTAAATGGACCACTGAACAAAAAGTGGATTTGGGCTGTAAGACTGTTATGCATTCTTTCTTAATCATGCCTGAATGCCCCTACCCTGGATTACTAGATAGGGACCTACTGCATAAACTAACGGCTTCTTTGAGATTCACTAAAGGGGGTATGCATGTTAAAGTCGGCCAGTTTGGCCCAACAACAGTCATGGTGACTGTGCCACTTGGGGAAGAGGGCCTGCTCACTCCAGTGCCCAATGAAAGTGTCCATACAGTCAATCCCCTCCTTAAAAGCCTCTAGGCAGTCTTCCCCCAGGTATGGGCCGAGACCAATCCACCTGGGCTGGCGATTCATCAAGCTCCGATAATAGTGGAAATTAAGGCGTCTGTGCTTCCAGTAAGACTGAAACAATATCCTATGTCCCGGGAGGCTAGGCGGGGAATCGCCGTTCACATCAAGAGTTTGTGCGACTCGGGCATTTTGATCCCATGCAAATCACCGTGGAACACTCCGATTCTTCCTGTCTGGAATCCTAACTCATCCGATTTCCAGCCAGATCAGGATCTGAGAGCAGTAAATGCCAGGGTAATGGACATTCATCCCACTGTACCCAACCCTTATACTCTCCTTAGTTTGCTTCCCCCTTCTCAGGTGTATTATACAGTTCTGGACTTAAAAGATGCCTTCTTTGCCATCCCACTGACCCCCAAAGCCAGCCACTGTTTGCATTTGAATGGACCGATCCTGAAGAGGGAAAAGCCGGACAGCTCACCTGGACGCGACTCCCCTAGGGATTCAAAAATTCTCCTACTCTTTTTAATGAAGCCTTGCACCAGAATTTAGAATCATTTCGAATCTCCAAACCGCAGGTAACTCTGTTGCAGTATGTTGATGATATCTTGCTGGCGGCCCCCCCTCTCATTCAGAATGCCTGAGCACCACCAAGGGACTCTTAAATCTTCTACAAAAACTGGGGTACCGAGTGTCAGCCAAAAAAGCACAAATCTTGAAAGAGGAAGATGGCAGCATAGGAGGACGCTGGGCTCACCGTGTCCTGCTGATCAGTTAGATTCCACCAACACCTGCCTAAATAACCCAGAAAACCACCAGAAGAGTAGCAGAATGGATTCTCTGGAGCCAAGAGAGGACGAGAGGCCCACGGAAGAGGGTAGGAGGGGCAGAGAGGTGGTGCACGCTACACGGACTGGCGGGAGGGAGCCGGGCCGAGGGGCAGCCCACCGGCCAAGCAGAGCCCCGGAGTCTGGCTTGCAAAAGTGGAGGGGCTAGATGGAGTGTGTTCTGACAGCAAGCGGGACTTAACATCTGGAAGGTTATAAGTTAACAGCTCTGCTCGGAGAGTGGGAGGGCTGGAGGACAACGACAACGGGAGGGAGAGCTGTTGAGCCCCTGATGACAGAGCTCAGCTTGGCGGGGAACAAAGGTGCTTGCCAGCGCCATCTCCCTCGCCCATCCCCCAGCCCAAATCCCAAAGGGAACCAGTTCCTGTCAGGAAACTTCCTTGCACCACACAAACACCCAACGCTGTGCTTCTGCGGATCCATCCCTCCAGCGGGTGGGTCTGACTCCCTCCCGGTGCCGCAGGGCCCCTCCCGAAGCAGATCTCCGAAGGAAAAGCGAGCTGAGCCTGCCCCCCCCCCCCCCCGCGCCTGTGCACCTTGCCGATCCACCCCAGCTAATACGCCAGATCCCCAGCACCACAAGCCTGGCAGTGTGCAAGTAGCCCAGACGGGCCATGCCACCCCACAGTGAATCCCACCCCTAGGAGAGGGGAAGAAAAGGCACACACCAGTCTGACTGTGGCCCCAGCAGTGGGCTGGGGGCAGACATCAGGTCTGACTGCGGCCCTGCCCACCAACGCAAGTTATTCAAGACAGCACAGGGGAAGTACCCCGCAGTTCCGCACCACTCCAGGGACTATCCAAAATGACGAAATGGAAGAATTCCCCTCAAAAGAATCTCCAGGAAATAGCAACAGCTAGCGAACTGATCAAAAATGATTTAAACAATATAACAAAGTGAATTTAGGATAATAGTCATAAAATTAGTCGCTGGGCTTGAAAACAGTATAAAGGACAGCAGAGAATCTATTGGTACAGAGATCAAGGGACTAAGGAACAGCCAGGAGGAGCTAAAAAATGCTATCAATGAGCTGCAAAATAAAATGGAGACAACTACGGCTCGCATTGAAGAGGCAGAGGAGAGAATAGGTGAACTAGAAGATAAAATTATGGAAAAAGAAGAAGCTGAGAAAAAGAGAGATAAAAAAATCCAGGAGTATGAGGGGAAAATTAGAGAACTAAGTGACGCACTAAAAAGAAATAATCTACCCATAGTTGGTATTCCAGAGGAGGAAGAGAGAGGGAAAGGTGCTGAAGGTGTACTTGAAGAAATAATAGCTGAGAACTTCCCGGATCTGGGGAAGGAAAAAGGCATTGAAATCCAAGAGGCACAGAGAACTCCCTTCAGATGTAACTTGAATCAATCGTCTGCACAACATATCATAGTGAAACTGGTAAAATACAGGATAAAGAGAAAATTCTGAAAGCAGCTAGGGATAAATGTGCTCTAACATATAAAGGGAGACTGATAAGACTCATGATGGATCTCTGTACTGAAACTTGGCAGGCCAGAAAGGAATGGCAGGAAATCTTCAATGTGATGAAGAGAAAAAATATGCAGCCGAGAATCGTTTATCCAGCAAATCTGTCATTTAGAATAGAAGGAGAGATAAAGGTCTTCCCAAACAAAAACTGGAATTCGTCACCACTAAACCAGCCCTACAAGAGATCTTAACGGGGATCCTGTGAGACAAAGTACCAGAGACATCGCTACAAGCATGAAACCTATGGACATCACAATGACTCTAAACCCATATCTTTCTATAATAACACAATGTAAATGGACTAAATGCACCAACCAAAAGACATAGGGTATCAGAATGGATAAAAAAACAAGACCCATCTATTTGCTGTCTACAAGAGACTCATTTTAGACCTAAGGACACCTTCAGATTGAGAGTGAGGGGATGGAGAACTATTTATCATGCCACTGGAAGTCAAAAGAAAGCTGGAGTAGCCATACTTATATCCGACAAACTAGACTTTAAATTAAAGGCTGTAACAAGAGATGAAGAAGGGCATTATATAATAATCACAGGGTCTATCCATCAGGAAGAGCTAATAATTATAAATGTCTATGCGCCGAATACAGGAGCCCCCAAATATATAAAACAATTACTCACAAACATAAGCAGCCTTATTGATAAGAATGTAGTAGTTGCAGGGGACTTTAATACCCCACTTACAACAATGGATAGATCATCTAGACACACGGTCAATAAAGAAACAAGGGCCCTGAATGATACATTGGATCAGATGGACTTGACAGGTACATTTAGAACTCTGCATCCCAAAGCAACAGAATATTCTTTCTTCTCGAGTGCACATGGAACATTCTCCAAGATAGATCACATACTGGGTCACAAAACAGCCCTTCATAAGTATACAAGAACTGAGATCATACCATGCATACTTTCAGACCACAATGCTATGAAGCTTGAAATCAACCACAGGAAAAAGTCTGGAAAACCTCCAAAAGCATGGAGGTTAAAGAACACCCTACTAAAGAATGAATGGGTCAACCAGGCAAGTAGAGAAGAAATTAAAAAATATATGGAAACAAACAAAAATGAAAATACAACAATCCAAATACTTTGGGATGCAGTGAAGGCAGTCCTGAGAGGAAAATACATTGCAATCCAGGCCTATCTCAAGAAACAAGAAAAATCCCAAATACAAAATCTAATAGCACACCTAAAGGAAATAGAAGCAGAACAGCAAAGACAGCCTAAACCCAGCAGAAGAAGAGAAACAATAAAGATCAGAGCAGAAATAAACAATATAGAATCTAAAAAAACTATAGAGCAGGTCAACGAAACCAAGAGTTGGTTATTTGAAAAAAATAAACAAAATTGATAAACCTCTAGCCAGGCTTCTCAAAAAGAAAAGGGAGATGACCCAAATAGATAAAATCATGAATGAAAATGGAATTATTACAACCAATCCCTCAGAAATACAAGCAATTATCAGGGAATACTACGAAAAATTATATGCCAACAAACTGGAAAACCGGGAAGAAATGGACAAATTCCTAAATACCCACACACTTCCAAAACTCAATCAGGAGGAAACAGAAAGCTTGAACAGACCCATAACCAGCGAAGAAATTGAATCAGTCATCAAAAATCTCCCAACAAATAAGAGTCCAGGACCAGATGGCTTCCCAGGGGAGTTCTACCAGACGTTTAAAGCAGAGATAGTACCCATCCTTCTCAAGCTATTCCAAAAAACAGAAAGGAAAGGAAAACTTCCAGACTCATTCTATGAAACCAGTATTACTTTGATTCCTAAACCAGACAGAGACCCAGTAAAAAAAGAGAACTACAGGCCAATATCCCTGATGAATATAGATGCAAAAATTCTCAATAAGATACTAGCAAATCGAATTCAACAGCATATAAAAAGAATTATTCACCATGATCAAGTGGGATTCATTCCTGGGATGCAGGGCTGGTTCAACATTCGCAAATCAATCAACGTGATACATCACATTAATAAAAGAAAAGATAAGAACCATATGATCCTGTCAATCGATGCAGAAAAGGCCTTTGACAAAATTCAGCAACGTTTCTTAATAAAAACCCTTGAGAAAGTTGGGATAGAAGGAACATACTTAAACATCATAAAAGCCATTTATGAAAAGCCCACAGCTAACATCATCCTCAATGGGGAAAAACTGAGAGCTTTTTCCCTGAGATCAGGAACACGACAGGGATGTCCACTCTCACCACTGTTGTTTAACATAGTGTTGGAAGTTCTAGCATCAGCAATCAGACAACAAAAGGAAATCAAAGGCATCAAAATTGGCAAAGATGAAGTTAAGCTTTCACTTTTTGCAGATGACATGATATTATACATCGAAAATCCGATAGACTCCACCAGAAGTCTGCTAGAACTGATAACATGAATTTAGCAAAGTTGCAGGATACAAAATCAATGTACAGAAATCAGTTGCATTCTTATACACTAATAATGAAGCAACAGAAAGACAAATAAAGAAACTGATCCCATTCACAATTGCACCAAGAAGCATAAAATACCTAGGAATAAATCTAACCAAAGATGTAAAAGATCTGTATGCTGAAAACTATAGAAAGCTTATGAAGGAAATTGAAGAAGATATAAAGAAATGGAAAAACATTCTGTGCTCATGGATTGGAAGAATAAATATTGTCAAAATGTCAATACTACCCAAAGCTATCTACACATTCAATGCAAACCCAATCAAAATTGCACCAGCATTCTTCTCAAAGCTAGAACAAACAATCCTAAAATTCATATGGAACCACAAAAGGCCCTGAATAGCCAAAGTAATTTTGAAGAAGACGACCAAGCAGGAGGCATCACAATCCCAGGCTTTAGCCTGTACTACAAAGCTGTAATCCTCAAGACAGCATGGTATTGGCACAAAAACAGACACATAGACCAATGGAATAGAATAGAAACCCCAGAACTAGACCCACAAAAGTATGGCCAACTAATCTTTGACAAAGCAGGAAAGAATATCCAATGGAAAAAAGACAGTCTCTTTAACAAATGGTGCTGGGAGAACTGGACAGCAACATGCAGAAGATTGAAACTAGACCACTTTCTCACACCATTCACAAAAATAAACTCAAATGGATAAAGGACCTGAATGTGAGACAGGAAACAATCAAAACCCTAAGGAGAAAGCAGGAAAAGACCTCTCTGACCTCAGCCGTAGCAATTTCTTACTTGACACATGCTCAAAGGCAAGGGACTTAAAAGCAAAAATGAACTACTGGGACCTTATCAAGATAAAAAGCTTCTGCACAGCAAAGGAAACAATCAACAAAACTAAAAGGCAACCAACGGAATGGGAAAAGATATTTGCAAATGACATATTGGACAAAGGGCTAGTATCCAAAATCTATAAAGAGCTCACCAAACTGCACACCCAAAAAACCAAATAACCCAGTGAAGAAATGGGCAGAAAACATGAATAGACACTTCTCTAAAGAAGACATCCAGATCGCCAACAGGCACATGAAAAGATGCTCAACGTCGCTCCTTATCAGGGAAATACAAATCAAAACCACACTCAGGTATCACCTCACACCAGTCAGAGTGGCCAAAATGAACAAATCAGGAGACTATAGATGCTGGAGAGGATGTGGAGAAATGGGAACCCTCTTGCACTGTTGGTGGGAAGGCAAACTGATACAGCCGCTCTGGAAAACAGTGTAGAGGTTCCCCCCAAAATTAAAAATAGACCTACCCTATGACCCAGCCGTAGCACTGCTAGGAATTTACCCAAGGGATACAAGAGTACTGATGCATAGGGGCACTTGTACCCCAATGTTTATAGCAGCACTCTCAACAATAGCCAAATTATGGAAAGAGCCTAAATGTCCATCAACTGATGAATGGATAAAGAAATTGTGGTTTATATACACAATGGAGTACTATGTGGCAATGAGAAAGAATGAAATATGGCCCTTTGTAGCAACGTGGATGGAACTGGAGAGTGTGATGCTAAGTGAAATAAGCCATACAGAGAAAGACAGATACCATATGTTTTCACTCTTATGTGGATCCTGAGAAACTTAACAGAAACCCATAGAGGAGAGGAAGGAAAAAAAAAAAAAAAAAAAGAGGTTAGAGTGGGAGAGAGCCAAAGCATAAGAGACTGTTAAAAACTGAGAACAAACTGAGGGTTGATGGGGGGTGGGAGGGAGGGGAGGGTGGGTGATGGGTATTGAGGAGGGCACCTTTTGGGATGAGCACTGGGTGTTGTATGGAAACCAATTTGACAATAAACTTCATATATTGAAAAAATAAATAAAGCTGAAATTCTAGACCTTCTAGCAGCCATCTGGGAGCCTGCGAGACTCAGGATCATTCACTGCCCAGGACATCAAAAAGGCGACTCCCTAGAGGCAGTCAGAAACCGCCTTGCTGAGGTGGCAGCCTGAGAAGCTGCCCTAACTAAAAAGTAAAGGTTCTTTGGTGCTACCGATCTTAATAGAGCCCTTGCTTCTGCCGGAGCCCAGTTACACTCGTAAAGATTTAGAGTGGGTTTCAAGAAAAGGGGGAAGTATGATACCAGGACAAAAGTGGGTTCAGGATCCTGAAGTTACCTTACAAATTGTAACTTAACCAAATTGTGCCTTGAGACGGGGGAAAATTGGGTTGATGTTCTGCCTTTTGCCCTTTTGCGAGCGCGTTGTACTCCATTTGTCAAGGGATTTTCCCCTTACGAAATTTTATTTGGCAGACCTCCACCTATCCTACTGAGGCTAGGAGACGACGTAAAGGAACAGCTGGAACAGGACCACTTGCTGGCTTCACTCATGGCCCTGCAACATGTACAAAAGGAAATAACCGGGGACTTAAAAGAAGCCTTCGCTCATCCTCCTGTTCTTCCCCACCCCTTTCAACCACGAGACTTAGTCTAGGTCAAGAGGCATGAGCTTAAAACCCTGGAGCCGCGCTGGAAAGGACCGCACACCGTGATCCTAACTACACCCACGGCCGTGAAGATAGATGGTGTCCGAACCTGGATTCATCACTCTCAGGTTAAGAAAACTGCATGAGGGCAGAAACACCCCAGGCTGATATGGAACCAGAGAACGAACAGCAATGGAAGGTCCAAAGGCACCCAGAGGATCCTTTAAAGATAAGACTAATGCGGGCATAATAATAATTGCCTGGGTTTGTATAATGATAAGCTTGGGAAACTGTACGAGATTGCACCCCCTATCTTTTTGGCCATACTGATGGGAACTCAGGGACACAGTCACGGGAAAGGTAGTAGCGTCTAATACCTCCTCCACTAGGCCCCGTTTTTTCTTTGACTTATGTGACCTAGTGGGTGAATCATAGGGAACTTTACTAATTATAAACAGCCAATGGGGTTTTGTTCCTCCAGTCCCAGAAAACCCCTATATGACTACTTATGGATGTGGACACAGGGATCAAGAACAAAAATTGGCAGGTATAACAGGGATGTACGGCTGCCCAGCAGGTAAAAAAGATGAATGTGAAGGAGAGGGTCAGTACCACTGGGCCAAGTGGGGTTGTGAGACGCTAGCCCCCTGGCTAGCAGGACAGGGCCTTGACCCCCTAATCACTCTCCTTAGAGTCCCGAAACCCCAATGTGAGATCTCAGGAACCTGTAACCCAACAAAAAGTATGTTTAAAAAAGGTTTCTAGTTCCAGTACTTTCCCCTCCTTTTGGGACACTGGACACACTTGGGGTCTCCAGATGTATACTTCAGGAGTTGATAAGGGCACTTCCTTTACTATACAGAGGGTTAAGAGAAGAACTCCACCCAATCCAATAAGGCCAAACAAGGACATGATTTTATCCCCCCGCTCCTTCTGACTGTCCCTTCCCAACCTACCCTGCAATCGGGTGCCCCCACAAAGTCAGAATTACCGACTACAAGTCATCTCCAAAACCCATTCTCCCCTGAGACACATTGGTTAGAGGTAGTAAATTCTATGTATGCCTGGCTGAATTCATCTCACACCAAGATTGTACAAGATTGTTGGCTGTGTTTAAACCCTAAACCCCCATATTATGTGGGAGTGGCTACAAATGCTAGCATTGGACAAGACATAGAAAAACATGTCATAAAATTGCAAAATCCAAGCATGTCATTGTGCCCTTGGGGTTCGTGACCAATTTTAACGCTAGGAGACCTCCAAAGGCAGGGTTGGTGCATAGTGTCCCAAGAACATAATTGGCAGACCTCCCCTTACAAAAACTCTTGTGCAGAAGTGTACATTCCAAGTAGTTCAGATACCGATAGCGCCCAAGATATAGCATACCGAGGCCCTACTGGAGCCTGGTTTGCTTTCTCATCAGGAATTATCCCCTGCATTGCAGCTGCGTACTTTGGAGTCGGCACCCGAGAGATTTGTATCCTAGTTCACATTCTCCTGCAAATATACCTATAGAGCGGAGAGGCAGGGAGAGAACATTTACTTCTATTAGAAGGACAATCCAGGACAAAAAGGGCAGCCCCAGTCCTTATTCCACTTCTGGTGGGACTAGGAATTGCGGGATCCACAGCTGTTAGAACTGCTGGACTCATCGTAGGAGACCAAAATTTCAAAACCTTGAGCAAGCAAGTAGACCTAGACCTAGGCTACTTGGAAACTTCAATCTCTAAGCTAGAACAACAGGTAGATTCTTTAGCCGAGGTTGTATTGCAGAACAGAAGAGGACTTGATTTACTCTTTATGAAGGAGGGAGGCCTTTGCATGGCCCTCGGGGAAACATGCTGTTTTTATGCCAATAATTCTGGAGTAATCCGAGACACTCTCAGCCTGGTCAGAGATAACCTTAGAGCTAGAGAACAGGACAGACAGGCCAAGAATAATTGGTACCAAAGCTTGTTCTCTTGGTCCCCTGGCTCATATTGTTGCTCACCGCCATAGCTGGGCCGCTGCTATTGTTACTTCTTGGGTTAACTATCGGCCAGTGCATTATCAATTGGGTAGTACAGTATGTCAACAGAGAGTTGGTGAAGTAAAAATTATGATGATTAGATCCAATTATGTCCCCTTAGTCCTTAATAATGAATCAAGGGATTGATTCATTAACAAGACAAAGGGGGGAATGTAAGGGTTAAATTGTAGTTTAGGGTTAAACTGTAGCTTAACCGCTTTGTTCTGCTTCTGTAAGTAACAGTTCATTGCTCAAGGGATTAAAGAGATACTGGAAGAAGTGGCGCCAGATGCAGGGTCAAGAAGGTCAACTGGTTGCGCCTTAACGACAGAATGTCTAGAATAAACACCCACATCCTGGAACTTGTTCCTTTATGTTGTTCCCATATGCTAAGACAATGTGGTTGGGGCTATAAAAACTCTATATGCTGGCTGTTCGGGGCCGCACTCTGATCAAGAGTGTTGGTTCCGATCGGTCGGCCTTGCCTCTCGTTGCAATAAACTTTGCTGTGACTGTCACTGGTGCCCGTAGCATTCTGTTTCAGGAGTCGTGTGGATGCAACAACAGCAGGCTCTGTGCTGGCAGCTCAGAGCCTGGAGCCTGCTTTGGATTCTGTCTCTTTGCCCTGGTCCCCACTGGTGCTCTCTCTCCCTCTCAAAAATAAACATTTTTTAAAAAGTGACTTTATTAAAGCATGGGGACAGGACCCTTGGGAAGAAAGAGCAGCACTGGGGTTGTAAAGAGAGACTGGTTATATACTATTGAGTTCGGGGAGGTAAAGATGAAAGGGAGGCCTTTTGATATGCTACAAGAAGACTCCTGAGATGCCAGGGGCATTAACATTAGGACAATAGGAGTTCCTGGAGAAGTGTTATATTCTATATTTGCCTCACTGGGCTCAGGTTATAAAGAAACTTAATTTTACCGCCATTTCCTTCTTGCCTTTGTTTCCCACATCACTAAGCAGAGGAAGGTGATATTAGGGGCTCCAGGAAACTATAGGTTTGTGGAGATTAGGCTATTGATAAGATTGCTGTTTTCTTGTCATTTACTACTAAGACATTTGTAAACTGATGGAGACGCATGTCCTGTATGACTGTGATTTCTGTTAACCGTTTGTCCCCCCCCCTTTTTTTTTGTTCTTGGGCAGCCAGGGGTGCCTGAGGAGTATCACACATAACTCACCTTGGGGGTGGGGGAAGTTGTGCTAGCTCGTGTTTGGCTCCCAGCTTGCGTTATGGTCCCTCATCAATCCTACCTGAAGCACAAAGAAAAAGAATTGAAAAATACAGAACTGTAGCAACCTATATAGGGCAATATCAAAAGTTCTAATATATTTAGAGTTCAAGAAGAGGAAAGAGAATAAGGCAGGAAAAAAATCGATATCTAAATGTGTTGAGAAATATGTATTTACCGCACAACACTGTTGGCTAGGGCGTACAAAAGTTTGTCCTGTTTCAGGAGAGGGGACAACCCGAGGACAACCGCAGCCAGCACCTGTGCGTGTGGATTTCACCCACCGCTCACCTCCCTCCCTTCCTCCGGATCTTCTCCGGGCACCTCTTCCCAATGCCCAATCAGCAGTTTACACGCAAAGAGAACCAACGATGGATGCTTGGTGGACCAGCACATCTCCAGGGGAGGCATGGAGGCTGGGACTGTCATTCACGGCCCGCAGCGCGCCTTGGGGGCAGTGACAGCAAGAGCGCAAGCTCAGCCAGAACCCCGTGGGTGTTTGCATCTCTGCGGGTGGCGTGTAAGTGTGGACACGCTGCCCGGTAGTGTGGAATAGAGTGCAGCACGGAGATAGGAGAGAAGAGGGGGACCCCAGGGGGAAAGAGCGCTCGCAGGCAGGAGGGCCTCCTGCGGCGAGCCTGAGGACCTGGGTGGTTGGCGCGGAGTTTGAGAAGCGACCCTAGGACGACATCACCAGCATCCAGCCTTCATCACTGGAGCTTTGGGACTGGCCTCGGAGCCGCTTCTGCATCTGCGTCTTGCAACACGCTGGCGACCCAGGGATGAAGAGAATTCCTCCTTGAAGGGAGACATGGCCAAAACATGACCTTACCGAGAATCTAGCCCAGGCCAAGGTGGGGAAGAGCTCCAAGTCCCAGCCAGTGCATCGCCAAGGCTAGTTTTCTCGCACCCGCTGATTAATTGCGCCTCCATTAGAGTTGAGCTCACCCACCCTTGGGGGGTGCCATCCTTCTGATGAGGGATCATGGGATGGACTGAGGACAGAGTGCAAGCTACCCCACTTCATTGGATGTGTGTGACATTTCTCAGGCACTCCTGGCTGCCCCAGGACAAAGGAAAGGAAAGAAAACAAATGGCCAGCTGATAGAGATCACAGTCATACAGGACTTGGGTCTCCATCCGTTTACAAATATCTCAGTAAATTACAAGAAAAAGGCGGTCTTATCAATAGCCTAATGTCTAGAAACCTAGAGATTCGGTTTCCTGGAGCCCCAACATCACCTCTCCACAGTGATATGGGGAACAAAGGCAGAAGGAAATGGCAGGAAATTAAGTCTCCTTATAACCTGCAGCCCATTGACTGATACTTGAGGCCAGCGAGTAAAACGACAGGAACTCCCCACTGTCTTAATGCTAATGCTTTGCTAGAGGGAAAAACCACCTTAGCTGGACAATAGCAAGGCCTCAGGTATCTCCGGAGTCCTCTTTATCACAGCAAAGTCCCCCTGGAGGCCTCCCTTTTGTCTTTACCTCCCCAACTTCGTAGTATATAACCAGTCTTTGTCCACAACCCAGACTTTTCCAGACTGCCCCATGAGGACAGAAGATCTCTGCAATGAGGCGGGAGGGGAGGTGCCCCAGCGTGAGCCCCAGCGGTCCCCAACATCCCCCAAAGGATTTGCAGCCACAGAGGTGATGACGGCTTTCAAGGAAGCCTCGGCTGCCCTGAACTGGATTCTGTGTCCTTCCCCTACAGCCTGCCGCCCCTGCCAACTCTCCCAACTTAGTTGATGCCGACATCCTCCTGTGTGCCCTGGCCAAACTCTGAGTTCGTTCTGACACCAGCTTTCCTCAGACTCCATGTCCATTAAGTTGGTAATTAGTGTTGTCTTGTAGATAAAGTGGGGACATTGATCTACACCAGGGATTCTCAACATTGCACCACTGATACGGTAATTCTTCGTTGTGGAGGGGTTTCCCACGAATTCTATGCCATTTTGGTGCACTGCAGGCTGGGGCTTCCCAGGCCTCTGTGTACTCAATGCCAGTAGAAGCCAAACACATCCTCAAGTCGTGATAATCCAAAGTTTCTAGACATTGCCAAATGTCCTAGTGGGAAAAGGGGGTGGGGGGTGGGCAAGATGACCCTCTATTAAGAACCACTGATAAACTCCTGCCCCTTGTCTGAATTGGGGTTAATAACCCTCTTCATAAATGCAGGAAACTGATTCAAGTCTTGGCCCTGAGCTCATTCAGAGATTAAGATTTGAGACTTTAGTCTCAGCATCTTCGGGCTATGCTACCTTTGCTCCTTTTCTTTGCTTTTATCCTAAAATCAGCCTCATTCAAGCCTGGCCTTCCAGGCCAGGCTGGAGTTTGAGTCAACTCAGCAAGGTTCTTCGTGACCCTTTTGGAACCTCACACTTCTTTCAGTTTAGCCTGCAGAGAAGATACAGAGATAGCACTTTGTTCTTTACCTGAAACCCAGGGAGCAAGTGAATGATCAGCAACCTCGCTGATTGTAGTCTCTGTGGCTTGCGCTGCTCTCCAGAGCCTTTCGGTCCCACAGGCAGGGAGTTATGTCGTGTGTCACTTCTGGTCATTCAAAACAACCAGATTGGATGGGGAGCCTGGGTGGCGCAGACGGTTAAGCGTCCGACTTCAGCCAGGTCACGATCTCGCGGTCGGTGAGTTCGAGCCCCGCGTCGGGCTCTGGGCTGATGGCTCAGAGCCTGGAGCCTGTTTCCGATTCTGTGTCTCCCTCTCTCTCTGCCCCTCCCCCGTTCATGCTCTGTCTCTCTCTGTCCCAAAAATAAGTAAATGTTGAAAAAAAAAAAAAAAATTAAAACAACCAGATTGGGAGAGACACATAGGAGAAGCCAGCTGCTACCTTGGACATGTCCACGAAGGGCCCCAAAAGAGTCCTGGCCAGAATGAAAGGCAGCCATTCCCTCCTGTTAGAAGGGAAGAAAGCCTATGAGATTTCAGGACCTAAAGTTACCATAAATCAACCTCATCTGAATCCCTGTCTTCCCATGTCTGGTGAAAGTGAGTCTCCTTGCCAAAGTAAACAGACGGACAACCTTGGTCAGGCTACCAGTGAGTAGGCAATCCCCAATCTTGCCTTGAACTTCCTTAGCCAGGATTTCTATGGATTCCAAGGGTGCAACTGAATACTTTTTTCATTTGCCCTTACTTAAAGAAAGGAGGCCCCTGGCTGGCTCAGTTGAAGGAGCATGTGATTCTTGATCTCCAGGTCAAGTTCGAGCCCCGGGGTGAGTGTAGCAATTACTTAAACTTTTGAAGGGAGGAAGAGAGGGAGGAAGGAAGGGAAGATCAGGTGTGAAGTAAGTAGGAAAACTGCTACATTAAGGAAAGCTATCATTCTTGATACCCTCACAACCCCTCTCCTTAATTTTAATTGCACTTTCCCAGGTACATTCCCAGGTGGGACCCATTTTACTCTCAATGTACAGTAGATAGGGCCATGTATGAGGTTAGGATGTTCACAGATGAATATTTGAAGTATAATAGTCATTTTTTAAAAATATACATTCCAGGGGCACCTAACAGTCAGAAGGGCCTGGCACTCTCGATCTCAAGGTCATGAGTTCAAGTCCCATGTTGGGTGTACAGCTTACTTAAAAAATAAACATATACATTCCAGAAAGACATATAACACACTAAGCTCAACAGTATCACATTTACAAAGATGGAAAAGAAGAATTATATATTAGCAAATGAACACTGTCATAAAAGGGACCCTAATTATCTGTTGTTTCCACTAAGGAAAAGATCTCTTTTTCCTAGATCTTTTTTTTTTTCTTTCTTAGTCTAGTCTCTCACTTTCTCAAAATCTGACATTCAGTGCCAAATCCTAACGTTAGTGTTTTGATTCCAGACTATTCTTTCCACTCAGCATGTTTGCCTCTCTTTCATCCTCTTATATTTAGAAAAAAGTCCTCTTTTTTTTTTTTAAATTTTTTAATGCATATTTATATTTGAGAGAAAGAGAGAGACAGCACAAGAGGTGGAGGGGCAGAGAGAAAGGGAGACACAGAATCCGAAGCAGGCTCTAGGCTCTGAGCTGTCAGCACCCACGAACCATGAGATCATGACCTGAGCCGAAGTTGGACACTTAATCAACTGAGACACCCAGGCGCCCCAAAAGTCAAGTCTTCTCTTAAATCTCCAATTTGCAACATCAGATCTCACACTCAGGTTAGCCAATTAGAGATCTTCCGTAGGCCCCTATGTTCCTAGAAAGAAAAAGTGTAAATAACACAAGGCTTTATTTCATAGTAAACGGTTCCTAAAATCAAAGGCCAGAAAAGTGATCTAAATTTTTTTTTGTTCAGGAAAAATCCAGACTCTGCTGAGTGTTGTAGACACTTAGCCTCTTCCTCAGACTGCAGACAACAGATTTATTCTTCCCAGAGGGTCCGATAGAGAATCTTTGACCACGAGAGTCAACCAGTGCATAGGAGGGCATGTGTCCTACACTGAAATGAGAGGAATGAAATGCCAGCACATCTTAATCTGTGTGATTGTTACATAGAGTTTTACATTTTTTCAGAATTGAGCTGTTGAAAAAGAAGAGCAGAACTAGAGGACCTGTGCTACCTGATTTAGGACTTAGGAGAAGTTATGGTAGGCGAGGCAATGTGCTAGTGGCAGCAGGGTACACAAATAGGCTGAACTGAGAGCCCTGAAATTGACATCTACTTGGTCAACTGGTTTTCATAAAAAAATAGTTAATGAGGGAAGGAAATAGGTTCAATAAATGGTGTTAGAACTAGTACCTATATAGGGTGCCTGGGTGGCTCAGTCAGTTAAGCGTCCGACTTCAGCTCAGGTCATGATCTCACAGTTCGTGAGTTTGAGCCCCACGATGAGCTCTTTGCTGACAGCTTGGAGCCTGCCTCAGATTCTGTGTCTCCCTTTCTCTCTGCCCCTTGCCCGCCTGTGCTCTCTCTTTCTCAAAAATAGACATAAAAAAAAAAACAAAACAGTGTCCATATTGATGGGGAATGGAGACATAGAGACCTATGGCAAGGAGTTTGGATTTTAATTAAAACACTCGAAGCTCATCCTCATTTCTCCTAAAAAGCCCCCATAATTTTAAATATCTCAACCAGAAAAACAGCTACAACAGCACCATTTCATCAACGGAAATGACAGACAAGACTCCCTGAGAGGAAGCATTTTGTAGTAGCTTCTGCACATGCGCAGACGTGGAGCACAGCCAGGTTTCCCACACACCTGGCTCTAGGAGTGTTTACTGTGGGTGGGTTTTCCTTCCCTTCTGACCACTAGTCAGTGGTAAATCCCTGGTGGCAAAACAGGGTCACAGCCAGTGCTGGGGATTGAAAGCGAACTGAAAGATGAGTCAGTTGCTGTTCAGACAGACACCAGACGCTACAGTTTTGGATCGGAGCCGAGGTTACTGCTGCCAGAACACAGAGTGCTCACCCTGCTGGCAGATGCATTTCCTTTCATATTTCCTCTGTAAGAGTATTCACATTTTGTTGTTTTGTTCTTAGCTTACTTCTGGACAGGAGGCTATAGAAAACACAAATACTTAATGTGTTGTTCTTTTCAGAAATGTTGTTTGATCGGAAGGTAGGATATTGAACAAGATAACTAGGCTGTCCTCTTCAAAAATGGAATGCCATCAGAAACAACAAAAACATGGGAATGCAAGCTGGTGCAGCCATTCTGGAAAACAGTATGGAGGTTCCTCAAAAAACTAAAAATAGAACTACCCTACGACCCAGCAATTGCACTACTAGGTATTTATCCATGGGATATGGGTGTGCTGTTTCAAAGGGACACATGTACCCCCATGTTTATAGCAGCCAAAATATGGAAAGAGCCCAAATGTCCATTGATGGATGAATGGATAAAGAAGTGGTGTATATATATACAATGGAGTATTACTTGGCAATCAAAAAGAATGAAATCTTGCCATTTGCTACTATGTGGATGGAACTGGAGGGTATTATGCTAAGTGAAATTAGAGAAAGACAAAAATCATATGACTTTACTGATATGAGGACTTTAAGAGACAAAACAGATGAACACATAAGGGAAGGGAAACAAAAATACAAAAACAGGGAGGGGGACAAAACAGAAGACTCATAAATATGGAGAAGATACTGAGGGTTACTGGAGGGGTTGTGGGAGGGGGGATGGGCTAAATGGGGAAGGGGCACTAAGGAATCTACTCCTGAAATCATTGTTGCACTATATGCTAACTAATTTGGATGTAAATTTAAAAAAATAAAAAATAAAATTAAAAAAACCAACAAAAACAAAGACATCGGGGGACAGTTCCAGGTAGTAAGGATGGAAGTGCAATTTAGGAACTTTTATTAGATCCTGGGGAAATATCAGTACCACAATACACACTCTTAATCCTTAATCTCTCTCTCATATTTACATGATATAGACACAGATGTTAAATGCATCTGTATGTATACACATACATGTTTATATAGATAGAACATTTTTTAAACAAAGGGAAAATTATATCTGCAGCATATATTAGGTAACATTACTGGATTAATATTGTACTTAGATTTGATAATTGAATTGTATTATTGTTGTATAGGATAATGCCCTTAATATCAGGAAATACATGCCGAAGTATTTAGGCGCGAAGTGGGCTTACGTTTACTAAAGCAATAGGAATGCAGGTATGGGTGCATGTAGACAGAAAAAGCAAATGAATGTTAATTGTTGAATTCAGATGAACAGAATACAGGTGTTAGTTGTATTCTTCCAACTTTTCTGTAGGTTTGAAATGTTTCAATGTGAATAATTTTGAAGGAAATGGACTGTAAAACATGGGAGACTGAACGGCTGAGTCCTGGACTCCCCCTTACAGAAGGGTGTGACAGTCCTCAATACTACCTACTGGTACAAGAAAATGTAAGTCACTAGTCTGCTGTACACACCTATCTAAAGGATCCTTTCCTGCCACATGGGAAGGAAGTTCAAGAATTCCTTACACCTAGATAAATGGGTTAAAAAGGCTTAGGGTGGAAAGCCGCCTCCACAGGCCAAAGCACCCAAGGTTAGCTAGCGAGATATTATAATGGGATCACGAGTAACTTGCTATCCTTAAAGGTGCATGCTCCATCAATCTTAAAGAAGACGGCTAATTAGTTATATCCCCTACAGGAAACTACTTTCCATCTGGCACTAGTATCTTATTGTGCTTTGATCACAACTTGAAACGCCACTTGCCCCCCAGACCCTTTGCTTCTTACATGTAACACAGGTTAATGGTTACTATGTGATGGTTTCCTTCTGCACATTCACCACATGTAAAATCTTGAGAGCTCAATACAGAGAGGAAATCCCCGTTTGGGGCTCTTGTCTCCTCCCAGACATTTGCCTCTCTCGTTTTCATTTCTGCATTCGTTCTCTTGCCAGATAAGAGAGAACGTAGAATTCCTGATCTGTGACACTGCCACCCAGGGTTTGTCCTTCTTACACAAATCAGCCTTCTAGCCTGGAAATCTAGTAAGTTTAAGGCTACTTTATGTGTTTCAAAGCTTCAGAATAAGATGTCCTGCTTTTATAGCTGCTTGCAAAAGACAAGTCAATGGGTACTTATTTTCAAATATAAGGAATTTTTCAGGAAAAACAAACAAAAGCCCAAATGAGAGCGGAGTTATCTGAAACCTACCAGTTCCATGTAGATACTCTGTTTCTCCCTGTGTATTCTAAACAGAGACCTCTAGGATGGAACTTCTGCTAGACCTGTACGGGAAATATAAGGGTGAACAGCAAACTCTCAGGATCCTTCTCTGGCAGAGATTATACCATCGTTTCTTTGGGTCCCCAACAATTAGGCATGTGAGACTGCTGCTCTACTTACAGACTTTACAGATGCCTGTGAAGGCAGAATTTTTGCCTGAGTTATCTCAGTTCCCAGAGTGTGAAACACGATGTAGTTTTTGTACCTAACACCAGGTACTCAATAACCTTTAAACTGTTAATATTTTAAGTAACCTCTACACACCCAACAGGGTGCTCGAACTCAGGACCCCAAAATCAAGAATCGTACACTCTTTGGACTGAGCCAGCCAGGCGCCCCTCAATAACATTTAATTCTGGAATGAAGTGATGCACCTGGACTTTGTTGATATCACTCTGGGATGTAAATATAGTGGACATACTGAGTTTCCTTTTAGCTGGAGACAGTTTTGTGATTTTGATTTGTTAAAAAAAAAATGACAGGCAACAGAATGTATATAAAATAAACTCTATTCTCTGAGATTTCTGAATCTTCATCTTTCAAGGAAAATGGCCATGTGGCAGAAGAGCTGATGAATAGTCTGCAACGTCATTCTGACTTACTCTTGACCCAAATCCTTGACATTTTCTTCCAGCTGCTGCTGACTCCAGTTGTCCACAGAATGGGGGTGGGGAGAGGAGAGGGTTAGAGCATCTCGAGATTATCTGTGAATCTAGGTATTGGTGTCTCTTACGTAGTTATCAAATTTGCAGGCTGAAGGGCTGTGATTTCTGGAAACTATCTGTTGGGAGTAAAAACCCAAAGTGGCTGAGAAATCTGATTCTTAGAGGTGGAGCCCTCTCGCTTTCAGATTTGGGGCTTTCACTGTTTTGTTGTTTTAGTTTTTCTCATCAATGGGGGAATGATGTTCATGACTGAGCTTTGTTGAAATAAGAACTTTTCATATTTCCACTCCTAGTTCTTACCTGAAACAGAAGGGGGGGAAAAAAGCTAAGTTAAAATGAGAATCTTCTATTGGTTCTGCTGACACCAGAGGCTGAAGTGACAGCTAAGGAAGAAAAGAGGCCATGTGCAACCTGAATGCAGTTGGTGGAGAAGCCATGGTCGGAAACTACAGTCTGGAAAGAGTTGTACTAGCAGACTAGCGTTCTAGGACAAACTAGGACAAGTATTCCGATATAAACCACTGCCCTGTGACGTGGAACACAAGGCCCCACCGCCTCATAGTGCTGACAGCCCCACTCAATGCTGCTGCCAGTGGGTTAGCCAGATCCATACCACCTCCCCCCTCAGGATCAGTTTACTCTCCATTCTACTCTTCTGGAGAAAAATGAAGACCTTTCATACCTTCCAAAAGATGTGCCTTGCTTCAAATATGTACCGTCAGAAGCAGTCAGTTCTACAAATGAGAGGTTATTTTGCATGGAAATCTTGCTCCTAAATACATGTCTTTTTTTTTTTTTTTAAATAGGAGGGTGGTGCCAAAGGAAGAGCCCCAGAATGTGCAGGGTCCTCAGACACCATCTATAATACTGTGGTTTATAATAAGAAATGTAAATTTGGTCTTTGTCTCAGTTTCTGGCAGAACTCCTAAACCGCTTGGAATTAGTCTTTTGATATATTAATATGGCAACATTTAGAAAGTGCCAGAAGGATGGAGGTTGATTACCAAGGGAACCGACCATGTGACAGGAGGGTTGTCTCATCCCCCCTGACCTCTGGGGATGAGAGAGGGGCTAAAGATGGAGTTCAACCATCAACAGCCAAGGATTTAATCAATCATGCCTATGTTACGAAGCCTCCATTAAAAACCCAAAAGGATGGGGATTTAGAGAGCTTGTAGGCTGGTGAACACATAGGGGTGCTAGGAGAGTGAAGCTCCCAGAGATAGCATGGAAGGTCTGCACCCTTTCCCCAAGCCCTGCCACGTGCTTCCTGAGTTATATCTGATGTGGGAAACAAAGGTAGAAAGAAGTATAAATAAAATTAAATTTCCTTATAACCTGCAGCCCACTGATAAATACTTGAGGCTGGCAGAGTGTGACACTCCTCCAGGAACTCCCTACTGTCTTAATGTTAATGCTTTGCTAGAGGGAAAATAACCTTAGCTTGACAACAGCTAGGGCTCCAAGTTCCTGTGAGTCTTCTTTAGCACATGAAAGTCCTTTCTGGGGTGCCTGGGTGGCTCAGTCAGTTCAGCGTCAGACTTCAGCTCAGGTCATGATCTCACAGTTCATGAGTTCAAGTCCTACATCAGGCTCTGCTCAGAGCCTGGAGCCTGCTTTGGATTCTGTGTCTCCCCCTGTCTGCCCCTGCCCCACTCGTGTTCTCTCTCTCAAAAATAAATAAACATTAAAAAATAAAAAAAATTAAAAAAAAAAAAACATATGAAAGTCCTTTTGGAAACTTTCCTTGTTTTTACCTTCCCCAACTCCCAAGTAATAACCAGTTGCTCTTCACAGTCCCAGTGCAGCTCCTCTGGTCCTGTCCTCGTGCTTTAATAAAATCACCTTTTTGCACTGGAGAGGTCTCAAGAATTCTTTGTTGGCCATTGGCTCTGAACCCCAAATACTCCAAACCCCAATACTCAAAAAGTATTGAACCCCAGTACTTTTAAACCAGTAATCAGAGCGCCTGGTTGGCTCAGTCCGTAGAGCACGTAACTCTTGATCTCGGGGTCATGAGTTTGAGCCCCACACTGAGCACAGAGATTACTTAAATAAATAATTTGAAAAACATAAAATAGACCAGTAATCTAGTAAATAAAATATTTCTCTAAGTCCTGTGAGCCACTGTAGCAAATTAAACCCTAGGAGGGGGTTCTCAGTCAACTCTGATTTCTAGTCAGTCAGATGTACAGGTGACAACCTGGATTTGCTACTAGCATCTGGAGTGGGGGTCAGAGGAGTGCAGTCGCACAGGACTAAACCCCTAACCTGTGGAATCTGGTGCTATCTCCTAGTAGGTAACTTCTACCTCTGGCCATTGAGGAAATAGCTAACTACTTTAGCTATTAGTATTAGCTAAAGCCACAGGACCTATAAATGAAAGACCTGAGGCTAAAATCCATGCCTCAAGCCTTTTCACTAAATCTCTAAATTTAAGAAAAGGGAGAAGAAAGGCTCCAATCTGGAAAAAGGTAACAGGCTCTACAGTCTATTAAGTACCATGTTTAGGACAGGAATAAGGCTTTATAGAAAGTTTCATTTAAGTATTCTTGTAAAGAGATTAGAGAGAAAGAAAGAAATCAGAAAGAGAAAAGGGAAAATTAGCAAATAAAGAGCAAAGTTAAACCTTGGACTGATCCATTTATACTCCGTATTTTCTTTTTTTCTAATTTTTTTAAAATGGTTATTTATTTATTTATTTATTTATTTATTATTTTTTTAAATTTTTCAACGTTTATTTATTTTTGGGACAGAGAGAGACAGAGCATGAACGGGGGAGGGGCAGAGAGAGAGGGAGACACAGAATCGGAAACAGGCTCCAGGCTCCGAGCCATCAGCCCAGAGCCTGACGCGGGGCTCGAACTCACGGACCGCGAGATCGTGACCTGGCTGAAGTTGGACGCTTAACCGACTGCGCCACCCAGGCGCCCCAAAATGGTTATTTATTTTTGAGATAGACAGAATCCAAAGCAGGCTCCAGGCTTCAAGCTGTCAGCACAGAGCCAGACGTGGGGCTCAAACTCACGAATTGTGAGATCATGACCTGAGTTGGACGCCCAACTGACTGAGCCACCCAGGTACGTCCCTACACTCTGTATTCTGTATTCAGAGCTCCACATCTCTGCTGTCATTGCAAAGCCCACTTCAGGTCCTTTGTCTCCCTCTTTCTCTGCCCCTCCCCCGCTTGCACGCACGTGCATGCGCCCTCTCTCTCTCAAAAAACAAACAAACAAAAAAAAAAAAGCACTACAAAAACCCCTCAAATCTTATCTGATTTTCCTTTATCTGACTAGAGCAGAACATACCAAAAATACAGGTGCCACATGAAACCCTACTTCCAAGGGAGTTTCCTGGGAATTCAGCAGCCATGGAGACTGTCCATTACCAAGAGAATCAAAAAGTTCAATAGAGTTTTCCATACCTTTCCAGTGAAGCCCTTTGTTAAATTGGTACATAAATTTTTACCTCTGGGTGTTCTGGGAATTATTAATTACTAAGCAATTACCACATGCATGTGTAACTGAACCTTGTCTTTTCTCATGTTTATCTATTGTTAGTTAATTCAAGGTCCCTGGACCATTCAAACCTAAGTAGGTAGAGGAAAAATTCCCCCCCAGTACTCTCTTTTAGGATTTTGCTTAATGAAAAGACTAATCAAAAGCAAAATTTTTCAAATTGCAACTGGTAACCATTAGTAGGTTGTCAAGTCAACACTGTAGACTTTACTACAGACTTTACTTAAAGAATCAGGAAGGAAAATACTAGATAAGACCCATTACATACAGTAAGGGCTTTTTTTTTTTTTAACATGACACTGGATCACAAAGAATTGTTTTTTATTGTGTCTTGTGATCAGAAAAATCCGAGAAACTGCTCTAGATAGACTGGTTACAGGTCTAATCTATATATCTACCTCTTCTTTTCTCTTTTTTCCATGCTATACAAACAAGCCTGTTGAGAGAGGAATGCAAATCCCATCAATGACTAGTGTTTGGCTCTCCTAAGAAACTGTACATCTGGGATACTGCTGTATTGGGTGACCGTGGTAGACTGACGGTCCTTCCCTTTGGTAGCCACATATTTGAATCACCTAGGAGCTTTTGAAAACTAATATCCCAAACACACATGAAACCATTTTAATCAGAATCTCTAGTATGGTAGCTAGGCATTTGTGTTAGGCAAAACCAGGTTCTTATAATGACAACGTGATTTAAAGCTACTTAGGAGACCTGCCCTATTTCCCATGGTTCTCTTTGTTTCTAGCTGTCCTACCATGGCTTCTTTCCCATTGGACCTAAAGATTTTAATCTTCCTTCTTATGGTCCAGGTGAATCTCTCTCTTTCTCAATTGGATTTCCAAGGGAAAAGTTTCCTTCTGTTTATCTACCTGGGCCTTTACAAACCTGGCCTCTGCATTTCCTTTTTCCAAAGCTAATTCACCACAAAGGCCCCCTCATGTCAGGTAGCTAGGCTTTCCGATGCCTGGACCTGTCAATCATGGGTAAATGATTTACAGGCAGGGTCAATGGGTGCTGTGGGATTGACAGAAACTCCCAGGTCCTTCCAGTTCTCTAAGTCATCATCCAAGTGGTTCTAGTAATCCGAGGACAATCCTATTCAGAAGAGCCCTTGGAAAAAGCAGCACAGGCATGAAAAGGTAAAAGGAATCTTAGGTGACCTAAACTGGCCCCTAATAGATTTGGCAGGGATATCTACTGAGGTGGGCATTGCACACAGCAAAAACTCAAAAAATACTGACCCTGGTGTATAGGGGATAGGCTGAAGGTATTTTGCAGGTTTGTAAATATTTTTGTCAATCTGAAGGTAATTTGGTTTGGTTTTGCTTTTCTCCTCAATGGTAAGAGTTGGAAACCATAAGGTGACTGGAATATTATTGAGTGCAATAGATAGTTTGTATTTTGTACCAATATTTTATTTTCTTTATACAAAATACAAGTTTGTCTTTTATTACCAATATAAGCTATACTTATTTCGATTTTTTAGTACTTTTATTTTCATCAGTTTGAAAATTGGGGTTTTGCTCTTTTAGGCTTATGGCACCTTTCTGGTCCTCATACTTCCTCAATTCTGTTTCCTTGCTCTTTCAGCATTCTAAGACAGAGTTTATCTAATTTTGGCAAATTTTACTCAATCAAAATAAGTATTCTCTTATGTCTTCTCACCTCTGAGGACTGTTCTTTTCTTCTAAGCCTTGCATTAGTGAGGTGTGGTTTGTACCTGAAAGGTGAATTTCCCAGAGCTATTCATTCCTGGAGCCTAGAGTCTGGGGACCTGTAGAGGGAGCACCTAGGAGGTAGCCCTCACTATATTGAGAAAAACTATGAGAATTATGAGCCAAGAGGCTTTGGGTAGCTGTGGCCTCCCCATCATCTTTTGTTTCTATAGTTGGGTAAGGCACGAGAAAAGAAAGCTCTGAGAGTGACCTCCTCTTGTGGTTTTTGACCACTTACCTCTGGAAATATGATTCAGGTGAGCCAGAAGGCTCAGACTTTCTTTCCTGATATCTCTGTTTTCATTGTACAGCTGGGCAAGGGAGTCCAAGCTCTCCCTGTAGAAGTCAGAAGTATATCCTATTGCAGGAAATAATTAGCAGTTTAGGCAAGTTCCACACATTTGCTTAAGATAATGCTTTCTGCAATTCCTTTTCCCCTTCTGTCTCAGCCCAGGAGAAACCTCTGGGGACTCAAAGGTTGGAACTTCAGCATTATGGGGCAGATGCTTAATTTTCACCAGGCCCTGAACAAATGCCAGCTCATTCATTTGTATTATCACACCCAACAGCTGAAATTATGAAGGAGACTTTTCTCATTAAATAGTTGCTCCTTTGATATGGAAAGAGGCCCAGTCACTGTTCTGGCCCAGCCTGAGACTGGGAAATGATGGCCTCTGCGTGAGTGCAATGTAAGAGGAAGATGTGTGGAGAAGAACAACCTTGAGAACAATGAAGAGTAACCAAGACATTAGGGAGGGGGGTAAGGATGACAGCAGCAGAGACCCTCACTCTGCTGAATGAGGTGCTCAGCAACCTGGGTTCTACTGAATGACTGCACAAGAGGAGAAGAGCAGCAGAAAGTGTACAGCTTAGGAGTCACAAGAAGGCTTTTGGAGGTCAGATAACTCTTAAGATGGAGGGACAGCTCAGTCTTGGGGCAAACCTCTATCTGAGCCTATTTACTCATCTAAAAAGTAGGAATGTTAATACCTGCCCTATTCTCCCTAGTTGGGCCATTTGTAAGAAAAAGTGAAGTATAAAGCATGTCAAGTTCTTGAAATCTGTGAAGCCCTGCAACACATTACAAGTCCTTAGAAAGATACATATTGCCAGAAGCAGACAGACTTGGGCCTCCCCTACCGTTTCCTTGGTCAGAAATGCTGAGATGATGTTCCAGCTTTTCTTGAAGGCAGGCATTGATGAAAAGAATTTCCCTCAGGTGCTGGTACAGGTTCTGGATCTCATCTTCTGCAGCCATTCCACCAGGACAGGGAATGAGGTAGAAGATGGAGAATCCTTATCACTAATGGGGTGGCCAAGGGCCTCTCAGCAAGATCCCTGCCTTGCACCATTCTTCTGCCAACTTCCGCTTTCATCAGGAAATACCTGGGAACCTCCTGTAGGAGCCTGCAGGCCTTCAAACAAAGCATGACCCAGTGCTAAGCAAACTCCACAGGGCCACCTCCCATACAAGGATATGGGAAGTATAAAGGAGGTTGATATAAGGTGGTAAAATATGGAATCAGCCTTCAGAGTAGGGCTTATCTAGTACTGGGAAAGGTGTGGCCCCTCTTATATAAGACTTTTGGGTACTAAGGAATGTCTCTACTAAATATCTCTCCCACATGATTTGTGTCTGAACGTCATTAATAGAGGACAACCTCCCACTACATCTCAAAGTGAAATGGGAATGAGGAAGCCTTTGTAAGGGGATTGCCTGAGTAAGAAAAGGCACCCACCACTGGCAAAAAGACAAAGCCTGACATGGCTTATATCACTATTAAAAAACTCAGTTAACAGTGAGTGAATTAATATAGTCTCTTTCTCATGCCTACAAGAAGACATAAGACATATAGTTCTCTAATAATCCAAACTTTTATCCCCAAAGGAAAGTCAAATAGTCAAAAAAAAAAAAAAAGGGGGGGGAGGAAATGAAGGTTGAGACTTTAATCTACACACACCCATGAGGCCGCTATCCCGAGGGGCTCTTACATGCTTGGAGGAGCTACACTGGCTAGGTGGGGCTTTTTTAGGAAAGGGGCATGCTTGTGGCATGGCTGCTAGACCCAGCCTTTTCTTCAGTAGATAGGCTGGCTGTTGGTTTTAGATTAGATTACAGTACTGAGACTAAACCCACAGACATCATTTAAAAATGGTGCTACACATAGGATGGGAACCCTGGCCACTTACCCAAGGGTTGCCAAGAGCTGAGCCTTGTCTTTAGGGAAACCACCTGATGCTCTGGTACTAAGATGGAACCTTATGAGGAAGCAAGCCATCTGAGGGGAGATGGGGACTGCAATCATGATAACCGCACCTCCAAAAATATGGGCAGCACTGCCAGTATTTCTCAGCTAGAAAAGCTTAAGGGACACTCTTCAGGAACTATAATCAGCAAGAACATTCCCAGAAAGGTAAGTTGCTTCGTCTTAGAGGAGGTCTGTTAGATTCTGTGCACATGCTGAAATAGTGGCACACAGTCCACCATCATCTCTCCATTCTCCAATCTGGCTTGCCTAGACTCCATTAGCTTGCAGATGCCAGTGGGGGACAGAGTGACTGAGATGAGGTGTGGACCACGAACAATGCAACAAATTACCTGACCCACCAAGGACCTGTATTTGAAACTTGGTCCGAGCTGCACGTCCAGCCTGATAGCTTTTTCAAGGTTAATCTTTAGGGCCTGCCTACTAGATGGTCTCACTCAGCCTAAACCAAGGTGGTAAACATGTAGAAACTATTGGAGCTTTATTCTCCAGTCTTGTGTTCCTTTATTCTCTTTATAATGGAAGTACTCACTGGTGACTTCCACAGCAGAGCTGGCTTCCTGCATGTCAAGCAGGAAGGAACTGCTGCGGGGAAGCTGGTGAGAGTCATGGCGACTGGAATGAGTCAAATACTGTTCATCTAGTGAGGCTTCCAGGGCTTCATTCACTTCTTCCTCCTGGAACCCCCTGCTGAGCCTGGGGAGGATGGCAGGGAGGTAAGACAGGAGATTAAACTGCGGCAACCTGGAACCACAGCTTCGCAGCTGGTCCCGTCTGAAGCTCCTGGAAGCCACACCAGAAAGCAAAGAGGCCATCTGGATGAGAGAGAAAGCATAGCAATCCACTTTGACGGGTTCATGAGCCTAGAACTGGGATAGAAGGGGGCAGCAGGTGCTCAGTGTACTGACCTCATAACATGTGGATGAGGAAGTAGACTCAACTATTCTAAAAGGCACTTATGACACACAGAGACCTAGAATATTGGTTTTAAAATGCTGCGGACAAATTTTGTTTACCATCGTAGGAAGTCGTCCACTGAATGCTGGCTCCTGAGACAATGTCTCACTTTGATTTTTTTTTTTTTTTTTTTTTACCATACACGTTTTTAGAACACAGACACCAGGGATCTCTGGCTAGTTTATCTTTATGTCAGACTGACTTTAGCTAACTAAACTTGATGAATTACTAAGAAATGGTAACCAATACAAGAACTTACCATGAACAGACAACATTGTTTAAAAGGGCACATCATTGGGGCACCTGAGTGGCTGAGTTGGTTAAGTGTCTGATTTCAGCTCAGGTCATGATCTCACGGTGTGTGAGCCCGAGCCTCACGTCTGGCTCTGTGCTGACAGCTCAGAGTCTGGAGCCTGCTTTGGATTCTGTGTCTCCCTCTCTCTCTGCCCCTCCCCTGCTTTCACTCTCTCTCTCTCTCTCTCTCTCTCTCTCAAAAATAAACATTAAAAATAAAGTAAAAAAAATGAAAGGACACATCACTATATGATGAATGAATGAAATAGGTACAATTAGTGGTTTCGGTTTTTTTCCCCCAGATCTGGGACTTTGGCCTCTTGGTCACTTGCTTCTGGAATCTTCCCTATACTTCACCATTCCATTATCAGCCCTTTTGTCCTTCAGTTACCTGGGTGCCAGTGGCTCCTGTCTATCTTCATCGTTCTTATCATTGTGATTTTCTGAGAACCAAAAAACAGAAACAGCTAGTCAGAAATTGAGCAGATCCCATTTCACACATTACAAATATTAGGGCCTATATGATCAGGGACGTAATACTCTACATGTTTGTTTAGAATGCTCTGGCAGAGAAGGCTTAGGACTGTATCTTCAGAGAAGTAGCCTGGCAGGCTTTCTTGAGCAAACTGGACAGTAAGCCTTTGTAAGGGGATTTTGTAGAATGCTCTGGCAGAGAAGGCTTAGGACTGTATCCTGGTGTGGTGAATAATCACCATGGCATCTGCTACCAAGTCAAGGCAAAAAGTTTAAAATGTCTGCTGTTCACCAGTGCTTGGAATACTTGTTCAGTTGCCTTCTGGACTTCTCCAGTTGTAACCTTCATTTTTGCCCCATAGCAGATGGCTAAACTGCGGTTGTGTGTCCTATTAGGCTTTCATAAAGAACTCACTGCAGTCTCTAAGGAGCAAAAACTTCTGGAGAAACCACCTAACCCTTCCAACCCAATGACTGGAAAAAGGCACCTGTGCATGTCAGCGAGTGGAGAACATGAAGAGAAACTTCTCTTTTTTTCTTTTTCCTCTTTCCTGACCCGGCTTAGAGACCAGCCCAGTTGCAGAACTGCCTAAACCTTAAACCACAAAAGAGAATCTAGCTCTCTGATCAAAAGAACTAGGAAAACGGGATCTCTTGCCTGAAAAGTGTGAAAAGTGCCCCCTTTTATTTTCTATTTCTCAATTTTCTTGCCTCCTTGCTCTTAAAGTAGCCCCAGTCATTCAGAACTGCAATACAGTGAGGGGGCACCTGGGTGGCTCAGTCAGTTAAAGCATCTCTGACTCTTGACTTTGGCTCAGGGCATGATCTCATGGTTCGTGGGTTCCAGATCACCCTCCCACCCTCCCTACCCCTGTCCCCCAGAGTCAGGCTCCATGCTGACAGTGCAGAGCCTGCTTGGGATTCTTTCTCTCTCTTTCTCTCTCTCTCTGCCCCTCCCCGGCCCTTGTGCACTCTCTGTCTCTCAGAATAAATAAACTTAAAAAAAAAAAAAAAAAGAAAAGAAAAGAAAGAAAGAAAAGCAAAACAGTGTGAGAAGAGAAATCTCTGAGAGAACTCACTCTTTCTGAACAGAGGAACTGGGAAAAGGGACCCGGGGAAACTGGAAAGTATGGAAGAAATACCAGAGAGAAGAGAGTCTGGGAAACTGTCTATGAGCTGATAAAAGTCCCAGGGCTCATCCCCAGAATATGTGTGGAATACACCCAAGGAATCATGGCAAAGGATGAGAAAACTGAATTACCACACAAACCAGGAACTAGTACAAAAGAAACCTAAGGAATGTATTTGCTAGACTGACTGAAACAGCATATCAAAGGCAATGAACACTGATTTGACATTGGATACTACCTGTAGAAGGTGAGGCAGAATTTGGTCTGAACCTAATGAGGTTGATTGCCTGCTAAAAAAACAATTCCAGAAGATTTTAACAGGACCCAGGGTCTTACAATACAATATTCAAAACATCCAGAGGACCCTATAAAAGTACTCAACATAATAAAAACATTATCATTTCACTAATGAATAAAAATCACTTGACAGAATTAAACATCTACTCAGAAAATAAGGAATAAAAAGGAACTTCCTCAAATAAGTTGGAAACATTTCTTGGCTGGACTATGCCTACTCATGTTTGCATTAGGAGACATAATTTTTTTCCTCTGTTGTCAGCAGTTACTATCATAAAATAAAAAACAAAAGATTCGTTTGTTCATTCAAATATGAATAAAAGAAACAAAAACAGAAAGGGAACTTCCTCAACCTGATAAGGTACTATGATCATTAGAAAATTCAATATTAATAAGAATATCAATTCTTCTCAAACTTTTCATAGATTGAAAGCAATGGGACTCAAAATCCCAGAAGGATTTTGTTGTTGTTTACAGATAATGGCAAGCTGATTGTAAAATTTATATGGAAAAGCAAAGAACCTTATTTTTAGGTAGAGTGTTCTTAGATATAACTACAAAAGCATGATCCATAAGTTGTACTTCATAAAATGAAGAAATTCTGCTTTCTGAAAGATACGTTAGGAGAATGAAAAGCCACAAACTGGGAGAAAATATTTGCAAGTTAAATATCTCATAAAGTACTTGTATCCAGAAATGCAAAGAACCCTCAAGACTTGATAATAATAAAACAAACAAATCAATTTTATTTTATTATTTTTTTATTTTTATTTAAAAAAAATTTTTTTTTCAACGTTTATTTATTTTTGGGACAGAGAGAGACAGAGCATGAACGGGGGAGGGGCAGAGAGAGAGGGAGACACAGAATCGGAAACAGGCTCCAGGCTCTGAGCCATCAGCCCAGAGCCTGACGCGGGGCTCGAACTCACGGACCGCGAGATTGTGACCTGGCTGAAGTCGGACGCTTAACCGACTGCGCCACCCAGGCGCCCCCAAACAAATCAATTTTAAATGACAAAATATGAACACTTGGTTCACCAAAGATACAAGGAGAGTCAACAGGCATATGAAAAGAACCTCAAAATTATTAGTCATCAGGGAAATGCAAATTAAAACCACAATGCATGGGTGCCTGGGTGGCTCGGTCGGTTAAGTATCTGACATTGGCTCAGATCATGATCTCACGGTTCATGAGTTCGAGCCCCGCATCAGGCTCTGTGCTGACACCTCAGAGCCTGGAGCCTGCTTCAGATTCTGTGTCTCCCTCTCTCTCTGCCCCACTCCCACTTGTGCTCTCTCAAGAAAAATGAATAAACGTTAAAAGAAAAATCTGTTTTAAACCACAATGCTATGCCCTCCCCACACTTATTACAATTGCTAAAAAGACAAAAAGCAAAAGAACAACAACCTGAAAATATCAAAAGTTAATATTGGGGAACAGCTGTAACTTTTACACATTGCCAATGGGATCTGAAATGGTATAGCCACATTGGAAACCAGTGTAGCAGTTTCTTCTAGGTTAAACGTGCATTTACCACATGACCCAGCAATCCTACTCCTAGATATTTACCCAAGTGAAGTGAGTGAAAACATATTTTCAGGGGCTCCTGGGTGGCTCAGTTGGTTAAGTGTCCAACTCTTGGTTTCTGCTCAGGTTATGATCTCACAGTCATGGAATCGAGCCCCAAGTGAGGCTCCACACTCAGTGCTTGGGATTCTCTCTCTCTCTGTCCCTACCTCTCCCTCTGCCCCTCTCCCCCACTCATTTTCTCTCAAAATAAAGAAACAAACATTAAAAAAACCCCACATATTTTCACACCAAAACCTGCAGGTGAATCTTTAGAGCTATTATTCATAATAGCCCCCGACTGGAAATAATCCAAATGTTCTTCAGTGGATGAATGGATAAATAAAAGTGGTACATTCGTATAACGGCACAGTACTTAACAGTAAAAAAGGAAACCAACTGGGGCGCCTGGGTGGCGCAGTCGGTTAAGCGTCCGACTTCAGCCAGGTCACGATCTCGCGGTCCGTGGGTTCGAGCCCCGCGTCAGGCTCTGGGCTGATGGCTCAGAGCCTGGAGCCTGTTTCCGATTCTGTGTCTCCCTCTCTCTCTGCCCCTCCCCCGTTCATGCTCTGTCTCTCTCTGTCCCAAAAATAAATAAAACGTTGAAAAAAAAAAAATTAAAAAAAAAAAAAAAAAAAAGGAAACCAACTACTGATACATTCTGGAGATGGAAAATCTGTAGGGACAGAAAACAGATCCAGTGATTGCCAGTAACTGGGGTTGGGCACAATGGCTGACTACACAGAGGCACAAAGGAACTGTGAGTGGTGATGGGACTGCTCTACATCTTGATCGTGGCAGTGCTTACAGCACTGTATGGATTTCTCAAAGCTCACAGAACTGACACTACAGTGGGCCAATTCAGTGTAAATCAATTATCCTTAAAAGAAAGAAATGTCTGTGGGGGCTCACCTTGGGCCCAGGTGAGTGCCCCTAGGTAGTTCTACCTAATAGCATCACTATCAATAGGCTGAGAAGGGCACAAAACAGCTGGACAACTAGCTAAAATGTCACTCTTAGAGTCATATGGAAGCATGGAGACTTATGTGAGGCTAGGACCTTGGGAGGAGCTAAGGGTCTCCAGAACCCGTAAGCCAACTTACCAGTGATGAGTTTGCTGGCAAGGCTCTCTGCCAGCTGGCTTCCTTGGGCCAGCTGCTCACAGAATCTCTGTCCCTGGTAGTAGGGAATGTCAGCACTCCTGAGGAGGCCCTCAAAAGACTTGACTATGCTCTTTGTATGCTGAATGAAAAGATAACAGACACCTTTCCCTTCTCGTATCTTCTGTCGTAAGTGGGTCAGCTCTCGGGCATGAGCCTGAATTAGGGTATCATGTTTCCTAAGGTAGGAAAGAAAAGTAAAATATAACAGTGCATGTAGTGAACGATAGGTTGTGGGAGTTTCAACAGAGACATCTCTTAGAATGCCCCTAAGGAATTCCCCAACTTGAATTCTTATACAAGTCATGTGACTTGGCCTGCCTGTGGCAGAGGGAACAAGGAAACAGCATTGGGTTTGTTTGTTGTTTTATTAGCTTTGCTTTGAAAAGATGGCCCTTTAGTTCCTCAATTCAGCCCACAACCATTTCCATGGAATATATACTACCTAGCATTATACAGAAAGTTGCATGCACACACGCACAAACCAGATATGGAAGTGTTGGATGGGTATGTGTGGTGTTAATTCAAAGGATGAAAAGGAAAATCAATGTAAAGGTCAAGAAGGATAACATTCTTTTGAGTGACGTGAAAAGGAGTAATAATCAGTAAGGAGGCACTTAAGAGTAAATAAAGTTCTGAGTAACAATTACATCACTCTAAGTGGGTTTTCACCATTTTCTAATTATTATACAAATATTATGCACAGATTCCAATCTAAAAGTGTGAGCTCTGCGAGGCTAGAGACAGTGCCATGTAGTACCCAACTTACAGTACCCAACAGAGTGTACACACACAAGTAGGCATTCGGTTAATACTTAGAACCACATAATCCTAAAGCTGGACTAGATATTTAGGTCTACCTCATCTGATGCCTGAATCTCCTCCCTGCTGTCTACTAAATTATATTCTACAGATTGTCTTTCAAATTCTATTCCATAGAGCTCTTAAAAAGTGTCAGAGTTGGTGAAGGCATAGACTAGGGAGCAACAGAGGCTCCAGACCTATGCCTTCTTCAATCAAGTATCTCTGCTTTAGGAAGTTTTATACATTTGAGCTTCTCAGATTCCCTTTCAACAAAGGGTTAAAAGACATCTGGAATCCCACAATCTCCCCTATATTTGAAACAATCTGAGGATGGACAAGGCTAGTCCTCAGCACATTAATAATCCATTTTCCCAGACTGCTTGATTATCTATCTGTCCAACAGCCCTACCAGTTAGTACTCCACATAGTATGGTACTTAGAAAAAAAATCAAAATTGAGAAGGAGAAACATTTTTATCATGAAAAAGGCACTTTGGAAAACTTGGGAAAATCTCTGTCATGGTAGAAAATGTTAGTCCATTAATGACAACTACCACTCCCGTAAAAAATAAAAGCAAGTATAATGATTATAGAAAATATTTGTTGAGAGCTTCATATGTATAGGAGATGGTTTTAACCTGTAATCATGTGTCTCATCTTCATAACCCTCTGAGGTAGATACCGTTGGTATTTTTATTTTGCAGGTGAGGTAGCTGAGGTAACTGAAATGCAGGAAAGCTGAGTGAATTTGCACAAGGCCACCCAGCTGGAAGCCACATTGCTAGTATTCCATCCCAGGCATCTGTCTCCATTTTATTCTTATGCTATTTAAGAGAAAACCCCAGAGACCAGACTGTTCTCCCACCCATTCTCACAACCCCGCCGGTGGTCTTTGTCTGGTTCTGTGCCTGCCAGGTACTCTCCTGCCCTTCTCCTTGCACATGCGCTAAGTACTAGCAGCCCGCATGGCCCACTTAAGACCGTAATTCACACCCTCCCGCACAGGCACCTCCTTACCCCAGCCTTGCAGCTGGGCTCCTCTTCTCTGCCAGCTCTCCCTCAAACCGCGCTCCCTCCTCTAGCACGGATTCAATGAGGGCTTTGTGCTCTTCACTCTCTGAAAAAAACAGACACACCTGCCTCAGTGGAAAGCTGGACACGCTGCTCTGGTCACTGCCTTCACACAAGGAGGCAGGGTCCACCCCAAGGACAAATGTAACCCCATTACCAGGCTCTCTGCTGGGATTTCCACATTTCATTCCTCAATCTCCCAGGCTACATGGCATTTGATTGCTCCCCATCTTAGATATGGGGAAAGAGAAGCTCATGGGCAGGTAACTTGCTCAACTGGATTCAACTGGAATGAGACAATCCCTGAGGAATTCACATGCCCTGAGGTCTGACTCCAAATCTTGGGCCATTTTACCAAGCTTGGTAGCCTCTGAAATAAACCATTAACCTGGGGCATGAAGTAGTGATTTCCTGTGTTTAGGATGTCTCCGAAGATTGTCGGACTGATGGTTCTCCCACGTTGAGAGTTTCAATAATTCCCTCAATAGTTCAAAAATTTAAAAGTTTATCTGGATACAAGGGTGTAAAATGTATATGGAGGGGAAAAAATCTGAAAGACGTATGTTCAAATGCAAACAGGTGTTGTGTTAGGTTAGAGGGAGAGAATACCCAGTGCTTGCCATTGCACTGTCCTAGGTTTTTGAGAATTATCATGTAATCATCACAACTAACTGCAAAGGCAAATATTCTTACTACCATCACAGGTGAGAAAACTGAGGCACAAAAAGGATAACTTGGATTTGGACCCAGAAGTCTGGCCCCAGGGTACATGCTCATAATCACTGTACTGTATTATCTTTACACTAAGATCTAGGGCAAGATCTCTTTACTAGCTCCAAAATATTTGTCCTACAATTGTGATTTTATAATAAGTGATGTAGAAAAAAAGCCCTTTATTCTTCCACACCCCAAAGCTCATCTTTTTCTTCTTTAATAAGTAGGAATTTTTTAAATTTTTTTCTCCATGTAAGTTGGATAAGCAAATTTCATCCTCTACTGATTTAATGAAAAATTGTAGGAATTTGAAAGCAAACTCAACTTCAATGTCAGCAAGCATCCTCCTCTACTGTTCCTGTCTCTCATGTGTCCTCACTTCCATCATGTTTCCTTCAGTCACTACAGCTTCCCACTGCTACCCCCCCAACCCCATGACAAACACGTGTGAGACTGTCCAAGGATTTCCAAATGTGAAAGCTGAGCATGGAGAGGGAAGGGCCAGCTCCTACACAGACCTGGTCTGCTGGACTGGAGGCCTCACCCACTTAGCCTCATTCTCATTTTGGCCCTGCATCTCAAAGCCCAGATCCTGGACCAGCTTGTTGTCTTCAAAGTTCATATTCAAGGGAGAGATCAAAAAGGTGTTATAGAGTCTCTGATTTTCCTGGAAATACGTTCAATCTCACAGAATGTAAGGGGCGGCTTCCTGGAACTTACGTGGGAAAAGAATCTGGCTCCAGGCATCAGGACTTCCCTCGGTGTTTGCTATTGATGTTCTCATCTCCAGGTATCTGGTTGAGTGGGAAACAGCTTTAAGCTCCCATAAGACAGGGAGGGTATGCTATTACACTATTACGCTAGTATGGCTAGCACAGTGCTTTGCAAACGGGTACTTAGAAAAAGTTGGAACTGAATCCTGAGATATTTAAGCCAACAGTGTTACTATATGTTTATAGAGTCTGATACATGTTCCTGAGAGAGAAAAGACAGTTTAATGCCTGAACCCACAGTTTAGCCTCTATGCCTTCCTACCCTCTCACTATAAACTTCATTCCTTTGTGCCTCAGTGTTTCCATCTTCTGCAAATTGAGAGTAACATATCCACTTCTACTTTTCCAGGAGTATAGTCAGGATGAGATTTATTTTGATGGAGAGAGAAGAATAAAGTTTGAGGAGTGTTTAGTTTCTCAGAGGGAAGATGGGCAGTCACTCTGGTGACTGTGACCACACTGGGCTTACTGTATTTCTGCAGCTGATTGGCCAGGGAGTAAGCAGTAGCCTTGGATGTGAGGAATTTCTCTGTGAGGTCTCGGAAGCTCTGTTTGGTTTTTGCCAGCTGGGAGCGCAAGTACTGGTTGGTTTCCAGGATGCTCATTTCTGTCCTCGGATCAGAGAAAGTGGTGAGAGATTCTGCCATGCTGCAGCTGTGGCAGAAGTAGAGCCAGAACCTAGGAAGCAGAAGCCCAAACAAATAATCATAAACAAGTGAATAGGTTATGGTGACAGTTGCACTGCTGGTAAATTACTACACGCGGACCTGGGTGGCTCAGTTGGTTAAACATCCAACTCTTAGTTTTAGCTCCGGTCATGATCTCACAGTTTGTTGAGTTCAAGCCCTGCAGTGCAGAGCCTGCTTGAGATTCTCTCTCTCCTTCTCTCTCTGCCCCTTCTTCTCAAAATAAATAAACTTTAAAAATTTTCTTAGAAATCATTGTACTGTACAACTCTAATAGGTGAGTTTTATAGTATGTAAATTATACCTCAAAGTTTCATTAAGGGGAAAAAATGGACTTAAACACGCTAAAGTATGCAGATGTAATTCATACTTACTTTGGGGCTAAACTCTGTCAGCATTCCACAACTCTAAGAATTCTCAACCACAAAAATAAGGCATAAGATAGCAGAGCTCAGAGCCAAGGCTACCATGCGCAGCTTAGGCTCTGATAAGAGTGCCAGAGGAAGCATCCAGCCTGCCGGGCAACTGTCTGGAGTCACAATAACAGAACTGGAAAGCAGGGAGTGTCATGGAATCTTAGGAGCCCCAGTCTTCCAATTGCTGAGGCCATACTGATATATAAGATCACCTGGTCTGTTCTGAAGGTCACCACCAGTGGGGACCACCCCATCCCCCAGCAGCCATTTTCAGTATTTGTGTGGCCATGTACTGATACCACGGACTTAGCTCTTTCTAAAATTTAAGGATATTTTTCATTGTTTATTCTTGTAAGTGCACAGAAAATATGAAGGAATCAATATTTTCCCAAAATCTTTCATTATCTTAAGGACTGTCCTGAAGTCACTTCACTTTTCCTTCATGAAAAATTTAAAACTTTTAGATAGTCTTGGTGTTCTTTTTGCTTCTCTAGTTTTATTCCACACCGGTTTAATATTATAGGAAAAATTTCTGAGTATAACTCAATGTGTGAATAATTAATTTATAAGGATTTCTATCCTGTATCTCAATTTTCTTCTTGCCACAGGCTTATGTTTGCTTCTTTTCCCTCACTGAGGAAGCTTATTGGCTTTGCATTAAACTTGAAGTCAAGTTTGACATCCTTCTTCCTAGCTCCACCCTCTTCCTGTATGTATGGATTGCTTTGTGTCATAATCTTAATATACCTATTTTGTTGGGTTTTTAAAAATTATTTATTTATTTTTGAAAGAGAGAGAAATAGGGAGCAAGCAGGGGAGGGGCAGAAAAACAGGGAGACAGAATCCCAAGCAGGCTCCGTGCTGTCAGCACAGAGCCCCTTGAGGGGCTTGAACTCACAAACCATAAGATCATGACCTGAGCCGAAACCAAGAGTCAGACAACTGAGCCACCCAGGAACCACTCTATATACATATTTTGGGATTGTCACTTATGAATTTCATTCTAGCTCCACAGGGTATCTTTCCCACTTGTCAAAGTCACTGAAAGAGTTTTTGTATATGTCTTTGAATGCATGTTGTGGCCACCTTGGGCTGACTTATAAACTGATGTTATTCTTCATGTCCAGAGCCGTTTTTGTAGAACACTGACTGATAGTTTGTGTTGACCCATATCTGTTGACTTGCGGTTGTATTCTCAGAGCATGGTAAAAATCAAGGTGATAGGTCAATGGTGGTTACTGGTGGTCCACATCATTCCTGTACAATGAGATTTAGTGACACAGAGGCTAAGGTTTTATTTTTATTTATTTCTTTATTTATTTATTAACATTTATTTATTTTTGAGACAGAGAGAGAGCATGAACGGGGAAGGGTCAGAGAGAGAGGGAGACACAAAATCCAAAACAGACTCTAGGCTCTGAGCTGTCAGCACAGAGCCCGACACGGGGCTCGAACTCACAGACTGAGAGATCATGACCTGAGCCAAAGTCCTATGCTCAACCTACTGAGCCACCCAGGCGCCCTGAGGCTAAGGTTTTAAAGAGCCACACAGGTAAGAGAGAAAGTGATCCTTTGACACCTCCTTATTTCCTACAGATCATTTTCTTCCTGGTTTTGTGAGCCTGACACTAGAGAAACTTCTCTGGAGTATCTGTCTCTTCCCTTTAGCTACTTTGCTTTTCCAGGCTAGTGGCCCACACATGCGTGACCATGGCCACCTCCATCTGTGTCACTGAACACTCATGACCAAGTGAAAGAAGACCAGACAGACTACCCATCCCACTTGCCCACTTGCAACTAGGCTATGTGATAGTATTGGTTTGTGAGATGTCTCAAATTAAGTGACTTCAGTCCTTTTAAATGTATTGAGGCTTCTCTTATGACTTAGTGCATGTCGATCCTGGAGACTGTTCAAAGTGCAGTTGAGAGAAATTGTATTATTCTGTGCTTATTGGGTAGAGTATTGTATAGATGGCGGTTAGGTCATGTTATTTAAATCTTCTATTTCCTTGTTGGTCTTCTGCCTGGATCTTCTACCCATTATTGAAAGTGTGGTATTGAGGTCTTCAACTATTACTGTTCAATTGCCTATTTCTCCCTTGATTCTGTCAGTTTTTGCTTCCTGTACTTTGGGACTCTGTTAGATGCAAATGTTTTTATTAGTAGTATAACTTCCTGATGGATTAGGCTCTATATCATTATAAAACGTCACTCTTTATCTCTCCTAGCATTTTTTGTTTTAAAGTCTCCTGTCTTTTTTGTCTGTTACTAGTTTAGTCATTCCAACTTTCTTATGATTGCTATTTGTATAATTATGCTATATGACAAAAGAGATTTTGCAGATGTAATTAAGTTGTCCTTAATTGGGGGTTCTTATCCAGGTGGACTGACATAATTACATGAACTCTTTAAATCTGTGTCTAGAGGTCAGAGAGATTCAAAGCTTGTCAGGGATTCAACGAGGGAGAAACTCTTCATTGCTGCCTTTGAAGATGGAAGGGGCCACAGGCACAGAAACCAAATCCTCAGTCCTACAGCTTCATAATTAATGCTACCTACAAACATAAGCTGATGATTTAAAAAAAAATTGTTTTTAATGCTTATTTATTTTTGAGAGAGAGAGAGAGAGAGAGAGAGAGACAGAGTGCAAGCAGAGGAGGGGCAGAGAGAGAGAGAGAGATAGAATCTGAAGCAGGCTCCAGGCTCTGAGCTGTGAGCACAGAGCCCGATGCGGGGCTGGAACCCATGAACTGCCAGATCATGACCTGAGCCAAAGTCGGATGCTCCACCGACTAAGCCACCCAGGCGCCCCCCCCCAAGTTGATAATTTTTTAAAATACATTTATAGTATGTGCTATACAGAGTCAGACAGACTCTCACTGTCTCCGTGCATCCTTCTTTTCTGCTTTGTACTTGCACATTACTATATCTGTCTAGATTTAGGAATAACTGCCAGTGCTTCATTCAGCCTTTTCTCCTTTCTTGCATGTGCTATGGCTCTCTGGAGCCAAATGGCACCACTGAGGGGGCTGAGCACAGGGCAGCTGGCTTTATTGGAAGCCACAGGCTCCTGATTTAGACTGAATTTCACCTGCCTACAAGGCCCAAGCACACTCCTCACAGCTTCCTGTCAGCAATATATGGATTACTGCCTAAAAGCCTTGCCCTTCCCTGGACCTGGGAATACTAAGACTAAACGTCTTTAGTATTATTGGGGTATCTGGCCCACCCCAGAGCTACTCTCCTTCCTGGAGGTTCAGTTACTGCATCCCTACTGCATAGTGAGAAGCTACCAGGTGGCCAGCCGGAGGCCCAGCATGCAAATCAAAGTTAAATGATGATACTTTCTCTAGATCACTTGGAGTTGTAGGCAAATGTGGCAAGGATATTATTTCTAAATGTTTTACACTACAGAAACACACCAGAACTTAACCTCCCATCTTGGAAGATACAACCTGGAGGAGTGGTTGTTATACTTCAGGCCAAGCTCTAATCCTTCCAGAATCACAGTTTGGCCCCCAAAGCTGTCAACCTATGGTTTAGACAAACTCTTGAATATCTTTTATTCCAAAATAATTGCCAGGTTCCCTTTTTGTTGTTGTTTGACAGCTTCTAGATGCTAGATCTCTGCGTAGACTAGATTTACAAATCTAGTAAACAGTCCTGTTTAGTAAAATAAACAGTCCAGCAGAGGTAGTAAAAAGGATTACTGTTCTAATCTTGCATGCACAAGAGAGTCCCACAGATGCTCTGCAAGGGCAGCAAATGAACTGTGTTAGGGTCAACAGCAAACACACACATTGGCCAGGAATCAAACCTGGGTACATGAAGCCACAACTACTGCCACTGGACTATCAATGGTCTGAATTCAAGGTTGCCTGCATAGTTCATAACATTCCCAATAGTTCAGGTTCAAGATTCAGTGACCCCATAGCTCCCAACTACACTGAGAGCCCTTCTGTTTTTGGAGGTTGGTCTGGAAAGAACCAATTGGAAGAGAACTACACTGAAAGAGGCTAGAAATTCCCAGCTGACGTCTGCAATCCAAAATTGCCCCTGAACAAAGGTCTCCATGCTCCAATGGTACCTTGGAGACATGACTACTAAGAATTCCTCTAAGACCAAGTTCTAGGACATTTCCTCCAGGAACTTCCTCAGAGGAATCTTTAGTGGTCTTTATTCCAGCTGCTACAGAACAGATTTGAAATTAATTCAGAAGCCAGAAGGTCAGGCACACCAGAGTTGTTACTTCCTAATTTCTGAGCACAGGCAGAGGCTGCTTGGTTCTTTCATTATGAATCCATGTTTCAAAGCTAACACAAGTATAGTGCCCACTGCCTCAACTGAACCCTGTCCCTGGAGGTTGGGCCCTGCAAATCTTCTCCCATCACCTCTCAGGGTCAGTATGGTCCTAATGGCCAAGGGAGAGAGGACTGCTCTTGGTTGATTAACTCCTTTGATCAGTGTGGTCCAGATGCCTTCAGGACCTTGATGATTGGGAACCAACATGTTAGGGTGGTGCAAACTTTTGGGAATTTATCTTCAAGGAGTAAGACTCAGACAAAGCACAAACTTGGTCTTCAGCCACCATATGTGTTGCTGTATATTTTTCTATACTTGGGAAGTAAACTAGTGTCACCATTTGGAACACATGTAAGTGTTCTCCAGCCATCCTACCCTTGTGTGTATACCATAGAGAAAGTGTTTCCTGATTCCATGATGAGACATGGATAGGAAAGATCTTTTTAGCTGGTAGTGTCCAGGAGGTGGGAACAAACTAGATGTCTGTAAATGTGGGAATAGATAATAAACATGGTAGAGACATGCCACAGTATTCTATGCAGCAGATGGATATGATGAACTAAATATTGAAAACAGTGCTAATAGGGAATTAGGAAATAGAAAAAATATTTATGGAATAATCTTATTGAATCAGAGCTCAGTTTAGGAAATACGTTATCAAAAAACTATTGATTTCACCTTGGAAGGGCTGGCAAAGTAGAACACAGGTGGAAGCACTGGTACATGAAATTCGATGCCTTTCCTACCTGCTGCCTAGGAGTCAGGAAGTTTTGACTGCTGCCAATACCACTGCCTCACACACACTCTAAATTGGTGACTAGCCATGAGAATAAGGCTGCCAGCCACGAGTATCTCTAAAGAGTCATGGTTCCATAACCTTGCTTGCCATCAGCAACAGCAATAGGAAGATTGCCTCTCCTCACTTTTGCCAAAAACACATGAGTGCATCTAATCGGTAGAACATAATTTCTACCCAGAACCCAACCTGCAAATAAGTCTGAGAAGTATGATTCTTAGTTTTCTAAACTCTTCAACTAGAAGGAAGGTGAAATGGATTTTGAATGAGCCAATCCACATTTAAAGTGGTTCTAAGCCAATGCCCCCTAAAGAGAGGACCACATATTTTTTTAAAGACACACACATTTAAATATGCAAAGAGAAGTTAGAATTAAAGGACATATACTAAACTCCTTAGAGTATGTGCTCCTAGGGGTGGGGAGGTGGGGGATGGGAGTGGGATGAACCAAGAAAATAATGAAAGACAACAAGGAGGAAAGGGCATTCATTGCTCAGGGCACCCACCATCAAGTGTCCTGAATTAAGGAACAAAGTTAGCTTTATCCTCTGTACCTGGGATCTATGAAATCCATGAACTAATCAGTGACATGAAATTTCAAAAAATGCAATAGGAAAACAAAATTCTTTCGAAACAGACCAGTTAAAATAGGCAAGGAGAAATTATTAAGGACAGAAATCACACAGAGGTAGTGGAAGTGAAAACAACTCTCAGCAATCTCCAATCAACACTAAATACAACCAATTATAATGGATCCAAATCCCCTCAAAGTGGGTGTAAAAGTAAATTTCAGCTACAGCAGTGTGTTAGACAGAAAAAGACTACATATTAAGAACAGTACAATCTGTACCAGGCTAATTGTAAGCAAAAAAGTGAAAATATGACTCTTAAAGACAGAGGGGAGGGGAAAGTTTTTAAACTGGTTGAAGAAACAATATTTTAGCGTCTACAGGAAACATCAAATTGTTTTTCCCTGGCCACCTTCTCTGGCCAAGATGGTGTCATGAAGGAAAGAAATCTTGGAATTTTCACTTTTATTCATCCTGTATAGGTCTCTGCAAAACTTCACAGCTTAAAAGCAGGGCTATTTGATCCTTGGTCTTCTCTAGACACTCAAAAGAAGTTTCAGAGGTGAGGAACTCAGTTACCACCCAGATTTTCCTCAGTAACTCAGCACATACCCAAAGATCCAGCCTCCTGAACCTTCACTGGGTGAAGAACTGGTGAAAAAATGGGAGGAAAGGGTTTGGGAGGCACTCACTAATGAGAAGGCAAAGAGATAGCTTTAGCCAGGGAGGGAATTAACTTTCCCTAGGTTTACACTAGCTTAAGGACCAGACACAAGAGCTGATTTTTTTTTTAAGATTTTATTTTTAAGTAATCTCTACACCCAACATGGAGCTCAAACTCACAATCCCAAGACCAAGAATCACATGCTCCACCAACTGAGCCAACCAGGTGACCTATTTTCTGATGCTTTTCTAGAAGTCTATTAATCTACTTGGAAAGAGATTTCCTCCCCACCCCCAGAATTAGGCTCTTTCAAATCAGATATTTTGATTTGAGTGCCATTACTTTACTTTACAGTGCTGCCTTACAGAAATCCCCCAGGACAGCCTTTGCTACAGGTATTTTCTATATGCTACCTCTGTTTTCCAGAGAGAACTGATGTGTAAAGCTATTTTAGAATTGCTTTTTCAAAGTCCTTCCAGACACTCTTTCTGATTAGACCTACTCCAGCAATTGTGAAACAAGCATCAGTGGTTCACTAGTAGAATTCTGGCCTTCTATGCGGGAGGTCTGGGTTCCATTCCCAGTCAAAGGAGGGTTTTCCTTGCACTTTTATGTGTCCAGTGTTCTCTCTGTTGGATTATCTATTGCACTAGCAGCACAAGTTATTACAGGGTTGAGAGTCTCAGGAGGCAATGCTAAAAAGAAAAAAGGGCAACTATACCCCCTTAGGTTAATTCCAGAGCAAAACACATTGAGGTCTAAACAAGGGATTTTTTAGAGCTGGTCCTTTTGAATACTTGAAACCAAAGCCATTGTTACTTTTTTTCTGCTGGCAAATATCTGGAATATAGTGTCATCCGGTCACTGATTAGCATGCTGGATCTTGGGCTGGGCTGACCACTGAGCAGTGTGTCCCTATAGAGTGACTATCAAGAAATGGGCAGTCCAGGAAGGAGAGAGGCTGTGGGGCCCAGCAGACACCCTCGTGGCTGGGGAGACATTAGCAGCCCAAGGAAAGGTTGTGTGGAGGAATTGGCATGGACATGAGGGAAGCTACAGAGAGGGGCCTCAGACTTTTCTGTGCAGGTAGGCCCTAGACTTCGGTGGTCCTGGCAAAATTAAGGACAAGAATGAGCCCCAAGTGGAGAGCAGCCTGTACAAGAAAATCATGTTTATTTTACACTCCCCCAAGCAAGACCTTTTTTTTCCGATGTTTATTTACTATTTTAAAAAAAGCGCGCACAAATGCAAGGGACGAACAGAGAAAGAGAAAGAGAATCCCAAGCAGGCTCGGCACGGCCAGCACAGAGACCACCAGGGGAACTCGCTCCGGTGAACCCTGAGATTAGGACCCAAGTCACAATCAAGACTCCCACGCTGAACCGGCTGAGCCACCCAGGTGCCCCATCTAAGTAAGACTTTTGGTACGTGGCTCATTTTTAATGCTTACATATTAGCAGCACTTGGGGGAAGGCCATGACTATCACTGGCTCTGGAGCTTTGGAGGAGACTCTGGAAAAGGAAGGCTCTTGGAGTCACCTGGTTTGTTTAAGCCAGTTTTCATCGACTCTTTTCCTCAGCAAAGAGTGGACGAAGTTGCCTAGGGGAGGCGCCCGGCCTTAGACCCTGGGGTCCCTAACATCCCCCAAATGATTCCGAAAGACAAGGGACGCAGCAACGGAAGTGGCGCGGACTGAGACGGCTTTCGAGGCAGGCGCCGTGCCCCTAGACTGGACTCGGGTCCCTCCCAGCCCGCCGCCCCTGCACTTGCCACCTACCTCGGCTGCTGCTCTGCACGCTCAGGGCCCACACAGAGTGCTCTTCGACGCCGGCCTTCCCCTCACGCCACACGCCCGCTTTGTCCGAAAATCCTGCTGCTGCTTTTGTTAATTGCCGTCTCGGAGCCACACAACCGGCTTGCTGATTCGGGCAAACGACTCTCCCGACACAGGCGGGGAGAATGACGCCATTCGCGACCCCCGCTCCACTAGGACTTCGGGGTTTGGGGCCTTTACCCTCGGGACCCGGGGCTGGGCCGCCGTTGAGGCTTTCTGGGCTCTGCCCGTCAAACTAGCCTCTTCCGGGCCCGGCCTCCAGGGTCAGGGGCAAGGCCCGGCCCCCTCGGCGCGCTGCGCCCTCTCTCTCCCTCTGCCGCGCCCCGCACCCTTGCGTGCGGCCTGCGGATGAGCCCCCCGACGGCGGCGTCGATTCAGTGTGTCCGGCGCGGGCGACGCGCAGGTGCGCGGTGCACGCGGATGCACGCTGATGCACACGGCGAGCTTGCGACCCCGCCCCCGCTGCCCTCGCGGCCCCGCGGGCGTCACCCGCGGGCCGTAACGTCCCGGCCCGACTGAGCTGCCCCGACACCCGGGAGGGAGGGACGCGGAGGAGAAGGGCAGTCTCCCCTTTCAGCCCTGTCCAGTGTTAGGCTCCCGAACCGTCGTGGAGGAGACAGAAACGGAGAGGTGGAAACAGAGCCCAGGGGAGGGAGGAACTCCACGCGACTTTCCTCCTCTGCAAACAGCCCGAAGATGAAATCGGCGTCGCGTAGCTGGTGAAGGTGAGTTCCGTCGGGGGGGGGGGGGGGGGGGGGGGGGAGCGGGGAGGGGGAGAGGAGCCAAAGCCTTGGCCCGGCTCCCAGTGAGTTCCTTTTGGCCCTTGAACGTCTCTCCCTGGGTTTCTTGTGGATTCCAAGGATGCACCTGGCAGGTTTATTTTTAAAGCACGTACTTTAAGATTACTTTAAAATCTTTTGGCGAAGGAAGCAGTGTCTGATGAGTTTTGGATGAGGACTTTCAGGTGTGGGGAAAACCAGCAAAAGCAATTGTTAGAGGCCGCTTTTAGACAACAGGCGTGAGCAGTGGAATGTAGAAAGGGCCCACAGAGACTCTCTGGCTGAATACAGTCAGGCCCACCAGGCAACCCATCTCAAAATACCCATAGGCCCTAACTAACCAATAGGCTACTTAAAACCAGGCACAGTTCCCAAAAAAGGGAAAATGCCATAGGTTTGCAAACTCCTCATCTTCCCACCCACTGCCTCACTGCAGACAGTCTGCTTTGCTGATCTATCTGTAGCTCCCTTGCGGTGTATTCAATAAACTTCTATTTTCTTTGTTTTGCCTCACGTGAATGCTTTCACTGCCAACAACACTGACCCCCTCCCCCCCTACATTGGGTCGCCCCACGTTTAAGGGCCTCCATCCCATTAGGAGAGGCCACAGCAACTACAGTTGAGAATGTCACACACCTAGAGGCACTTCAGCCAGGTGGGTTTGACTCCTACTTGGGCCTATCTTACTTTCAGTGAATTGAGGAACTTATTTAAATATGCATTCGAAAAATATCTGTGCGTCTGGATGGCTCAGTTGGTTAAGTGTAAGACCTTTGGTTTCCATGCAGGTCATGATCTCATGGTTCTGGGGGTCTGAGCCCCGCATCAGTGCAGACCTGCTTGGGATTCTCTCTCCATCTCTCTCTCAAAATAAACATTCAAAGATCTAGAGATATGTATAGATCTAGTACATTGAGTACACCTTTTGCTATTTTTACACAGATGGCAAAGAAGAATCAATGATAAAGCATCAAAGCCTTTAAATTCTGATGTTTCTCTATTAAAGTTTTTCCTGTCTTATTCATAACCTCTTTTTATCCCAAATCTGACATCCACGGCCAAACCCTAAAATCAGTTTACTGGTTCCAGCCTATTCTTTCCCATATTGTATCTCCCATACAGTATCTAAGCCTCTCCCCTATCTTCTTTCATATGCCAAAAAGAAAAAAAAAAAGTCAGCTATCCTGGAGTTGCCAATTTGCTCATGTTTGACAGTTGGCCTAGCAAATGGGACTCCCCATAAGATTCTTTCTCCTCAAGCGCACCTGGGTGGCTCACTTGGGGGGCGGACTGGGCTGATGAGTGTTAGATGCTTGGTTTGGACTCAGGTCCTAATCCCAGGGGTTGTGGGATCAGCTTCTGCACTAAGGATGGAGCCTGCTTGAGTTTCTCTCTCCCACTGCCCCTGTCCCCAGGTCACAGGAGTGCGCTCTCTCAAATAAGAAAATAAAAACAGACTGTCCCTAGAATGAAGCAGAAAACTTAAACAACACATTATTTTTCATGATCAGAAATGATATAAGTTTTTATTTACTGTGAGAGAGAGTGCACACGAGAGAGAGCAGGAGCAGGGCAGGGGCAAAGAAAGAGGGAAAGAGAATTCCAAGCAGACTCTGCACGGTCCCCACAGAACCCAACTTGGAGCTCAAACTCACAAACCATGAGATTGTGACCTGAGCCGAAACCAAGAGCCAGACACTCAATGACTTAGCCACCCAGGCCCCCATGATCAGAAGTAACTTAAAGGCCTTGAAAATGAACTAACTTTTATTTCAAGAAACAATCTAGAGGAAATGCTAAATTTTGTAGACATTGGGTCTCTCCATTATCTTTGCAGACGACTGAAGATTTATTCTCTTCAGAGAATACAAAAGAGTATCTTTAGCCATATGATCAACCAGTACATGTAAGGACACAGATACAATATTGAAGTGAGAGGAGCAGAGTAAAGCATTCTTTGATCTGTATGATGATTTTATATATATATATATATATATATATACACACACACACACACGTACATATATAAATAAAATTTGAAATATATATGTACATATAGATGTGTGTATATTATGCATATGTCAAATTTTATTGAGCTGTGTAAAAAAAAAAAGTACAAAACTGGCAAACTTACACTACCTGACTTTAAGACTTACCATAAACTCTTCTAAGCAAACTTTTTTTCTTCAAATTTTTAACGTTTATTTATTTTTGAGAGACAGAAAAAGAGCAGGGGAGGGGCAGACAGGGAGGGAGACAGAATCAAAGCAGGCTCCAGGCTCTGAACTGTCAGCACAGAGCCCGATGCAAGGCCTGAACTCCCAAACCATGAGATCATTACCTGAGCCAAAGTCAGACACTTAACTGACTGAGTCACCCAGGTGCCCCTAAACTAAGAAAATGGAAATTAAAACCACATTGAGATTTTATTACACTCAAACAAATAAACAAAATAAAAAATAAACATATAAACAAAATAAAAAATCATACATGACTTGTGTTAAAGAACAGTAAGGCAGGCTTTATTAAGGAGGACTACTAAAATGGGGTTTTGTAGTAGGAGAGACCAAGCTCAGCTCTGAATACAACAAGAGAGAGTGGGAACGTATAGCCCAGAGCAGGACCAGAGAGAGGGTTAATGAGTGAACATTTACTAAGAGGAAACCTCAGGGGTAAGGGGGGGAGATTCTGGCTAAACCAGCCCAAGGGGCTCTTGCTGAAGGCCTGCCAAAGTCATCAGGCCTCCCAGGACGGAGGACAAGGAACCTGACCAGATGTCATGGAGGGGGTTCTGGTTAAAATGACTTAGCAGGATTCTTGCTAAAATTGGACAATGCAAAGACAAACTCCGAAGGCTGAAGGTCAGGGCCCGCTTGAGAAGAGAGTTTAGAGGACCCTGACAGTTCTGTCAAGGAATTTTTGTCAACAACCAGAACTCTCATACATTGTTGGCATGACTATAATGGTGCAACCACTTTGGGAAACATTTTGTCAGTTTCTTATGAAATTAAACATACACCTCTCCCTCTTTGGTTCCATCAAATCCTCCCTTAGGTATTTATCCAAAAGAAATGGGGTGGAAAAGTGTCTACAAAAACACTTGGGGGTGCCTGGGTGGCTCAGTTGGTTAAGCGACCGACTTTGGCTCAGGTCATGATCTCACTGTTTGTGAGTTTGAGCCCTGAGTTGGGCTCTGTGCTGACCCCTCAGAGCCTGGAGCCTGCTTCGGATTATGTGTCTCCCTCTCTTTCTGTCCTTCCCCTGCTCATACTGTCTCTCTCTCTCTCTCTCTCTCTCTCTCTCAAAAAGTGAATAAATTAAAAAAAAAAAAAAAACCCACTTGTAATGAGAATGTTCATAGCAGCTTTATTCATAACAGCTCAAATTGGAAACAACCCAAATATCCATCATCAGGAGAATGGTAAAGAAATTGTGAAATATTTATGCAATGATGCTGAGAATCCTTCTCAGCAATAAAAAGGAATGAAAAGCTGATCTACTCAATGAAATGGATAAAATTCAAAGACATTACATAGAGAGAAGCAAGTAGACATAAGCATACATACCCTGTGATCCCATTTACAGTAATTTCTAGAAGGAGTAAAACATATTTGTGAAATAAATAAGGATAGTGGCTGTCAAAAGATTAGGAGGATAATGACAGTAATATTCATGATTCTGCTTTTAACATGACTGATCCAATAGTAACTAAGTCAAACACATCTGATAATAGAATGAAGTAAAATGCTCTTAATTAGTCCCATTTTATAGAACAAAGAAGGGAGACACTTGAAGTGTGTTTAGCCAAAGCCACACAAGGGCAGAACCATTGTTTCTTTTTTTTTAATTGAAATATATATTAATTAGTCTTAGTTTCACGTGTACAGTATAATGATTCAACATTTCTATACATTACTCAGTGCTCATCATGACAGGAGTGTTCTTAATCCCTTTTATCTATGTCACCCACCCCCCACCCTCCAGGGCAAACCATCTTTACAACATAGAGCTTGCCCTCTTGAGCATACATTAGTTGGGTCTTCTTAAATTTCCCTACATCAGGATTCCTCAGCTGTTGGGATGGGAAGAAAAGGGAGAAGGAGAGGGCAAGTGAGGGAGGGATGTAAGTATAAATTCTTTCATCCCCTCCCCATCTCTTCCTCCCTCTGGGTCTCTCTCCCCCACCCCCTCCTCCTTTCTCTCCCACCCCAGCTCAGACCCTCCTTCCCTATTCTGTTATATAACAAAAACAATTCCCACCTCTCTGGATCCGGCTTCTGTCCCGACACAAGACCTCCTAGGAGGTCTCACTGCCCTTTTCCAAACATCCCCTTCCCCCCTCCCCACCCCCCACTGATTTGCCCCACCCTCAGGGGTCCACGCCACCTACCACAATGCGGACACAACTCTCCTAAAGGAGGCAGGGGCCTCCTGGGCAGAGGGTCCACTGTAGGCCTTTCCTGGGGAGGCTGAGGAGTCAACCTGGATAAAAGCTTTTTACAAAGAACTTTGGGCTTTGAAAAACTTTTCATTTCCATTCTCAGGGTTCTTCATGGGGCTAAAAGCTACAGACAACAATGTATTCAACAAGTCTTAACAGAACTTCCTGGTATCAGACTCTGGTGAGTGTCAGACTCTGTTCTCAGGGAGGGGCAACAAGACGGACCTTCAGAACGACCCCTGCCCCTGGAGCTCCCGTGCTACACATAGGAACCAAAGCAACACATCTACACAGAGGCCTCTTGGAAGGGTGGGCAAACTCTCTCACTGGGTGAGGGCAGAGTGACAGAAAGAGCCATCATGGGAGCCAACCAGGCCTTGAGCTTCCTAAGGACCCTATGTGGCTCAGGTCCAGGGTATCAGAGCCCGCGATCTCTCTGAAGGCACTGGCAATGAACAGGTAAGGGGCAATTTGTGGCAAAGCCGTTCTGTGCTTTTAGTTTCATAATCACCCGACATACCAGTTTCAAATGGGATGAACAACACCATTTATCTCTCTAATCTATTTTTTGAAGCTTTGAAATTTGCAGTTTTCCTACAGGACTGGCAACCATACATCCTGGGTGAAAGTGCCAACACAATGAAATCAAAAAAGCCACCCAGTAAAGTCTCAGTGGTGCAATTGGTTAGTGTGTTCAGCTGTTAACTGAAAGGTTGGTGGTTTGAGCCCACCCAGGGACAGGCTGCTTCACGTTTACCTCAATTCCCCTGTTACCTGCGGTTTTGCACCTGCACATTTCCTCACATAAAGTACACAACATTACTGTATTCTGGGTCCTAGCCACCTCACAGCAACTAAGTGCTCAGAGCGACCCCACCTCCCCAACCTCATTCTCTGACGGTATCTGCTGGCCTATCAGCTTTATACCTCTACAACACCAACTTCTCAAACAGATAGAAGAACCTGGGTTCTACCTAGTGTGGTAAAACTCTGTAGTCCGCCCTGAAAGATTGGATGAGTAAGTGAAACTTTTTGTGACTTCCATCTTTTTTCTTTTTTTAATTTCTAAACATGATTGCCTTCATTGTTCAAGCTGCTTGCTTTGGGAAAATTGGTCTAGGGGGCTGATGTTTTTTTGAAAAAAAAATGCTAATTGTTCATTTTTTAGAGCATTTTAGGTTCACAGCAAAGCTGAGGGGAAGGGACAGAGATTGCCCACACCCTTCCTGCCCTCACCCCCCCCCCCCCCACACACACACACAAATACCCTGCCTGGTTGTCAACACCCCCCACTGCAGTGCCTTTGTGCCTTTGTGACAACTCAGGAATCTATCCAAAGTCCATAGTTTACATTAGGGTTCACTCTTGCAGGGTGGGTTTGGACAAACGTATCCGGAAATGTATCCACCGTTATAAGTATCACACAAAGTAATTTCACTAGCTGAAACATCCTCTGCGCCCCATTTCTGGCAACCACGAATCCTTTTCCCGTTTCCATAGTTTTGCCTTTTCCAGAAGGTCGTGTAGTTGGAATCACACAGTATGTAGCCTTTTCAGATCGGCTTGTTTCACTTACTAATACGCACTTAAGATTCCTCGATGTCCTTTGGTTGGATTGGCAGCTCATTTCCTTTTAGTGCTGAAATACTACTTCATAGTGTGTGTGTGTGTGTGTGTGTGTGTGTGTGTGTGTGTGTCACAGTTCCTTTATCCCTCCACCTGTAAGGGACATCTTGGTTGCTTCTAAGTTTTGGCAATTGTGAGTACAGCTGCCTTGGCATCCGTGTGCGGGTTTCTGTGTGGGCATAACTTTTCAACTTGTCTGGCTAACAGGGAGCCCGGACGCTGGCTGCTATATTAAGAACATTTTTGGTTTTGTGAGAAATTGCCAGACTGCCTTCCACGGTGGCTGTACCATTTTGCGTTCTCACCAAGCAGTAAGTGAGAGCTCCTGTTGTTCCCCCATCTTCGCCAGCCTTTGGTGTTGATGTGCCTCAGTTCTTTTTCATGGGGAGTAGGAGGCCAACCATGGTGTCCCGTCCCCAGGGAGTGCCTGGATTTGGGCATTGCTCTATCAATAATGTTGTGATCAGTGGATCCTCATCATCATTGTCCTCTGCATTTGTTTGACAGAGGCATTTCTTCCACAGTATGTGTGATACGTATTTAACCTCTTCCATATTGCTTTTGAAATTGAGTTGGTTTTATGGTTTTATGATTACGAATTCCTGTACACATATTTTTGGCCACTTGTGCAGGTACTTCTGCAGCGTACAGAACTGGAAGTGCAATGACTGTAGTATAGTGTTCATATGCTGCTAATTTGGGGAAGTCCTGCAAACTTGCCTTCCATGGGAGCAGTACCAAATCACAGTCCCAGTTTATTTCCCAACCTATCCATGTGCCGTTCTTCATTACCTTGCCCACACCGCAATCTTCCTGAACGCCTTACACATAAGACTTTTTTCTTTCAAGGCCCTGAAATCTCGCTCAGCATTAGATTCATTTTAGTCCACCTCGTCCGTCCCTAGCACCAGCAGCTCCTGTGTGTGTACTGATGTCTCCGCTTCCCCTGAGCTGTGATCATCGAGAGGAGGACTGTCGGGTTTTCCCTTGGCTGGTAACGAAGAACATTCCACGTCCTGGTTGGCCAGGGTTTTCATGCACTGATCACCCAGCCCCAGCGTGGCTCTGGGCTCCTCTGAAGGCTGCCTGTGCCCATGCCTCAAGGGAAGGCTTGTGGAGGGAGGCTCCTGGGCTCCGCTCATTACCTCCCTCATTGACTGTCACAACACTACTATCTCCTTTTGTGTTCTAGTTACACCCTGCCTGTGGCTATTCCTAGTGGTGTTTCCGTTACGACGCTGATATACAATTGAGTCTAAAAAGAAATTTACTAAGTAGAAGCTGTAAATCAAAGTATGGAAACTCTTCGGTAATCGGTGATAAAGGTACATGGCTGTGGCCAACTATGAAAGTGCTGTGTTCCTTAATGAGCTTTGAGAAGCATGATTTTTGTCTCATTTTTACGTGATCTCCTCTGTCCCCCTTGTCACTGCAGGTACACTCCCTCTTGCCCTGAGGCATTAAGTAGGTGGGAGGGCTCAGCTGTCTGCTCCACACTTTGAACATAAAAGGCACACTTGACAGGGATTTGTTTTCTTTTGTTTTTGTTTTTGTTTGTTTTGGGGAGCCTCTCTAGGGAACTTCCTTGTTCAGACCATTAACAAGAGTCAAGATTTAGTAAATACTTCGGTTGGGAGATGTGATTGCATCATCCCGGGAGCCATGGAGTCTGTTTCTGGGGAGGACTAAATCGTTTTGTTCTTTCTCTTCTTCATTCCGTCCATTAGTTGCCAGTGTTAAGTAGGCCTTACTTTTAACCTTCTCTTTCTTTTCAACATCAGGGAGGCTGAGCCAGGAGGGGACGGCAAATCTTGGTGAAGGCTTCTCAGTGCGCGCTGGCAGGCTGGCCAAACACGAGGGCTCTGGAGGCAAACTGCCTGGCCCTGAGTGCTGGCCCTCCCCGTCACAGGGCTGGGCCCCTTGGAAAGTCAGACCAGCCTTTCGGTGCCTGAGTGTCCTCACCTGCAAGCAGGGGTGCTGATAACCTACACCGTCTCGGGGTTGTTATGGGGACTAGATAGGTTATGCTCGGTACAGCACCGAGGAACTGCGTGCTGCTCACACAGTGACGCTCGCTCGGAGAAAACTGCCAGTATCATTGTAACTAAGACTTCCGTTTTCACTTCTAACTGCACCACTGCTGACTTTCAGCATTCCCCAGAATAAATGAGGAGTGTTAAATGGTTCCCATGGGCTCTTCGCCTCTGTATCAATGACCAGCACCTGGAAAACTGGTCGCTTGATAATTTCCATGGTGAGTTAACTGACAGGACAGTGCAGCAGGGAACTGGATCCAACTTGATCAAATTCTCGGACCTTGGACAGGCGTGATGAGTGTTCAGCTCCAGGTAGACAATCTTTTGCCCGTGCTTCTAGCAAGAGCTTTTGATATCCAGTCAGACTTACCCGGGAGTATAAGAAAACTTCAACTATGCACCAGTGACACCCCCCCCCCACCTTATTTTAAGAACAAAAGGAGGAAGAAAATGTGATTTATCTGGAAATTGTAGATTTCACCTTTCAGTGATGATGGAGTATTTGTAGCAGAACAGCATTCGCCCTGAAAAGAAATGAATGAAGTTTGAATGGAAGGAATTCTGCTTGAAGATTTGGAGAACTATCAATGCAGATAGGACCCACCAGTCCTTCAGCTCAAGGGGAGAGATGAGAGAGAAGAGAAACTCAATGGAATGAGACTAATTTTCTGTGTTATCCCCTCAGGGCATTTGCCAGTTCTTGGCAGGAACAGGAGACTGAGAAACTGGAGAGAGGGAAGGTACTAAGAGTCAGAGAAAACAACATGTTAAGTGATCTCATAGGTCTGGACAGAGAAGTTGGGGGGCCGGGGGGTGGGGGGGGGGGGTGGAGAGGAAGGACATATGGAACTGTCCAAGGATTCAGACTTGAGCAGCCAAGATCCTGGAATGGGTTAAGTGAGCTGGGTGCTTGGTACAGAAGTTCCCCACAATACATTTGCAAATTAAGCTATGTGCATCAAGGGGCTTGGAAGGCCAGCAGAGTGTGGCTGAAAGAGAGTGGAATTTGCAGCACTACCGAGGTGCTTAGGGGATAAAAACTGAAGCTCAGGATTCATGGAAGAGGAGGGGCCCAAGGAAACATACCAAGGTCGCAGGTGGGAGCCCCGGACGTCTGCAGCACAGCAGTGTGAGCAAACTAGCTGTAGATTGAGGCTTTCCCTGAGGGCGAACCAGCTGCAAATCAGCTTCGTCAAGGATTAGAGGTGATGCGCCCCTCTGCTGCCTGCTGGGGGAGAAGGTGAAAGATCTTCAGAGAAACAACATCTCCAGCCTGGCTGTCCTTCACACCACGGGTTCATCATTCAATCACAGTATTCTAGGATTGTAAAGGAAGAGAAGCAAGAGAAAGAAGGCAAACCGTAGAAATTGCCTCTTGAGACCTTGAGTTCTCAGATAAGAACTCAAAGCGGTAGGTTTTAGGGGAGCCTGGCTGGCTCAGTGGGTAGAGCACGTGACTCTTGATCTCTCTGGGTTGTGAGTTTGAGCCCCACGTTGGGTGTACAGGTCACTTGAATAAAATTTCTTTAAATTACTTAAAAATCAGGGGCACTTGCGTAGCTCGATCGGTTAAGCATCTGCCTTGATTTTGGCTCAGGCTCAGGTCATGATCTTAAGGTTGGTGAGATCTATGGGGCAGAACCTGCTTGGGATTCTCTCTCTCTTCCTCTTCCTCTGCCCCGAGCTTGTTCTGTCTCGCTCTGTCTCTCTCAAAGTAAATAAATTGAAACTTGAAAAAATATATTACTTAAAAGTTAGAAAAAAAAAAAGGTAAAGTGGTATGATTCAGCTGTTCAGAAAATAGATGACAAGATAAAATATTTCATCAGAGAAATAGAATCTAGTTTTAAAATCACATGAAAATTAAATATATGTAATAGTTGGCATTTTAAAAAAAGTCAGCAGGTCAGTTTAACTGCAGCTTGGACTCAATGGTAGAGAGAGTATTAACCTCGAAATTTGTAAGTAGAAAGAAACTCTCCAGACTGAAGCATACAGAGCCAAAAGGAAGAAATATTAAGAGCGTAACAAAGATAATGAGCCATGTCATGAAGTCCTAACACGTGTGTAATTAAAGTCTCAGGGGTTGGAGGACCAGAAAGTGGGGCAGAAACTATATCATGGAGAATCAAAGAAAAATCATGATGGTCTCTCCAACCACATGTGCAAGAAGTTCGGTGCACTGCAAGCCAGGTAAGGACAAGAAGGTCACACCCCTAAACTGCTGAACAACCAAGGGCAGCTGAAAACAATCACAGCAGCACCCAGATTGGGGTGTGGGGAGGAGGGGACACTCCTATGACATCGTCCAAAGATTGGGAGCTGAAATCTCAGCAAAAACATGAAAAACAAGACCTCAATGAAGGGCCAGAGCAGTATGATTTCCAGCCACCACGTGCTGTCCCCGACCCAGTATCTTTCAAGGGTGAGTGAAGTGAAGACCTTTCCACATAAGCTAACGAAAAAGAAATGCAAAGTGCAAAAGGTAACTCTTCAGGCAGAAGTAACTGCACAGGTCACAGGGGAACTGTGCAAAAGGAAGGAAGGAAGGAAGGAAGGAAGGAAGGAAGGAAGGAAGGAAGGAAAGGGAAGGAAGGAAGGAAGGAAGGGCAATGAATAGGTAAAATACGTGGCTAAGTCAAATAAATATGACTCTCTGAGCAATGGTAATAATGCCTATGTTTTTAAAATGTATGTTGAGGGGCGCCTGGGTGGCTCAGTTGGTCAAGCGTCCCACTTTGGCTCTGGTCATGATGTCATAGTTCACGAGTTTGAGCCCCGCGTTGGGCTCTGTGCTGACACCTCAGAGCCTGGAGCCTGCCTCGGATTCTGTGTTTCCGTCTCTCTCTGCCCCTTCCCTGCTCACGCACTGTCACTGTCTCTGTCAAAAATAAATAAAATAGATAAAATGTATTTTGAAATAAAATTAATGCCAATAACTCAAAAATGAGGAGGGTAAGTGGAGTTAAGATATTCCAAGTATACAGTGCAATAATGTGATAAACGTGTAAATGCTTGTACTAACAATATATGCAACATATCCATCAGCCCGGGAAGTTTCCCGGCAAATTATTTCAAAGAGGGAACCACTCTTCTCTGCTAATACTTCCTGGAAATGGAATCACCCAGGAGTATCAGACAGGTACATATAACTATGCGAGGGGCTTATCCGTGTTACCGCCTAAACCCTAGTTTGGATGTTTTTACTACAGAGTACTTAATCCATTCTAAACATATACAAGGGTTTGTGTATCACCTCTGTTGAGGGGCATTTGGGTTGTATCCGGTTTTGCCTAGTATGAATGATGTCGCACGAACGTTGTTGTAGAAGCCTCTTTGGATGTTGGCATTCATTTTTCTGGGGGAGTGAATAGCAATATTCCTAGGTAACGGGGCAGGTCAGGTTTTTCACTGTATGAGAAACTGCCAAATATTAGGAAAGTCGTGCTAAATTACAGTGCAATCAAGATCACGCAGTAATACCGTACACACTCCAATGCGGGAGGGAGAGAGGAAACAGCTTTAAAAATACCTATTTTTCTAGGCTTTTCGTCTTCACTTTGTTCCCAATGCTGAAGGCCCCCCTGAAGGTGGCTGTGGTCACACCGAGTCTCACCACCAGCCTATTCGGGAGACTCCAAGGCAGCCCACCCAAGAATCACTCAAAACGCCAGGTAGGAAGAGACCTTCCCTCCCCAGTCGTGGCTCTGCCACTCTTCCGCTCGGTGCCACTCAACTCGGTTTCTGGCTCTTCCTTTTCATCCCTCTGGTCCGTGACCTAGATTTCACTGGAGCGTGTTGGCCGCGGACCTCCTGTCAGTGGCTTTAAAGCAGCGCAGGCAGGAGCCCGAGGGACCCCCTTCGCCCAGAGGACACCGAAGAGACTCCGCTCTGCCGGGAGGGCCGCGGGGCGGCGCAGAGCCAACGGGCTGGCGGAGGAAGAGCGCGCACCCGACGTCTGCCCCGGGGCCCCTCGTCCTAGAGGCGGACACCCTGCGTTCGGTGCGATTCCCGAGGCCAGGCTGCTGAGGGCGCTAGGGTCCCGTCCTTGGGGGCGGGTGGCGGGGCGTTGCGGGGTCCTTTGCCGGGGCCGCTTCGGGGGCGCGGGCTCCTCGCCCGCAGGGTCGTGGCTGTTTCCAGGGCCTTGGGCGGTTCAAGCGAAGTCGGCGGCCCGATAGTGTGGCCGAAATGCCGCTTTTGGGGGTTAGAGCCGGAGACCAGGCCGCCTGCCTCGTTTCCGTAGTGTAGTGGTTATCACGTTCGCCTCACACGCGAAAGGTCCCCGGTTCGAAACCGGGCGGAAACAGCTTCCTTTTACCACTACCCCCCCCCCCCCCAACCCCAACCCCGCCCCCCATCTATTGTCCTTTAAAACGCAAAAAGAACGAGGGCCGGAGTCCCACCGCCACCTGAAAGCCTTCTCAGCACTCGACCACCAGGCCTGGCCGCTGTGTGTCTGCTCCCAGTCACCTTGGAGAGCGGGCCACACCCAGTTAGTCACTCCAACAAGGGCACGCAGGACGAGGCCCACTTCAGGTTACCTCTACTTCCACGCATCCGCTGACCTGCTCATCTGGCGCCTCCGTCTGCCCGACGGGCTCACAGCGACCGTGGCTCTGAAAAGCAGCACGTTCTTCCCTGGGCGGCACATTTGCGCAACAGGTGTATTTATTTGCCTGACAGAACGCAAAGAACACAAACCAGCTGCACCTGGGACCCGAGCCAAAGACGCGTAGGTGAGGCGTTTCAGGCTCCACCTAATGAGCCCATGGGGACACCAAAGGAGCCCGTCCCCGTGCCGTCGTCAGGACAGCTCTGGAGCTACTTCGGAAGTCGCCAAGTAGAGGGACTCCGCCCCTCCCCCCCGCTGAGAGCCGAGTCCGCACCTTACCCATCAGCAAACGAGGCTCAGAAAGAGAGCACGGCCTTGGCTCTGCAACACACACGGCTCCAGCTGGACTAGAGTGTGGCACAGGCCAGTCACCTTGTGGTCAGGGCCCAAGGGGTCGCTGAGGCTGGAAGAGGTGGTGAGCAGCAGGGCAAGGGCTGGGAGCCTTGTGCGGCTGCATTCAGCCCTGCGCCGCTGGGAATCGCCTCCGCTTGTGCTCTGTCCGCCTGGGAAATGTCACCTTGACTTTCAGGGTTTTCATCTGCAGGGGCCGAAGCAGGGATCCTGTGTGGGTGGATTCCCCGGGATCGGATCGGTGGGATGGGATTTGGATTTTTCACCGCTACTGCTCAGGTTCGATTCCAATCCAGGAGACTTTGTGGCGCTGTCTCCATACTTAGGATTTGCCTTTTCATCCCCCAGAGTCTGGTGTGCACCCAGGGACGCTTGCAGAAGTGGCTGTGCACTGAGCCCCTAAAATACGGGAGGTCAGGAGTCCGGGTCCTTGTAATGGCCAGGCTGGGAGAGGAGAGCTGGGATGAGAAGCCAGGCCAGCGGCTCCCTTCCATTCACCTCAGAAACCCAAGGTCTCACTTCAAGCATTTTCCTCTAAAGAGAACCTGGCACTTGACTTTGTCACTCCTTTCAAACAAACAAACAAACAAACAAACTTTGAAACATACCAAAACAGTTGCCAGAATGGTCACATCCTATATCCCTCACCCAGGTGCACCAGTTAACATTGCCCCACATTTGTTTTCTCATTCTCGCTCCACATGTACAGACAGGACTTGTGCAGTCATCTCCAGATGATTGTTTGGTCCGCGGTTGCTCCTTTGCCTTGGGCAGTGTCCCGCAGAACCAGCCTCTGCAGGACCTTTCCTCCAGGGCCAGGGGAGGGCTTTGTCCTCTGGAGGAGAGCCCTCCTGTTCCTTCAGGAAGCAGACACCTGTTCCCTTCAGGCTGTAGAGAAGCTTCAGGCAGGCAGGCGGTTGGTTCTTCGGCTCTCCTGGAGAGGGCAGGCCAGGCGTGTCCTGTGCTTGTAGGAACACGTCCAGGTTGTCGTGCCCCCAGCACCGGCTGCCCTCCGGACTCCTCCTGGTGGCTTTGGTGGGCAGTGGATCTAGGGTGAGCCTGAGCTCTAGAACCCCCCCACCCGGGGAGAGACCCTTCAGGGAAGTGCAGCTGCTGCCCCCTGGATCCTCCTGCCCTCCAGGCTCTCCTGCCCTGCAGGGATCTTCAAGGGTCCTGGCCCAACGGAAGGTGAAGGATCCTTTCCCCGTGGTGGGAGGATGAGGGGGAGCGGGTGGGAAAGTCTTCAAGGGGAAGGGGAAGTTTTCAAGAGCTTTCCAGGATTGTCTGCCTTGGCACTGTCAGGTAGGTGGCTGCCCTGTGATAATGGTGCTTGGTCTTATCTCGTCCTGTCCTTGAGCTTGTCCTGGCTCCACTCTGAGTCCAAGCAGACACAGGCAACCTGATTTGTGGTGTGTATTCAGTTGAGCCCCTTCCCCAAGTGGGGTAGTGACTGAGCTTCTATTTCCAGGACCCAAGGGGGGCGTGCAAGGACGCTATTGATGGGGTTTTGTCCCCCTCACCCTTTTCTTTCTCTGCCTCCGCCCTTCCTTCCTTCTCTTTCTTTTCTTTCTTTTTTTTAAAGATCAAGAGTCCCATGCTCTCCGGATTGAGCCAGCCAGGCACCCCTCCTACTTCCTTTCTTGCTGAATCTGTAACCCGGGAAAACAGACAAACAAAAAACCCTGTTTAGATGTAGATAAATTGCTCTCCGTGCACTCAGGTACAAGGGGAAAACATCAAGTGGATAGAAAGGATGAATCTCGAATACGTTTAAACACTTTAAAGGATTTTAATAATTTACATATAATGGCACAGAACATGTTTATATCATGTCATATTTCTAAAGAGGACTTTTTGTGTGCATCCGACTGGTTTAATAGTTGTGGCCTAAAAACTGTTTTATGTTGTCTTCCAGGTTTTCTAATAATATAGAAAATATTGGTAGATATATTCTAGTTTATACAGGTCTTGGATTTATTTTCTCTTCAAATTCCTGGTGACACTTAGCCACCTAAATTTCCTATATTGGTTTTACTGGCCCAATAAGCGCACTTCAATTCCAATAGTATTTAAGGAGTTTATACAATATGAAATTATGTGTTTCAGTACATTAAAGAGATCCTATAAGATTTGTAAATGGAGAGTAAGTCTTAGAAGTCTGGAACTCATAGTGACTTAATTATTCTTACAATATTTTGGGGTAAAGGTTTTTAGGTATTTTATATTTTTATATTCCACATGCATTTCTCCATTATGTGTCGAGTCAATTTGCAATTTTAAGATCTACTGTTATCTTTACATTCTTCCAATGATATTAAACTGAGTTAGGGGCGCCTGGGTGGCGCAGTCGGTTAAGCGTCCGACTTCAGCCAAGTCACGATCTCGCGGTCCGTGAGTTCGAGCCCCGCGTCGGGCTCTGGGCTGATGGCTCGGAGCCTGGAGCCTGTTTCCGATTCTGTGTCTCCCTCTCTCTCTGCCCCTCCCCCATTCATGCTCTGTCTCTCTCTGTCCCAAAAAAAAAAAAAAATAAAACGTTGAAAAAAAAAATTTAAACTGAGTTAATTAATGTATCATCTTAGCCTAGAACTTTTCTAATTAAGGGAGAAAAAACAAAACACTTTTAATATAATGCTGCTGCACATATTTAGACATCATATAGAGTAGCTGTGGGCAACAGGTTCAGAGGAGGTGTGGGGACCTTGAGGAGATATTGGTGAGGGTGAAAAACACATGCAACGTCTGCTCCAGGAAGTAAAGCGCTGTCAGGGAATGGTAGGGCAACTTTAAAAGATATGAGTGATCAGAGTTCCTGAAAAGACTGGGACTGGGGGTAAAGAAGCAATTTTTGAGGAGACAACAACAGAAGGACTTCCAGTCATTATAATGATTGTAAACCCACCGATCCAAGGAGCCGAATGAACATGACGAATGAGCACAAGAGACAGGAAGAAAACCGTATCTAGTCACATCATAATTGTATTGCTCAAATCCATGGAAAAAGAAAGCAAAAACAAAAACAACTGTGCAGAAGCACCCAGAGGAAAAAGACATGGTACGTACAGAACACAAAAAGTAAACGTGATGTCAGTTTTCTCCCCAGAAGCGGTGCAAGTGAGAAGGCAATGGAGCAGCATCAAAGTCAAGGTGGAATTCTATGCCTCCCCTCCAAAAAAGGCTTTCAGAAATGAAGGTGAATGACATTGGAAGACATACAAATGCTGAAAGACTACATCACCAGCAGAAATGTTAAATCCTCCAGGAAGGACACTGATACCAGATGGGAATCTGCATGTAGCCAAACGGATAAAGGACAACAGAATGGTAACCGCATGGGGAAAAATTTATATATATATGAATATATTACATACACACACACATACATATATATACATACATACGCACACATGTATACGTATATATACATATATGTGCACCCACACACATATGGTTTTTAAATTATTATTTAAATCTCTGAAAAAAACGTGGAGCAGATGAAACGAAAGTGATAACGATGGGTTTTGGGCTTTCTAACATGCAAAGTGAAACGCGTGATAGCTGCAGCCTAAAGGTGGGCAGGGGAGTAATGGGAAGAGGCATGGGATCACTTGGAGGGAAGCTGGCAAGTTACAGATGTATATGTTATGAAGCCCAAAGCAGTAGCTGAAATAACAAAAGAAAGAGTGATAGGCGATAAGCCCACGGGGCGGGGAAGTCGGATCATACAAAAACCATGTAAACGCTACGTTATTAGAGCAATTGCTCTTCTAGGACTCTACCCTGTAGAGAAATGTTGGTACAAGTGACCAAAGATGTGTACAAGAATGAGGACTAAAGCAGTGTTTGTAACCATAAAATTCTAGAACCAACTTAATGTAAAGAATCTAAGGAAGGGGCTAAATAAATACTAGCACAAACAAAGGGTGGAAGAAACTGCATTGTTGGAAGGCATTCAGAGGGTTCTACTCTTTCGAGGACTTCTGGATTCCCAGCGACCGGTTCTCCTCCAGAGCTCTCCCGCTCTCATCCGTGAGGACCTTAGGTCCTCTGGCTGTGCTGTGCGCGAGTGCCAAACGCTTTCTACGTTCTAGAAAAGAACTACCGCGTCCCTGGGTGGGCTCGAACCACCAACCTTTCGGTTAACAGCCGAACGCGCTAACCGATTGCGCCACAGAGACCTTCGGGAGAGGAGGCCCCGCCCACAGCCCGATAGAGAGCACAGAAGGCCCTCAACGCTAGGAGGAGCCACCCGCCTTCTGTCTGAGGCTAGCGGCGCCTGAGGGAAGCTGAACGCCGCTGGGCTCCCCGGACGGCTCTTCCCGTTTGTTCCGCCTTCACCCGGCCTTCGGCGGGGCCGCTGGGGCTCCCCTCGGCTGCGGTCGCTGTGGGGGAAGCTGGAGAGCCGGCGGGGTGGGGCGTGGTCCAAAGGGGCAAACGCCAAAAGAGAAGCGGGGGAGGCGTGGACGCGGACCACGAGACTTCCTAGGGCGCCTGTGCAGAGCCACCAGCCCAATCCGGGGACAAGGAGAATGGTTTTTGATGGTTTTTCTTCCTCGCGTGTCAGAATGGAGAAGAAGGGAAGGAGAATCCAAGGGCGGCCCGCAGTTGTCCGGGAACGAAGCAGCGCGGAAACTGGAATGACTTTGCGGCAAAAGTGCTCGAGCGCCGGCCGGGCTTGTCATCGGGCTGGTGGCGCGCCGTGATCGTATAGTGGTTAGTACTCTGCGTTGTGGCCGCAGCAACCTCGGTTCGAATCCGAGTCACGGCAGTATCTGGAGCACTCGCCGTTCCTCTCTTTTTACTTTGGGTTTCAACCTGCCCCGGCTGCGCCCCTTACCTGGGGGACAGAGAGGGCCCCGTGCTTTCCGCTGGCCACCCCGCGCCACCACGTCTTCACCCGAAGGGAAGGGAAGGAAAGGAAAACTCGCCACAGCACTAACCTGGCGACCTTCTCCGTTCCGTTGGACTCTGACCTCAAGTCAAATCAACTAAAGGGCTCATCTCCAGCGCCGCTCCAAAATGGCACAGTCCTCGATGCCCTCTACCTGTCCAGCAAGGAGCCTCATATGGTGGGCTCTAGTTGCTGCCAAACGGCGTCTCTGTGGCCCTCAAAATCTAAAGGGTCTGAAAGACCACACAAAAGGTTCCATCACCTAGGTGACACCTCCTCCATAGACCTGTTTGTCGGCTTGAACCTTGGCCCCTGCGAATCAATCTCTGCCTCCGCGGACTTTTTCCATTCTTGGCTCTCTATGATCCTCCTTAACCGTCCTCACGGTGAGCTCCCTCGTTACTTGCGGTGCGCTCGCAAGGCTTTTAAATGCCTTCGGGCAGCCGCTTTCCACGCCAAAAGGTATTCATCGGGATACCACCTGGAGTTGTGGTCGTGCCACATCTTTGTCAAGAGTGGGGGTGTCCCTCTCTTTATCATGTTGCCGTGCTGCTGGGAGTAGGGCTATCTCAATGTGACTTTAGTATCCATTTCTCTGAGGGCTGAAAATATTGAGCACTCGTTTACGTGCTATGTCGGCCTTGTGTATCTTCTTTTCCCGAGGATCTGTTTCATGTCTTTTACCCATCTAAAACACTTGAGTTGTTTGATTTTTTTCTTTTAATTAGCAGTTTGGGGGAGCTCCTCACACATTATAATGACAGGTTAGGGGGTTTGTATGCTTTCTCCCTTGCTTGCTTGCTTGCTTGCTTGCTTGCTGGTTTTGTCAGATGGGTTTTGTGAACACGTTCTCCCTGTCTGTCGCTTGCTGTTTTCATCGTCTTCCTGGGGTCTTTGGATGAGAAGATGTGGTTAATGTTGATGAAGTCTAGGTTATCATGTCTTTTCTTTTAGACGTATTTTCCCCCTGGGTCTTGTTTACTAAATCTTTGCCTACCACCTAGTCACAAAGTGTCCTCAAAAAGTGCTTTATACCTTTACCTTTTATGTTTTATGAGGCACCTCCAATTAACATTTGTGTGTACTGTGAGGTGGAAATAAAGCTGTTTCCCTCTCCCCCCCCCCCATATTGAACCTATTTCCTTTCTCCGTTGAACTGCTCTTCTTGAAAACGAATTCACCAGGTCAGCTGTGGGTCCATTTGTCTGTGTGTGTCTCCCGATGCCACTGGCACATTGCACGGTACTATAGGGGCTCAGAGTAAGTCTTCAAGTCCGGTAGCGTAAGCCACACCACCCACACAACCACCCGTTTTGTTCTTTTTCACACAGTGCAATACACTTGAGACGTGTAACAACTTATGTAACCAACACGCAGGTCCAGACCTGCCGTCACTTCATCCCGCTCACTTCCGTGTGGGACACAGGATTCCCCCCCCCCCCCCCCCCAGACGTAGCGGTTACCCCCCGGTGGTCAAAGATCCTCTGATGTACCCCACCCTCCGGGGAGAAGGAATCTCCAGTTGTCTGCGGGGCCGCTGAACAGGCCAAATGTCCGGTGGGCACGCTGCAGGGGCAGCAGGCTGTAGGGCGGGGCGGGACCCGGAATCCAGTCGTTCAGGGCCGCCGGGTCTTCCTTGAAAGCCGTCTCGGTCCGCGCGCCGCCTCCGTCGCTGCGTCCCTCGGAGTCCTTTGGGGGATGTTGAGGACCGCGGGGTCTCACGCCGGGCGGGGTCCGCCCCTCGCGCCCCCTCACGGCGACCTCGCATCCGCACGCGGCCGCCTCGCGAAGGCGAGACTCCCGGGCAGCTCTGGGGTGCGGCCCGGACCCGGCCACTTGTGGACCTGCCAGCCCTCGGCGTCTCCTGCGGGCTCTTGCTTTGGAGAGAGCGGGGAGGGAAGGTCCTTAGGGAAGGACTCCTGGGAGGACGGATGAGCTCCCAGAAAGCCCGAGGCCTTCCAGAGCGCAGGGGGAAACTGTCACTCTGGTGAGAAGCAAGGAGAAGGAAGGGCTCCGTCGGTTTCCTGGTGGTCTAGTGGCTAGGATTCGGCGCTTTCACCGCCGCGGCCCGGGTTCGATTCCCGGTCAGGGAAGCGGGGCTTTTCTTTGGCTTTTGGTTTTGTAGGTTGGTTGTTGGGCTTTGGTTTTTTGGTTTTTTTGGTGCCCCAATCTTCCTTTCATCCCCGGAGCTGTGCTGGCCGTCATCTGCGCTGCGCACCGCACCGACTCTTCCTTCACCTTCAGCGCTCCGGGGAAAGGACGCCAGGCCGCTCTACACGGCGCACTGTGCTTGCTGGGCTCCAAGTCAGCCGCCCCCAGGAGTGGCCTCAGAGGGCGACTAAGCATCTGGCTTGGGTTCACACTGTCGTGCAGAGGTTCAGATTCCTGTGGGGCCGCCCCAGGGACGCAGATCCGACCGAGTTCTGGAGGCCAAGCACGTCGCGGTGTTGCTGTGGACCCCTGGACACCGGCTGGTGGGCCGAGCCTCTCAGCTCAGTCCGCGCGTAAAAGGCTTACTTGGCGTTTGGGAGAGGTGCCTGGACGCGATACCCTCCCGGCCTGAGAGGCAGGGGAGGGGAGCGGTGGGAGGGGAACGGGTCCTCCTGGAAGGCTGTCCCATTCGCAGACTAAGCGGTCTAGCGAGGTGATGTGAAGTGACCCAACAAAGGCAGCATGTCAAGTGCGCACAAAATGGAAAACTGTTGTCGCTGCCGTAAGCCGGGGTAGGAGTGAGCATCAACACCAGGATGTCAAAACGATGACATCACAGTCAAATCCGTTTCTACAAGGGCTGTTGCATTTAACGCCCCCGTAGACTCTATACACCAGGCCCTGGGCACGTTTTCCTTTTTCCCTTCGATACCGGCTCCGAAGACCTGTTGGGGTACATGCGATGTCCACTGTGAGGCACGAGGAGAGCGAGCGAGGGCAGGGGGAGTTGCTGCCGACCTGGACTGCAGAGGCGGCAGCGCAGGGACCGCGGGTCGGTGGGTGTGGAGCCGCTGCTGAGAGACCGACCGCTTAAGGGGTGGGGTGGGGGGCGGTTAGCGGGCAAGGGGTGGGAGCGGGGAGGTGGAGGGAGTCGCCTGAACTCTTTGCGGAGAGTGGTTTGGAAGAAGGGCGAGGGTTGGGGGGAGGGGGAGGGGGAGGGCGGTGACCCTGAGCGAACCAAGCGGGGACAGAAGTGTGCAGTGTGCTTGGCGAGCCCACGCTCACACCATAGGGGAGAGTCGTGGCCCCGAAGGTGGTCTTCCCGGAGCCGAGGCTCGGCTGTGGCCCTCCCGTTGTCCTGGCGCCTGCGGTGCCCTCAAGCGCAGCGAACTCAGCTGCCCCCCGCCTGTTGGTGGGGGACCGCTTTCGGTGGCCTCTCCATGTTCTCCCCCTGCTCTCTTAGGTGGTAGGACTACTTCCCTTGCTCCCGTGCCGGCCCGCCGGAGACGCTGTCCTCCAAGCCGGAGAAAATTGTCCCGTGCCTCTTCCTACCCCTCTTTCTTTAGCACCGACATTGCGCGGGGTCCAGAGAGCCCTTCCGGAAACCTTGGGGCTCACGTCCTCCCTCCCTCCCTTCCCCCACAGGCCTATACGAGGGGCAGGGGGTCCCAGAATCCCTTAACCCGGTAGGTGGGGGTTTTTTGTCTTTTGTTTTTGTTTTGGTTTGGTTTGGTTTTTTGACCCTGTGTACTTTGTGGCTCTTTCTCCGTAGCGTTGTCAAACCGAGGGCCAGAATTACCTTCTCTCCCTTTTGTTTGTACTCACACCCCGGGCTCATGCGCAGGGTGGCATCAAGTGACCGCTTTTTAGGAGACTGCCTGGACGAAACATGGATGGTGTGTTGGAGGTGCAGAATATAACCTGGTGGGCAAGAGGCACCGCATGGTTCTCACAGGTTTCCCTTCTCTAGCGTGTCACACTCCAAGAGGTGCGGGATTTTTAAATTCATCCCTGCCATCTGGGTGATGCTGAAGGCATAGTTTTCAAAGTCAGAAAATACAATCTATTTCATGTTGGTTTAAGAGGTGCTTTTGGGGTGTGTGTGTGTGTGTGTGTGTGTGTGTGTGTGTGTGTGTGTGTTTCCTTAAGCTCAGTTGGTACCTTTAAAAACATAGAGCCTAAAGGCAGATGGCAAGCTTGCAGGTGCCAGCACAAAAAGTGAAAATAGAGGCATCAAAGCTCCTTACGTTCCTAGGTGGATTGCCAAGATAGCTTCTTTTGTCTTCTGTTCGGGGACCTTGAGAGCGAGGAACACGGAAGACACAGACGCTTTCAGTCCCAGGCTCACTTGAGAAGTATTAGAGGAGGTCCCCACTACATTAAGGTGGGACCCTAAAGTCCTAAGCCCTTGGGGGTAGGAGTGATGCCATCTAGTCCTGCTGCATCACTCCTACCCCTGCAAGTCCCGGGGCTCTTTGGACAAGGAAGGCAGCCTTGGCTCTACAAGCAGTATAAGGAAAAGGAAAGTTTAAAAAGCCCATGAGAATGAATGAATGAATGAATGAGCGAGCGAGCAAGCAAGCAAGCAAGCAAGTGGCGGCTGGCTGGCTCACTGGGTAGGGCAGGTGACTCCTGATGCTCGGGGTTGTAAGTTACGGCCCCACAGAGGTTACTTAAAAATAAAATCTTTAAAAGTACAATAAAATAAGGGCATCTGGGTGGCTCAGTCAGTTGAGCGTCCGACTTTGGCTCAGGTCATAATCTCACAGTTTGTTGGTTCAAGCCTCATGTCGTTCTTTGCACTGACAGTGTGAGAGGCCTGGTTAGTATTCTCTCTGTCTCTGTCTCTGTCTCTCTCTCAAAAATGAATACACATTTAAAAAAAAAATAGAATAAAATAAAAGGCCCATGAGGAAACTGTGGCCATGGGCCTGACCTCTAGTGGATTTAGCTTTGAGTACACATAGCCTGGGTAGTCTGGGAAGCCTTAGGACGCCAAGTTGGTGTGGTCTGTTCCCTAGCCAGTAACAAACCCCAAGGGCCTGCCACAGGGGAATATATTCAAAGGAGAACGTACTCATCCGAGGGCTGTAGAGGGCTATAGAGGTACCTACCTTCCAATAACACTTCCAGAGAATCAGCTAGCATCTAGAACTCAGTTATAAGACATAAGAACAAAATCTCATGGATCTAGAATTTTAGAGATGCTTCTATCAATCCTCGTATCAAATCAGACATGAAGATGGAAATTAGGAAATATTCTGAGTCAAACAAAACTGAAAATACTGCATCTCCTGCACAAGGTGTGGTGAAACCAGTCTTCAGGGGACAATACACAGCCTTAAGTGTAAATCGAGACAGTTAGGGCTGATTGCTAATGAGCTAAATCTCCATCTCAAAGAGTTACAGAAAGAATAACAACAACAAGGGCAGGTAGGAGCAGAAATTATATACAAAAGCAGGACTTTGAAAATAAGAAACAAAGTTAAAAAATAAATACAAAGAAAAAAGAAAATTAGAAATAAATATACAAAAGAGAAAAGTCAATGGTTGGATCTTTGAAAAACACTACTCTGCTAAAACTGGGAGGAGGGAAGAAGGAAGTCACTACTACTGAACTGGTAGACTTAAGGAAACAATAAATGGATATTATAAACACATATATACCAACCAATTAAAAGACTTAAGGGAAATGTATGTCTTGTAGTAATGATTTGCGCGGAGGGCGGGGGGAGGACTAGTCCTACAACCTTAAAAAAAAATTTTTTTTTAGAATTCAAAAATCTTCCTGCAAAGAAAGCTGAAGGACCAAAAAAGTTCATTCGAAAAAATGACTCCAAAGCCCAGAAATTTTAAAAGCGTCAAAAGATGGCAGAATTCCCCAACTTATTTTTATGAGTTTGGATTGAAACCAAAAACTTCCCAAAAGGCAACATGAAAAACAGAATTACAGGCCTGACTTATTGCTGAGTATACATAGCTACAAACATTCTTCAAAATATTGAATCTAGCTAGCTAGCTAGCTAGCTAATGTTTATTTTTGAGAGAGAGAGAGAGAGAGAGAGAGAGAGAGAGAGAGAAAACACGGGTGGGGGGAGGGGCAGAGAGAGAGGGAGACACAGAAGGCACAGAGCCCCAGCAGGGCTGGAACCCACCAACCCTGAGATCATGAGCTGAGCTGAAGTCGGACGCTTAACCAACTGAGCCACCCTGGACTCCCTGATTCCAGATGTATATTTAAAAATATGTTATGACAAAAATTGGTCTTAATCTAGGAAAACAGGTGATAATCATTAGAAAATAAATTAAGGGGCACTTGGGTGGCTCAGTCGGTTAAGTGCCCCACTCTTGATTTCAGCTCAGGTCATGATCTCAGGGTTTGTAACATAGAACCCGAGTTGGGCTCTGTGCTCACAACTCGCAGTGCTGAGCCTGGTTGGGATTCTCTCTCTCCCTCTCTCTCTCTGCCCTTCCCCTGCTCCCATGTGCTCCTGTTCAGCCGCTCTGTCTCTGTCTCTGTCTCTGTCTCTCTCTCTCTCTCTCTCAAAATAAATAAACTTAAAAAGAAAATAAATTAATTCATCATATTAACAACTTAAAGGAGGAAAATCGTAATCACTAAAACACAGAAAAGGTGTTTGAAGAAATTCATTATCAGTTTATGATTTTTAAAAACCTCTTAGCCTAACAGGAATAGAAGAGAACAGCCCTAATCTGCTTAAGGGTAGCTTCCAAACCAAAAACAAACAAAACACCTTCAGCACACATTACAGTTGATGATAAAATACTGATCTGTCCTCTCCCCTCCCCCCCTTACCCGGTCAGGAACCATCAGAAAGCAGACGAATAGGCCACCTTGACCAGTTCTCTTCACCACTGTCATGGAGATCTTAGCCAGTGAGAAAAGGCAAGAAAATTGATGAGAAATGAAAAATGAAAAATGAATACTATCATTATTGGCATACATGAAATAAACTGCTGAAACTATAAAGAGAATTGAGTGTATTTTTGGTACATACACAAAATCAGAGAAAGGGGGCTATGATGAGGATTCAGAAAACGAAGGTATTGAAAACAGTATCAATGTTCAATGATCATAGCATATCATAATTCAATCCCAGGTACTGGGGTGGTGGTGGGGGGTGGGGGAATATGATCCCTACCTCCACCATAACCCAAATCATTTCAATGTGGACCGGACACCGAAATGTGAAATGAACTCACAAGGGATTCCAGTTGCTATTAACGTAGCAGCGTATTCCTGTGATCTCAAATCTCAAGGGTAAGCAAGGATTTAAGAAATAAGACAAAAAGATGAATTCTTAGTGACGAGGCTGATCAAGTGGACTACCTCAAGAATCTCTGCTCACCAAAGCACAGAATCAAGGGTAAAAAGTCAAGTCACAATTTGAGCGAATATACTTGGCAGCCAAAGAGATTTAATGACTGCTTGCAAAACAAGAGGAAAAAGACCGACCTATAGAAAAGTCACCACGGTGGGGGGTGGGGGGAAACCTTATAGGAGAAAATTCAAGTGGCTAACAAACGTGTAACGGTGCTCCAATTCATAACCAGTAAGGGCTTTACAAAGGAAACCCCAATGAGAGAACATTACAGACAGGCAAATAACACCACTACTAATTAAATGGGGGTAGGGGACTAGGTAGAAGGTTCTGACCTGGTAAAGCATGGGAGTAAAGGGCTAATACTATTTTACTTCTTCATCTGTGTGCGGGTTACACAGGTGTGTACATTACAATCAGTTGTTATGCTGTACACGCAGATTCTGTGCATTTTATGTATCTTACAATTTTTCAACACCCCTCCTCACACACACCCTGATGAATCCTATGAACAGAGAGAAGGTGGTTGAGATTCCAAGATTTTGTTTCACGAAGAAAGGTGAAACCACATGCCTCCAAGGACATCCCTATGCAGACCAGATCCATGAAGTTGAGTTTTGGGTTGATGTGAAGTCAAAGAGTACTCTCCCAGAGCCAACCGTGATGGAAAATAATCTGTGAAGGCTAAATGCCTTTAGTTGTGTCATTTGAACACTCTGAAAAGGCTGTAGGCGGGAGCCATAACGTTTCAGATCTCTCCTCTGCTGTCTCATTGCTTAATTCACAACCCACAGCTCCTTTTTTCTCCTCTCCTTTAAGCTCTCCAAAATATTCTCTTGCAGTCCTGCCCTTGTGGGGTCTCCTCCCCCCCCCCCCCCCCCCCCCGCGCCTTTCCTATATCTTCTTCATTGAAGATGGAGGCAAGAAGAGGGGGAGGAGGAGGAGACCGCCTGAAAACGGAACAAGTTTCTCACAGGCCCAGGAGAGGGTAAGGCAGGGAGGCAAAGACATGTATTTTGTTTGTTTGTTTGTTTGTTTGTTTCCTTCCCAGCTAACAGTCAAGGGGAATTTTGAGGGGTTGTTACAGGCTCTAACATCTTTACTCCATCCAGCAGGTAAGTCATCAGTTTCCTTTATGTAAATCAGAACTCCTCCTCCCTCCCCAGGCCCCACCCTTAGATCCTCATTCCTGTTGACAGAGAAAATTGTGTGTCACAGCTCAGAATTTATTCGTTAAAATTTCAGATTTCCAAGAATCTAAAAATAATGACTAAAACGACTTCAATGGTTCCAACACAGTATGGCCATCGTTCTGCCCTCAAAAGTAGAAAGACAGCCTCAGAATAACAAAACTCTTGAAATTGAATAAATCAAGTTTAGTTTTAAAACGGAAAGGGCGGGGGGAACTCCTCCCCCCCCCCCCCAAATCTTCGATTTTAAGCTACTGTTAGAGGAATCCGCCAGAGATTTTTCGGATGAAAATTAATCACCCGCAGTCTCCAACGCAGTCACGCACTTAGTGCCCTCAAATGGGAATCCTTTCGAAGGAGCGTCCAAGAGGTAGAAAACAAACCCGGATCTACAGTTCCCAGAGTCTTCAGTTCTTTTCCCCTTATTAAAAGTCTACTTTAAGGGCTAACACCTGTTGGGGCGCACTGCCAGGCACGCGGCATCCTCGCCGGAACGGCCACGCGCCCGCGGGACGCGCGCAGGCGGCGGCGGCTGATGACCTGAACCCACGCGTTTACAGCAGCTCCACGCGGGTCCACGCGGGTTCCTCCCTACCAGCCTCCACCTTTATTCAGGCTCAAGGGTGTCTGCAAGGCCCCGCGACTGCTGTCCTCCCGAGACACTTTGGTGTCTCGATCCTCGCTCTGCACTGAGACGTGGCCCGGCGGCCAACCCAAGGCCCAGCACGGGCATCGGTGACCTGGTGGCTCTTTGGGTTCCGCGGCTCCCCCAGGGCGAGGCTGAAGGTAACTGTGGTCTTAGATCCAAAGAGTCTAAACCGCAGACCCCGCGGTGTCACCTGCGGGGGGCGGGGGGCGGGGGGAAGAAAGGTACCAACCCGGGAGCGAGCTGGTCGCCGCGCGGCACGCCAAATGCACTTACGCATTTAGACACAACCCCAGTGTAGGTCGACTGCTTAGTCAAGCTTTCTGCTCAGAAGCCACCCTGCGGAGTTTGGTTCTCATTTTCCTACTCCTGGAAGCCAGAATCACGAGATGCTCGGACTTGCCTTGTGCAACAGGTAAAACAAAGAGGAGGCGCCTCCTGAAGCGAGAGGGGGCGCGGCCAAAAGGAAAGCAGGGTAGGATGCATTGGCCGGGAATCGAACCCGGGTCTCCCGCGTGGGAGGCGAGAATTCTACCACTGAACCACCAATGCTTCGCTCTGGGCCAGGTGCGTGATGGGTCTGTGGAAACAACCTCCAGAGCGACTCCCAGCTAGGGCGCCGGGCGATTTCAAAGGTTCCAGAACAGGTTTACGCGGTCGTCTTTGCAGCACGGAGCTAACTCACCCACAGGCACTCGAAGCAAAGGCTTCAGAAGGAGACTTCCATCCAACACAATTTCAAAATAAACTGTTTCGTCGGCTCACACCACAACTCTGAGAAAGGCTCTTCCCGACTGGCCAACAGACCCCGGCAGGAGAACGCCGGAAAGTCATCTTACTGCCTAAGCTGGCAAGTCACATTACTTTCTCAGACTGTCTAGAGTGACATGTTGGAGGTTGACGGTGGAAGGTTCAGGGTCATCATCAAGGGGTCTGGATGACTTTCCGGCGTTCTCCTGCCGGGGTCTGTTGGCCAGTCGGGAAGAGCCTTTCTCAGAGTTGTGGTGTGAGCCGACGAAACAGTTTATTTTGAAATTGTGTTGGATGGAAGTCTCCTTCTGAAGCCTTTGCTTCGAGTGCCTGTGGGTGAGTTAGCTCCGTGCTGCAAAGACGACCGCGTAAACCTGTTCTGGAACCTTTGAAATCGCCCGGCGCCCTAGCTGGGAGTCGCTCTGGAGGTTGTTTCCACAGACCCATCACGCACCTGGCCCAGAGCGAAGCATTGGTGGTTCAGTGGTAGAATTCTCGCCTCCCACGCGGGAGACCCGGGTTCGATTCCCGGCCAATGCATCCTACCCTGCTTTCCTTTTGGCCGCGCCCCCTCTCGCTTCAGGAGGCGCCTCCTCTTTGTTTTACCTGTTGCACAAGGCAAGTCCGAGCATCTCGTGATTCTGGCTTCCAGGAGTAGGAAAATGAGAACCAAACTCCGCAGGGTGGCTTCTGAGCAGAAAGCTTGACTAAGCAGTCGACCTACACTGGGGTTGTGTCTAAATGCGTAAGTGCATTTGGCGTGCCGCGCGGCGACCAGCTCGCTCCCGGGTTGGTACCTTTCTTCCCCCCGCCCCCCGCCCCCCGCAGGTGACACCGCGGGGTCTGCGGTTTAGACTCTTTGGATCTAAGACCACAGTTACCTTCAGCCTCGCCCTGGGGGAGCCGCGGAACCCAAAGAGCCACCAGGTCACCGATGCCCGTGCTGGGCCTTGGGTTGGCCGCCGGGCCACGTCTCAGTGCAGAGCGAGGATCGAGACACCAAAGTGTCTCGGGAGGACAGCAGTCGCGGGGCCTTGCAGACACCCTTGAGCCTGAATAAAGGTGGAGGCTGGTAGGGAGGAACCCGCGTGGACCCGCGTGGAGCTGCTGTAAACGCGTGGGTTCAGGTCATCAGCCGCCGCCGCCTGCGCGCGTCCCGCGGGCGCGTGGCCGTTCCGGCGAGGATGCCGCGTGCCTGGCAGTGCGCCCCAACAGGTGTTAGCCCTTAAAGTAGACTTTTAATAAGGGGAAAAGAACTGAAGACTCTGGGAACTGTAGATCCGGGTTTGTTTTCTACCTCTTGGACGCTCCTTCGAAAGGATTCCCATTTGAGGGCACTAAGTGCGTGACTGCGTTGGAGACTGCGGGTGATTAATTTTCATCCGAAAAATCTCTGGCGGATTCCTCTAACAGTAGCTTAAAATCGAAGATTTGGGGGGGGGGGGGAGGAGTTCCCCCCGCCCTTTCCGTTTTAAAACTAAACTTGATTTATTCAATTTCAAGAGTTTTGTTATTCTGAGGCTGTCTTTCTACTTTTGAGGGCAGAACGATGGCCATACTGTGTTGGAACCATTGAAGTCGTTTTAGTCATTATTTTTAGATTCTTGGAAATCTGAAATTTTAACGAATAAATTCTGAGCTGTGACACACAATTTTCTCTGTCAACAGGAATGAGGATCTAAGGGTGGGGCCTGGGGAGGGAGGAGGAGTTCTGATTTACATAAAGGAAACTGATGACTTACCTGCTGGATGGAGTAAAGATGTTAGAGCCTGTAACAACCCCTCAAAATTCCCCTTGACTGTTAGCTGGGAAGGAAACAAACAAACAAACAAACAAACAAAATACATGTCTTTGCCTCCCTGCCTTACCCTCTCCTGGGCCTGTGAGAAACTTGTTCCGTTTTCAGGCGGTCTCCTCCTCCTCCCCCTCTTCTTGCCTCCATCTTCAATGAAGAAGATATAGGAAAGGCGCGGGGGGGGGGGGGGGGGGGGAGGAGACCCCACAAGGGCAGGACTGCAAGAGAATATTTTGGAGAGCTTAAAGGAGAGGAGAAAAAAGGAGCTGTGGGTTGTGAATTAAGCAATGAGACAGCAGAGGAGAGATCTGAAACGTTATGGCTCCCGCCTACAGCCTTTTCAGAGTGTTCAAATGACACAACTAAAGGCATTTAGCCTTCACAGATTATTTTCCATCACGGTTGGCTCTGGGAGAGTACTCTTTGACTTCACATCAACCCAAAACTCAACTTCATGGATCTGGTCTGCATAGGGATGTCCTTGGAGGCATGTGGTTTCACCTTTCTTCGTGAAACAAAATCTTGGAATCTCAACCACCTTCTCTCTGTTCATAGGATTCATCAGGGTGTGTGTGAGGAGGGGTGTTGAAAAATTGTAAGATACATAAAATGCACAGAATCTGCGTGTACAGCATAACAACTGATTGTAATGTACACACCTGTGTAACCCGCACACAGATGAAGAAGTAAAATAGTATTAGCCCTTTACTCCCATGCTTTACCAGGTCAGAACCTTCTACCTAGTCCCCTACCCCCATTTAATTAGTAGTGGTGTTATTTGCCTGTCTGTAATGTTCTCTCATTGGGGTTTCCTTTGTAAAGCCCTTACTGGTTATGAATTGGAGCACCGTTACACGTTTGTTAGCCACTTGAATTTTCTCCTATAAGGTTTCCCCCCACCCCCCACCGTGGTGACTTTTCTATAGGTCGGTCTTTTTCCTCTTGTTTTGCAAGCAGTCATTAAATCTCTTTGGCTGCCAAGTATATTCGCTCAAATTGTGACTTGACTTTTTACCCTTGATTCTGTGCTTTGGTGAGCAGAGATTCTTGAGGTAGTCCACTTGATCAGCCTCGTCACTAAGAATTCATCTTTTTGTCTTATTTCTTAAATCCTTGCTTACCCTTGAGATTTGAGATCACAGGAATACGCTGCTACGTTAATAGCAACTGGAATCCCTTGTGAGTTCATTTCACATTTCGGTGTCCGGTCCACATTGAAATGATTTGGGTTATGGTGGAGGTAGGGATCATATTCCCCCACCCCCCACCACCACCCCAGTACCTGGGATTGAATTATGATATGCTATGATCATTGAACATTGATACTGTTTTCAATACCTTCGTTTTCTGAATCCTCATCATAGCCCCCTTTCTCTGATTTTGTGTATGTACCAAAAATACACTCAATTCTCTTTATAGTTTCAGCAGTTTATTTCATGTATGCCAATAATGATAGTATTCATTTTTCATTTTTCATTTCTCATCAATTTTCTTGCCTTTTCTCACTGGCTAAGATCTCCATGACAGTGGTGAAGAGAACTGGTCAAGGTGGCCTATTCGTCTGCTTTCTGATGGTTCCTGACCGGGTAAGGGGGGGAGGGGAGAGGACAGATCAGTATTTTATCATCAACTGTAATGTGTGCTGAAGGTGTTTTGTTTGTTTTTGGTTTGGAAGCTACCCTTAAGCAGATTAGGGCTGTTCTCTTCTATTCCTGTTAGGCTAAGAGGTTTTTAAAAATCATAAACTGATAATGAATTTCTTCAAACACCTTTTCTGTGTTTTAGTGATTACGATTTTCCTCCTTTAAGTTGTTAATATGATGAATTAATTTATTTTCTTTTTAAGTTTATTTATTTTGAGAGAGAGAGAGAGAGAGACAGAGACAGAGACAGAGACAGAGCGGCTGAACAGGAGCACATGGGAGCAGGGGAAGGGCAGAGAGAGAGAGGGAGAGAGAGAATCCCAACCAGGCTCAGCACTGCGAGTTGTGAGCACAGAGCCCAACTCGGGTTCTATGTTACAAACCCTGAGATCATGACCTGAGCTGAAATCAAGAGTGGGGCACTTAACCGACTGAGCCACCCAAGTGCCCCTTAATTTATTTTCTAATGATTATCACCTGTTTTCCTAGATTAAGACCAATTTTTGTCATAACATATTTTTAAATATACATCTGGAATCAGGGAGTCCAGGGTGGCTCAGTTGGTTAAGCGTCCGACTTCAGCTCAGCTCATGATCTCAGGGTTGGTGGGTTCCAGCCCTGCTGGGGCTCTGTGCCTTCTGTGTCTCCCTCTCTCTCTGCCCCTCCCCCCACCCGTGTTTTCTCTCTCTCTCTCTCTCTCTCTCTCTCTCTCTCTCTCTCAAAAATAAACATTAGCTAGCTAGCTAGCTAGCTAGATTCAATATTTTGAAGAATGTTTGTAGCTATGTATACTCAGCAATAAGTCAGGCCTGTAATTCTGTTTTTCATGTTGCCTTTTGGGAAGTTTTTGGTTTCAATCCAAACTCATAAAAATAAGTTGGGGAATTCTGCCATCTTTTGACGCTTTTAAAATTTCTGGGCTTTGGAGTCATTTTTTCGAATGAACTTTTTTGGTCCTTCAGCTTTCTTTGCAGGAAGATTTTTGAATTCTAAAAAAAAATTTTTTTTTAAGGTTGTAGGACTAGTCCTCCCCCCGCCCTCCGCGCAAATCATTACTACAAGACATACATTTCCCTTAAGTCTTTTAATTGGTTGGTATATATGTGTTTATAATATCCATTTATTGTTTCCTTAAGTCTACCAGTTCAGTAGTAGTGACTTCCTTCTTCCCTCCTCCCAGTTTTAGCAGAGTAGTGTTTTTCAAAGATCCAACCATTGACTTTTCTCTTTTGTATATTTATTTCTAATTTTCTTTTTTCTTTGTATTTATTTTTTAACTTTGTTTCTTATTTTCAAAGTCCTGCTTTTGTATATAATTTCTGCTCCTACCTGCCCTTGTTGTTGTTATTCTTTCTGTAACTCTTTGAGATGGAGATTTAGCTCATTAGCAATCAGCCCTAACTGTCTCGATTTACACTTAAGGCTGTGTATTGTCCCCTGAAGACTGGTTTCACCACACCTTGTGCAGGAGATGCAGTATTTTCAGTTTTGTTTGACTCAGAATATTTCCTAATTTCCATCTTCATGTCTGATTTGATACGAGGATTGATAGAAGCATCTCTAAAATTCTAGATCCATGAGATTTTGTTCTTATGTCTTATAACTGAGTTCTAGATGCTAGCTGATTCTCTGGAAGTGTTATTGGAAGGTAGGTACCTCTATAGCCCTCTACAGCCCTCGGATGAGTACGTTCTCCTTTGAATATATTCCCCTGTGGCAGGCCCTTGGGGTTTGTTACTGGCTAGGGAACAGACCACACCAACTTGGCGTCCTAAGGCTTCCCAGACTACCCAGGCTATGTGTACTCAAAGCTAAATCCACTAGAGGTCAGGCCCATGGCCACAGTTTCCTCATGGGCCTTTTATTTTATTCTATTTTTTTTTTAAATGTGTATTCATTTTTGAGAGAGAGACAGAGACAGAGACAGAGAGAATACTAACCAGGCCTCTCACACTGTCAGTGCAAAGAACGACATGAGGCTTGAACCAACAAACTGTGAGATTATGACCTGAGCCAAAGTCGGACGCTCAACTGACTGAGCCACCCAGATGCCCTTATTTTATTGTACTTTTAAAGATTTTATTTTTAAGTAACCTCTGTGGGGCCGTAACTTACAACCCCGAGCATCAGGAGTCACCTGCCCTACCCAGTGAGCCAGCCAGCCGCCACTTGCTTGCTTGCTTGCTTGCTCGCTCGCTCATTCATTCATTCATTCATTCTCATGGGCTTTTTAAACTTTCCTTTTCCTTATACTGCTTGTAGAGCCAAGGCTGCCTTCCTTGTCCAAAGAGCCCCGGGACTTGCAGGGGTAGGAGTGATGCAGCAGGACTAGATGGCATCACTCCTACCCCCAAGGGCTTAGGACTTTAGGGTCCCACCTTAATGTAGTGGGGACCTCCTCTAATACTTCTCAAGTGAGCCTGGGACTGAAAGCGTCTGTGTCTTCCGTGTTCCTCGCTCTCAAGGTCCCCGAACAGAAGACAAAAGAAGCTATCTTGGCAATCCACCTAGGAACGTAAGGAGCTTTGATGCCTCTATTTTCACTTTTTGTGCTGGCACCTGCAAGCTTGCCATCTGCCTTTAGGCTCTATGTTTTTAAAGGTACCAACTGAGCTTAAGGAAACACACACACACACACACACACACACACACACACACACACACACACACCCCAAAAGCACCTCTTAAACCAACATGAAATAGATTGTATTTTCTGACTTTGAAAACTATGCCTTCAGCATCACCCAGATGGCAGGGATGAATTTAAAAATCCCGCACCTCTTGGAGTGTGACACGCTAGAGAAGGGAAACCTGTGAGAACCATGCGGTGCCTCTTGCCCACCAGGTTATATTCTGCACCTCCAACACACCATCCATGTTTCGTCCAGGCAGTCTCCTAAAAAGCGGTCACTTGATGCCACCCTGCGCATGAGCCCGGGGTGTGAGTACAAACAAAAGGGAGAGAAGGTAATTCTGGCCCTCGGTTTGACAACGCTACGGAGAAAGAGCCACAAAGTACACAGGGTCAAAAAACCAAACCAAACCAAAACAAAAACAAAAGACAAAAAACCCCCACCTACCGGGTTAAGGGATTCTGGGACCCCCTGCCCCTCGTATAGGCCTGTGGGGGAAGGGAGGGAGGGAGGACGTGAGCCCCAAGGTTTCCGGAAGGGCTCTCTGGACCCCGCGCAATGTCGGTGCTAAAGAAAGAGGGGTAGGAAGAGGCACGGGACAATTTTCTCCGGCTTGGAGGACAGCGTCTCCGGCGGGCCGGCACGGGAGCAAGGGAAGTAGTCCTACCACCTAAGAGAGCAGGGGGAGAACATGGAGAGGCCACCGAAAGCGGTCCCCCACCAACAGGCGGGGGGCAGCTGAGTTCGCTGCGCTTGAGGGCACCGCAGGCGCCAGGACAACGGGAGGGCCACAGCCGAGCCTCGGCTCCGGGAAGACCACCTTCGGGGCCACGACTCTCCCCTATGGTGTGAGCGTGGGCTCGCCAAGCACACTGCACACTTCTGTCCCCGCTTGGTTCGCTCAGGGTCACCGCCCTCCCCCTCCCCCTCCCCCCAACCCTCGCCCTTCTTCCAAACCACTCTCCGCAAAGAGTTCAGGCGACTCCCTCCACCTCCCCGCTCCCACCCCTTGCCCGCTAACCGCCCCCCACCCCACCCCTTAAGCGGTCGGTCTCTCAGCAGCGGCTCCACACCCACCGACCCGCGGTCCCTGCGCTGCCGCCTCTGCAGTCCAGGTCGGCAGCAACTCCCCCTGCCCTCGCTCGCTCTCCTCGTGCCTCACAGTGGACATCGCATGTACCCCAACAGGTCTTCGGAGCCGGTATCGAAGGGAAAAAGGAAAACGTGCCCAGGGCCTGGTGTATAGAGTCTACGGGGGCGTTAAATGCAACAGCCCTTGTAGAAACGGATTTGACTGTGATGTCATCGTTTTGACATCCTGGTGTTGATGCTCACTCCTACCCCGGCTTACGGCAGCGACAACAGTTTTCCATTTTGTGCGCACTTGACATGCTGCCTTTGTTGGGTCACTTCACATCACCTCGCTAGACCGCTTAGTCTGCGAATGGGACAGCCTTCCAGGAGGACCCGTTCCCCTCCCACCGCTCCCCTCCCCTGCCTCTCAGGCCGGGAGGGTATCGCGTCCAGGCACCTCTCCCAAACGCCAAGTAAGCCTTTTACGCGCGGACTGAGCTGAGAGGCTCGGCCCACCAGCCGGTGTCCAGGGGTCCACAGCAACACCGCGACGTGCTTGGCCTCCAGAACTCGGTCGGATCTGCGTCCCTGGGGCGGCCCCACAGGAATCTGAACCTCTGCACGACAGTGTGAACCCAAGCCAGATGCTTAGTCGCCCTCTGAGGCCACTCCTGGGGGCGGCTGACTTGGAGCCCAGCAAGCACAGTGCGCCGTGTAGAGCGGCCTGGCGTCCTTTCCCCGGAGCGCTGAAGGTGAAGGAAGAGTCGGTGCGGTGCGCAGCGCAGATGACGGCCAGCACAGCTCCGGGGATGAAAGGAAGATTGGGGCACCAAAAAAACCAAAAAACCAAAGCCCAACAACCAACCTACAAAACCAAAAGCCAAAGAAAAGCCCCGCTTCCCTGACCGGGAATCGAACCCGGGCCGCGGCGGTGAAAGCGCCGAATCCTAGCCACTAGACCACCAGGGAACCGACGGAGCCCTTCCTTCTCCTTGCTTCTCACCAGAGTGACAGTTTCCCCCTGCGCTCTGGAAGGCCTCGGGCTTTCTGGGAGCTCATCCGTCCTCCCAGGAGTCCTTCCCTAAGGACCTTCCCTCCCCGCTCTCTCCAAAGCAAGAGCCCGCAGGAGACGCCGAGGGCTGGCAGGTCCACAAGTGGCCGGGTCCGGGCCGCACCCCAGAGCTGCCCGGGAGTCTCGCCTTCGCGAGGCGGCCGCGTGCGGATGCGAGGTCGCCGTGAGGGGGCGCGAGGGGCGGACCCCGCCCGGCGTGAGACCCCGCGGTCCTCAACATCCCCCAAAGGACTCCGAGGGACGCAGCGACGGAGGCGGCGCGCGGACCGAGACGGCTTTCAAGGAAGACCCGGCGGCCCTGAACGACTGGATTCCGGGTCCCGCCCCGCCCTACAGCCTGCTGCCCCTGCAGCGTGCCCACCGGACATTTGGCCTGTTCAGCGGCCCCGCAGACAACTGGAGATTCCTTCTCCCCGGAGGGTGGGGTACATCAGAGGATCTTTGACCACCGGGGGGTAACCGCTACGTCTGGGGGGGGGGGGGGGGGGAATCCTGTGTCCCACACGGAAGTGAGCGGGATGAAGTGACGGCAGGTCTGGACCTGCGTGTTGGTTACATAAGTTGTTACACGTCTCAAGTGTATTGCACTGTGTGAAAAAGAACAAAACGGGTGGTTGTGTGGGTGGTGTGGCTTACGCTACCGGACTTGAAGACTTACTCTGAGCCCCTATAGTACCGTGCAATGTGCCAGTGGCATCGGGAGACACACACAGACAAATGGACCCACAGCTGACCTGGTGAATTCGTTTTCAAGAAGAGCAGTTCAACGGAGAAAGGAAATAGGTTCAATATGGGGGGGGGGGAGAGGGAAACAGCTTTATTTCCACCTCACAGTACACACAAATGTTAATTGGAGGTGCCTCATAAAACATAAAAGGTAAAGGTATAAAGCACTTTTTGAGGACACTTTGTGACTAGGTGGTAGGCAAAGATTTAGTAAACAAGACCCAGGGGGAAAATACGTCTAAAAGAAAAGACATGATAACCTAGACTTCATCAACATTAACCACATCTTCTCATCCAAAGACCCCAGGAAGACGATGAAAACAGCAAGCGACAGACAGGGAGAACGTGTTCACAAAACCCATCTGACAAAACCAGCAAGCAAGCAAGCAAGCAAGCAAGCAAGGGAGAAAGCATACAAACCCCCTAACCTGTCATTATAATGTGTGAGGAGCTCCCCCAAACTGCTAATTAAAAGAAAAAAATCAAACAACTCAAGTGTTTTAGATGGGTAAAAGACATGAAACAGATCCTCGGGAAAAGAAGATACACAAGGCCGACATAGCACGTAAACGAGTGCTCAATATTTTCAGCCCTCAGAGAAATGGATACTAAAGTCACATTGAGATAGCCCTACTCCCAGCAGCACGGCAACATGATAAAGAGAGGGACACCCCCACTCTTGACAAAGATGTGGCACGACCACAACTCCAGGTGGTATCCCGATGAATACCTTTTGGCGTGGAAAGCGGCTGCCCGAAGGCATTTAAAAGCCTTGCGAGCGCACCGCAAGTAACGAGGGAGCTCACCGTGAGGACGGTTAAGGAGGATCATAGAGAGCCAAGAATGGAAAAAGTCCGCGGAGGCAGAGATTGATTCGCAGGGGCCAAGGTTCAAGCCGACAAACAGGTCTATGGAGGAGGTGTCACCTAGGTGATGGAACCTTTTGTGTGGTCTTTCAGACCCTTTAGATTTTGAGGGCCACAGAGACGCCGTTTGGCAGCAACTAGAGCCCACCATATGAGGCTCCTTGCTGGACAGGTAGAGGGCATCGAGGACTGTGCCATTTTGGAGCGGCGCTGGAGATGAGCCCTTTAGTTGATTTGACTTGAGGTCAGAGTCCAACGGAACGGAGAAGGTCGCCAGGTTAGTGCTGTGGCGAGTTTTCCTTTCCTTCCCTTCCCTTCGGGTGAAGACGTGGTGGCGCGGGGTGGCCAGCGGAAAGCACGGGGCCCTCTCTGTCCCCCAGGTAAGGGGCGCAGCCGGGGCAGGTTGAAACCCAAAGTAAAAAGAGAGGAACGGCGAGTGCTCCAGATACTGCCGTGACTCGGATTCGAACCGAGGTTGCTGCGGCCACAACGCAGAGTACTAACCACTATACGATCACGGCGCGCCACCAGCCCGATGACAAGCCCGGCCGGCGCTCGAGCACTTTTGCCGCAAAGTCATTCCAGTTTCCGCGCTGCTTCGTTCCCGGACAACTGCGGGCCGCCCTTGGATTCTCCTTCCCTTCTTCTCCATTCTGACACGCGAGGAAGAAAAACCATCAAAAACCATTCTCCTTGTCCCCGGATTGGGCTGGTGGCTCTGCACAGGCGCCCTAGGAAGTCTCGTGGTCCGCGTCCACGCCTCCCCCGCTTCTCTTTTGGCGTTTGCCCCTTTGGACCACGCCCCACCCCGCCGGCTCTCCAGCTTCCCCCACAGCGACCGCAGCCGAGGGGAGCCCCAGCGGCCCCGCCGAAGGCCGGGTGAAGGCGGAACAAACGGGAAGAGCCGTCCGGGGAGCCCAGCGGCGTTCAGCTTCCCTCAGGCGCCGCTAGCCTCAGACAGAAGGCGGGTGGCTCCTCCTAGCGTTGAGGGCCTTCTGTGCTCTCTATCGGGCTGTGGGCGGGGCCTCCTCTCCCGAAGGTCTCTGTGGCGCAATCGGTTAGCGCGTTCGGCTGTTAACCGAAAGGTTGGTGGTTCGAGCCCACCCAGGGACGCGGTAGTTCTTTTCTAGAACGTAGAAAGCGTTTGGCACTCGCGCACAGCACAGCCAGAGGACCTAAGGTCCTCACGGATGAGAGCGGGAGAGCTCTGGAGGAGAACCGGTCGCTGGGAATCCAGAAGTCCTCGAAAGAGTAGAACCCTCTGAATGCCTTCCAACAATGCAGTTTCTTCCACCCTTTGTTTGTGCTAGTATTTATTTAGCCCCTTCCTTAGATTCTTTACATTAAGTTGGTTCTAGAATTTTATGGTTACAAACACTGCTTTAGTCCTCATTCTTGTACACATCTTTGGTCACTTGTACCAACATTTCTCTACAGGGTAGAGTCCTAGAAGAGCAATTGCTCTAATAACGTAGCGTTTACATGGTTTTTGTATGATCCGACTTCCCCGCCCCGTGGGCTTATCGCCTATCACTCTTTCTTTTGTTATTTCAGCTACTGCTTTGGGCTTCATAACATATACATCTGTAACTTGCCAGCTTCCCTCCAAGTGATCCCATGCCTCTTCCCATTACTCCCCTGCCCACCTTTAGGCTGCAGCTATCACGCGTTTCACTTTGCATGTTAGAAAGCCCAAAACCCATCGTTATCACTTTCGTTTCATCTGCTCCACGTTTTTTTCAGAGATTTAAATAATAATTTAAAAACCATATGTGTGTGGGTGCACATATATGTATATATACGTATACATGTGTGCGTATGTATGTATATATATGTATGTGTGTGTGTATGTAATATATTCATATATATATAAATTTTTCCCCATGCGGTTACCATTCTGTTGTCCTTTATCCGTTTGGCTACATGCAGATTCCCATCTGGTATCAGTGTCCTTCCTGGAGGATTTAACATTTCTGCTGGTGATGTAGTCTTTCAGCATTTGTATGTCTTCCAATGTCATTCACCTTCATTTCTGAAAGCCTTTTTTGGAGGGGAGGCATAGAATTCCACCTTGACTTTGATGCTGCTCCATTGCCTTCTCACTTGCACCGCTTCTGGGGAGAAAACTGACATCACGTTTACTTTTTGTGTTCTGTACGTACCATGTCTTTTTCCTCTGGGTGCTTCTGCACAGTTGTTTTTGTTTTTGCTTTCTTTTTCCATGGATTTGAGCAATACAATTATGATGTGACTAGATACGGTTTTCTTCCTGTCTCTTGTGCTCATTCGTCATGTTCATTCGGCTCCTTGGATCGGTGGGTTTACAATCATTATAATGACTGGAAGTCCTTCTGTTGTTGTCTCCTCAAAAATTGCTTCTTTACCCCCAGTCCCAGTCTTTTCAGGAACTCTGATCACTCATATCTTTTAAAGTTGCCCTACCATTCCCTGACAGCGCTTTACTTCCTGGAGCAGACGTTGCATGTGTTTTTCACCCTCACCAATATCTCCTCAAGGTCCCCACACCTCCTCTGAACCTGTTGCCCACAGCTACTCTATATGATGTCTAAATATGTGCAGCAGCATTATATTAAAAGTGTTTTGTTTTTTCTCCCTTAATTAGAAAAGTTCTAGGCTAAGATGATACATTAATTAACTCAGTTTAAATTTTTTTTTTCAACGTTTTATTTTTTTTTTTTTTTGGGACAGAGAGAGACAGAGCATGAATGGGGGAGGGGCAGAGAGAGAGGGAGACACAGAATCGGAAACAGGCTCCAGGCTCCGAGCCATCAGCCCAGAGCCCGACGCGGGGCTCGAACTCACGGACCGCGAGATCGTGACTTGGCTGAAGTCGGACGCTTAACCGACTGCGCCACCCAGGCGCCCCTAACTCAGTTTAATATCATTGGAAGAATGTAAAGATAACAGTAGATCTTAAAATTGCAAATTGACTCGACACATAATGGAGAAATGCATGTGGAATATAAAAATATAAAATACCTAAAAACCTTTACCCCAAAATATTGTAAGAATAATTAAGTCACTATGAGTTCCAGACTTCTAAGACTTACTCTCCATTTACAAATCTTATAGGATCTCTTTAATGTACTGAAACACATAATTTCATATTGTATAAACTCCTTAAATACTATTGGAATTGAAGTGCGCTTATTGGGCCAGTAAAACCAATATAGGAAATTTAGGTGGCTAAGTGTCACCAGGAATTTGAAGAGAAAATAAATCCAAGACCTGTATAAACTAGAATATATCTACCAATATTTTCTATATTATTAGAAAACCTGGAAGACAACATAAAACAGTTTTTAGGCCACAACTATTAAACCAGTCGGATGCACACAAAAAGTCCTCTTTAGAAATATGACATGATATAAACATGTTCTGTGCCATTATATGTAAATTATTAAAATCCTTTAAAGTGTTTAAACGTATTCGAGATTCATCCTTTCTATCCACTTGATGTTTTCCCCTTGTACCTGAGTGCACGGAGAGCAATTTATCTACATCTAAACAGGGTTTTTTGTTTGTCTGTTTTCCCGGGTTACAGATTCAGCAAGAAAGGAAGTAGGAGGGGTGCCTGGCTGGCTCAATCCGGAGAGCATGGGACTCTTGATCTTTAAAAAAAAGAAAGAAAAGAAAGAGAAGGAAGGAAGGGCGGAGGCAGAGAAAGAAAAGGGTGAGGGGGACAAAACCCCATCAATAGCGTCCTTGCACGCCCCCCTTGGGTCCTGGAAATAGAAGCTCAGTCACTACCCCACTTGGGGAAGGGGCTCAACTGAATACACACCACAAATCAGGTTGCCTGTGTCTGCTTGGACTCAGAGTGGAGCCAGGACAAGCTCAAGGACAGGACGAGATAAGACCAAGCACCATTATCACAGGGCAGCCACCTACCTGACAGTGCCAAGGCAGACAATCCTGGAAAGCTCTTGAAAACTTCCCCTTCCCCTTGAAGACTTTCCCACCCGCTCCCCCTCATCCTCCCACCACGGGGAAAGGATCCTTCACCTTCCGTTGGGCCAGGACCCTTGAAGATCCCTGCAGGGCAGGAGAGCCTGGAGGGCAGGAGGATCCAGGGGGCAGCAGCTGCACTTCCCTGAAGGGTCTCTCCCCGGGTGGGGGGGTTCTAGAGCTCAGGCTCACCCTAGATCCACTGCCCACCAAAGCCACCAGGAGGAGTCCGGAGGGCAGCCGGTGCTGGGGGCACGACAACCTGGACGTGTTCCTACAAGCACAGGACACGCCTGGCCTGCCCTCTCCAGGAGAGCCGAAGAACCAACCGCCTGCCTGCCTGAAGCTTCTCTACAGCCTGAAGGGAACAGGTGTCTGCTTCCTGAAGGAACAGGAGGGCTCTCCTCCAGAGGACAAAGCCCTCCCCTGGCCCTGGAGGAAAGGTCCTGCAGAGGCTGGTTCTGCGGGACACTGCCCAAGGCAAAGGAGCAACCGCGGACCAAACAATCATCTGGAGATGACTGCACAAGTCCTGTCTGTACATGTGGAGCGAGAATGAGAAAACAAATGTGGGGCAATGTTAACTGGTGCACCTGGGTGAGGGATATAGGATGTGACCATTCTGGCAACTGTTTTGGTATGTTTCAAAGTTTGTTTGTTTGTTTGTTTGTTTGAAAGGAGTGACAAAGTCAAGTGCCAGGTTCTCTTTAGAGGAAAATGCTTGAAGTGAGACCTTGGGTTTCTGAGGTGAATGGAAGGGAGCCGCTGGCCTGGCTTCTCATCCCAGCTCTCCTCTCCCAGCCTGGCCATTACAAGGACCCGGACTCCTGACCTCCCGTATTTTAGGGGCTCAGTGCACAGCCACTTCTGCAAGCGTCCCTGGGTGCACACCAGACTCTGGGGGATGAAAAGGCAAATCCTAAGTATGGAGACAGCGCCACAAAGTCTCCTGGATTGGAATCGAACCTGAGCAGTAGCGGTGAAAAATCCAAATCCCATCCCACCGATCCGATCCCGGGGAATCCACCCACACAGGATCCCTGCTTCGGCCCCTGCAGATGAAAACCCTGAAAGTCAAGGTGACATTTCCCAGGCGGACAGAGCACAAGCGGAGGCGATTCCCAGCGGCGCAGGGCTGAATGCAGCCGCACAAGGCTCCCAGCCCTTGCCCTGCTGCTCACCACCTCTTCCAGCCTCAGCGACCCCTTGGGCCCTGACCACAAGGTGACTGGCCTGTGCCACACTCTAGTCCAGCTGGAGCCGTGTGTGTTGCAGAGCCAAGGCCGTGCTCTCTTTCTGAGCCTCGTTTGCTGATGGGTAAGGTGCGGACTCGGCTCTCAGCGGGGGGGAGGGGCGGAGTCCCTCTACTTGGCGACTTCCGAAGTAGCTCCAGAGCTGTCCTGACGACGGCACGGGGACGGGCTCCTTTGGTGTCCCCATGGGCTCATTAGGTGGAGCCTGAAACGCCTCACCTACGCGTCTTTGGCTCGGGTCCCAGGTGCAGCTGGTTTGTGTTCTTTGCGTTCTGTCAGGCAAATAAATACACCTGTTGCGCAAATGTGCCGCCCAGGGAAGAACGTGCTGCTTTTCAGAGCCACGGTCGCTGTGAGCCCGTCGGGCAGACGGAGGCGCCAGATGAGCAGGTCAGCGGATGCGTGGAAGTAGAGGTAACCTGAAGTGGGCCTCGTCCTGCGTGCCCTTGTTGGAGTGACTAACTGGGTGTGGCCCGCTCTCCAAGGTGACTGGGAGCAGACACACAGCGGCCAGGCCTGGTGGTCGAGTGCTGAGAAGGCTTTCAGGTGGCGGTGGGACTCCGGCCCTCGTTCTTTTTGCGTTTTAAAGGACAATAGATGGGGGGCGGGGTTGGGGTTGGGGGGGGGGGGGGTAGTGGTAAAAGGAAGCTGTTTCCGCCCGGTTTCGAACCGGGGACCTTTCGCGTGTGAGGCGAACGTGATAACCACTACACTACGGAAACGAGGCAGGCGGCCTGGTCTCCGGCTCTAACCCCCAAAAGCGGCATTTCGGCCACACTATCGGGCCGCCGACTTCGCTTGAACCGCCCAAGGCCCTGGAAACAGCCACGACCCTGCGGGCGAGGAGCCCGCGCCCCCGAAGCGGCCCCGGCAAAGGACCCCGCAACGCCCCGCCACCCGCCCCCAAGGACGGGACCCTAGCGCCCTCAGCAGCCTGGCCTCGGGAATCGCACCGAACGCAGGGTGTCCGCCTCTAGGACGAGGGGCCCCGGGGCAGACGTCGGGTGCGCGCTCTTCCTCCGCCAGCCCGTTGGCTCTGCGCCGCCCCGCGGCCCTCCCGGCAGAGCGGAGTCTCTTCGGTGTCCTCTGGGCGAAGGGGGTCCCTCGGGCTCCTGCCTGCGCTGCTTTAAAGCCACTGACAGGAGGTCCGCGGCCAACACGCTCCAGTGAAATCTAGGTCACGGACCAGAGGGATGAAAAGGAAGAGCCAGAAACCGAGTTGAGTGGCACCGAGCGGAAGAGTGGCAGAGCCACGACTGGGGAGGGAAGGTCTCTTCCTACCTGGCGTTTTGAGTGATTCTTGGGTGGGCTGCCTTGGAGTCTCCCGAATAGGCTGGTGGTGAGACTCGGTGTGACCACAGCCACCTTCAGGGGGGCCTTCAGCATTGGGAACAAAGTGAAGACGAAAAGCCTAGAAAAATAGGTATTTTTAAAGCTGTTTCCTCTCTCCCTCCCGCATTGGAGTGTGTACGGTATTACTGCGTGATCTTGATTGCACTGTAATTTAGCACGACTTTCCTAATATTTGGCAGTTTCTCATACAGTGAAAAACCTGACCTGCCCCGTTACCTAGGAATATTGCTATTCACTCCCCCAGAAAAATGAATGCCAACATCCAAAGAGGCTTCTACAACAACGTTCGTGCGACATCATTCATACTAGGCAAAACCGGATACAACCCAAATGCCCCTCAACAGAGGTGATACACAAACCCTTGTATATGTTTAGAATGGATTAAGTACTCTGTAGTAAAAACATCCAAACTAGGGTTTAGGCGGTAACACGGATAAGCCCCTCGCATAGTTATATGTACCTGTCTGATACTCCTGGGTGATTCCATTTCCAGGAAGTATTAGCAGAGAAGAGTGGTTCCCTCTTTGAAATAATTTGCCGGGAAACTTCCCGGGCTGATGGATATGTTGCATATATTGTTAGTACAAGCATTTACACGTTTATCACATTATTGCACTGTATACTTGGAATATCTTAACTCCACTTACCCTCCTCATTTTTGAGTTATTGGCATTAATTTTATTTCAAAATACATTTTATCTATTTTATTTATTTTTGACAGAGACAGTGACAGTGCGTGAGCAGGGAAGGGGCAGAGAGAGACGGAAACACAGAATCCGAGGCAGGCTCCAGGCTCTGAGGTGTCAGCACAGAGCCCAACGCGGGGCTCAAACTCGTGAACTATGACATCATGACCAGAGCCAAAGTGGGACGCTTGACCAACTGAGCCACCCAGGCGCCCCTCAACATACATTTTAAAAACATAGGCATTATTACCATTGCTCAGAGAGTCATATTTATTTGACTTAGCCACGTATTTTACCTATTCATTGTCCTTCCTTCCTTCCTTCCTTCCTTCCTTCCTTCCTTCCTTCCTTCCTTCCTTCCTTCCTTCCTTCCTTCCTTCCTTCCTTTTGCACAGTTCCCCTGTGACCTGTGCAGTTACTTCTGCCTGAAGAGTTACCTTTTGCACTTTGCATTTCTTTTTCGTTAGCTTATGTGGAAAGGTCTTCACTTCACTCACCCTTGAAAGATACTGGGTCGGGGACAGCACGTGGTGGCTGGAAATCATACTGCTCTGGCCCTTCATTGAGGTCTTGTTTTTCATGTTTTTGCTGAGATTTCAGCTCCCAATCTTTGGACGATGTCATAGGAGTGTCCCCTCCTCCCCACACCCCAATCTGGGTGCTGCTGTGATTGTTTTCAGCTGCCCTTGGTTGTTCAGCAGTTTAGGGGTGTGACCTTCTTGTCCTTACCTGGCTTGCAGTGCACCGAACTTCTTGCACATGTGGTTGGAGAGACCATCATGATTTTTCTTTGATTCTCCATGATATAGTTTCTGCCCCACTTTCTGGTCCTCCAACCCCTGAGACTTTAATTACACACGTGTTAGGACTTCATGACATGGCTCATTATCTTTGTTACGCTCTTAATATTTCTTCCTTTTGGCTCTGTATGCTTCAGTCTGGAGAGTTTCTTTCTACTTACAAATTTCGAGGTTAATACTCTCTCTACCATTGAGTCCAAGCTGCAGTTAAACTGACCTGCTGACTTTTTTTAAAATGCCAACTATTACATATATTTAATTTTCATGTGATTTTAAAACTAGATTCTATTTCTCTGATGAAATATTTTATCTTGTCATCTATTTTCTGAACAGCTGAATCATACCACTTTACCTTTTTTTTTTTCTAACTTTTAAGTAATATATTTTTTCAAGTTTCAATTTATTTACTTTGAGAGAGACAGAGCGAGACAGAACAAGCTCGGGGCAGAGGAAGAGGAAGAGAGAGAGAATCCCAAGCAGGTTCTGCCCCATAGATCTCACCAACCTTAAGATCATGACCTGAGCCTGAGCCAAAATCAAGGCAGATGCTTAACCGATCGAGCTACGCAAGTGCCCCTGATTTTTAAGTAATTTAAAGAAATTTTATTCAAGTGACCTGTACACCCAACGTGGGGCTCAAACTCACAACCCAGAGAGATCAAGAGTCACGTGCTCTACCCACTGAGCCAGCCAGGCTCCCCTGAAACCTACCGCTTTGAGTTCTTATCTGAGAACTCAAGATCTCAAGAGGCAATTTCTACGGTTTGCCTTCTTTCTCTTGCTTCTCTTCCTTTACAATCCTAGAATACTGTGATTGAATGATGAACCCGTGGTGTGAAGGACAGCCAGGCTGGAGATGTTGTTTCTCTGAAGATCTTTCACCTTCTCCCCCAGCAGGCAGCAGAGGGGCGCATCACCTCTAATCCTTGACGAAGCTGATTTGCAGCTGGTTCGCCCTCAGGGAAAGCCTCAATCTACAGCTAGTTTGCTCACACTGCTGTGCTGCAGACGTCCGGGGCTCCCACCTGCGACCTTGGTATGTTTCCTTGGGCCCCTCCTCTTCCATGAATCCTGAGCTTCAGTTTTTATCCCCTAAGCACCTCGGTAGTGCTGCAAATTCCACTCTCTTTCAGCCACACTCTGCTGGCCTTCCAAGCCCCTTCGATGCACATAGCTTAATTTGCAAATGTATTGTGGGGAACTTCTGTACCAAGCACCCAGCTCACTTAACCCATTCCAGGATCTTGGCTGCTCAAGTCTGAATCCTTGGACAGTTCCATATGACCTTCCTCTCCCCCCCCCCCCACCCCCCGGCCCCCCAACTTCTCTGTCCAGACCTATGAGATCACTTAACATGTTGTTTTCTCTGACTCTTAGTAGCTTCCCTCTCTCCAGTTTCTCAGTCTCCTGTTCCTGCCAAGAACTGGCAAATGCCCTGAGGGGATAACGCAGAAAATTAGTCTCATTCCATTGAGTTTCTCTTCTCTCTCATCTCTCCCCTTGAGCTGAAGGACTGGTGGGTCCTATCTGCATTGATAGTTCTCCAAATCTTCAAGCAGAATTCCTTCCATTCAAACTTCATTCATTTCTTTTCAGGGCGAATGCTGTTCTGCTACAAATACTCCATCATCACTGAAAGGTGAAATCTACAATTTCCAGATAAATCACATTTTCTTCCTCCTTTTGTTCTTAAAATAAGGTGGGGGGGGGTGTCACTGGTGCATAGCTGAAGTTTTCTTTTAATACCCCCCCGGGGAAGTCTGACTGGATATCAAAAGCTCTTGCTAGAAGCACGGGCAAAAGATTGTCTACCTGGAGCTGAACACTCATCACGCCTGTCCAAGGTCCGAGAATTTGATCAAGTTGGATCCAGTTCCCTGCTGCACTGTCCTGTCAGTTAACTCACCATGGAAATTATCAAGCGACCAGTTTTCCAGGTGCTGGTCACTGATACAGAGGCGGAGAGCCCATGGGAACCATTTAACACTCCTCATTTATTCTGGGGAATGCTGAAAGTCAGCAGTGGTGCAGTTAGAAGTGAAAACGGAAGTCTTAGTTACAATGATACTGGCAGTTTTCTCCGAGCGAGCGTCACCGTGTGAGCAGCACGCAGTTCCTCGGTGCTGTACCGAGCATAACCTATCTAGTCCCCATAACAACCCCGAGACGGTGTAGGTTATCAGCACCCCTGCTTGCAGGTGAGGACACTCAGGCACCGAAAGGCTGGTCTGACTTTCCAAGGGGCCCAGCCCTGTGACGGGGAGGGCCAGCACTCAGGGCCAGGCAGTTTGCCTCCAGAGCCCTCGTGTTTGGCCAGCCTGCCAGCGCGCACTGAGAAGCCTTCACCAAGATTTGCCGTCCCCTCCTGGCTCAGCCTCCCTGATGTTGAAAAGAAAGAGAAGGTTAAAAGTAAGGCCTACTTAACACTGGCAACTAATGGACGGAATGAAGAAGAGAAAGAACAAAACGATTTAGTCCTCCCCAGAAACAGACTCCATGGCTCCCGGGATGATGCAATCACATCTCCCAACCGAAGTATTTACTGAATCTTGATTCTTTTTTTTAATGGTCTGAACAAGGAAGTTCCCTAGAGAGGCTCCCCAAAACAAACAAAAACAAAAACAAAAGAAAACAAATCCCTGTCAAGTGTGCCTTTTATGTTCAAAGTGTGGAGCAGACAGCTGAGCCCTCCCACCTACTTAATGCCTCAGGGCAAGAGGGAGTGTACCTGCAGTGACAAGGGGGACAGAGGAGATCACGTAAAAATGAGACAAAAATCATGCTTCTCAAAGCTCATTAAGGAACACAGCACTTTCATAGTTGGCCACAGCCATGTACCTTTATCACCGATTACCGAAGAGTTTCCATACTTTGATTTACAGCTTCTACTTAGTAAATTTCTTTTTAGACTCAATTGTATATCAGCGTCGTAACGGAAACACCACTAGGAATAGCCACAGGCAGGGTGTAACTAGAACACAAAAGGAGATAGTAGTGTTGTGACAGTCAATGAGGGAGGTAATGAGCGGAGCCCAGGAGCCTCCCTCCACAAGCCTTCCCTTGAGGCATGGGCACAGGCAGCCTTCAGAGGAGCCCAGAGCCACGCTGGGGCTGGGTGATCAGTGCATGAAAACCCTGGCCAACCAGGACGTGGAATGGTTCTTCGTTACCAGCCAAGGGAAAACCCGACAGTCCTCCTCTCGATGATCACAGCTCAGGGGAAGCGGAGACATCAGTACACACACAGGAGCTGCTGGTGCTAGGGACGGACGAGGTGGACTAAAATGAATCTAATGCTGAGCGAGATTTCAGGGCCTTGAAAGAAAAAAGTCTTATGTGTAAGGCGTTCAGGAAGATTGCGGTGTGGGCAAGGTAATGAAGAACGGCACATGGATAGGTTGGGAAATAAACTGGGACTGTGATTTGGTACTGCTCCCGTGGAAGGCAAGTTTGCAGGACTTCCCCAAATTAGCAGCATATGAACACTATACTACAGTCATTGCACTTCCAGTTCTGTACGCTGTAGAAGTACCTGCACAAGTGGCCAAAAATATGTGTACAGGAATTCGTAATCATAAAACCATAAAACCAACTCAATTTCAAAAGCAATATGGAAGAGGTTAAATACGTATCACACATACTGTGGAAGAAATGCCTCTGTCAAACAAATGCAGAGGACAATGATGATGAGGATCCACTGATCACAACATTATTGATAGAGCAATGCCCAAATCCAGGCACTCCCTGGGGACGGGACACCATGGTTGGCCTCCTACTCCCCATGAAAAAGAACTGAGGCACATCAACACCAAAGGCTGGCGAAGATGGGGGAACAACAGGAGCTCTCACTTACTGCTTGGTGAGAACGCAAAATGGTACAGCCACCGTGGAAGGCAGTCTGGCAATTTCTCACAAAACCAAAAATGTTCTTAATATAGCAGCCAGCGTCCGGGCTCCCTGTTAGCCAGACAAGTTGAAAAGTTATGCCCACACAGAAACCCGCACACGGATGCCAAGGCAGCTGTACTCACAATTGCCAAAACTTAGAAGCAACCAAGATGTCCCTTACAGGTGGAGGGATAAAGGAACTGTGACACACACACACACACACACACACACACACACACACACACACACACACACACACTATGAAGTAGTATTTCAGCACTAAAAGGAAATGAGCTGCCAATCCAACCAAAGGACATCGAGGAATCTTAAGTGCGTATTAGTAAGTGAAACAAGCCGATCTGAAAAGGCTACATACTGTGTGATTCCAACTACACGACCTTCTGGAAAAGGCAAAACTATGGAAACGGGAAAAGGATTCGTGGTTGCCAGAAAGGGGGCGCAGAGGATGTTTGGGCTAGTGAAACTACTTTGTGTGATACTTATAACGGTGGACACATTTCTGGATACGTTTGTCCAAACCCACCCTGCAAGAGTGAACCCTAATGTAAACTATGGACTTTGGATAGATTCCTGAGTTGTCACAAAGGCACAAAGGCACTGCAGTGGGGGGGGGGGGGGGTGTTGACAACCAGGCAGGCTATTTGTGTGGGGGGGGGGAGGGCAGGAAGGGTGTGGGCAATCTCTGTCCCTTCCCCTCAGCTTTGCTGTGAACCGAAAATGCTCTAAAAAATGAACAATTAGCATTTTTTTTTCAAAAAAAAATGTCAGCCCCCGGACCAATTTTCCCAAGGCAAGCAGTTTGAACAATGAAGGCAATCATGTTTAGAAATTAAAAAAAAAAAAAAAAAAAAGATGGGAGTCACAAAAAGTTTCACTTACTCATCCAATCTTTCAGGGCGGACTACAGAGTTTTACCACACTGGGTAGAACCCGGGTTCTTCTATCTGTTTGAGAAGTTGGCGTTGTAGAGGTATAAAGCTGATAGGCCAGCAGATACCGTCAGAGAATGAGGTTGGGACGTGGGGGGTGGCTCTGAACGGTTAGGTGCTGTGAGGTGGCTAGGGCCCAGAATCCAGTAATGTGTACTTTATGTGAGGAAATGTGCAGGTGCTAACTAAACAGCAGGAAACACGCGGAACTGAGCCAAAAGTGAAGCAGCCCGTCCCTGGGTGGGCTCGAACCACCAACCTTTCGGTTAACAGCCGAACGCGCTAACCGATTGCGCCACAGAGACACAGCGCTCCACCCTTCCCCTGCCTCCTTAGGTAGGAAGTACCTGCTAACCTCGGGGACGTGCCGCACTCTAGACAAGGAAACAAGTTCCAATGCCTCGGAAAACCGGAGAGGAGTTGACAAAGCGTGTTCATCGCGTGAAAACCGTGAGTGAGAGATTCCGAAGACAAAAGGGCAGCCCAGCGGCCCCACTCTGCCTTGCTCCCCACCCGCCTGAAATGCTAGCTAGCGTCCCCGGGGCCGAGGCGAGAGGGGCCCGAGGGAAGCTACACGTCCCGGTGGGCTCGCCTGGTGACGCTTCCCTCTTCTCTGCCTTCATCAGACCACCCTTCATCGGCACTCGTCCCCTAACCCAGGACGAATGTGAGGCCTGGAGGAAGTAAGGAAGGGCATAATTGGTCAGAAGGAGAGCCCACCATTCGGAGATACCTTCGAGGCTGGTGGGGTGCTTCCACTTCCTTCGGGTTCCTCTGCCCGGCAGGGAGGTTCCACGACGGCAGGGGTCGGGTCGATGGTCGTTCTAATGTCCCCACGCCGAGAACAGGGTCAGACATTCACCAGGACGCTCTCCTGGGACTTGTAAATTACTTGGTCGTCTTTAGCTTTTAGGCCCTTGAGGAACTGAAGAACCCCGAGAATGGAAATAGTGAAAAGCTTTTCAAAGCGGAAATTTGTTTTTCAAACTTACCCATCCAGTTAATTGAGCAGCATCCGCAGCGGCAGCAACGGGAAAGACGAACCGCGCGCCACCCGCCGGCTCGAGCTTCCGGCGCTCAGCTCGGCTCCGCTGCGTACGTGCTCAGTGCGGTGGGTGGGGGGTCGGCGTGGGCCTGGGGCCCACAGCAGGTGGAGGGAAAAGGGAGCCGCAAAGAGGGGGCAGGGAAGCTGCGGAGGCGCGTACTGGGTCAACAAGACCTCCTCGGCGGCCTGGCAGCCGTAAGGGGCCAGACCCCGGAGAGATGAGAATGGGTCTTGTATCGTAGTTGAAGGAGAAGGAAGGAAAAAGAACGGGAAAGAACGAAAAGGGTGTTAGACTTGTAGCTCGGGGCGGGGGGGGGGGGGGGGGGGGCAAGGCAGCAAGATATCATGAAGGCCTTTAGGACCGCTTAAAGCAAGACATTTGCAAGCCGGCTCATAGGCTCTTTAGTGCTCTGCGTTCTACCTGTAGCAGCCTCGGTTCCAATCCCGCTCAAAGCAGGGTCTCCTGAGGTGGTGGCGAGTGCTAGATTTAAACCTGCGCGAGCTGCCCCATTTGCCTGCGGCACGAGAGCACGGTTTCCCGCCATTCCAGAGCTCTGCGCTGAGAAAAAGGGAACCTCCGCCGTGCATGCTGAAGTCTCGGTCTTCAGACTTGACTTGACTGAGATGCTTGACTGCCCTACGTCTGGAAGGAGGTGAGGGAGGTGCCGCCTTGTATTTGGTGTCTCTGCAAAAATGAAACGATGAGGCTTTTCTGGTTGAGAAGTTTCAAGCGCCACTGGGGCCTTTTTAGACGAGCTAAGAAACGAGATGAAATGAGAGTTCGAACTCCAACGGATACTTTAAATAAAACCTAACAAATAAAATAACATCTTCACTTGATAACATTTTTTTTCGAACAGTGAATGATTGAACATAGAGTTCACAAATGTTAAGTGCACCACCCAGTGAGTTTTGCTAAATGTAACTGGTATCTGGCCGAAATTACGAAAAACTTACATCAGTCCCGAAAGTTAGACCTCTTTTCCTGTTGTTAAAAAAAAGAATCTGAAAGGTGGAATGAAATGGGGTCACTTGCATGAAAGGGTTTTAAAATGGAGCCAGGAAGCCATTAAGGAGATGGGCTTTGTGCAGGCACGTCTCCACCGGGTAGAACTGGGAACTTTTGAATTGTGCCAAACACCAAATATTACAAGGACTGAGCCGCAAAACCTGTAACTTGCTACAGTCAGAGACTTTGCTTAGTGATAGCCTTAGCAATCAATTACACTCAGTCCAGATTCGCTTTCTGCCATTAACACCAATCGAAAGTTCTCGTTAAACAACTATTTGGGTTGCTCTTCACATCTGTGTATGCTGAACTGCGATTCTTTGATCCCAAATAAATGGTCTTGCTTAATTATTGCCTTGTGACAATTTTAGGCCGACAGCCTGTTGTCAGAAGCAGGACCTGAGGTGATTTCAGCAAGGCAGGACCGGTGTCTCCTGGAATTGGGTGCGGTCTCTACAGGAGACTAGTGCTCACCGCTCCTAGCTTGTATACATACGGACAGCCTTCTACTCGCACCGTGAGTCCTCTTAGGTACCGACCTCCCTCCTTCCTTTTGGTTGAGGTCGTTGCCTTTCTCTGGGATCAGGCGGGTGGGTGCCCAGAGAGAGAGGAGATGCCCATCATGCCACTGGAGGGAGGGGTTTCACTATTGATGAGTACTCTTTTGTTTCATAGGGTGTGTGTGTGTGTGTGTGTGTGTGTGTGTGTGTGTGTGTGTGTAGGTGGGGATTGTGATTGCTGGTTGTTTTAGGACAAGTGTTGTTTAAATTCAGGGGCGCCTGGGTGGCACAGTCGGTTAAGCGTCCGACTTCTGCCAGGTCACGATCTCGCGGTCCGTGAGTTCGAGCCCCGCGTCGGTCTCTGGGCTGATGGCTCAGAGCCTGGAGCCTGTTTCCGATTCTGTGTCTCCCTCTCTCTCTGCCCCTCCCCCGTTCATGCTCTGTCTCTCTCTGTCCCAAAAAAAATAAATAAACGTTGAAAAAAAATAAATTAAAATTGCAGTAGCCATTCTGGGGAACCTCTGTTTTAGTTAAGTCCACCTTAAGGGGCACCCTTAAAAAAGAGGATTCCAAACCTCTCTGAGACAGTGGAATGCATTCTTTGATTAGTATGCAAAGGACAAAATAAGTCCAAAACAGCTCTAAAAGGATCCTGATAGCATGCAAATAATAATAATAATAATAATAATAATAATAATAATAATAACAACAACAACAACAATTTTTAAATAAAAGATTGCTCATCCATGCAAAAATAATGATAATAATAATACATTTTTAATGAAAGACTGGCCATCTGAGCAGGTAACCTTAAAATTATGGAAACATAATTTGGATTCATGCAAATAATAATAATGATAATAATACATTTTTAATAAAAGCTTCGTCATCTGAGCAAGTAGCCTTAAGTTAGTCCATCTGCTGGAAACATAATTTGGATCCAGCCATTCTTTTTTTTTTAGTGTTTATGTATTTTTGAGAGCGAGAGACAGAGCAGGAACAAGGGGGGCGGAGGGGCAGAGAGAGAGGGAGACACAGCATCTGAAGCAGGCTCCAGGCTCTGAGCTGTCATCTTAGAGCCCAACATGGGGCTTGAACTCACAAACCATGAGATCATGACCAGAGCCAAAATCAGAGGCTTAGCTGACTGAGCCACCCAGGCACCCCTGGGTCCAGCTATTCTTTTGGGTTTCCTACCTGAGACATGGCTGAAGTTTAAAAAAAAAAAAAAAGAAAGAAAGAAAGAAAGAAAGAAAGAAAGAAAGAAAGAAAGAAAGAAAGAAAGAAGGAAAGAAAGCTGTAAGAGCTGTGTGTGTGTGTGTGTATGCATGTTATAGATATGGTATTTTACTGTCTTGGGATGATATTGCCAAAATTAATTTGTAAAAGAATTCTACTTAATTGGCTTGAGGAATATCAAGTACTTATATCTATTAAGTATTCCTAAAGTTCTCAGAAATAGACTAAAAAGTAACCCAAGTTCATATAGTCTAGGATAATCTTTGATAAATAAAAACGAATTCAAGTTTGTTGGTTTAATAAAAACAAGAATATCTTCAGAGTTATCAACATTAAATAGAATGCAGATAAACTGCCTTTTCTACCTGAGTTTACTAATCAAATAAGCTCATGTTATCTCTATGTTACAAAATTCATCAACAAAAGAAATAACTTAAAATGATGATTAGCTGTTTAATGTCTTATCCAAGTATAATTGTTAAAAACAAGTAATTTAGGGGTGCCTAGGTGGCTCAGTCGGTTAACGTTTGGACTCTTGGTTCCGGTTCAGTCAGGCTCTGTACTGACAGCCTGATAACATGGAGACTGCTTTGGATTCTTTCCCTCTCTCTCTGAACTTCCCCTGCTCTCGCCGCCCCCCCCCCCCCCCCCCGCCGCCCCGCAAAAGAAATAAATAAAAACTTAAAAATTTTTAAATAAATGTTTTAGTTTAAATAAATAGAAGATCAAAGTTTATACTAAGATAAACTAAATAATGGACACTCATTGAATATCTAAATTATTTCCAAAATAGATAAATATTAAATGCTAAGCTTAGTTTATCTACTTTTGGCATTTCCATTTGTACCAAAAAATTATTATGAGAAAGAGTATGTCTCTAAAAATTTTGAAATGTATTTATAAGCTTGCTAATATACAACAGGATGCTAATTTATGATAGACAGTTCACAATTGCCTGCTTCCTAATAGTCACTGAAAAGCAAAAATTACAAATGGTTAAAGAGGGGGCACCTGGGTGGCTCAGTTGGTTGAGCATCCCACTTTGACTCAGGTCATGATCTCACAGTTGGTGAGTTTGAGCCCCACCTTGGGCTCTGTGCTGACAGCTCAGAGCCTGGAATCTGCTTCGAATTCTGTGCCTCCCTCTGTCTCTGACCCTCCCCAGCTCCCTCTCCCTCCCTCCCTCCCTCTCTCTCTCTCTCTCTCAAAAATAAATAAATATTAAAAAATTAAAAAAACAAATGATTAAAAATTAGATTGGAAAGGGAGTTAAAATACAAATGAACCAATGAGAATACTTAGAATACTAAGCATATGTTAACTCTGCATAAACTGCATGCGTGGATGCTGAGAGAATGCAGACAAGCCAGCAGGTGTGCCTTCGGAAGAGAAGAATCAGTGAACTTCCATAAGATCTTTCTCCTACTGTGGAAGGATTTATTGTAACTTCGGGTTTCTCAACCTGTGGTCACAGACCATCAATGAATTATGATGAACACTTATTTAAGTAGAAAATACAAATGTTATCCATATCTGTTTATACAGATGAATGGACGATACATATTTTATTATAGATGTAGTTATTATCTATATATAAATTAAAAATAAAATTTTCATTAAAAAAGTAAAAATTAGAGTACCTACATGGCATATACTGAAAATAGGCAATACTTGTCCATTTATTAAACTTATACTTGAGTTAGTTATATGGTTTTATGTGTGTAAGTATGTGCTGAGACACACTACACAGTATATTTCTTGCTGTGAAATGATCCAACATGTTTGAGAGCCACTGCTTATATACCACAGTAAATTGAGCAACAAAGGGTCTGTGTGGCCAGCTGAAATGCCAGTACAAGAACAATCATCCTTTCTGTCCTCTGCACACACAGCGGTGACTCCTCAAGGCCAGGCTGCAATCACTCTTTGATGGGCTCATCCTTTGTTGCCTTGTCTTTTAAGATTCATAGCCAGGTGGCAAGCTTTGTTGAAACAACTTCCCCATGTTTTTTTGTTTTTTTAATGTTTATTTATTCTTGAGACAGAGACGGAGGGTGAACAGGGGAGGGGCAGAGAGAGAGGGAGACACAGAATCCGAAACAGGCTCCAGGCTCTGAGCTGTCAGCACAAGAGCCCCATGCGGGGCTCGAACCCACGAACTGTGAGATCATGACCTGAGCCGAGGTCAGATGCCCAACCGACTGAGCCACCCAGGTGCCCCAAAAACTTCCCCATGTTTTATAACTACTTGCAAGGCTGGGATTCTGGTGATGGCTTCTTTGATATTTATACCATCTGCCCTCAGTTTAGAACTTGTCCCATCTTTTAAATCTTTATTCTGCCTACTCAACCTAGAGCAACCTTCTTCAGCAATATGGAATCCTATTGGCCCTGCCTGTTCTGTCATTCCCAGTCTAGCAGAACAATGTCAGGATGAACATATAAAATTAACGGATCTAGGAGTGCCTGGGTGGCTCAGTCAGTTAAGTGGTTGACCTCGGCTCAGGTCATGATCTTATGGTTGTGAGTTTGAGCCCCGTGTCGGGCTCTGTGCTGACAGCTTGGAGCCTGGAGCCTGCTTCAGATTCTGTGTCTCCCTCTGTCTCTGCCTCTCCCCTGCTCGTGCTCTGTCTCTCAAAAACAAATACATGGTAAAAAAATTTTTTTTAATTAATGGATCTCATATTGTAATTTACTTATATCAAACCAAATATTAATATTTTTTCCTCTGTTAAAACGACAAAGTTTTCCTGTACTATCGTTCTGCACCTGAGAGGAGGTTAAAAAAGGAAAGCAAAGATTTTGTGTTTTATCAAAATAATTTTCAGTGCTTTATCAGGTCTCTTATGGGGTTTGCTCAGCTATGTAATGTCCTGGTATTTGCCTTTAAAATCGTTTATTGTCGTTGTGGTCCAATACATAATTAACTATTGATTCATGTTCTGTGATCCTATACAGTCCGGTGTCTAAGACTTTTTGATATTTTTGACAAACTTGCATCCACCTTGGCCATTATTAAGGTTCCTGGACATTCAAAATTAGACTCAGGAAGGGGTGCCTAGGTGGCTCAGTTGGTTAAGCATCGGACTCTTGATTTCAGCTCAAGTCAGGATCTCAGGGTCCAGTGAGATTGAGCCCCATCCCCCGGTGTCTGGTTCCGCAGAGCCTGCTTGGGATTCTCTCTCTCCTTCTCTCTCTGCCTCTCCCCGACTCACGCTCACTCTCCCTTACAGACATAACATACATACATACATACATACGTACGTACATACATACATACATACATACATACATACATACATATGTACAAATTAGATTCAGGAGGAGCTAAAGACAAATTTTTGGCTGGTAGAGCACCAAGGACCATTGCCTTAAAATCTATCAAAACCAAGGCCCTCATAGGTAACATAAATGATCTCCCGAAAGGAAATCTAAAACTCCTTTTTAAGGATGTTCAATCCAGGGTATCCCACAAAGAAAAAACCTTAGAGCTGCCAGTGGTTGTAGTTTCAGTCCACTGACTGATTTATGGTATGGCCCAAATAGGAATCCTGTCTGGTCACGGTCCACGGAAAGATCCCTGATGGAAATGACTCCTCAGGGGCACCTGGGTGGCTTAGTCGGGCTCAGCTGACTCTTGATTTAGGCTCAGGTCATGACCTCACAGTTCCTGAGTTTGAACCCTGAATCGAGTTCCCTGCTGACAATTCGGATCCTGCTTGAGGGATTCCCTCTCTCTCAAAATAAATAAATGAACATAAGGGGGCGGGGGGAGGGGGTGGGGAAGAAGTGACTCATCAGCTGACCCACCGGGCAGTTGATAAACTTACAAATCTCATGAAGCAATATGGGAGGGGAAATATTTTTAGGGCCCCCAAGAGGCACAATTGACTGGTACTGTGTTGTTGTTTTTTTAAACCAATAACTTGTTATTTTCTTTATAACACTTTTTGTAATCATCTGGTTAGGGAAGCTCCCTTATGTATTTTTCTATGAAGTAATATGACAGCATTTGTAACCTGTGTCCTGATACTCCTTCTCGTGGACCTCTTTGCATGAAATAAAGAATTCCACAAATGGGCTTATATTTGGCATTTTAACTTAACATCCTTCAGATTCTTTGGGGAATTAATCATGAAGGAGTGTTGGATTGAGGTATTTGGGCTGGTATTTGTCCTAATAAGTATCCTAATGCTTTTCGCTATATTACACACAGTAAGACTCCTTCGCTGCTGGTAAAACCCTATAATATGGAAGAACTCGCTGATTTCGTAGGTTATTTGCCATATGGACTGAATGTCTTCCTTCTTGCCTGAAACTCATACACTAGGCCAAAATATCTAATTGTCTTTATCTAAGTTCTTTTTACAGGGGCCTCTGCTGTTACGAATAAATTTTAGCCCCTGGGTTAACACATTTTTTCTCGTGACCCTCATTGCTGATGGTCAAGTCTTACCATACCATACCATTGCCCTTTGCTTGGAAAAAAACATCTGATTCTACAAACCTGACTATTGATTTGTGCCAGAACAAACCATACTCCTGAGGTACCTGAATTAATAGCTTGGCCTCTATCCCTAGAGGGATGGAAAAATATTGCTGATAAAGTTGTAGTATTCTCTGTTGGAGTCCTTGAAAATACTCAATAACTTTCTTGTCTTTGGCTAATTAACTTCCTTGCCCCCAACTGCCCCCCCCCCCCAAAAAAACCTTCCATTTGGTACAACTCCTTGGGACATCTCTCTTCTGGCCACATGGGACGCTGCCTGATTCATGAATGGCTTAATAAAGCTCATTAAATCTTCAAATCTACTTGGTTGAATTTTGTTTTTTAACACAGTTAATCCTCACCCTACCTTCACTGAAGCAATCACCATTCTGATTTCTATCTCCATAGATTAATTTTGCCTCCTTTTGAAATTCCCGTAAATGAATATACTTTTTGTGTTTGGCTTTTTTTCCCACGCAACATAATATTTTTGAGATGTATCCACTTTGTTGTGTGTATCAGTAGATCATTTTGGTATTATCGGTGAGTGTTATTCCAATGTGTTGATCACTATAGTTGATGGACAATTGGGCTATTTTCAGTTTTGCATAATGTGAATAAGGCTGCCATGAATATTCTTGCAGGAATCTTTTTGTGCACTTGTACGTTCATTTTGTGTGGGTATAAACCTAGGAATAGAATTGCTAGGCCATAAGGTATTTGTATATTTAACTTTATTAGAAGCTATCCGTTTTCGGGGTGCCTGGGTGACTCAGTCGGTTGGGCCTCTGACTTCGACTCAGGTCATGATCTCACGGGTTCCTAGGTTCGAGCCCCGTGTCGGGCTCTGTGCTGACAGCTGGAGCCTGCATGCAGCTCTGGGTCTCCCTCTCCGTCCCTCCCCCTCTCGTGCTCTGTCTCTCTGTTTCTCAAAAATAAATAACCGTTAAAACAAACAAACAAACAAACAAACAAACAAACAAAACGAAGAAGAAGCAGCTATCAGTTTTCCAGAATGGTTGTACTACTTTACTCTTTCACCAGCAACAAGAGATAAAGTTGCTACACATTTTTGTCAGCATGAGTGTTCTTTGTCTCTTAAATTTTAGCCATTCTGAGAGGTATGTAATGGTATATCACAGTATTTTAAATTTGTGTTTCTAATGAGTAATGGTGTTGAGAATTCTTTCTTATGCCTTTTGGTCCTAAAGAAATCTTTTGTGAAGAGATTTCAAGTGTTTTATCTACTTTTAATTGGCTTGACTTTTTTTTTTCTTTACTTTTTACATTAACTTTTTATGTTAGACTAGGTTTAGATTTATAAAAAGTTGAGATTATAGTATAGAAAGTTCCCATATACCTTGCATTCAGTTTCCCCTATAATTATCATCTTACATTAGAATGGTTCATTTGTCATAATTGAATGAATACATTATTGGGGTTTTTTTAATGTTTATTTATTTTTGAGAAAGACAGAGATAGAATGCAAGTGGGTTAGGGGCAGAGAGAGAGGGAGACACAGAATCTGAAGCAGGCTCCAGGCTCTGAGCTGTCAGCACCAGAGCGTGACGCGGGGCTCGAATTCACGACCTGAGCTGAAGTCAGACGCTCAACCGACTGAGCCACCTAGGCCAGGCGCCCCAATATTAGTGTTAACTAAAGTTCATGTTTTATTCAGATTTCCTTGATTTTTACATAATGACCTTTTCCCTTTGTTTTGTTTTTGTTTGTTTGTTTGTTTTGTTTTTTTACAAAACATTTTTAAAATGTTTATTCATTTGGTGAGAGAGTGAGAGAATGCATGCACAGGAGCAGGGGCGGGGCAGAGAGAGGGAGAGAGAGAATCCCAAACAGGCTCCCCGGCAGCGTGGGGCTCCATCCCACGAACTGTGAGATCATGACCTGAGCCGAAATCAAGAGTCAGACCCTTAACCGACTGAGCCACCCAGGTGCCCCTTAATTTATTTTCCAGTGAGAATCAACTGTTTTCCCAGTGTAAGACCAATTTTGTCATGACATATTTTTAAGAATATATCTTGATTCAGGGGCCCCCATAATGACGTATTCCTGTTCCAGGATTCCACCCAGAGTATCCCAGTGCCTTCAGTTTATGTCTCCTCATGCTCCTCTTGACTAGCAATTTCTCAGACTTCTCTTGTTACTGATGACCTTGAAAATCCTTAGGAGTACAGGTCACATACTTTGCAGAATGTCTCTCAACTGGGATTTGTCTGATGTTTTTCTCATGATCAAACTGGGGTTAGGGGTTTGGGGAGGTAAAGTACCATTCTTATCACTTTGTATAATGGGTATTGTTAAAAAGAAAACCACAGGCCCGAAATGGCATCGTTGAGGTTAAGGCCCCAAGTCAGTAAACCAAAACCTACCTACCGTTTTAACTCTCCAGAAACATAACCTTTAACCAGTCAGCATGGAATTTCTTGGTCAATACTGGGAACTTTACTGATAGACCCCTTCCTCTCACCTTAGGAGGGCAACCTTGCCTAAATAATACATTCCTTGCTAATAAGTTCCTTCTTTCCTTCCTCCCCCCTTTCTTCCCTCTTCCTTCCTCCCTCCCTCCCTTCCTTCCTCCCTCCCTTCCTTCCTTCCTTCCTTCCTTCCTTCCTTCCTTCCTCCCTCCCTCCCTCCCTCCCTCCCTCCCTCCCTTCCTTCCTTCCTTCCATTCTTTCATTCTCTCTGTCTTCTCTTTGCCTTTAAAAATCTCCTTTGGTTTAGCCCAGCAGAGCTCCCCTCTGATTGCTGGTTGGGATGCTTCGTGATTCATGAATCACTTAAAAAGACTAATTCAACCTTCAAATTTACTCGGTTGAGGTTTGTTTCTTAATAGTATGTACTGTTACCATGACTTACCACTGTTGATGTTAATCTTGATTCGTTGGCTGAGGAAGTGTTTATTAGGCTTCTCCACTGTAAAATCACTGTTTTTGCCCATGAGATGAAGGAAGTCACTGCGAGTAGCCCACACTTTTAAGGAGGGTGGAGTATCTCCATTAATTTGGGATACTTCTGCATGGGACATTTGTCTGTTTTCCCTATTCATTTATTTACTTATATCAGTATGGACATGTCGATATTTATGTTATATTTTGGGGTTATAATCCAATACTATTTTATTCATTTTGTTGCCCAGATTGTTTCAGTTTCAGCCACTGTGAGCATTTTCAGTTGATTTCTGTTTTTCCTTTGGCATACCCCCATCATTGTGGAGTTTGTTTTTTTCTCTGGTACTTTCTTATTTTATGGTATTGCAAAACGCTCTAGGGTCTCCCTGTGTATTTCCTGCCCCAGTGCCAAAATCAGCCATTTCTCCAAAGAGCCCTGATTCCTTTTTTAAAAAAAATTTAAATTTTTATTTTTTAAAAGTGATCTCTGTGCTCCCTGTGGGGCTCAAACCCATGACCCTCAGATCAAGAGTCATATGGTCTTCCGACTAAGCCAACCTGGCACCCTGAGCCTTGATTCCTTTGATTGATGACTTGACTTTTTACTATTGGCTTCTAAGCATTTTTTATATTCAGAATTTGAGTCACTTGTTAGATACATGTATTTCAAAAAGCTTCTCCCGGTATGCCTTTCCTTTTCACTTTTTATAGTTTTTTTATGAGCATAAGTTTTTTAATGAAATCTAATTTGTCTATAGTTTTTCTTTTATGGTTAAGCCAATTTTGTTCTCTGAGAAATCTCTCCTATCCCAGGATTGTTAATATATTATATTATGTTATATTATATTATATCATTCATATCATATCATATCAACTATATTATATTATACTTACTCTACTATACTATATTTAAGATACTGTACTATACTATAATCCTAGGAGCTTTAGCTATTGAAGTTTGACTTTTAAACTTAGGAGTCTTCTCAGATTCATCTCCTGAACATAGTAGGCTAGGGAATACTAAACACTAGGGAATCATGGTGTACCCAGTCAACAATATGACCTCCCAGAAACCTGCTCCCAGAGACCTGTTTTTTATTTTTGAGAGAGAGACACACAGCGCAAGCGGGGGAAGAGCAGAGAGAGAGTGACACGGAATCTGAAGCAGGCTCCAGGCTCTGAGCTGTCAGCACAGAGCCCACAAACCATGGGCTCGAACCCACAAACCATGAGATCATGACGTGAGCTGAAGTCAGACGCTTAACCTACTGAGCCACCCAGGCGCCCCTCCACATTTTTTATTTATACACATTGAGAATATTTTTCTGCTCTGCTCAGGTGCTTTCCTCCCTTGTCCTTATCTCCTCCCTGCAACCCCTGGGCGCAAGAAGTAGTAGAAGCATTGGTATATAGAAAACTGTGGCTTTCCTTCTTAACTGGAATCAGGAAGCTTCAACCCTGCCAATACCACCACCTTTCACACCTACTCAACTAGTGACTACAATCCAGAATGTGACTGTCAACCAAAAGTGTCTCTAAACACTCATGGTTCCATAACCCTATTGACTTACTTACCATCAGCAACAGCAGTGAGAAGGTTGCCTCTCCTCACTTCTGCCAACTCTCTTGAGTGCATCTAATTTCTATCCTGAACCCAACCTGCAAGGGAATCTGAGAAATGCAATTTTTTCAGTTTTTCAACCTCTTCAGCTAGGAGGATGGAATAGATTTTAAGTGAACCAATCTACATTTAAAATTATTTTAAATCCCACCCACACCCTCCACACTAAGTGTGAAGCCTGCTTGGGATACACTGTCTCTCTCTCTGTCTGACCCTTCCTTGTTCACGCTGTCTCTCAAAAAAAAAAAGAAAAGAAAAGAAAAGAAAAGAAAAGAAAAAAGATAGATAGATAGATGGATAAATAAATAAATATTTTAAATTAAAAAATTAAATTAAAAAGCAAAACAGAAACCACACACTGAGGTGGTGGAAGTAATACTATGACAGGAATCCCCAATACAACACCAATTACTGCGGATTATAATGGATCCAATTTTCTCAGATTGGATAAAAAAAATAACTTCCAGATATAGCAGTATATTAGAAAAGGGTTAAATATTAAGAGTATGAAAAATCTATGCCAGGCTAATTATAAACAAAAGGATAAAAGAGTGAAACATGAATATCAGACAAGGGTAAAAAGCAAAGAAAGTTTTAAATTAGATAGAGGGGTAATATCCTGGCATCTGTAAGTACCCGTAATTTACTCTCTCTCTTTTTTTTTTTTTTTTTTTTCCCCTTGAACCAACCTTTCCGGGTGGCCAGATCAGAACATGTGATGAAGGGAGCAAATCTAGGAGGATTTTTCTTTTCTTTCTTTTTTTTTTTTTTTTGCTTCAATAGAGGTCTGTGTCAGGCAGAAAAATGTAAAAGCAGGATTCAATCCTTGGCCTTTTCCAGGGACTCAAAAGAGACATAGAGGGAGAGAACCTCAGTTATCGCCCAGATCTTCTGGAGTAAGTTAGACACACCAGTCCAGCCTCCTGAACCGTCACTGGGTCCTGACCACCTATTTGGGGTAGAGAACTGGTATTCATCTCAAAGTTTGGAAGAAAGGGTCTGGGAGGCACCAAGCAATGGGTGGGCAAAGAGAATGTGTCAGCCAGTGAAAATCAACTTTCCATGGGTCCACGGCAGATATGGACCAGAGACCAGAAACAACATGAATCTCTGATGTTTTTCTACAGAGTTCTGTTATCAACTTGTAAAGAGCCGACTTCAGAATTAGACTTTTCCAAATCCTATATTTGGATTTGGCCATGAAGCCAAAACTTCACAGCATTGCCGGACATTAAATCTCCTATGCAAGCCTTTGCTCTGGGTGTCTTTTTTGTTTTTTGACAATGTTGCCCACAGTGAGTACTGCGAAAATCTAGTTTACCATTGCTTTTTCCAAGTCCTTCCGGTGACTCCTTCTGATTTGACCTAGTACAGCACATCTTGGGGGAGCATTGGTGGTTCAGTGGTGGAGGCCTGGGTTCAATTCCCAGCCAGTGCAGTGTGTTCAGCAGTTTTACTTTGAACTGTCTGTCTGTTGCTCAGGCAAGTTAGGTCCCTCTGGGGTTCTGACCTTCAGGGAACAGCTGCCCCATTAGGGGAGGAAAGTGGGTTATTTCCGGGGCAGAAGACATTGAGGAATTTGTGTGAACAGGGACTTGGGAGAAGGTATGTCCTTCACGTGCGGGTGTGTCTGACGGGTCTGTCTCTGACGTTTTTGCATCTTTGGGTCTAGAGCCAGTGTTACTTTTACTCTTCCTTCTGGTGGTCCCTGGAATCCATAGAGTCATCTGGTCACTGATACACATGCTGGACTTGGGCAGACCATTGGACCACGTCTCACTATGGAGTGGGGATCAAGAAACGAAATTCCCAAATTGAGACAAGCCGCAGGGAGGGCTAGGCAGACACCCCAGTGGAGAGGAAGAAATGAGGGGCCCCAGGAAGGAGGAGACTTGTGGGGAAGAATCCACAGGGTGATGAGGGGAACTGGGTAGAGATAGGCTTCAGTCTTTGATGGTCTTGGTAGAATGAAGGATGAGTCCCCGAGTGTAGAGCAGCATGTACAATAAAGTCATTTTCACTACTATTGTTTTATAGTCTGTCCGGGAAAAATCTATTTAGTGCATCGTTTTTATGCTTATTGGTAAGCAGCACGGTGGGGGAGGGGGGCGGGCGGGAAGCCATGACAATCATCAGCTCTGGAGGTTTGGAGGAGGAGACTCTGGAAAAAGAAAACCCAGGGATCATCAGGTTTGCCTACCCCTGTTTTCATCTACTATTTTCCTCAACAAACCTTATGTAGGGTCCCAGATCTCAAACTGCCCCTGCCACATTGGCAAATTGAATATGTGCCACTGATCATTTCTTTCTTGAAGGGATAAGAAATGGTAGAGCCGGTGCTATGGGAGTGAGATGCAAGAACAGAACTTAAATGCTTTTCTCCATAATGTCTCACTGCTACCTCTGAACGTCAGCCTTCCACACACACCAGTTCAAAAACGCCTTCAGTCTCTATGGAGGGTTAGAAGTCTTTTATAATTCCTGTAAGGCATGTTTCTTCCTTCCTTCTATAATTCCACCAGGGTTGATTTTTGAGGAGCTGGTCAGCAAGCCCGGACCAGTTCAACATCCTGGATCATTTGTCTGGTTTCGGTATCGTTAGAGTAGGCAGGTAGTTAAGTTCTAACAGGACACCTGGAGGTCAGCAAAGAGGAAGTGCTGGCCAGCTATCAGGGAGGTCAGAGGCCTGTCCTGGCAGCGGCAGTCCACAAGAAGCCGGATCAAACCAGATAGGCCCAAGATGGTGGGAGCCAGGATGGGAAAATTGAGGGGAAAAAAAAAAAAAAAAAGGAAACCCTGCTTCTGGACCAAACAGTAAATATTCCGCCCCCCTAGTCAATAACTGTCAATGAAAGAGAGAAACCCAACCCCCAGGGTGTGGCAGTTCACCTGGCTCTGGCTCTCACTCCCCTCCCGCTGTCACTGTCCCTCTGTCACTAGCACTCTCACTGGCGCTCTTACTCTTGAGCTCAAGTTCGGCTGCTCTCATATCTCCAGGAGTGTACTTTTTGCTTCTGTTACTCATCTGTTGTGCTACATGTCTGTTCTTGAATTCCTTCTCCTGGCAAGACCAAGAACCTTTGGCAACTCCTTCAGGTTCTGGCTGGATTGAGGAGGCCCCAGGACCCCGGGTCTCCCCAGTTCACCCGGCAATAGTATATTAAAAAAACAAAACAAAACAAAAACAAAACAGGCCCAAAATGGCATCACTTGGGTTAAGGCCCCAAGTCAGTAAGACAGGACTTACCACCTAACCTAACTGCGGTTTCAACCTCCCAGAAATGTAACCTTTAACATTGTAACCGGCAACATGGAATTTCCTGGTCAATACCAGGAACTTTACTGGTACACTCCTCCCTCTTCCCCTTAGGAGGGCAGCCTTGCCTAAATCATGCATTTCTCGCTAATAAGTTCCTTTCTTCTTTGATTTTTATGCCCTTTCCGCATTTAAAAACCTTTCTGCCTGTTTAACTTCCCGCGGAGTTCCCCTGTACTTGCTAGATGGGCTGCTGCCTGACTCATGAATCATTTAATGAAGCCAATTAGATCTTCAAATTTACTAGGTTGAATTGGGTATTTTTAAGAGATTTGGTGCAGCATGGGGATCCAAAGTGTACTTCTGATGGCATTCGGGGACAATGAGAAACAGGCATGGTGCCTTGTGAGCTCACTGCCTTTCTCGCCACTTCTGAGGACTACTGGTAAGTCTGTCTTGGCTTGAGCTCCGCTTCTGTGTGTGTGTTCGAGCGACTGATCTAACTGGTTTCCCAGTCTAGGGGTCGTGGGGTAGTGTAGACTGACGGGAGGTTCCGACAGAGCGGCAGTCCTTAGCCCTTCGTTCAGTCCACAAGTACACGTTGGAGTCCTGTCTCCTTTTCCAGTCCACAGTCTCCATTTACTGGAGTCTACTGGTTTAGTCCATGCTGGGAATCGCTGGTGGTGTGCAGGGCCTTCTCTTTGCCAGTAATATCTTTTGGTTACTGCTGGTGTGTTGAAGTGCCTACGTTTGTCTGGTTTTGTGTGAACAGGGCTTAGCTAATAGGATCCTTAAATTCTAAAGAGCCAAGCACGCCACCTTCTGGCACACCTGCTTACTTTATGTCTAAAAACTATGGTGCCAGGAGCTGTGCATAACTGTAGAAATGGCGAAATTTTACTAAAAACAATTTGGAATTACAATGGCCACGACGGGGAACATTCCAAGTAGATAAGACAATTTAAGAAGTGCACTTAAAAGTAAAGGTTCTCAAATTAAACAGAATGGGATAACTGTGTTAATTGGCAAGAAAAACCTCCAGAAGCCTTCCAATTCATTGAAAGATTCACTGCAAAAGGCTAATGGAGAAAAAGGCTAAAACAAAAGACTGTAACACTGATGTGACTCCTTTTGCTCCCCTCTGTCCTCCTTTGAGGACTCCTTCTACTGATCCTCTGTCCCAATTGCTTTTCCACTCGGAAGAGACCACACAACTGTAAACAAAAGCCTTCTGAGTTAATGGCCTTACAGATACTCCTATACCTACCTGCAAAGGAGGGCCCCTGTGGGCCCCTCCCAGAGTTGATGAAACTGTGAGGGATTTTCTGGTAAACTGCTGTATAATTCTTGAAATAGGCAAGGGGAAACTGGTAGATACTGAGGATACTGCAGAGGGAGGGGGTCCTGAAAAAACTGGCAGAAGCCAGTGAAGAGCAAAAATTCTTTTTTTTTTAATGTATTTATTTTGAGAGAGACAGAGACAGTGTGAGCAGGAGAGGGGCAGAGATGGAGAGAGAGAGAGAGAGAGAGAGAGAGAGAGAGAGAGAGAGAGAGAGAATCCCAGCGCAGAGCCTGATGGGGGATGGGGGGCTCAAACTCACAAAACCATGAGATCATGACCTGAGCTGAAACCAAGAGTCGGACGCTTAACCGACTGAGCCACCCAGGTGCCCGCAGAGTGAAAATTCTTACCAGAATCAGTTCTGGATCTCTATCTGTAGTGCCCAACTAAGAAAAATAAAGTTTCACATTGTCCCTTTCTTTTCAAATCCAAACCTATTATATTGATCCTTTCTGTCCCACGGATAGCTATGGTCTTCCTGTTTGTCTGATTTTGCATTACTGGGCTAGGCTTTCTGTCTGCCTGGAACATGCAAGTCGTTGGCTCTTTGTTTTGGCTATCTTTGAGAGTGACTCTGGATTTTGGAAAGGCTCGAACACACAAACCCCAAGTTCATGACCTGAGCTGAAGTCAGACGCTTAACCGACCGAGCCACCCAGGCACCCCAAGGTTGATGGTTTAATTAAAACGGACACATCTTTAGAGTTATCAGCATTAAATATAAAACTTTTGCTCTACTGGAGTAAAATCAACTTTAGCCAAATAAATTCATGTTGTGTCTACTTAAGTAGTTTTCTTTTTGGTAACCTAAAACCTTACAGTTTTGCTAAGTTGGGTTAAACGATAAGTTAAACTCCTTAAATATCTAGACCATTTCCAAATAAGACAAAATATCAAAACATTAATGACTAAATAATAGGTTTATCTACTTTTGGCTTCTTCTTACAGAGAAACTAAAAGATACTTAAATGTGTTAGTGCCACATTGGGAAAATTTAAAAAGGCAAGTGCTTCTGGAAATTGTAAAATATATTTATAAATTTGCAAATCTAAAGAATGCTGGTGATGCAGGCAGGCTGGGTCCGGAGACCTAGGGGAGGGTCCCACAGGACTGGCCAAGAGAGTCCTTGGTTTCACGAAGGATCGAGATCAAACAGGAGCCAGAGAAAGTGAAAATAAAGTTTATTGAACAGGGAGAGTGACAGATGGAGACTAGCAGACCAAGTGTCCGGGAGACTCAGAAAGACTTCTGAGACTTCAGTAAAGGAGAAAAAGTCTCCTTGTTGCTTGGGGCTAGGTGTTTACGTTGGAGAAGAGTCGAGAGTACATGTTTCTTCAGGAATCCAAGGTAGGGTCCAGACAAAGGTGACTGCCAGGCGAACAACAGGAGTTATTCCATAAATTCCCGAAGGCAGGGCTATTGACGCCAGCATCAGCTAAGGTTTGTTGGAAGCTAATGTCCTGGAACACGTTTGGGCTCTGGCTCTTCTCGGGTGTTAACAGGTATTTGGGGCCTAGGACAAAACTCAGAGGATGATTAACTTTCTTGCTTCCCCCTTGAAGTGGAAACATGGCTTCTTTGGGTATTCAGAGGCAAAATATGGAACATGAGGAAGTGGGGCCCAAGCAGAAACAGCAGAGATGGAAGCCTTTCTAAATTTTTTTTTATGTTCTTATTTTATTGAAAGCAATTGTTTTTAACGTTTACTTTTTTTTTTTTTCAACGTTTACTTATTTTTGGGACAGAGAGAGACAGAGCGTGAACGGGGGAGGGGCAGAGAGAGAGGGAGACACAGAATCGGAAACAGGCTCCAGGCTCTGAGCCATCCGCCCAGAGCCCGACGCGGGGCTCGAACTCACGGACCGCGAGATCGTGACCTGGCTGAAGTCGGACGCTTAACCGACTGCGCCACCCAGGCGCCCCACGTTTACTTCTTTTTGAGAGAAAGAGACAGAGCGTGAGTGGGAGAGGGGCAGAGAGAGAGGGAGACACAGAATGTGAAGCAGGCCCCGGGCTCTGAGATGTCAGCACAGAGCTGACACGGGGCTCGAACTCACGATCTGTGAGAACATGACCTGAGCCGCTCAAGGGAAATGGAGCCTTTCTAAAATGCAAGACAATAGCCACAGACTCTATAAAGATGATGACACAGGTGGTGAAATCCCATTCTGCTTCCGCAAAGAATGGCCCCACGTTGCCAGGATTTTGTCATCCTAACGTCCCATCACATGCCAGGCAATCTGCTCCTGAATCAGAAAAAGTAAGGTTGAGTGAACAAGGGCTGTGAAGTACGAGAACATTTGGGGCCAACGGAAAACCAAGACGGCCAATTTGTTCTTCCGGGCTCTCTGACAAATCCTGTATTTTGGTTTTTGTATTCCTTCACCTACCATAGTATGGGGAGACTTGTATAAAATTGCAAAATTAGTCTACCAGCAATGTCTGACCAGTCAGGTCTGTAATCCTGGAAAAGCTATTTTTGTTCTAAAGGCCTCAAACCTCCCTCTGGACCCTCTGAACACCTGCAGCTGGACTTCATCCAGTTGCCACCTAGTACAGGTCATCAATATATTCTCGCCCTGGTATGTTACGTTTTCCAGATGGGCTGATGCCCCCACAGTAAGAAAAAAGGCTGTCACAAAGTGTGTTTCCGGGGGGCCTGGGCGGCTCAGTGGATTAAGCGTCTAGACTCTTGATTTAGGCTTAGGTCATGATCTCACGGTTGGTGAGTTCGAGCCCTGCATGGGGCTCTGCACGGACAGTGTGGAGCCTGCTTGGGATTCTCTCTCCCCCTCGCCCTCTGCCCCTCCCCCGCTCATGCTTGCTCACTCTCTCTCTCCAAATAAATAAATAAACTTAAAAAATTTAAAAAAGAAAGGAAGAAAGAAAGTGTGTTTTCCACTTGCTGTGCACCCCCCACAATCTCCATATCACTGGAAAAATACAAACCTTAACAAAAACCTTGCAGACTTCTCAGAGTTCTGTCAGTGTGTAACCTTATGTTGTTCCCTTGTCACCTCGTGCTAGGATTACCAGCTGCTGTAAGTCTGTAGTGTCTTCTGCTCAGGCACATCTATCATCAGTAGGTTAAAGAAGACTTCCCAGATCCCAATTTAAAAGATTCTGTTGGTCACAGTCTGTGTAGCCCGGTGACTGGGTATTCTGGAAATGTCATCAGAGGAAGACTGCCCGTGAGCCTCATTCGGAGGGACCTAACCAAGTGCTCCTGACCACAAATACTGCCACAAAACTGGGAAGCATGGACCCTTGGGTACACATCACACAGCTAAAAAACGTTCCACCTGATACCTGGGCCTGTGTAGATGCTGGAGACTTTCAAATCAAAGCGATGAAAGGAAGCAGTTGCCTTTGAGGTAGACTGCTCCCACCGAAGACAACAGATCAAGATTTCATACTTGAACTAAACGTGAAACCCTTTCTCCTTTCCTTTCCTTTACTCTGGCATTGGCCTGGAAAGATAACACCTTCATCTTTATCCCCCAGACCATTGCTAACGGGGGGGGCGGGGGGGGGGAACCTCTGGAACTTAGAACAACCTTTTATTTAAGTCTAGGACAAAATCTCATTCTGCCCCTGGCTTGTCACAAGCAAAATGAGCCATCTCATTGGCCGAATCCCTGTTTACATTGTGAGTTAGAGAGGACCTACCAGGCTTTCATGAGTCAGGATTCACTCTTACTGGCAGATCCCTGCTCCCTGACAAGGGATAAAAATAAGTGAGGCTATCTATGATCAGGAACTTCTTAATTCTTAAAGTTATTGCAGAATCTGCTAAAGCAGTAATTGCCCAGCAAAGATCCTTAGACTCTCTGGCCAAAGTTGTTCTTTAAAAAAAAAAAAAAATAATAATAATGTTTATTTATTTTTGAGAGAGACAGAGCGTGAGTGGGGGAGGGACAGAGAGAGGGGGAGAGCCAGAATCTGAAGCAGGCTCCAGGCTCCGAGCTGTCAGCACAGAGCCAGACGCGGGGCTCGCCGCGGGGTCGAACCCACGGACCGCAAGGTCATGACCTGAGCCGAAGTGGGAGGCTCAACCGACTGAGGCACTGAGCCACCCAGCCGCCCCCAAAATGGTTCTTGATAATAAAATAGCTCTTGATTATTTTTTAGCGGAGCAAAGAGGTGTCTGTGCTGTGGCCAGCACCACCTGCTACACCTGGATTAACACCTCTGGGGCAGTGAAAACTCAAGATATGTTTTCCTCAACACCCTCCCCTCCCCCTCTTCTTAGCAGAGGTCCTGTGAGCACATGGCAAGAGGGGGCTGCCTATAAGCCATGACAAGAGGCCTCAGAAGGAAGCTGTAGGGGAGGCTAAACTCTTTCCCCTACCCTCTTAAGGTCTCGGGCTGGGCCTCAGCATTAAGTTGGCATAAAACAGATTAGCAGGAGAAGAACATAGACATCCTTCCCATGCACATGGGAGCTTTCAAGGAAGAAGAAAGATCCAAAAAGTACTTAGACCTAAGTGGTCATGTACTAGGTGCGGCAAAGAGTAGTAATTACGAAAAGGAACCAAAATATACGAGGAGGCAAAAGACAGATCAGGGTTATTTTAACCAGGTCTGTTTGTATAGATTTCTCTCAGCCTCGACTTCCTAAATCTGGTGACAAGAACCTTTCTCTCCTCCTGGTATAGGGAGGGCATCTTTCCCATGGCAATTTTATCTTCTGCTGTTAGGAAGAGGACAGGAGGTCAGAGCACTCTTGCATCTGTTTTTCAAGCATGCCCTTCGCTGAAAATAATCCTTAAGCCAAAGTGGCCTATTTGGGGGTGGCATATTTGGCCGGATTCGAAACCTACCCTGATGGCACCTGGATCTTGGACTTCCCACCCTCCAGAACTGTGAGAAATAAATTGCTGTTGTTTAAGGCAGTCTGTGGTGTTCTGTTAGAACAGTCTGAGCATGCCAGTATACCCATCCACAATGCCAGGACTTGGTAATTGATAATTTCCCTCGTGTTTGTTCCTGCTTCCAACTTAGGACCAACCAGAGAAAGCCAGGTATGCACCCCCACCAACCTCACAGGATACCTCTAAATTCTAGTCAGCCAGTGTGAAAATTAAGAATGGGAAACCTCACTAGAATGGAGTTGGGAGGCCAGAAGGGGGAGCTATACCACTCAACATGAATTACAGGAAGAATTGCCAATTGTAGACCCCAACAGAAGAATTCTCAACGGGAAAGAGTCATCAATGACAGGCCCCAATAGGAAGAAGAATGTATATTGCATCTCCTACAAGAAATTGAGGACCACCCCCCCTCCGCCCCCCCCCCCCCCCGCGCGGAGGGAGCCAATGAGAAACAGTCATCACCCTGAACTCTTGCTTTTCTCCAATGGACTTTACTTCAAAACAGCCTCTCTCAACTGCCTCCTTCTCCTCCATCTAGTGATATTCCCCTCCTTTGTTTATTCAGCTTGCCTGTGGCTCTGCCATAGCATGAATGTCCTGGATTGCATTTCTCTGCTGTTCCCAAATAAGCCCATTTTTGCTGGGAAAATAACTTTTCAAGGTTAATACCTGCCTACAGCTTACCCATGCCAACGGCCTCCAATCAGGGCACACCTGAAGGCTTCCCATTTTTCTACTGTAAAGTTCTCCCACTCCTCTGCCTTCCTTTCATTTCAGTCTCTGCAAAAACGCAAGCCCTGAATAAATAAGCCTTTGCTCTTCTTGCTTGGCTTTTGCTTTTTAACAGGAGCGTCACTGTAGGGTTGGCAAGGACTCCCTCGTTGACTCACTTAAGTCAGGCTCCTGGGGCCCTCAGTTAGTCCTAGTCCTCAGCCTTCCAAGCCCAGTTCCAGCAAGAATCCCCCCATCCTTGATATCTAAACAAGTTCCTTGTAGCAATTTTCCAGTCACTGACTCCCTCACTCTTTCCTTTGGCTGTAAATCCACAGTTCTCCTTGCCGTCTTTGGGAGTTGCCCTCGGTTTTATATTGAAGTTTGTTTCCCCGACTGCAGTATCTAAAGCCAAATCTCTCCAGGCAATCCCTTACAGGCTGATGCCACGTCTTTCCTCTCAGGCTGTTAGCGAGTCCAAGCTCCTCCTGCTCCCTGTGTGACAGGCAAATGGAGAGGCAAGATGTGGGGACAAAGAAAGCGACTTTATTCAGAAATCCAGCAAACCGAGGAAATGGTGGACTATTCTCCCAAAGAACCATGTCCTCTTGGCATGAAATCCAAGTTTCTTTTATGTTGGCAAAAGGGGGAAGTGGGAGGGGGCTGGAGTCAAAAGGTGGCTGACATCTGCAGACATCTGAGGGAGGCCGTGTAGGTTTTTTGTCCTTGGTCAGTTGATCTCTGTGTACAGGAATCTGGTCATGTCGATCCCGTACATCTTAAACAGAGCATAGTCCTTTCTGTACCTACTTCCTCATCTCCTCAGGTGAGGTAGATTTCAGGTGCAAAGCAGATTTTGCAAATCTTAGCTGTCACATGCCCAGTGTAGAGCTAAGCAAGCAGATAATTCTAAGCTGTGAGATGCAGCAGCAAGGGAAATAGAAGCAATATGGAGTCGGACATGGTGTTTCTGTTACAAGGCTGGTCAGATTCTCCGGAAAGTATTTCTTCACTCGCACCTGGACAGTGCATCTGGCTGCCAGGATTCAGGGAATGGGGTCTGGATCAAACTTGATTCACATTCAGTTGCGACACTGTCACCTAATCCCCGTTGCCGTGTCCTTCAGTGGCCTCAGTGGCCACAGAGCCCTTGCTTTACCGTTTCCAGAGGAGAACGTTTCAGCAAATGTTTTGTGATTTGAGCAACAGAATAGAATCTACTTTTAATGTTCACATAGCCTTGAAGCTGGGTTTCCAGCCTGGAACACCAATAGGGGTAAAAACAGAAGGGTTGGTTTGCAGTCACCTGGCTGTTGTGTCTAGTTTCATAAATTCAGTTTCTTTCGATACCGGATAGCTTCAAAAATTTTTTGAAATGCATCGCAGAGGTAACTCACCGAACTTGAAAGGAACCCTTTCCTTTGTAGTCCTAAATGTTGCGCTCTACACATTGAAAGGTAATTTTTTTTAATGTTTATTTACTTTGAGAGAGAGAGAGAGAGAGCGCGCGAGAGAGCGCGAGCGCGCACACATGTGCGCTTGTGAGTAGGGGAGGGGCAGAGAAAGACGAAGCGAGAGAACCCAAACCAAGAATCAGACCCTAAGGGGACTGAGCCACTCAGGCGCTGCAAAAGGCCTTATTTATTTAAAGAAAGGTACACAGGCGCCAGCAGCCTCCCAGACAGGTTCCCCGCCGGCCGGAGGTTCAGAACTCACACCCTCTGCCCCAGCAGGCGGGCACTTGGAGGAAAAGAGGGACAAGCCAATTTCACCCTCCTGAGGGTTGGCTGGCTATATTGAGGAGGGGGCAAGGGCGAGGCATGGGCCGGAGGGAAGGCGCGTTCCCGTGACGTCACGGATAGGGCGTGTGCTATGTAAATAGGGGAGCGCAGGGGCTGCTGTTTCGGTAACTACCGCTTAAATAGCGTATGATCTCGCGTGCTGTGGGAGCCATTCCAGGACTGTTGGTTGCAAGTGCGTGTGCTGCGTGTGGCAAAGTCTTAGGGAGGCTCGGGGGTGTGTGGACGGAAGTGACCGTGTGTAGAGAGTGTGAGGCGTGAGAGGGTGTAGTGGGGCGGAGGAGGCGGAGGTCATACTTACCTGGCAGGGGAGATACCATGATCAGGAAGGTGGTTTTCCCAGGGCGAGGCTTATCCATTGCACTTGGGATGTGCTGACCCCTGCGATTTCCCCAAATGTGGGAAACTCGACTGCATAATTTGTGGTAGTGGGGGACTGCGTTCGCGCTTTCCCCTGACTTTTCGTGGTAAAGACAGAAGAGAACGTGCTGTTCTGCGTGGTGGTGTCTTGGCTTAACCAAGCTGGTTTTTGCCTTACCTAGTTCTATGCATTGCTGAGGTGTTTTGAAAGCTTCTTACCTTCTTGAGTTTTGCCTTTGTTTCATCTTGTGGGCTTACGTATTGGTGTTTTTGGGTATGGAAGTTCTGCGTTTCTGCGTGTACATTCAGACCACAGGTGTGTTCGTTATGAATATGACACGTGTGAGGGCACCGTAGTGCACGCAGTTCGCATGAACGGGTGTGTTTTTTCGTAGGTGTTTTCTTTAGTGTACAGGCTTAAAGGAACTCTTATGTGGGTGGTTCGTGCTGGGTAGGCCAAGGCCATGGTGCACACACTTCCCAAAGCTAGGGAGAAACTGCCTGTACCGTGGTCCAGATTCGTTTCCGTTCGTAACATGTTTAGGCTACGCGAGGAAGCAGCTCTGAATTTTGCACATGTTATATTCCCTGCAAATCTGAAGCGCAGTGAGACCTGAATCGTGGTCGGAAGCGTTGTGATCCAACCAGAAACCTACACTAGAGAGTCTTGGGAGTCAAAGGTGACCAGTTTCTCCTCTTGTGAGAGGCTGCAACTAGGCTGCGTCCTACTCTTTAAACACCTAACCTTGCCTAAGACTTCATTTTTTAAGCGTTAGTTTCCCTGTTTGGTGTCTGTCTTGCTTTTTTACGCCTTAAAGCCGTTACTAGCCGATTCCAAAGACACCACCCGCTCATCCTTCCCACCCCAAAGCAGCTTTTTCTATTTCTGGCTTTGGTTTTCCCTTCCTTCCATCTCTTCTCTCAGGCTCTTTCTTGATACCTTTTATAGACACGAAAACACTAGCTCTCTCTCAGCCTCCGGTTTGCACCTGGCACTCTTCAGTAGTGTGGCAAATTAGGAAGCTTCCTTAATAAGAAGGCAGCAAGAATTGTAAGTAACTTTTTTTTTTTTTTTTTTTTTTTTTTTAGCTCTCAAGTAATTTTAGATGTTCCCTGTCTGAAAATGCAGTTGCGGTGGTATATCCAACTCCGGTTTATAAGAAAACCAACCAGGTCCAGTGTTGATGACAGTCGTGCACATTTTGCCAATTCCCAGGATGTCTTCTTAACTTGCTCACTTCTGATCCACAGTTGTCCTGGCAAATAGAAACTACTTGACCAAAAGCAAACGGCAGGGCCATGGCGGGCAGAACCATCAAGCCTCCCTGGTGGGTACCTCAGGAACAGCATTCAGAAGCTGCTGAGACCACTGGAGAGACTAGGAGCAGGAGTTGAGTTGGAGGTAGGGAGTAGAGTTGGGGAAGGGGTTGTATACAAACAAGGGCAGGTCCAAAGAAGACTAAAAAAGTACACTGGAATGCGTCTCGAGTATTGAGGACACTGAAAGTAGAAGATGAACCTCAAAAACAGCATGCTGAGTGATAAAAAGAATACATACTTGTTGCGACCGGCGCAACAAACACCGAGATCAGGGTCCTGAGGGTAGGGGAATGTAAGAAAAAAAGAGAGAAGAGAAGACAGTTTGGGAACAGGAGGGTCCCATGGGCTGATGGCCCAAGTGACGGCTTTATTGTTGCTGTACACAATCTTTTATAATATAAGACTCTTATGGATCAGGTCATTCTAAGAATAAACAGGTTTCACATGGTCACTGCCAGCCAAAACATTTAGTTCTGTGTACCTTGTGAACTTTCTGAACGGGTCACAAGACCTTGTTGATAGATTGCTAGCAAAACACAGTTCCCATGTTTGTTTCTATTTGACTCGTGGTAGAAAAAGGGGAGGTAACATTACTGCCAACACCCGCAGACCACAGGCTTCAGGAATTAACTTTCTCAGCCTTGACAAGGCTTTCGTATGCCCTTGAAAGTGGGGGAATGGGAGGGGGAACCACCGGGTTGGCTGAGTCAACAGGGAACCGTTGCTCGACCCGGTCTCAGCCTGGCACCGGGGCCCGGCCTCCCACACATACTCTGTGGTTCCATCCATGTCAGTGTCTAGAACAGGCAAAACTAAGCCATAGTGACAAAACTAGATCATTGATTGCCTGGGACAGGAGGTGGTGTGGGGGATTGGCTGCAAACGGGCACAAGAAGACATTTTGGAGCAATAGAAATGTTCTTTGCTCTTGAACAGGGTAGTGGTTGCCTGGGTGCATCCAACTTGTCAAAACTCATCAAACTTGAAATGGATCCATTGTATTATTTACAAATTACACCTTAAGACTTTTGGTTTTAAAAACAAATCATTCCAATTTTAGTGTCTGAAGTGCAATTAATTAGTATTAGCCTTGGAAAGTTCTTTTAGAAAACTATCACTCATGTAGTGAACGATCCCTCCATATTTGTTTTGTATCTTTTTCTTCCGTGAAATTCATGCCCTATTAAACTCAATACTTTCAAATAAAAATAGGCTCTATAAGAGCTCAGTTTTTTATACAAGAATATTTGTAAATACATCCTCCCTATAGATTTATCAAATATGACTCCATTAGTAATTACCTAATGCATACAAAATTATTTTTTTATTTTAAGCTGTTTCAAAATTTTACATATACGTATTTTGTGCATCATTTGCATTTTACCATTTGTGTAATTTTACCATGTATAGCTTTTGCAAAAAATGTAGAACAACTTAAAAATAGATTTGAAGAAAAATATGTAAAGATGTTAGAAGTAGTTAATTCCAGGTGGTGGCATAAGGATGAATGCTTACCTTCTTCTGTTTGTTTGTTTGTTTGTTTGTTTGATGCCCGAGGTGGGGCTTGATCTCAAGACCCTGAGACCAAGAGTCGCATGCTCTATGGACTAAGCCATTTTTTCATAGTTTTAAACTTAAAAAATGAGTGTCCTGGAAGTGAAAGAACAGAATAGATATGAAAGAGGTGTGGGGTAGGTGAGAGGAAAACATGAAGGGGAGGGAAAACCTGGTTCTGGCAGGAAGTGTGTTTAAGTTGGAGAGTTTGAGGGAGCACTTGTGGGCATAAGAAGGGTTTGCGGGAGGCAGTGGGGTCATAAGGATGTTCGGATAGTTTGATGCGTGTTGCATGGTTCCTCCTAGGTGTTTTTTCAAAAGAATTTATATAGACGTAAATTTCTTGTCCAGCATTTTTAGCGGTTTTTAAAAGTAGGAGGCGTGTAAACATTGTGGTTCTCAGCCTATCTTCTGGAGCCAGGATGTCTTCAGTCCAAATTCCTGCTTTCCAATCCCACTCACTGGCTGAGTGGACAGGTTGCTTAATCTTTCCGGATCTCAGTTTTCTTACATGGAAAATGAGGACAGTGATATGAGGTGGGCCTGTTGAAAGGATTCAATGGTTGACTATGCCTGGGACAGGGCACTGTTCGTACAATCATTGACTGGTATTGGGGCGCAACACTGAGTAAAGACTGGATGTGATGAGAACTGATTTTATTTAAGTTACAGCGGTGATACTTTTCAGTGGCTGTGGGCCCTCCTAGGGACAGGGAAGTACTGCTCTCTGACCAACCGTAATCTCCTGGGCTGGGCCGATCTGGGAGTTTATCAGCTCATCTGATCAGCTCAATCAATGGAGAATAGGAATTCAATTCCTTGCTTCAAAAACACCCCGGTAATACTTCCAGTTTAGGTCTGTGAACCATCGACCTCAAAACCAGAACACTCTCTCATATCACAAACTGACTCAGAGACAAAGTGTGCAATTACGGGACGCGCCGCGTGACGTGCGTCGCGGTGCAGGGTTCAGTGGCCGCAGCCCGTGGCTTTCACCCTGAGGCCTGAGGGTGAGCCCGACGAGGGGCGGTGCTGGCCTGCCTCCCCCCGCCCCCCGCCTCCCGCCTCCGTGGCTGCAGTGTCCGTGCGAGCGCGCTGCTCTGGGAACCCGGCTCGTGGGTCCCCGAATCCCGAGGAGGCGGTGGCGGCGGAGCGCGGGGGACGCGGCTGCGAGGCGCCCAGGGTGGCGCGGGGCCCGCGGGACTTCTTTCCTGGACACAGAGCAGGATCCCCCGGTCGGAAACTGCGTCCCACTCGAAGAGTAAAAAAGCTACCCTGTCCCAGTTAAAGGGAAAGGTCCCACCGAGATTTGAACTCGGATCGCTGGATTCAGAGTCCAGAGTGCTCACCATTACACCATGGAACCGCTACAGAGAGTAATGTGCTATCCCTCACTAGAGGTGTGTAAATTATGCTTTAGCGTCCATATTCCCACTGATAATCCCAAGGTATTTCTTCTACTGACCCAAGACTAGAGTATAGTTGACCTTCCAGAGTAGTCAGCTCTCTTGCTGTCTCTCTGCAAACAACCCCCCCCCCCCCCCCCCCCCCCGCCTCCGCCTTTGACTGATCTCTGGGCCTTGGGTGAGGGAAGAGCTCATAAACCACATATTCTGCCACCGTTTACCCAGAGTTTCCTGTCCAGAGGTGAAAGTTTTGCACATAGTACAGTGATTTTCGTTTTCCTTGCCTCCACCCTTTTCCCATTGCCCAGAGAGGGCAGGGGATTGTCAGAGCAAGACTTGGGTCTTCCTGGGTCCTTGACCACATAGCATCCATCACGCACCAAAGCTACCGCTGACTCCTACATGTAATCTATAAAGATGTGTCAACAGTGGAGTGGTATTGGGAAGCAGGGGAATTTTCCTTTAATTTTTCATACACTTCTGGGTTTTGTTGTTGTAAGTTTTTCTTCTATTTCTATACCTGTTAGAGCTACAACGTGAAGTAATCAACCATGCTTTAACATTGACCTAAAACACTCAGGCACATCAAACCAAACTCATCTGCCGTGACTCAAAATCGACCACATACCATCGAGGCCATAAGGCAGGGCTCTGACTCCTATACAGTCACAGATGGTTCTTGGAGAGTTTGACCAAGTCCGTTTCATTCCAATTTCTCAATATATCATGACCTGGAAACTGCATGCTTTTAAAAAAAATCGAAGATGTATCAAGGTGCCCAAAGAGCACTCCTGACCGGGCCACAGGGAATGTGTACCCACAGTACTTACGCACAGTACTTATGTACACAAAATACCACCACACTAAATATTTACATGTGTAATGGATATAAATTTTTTTTTTCAACGTTTATTTATTTTTGGGACAGAGAGAGACAGAGCATGAACGGGGGAGGGGCAGAGAGAGAGGGAGACACAGAATCGGAAGCAGGCTCTAGGCTCCGAGCCATCAGCCCAGAGCCCGACGCGGGGCTCAAACTCACGGACCGCGAGATCGTGACCTGGCTGAAGTCGGACGCTTAACCGACTGCGCCACCCAGGCACCCCGACATGTGTAATGGATATAAATCCACATTACATCTCAAAATAACAATCTGTGTATTTCATTTCCCCTTTACCTCTTTTATTTTATCCCGAAGCCATTTCTTCCCTCACCCCAAAACACAGAACAGAAAAAAATTGACATCGAAAGGAAAAAGTGGCTGGCTAAACCACAGAGTCAGAAAGATGCCCAGTGCTCTGGAAGATGTATTTTGTTCCTAGAGACTGGATGAGGGTTGAATTGAGGAAGGAGGCAAAGGGGGCTACTCTTGTTATGAAGAGGAAGATTTTCCCCTCAAAGTTTGAGAAGACAGAACTTCCTTCTGGAAAACGAAAAGGTTGAGCAGTAACAGCACAAAGCATTCCTCCAGGAGAACTTTAAAAGGAGTCAAGGTTTATGACTGCAAGAAGCAGAAATAGACTCTGGCTGATTTCAAAAGGAAAGAAATTGGTTGAGAGGATGTTGGGAGATCACAGAAGGGCCAGGAAACCTGGAGCCCCAGGCTCTGACTAGGAGCAAAGAGAAACAAGTGAGGTTGGAAATTGAGAGGGCAGAGAGACTGTCCTTTGTGGGGTGTGAGAGCCCAAGGTCAGAGGCAGGATGTGTGGCAAGGTTGGGGGGAGGCTGTCGTGTTGGGGGCCAGTGATCAGAACTGCTGGAGAATGTAAGTCCCCCTCCTCCTCCTCCACCAGCTCCTCCGGCCTCTTCTGTCCTCCTCCCACTCTACTGCTGCACCTCACCTCTCTCCCCTCTTCCTCTCTTTCTCCTTATCCCCTTGCCCCAGCCCCTGCCGCCTCTTTATTGGAGCTGGTCTATACCTGGAACCAAGGGTTGGTGGGGTTTCTTGCTCCAGCATCAATGGTAAGTGACTTTTGTTTCAAATGACGAAGTGATCAGGTTTTGTGCCAATAGTAGCTGATCACGATCTGCATGCCTGTGCCACTGAGGCAGCCTAGAGTCTCTTGCTCTGCCCCACTTTTTTTTTGGAGGGGGGTGGAGGGATGAACCCTTGGTGGAGGCCTGAGGAAAACACCTGAAAAGTAGCAAAAACCTGCTTAACATAGGAGCCTCTGAGATTGTAAAACGTCACGATAGCCCACACTTGGCCTTTAAGACGTGGTTAAAATTTCAGTGACTTTCCCATTCACAACTTTTATGGCTGCCATCTTTCCTTTTCAGTATCTGCCAGAGATGACAGGGTCCATGTGTATGTCCCTCCTCTGAGAGGTTACTACGCTTTGGACTTCAGTTTACCCGGTGATCTTGCAACTTAGGTCTCTGGCAGGCTCAAAACAGGCATGATTTTGTAGATCATCCAGCTTTATCTTCTTGTCTGAGTGGCAACAACTTTCTCTTACAACTCTCTATATCTTAAGCCCATGTGGATTACACTTGTTTTGTGAAACCTTTACCTTTTCATCTGCATCTGGACTAATTTGCCCTCAGTACAACCACATAAATTTCTTTAACTGATGACAGCTTCTCATGAGGCCTCATGAGCTTCTAATGAGGCTCATTAGGTGGGGATAATGAGCACCTTGGAGATCCCTGTATAACATAGGCCTGTATATTTAGTGCTGAACAGAAACCTTCCTACAGGCCAGTTGAAACTTATAATTATCATCCACAGCCATAGTTGAGTTTTTGTAATGGGGCTCTTTCTCCTTAATTACCATACTTGCCTTCGTACAAGTTGGAGATTGGGGTCATATTAGGTCAGATTTTCCAGAGGCAGTTAAGCGTTGCTGGGATTCCAAGTTTATGGTCCACATCAGGACTAGCAGAATGAAAATGACACTCTGGGCATGGGAAAAAGACAAAGAGACATAACGTTACATGGACACACCACATCTTTATCACCCTCAGAACGGCGGTCTCAATGAAAATGGGCATAGGGAATTGAAATCCTTGTTTTTCTAAGCGAGTGAAGTGAAAGTTGGAAAAACTGGCTTAGTTGTTTAAATGACTGTGTACTCAGACAGAATCTGAGGGTGCGTGAAGTGCAGACTTCACTGAAACAGTTCTAGGATCTGAAGGTGACGAGAGGAAGCAATACTGAAGCTTGGTATGTTCTGCTTTCCAATTATTTTTCATTTTGCCTGATTTTGTGGGCCCAGGCCCACGTCACTAAGGGAGGCAGTGTCAATGTAAAAGACATGATACTCATTCCGTTAAATTTGATAGTGCCTGTTCCTAGACATACTTTCACTTGCCATTATCTAGTCAGATTAGTGAACGCAACCTGATTCCTAGGTACGTTAGTCAGTTCAGGCTGCAGTAACAAAATACCACAGGTTGGGGGGCTTAAACAACAGGCATTTATTTTCCTCACAGTTTTGGAAGCCAGAAGACCAGAGTTGGCTTCTTTTTTAAAAAGTTTATTGATTTGTTCTGAGAGAGCGAGCGAGTGGGGGAGGGGCCGAGAGAGAGGGAGAGGGAGAAAAAGAGAGAGAGAATCCCAAGCAGGCTCTGCACTGTCCGCACAGAGCCCAATGCACGGCTCCATCTCATGAACCATGAGATCATGACCTGAGCTGAAACCAGACGCTTAACCAACTGAGCCACCCAGGTACCCAGGTGGCTTCTTTTATTTATTTATTTTTTAGTGTTTATTTATTTTGAGACAGCGTGAATGGGGGAAGGGCAGAAAGAGAATCCCAAGTAGGCGTCAAGCAGGTTCCACACTCAGTGCAGAGCTCAAGGCAGGGCTGAATCCCACGACCCTGAGATCATGACCTGAGCTGATATCAAGAGTCAGACGCTCAACCAACTGAGCCACCCACGTGCCCCTGAATTGGCTTCTAATGAGACCTCTTTCTGGCATTTGGAGAAGGCTGCATTTTCGCCGTGTCCTCCAATGGCCTTTTCTTTGTGCATTGAGAGATATCTGGTATCTTTTCCTCTTCTTTTTTTTTTTTAAATTTTTTTTTTCTTCAACGTTTTATTTATTTTTGGGACAGAGAGAGACAGAGCATGAACAGGGGAGGGGCAGAGAGAGAGGGAGACACAGAATCGGAAACAGGCTCCAGGCTCTGAGCTATCAGCCCAGAGCCCGATGCGGGGCTCGAGCTCACGGACCGCGAGATCGTGACCTGGCTGAAGTCGGACGCTTAACCGACTGCGCCACCCAGGCGCCCCTTCCTCTTCTTTTTAAAAAAATTTTTTTTTCAACGTTTATTTATTTTTGGGACAGAGAGAGACAGAGCATGAACGGGGGAGGGGCAGAGAGAGAGGGAGACACAGAATCACAAACAGGCTCCAGGCTCTGAGCCATCAGCCCAGAGCCTGACACGGGGCTCGAACTCACGGACCGCAAGATCGTGACCTGGCTGAAGTCGGAGGCTCAACCGACTGCGCCACCCAGGCACCCCTCTTTTCCTCTTCTTAAATAGACACCAGTCCTATTAGATTAGAGCCCAGTTCTTATTGCCTCATTTAACCATAATTACCCCCTCAAAGGCCTTACCCCCAAATACAGTCACTTTGAGGGGTAGGGCTTCAACATAAGGATTCAGGGTGAGAGTAGGGAGCACAGTTCAGTCCGTAACACCAAACAGGGACAGTCCTATGATTCTTTATCTGTCAAATCCTGTGATGCTTGCCTAGCGATGGGGCTAAGTGTTAGCAAGGCTGCTGATATCGCTTGTGCTATTAGAAAAGCAGACCTGAGCTGGAAAGCATGGCCACACAGAAAAGACTGTAGGTCAAACAATAGAGCACACGGTTGCGGGGACAAGAAGCAGTTTTGCTGGGGTGATGAAGGGCAATAGTGGTAACACTCCTATTTCTACCCTTTGATGCTGGACCCATGGATCCTGGCTATGGGAGAAACAGCACCGCATACTGGATGCCAATTCAGAACATGTACAGCCTCCTGGAGAATCTTGCTCAGCCCTTCAAGGTTTTGCAACCCAGTTGGCACTATAACTGAGTTTTCAGAAGGCCGTTCCACTGGTGTCTCAAGCCGGCTGCTTCAGAATGGTGGGGATCATGGTAAGACTAGTGAATCCCACAGCCAGTGCTGTACTCTATAAATTCTGTGAAGTGAGTTCCGTGATGAAAAGTGCATTAGTTTCGGGCACCTGAGTGGCTCAGTCAGTTAAGCATCTGACTTTGGCTCAGATCATGATCTCATGGTTTGTGGGTTCAAGCCCTGTGCTGGGCTTTGTGCTGACAGCACTCTCTCTCTCTCTCTCTCTCTCTCTCTCTCTCTCTCTCTCTCAAAAATAAATAAACAATTAAAAAAAAAGAAGTGTATTAGTTTTCTTGGGTTGCCATAACAAAATACCATAGACAGATGGTATAAATAAACATTTATTTTAGTACAGTTCTGGAAGCTAGAAGTCCAAGATCATGGTGCAAGCAGGGCTGGTTTTTGGTGAAGACTCTTCCTGAGCTGCACGTGTGTGTGTGTGTGTGTGTGTGTGTGTGTGTGTGCGCGCGTGCGCGCGCGTGTACACAGACACACACACAACTCACACAAAGCCAGTTCTGTCTCTTCCTCTTCTTATAAGGACACCAGTCCTATTGGGTTAGGACCCGACCCGACCTCATATAACCTTAGTTACCTCCTTAAAGACCCTATCTCCAAATAGTCATGTTGGGAGTCAGGCGTCAACATATGAATTTGGTTGTTGGGGGCAGGGGGCAGGGGGCACAGTTCAGGTCATAACCAGAAACAGTGCTGTGTGGAATCACACAAGGCTGGGTAAGGCATCCTATAAGTGCTTGGATGGTGGGTTTGGCCAACATTGTGTGCAGGGAAGGCAAATCTGTGTTCAGAGTAAGTGTCTATTCCAGTAAGAACAAAGGAGTGTGCCATCCATGATGGAAGTGGCCCAATGTAATCAATCTGCCTTTTGGTAATTGGCTGATCACCCTGGGCGATGGTGCTGTACTGGTGACTCAGTGTTGGTCTGTGCTCCTGGCAGATTGGGACGCTCAGCAGCAACTGTCAAGGTCAGCCTTGGTGAGTAGAGGTCCATGTTGCTGAACCTGTGCATAAACTCCATCCGGGTCAGCATGGCCACTTCGTTCATGCGCCCATTGGGTGATGACAGGCTGGCTGGGGAGAGGCCGACTGGTATCTGCAAAACAGGTCACCTTATCCACATGGTTATTAAAATCATCCTCTGCGGAGGTCACCTTTGGGTAAGCATAATTTACCCAAAGATGGAGTGTTTTCACTCCATCTGAGAGGTCTGTCCACATACTTCTTTCCAAGGCTTCCTTGTCACCAACTTTCCAAACATGTCTAGTAAAATGAACAGCCACGTATACTACTAAAGCTCTGCACACCGGAGCGGTTGCCCTTCACTGCTGTCCTTCAGGGCTGTCCTGGAAAGCAGGTGCAGGGCTCCAGCTGTCCACTTTTAGGTGGAGCCTGTATATCATGCAGAACCATCTGTGAACCAGGCCCCAGGTTTCCCTTTCTATGGTAACTGTAGGGAAGTCCCCATGACACCCTAGGCGCAGGCTGTGAGGAGAGAAGGGAGTGTAGCAGGAATGGGGACTGCAGGCGTGTGTGACACTTCTTCATGTGGCTTCCTTGCACATTCAGGGCCTACTTGGACCCTATTTCTTATATACCACTTCAGTTCGATGACGGAGTGAGCCGCTCATTACACTCGTTAATGTGACAAAAATGTTCAAAGGTATAGTATACATGATGCCCCAAGTCCCTGCCTTTTGTAAGTGCTTGACTAGGAGTTTCCAATGATAGTTTGCCTATCTCTATTGCCACATCATGCCATGGACGATGTTTCCGTTGTTTCTTTTTTAAAATTTTTGGTGACTGCTCTCTAGTTTGCAATACACATTTACAACTAATCTAAGTCAACTTGCAAATAACACTAACATGCTCCACAGCTAGTGCAGGTCCTTATAACAGATGCGGTTTGAGCCCCACATCGGGCTCTGTGCTGACAGCTCAAGCCTAAGCCTGCTTCAGATTCTGTGTCTCCCTCTCTCTCTGCTCCTCCCCCACTCACACTCTGTCTCTCTCTCTCTCTCTCTCACAAATAAACATTAAAAAATTTTAAAAATTTTATAATAAAGGACTATAACGAACAACTGCTCACAAATCTGATAACTTAGATGAAATGAACCAAATCGTTGAAAGACACAATTTATCAAAACTCACACAAGGAGAAATTGGCCATCTAAATAGGCCTAAATTGAATCCATAATTAATAAGCTTCTGAAAACAAAACCAGACTTCAGTAGTTTCACTGGTGAATTGTACCAAACATTTAAGGAAATGATACCAATTCTCTACAGTATCTTTCAGAAAATAGACAAAGAAACATTTGCTGACTCATTTTATAAGGCACACTTTAATACCTGTTTAAAAACTAAATTCAATCAAGTACATTTGAAGATCCAATTAACTTTATTATTAAACAATTCACGAATAGGGGCGGCTTTCCATCTCGCAAGTCAAGGGGAGCTCCACTGAGTTTAAACAAAAGTTTTTAAAGGGGGAGAGAGGGCATTATAGAAGAAATTGGGAAGAGGAGAGGAGGAGGAGGGAATTGGTGAACAAGGAATGTATTGGGTTTTTTTTTCTTAAAATTTTTTTTAATGTTTTATGTACTTTTAAGACAGAGAGAGGGATAGATCATGTGCAGGGGAGGGGCAGAGAGAGAGGGAGACACAGAATCTGAAGCAGGCCCCAGGCTCTGAGCTGTGAGCACAGAGGAACTCACGAACTGTGAGATCATGACCTGAGCTGAAGTCGGACTGAGCCACCCAGGCGCCCCAAAGAATGTATTGTTTAGGCAAGGTTGCCCTCCTACAGGGAGAAGGGGTCTATCAGTAAATTTCCTGGTATTGACCAGGAAACTCTGAGTTGACTGGTTAAAGATTACATTCTGGGGTGGGGTGAAAGTGCAGCTAGGTTAGGTATTAAGACCTCATTTACTGACCTGGGGGCCTTACCTTAAGTGATGCCATTCTGGGCCTGTGGTTTTCTTTTTAACAATTACCATCTTTTTTTTTTTTTTTTAAAGTATTTTTTAAAGTTTTTTATTTTGAGAGAGAGAGAAGACAGAAACAGAGAACATGAGTTGGGGGAGGGGCAGAAAGAAGGAGAGAGCGAAAATCCCAAGCAGGCTCTGTGTTGTCAGCAGAGGGCCCAATGAGGGCTCGAACTCATGAACCGTGAGATCATGACCTGAACAGAAATCAAGAGTCAGTCAAGGTGCCACATCAAATTCCTGTTCTTTTGATCAAACTCAATTACACTGAGAGATGTGATAAAAATTTAAGGCATTGGTACCACCCTCAGTTACCTCTTCGTGGTTCTCTGTAGCTTCTGTTGATCCTTTCTTTGGCACTTACAGGTCATGATGTTTTTGTTTAACATCTTTGATACCACAGATTACTTCCATTAGAGTTGGAGGATGATGTCAAGAACGTTTCCCAGAAACCAAAGTAAGAACAAGGAAGTAAAAACAGACATTTAGTTCAGGAAAGTGGATGAGTTCAGGAGGTCCAAACATGAACCGTAGTGTAACTTCCCTCCTTGTTGAGTTCCAGGTAGAGACTACACCCGGTGGAACTGTCACCCAAACTTTATTTACAGCCAATAAGGAGATCACCGGAGAGAACTTCCAAAGCCTTGACTACCTGAGCAGGGGTAAGCAGGTTCTTTTTATTTAGGGTTAGGATGAATATTCAGAGTTTTGTCATTGCCTGTAAAGGCTGACGTAAGGTTATGCAGGTGTACTTAAAAACCAAGCCTCCTAAGTGCATCTAATGTTACATTAGTGAAGACTTTAACATTTTAATGAAGGAGATGTAATTGTCTGACAAGGGCAAGGGGGTTATGGGCATGCTGGATGGGGCCTTGGGTTCCCTATCTCTGGTAAGGAATGCAGTGTCTTGGGACACCTGGGTGACTCAGTCAGTTAAGCATCTTGATTTCAGCTCAGGTCATGATCTCACAGTTTGTGGGATCAAGCTCTGAATCCGGCTCTGTGCTGACAGCGCTGAGCCTGCTTCAGATTCTCTCAACCTCTCTCTTTGCTCCTCCCCTGCTCATGCGCACCCACCCTTCAAAAAAAAAGGGGGGGGGGGTACAGGGTCTTACTTTTGAAATAGTAGTGGGAGTTTTATTGTCTCTGATATGGTTAGGCTACTTCGTAGCCTGGTAGAGACGGTTAGTTTTTGCACTCTTTTTTATTCATTCCTTTAAAATCCTTAACTACTGAGAATCTGGCATTTCTTTTTAATTCTGACGCCTTCTAGGAAGGTTTTTAAGAAGTGTGCTTACGCAAGTAGAGCCTGTAGGGCATCATAGATCACGGAAAACAACCGAGGGCCTAAAATGACTTCTCTTGTGTCACGAAAGCTACGTCTAGGCTTTCTGCTTCTGGGGACCCTTAGCCCTTTTTGCTTACAGAATAACATGTGTTCCAGAAAAAGACTAGAAAAAGAAAATTCAAAACACTCTCCCACACCTAAAGGTTGACAGTGAAAGGAATGAAATGTTCCATGAATGAAACTGAACCTTCAAGAATGGAATAGGTTTCTCCACCCGTTGTGAAGCTTAATGAGTTTTAGTAGATATACTCAGTGTATATACACAGCTCTTCTGTAATCCTAACCGTTGCACTCTCCACCCAGAAAGGCATTGTTTGAAGAAAGGTGTACTGGCGTCAGCAGCCTGCCAGACAGATTTCCCACAAGCCCAAGGTTTCAAAACCCACGACCTCTGCCCCTGCGGGAAAAGAGGGACAGGCCCTTGTCTCTGCTCGCGCCCCCCGCCGCATTGACTGGCTGTGCATCAAGGGAGAAAGGAGAGGGCAAGGGCGGGACGTGGGCGGGAAGGAAAGGAGCGTTCCCGTGACGTCACGGATAGGGCGTGTGCTATGTAAATAGGGGAGCGCAGGGGCTGCTGTTTCGGCAACTGCCGTTTAAATAGCGTATGATCTCGCGTGCTGTGGGAGCTATTCCAGGACTGTTGGTTGCAAGTGCGTGTGCTGCGTGTGGCAAAGTCTTAGGGAGGCTCGGGGGTGTGTGGACGGAAGTGACCGTGTGTAGAGAGTGTGAGGCGTGAGAGGGTGTAGTGGGGCGGAGGAGCCGGAAGTCATACTTACCTGGCAGGGGAGATACCATGATCAGGAAGGTGGTTTTCCCAGGGCGAGGCTTATCCATTGCACTCGGGATGTGCTGACCCCTGCGATTTCCCCAAATGTGGGAAACTCGACTGCATAATTTGTGGTAGTGGGGGACTGCGTTCGCGCTTTCCCCTGTATTTTATGGTGTAAGAGACAGGTTTACTACCTTATAGGTTTTTGGTTTCAGTTTTTTTGGGAATGTGCTCAGATCACTTGCTTTGATTCATATGTATTGATTTGTTGTAGTTTTAACTGATTTATTTTTTTAGTCTGGAGTTTCTATTTTTATTGTTTTTTTAAGTATGAAATTTGTTGTGGAATTAATCTCCGTGCAACGTCCAGTGCTCATCCCACCAGGTCCTTTGCTCAATACCATTGTCACCCACCCTTTTCTCCCACCCACCCACCCCCCGTCAACTCTCAGTTCTCAGTTTTTAAGAGGCTTTTATGTTTTGGCTCTCTCCTTCTCTAACCTCTTTTTTTTTTTTTTTTTTCTTTTTACTCTTTCCCTTCCCCATGGTCTTCTGAATTTCTCAGGTCTGTATGACTTATTTGACTTAGCATAATACTCTCCATCCTTGACTTTTAATCAGTGTACTGAGTTCCAAGAGGTCTTCTAAAGGCTTTTGGTTTTCTGAGGGCTTTCCTCATTCTCAAGTACTCTACTTGCTTCTTTGTGTAGTGGCACTCCAGTTTTCTCTTGTGGTCAGGATCAGTCATCCCACTCAGGAACTTTCTATTTGTTCCTTCTCTGTCGTGAGGAGCCCCAAATGGCCCGGGAGCAGTCTCAACGTACACTTTAACACAGCCATTATGGCATTTGTTGCTGAGAGCATTTCTCTCAGGAGCTGAGACTTCCAGGGCCCATAATTACAGAGGTGAGAGAGAAGCAAAACGTTTACTAGTGTATCCGCCACTCCCATTTTGACCACTTGATTCCCAGACCTGGGAGAAACAGCACCATATACTGGTTGCTGATATAGTGTTATATGTGTGAAATATCCAGATTCTCAAGGCATTGTCTTGTCATCCAGGTGGCAGTGAAACAATCTTCAAAAGCACATTCCGTTCCATCAGGCTACTTACTTCAGAGCAAATTTGGCGAGTGAGCGGGGGGCGGGGGGGGCAGCAACTGTCACATGAGTTCTTGGTCAGAAGCAATGCTGTGTGGAATTCCAGGATATGGAAGAGGCATTGAAAGTACACACAAGATGATTGTTTTAAGCAGAACCACTGCAGGCCAGGCAGAGAAGGCAAAACCATAATAAATGTATCTATTCCAGTGCCTCTCCCATGATGTAAAGGTCCTGTGTGATCAACCTGTGACCCACCAGCCTGGCTGATACCTTCCCTTCTTTCCTACTGGGGACTGGTATTATATCAGGAGCTGAGTTGTTCTTTGGTATTGGCTGTTGGGCCCTCGGTAGTGCTGGTTACCATTAGCCATGGTGAGTGGAACCCATGTCGCTGAAACCATGCATAATCTGTATCTTTCCTTGTTTGTGGGTCCATTGGGCAATCCTAGAACTTCTATTTGATTCTTTTTTATGATTTTCACTTTTCGTGAGATTCTCTGTTAGAACACAGAGCACTCATTGACATTGTATATTCCTTTTGCTTTTCATATATATTATTTATATATAAAAATATATGTAAAATTATAATGTATACATTGTGTATGTATTTTCAAGTCTGCTAAATCTACTATTGGGACATCTGGGAGTTGGTTTCTCTTGACTGCTATTTTTTTAAAGTATGAATTAAATGCCTTTGTTTCTTTGTATGTCTAGTATTTTTTTTATTGCTTCAGCACACTTTGAAAGATACATTTTAGAGACTCCAGATTCTGGTATCTTCTTCCAGACAGTATCAATTTGTTCTACCAAGCAATTTGATTACTAGCCTATGACATTGAACTTGTGTAGGACTGGCTTTATGTTTTATTTAGGTGGATCTTTGGAGAGTCCAGGTTGTTTCCAAAGTTCTCTAACTTGATATGACTCAACCTCGAAACCCTGTCTCCTCTGTTAATCTTATCAGGGCTTGGCTTTAATATTTGCTAGGGAGAGTCAAGAGTAAGCCTTACACTAACTAGGGTGTGGTTTTCACACCTAAAACAGAGCATTTCTGGAGTATCAGCTGAATGCTCAAAGTGGTAGAGTTGTTAAGTTGTTAACAAGGCCTGAATTCCAGTGTTGACAGCACTGATCTCTAGGATCTATTCTGTTTTCTATCTTGTAGCATCTGTAATCTGGTAAACCTTGGATAATAGCTCTCTGTACTTGAGCTGCCCTACACTCACCAAATGACCCACTGGGGACCCAACATGGACTTCTAAAAACTGGCATCTTCTGGTGCTCTGCTCTGATGATTCAGCTGCCCTAATTTTGATCTCTACCTTCTCAGCTCAGTGTGAAGACTGTATTCTGCTGAGATTCCACCTTGCTGGAATCAGATCATTTCCCGAACCCTTTTCTCAGGGAATCATAGTCTTGCCCTACTTCTGTCCAGTGTCTATAAACAGGTGTTTCACATATTTTGTCCATTATTATGGTTGTTTAAAGCAAGAAGACTAATCTGGTGATATTACTGTGTTATAGTTGTAGGTGCAAGTACTGAATTCTTGCCAGTGACTGTAAAATGAAGGATTTTAGCGGCGCCTGGCTGGCTCAGTTGGTGGAGTAGGAGACTATTGATCTCTAGGTGGTAAGTTCGAGCCCCATGTTGGATGTAGAAATTACTTAAAAATAAAATCTTAAAAATAAAATGAAGGATTTTAGGGGTGCCTGGCTGGCTCAGTCAGTAGAGCATGTGACTCTTGATCTTGAGGTCATCAGTTTGAGCCCCATGTTGGTTGTAGAGATTACTTAAAAAAAATAAAATTAAAAAAAGTGCTTTAAAAAATTACAAAAGATAGAATGAAGGATTTTACATAGATTACTGATTTCTAAATAATTTTAATACTATTTTCCATGTTTACAAATGACCTAGCCCAAGGGTATTCTTTTTAGTTTATTAACAAATAATAAGAATGATCTGAGACTGCTGGACTCACTGTCAGCATGGTGACCCCACAGCACTGGAAGGAGATCTGGGCTAAGTATCCTGTTCTCTGAGCATATTCCCATGCTTTAACTTGAAGAGTGGCAGGATATGCCATTCCCAAATCTGCCACTTCAACATAAGGATTATTTTGAGCCAAAGGCACTTGGGAAACAGCAGGTGCAAGATAAGCACTCTGACCTCCCCATTCCTTCCTGAAAGCAGGAGAGAAAACTCATGTGAAAGGTGCCCTCCCCAGACCAGAAGGAAAGAAACATTCTTGTCATCTGAGACAGGAAGTCAGGACCCAGAGAAACATGGAAAGACCTTGTTAAAATAACTCGTGTCTCCCTTTAATCTTGCCATATATTTTGCTTTCCTTTGTTCAACCTAGTACAGAAACACGTAGGCCTACTCACTTCTTTGAATTTTCATTTTCCTGTTGGACCTTCCCATTGTATATGTAAATATCAGTGTGCTTTTCTCCTATTAATCTGCTTATGTCAACGTAATTCTCAGACCCATTTGGAGTCCCCCAGAGGGTAGAAATAAAGTTTTGCCTCGCCTACAGACTCTCCTAGGACCATAAAAGAGAGGATTAGCAAAAGGCCAACTGTAAGGTGCTGGATCTGGTCCTGGTAGAGGGAACATAGTGTAGGCCTAGTACACCTAGTAGAAAATGCTAGAATTCCCAGAATCAGCCAGTTGGAAGAGAGGCTGCTTTGAAAGACAAAATGTTGGGAGGGGAGGTCCAGACAAACTGTCCTTAGTGGGGACCAGCCCCTAGAATCCATCTCTTTCCTCCCCTCCACCCAATTTTGTAGCTCTTCCTTCTGAATCTTCCTTCCCATTGCCCCCCCCCCGCCTCCCCCCCCCCCCCCCCCCGTTTCTGGGGTCACGGAGTCTTTTCTCCCAAGCATGCAGATTTTAAACTGCTTTTCTACTGAGGACTCCTTTGGTGATCTGTGGAAACCTATGCACCATTCTTGGAATAAGTCTTTTAATGCGTAGAATAAAACATTTAAAATTACAAAGGAAGTCAGTTACTTTCAAATCCTGTTGCCTTTGTGCCTTTTCCCATAGTTTGGTAGCAGCAGAGAGAATGAGGTAGCACCTGAGCTGGGCAGCTAAATATACGGCAACCAACCCCCCATGCCCCGACTCAAGACGATACTAGAGTTGGGGTGGTAAAAAAAAAAGAAAGAAATACTGGGTTTGGGGCGCCTGGGTGGCGCAGTCGGTTAAGCGTCCGACTTCAGCCAGGTCACGATCTCGCGGTCCGTGAGTTCGAGCCCCGCGTCAGGCTCTGGGCTGATGGCTTGGAGCCTGTTTCCGATTCTGTGTCTCCCTTTCTCTCTGCCCCTCCCCCCGTTCATGCTCTGTCTCTCTCTGTCCCAAAAATAAATAAAAAACGTTGAAAAAAAAATTTTTTTTTAAAAAATAAAAAAAAAGAAATACTGGGTTTCTGCCAGTCTCAGAGACAGTGAATCGACAGGGCATCATTATTCTTTACCATCCAAACTGAAAAAAAAAAGTAGTGGTTCCTGGGAGCCGAGTTCCCAGGGGAAGGGACCACGCGCCCTCTCGTGGCCACCACGGGAACCGCATAGCACCGGCCACGGAGGGTACCCAATGCGAAGACCGCCAAATAAAATGCACTGGAAGCTGGGAGAGGCTCAAGACCTTGAAATTAGAAGTCGTGAGCGCTACAAACTGAGCTAGCAAGATGACGCGAAGTAGATGCTCTTCTTTTCCCTCTAGCAGCTTGGAATCGTTGCCCAAATGTAAAATATCTGAGCCGAGACCGAAGACAACCTCGGCGTGTATGTTTATTAGGAAATAGGTCTGTAGAGAGTTTAATAGATTTCCTCAGGCCGGCAGCTGATTCGCACTAAGTCACAACCCAGGCCTTTGAACTTCCTACTTCTGAGCTCGAGGAGGGACGTGGGTAATGGATATAAAGTGCTGCGCGGGGATGCGGTCGGGCTGAGGGAGCAACTCCGCCCTCCGCTGGGCGGTTTAGAACCGCCACTGTCGGCGCTAGTTTGCGCCCAGACTGAACCCCAGACTTCGGTGGAAAGAACGTCCGGGATGATTCACCCCAAGGGGTCTCCACGGGACTCACCACGGACCCTCACCTCCTTATTCCTGTTACTGGAATTTTCCAACTTTCCACAACCGTCGTGGGCACTTTTCTCCAAGTTCTTTAGGCACAAGTGTAAGTTTCTGTGATGCCAAGTGCACTTTCTGTGCCCCCGCCCTGCTTGTTCGCCTCTTCTTTGTCCGTGGTTGGGGAAATACGACAGAAAGGAACACGCATATTGATAAAGAGAATATTATTAGCTACTTTATAAAGAAAAAATATCTGAGTACACGCTTGCGGATAGCCTGAAAATGGCTACCAAGCTATAGCGAATTTCAGCTCTACTGACGTGGAATTAAAGCTACAGCTGTCTTCGTCCTACTCTTAGAACACAGTGAGCATCACTCAGTTTACTCCAGTCTTAATATTAAGCCCACACGGACGCCCTGTTCTTCAGAATTCTTTATCAGCCTCTCCTACGGTTGCCTCAGGCAGTGCACCTACGAGGAATACAAACGGTTGGTCACTTTCGTCTACATTCCTCGGCAGGGCACGGGGGCGAGATGGAGGGGTGCGCGGCCGGCTCCGGACCGGGGCAGGACCGGGTCCCCCCAGGGGGACGGTTTGTAGCGTTTCCTCCTTTCCTGCTGTAAGCAGGGATTGTGGGCCTCCCACCTGCACCGAGGCCTGCACTCGGGGGTCGCTAGGGCCAAAGGGTGACATCTCACGGCGCTGCCGTCTTTAAACCAAGCACTTACAAGCGGACTATGTGTCTTTCGGAGTCAAGAGCACCAACCGCACGCAGTTGCGGTCCGAGCGGTGGCCAGGGGAGAGAAGGCCAGGGGCAGGTAATCGAAATGGAGGAACATCGGCATTTTCAGTTTTCTGTTGGCCTTTTTCTTTAGCGGCCAGAGTGTTCGCGCTCTCTCCCGGGCCGGTCACCGGGCTGCCCCGCGCCTGCTCCGTCTCTTCTTCGGCTTTTCCAGTTCAACCCCCTCCGCCCCAGCCGCGGACTGAGTCCGCGTGGCGGTCCCGGGCGGCCAGCTCAGTCGGACCCTAGTGCGGAGTGAGTGGCTCCTAGGTGCCCGGCTCTGCCCTGGGGCACGGGGTGCATCGCGAGCCCAGGCCAGGTCCTGCCGCGTTGAGTCCCCATCTTAGCGGCGTCGCGGGCGGGCAGCGAGGTGGGGCAAAGGGGTAATGTAGTGTCCCCACGCGCGTCCGCCTGGTGTCGCGGGGACTCACTGTGAGCGCCCCGAGTAGTTCTGAGCTAACAATTGGAAGCTGGATGACTTCGGCCTGAGAGGCTGCGAGCGACACCTGGAGGCAGGCGGCTGTTGAGGAGGCGAGGAGCCGGCGGGACGCCGTGGATCTGGCGTTGGGCTCTCCGAGTTCCCCCCGTGAATCTGGGCCGGTATCGGTGTTCAGACGTGCCCAGCGACACGACTGTTGGCCTCAGTATCTCCCACGCCTCCAGTTTCCCGAGTAGGGGAATGTGAAGACATATCCAGCCAGAGGTTGAGAAGCAATTTCTGGGATCAGGAAATGAGTTTAGGAAGTGGAGTTTCCGTGTCTCTGTGGCGCAATCGGTTAGCGCGTTCGGCTGTTAACCGAAAGGTTGGTGGTTCGAGCCCACCCAGGGACGGTCTCTTTTACTAGCTACTTGCAACTTTAGGTTACCTGTTAGTGACCTTATTTACCCTGAGAGTCGTCTGGACTTATGTCCACTTTAAATCAGGCTCCAGAGCATGCTGCCCGAAGACTCTAGTTCCATGAAATTGCCTAAAAGAAGAAATTTTTCAGCAAAGGCATTTTTTTCAATAGCTCACGTCTAGGCCTTACCCCTGAGCCACTGCCGAGTCCTTTCCCAAACTGGGTTTTTACAATTGCACATCCTGGAAACTTGAAAATTCCCAGAACTGCGAACAACAAAACTGCTTGCCATGAAGCCTCAAGTTCTGAATGGAAATTTTGATTCCTTCACCATGACTTTGAACAAATTATGGAATTTTCTGTGCCTCAATTTCTTTGTCTATAAGAGGGGACAAATAGGAGGACTTTCCTTATGGGTTAATTTAAATGTTATAGAGATATACACATGAACCATTTGACCACTGAATAAATGTTTATTAAACATCAGCTGCTGTAACTCTTTTCAGTGGCACTTCCTCACCATTTTCCTTATTGGCCTCGTTCTTTGAAACAACTGCATATCTTTTCATGGTATGGATGGGCTAGTGTAGATGTAAACATTCCCTAATTGCTGGACAGGACATTTGTTCTAATGTTTATTCTTATAAAAACTTCTTCAGAGAACATCGTTATGCAAATATCACTGTTCACAGAACATCACTTATGCATGGATTTCCCTAAAAGAGATTCCTGGAGGTGGACTTTCCGGATCAAAGTATTTGCCATTTCTCATGTTGCTACTTCTTGACAGAAGTATAGTTATATTCAGATAGTGAATATATATATAACAGATAGTTATATTCCCACCTTCTAAGAGAACACTCTTTTTTTGACAACCCCATCTGACATTTGATAGCAGCACAAATCCATCACTTTGGCTTGGGGAATGTTACTGCTTGTTGGTCTCACACATCCCTAAGTCTGGTAGGTGAGGGGCTAGTGCTGTGACAGTCTCTTTTGTTTTCTTGCCACCTGGGGATCCTGGGGAAGTGGTTCACAAGGTTGGATTCATAGGACTGTAGAGGAGCAGTTCCCAGTGTTCCTGTGACAGGAAGCCCAGGCTTATGCTGCTGAAGAGGAACCAAGAACTCATGCTTCAGAGAGGGACCTTCATGGTTGGTCCTGAGCCAAATACAAATTGGAAAGGGGACATGTTTGAAATTTTCATCAGACTAAGACTTTAGATAATGGATCGATTTATTTATTTATTTATTTATTTTTGAGAGAGAGACAGAGCAGGGGAGAGGCAGAGAGAGACTCCCAAGAGGCTCTGCACTGACTGTCAGTGCACTGTCAGTACAGAGCCCGATGCCGGGCTTGAACTCACAAACACTGAGATTATGACCTGAACCAAAACCAAGAGCAGACACTTAACCGACTGAGCCATCCAGGCACCCCTAGATAATGGATCTTTAAAAATTTCTCTTGTGGCAGCAAGAGGAGACACTGCATTCTCAGGACTTTATTTGGGGGAATTTAATAATGGTGGCCATTCTATTGATCTTGTGGAATTGTTCTGTCTTTGCTGGTATGTGACACTTGTTTTAAAACCTCGTTTGGTGAGCTGAGGTGAATAGCTAAAGGGAACTTCTCAGAGGAAACAGAAACAGGGAATACATTCTCAAATAGATTTATAAAGTTTTATTGTGATCCTTTCCGAGGTTTTGCGTGGTGTCCTAGCTCAGGCTGCTATAACAAAATACCAATAGATATGGTGACTTGAACCACAGACATGTGTTTCTCACAGTTCTGGAGGCTGAAAAGTCAAAAATTAAAGTGGTGGCAGATTTAGTTCTTGGTGAGGTCCCTCTTTGAGGCTTACGGATGGCCACCGTCTCAGTGTATTTCAGAGGGCAGAGAGAGGAGGGTCTGGAGACTTCCTGTTTGTATAAGGCTACTAATCCCATCATGGGGCACCACCCTCATGACCTCATCTAAACCTAATTACCTCCTGAGGGTTTCACCTCCTAATACCATCACATTGGGGGTTAGGGCTTGAACATACGGATTTGGGAAGGACAGAAACATTAAATCCGTAACAGGTGGGAACATAAAGAGGCATCTCCTGAGTGTCTAATATGCCTTTTATAGTGAGTGATCAGATTGCAGACTTGAGAACAGTCACGTGCAGTTGGGAGCAGAACTTGTCTTTTATCTTTTCCTCCTAGAGGAAGTGTGTGTGTGTGTGTGTGTGTGACAACAGAAAATCAAGGGATTATAGAAAGATACATTAAAAAATTCTCATCACCTCTACTAGCTCCCCCCCACCCAGTTCCCAAAGGCTAAACATGTACTAACTTGATTGTTTTTAATAAACAATTTTATTTTTCCATAAAGTCAACAAGCATGGCTTTATTACTTTTATAACAAAGGAACCACCTGCTTTATAAGTATACATTAAAACCCTCAGATGAACCAGGCTATCTTCACATGCTGTAGAGAAGTTGCTTGAGAACCAAACTCTTTGAGACATTGTATGTCTGAAAAGGTCTATTATATCCATATCCTATATTATATCTGCTAATTGATATTTTGCTAAATAGAGAATTTTAGGTTGAACTTATTTGCCCTCAGAGTTTTGAAAGCATTGCTTCATTGTTGTTTTATATTTGCTAGAGTTGCTGTTGAGAAAGAAAAAATGTCTCTTCACTGCTGTCCGCTTAGAGCTGGCCTGACTGAAAACACCTAGACTGTGATGTTCACCTGTTAAAACTAAAAAATTTCACAGAGCACCGACATCAGACAAAATCACTCTGTAATCATGATGAGGCAAAGGGGGAAAAAAAAGAACTACTTCATGATTGTTCGAAGGCAGAAGAAGTGTAAAGTATCCCCCAAACTGAGAAGGCACTTTGAGAAGGAAAAACAAATCAGACAACAGTTTTGGGTAACATTAACACCTCCTGGTGCCATGTGTGCACCAGGAAGTGAAAACTGTTATCCGAGTTTGAACCTTTCTAAGTTTATTTATTTATTTATTTATTTGGAGAGAGAGAGACGGTGTGTGTGGGGGTCGGGGGTGAGGGGGTGTGCAGAGAGAATCCCAAGCAGGCGCCACACTGCCAGTGCAGAGCCCAATGTGGGGTTCTCACAAACTGGGAGATCATGACCTGAGCCGCTTAACCAACCAGCCAACCAGGTACCCCTCTGAGTTTGAAACTTAATAGACCTGCTAGAGGCCATAATGGAACACTTGGTCCCCTTGTCTCCCCTGTGATCATAAGACATGGACAGTAATGTTTGGGGCGTGTGGAGAACATAAAACTAGAAAGATCACCAAGCAACACAGTCAAAGTGGCGGCCAAAAATGGAGTCAGTATGGCCAGCATTCCTACAATGATCATCTCTGAGCATGAGCAGAACACAGTCCAAACCACAAAAAATGACCAAACTTCCCCTCCCTTTCCCAACCAAGTAATTGTTGCTTCTTTACCAATTTCATATTTAGCCCTGTTCTTCTTCTTCTACTTTTTGAATATAAATTATTAAGATTTCCAAAGGTAGAATTGTCCCATAGTTCCCCACCGTGTCTGCTGTCTCCTTCGTTGCAATGAGCCAAGAAACCCAACTTTGATTACAGGTTTGTTCATGATGGTTATAGACTGGAGGGTATCAACACTGTAGAGAAGGCAGATGCCATTCCGATTCTTGCCGATTTACATTAAACTGTTCTCCCACCTCCCTTCCCAAAAGCTTACAGGATCTCCTCTTTGTCTCTACTGTTTTTTTTTTTAATATAATTTATTGTCAAATTCCTTTCTATACAACACCCAGTGCTCATCCCAACAAGTGCCCTCCTCAATGCCCATCACCCACTTTGCCCTCTCCCCCACCCCCCACCAACCCTCAGTTTATTCTCAGTATTTAAGAGTCTCTTATGGTTTGCCTCCCTCCCTTGTCCCTACTGTTTTGAAACTTGATGATCTATTTTTATCCATGATACTGAGTACTTAATGGGCCCTTTCGTTTATATTTATATTTATATAAATTTATATTTCTTTTGTATCACTCCAGACATGTTGATGTATATACAAGTAAAAGTGTGTATCTCTTGCAACCACCATTATCCTTTTGATATAAATGATTGCAGATGATAAGATGGTTCCTCACTGTGGAATTTACACTTGATTTATGTCTCAGTGAATTTAAGTTAGCTTTTACTGAACAAACTATCCCAAACTTACTGACTCAGAATAATGATAATTTATTATTTTTTTAGTGCTTCTGTGAGTTAGAAGTTTTTCTGGCCTAAGCCAACTCATTTGGGGCTGGGCGGTGTAGGATGGCTCAAGCAATGTCTGAGGTACAGCTGAATTGACTAGAAAAGCTGGGATGGACCTTTTTCTCCATGTAATCTCTCCAGCACACTGACTGGGTCTTCAGACTGTGGTCTCAGGATTCCCAGTGCAGCAAAAAGAGGCTAACCCCCACTATGCAAACATTTTTCAAGCCTGTTCTTGCATCAGGTTTGCTAAGGTGCCAGCACTGGCCAAAGCAAGTCACGGGAGCCAATCCCACATTCAGATGGTGGACAAATAAGCTCATAAGCTCTACCCCCTGATGGAAGATGTTGCAAACTGTTAGGACCATTTCTTTCCAATCACACCAGATTGGAATATCAGGAACTTCCTCATTCTTTTTGACAGCTTGCCGAACCATATTTAATTGTCTAGTTGTACTGCCCTATTTTTAGTTGCCCCCCAAACTGATGGGCATTTAGAGAGGTTTCCAGTGTTGTGCTTAATGAAAAATGCTCCCAGGGCCTTTGGAAGGCAGCGCGGTGGTGGTGGTGGGGGGGGGGGGGGGGCGGCTCAGCATGGGGCGGGGCTCGGGAGTTGGGGAATACACCCGGGGATTTGATGAGTGAACTCCAGGTGCCTGGGGGTGGACCCCAGGAGATGGTGGGGGCAGCTGGGGAGGGCGGGAGGCCCCCAAGTGCAGGCCCACTGGGCAGCCTTGTATATATTTAATTTCACACGTGTGTAGGCATGTCTGTGGAATAAATTTCTAAATGTGGAGTTTAAAAGTAAAAAAAAAGAAAAAGTTTATTTAGATATTTGAAAGATGTTGTTTTAAAAGCACCCTGTAGAACTTACACCAATTTACCTTTTTGTTAATATTTTTTAACCTCTCCAACAAATTAAACTTTTAAAAATTTTATCATTCCCTATAGGTAAAAAAATGTTATTTCATTGTAGTTTTAAATTGCATTACTTTCATTAATAACAGCATTGAACGTTGAATATCTTTCCTTATCATTGCATTTGCCTTTTTATTTTCATTATTTTTAATTTTTAAAATATTTATTTACTTATTTTGGGAGAGGGAGAGTGCCAATAGGGGATAGGCTAGAGAGAGAAAGAGGAGGGAGAGAATCCCAAGCAGGCTCCACTGCCATCACAGAGGCTGATGCCAGAGGAACTCACCAATCGGGAGACCTTGACCCAAGCCGAAAGCAAGAGTTGGCCGCTTAACCAACTGAGTGCCCCAGAAATTTCTTTTTTTTATTCTTTATATGTTTGCTATTTTTACTGGGTTGTTGGCCTATTTTGTAGTGGTTATGTAGTTCTGTAAATTAGGGAAATTAGCTGTTTGTGTATGATGCATGTTCTAAGAATGTAGATGTTGGGTACGGTTTGATGAAGTTGGTGCAGCCACAGAAAAGAAGCAGGTCTGAAAGGAAGAAGTTTATTATATGCACAGTCCCAAAGAGGGGGGTCACCTTGTGTAGAGCAGGGGCCTAACGGGCAGGGTGCTCTATTTAACAGGGGGGAGTAGAGACAGTGAGGAGCTGTGGGCCATAGTCTTTACTGGGTCTCGGGTGGCGTGGAGGGAAAGCAAAGTGAGAGAGGTGTGGAGGGAGTGAGAAGGGTAGGGTGGGGGGTGGGGGAGAAGGGAAGAGGTGAAGGAAGTTAGAGTCCAGTGGTTGGGTTTGTTATCAAGGGGTTTCAGCTGTTTTGGGGTGTGAATTCACAATTAGGGCAGTGAGAAGGATGTTAACCACCAAAGTATGAACTTAAAGTGGAGGATTTTTAGCGCAATGTGAGTTGCAAATATTTCTCCAAATTGTTGTTTGTGTTTGGACTTATAAAGATTTCATTTGATTTATGTAGTCAAATTCATGGATATTTTCTCTCAGGACTTCTGAATTTATGTCATAGAACAACTTTTTACCACACACACCAAGATAATAAAATAATTGTTTCATGTTTCTACAAGAACTTTTATGTTTCTCTTTATTATTTGAATCTTTGATCAATTTGGAATTTACCTTATGTAAAGGACATGATATTCATTGACCATTATTTTTTTTCTAGACACGTACCTAGTTATTCAAAAACTCCTCATTAGAGTTACTGGTTCAAGATCTTCTTTCTAATATATTACATTTCTTTATGTATTTTGGTCTACTTCTGGATTCTTGTCCCATTTATGACTGTCGATTCATACACGATATCTTAACTATTTTAGTTACTGTAATTAATATTTCATAGGATTAGTTCTTCCTTATTGTTCTAAAAAAAAAAAAGAATTTCCCTGAGTTATTTCTGCTTGTTACTTTTCCATTTCCATTTAACCTTTAGAATTATATTGCCCAGTTTGAATTCTAAGAAACACTTTTTGATATTCTTATGTAAACCATAAAATTAAGGAACGGTGTTATCTTTGTGATGTTGAGTCCCCTACCCGTGAACGTGCTGTATCTTGGTTGACAGGGAAGCAGGCTGCACTGACCCAGTGATTCCTAAACTTGAACATTTATTTACGTAGATCACCTAGAGAGCTAGGTCACAGATTGTTGGACCAGCCTCTGGTTTCTGATGCTGCGGGTCTGAGGTGGGACTTGAGAATTTGCATATCTCACAGGTTTCCAGGTGATGCTGATGTGTGTCCTGGCACCACACTTCTGAGAATAACTGGCTTCATGTATCGATCATCCCGGAGATGGTTGGTGGGATACATAAGGGAGACTGAAGCGTATTTACAAACTACAAAAACAAAACAAAACAAACAAAAAACCCACAAAAAAACAAAGAAAACCCAGAACCGTTGAACGATCCTTAGGGAGGGGAGGCGGACGACTTGTATGAGGATTTAAATGTCCTTGTGGCGGTGGAGAAGCCTCTCGATTTGGGCCAAACTTGGCTCCCATTCGCCTTGAACAATTTAAGTCACACCTACCTATTCCAACACTGGAAGGCGATTTGGCAGGAACAAATGTAGCGCACATTCAAGCTTTCCGGGCAAAGTTCTCGGGTGGATCAATAACTACTACACCACCCGCGGGCCCCACCCGCCGCAGGGCGGCACCAGAGGCTCCCCGCGCGCGCGCCCTTAGCCTGCAGCCCCGCCCCATCCACGCCTCCCCTTCTCCGGGCACTTCTGCGTCCCTCCTCCGCCTCCCCAGGTCCTTTTCCAGGGCGCGCTCCTTTTTTCCCCGCTTCGGGATCTTCTTAAACGAGTTGTATTTTACAGCCCTTTGAGGCTGATGAACGCTTCAAAACCTGGAAAGGAAAAACAGATGCTCCTCAGCACGTAGCGGAAGACCTTTTTAATCAGCTAAGAAGACCTTTCAAAACCTCAACCAAAATTCCCACCAAGCAGAAGAGAACGAGAGTGTTTCCATCCAGTCCGGTCCTGAGGAATCTTCTCTGTGGAGCAGAGTCGCGGCAGGACAGGGGGGGAGCCCCGCGGGTCAGGACTCGGAGCTGCTCCGGCTCCCGTCAGCTTTGCCCCAGCAGAAGCTTCGGCCCCGGGCAGCAGTGGGTCAGGGAACCTGGGTCTCAACGACCGCAATCCCTGATTCAGATTTCTCAATTTGGGGCGAATAGAGGAGATTTCCGAAAATTGTTACCAAAGTTTGAAACAACAGTGGCCGCAATGGCTGTTTAGGAATTCGTAATTATTGGCTGCTGACAGAAGATTTTAATAGAAACAACAAAAGATTTTAATAGAAACAACAAAAAGGTCAACGCCCAACGTGGGGCTCGAACCCACGACCCTGAGATTAAGAGTCTCATGCTCTACCGACTGAGCTAGCCGGGCGCTGGCGAACGAGGTACTCTTTTAGGAAAGTCATTTCTTTCCAGAGCCAGGCTGCATGGCCCAGGTACAAACTAGTCCGTGTGAATGAGACCTCAAGGTGTAGGATTTTGTGAACACAATAGTAGCCTTTTACCACCGGAAACTCAAAGCTTTGAGAAGATGTTGCGGACTGCGCGGAGCCAAGCAGCCTCGCAGAAGACGGGGAATCACGAGTCTCGAAACCTATGTGTCCGCAAATTCTGCGTGGACCTGGTCACTTTGACAGCCGGGTTTCTCCTCCCTGAGGCGAAAGAGCTTGAGGGAACGGGGATGAGAGGCTCAAACACCCGGAGGGACGTGGGGACTTGCGCTCCCGGGACCTTGGGGCTGCAGCCCCTGCTTCCTTCTCCGAATCCCCTCTTTTCCCTAAACCTGGACGACCAGGGCGGTGAGTGGAAGTGGGGCTAAGGGACGCGTCACTGGGTGCACGAATTTATTTTTAAATACTAAAATTTTGTGTGGCTTGAGTAAAAGACCATATCCATTACGTGTAAACGTCCTAGCGAGATTTCAGGTCAGATGGAAGTCAGCCTGAAGCGATTTCACTCCACTCGCCCAACTTTTCATTTTCCAATACCTGGTGGGCGCTGAGTTCCCGAGTCAGAAGCAAAGGGGTCTCACCTCCGCACTCCTGGTGGCAGCTCCAAGGATCCCCAAACTTCCCTGAAGGGCGGCCCCGCCAGAACTGTTAAGTTTGCCTTGAGTGGGCGAGCCACGGAACGAGTTGAACAGAAACAATTCACCCAATTTGTCGAGAGCATTTCTGCGATGCTGCTAGAAACGAAAAGGTTACAAACTCTTTGCAACTCTTAAAAAAGAGTTGAAAAGTAAGGCCGCCACCAGTATCTGGTATGCCGTGACTCGGATTCGAACCGAGGTTGCTGCGGCCACAACGCAGAGTACTAACCACTATACGATCACGGCGCGCCACCTGCCAGGCGGCGCAGTGCGGACTTATTTTATGCCCTTTGGAACAGCCATACCTACCCTGTGCTGCCATCTTATTGCTCCAGTTCAAGTGATCTACACCAAAATACCAAACAAACGTTTCTATTCCATAACCTGGAAGCCGTGACCCTTGAGTCCGGTTCTGAATTCCCAAATCACGCGCTGCGAGCGCCAGCATCGCCCCTCTGCTTCTCCGCGGTTGCTGCCACGGACCATCCCCAGTCGCCCCCCGCGAGCCACTTCCCTGCCTTCCAAAGAATCAAGCCGCCCCTCCCAGACGAGCGAGAGGCCGCTCCGGAGGATTTTCCTGGTTACGCCTCCAGATTGTACCCTGGAATTAAGGTTTCTGTCTCCGGAATGGTGGAAGCTGAAGAGAAGTGCTGCTATTCGGAGACCCTCCTCTTCGTTTGTTCTTGGCTTCCTTCCCGGTTCCAAGTAAACTGGTGCTGTCTCGGGAGCTGCGGGCTCTTGGGCTGACTTCCTTATTCGTACATTTCAGTAAACCAGAGCGCATCCGAGGATTTAGAAAAACAAATCTGAGAAACCTCTATTTCAGACACTTCCCTAAAGGCCCCCAAAAGATAATTACTGTGAACTGGTGCGACGCCAGCTGCCGAACCCAGCAGACGGGCTTGGCTCTTGGTTGCAGCTACAAAAACCCCGGAGGCTCTGTTTTGCAAGAGAATCCCCCAGAACCAACAGTCTCAGAACTCAAGGGTGGTCAAAAGTCTTTCCTTCTTCCGTGCTTTACTGATTTGAACTACTTAAAAGTTTGGGGGAGGGGGGAGGTGTGGAAAAAAATGCGTTGGCCGGGAATCGAACCCGGGTCAACTGCTTGGAAGGCAGCTATGCTCACCACTATACCACCAACGCACACGGGAGGAAGGGCTGGTCGATTTCCCTATGAGGAGTATCTCGTCCAGTTTTTGTTACATAGTTTGGTATCTTAAGATTCATAGTAAAAGATATTCCCAATACAAAGCCAGAGAAGGACTTGGAAGAGAAGTTCTCTAGGATTTCTCCTCTGGTTACATTAAAAATTCTGTGGTGGTTTCTTACTGATTCACAGGTTTTTAAAAGTCAATTCTTGTTTTTTCTATTGTGGTTTGAAGGGGGCGTCTGAAATCCAGTGAAGGAGTTAAGGCTCCCCTGATGGAGTTATCTCCATACACAGGTCGTTATGAATTTCAGAGTATTTTCATAGGGCAAATGCATTAAGATAAAACTCCAAAGGAAAATACGCATTTTAAAGCTTTGAATACATATTGCCAAATTGCTGTGTGGAGCGAGAACACCGATTTCGCTATTCAATGAATACTATCATATTACACCTGTCAACAGGATGTCATTCTTTTCATCTTAACGAAATCGCCAGATAAAAAGTCTTGTCTTAATTTGCATTTATTCTATTACTATTGAGGTTGATCATTTTTCATACTTACCAATTATTTTTATTAGTTTATTTTTCTATTATTTATATTATATTGATGTTACTGATTTATACCAGTTTGTCACTTGTCTTTTAATATTATTTATAGGATTTTTAGGTGAGCAGAAGTTTCCTGTTGTTATCTAGTCTAATCTATCAGTTTTGTTCTTTATGATTTCTGTCTTTGCTTTTTATCTTGGAAAAGACTTCTGCCCAATAGCAACATAATTATCCACTAATGTATTTTTCTTAGCTTTTTATTGCTTCAGTTCTCGAATTTAATTCTTTAATTCATTTAGTATATGGTATGAGGTAGTAATTCTACTTCCAAGGATTTATCCTAAGGAAATATCTAGGCATAAACACAAAGGTGTGTCTACACACCTGTTCATCAAAGTGTTATCTGTAAAGTCAAAATTTTAGGGGCGGGGGAGGGGGAATCCTAAAATTCCAGAAATAGGATAGATTAAATCCCTTGATGAAAACTCACATGTTTTGTTTTGTTTTTTTAATTCTATATACATTGTACACTGCTGGTGGCAGTGTAAATTGGCACGAACTCTCTGGAAGGTATACTGGCAATATCTATCTATAAGTGCATATACCTTTGAGCCAGCATTTCAATTCCTAGGCATTTATTCCACATACATGCAAAATGACAAATGTACAAGATTATTTATGGTAGCATTGTTTGTAATAGCAAAGGATTAGAAATAACCTAAGTGTCCATCAAAAGGAGGTTGGTTCAGTTAATTGTGGAATATCATCAATATAATGGAATACTATGTGCCACAAGAAAGAATGAGGAAACTCTTCATGTCTAATCTGGAACTATTTCTAAAATATATTATTAAGTGAAAAAGACAAAGTGCAGAAAAGCATGTGTAGAGTGTTATCATTTGTGCAAGGTGGGGAGCATATTTAAATATATAGGCAGCTATGTATGTACTTGCATTTCCATAAAATATTTATGTCATTATAATTATGAAACACAACATTGGTTACCTTATTAGATGGCAGAAGTAAAAATCAGGTTTATCAGTTATATCCTTTACATATTTGAATCCTAAACCATGTAAATATATTACCTTTTCAAAAACTAAGTTAAATTGAAAGAAAATATCATATTAGTAAAGAATATTTCCACTGGCAAGTGTTGGAAATATAATTTTAAAAAGAACTTTATGACTAGCATAATTCCATTTCTGTTTTGAAAGTTTGATGTCAACACTTACTAGGTGGTAGACTTGTGAGCAATTTTTACTATGTATATTTCTTCATTTCCTGTATTTCAGCTTTGGAGGGTTGGGGGAACTGACTAGGAGAAACAATGTTACTTCTTAAAAGGCTTCTGTGGAATATTAAAATGAAAACATTCTTCCCTGACCGGGAATCGAACCCGGGCCGCGGCGGTGAGAGCGCCGAATCCTAACCACTAGACCACCAGGGAGGCTGACAGCCGTTTTTGATAGAAAGTATATGGTTCTGTGTACATGTTTCTCCTTGTTCTTTGGCGTATTACTCTAGCCGCTTTCGGTTTTAATATTCCCCAAAATTGGACCTTCCTCAGGTCTAAATTTCTTCTTCCCATTTATTTTTTGAAGTAGAAAACCTGTGAGAGAACTCCGAAGACTGTCTCCCAGAGCTGAGGGATGGATGATCTTATACACAGGATCACAATCCTCTCTTAAGACCAGAGACAAATATCAGGGAAGAGACGCAGAGACACAAAAGAACCTCTCAGCTTCACGTAGTTGCAGAGATTTCCTGAATTGTGATGAGGAGAAAAGTAAAGAGCTCCAGTTGGAATTTTGCCCCAATTGACCAGGAACTTTTCCTTAAGAAATATGAAGGTTGTCGTGTGATTAACTCCAGAAGATTCTGGTCCTACTGCAGCTTTTTTTCTTCTGTGAACTTAGGCCAAATTCTGTTGGCCAAAACAAATATTACAGACAATTGAGAGCCACTGGACCTACTGGTCCTTGGTGGTCAGCAGGACGTGAACTTAACTCTGGTGGGAGACTAAAAGAAGGGCGTGGGTTTGGAGTTAAAAAAAATTTTAATATGAAGAAAGGAGAGCAGGAGTAAGGAGGAAAAAAAGAAAACTGGGGTGCAGCCTCCACTTGAGGGAACCTTTAAAACGATACCCATCAATGTATGCAAATTAACTTTATATGAGAGTGAAAAAAGAAAGCAAATGCAACGAAATGTTGACAATGACTCTAGGTGAGGGGTAAGTGAATGCTCTTGATTTTATTCTTTCAAGGTTTCTGCGGGTTTGAAATTTTTAAAAATAAAAAGTTGAGAAAAACAAGAATGAGACAAATGAAAGCCTCCCTCAGGCCTTTTTTGGTCAGATGACTACAATGTAATTAACTCTCTGCACGTGAGTTCAAACAGAAATTTTTAAAAGCAGTCCCCCTCCATGCTAACTCAGAAAATACATTTGATAATGTGAATAAAAAAGTAAATTCAAATATTGAGTCACCAATGATGTGCCCATATCAGCAGGGCCCGACAGAAAAAAAGGGTGGTAGGACATGGGGGGTTTGTGGGGGTTTTATGTTGTTTGGCTTTGCTTTTAAAGTATCAACATTAAAATATTGTTTAAGAAAAGCAATCATTCTCTGGTCATCCAATCCCTAACTTCCTGTGGGTTTAAATGCCAGAAATTAGCGAGAAGATTTACTAAATGCTAGATATTGATTTTCACAAAAACCAGTAATCCTGTTGTCACATGCCACCGTGAAGCCTAACAGAACCCACTTCTTTTTACTCCAGCTCTGTTCCCACTGTACAGCAACGTGTGCTCCAAGGGTGAAAAAAAAGTATCTCACTTTCAGAGCAACATTTTGCAAGCGTACCTGGGGGCGGGGGTGGGAGGGTAGGCTAGTAGAATTTCTCCACGTCGGAGGAAATCAACCTCGTTGTGTTTTGGACAACAGTCCGTTTTCATCGATTATTCTGCCGCCTGCTGGTAAATTTTGGTAACACATGAGAACCTACGAAAGAGTATCAACTCTGGAAGCTGGTCACCTTTCTCAATATCAAAACACCCCAAGAGGCCTCATCATTCAGAACAGGATTAGGCCACCTCCTCTTCCTGGCACCATACGCCTACGGGCAGATGGGGGAGGAGTGTAATTCATTCACTTCACTTCAGGTTCTATTTCTTTTTTTCCTTTTTTCAAACATTTACAGATCGTGTGCCACACTTGTTACTGAAGTTACAAAACCATACCGAAAGAGCTCATAATCAGGGGCGCCTGGGTGGCTCAGTCGGTTAAGCAGGGGACTTCGACTCAGGTCATGAGCTCCCAGTTCGTGGGTAGGTGGAGCCTGCTTCAGATGCTGTATCTCCTTCTCTCTCTGCTCCTCCCCCACTCCTGCTCTGTCTCTCTCAGAATTAAATAAACATTTAAAAAATAAATAAAGAGCTCATAATCAAAGGGCACCTGGCTGGCTCAGTCAGAAGAGCATGCAACTCTTGATCTTGGGGTCGTGAGTTTGAACTCCACGTTGGGTGTAGAGATTACTTAAATAAATAAACTTGAAAAAAAAAAGTTCACAATCAAATGAAAAATGAAATAAACAAGTGAATAAAAGGATCAGAGAAGACTGAGTTAGATGCGCTTTTCCCAATTCCTCCTCTTGCTAATACATCTAAAAACCTTGGACATTACACGTAAAACAAAATATGAAAGACTTGAAAGGTGGAGAAAAGAGCCTCAGAACTGAAGGAACTACACACTGGTGACTTCCCTGGGTTTTCTTTTTGTCTCATGTATTCCAAATGTGGTGCTGAAGAAGCCAGCAACCTGGCAATGCCAGGAGGTACAAAGGAAAACAAAACCAAACAAAACCAACAAAAGCCTGTTCTTTCTAGCCAAAGGGCCAGGAAGGTAGCCTAGCAAAATAGAAAACTTCTAGATAATAACTGCTCTACTCCAGCCAAACACCGCAGAAAGAACTGTGGCTCACTCCTGCCCACACTAGTAAAGGCTGAATGGGATGCCTAGACTTCTACCTTCCCCAGGCCTTTTAGGAGGTTTTCCTTGCCTTCTTTGCTGGATTGGTTCCAGAGGAGACATGGTAGAGAGTCAGTATTTTCACCAACACCCAGTGACAACAAGGCCACCTCCACCCCCCACTGTCAGTGGAGGCCATGCGGGGAGGGTTAAGAAGGCTTTCCTATCTCTCCCAGCCAGGTTGGTGTCAGTGGAAGCCAACGGGCAGCTGAAAAATTCCTGCCCTCACCTAAGCAGTAAGGAGAAGCCCCTCCCCTCAGGTGTCAATGTAGGCTGAGTGGGGAAACTGGAAACATATATTCACCTGGCTGTAACAAGACACTCACCCCTACTTACACTGCCTGAGTAGTGTCAGAGAAAGGTTTAAACAAGGTTTAAATAAGATCCAGAGTTCTAAATGTCCAGGTTTTAATAAAATAGCACTCATCATACCAATGAGAAATATCTTCAACTGAATGAAAACAGACCATACCTAGATGACGGATATTAGAATTATCTGACAAAGATTTTAAAGCAGCCAGCATAAAAATGTTTCAACAAGCAATTACAAACATGCGTGAAAAAAATGAAAAAAAAAAAAAAAAAGAAAGAAAAGAAAGTCCTAGTAGAGAAAGGAAAACTTTCAGCAAAGAAATAGAAGATTTAAAGAAAAACTAAATGGAAATTTTAAGACTAAAAAATACGATAACCTTGGGACACCTGGGTGGCTCAGTTAAATGTTCATGAGTTCATGAGCTCTAGCCTGGAGTCAGGTTCTGTACTGACAGTATGGAGCCTGCTTGGGATTCTCTCTCTCCTTCACTCTCTGTCCTCCCTCACGCTCACTCACTTGCACACTCTCTCTCTTTGGCTCAAAATAAATAAGTAAACGTTTTTACAAGATACAATAACCAAAACAAAACAACTCAGTGGATGGGTTCAACAGCAGAATGGAGGGGGCAGTGGAAAGAATCAGTGAACTAGAAGATAGAACAATAAAAATTACTCAACTTAGACAACAGAGAAATAAAATGAAAAAAAAAAAAAAGGCAGAGTCTTGGGGACTGTGGGATTATAGAAATAGGTCTGTTATGTCATCAGATTTCCAGAAGGAGAAAAAAAAAAAGAACAGGACTGAGAAAAGCACTGAAAGAAATAATGGTTGAAACTCCCTAAATATGGCAGAGGGATAAACCTATGCATTCAAGGAGCCAAGCACACCTCAAAGAGGATAAACTTAAACAAATTCATGTCATTAATTTGACACATTATAGTCAAACTGCTGAAAGCTAAAATCAAAGAAGAAATCTTGAAAGCAATGAAAAATGACATCTTACTGCTAGGGGAAGAACTGTGACAGATTTCTCATCAGAAACCATCGAGGCCAGAAGAAGTGGCACAAAATTTTCCAAGCACTGAGAGAAAAGACGATCAACCCAGATTCCTATATCCAGTGACAATATCCTTCGAGAGTAAAGGGAATACGACGGAACAACAAAAAGACAAACAGCCTAACTGAAAAATGAGCAAATGACTGGGATTTCTCCCAAAGAAGATATTCAAAACGACCAGCAAGCACATGAAAAGATGCTCAATGTCATTGATCATTAGGGAAGTGCAAGTCAATACCATAATAAGATACCATTTCACACTTTGGGGGTGGCTATAACTCTGGAAAATAGCAAGTGTTGGTGAGGATGAGGAGAAATTGGAGCTGGTGGGCATGTAAAATGTTTCAGCTGCTGTGGAAAATAGCTTGGCAGTTCCTCAATAAGTTAAACATAGTATATGACCCAGTAATTCCACTCCAAAGTAATTATACCACAAAGAACTGAAAACACGTACTCAAAAGAAATACCTATCCATGCACATTCATAGCAGCATGATGTTCACAGTCGCCAAAAGTGGAAACAACCCAAATGTTGAGAAACAACTATGGTATATAAATACAATGGCATATTCTTTGGATATAAGAAGGAAAGAGATACTGATACACGCTGCAATTTGGAGGAACCTTGAAAACATTATGCTAAAAGAAAGAAGCCAGACACAAAAGTCGCATATTGTATGATTCCATTTATATGAAATGTCCAGAATGGGCAGATTCATAGAAACAGAAAGCAGACTGGTCGTTGCCAGAGGTTGGGGAATGACTGGGGAAGAGTACAGAGCTTCCTTTTGGGGTGATGGAAATGTTCTGGACTAGTGGTGATTGCTGCACAACACTTTAAACGTATTAAATGCCACTGAATTGTACACTTTAAAATGGTTAAAATTGTGAACTTTGTTTTGTGTGTATTACCACAATAAAAAAAAGACAGTGAAAGAGAAATCCTAGCAATATTTTTTGCAGATGTAGACTAAATTATTCTAAAAGTTAAATGGAAAGGCAAAGGAACTAGAGTGGCTAAAACAAATTTTGAAGAAGAATTCAGTGGGAAGAATCACCTTACCCATTTTCAAGACATCTAAGACTACAGTAGCCAAGGTGGTGTGGTATTGGCAGAAAGACACAGATTAATGAAACAGAGAACTCAGCAACAGACTCACACAAATATGCCCAACGGATTGTTTTTTACAAAGGTGCAGAAGTAAGAGCTTTTTTAATATACATTGCTGAAGAAAGTGGACATCCATAGGCAAAAAACAGACAAATCTCTCAACTTTAGCTTTATACCTTATATAAGAACTAACTCAAAGTGGATTACCAACTTAAATGTGAAGTGTAAAACTTTTAGGAAAAGGAAAAAAAAAAAAAAAAAAAGCTCTTCCTGAGCTAGGGCTAGTCAAAGATTTGACACCAAAAGCATGATCCATAAAAGGAAAAACTGATAAATTAGACTTTATCAAAAGTAAACACATTTGCTTTGCAAAAGACCCTGTTATGAGGATGAAAAGACAAGTCAGTGATTGGGAGAAATTATTTGTAAACCACATACACGACAGAGGACAATAGTCCTAGAATATATAAAGAACTCTCAAACCTAACAATAAAAATAAACCCAACCAATGAGAATATGGTCAAAAGACATGAAAGGACATTTCACCAAAGGGAATATGCAGGTAGCAGATAAGTACATGAAAAGATGTCCCACATTATTAGCCATTATGAAATACAAGTTAAGACCACAATTAGATATCACTACATACCTCTCAGAATGGCTAAAATTCAAAAAAATGATAACACCAAATGCTGATGAGAAGGCAGAGGAACTGGATCACTCATCCATTGCTTCTGGGAATGGATAATGGTACAGCCACTCTGGAAAATAGTTTGGCCGTTTATTAAATGAACAAACCAAAAAATCCCCTCAATATGCAACTTTTATATGACCCAGCGTTTGCTCTCCTGGGAATTTATTCCAGAGAAAATAAAACTAATGTTCACACAAAAACCTGTACGCAAATGTTTATAACAGATTTATTAATAATATCCAAAAACTTGAAACAAAGCCAATGTCATTCAACAAATGAGTGGTACAGACTACAGTATATCTATAGCATGGAATACTACTCAGCAATAAAAAAGGAATAAACTACTGATACACACATGACTTGGATGACTTTCCAGAGAACTATGCTGAGTGAAAAAAGCCAATCCTGGGGCACCTGAGTGGCTCGGTTGGTTAAGCATCTGACTTTGGCTCAGGTCATGATCTCATGGCTCGTGAGTTGGAGGCCCACATCAAGCATCAGCCTCTGTGCTGACAGCTCAGAGCCTGGAGCCTCCTTTGGATTCTGTGTGTCCCTCTCCCCCTCCCCCGCTCATGCTCTGTCTCTCAAAAGTAAATCAACATTTTTTTAAAAAGCCCTCTTATAAAAAAAGAAAAGAAAAAAGACAATCCTCAAAGCCATACATATTATGACTGTTTATATAATATTCTTAAAATGAAAAGATTATAGGAATGGAGAACGGACTGGGTTTTACTAATGTTAAGGTAGGGATGGAAATGGGAGGGCAGTAGGTATGGCAACATGAGGGATCCTTGTGATGTCCTTTATCTTGATTGTATCAATGTCAGCATCTTGATTGTAATATTGTACTATAGTTTCCCAAGGTGTTACCATTGGGAGAAACTGGGCAGAGGGTACGTGGGATCTCTCTGTATTATTTTTTACAATTGCACTAAAAAGCTATAATTATCTCAAAAGAAATAAGTTTATGTTTAATGAGTACAGTTTCAGTTTTGCAAGATACAAAGTTCTGGTGATTTAGTTGCACAATGTGAATGTACTTAACACTACTGAACTGTATATTTAAAAATGGTTAACATAGTAAATTTTATATTACGTGTATTTTACCACAATTAAATTTTTATAAAGAAACAAAAAAGTTTAATTTAAGTTTTAAAAAAAGGAGAAAGATTTTACAAACAAACAAAAACTAGAATTGAATGGGACAAAGTATAATTAATTCCACCGGAGGGGAGTGAAGAAACGCTGGAAACACTGCCCCACATCAGGAGCAAGGCCAGCATTAGAAGTCATAGCTCCTCACCAAATTGAGATTCTCTTTTACTTAGAGCTTTAAGATCCATATGAGCTCCTAACCCTTTTATGACTCAGATTTTCCCACATAATGCCAGATGGCATCAAGCTCAACTCTTCCTACTGTCCACAGAAATTCCTGTTTAAATGGACTTTCCTGTCTTCCTCATCCCTGTAGACTGGTGGTTCTCAACTTTAGTCACACATAAAATCACATAGGGAATATTAACAACAAAAATCCTGGTGGTTGGGTTCCACCTCGAGAAATGCTGTCTTAATTGGTCTGGGGTATAGTTTCAGCATCAGTATTTTTTTTTTTAATATTTATTCATTTTTTGAGAGACAGAGGGTGAGCACAGGAGGGACAGAGAGAGAGGGAGACACAGAATCCGAAGCAGGCTTCAGGCTCTGAGCTGTCAGCACAGAGCCCGATGCAGGGCTGGAACTCACAGACTGTGAGATCATGACCTGCACCAAAGTCGACCACTTAACCGACTGAGCCACCCAGGCACCCCCCCTGAGCAGCAGGATTTGTTAAATCCTCCCCAGATGATTATAATATGCAGCCAAAGTTATAAGCTGCGTCTTCGGCACTGGATGGTACCTTTTTCCAGTAAGTATTATATTATATTTATCTTGCATTTGTTATTTTTCATTTGTGTATATTTGTCTCCATGGGAAGACTGTAATCTCCTAGAAGGCCTTAATTCTAACAAACATTTCTAGCGAATTTTAGGTGCTCAATCCATGCTTGAAGAAGTCTCAACTAGCTGAGAATGTTCCTTGGTGTGGCACCAGGATCCAAGTGAATTTTGGTTAATGAACACAGTCCAAATCTAAGATGGAACAAAGGAAGGAGAAGAAATCTAACATTTGGTGAGAATGACAGACCATTATTCCTGGTATAGCAGTGGCTAAAGTCCAGGCCCAAATAACTGAGAAACCTTTGCCTAATTAGCAGTCAATGTCTGGGGACAAAACAAAACACAAGGCATCAATCCTCAACCCTAATTACCATATGTTCCTGATGATAAATTCTCCTACCAGTTCTATTTGACTTATCTGCAACACTTTAATAAGTATGTCAAGAGCTCTTCAGAAGACAGAGGAACCTATGTTGCTGGAGTCCAGGAGTCAATCAGAAACCCCCCAAATCCTTCTGAGGAACAGTCTAGCTGGATGTCACCACTGGATAACTAAAAATCCAGCAACTAGACCTAAAGGGGTAGTAATTCACAGACTAAAGGCTCACCTTGTAGTATATCATGGACTCTGATAATTTGGAATAATGTCTGACATATGGAGGAGATATCCTGCTGTGTAACCTAGCAGTATAAATGTCCCCTATGCCCATTCAATTTCCAAGTTCTACTCAAGTGAGGGGACAGGGAAGTGATGTAATTATATATAAGGACTTTGGCACCAAAAGAGATACCTTAAAAAACATATAATCTGTTGGTTTTTTAATCCATTTAAGCAATAGAACTCTTTTTTCCTAATGAACGCATACCCCGTATCCCAAAATGTAAAACAGCTCAAAGCAGAGCTGCTGGGTTAGGACTAGGGTGTAGGAAATCCCTAGAGCTTTGACAGCATGGGCTTGAAGTCCACATTCTACAGGTGATGGGGCTGAGGTATGTGTTTGTGTGGCCCTGTCCTTGGGAGGCTCCAGAGAGAAGCCAAGTATGTGAATGAAAAGGAATCAATCATCTCTTCTGTGAGAGAGTGCAGGGAAGGTCACGTCCTTGAGCTCACAAAAATAAACTGTTTAGATCTAAAGCAAGGATGGTCCTTAAGGCGAAAAGACTTCTACTGAGCCAGTTGAGGTCATGGTAGTGTGAGACCACTTGGGATTGAAAATATCTAGAAGGATTCCTCTACCAGCGTGGTATCACCTTTGGGGTGGGAGTGGGGCTTTGGAAATTTGTGGCGGTACTTTCAAATTTTACCTTGACTGGGGATGCAGATGGCACTTAGCAGGGAAGGGGAGACAAGAATGCTAACTGTCCTGCACTGGGCAAGACAGTTCCACAAAACAAAGAATTGTCCCTCTCATAATGGCATTAGGGCCCCTACTGAGAAACACTGAAGGCAAGGAAACCAAAAAGATTACTTTATACTCAAGATCCCCAGGACACACCTTATTATGTTCCGCCACACAACTGAACCCTAATCTCTCTCATGAATTTCTTTAAAAAAATTGTTTTAATATGTATGTATGTATGTATGTATGTATTTTTATTTTTGAGAGAGAGAGAGAGAGAGCACCTGTGCACATGTGAGTGGGCAAGGGGCAGACAGAGAGGGTGACAGAATCCCTGTGTCAGTGCAGAGTCCGAGGTGGAGGGGGGGCGGGTGGGGGCTCAATCTCATGATGTCATGAATCAGGAGATCATGACTGAGCCGAAATCAAGTTGGACGCTTCACCGACTGAGCCACCCAGTCTCCTCTTACAACGTTTTTTTTTTGTTTTTTTTTTTTTAACGTTTATTTATTTTTGAGACAGGGAGAGACAGAGCATGAACGGGGGAGGGTCAGAGAGAGAGGGAGACACAGAATCTGAAACAGGCTCCAGGCTCTGAGCTGTCAGCACAGAGCCGGACGCGGGGCTCGAACTCATGGACCGCGAGATCATGACCTGAGCCGACCGACTGAGCCACCCAGGCGCCCCTCTTACAACGTTTTTTAATGTTTATTTATTTTGAGACAGAGAAAGGTAGCAAGTGGGGGGAGAGGCAGAGAGAGAGGAACAGAGGCTCAGTGCTGTCAGCACAGAGCCCGACATGGGGCTGGATCTCATGATCTCATGGACGGTGACATCATGACCTGAGCTGAAATCAAGAGCTGGATGCTTAACCAACTGAACCAGCCAGGCGCCCCTCTCTCATTACTTTCACCCTCTGTTCTACCCTTATCAGTTACTCACATGCACCTTCACAATCAGGAGAATATTCCTTTTTTCAGATGCTAGAAGATCTGCAGCTCCCAGGAGGCCAGGAGCCACTGATGGCAGGCTCCACAAACATTGAGGCCACAGTAAAAAAGAAGGTTTCTTAATAATGTGTCTAATTCTTCACCTGAAGATAAGGAAACACAAAGCATAAAAACGCTTTATGGTGACAGAATTCAGTTCTTATCCAAATAGTTAATAGAGCATTTCCCCCTCTACAAGACCTCAAGATACAAATTAATATAAACCAACTAAACCAAACTAAGTCTGGAAGGGCCTATACTGTAATGGATAGTCTCAAGTATTTTTCAGAACTACTTGATGGCCAGAACAGAACTGCTTCAAGGCCGCCATGAATCACTCTCTTAGAGTCAGAAGAGCAGGATCTGTTTGCCAATGGTTTTATTCCTGTTTTGAGCTGGCTATTGACAGCCTCACTCAAGTGCCCACCTTGCTCTCACCACTGTCCACAGGAAAGGGGTAGCTCCTCCGTGAAGCCTGGTGGCCCGGCTTCAGTGCTTTCACAGTAAAGAGGAGTCATGTCTGTCCCAGCCCCCTAGTAGGAGGCTTATGTACCCCTAAGAAATTGTAGTTAATATGTCAAAGCACACATTGGAGCATTTTTCTGGGGATGGGGCTTATATGTCTCATTAGATTTCAAAAGGAGTTTGTGATCCCCTCAAAGGAGGAGCCACCAATTTATAAACTCTCAATCCAAAAATAATCTCACACTTGCCAGCATCTTAACAAACTCATCCGAAAGAAACCCATCTTTTGCTGCATCAGCCTGCAATCGTTGATTTGAGAAGCATTTTATTTTTGGAGCTCTGTTCTTAATGCAGGGAAACACAAGCTCTGCTTTCTTCACCTTTCCAGGAATTGATGAAAACACCAAATGTGTAGATAAAGTATTCTTTACAAAGTAAAGAGTATGTCTTTACATAATAGTTCCAAATGAGTAACACGGCAGAATTCCAAGCTATGAAAAATGAATGCCTTTTTATTTAACTTAAATTTAAATTCCCACTTCCAAAAATATTTGATTTGCTTTTATTCTAACTTAATTTATCCAAAAGAGATTTAAAGAGACTTGCAAAAAGGTAAACAATGCCTCACATGTAACCAAAAACAAACGTAACAAACAACAAGTAACATAAAAATAGAAAATTCAAAAGCTATAAAAAAAGACAAACTATATAACAAAACCCCAAATTTATATAAATACTATGAGCATTATATTTTCCTCTGAGCTTCTCTAAACAGTTAAAACAAAAAGAGAAACAGAAAGAAAACAAGTTATATAATTCTCACTGCCTCTTAAAAGAAAATTTAGAAAGAAAGAAAGAAAGAAAGAAAGAAAGAAAGAAAGAAAGAAGGGAAGGAAGGAAGGAAGAAAGAAAGAAAAACATCAAGCTGACAAAAAAGGCAAACTTTTCCTCTACGGTGAAGGCCCTTTCCTCAAGTAGGCCCTTATACTATAACTGAATACCTAGTGACCATCCCTGAGATTATCTGAAATGAATTTTGAAATAGTATCTTGTTATGCAAAAAAAACCACAAAAAACAAAAAACAAAAAAACTTGTTTCCTAGTTGTTTCTTTCATTTGACACAAAATAAAAGAGGCTGTCAAATGATTAACTTCTATGTTTTCAGCACACTGCTAGAAGTTAAGAAGTTTCAGTGTGTTTAAACACACTAGAATTTTGTTTAACTCCTTAGGTATATAAAAGCTGGACGCCAGCCTGTCTCTCTTCTTACCACTCAGTGAGGGGCTCATTCTCTTAGCCCGCACTCAACTTTGAAGATCTAGGACTGTTTTCTCTGGTCAACTATTTCTTGCATCGTGTCTCAATCTGTATCTTTTCTTTTTTTCCATTTCTCCATCTAAGTTCAGTCACCTGTGAACCCACAGAAGACGCTATCATGCAAAGAATATTGACTTCTGAGTCAGAAAAATCTGGACTTGAATTAGGCAACTTTGGACAAGATGGTCTGAGCTTCGTCTTCTATAAAACAGGGATAAAATTTGCCTTTCAGGGTTGTTGTAAGGATTCGAAATACTATCAGCAGATCACTCAGCATAGCATGTGGCACCAGCAGATGTTCAAAAATATTTAAACCATTTCTACTATGATGGGTACATTTGTCCAGGTAGGTCCATTTTAATGTGTCTCGTGACAATTCTCTGTACCCATTTCCAAGTCTCCTTTATTTTAAAACCCACAGCTTCTTGCTGTGTTTCTCCTGTCATTTAACCTTGTCTGTGCTTTCAAAAGGGTGCTCACCTCTTGGCCACAGGTGGGTTTTTCATCCCAGTACAAAGAATATGCAAATTAGTAGCTGTTATCCAACTGGTTCTACTTCCTTTCTGGTTGCAGTTACTTCCTAACACAGAAGGATCGTGCAATACAGACTTGGATATTAATTGAAGTGTAAAAATTTAGATACCCAATTACTGAAATGCCTCTGTGTCTTGACAATATTCAATCCCAAATTGGCCTTCACTAGGCTAAACTGTAGTTAAGAATTATCCCGGGGCCCCTGCGTGGCTCAGTCGGTTAAACATCTGACTTTGGCTCAGGTCTCACGGTCTGCTCCTTGAGTTCTAGCCCCGCGTCGGGCTCTATGCTCAGAGCCTGAAGCTTGCTTCGGGATTCTGTGTCTCCCTCTCTTTCTCTGCCCCTCTGCCCTTTCCCCATTCGCTGTCTCTCTCCGTCTCTCGAAAAATAAGCGTTTAAAAAAAAAAAAAAGGTTATCCAACAGAGGCCCGAACTCTAGAAGAGGCCCATCCCATAATAACAGCACTCTTACCTTGCTGCAGCAAGCCATGTAAGCCCAACTTTTTTGACTACAGGTTTGTTCTGGGTGGTGTTTGGTCAATAGGCTTTGACAAGGATGATGGTCAAACTGCTCCAATACCAACTGAGTACACACACACACACACACACACACACACACACACTCAATGGGCTCACAGATAATTTCTGACTTTAAAGTTCTATTATGGGGGCACATGGGTGGCTCAGTCGGTTAAACATCTGACTTCAGCTCAAGTCATGATCTCGTGGTCTGGTCGGTGAGTTCTAGCCCTGAGTCAAGGCTCTGAGCTGTCAGATCAGATTCTGCTTCAGATTCTGTGTCCCCTTCTCTCTCTGCCCCTCCTCTGCTGGCTGTCTCTCAAAAATGAATAAACATTAAAAAATTTTTTTAAAGCTTTATTATGGAAATTTTCAAACATTTACAAAAAGAAAGAGTCTGGTATAATGAATACCTGAGTATCCACCACCCACTTTGAACAATTATCAATTCATGTTTCAATCTCATTTTATCACTTCTCCCGACCTATAAGCATTCCAGCTATCTTATCATTTCATCCGCAAATATTTCAAGATGTAACTATAAATGATAAGCATTTGCTTTTTTAAAAGTACTGCTTATCACACAGACAACTTTATAAATCAAGTATCCATTAACTGTTCATTAGCCTTCAAATTTCCCCAATTGTCTCATAATTTTTGTTTATTTGCTTTCTTGCATTAGAATCCAATAAAATCTACACTCTGCAACTGTTTGATGTCTCTTAAGTCTCTTTTAATACATGAGTTCTCTCTCCTTTTCTTTTTCGTTCTTCTTCAACTTGTTAGAAAGCCAAAGTAATTTTCCTTCAGAGTATTCCCACAATCTGGATTTGCGCCTCAGAGGTATCATTTATATCTCCTGTATTCCCTGTGAATTAGTAGTTATCTTTACACTAGATCAGATTCAGACTGAAAGGGCTTTTTTTTGCAAGGCTGCTTCAATAGGTGGCATTTTGTACTCCACCCATGCTCTGGAGGACATAATGTTTGTCTCTCCTTTCATGCTGAATGGTTGATCATTGCCTAGATACATTCATTCCAAATGGTGATTTTGTAATTATGCTATTCCTTCTTCATTTATTCGCTGGAAAACTTCTACAAAGAGAAATTTCCCCCTCATCTTGAATTCCCACGGGAAAAACAGGATGAATGCTTGGTTCTTTCCAGTTACTAGCAGGTTTCAAAATATTGAGTTGAGCCCTAGCATTCTCCAGTAATGAGTTTGTGTTTTTAAGTATCGTTGGGAATTCATTGATTTAAACATATTTGCTACAAATATGATGGTTGAACATATCAAATATGCAAATAGTATCCATTTTGACACTCAAATTGTCCCATCTTTGGCCAGTGGACCTACTCTAGTTGCTTCTGAGTCCTTTTGATACAATCCTAATAGTTAAAAAAAAAAAATTTTTTTAATGTTTATTTATTTTTGAGAGAGAGTGAGACAGAGCATGAGCAGGGGAGGGCCAGAGAGAGAGGGAGACACAGAATCGGAAGCAGGCTTCAGGCTCTGGGCTGTCTGCACAGAGCCCGACATGGGGCTCAGGCCCATGAACCATGAGATCATGACCTGAGCTGAAGTCAGACACTTAGCCGACTGAGCCACCCAGGCGCCCCCAATCCTAATAGTTTTTGAAGGCTACCTTGCTTATCTTGGACAATACCTGAAATCATCCATTTCCCTAAGGAGTTCCTTTCAGTGCGAAATGGTGTTTAGAAAGCTCAGTTCAAATGTAGGGGTGTCATTGCTACTGGGTTACTGTTTCTAGGCCTTTTCACCATAAAGCTAGGAAATGTTTTAGGATAGAATATGCCTTGAGCTCACAGTTATATTTCCAATTTAAATTCAGAATTACAGAATTTTTATTTAACTTCATCAATGATAAATCTGTATCTCTTTATCCTACACCAAAACTCCTGGTTCACAAAGATACTGTCATTAATACTGGTTTGTTTTATTCCGCAGTTCACCCGTGATAGTTGCAGAATAACAATATCAACACTGCCACCAACAATATCACTACTTGAAAATCTTTTTGCATTTCTTTTTGTCCTTAGAGTGGATCCCACTTGGGATTGTGTTTTAAAATCACTTGAATAGTTTGGTTGGGGACATTTTACATTTTTGTAATGAAATCCTTGGGCTAGGGACTCATGTAGTTGAGAGAAATCTAAATTTTTCAGAAATATATGCATAGGGGCACCTGGGTGGTTCAGTTGGTTAAGCATCAGACTCTTGTTTTCAGCCTGGGTCATAAGCTCATGGTTTCATGAGTTCAAGCCCCACATTGGGCTCTGTGCTGGCATCGTGAAGCCTGCTTGGGATTCTCTCCCTCTCTCTCTCTTTCTCTCTATTTGCCCCTCCCCTGCTCACACTGTCTGTCTCTCTCAAAAATAAACTTAAAATAATAATAATAAAGAAATATCTGCATAAAAAAGAGAATACTGTGTAGATCTCTAGATGCTGAATTAGATGCAAAATCAATTAATCAAATGCCTTAGTAGCACTATTTGGACGGCCTTTGTGTTCACTTCGCTTGGCAAGTATAAGAGATGGTGACCCCAGATGCCTAGGGCTGCAAAAATATGACATGGCTAAATCCTTGGTTGCAATATCTTAAAAGGTCACAAGATTATGTTACTCCACAAAAGTATCTTTCTGAATCTCTTTTTCTCTCAGTTTCTCTCTCCAAGTCCCCCTCCCCTGTGGATCAGTAATCCTCAAAAAATTCTATCCCTATTCCTTCTTGCCCTCTTTGCCTATGTTAGCCTCCTCCCCTAACAACTCAGGAGCTTACGTTTTGTGCTTGTATCAGTGAGAGGGAGGGAAGCGGCATTGCTATATAAACTAAGGGAATGAAATGGAGGAGGTCGGGGGATAGACAGCTGCAAGGATCTGGACCAGTCGACTGAAACAAACCCTCGTCCTAAGCAACTCAGAGCTCAGATTTCTTCTCTGGACAGCTGGCTTTTTTCGTCCTTCTGAAATACTCTGCGCAGAGGGGGAGGGGCTGTGAACTGCCTCTGCTATAGACCTCATTTAAAGGCAGCTACCTCCTAGATATGTTCTGTAGAAACTAAATGCAATATTCAATATAGCAGAGATGAGGGTGGTGAAAGAAAAGTATGTAATTTCTCACTCTAGTTTTTAAAGGCCGGGAACTGGTTACTGAGAATGCTGGAGGGCTGCCTGGAGTAGGCAGTGACTGGAGTCACATAACCTGCAAGTGGATATCTGACTTGCCTATGATATTTCTCTCCCCCCCCTTCCCCACTTGGCACCCTATACTCCATATTCTTTCTAATCCTCCTACTCTCCCCCCACCCCATACCCTACCCCCACTAACGTTCCTGGGATTTTGGACTTAGCTATTTTTAAAACAGTCAACTCAGTAGCCACCTCCCTCCCCCGCTCAGCTGTCCAGTACTCTGGCCAGCCATTTACTCCACCTTCCCCCCACACCAAACCTTCTCTGGTTCCCTGACCTCAGTGAGATTGCAGCCGGTCTGGGGACCTGGGGGAGACATGGAGAAAGAGACGGGGGAACCCCTGGCCGGAGCTGACGGACAGAGTAGGCAGTCATGGCTGGAGGATTGGATATCAGAGTAATGTTTGACCCCTGGAAACAGTAAGTCAAAATGAAATTGCAATTCCTTTAATAAGCTTTTGGAATGAAGTTAGGCTTTCATAAAATTGCAACACCTACTTGAATGTCTCTGGGCCAGAAGCTAGGATCTCTTTCATACCAAGGTGCCTGTCTCCATTTCTCCTCCTGTCTTATTTCTTTCTGGCTGCTGCCCACTGGCCTCTTGAAGTTTAGTCTTCCACCTCTCCTCTGCCTGTTTTAGCTCCTTCCTTACCCTGTTGCCTCAGACTTCTGATGAAGTTTTAGGAGTTTCCCATATCCCCTATTCTGTGGTTTTCTCACCAAAGCCAAATTTAGCCTCAGATGATTAGTCGCTGATACCCTTCTACCCTGCTTCTACTCCGCAGTGCCCTTCACATCGGCCTTCCGAGGCTGGGGGCTATTCTTGTAAATTATTTATGCCCACACTGTAGTCTCACCATCCTCTTCTCCCTCCTGCATGACTCCTACCTCAGTCCACATCCTTACCCCGAGAAAGGGGAGTTTGGCAGGAGAAACTCAGCCCCTCCCCAAGGCCTGTCCTCATCAGAGGCCTGAGAACTTCTGCAGAGAAGATTAATGAAAAGAGTGGTTCTTCAGTCAGGTTTGGAAAAGTAAAAAAAAAAAAAAAAAAAAAAAAAATACAAGAACTGTGGACTCAGCACAAACAAATATTGATTTGCATGCTTGGTTTGCATCCCACTATTCCATGAGAGAGGATTTTATATAGTCTGAGCTCTCTCAGTTGATAAAAGAGATCAGTCCCTTTTCATCCGAATACTGATGTTCCAGAGAGAGAGAGATGTGTGTGTACTACCCTCACTCCTTGCAAAAACTTCTGACACAAAGGAGGAAGAGAAATGAATGACCCCTGGAGGGTGCCCCCCCTCCCCAGATGGGGAGGGCAAATAAGAGGTATGTTTCTGAAGTATTTCCAGATCCTAATTTTATTGAGGAGCCCACTGGGATGACTGGAGTCTGTTCCATCCTCACGATCCCTCTATTTTTGACACTTCTGCTGTTTGATAGCTTAGCGTGGGGCAATACAGTGGACTCTGCTCTACCCGCCCCCCCCCCCCCCACCAGCAGTCTAGTCAACCTTCCTTCCACCCCCACCTCAGGGTATTGCATAAGGGACCTGAAAGTGGCCACAAGAGCAGGGCACAGAGGCTTCACAGCCACACATACTGTTTGGGGAGACCCATTCTCCCCAAACTCCAGCCGCTAGTCCTTTACCTGATCTTCCCAGATTCTCTGCACATCATCCTGAATGACCTTCAACTCTTCTCTCTTCCCATGCCCGGCCAAATTTCTTTTTTCAGTCCCTTACAGGAAGTCCGGTCAAAATTCACTAGGTAGGAGGGTCATCAGCTGGAAAGAGCCGGAGCCTGGGGGGACCTGGCCGGATAGGTATGGGGGATCCAGGCCGGTCCCCCCATGGCAGCCCCCCAACTCTAAGCACTCTCACCCTCCTGCTGCTCCTCTGTGGACATGGTAAGAAAGGGCTAGGGAAGGGCTGGGGAACCTGGAGGGTCCGCTGCTGTGCAAGGGTGGGCAGGTGACCCCGTGTGAGGAGAAAGGACGGGCGCTGGGGGGTTCCAGTCACTCGCCGGACTCTCAAGCAGATATTTTTTTAATTTCCCATTCGCTTTGGGGAAGAGCCCTGGAAAAGCGCTTAATCCACAGGGAGAAGAGATCTGACGGGCTCACACGTTTTTAGCAAGACTGAGTGAACACAGGACTAGGGGGCTGGGGGCTGGAGATCAGTTGGGTTTTAGAAACAGCTGGAATCCCCTTCACCAGTTTGGGGAGAGTTACGGGGGGGACCCGGGGGCCGTCTCACAGTCCTCTGCCTTTGTCCTCAGCTCATTCTCAATGCAAGATCCTCCGCTGCAATGCTGAGTATGTATCGTCCACCCTGAGCCTTAGAGGTGGGAGGTCACCGGGAGCCCTGCGAGGAGGAGCAGGAGGAGGGGGCCGAGGTGGAGGGGTGGGCTCAGGCGGCCTCTGTCGAGCCCTCCGCTCCTACGCTCTCTGCACCCGACGCACCGCCCGCACCTGCCGCGGGGACCTGGCCTTCCATTCCGCGGTGCACGGGATCGAAGACCTGATGATCCAGCACAACTGCTCCCGCCAGGGCCCCACGGCCCCGCCCCCGGCCCGCGGCCCCGCCCTTCCAGGCGCAGGCCCCGCCCGCTCCTCCGGCCCCCCAGCCCCGGACCCCTGTGACTATGAAGGCCAGTTTTCCCGGCTGCACGGGCGTCCCCCGGGCTTCTTGCATTGCGCCTCCTTCGGGGACCCCCACGTGCGCAGCTTTCACCACCACTTTCACACGTGCCGTGTTCAAGGAGCTTGGCCCCTGCTGGATAATGACTTCCTTTTTGTCCAGGCCACCAGCTCCCCCGTGGCATCGGGGGCCAACGCCACCGCCACCCGGAAGGTCAGGGACTCAGCAGCAACTCCAGACCCTCTCATGGTCGCCCACGGTACCACTCCCTCCCACCCCCAACTGTGGCACAGCAATGCTCGCTATTCCCTTTCCTCCTCCACCTCCCCTACATCTCCTGCCCCCCCCCCCACCGTCCCCCCCTCCCCCCACCCCCAGCACTCTTTCCTTAAGTCACTTTCCTTCGCTGGGAGTTTCACTCAAATCCAGAAGGCACAAGAGAACGTTGAGAGGAGAGCTGAGGAGCCCTAGGTTGAGAAGTTACCGAAGGGAAACCTTGTCTTCTCCTGAGTTGCTGAGATTGAGGCCAAAAAGGAGGGGGAGGGGTCGAGCAGGGATGGGGCAATACTGGAGTACCAGAGAAGGGATCAGAGTGAGCGAGGGCCACGACAAGCCTCGAGTCTCTGCCGAGATCAAGTCCCTGACTGTGGGTGAGACCTGACTGCCGAGGGGTGGGAGCACTCAGCACAAAATGAACAGTTTTCCCTCTTGCCCTCACAGCTCACCATTATATTTAAGAACATGCAGGAATGCATTGATCAGAAGGTCTACCAGGCTGAGGTGGACAATCTTCCGGCAGCCTTTGAAGATGGCTCTATCAATGGAGGTGACCGACCCGGGGGGTCCAGTCTGTCCATTGGAACTGCTAACCCTGGGAACCACGTGGAGATCCGAGCCGCCTATATTGGCACAACTATAATCATCCGGCAGACAGCTGGGCAGCTCTCCTTCTCCATCAAGGTAGCAGAGGACGTGGCCCGGGCCTTCTCAGCTGAGCAAGACCTACAGCTCTGTGTTGGGGGGTGCCCCCCAAGTCAGCGACTCTCTCGCTCAGAGCGCAGCCGCCGGGGAGCTCTGACCATTGACACCGCCAAACGGCTGTGTAAGGAAGGGCTGCCAGTTGAAGACGCTTATTTCCACTCCTGTGTCTTTGATGTTTTGATCTCTGGTGACCCGAACTTCACTGTGGCAGCTCAGGCGGCTTTGGAGGATGCCCGAGCCTTCCTGCCGGACTTAGAAAAGCTGCACCTCTTCCCCTCGGATGCCGGGGTTCCTCTTTCCTCGGGAACCCTCCTAGCCCCACTCATTTGGAGTGGGCTCTTTGTTCTGTGGCTTTGCATTCAGTAACGTGGCCAGCAACCCCATGATTGGGTTGGAAATGATGTGGGCATAGAGGCTGGCAGAGAAGAACATAAAGAATCATGGAAGGAAACAGTGGTCACCAGCAGACATGTGAAATAATGCCATTTAACCAGAGTCAGATAAGGCTGCAGTCCCGGGCTGAAATGATCACGGAATAAGGGTTCTGGGCAAAGCTTCTGCAATCTAGACCTCTGTGGGGGCTCTTTGTCCATTTTCCCAGTCCCAGTCATGATCCGCGAACTGTTGTACTCCATCTACTCCTGAAATCACCCCAACAACTGTCGACGTTATAGGGGTCCTGATGATCAGTAGAAAACTTAAGGATTTAGACTTTTCAGAGGAAAGAATTGAGAGAGGAACACGCGATCACTATCTATGAGAGATTCAAAGATCTAATGATATTTTCTCTTGGAAAATGGAAAGAGGAGGAAATGATTAAAGATGGAATTTATTTGACAAATATAAGTGGGTAAGATGTGTCCTGCTTTCTCGGTTCAGAAGTGAAGTGGGGGTCGTCGGGATCTTAGGAGGATCGTCTGGACCCTTTGGAGGATGGCACAGATAGGAAAGAAGCCGGCATCCCGCCCCTAAATGATCTGTTACTAAAGCTATGAATTCTTCACACCCTCTTCGGTGGCCTATGCCGAATCTCTTTACACATGCTTGAAATGGAGTACAAGCAATGTATTCACTCCATTGAAAGACAGCTCAGCAGTATCAGATATTATTTCTGCCCTCAGGATGCTCACAGGCTATTAGGGAGACACAACTGATTCACATGAAGGAGTGATGAGTGTGCAGTTATCCCCTACATTCTGTGGTACAATGAATTCAGATGGGAAGGTAGTTGATTCGAACTAAGGAAATAATAAAGAAGAGGGAATAGAAGAGATGGGATTTGAAGTGATCTTTGATGACTGGGTAGGATTTGAATTGTTAAGGACCTGCCGGGGCAATGGAAACCACCTGGAGTTATGCATAGATTCATGATTCAGTGAGGAAACCAGCAAAACTCAAATGAAATAGATAGGAAGTAAAGGCATAGAACAGTAGATGGACAGAGGCCAAATTAGCAGGCATCTTGAAAGTGGGTCCAAGGAGTTTAAATTAATAGCTAACATTTATTAGAGCTTAAAACCTATCAGGCAATGTTCTAAACATTTTAAAAACATAAATTCATTTAATTCTCACAACTCTCTAAGGAAGGTAATAGTCTCATCTTTACTTTTATATAGGGAAACTGAGGTACAACAAGATTAAGCAACTTGCCCACAATCATACAGCTAATAAAGGGTAGAGCAGTAATTAATTAATTGACAATAATTGTTGAACCCAGGCGTTGGGCTCCAGAGCCTTAACTCTTAACCACTATGCTGTGTTGTCAAGGAAACAGAGGGCCATTAAAGATTCTGGGTGTGGAGGTGGGCAAGGAAGTGGAGATGTGGCTGCCAACAGGGCACAGACGACTTTTTTCTTTTGTCATCAGAAGCCCAAAGGGAGAGCTGGGGAGAGGAGGAACAAAAGCCCAAAGTTGAAGGGATCTAGTTTGTAGAAGAGAAAACTGAGACTAGAAGTTGTTCTATTGACTTCACTGTTCACGCTTCTCTTCCTCTTCTCTCAGTATCACCCACCTGACCATAAACCCCCTGGATACCCCCAGGGCTTACCAGGCAGGGTGTGTTATCTGGCTTGCCAGTTCAAATCTTTTTGCATGTCTTTATCCCCTCTTCCCTCCTCTCTGTATCCTCTAAGCACTACAGCCACTCTGCCACTCCCTCAAATCACAGTCTTCACACTCTCTGAAACCTGTAGCGAATCTAGAAAACCATCTGTTCTAATGGAAGAGAATGGGGGAGATGGTGGTGTCCAAGGCTGTCCCATCACACAGGCATTTTCCCTCAAAAACTCTTTTTTTAGAAAGTGTTCCTGGGGTGCCTGGGTGGCTTAGTGGGTTAAATGTCCGACTTCGGTTCAGGCCATGATCTCCTGGTTCATGGGTTTGAGCCCCGTGTGCTTCAGGTTCTGTGTCTCTCTCTTTCCCTCTGCCCCTCCCTGCTTGCGCTCTGTCTCTGTCTCTCAAAAATGAATAAACATTTTTTTTTTAAAGTGCTTCTTATATTGGTTCTCTTAACTCAAAAGAGTAACTTTATCTCTCAGGTGTGGGAATTTCAAGTCAGTCAAGAATTTCATAGCCAACTGGTAAATGAGATTCTTTCATGGTACCTGTCATGTAACACTGTTTCCTTTGCCCAAACTTAAGGTTAGCCCTATTACAAGGGAGTATTTAAAAATGGGTAGCTTGGAATAAGCACATGAAAAGATGCTCAACATCATTAGTCACGAAGGGAATGCAAATCAAATTAGTCACAATGAGAAAACACTACTCAACCACTAGAATGGCTAAAATTGACAAGACTGACCATATCAAGTGTTGGCAAGAAGTGGAGCTCTCACAAGCTGCTGGTGCGAATGTAAAATGGTACAACCACTTTGTAAAAACAGTTTGGCAATTTCTTTAAAGCCAAGCATACAGCTACCATATGATCTAAACATTCCGCTCCTAGGTATTGACCCAAGAGAAATGACGATAACATGTCAGCACAAAGACTTGCATACAAATGTTCGTTACAGTTTTCTCTGTAATAACCAACAAAATTAGAAACTGGAGACAACCCAAATGTCCATTCACAGATGTATTAATCCATACAACAGAATATCAGTCAGCGATAAAGTGAAATAAACTAGTACACATAACAACATGATGAATCTCAAGATAATCATGCAAGCAAAGAAGCCAAACAAAAAAAGAGTGTATACTGTGTGCTTCCATTTTTATAAAATTTTAGAAAATGCAAACTAATACATAGTTTGGGAATGGGTGAAAAGGGGGAAGGGGGAAGGGATGGTTTACAAGGGGGCAAGAGGAAATTTTGAGAGTTCATTAACCTGATTGTGGCAGCAATCTCATGAGTATATGTATGTCAAAACCCATGAAATTATATACTTTAAATATGTGTAGTTTATTATACATCAAGTATACCCAATAAAGCTGTAATTAAAAAAATTATTTTATTTTATTTTTTGAGAGAAAGAAAGAGAGAGCAGGGGAGGGGCAGAGAGAAGGGGAGAGAGAGAATCCCAAGCAGGCTCTGCACCATCAGCACAGAGCCCAATGCGGGGCTTGAACCCACAAACTGTGAGATCATGACCTGAACCAAAGAATCAAGAGTCAAACACTTAACCCACGGAGCCGCCCAGGCACCTCAAGCTGTAGTTTTTCTTAAAAACAGGTAGCCCATCTTCCCCTTTTCCTTTGTTGGATCAGACAAAGGCTCAGAATGATCACAGTATCAAAAGAAAGATTAGAAAACAGAACAACAAAAAAGAAAACCTAAGGAAGATTAGAACAGACTTTTCTTCTTCTAGAAAAGGAAAAGAGGAGGATAATGGATCAAGGAAAAGAGAATATTTCATGATTTCATTCCTTCCTCAGATGAAGTCATTCCAAAGGTCAGCTACCTTTAGAAAAGGCCATTTTCTGGCTTAAAAGCATCAGCCCTGCCCCTCAGAGTTCCATCTTTCTCTTCCAACAACAGTCAGCAGGTGGCAGTGGTGACTAGAAAGAATTACTCGGTGGGGCGGGGGCAAGTCTCCCTGAGAAAGAAAAATGGATTTCTTAGATTATTAGGTATGTTGGTCATTTGAGAAAAAATTCTAATAAACATTTGACAGAATAGGCATTTCAGGAATCTCAGGAATAAACTGAAGATAGGTACACAGTTAAACCAATAAATTGTTTAAATAAATGATTATAACTTTTCAACAAACAAAGGGTTGTTCAAGACATGAAACAATGAAAATATACTACCTGGGTCCACAGAGGATATTATTTACGCAGAGGCAATAATGTAAACACTGGCTGTTGATACAGCCAAAACTGTGATATACATATTAGGAGGATGAGGTGAAAGGAAAGAGAAGGCAGGTATACAACATGATGTGAAAGCTGACATTTCAATTACTGTAACAAAAAAGTCAACGCTATGTCTACTATTTCTAAATTAAGAATGGAAAGAAGAAACATATCACCTAGAAATATAAAGTAAATACTAGATAAACAGGCTACAAGAATTGGAAGAGACTCTACTGAACGCCTCAGTGAGGCATGAGGACTGATGTTTTTTGGTAAGCCCTCAATAAGATAATTTCTGTGGTCCAGTAATTACAGTTCTCAAAAATCAGTGCCAGGAAACTGTACCAGCACTAGGGAAAGGAAAGAAGGCAAAGCCACTAGAAAATAAAAGGCCTTCCTCAATTTTTCTGCCTACTCCCAAACCAAATTATTCATCATCCTTCCCAATAGGAAGAAATAAGTTACATATGTTTCCTGAGATAAAACTTGTGAATGGAGGGTGGGCTTGGAGAAAGTGAAAGAGAAATCTGGCAAGATAACTGAACTCTGCCTTTGCTACAGGGCTAATGATTTTGGAATCATTGTCTGCTATTGGTTCAAAGAACCAATATTTTGTATTTACATATATACATACACATATATGCATACACACACGTATAGTTGACACACAATGTTGTCTTAGTTTCAGGTGTACAACATAGTGGTTCAGCAAGTTAATAAGTAAGTGCTATGCTCACACAAGGGTAGTCACCACCTGTCACCAAAGAACACTATTACAGTATCATCGACTATATTCCCTAAGCTGTACTTTCATCCCCGTGACTTATTCATTCTATAACTGGAAGCCTGGACCTCCCACTCCTTCACCCATTTTGTCCGTCCCCCACCCCCTCCCCTTTTATAACCATCTGTATTTATGGGTCTGTTTCTCCTTGTTTGTTCATTCATTAGTTTTGTTTTTAGATTCCACATATAAGTGGCATCATATGGTATTTGTCTTTCTCTGACTTACTTCACTTAGCATAATACTCTGTAGGTCCATCTATGTTTTCACTGATGGCAAAATCTCTCTTTTTTTAAGTTTTATTTATTTTTTGAGACAGACAGACAGACAGAGAGAGAGAGAGAGAGAGAGAGCAAGCTCACACAAGTGGGGAAGGAACAGAGAGAGAATCCCAAGCAGGCTCTGCACTAGCAGCATAGAGCCAGACACAGGGCCTGATCTCGTGAACCGCAAGATCATGACCTGAGCCTGAATCAAGAGTCAGATGCTTGACAGACTGGGCCACCCAGGCGCCCAAGATCTCTTTTTTTATGGCTGAGTAATATTCCACTGTATTTATATTCCATATCTTCATGTAACAGTCTTTGATATAGCACTTTTCTTTAACTCCTCCAAGAAATGAGTTGTCAGATTAAAAAAAAAATCGATCAGCTATTTCATTCTGCCCTCCCACCCCACCTCACTCCAGCCAAGAATTGAAGGGCCCTTTGGTAAAACTACAGCATCTGAAACAGAAAATATTCTGCTATGGTGTTATTTTCTCTACATGGAGGATACAGCCCTGCATCCACCACAGCCAAGGCTACAGCTTCAGGGGAACACCATCAGTGTTAGAGAACAAATGAGAACCAGAAAGACAAGGAATGGGTTGGGCTATTTATAGTACACATTAGCTGATCAAGCTAAAATAATCCTATTGATTGATTTTTAACCTTCCTTAGAATTGTTGAAGCACCTAAATTGTGCAGCCCATAAGACAACCTTTGGGGAACTTGGTTTAGAGGGAAAGAAACAGACAAACAGATAATTATAAGATAAATGATCAATATTCATAATATACAGAATCTTATGTCCAACATACTGTAGGGATACAAAGAAGGTGGAAATTAAATCTGCTTGTAGCAATCATAGAAATCTTTACAAAGGAGATGAATTTTCCTTTTTTTAAGTTTATTTATTTTGAAAGAGAGCACACGCGAGTGTGCAAGAGCATGGAAGGGGCAGAGAGAGAGAGAGAATCCCAAGCAGCGTGGAGCCCAACATGGGCCTGATCCCACAAACCTTGAGATTATGACCTGAGCTGAAATCAAGAGCCAGGTGCCCAACCGACTGAGCCACCCAGGTACCCCCTGAATTTTCTTTTCTTTTTTTTTAAGGATCAGAGATGCACTACTTGAGAAATCTTTCAGCCATATGTCATATGAATTTTATCCTCGCTGTGTGACTCTAGGCAATCACTTGAGCTCTCTGAATCATAATATTCTCTTCTGAAAAATATCTGCCTGCTTATTTAATGAATCAAATGTTTATGCAATTGCTTAATAATGCACATGTATAAGTAGCTCTATGTACACTCTAAAATGCTGTTAACAAAGTATTGTTAAATGTCGGTCTGGATAAAAAAAAAAGAAAACTGGTTTAATATACAGTTTCTTCCTCTAAGTCACGAATATCATATTCCTTCCTCTGTTCCTTCTTCTCACAATCAAAGAATCATCTTTGTTACTCAGGGTTTCAGGTCTCAGAAAAGCTTCCGTGCATTCGAGACAATCCTTGGACTAAAGATCTGGACGGTACATTAGTTCACCCACTGGGTGGCAGAGCTGAGCCAAATGGATTACCAAATTGTGCAAGAAAAAATTTCTTAGAAAAGAGGAAGTTCGGCTAAGCACACAATGTCCCATCTCTTTCATGCTTATAAATATCAACATAGCCCGGTTTTCTCCCCAGAAAAACAAACCATCGCCTCTCACTTCCTTACCACCCTTGCCCTGACACATGATTGGGCCATAGGCTTTGAGGAGGGACTGGTTATATAAGTTACAGTATAGCAGAGAGAACTGAAGTTTAAAGTCTAACACTGATAAGAAACAATACTAGGTTCTGATTAGTGGTATACTGTATTCTAGAGGTACACTCCAGTCTATCAATTCAAATTTGTATTCAATAATATACTAACTCTATGAAATGTACTCTGCTAGATGCTATGAAGGATTCAAAGATAAAAGAGGACAGAGTTCCTGCTCTCTAGGAAATCATTATCTAGGACAGAAAAGGAAATTTACATGTAGGTTTTGTATGAGAAATATAAATAACATTTGTGCCATGGAGCATTCAAAAGAGAGCGAAATTCTGGGTGGTTGTAAGGTGAAAGATGAAGCGATTGGGAATCAAGACAGGTTTCAGAGAGGAAAAGTCATTTGGCTGTCTGTGGAAGAGTGGATAGGACTTCAAAATTCAGAGGTGGGGGAGGAAGATCAGGTATTCCAGGTAGAGACAAAAGCATAAGCAAAGGCACAGAGGCAGAGAAGGATGTATCAGGGGAACACTGAGTACTCAGGTTTGGCCGAGGTAGAGGGTACATTCATGAGGAAGTAGTGAGAAATGGACTGGAAAGCTGGGATGAGGTCAATTTGTGAAGGCCAGGTTGAAGCATTTGGATTTGATTCAGTAATCAATGAATCTTGGAGCATCACAGAAACAGACAGGAATAAAATTCTGTTACATTAATCTAGTCGTGGTCTACAGATTACAGCAGAAAGATCATTACAAGGTATTCAAACAATCGAGGCAAAAGTAACAAGAACACGAAGCAGACTGCCAGTCAGTGAAATAATAAATAAGAAGGAAATTCTAGAAACACTGGGAAGATGGCCTCTACCGAATTTGGCAATTGATTGGATGTGGGGACTGTTATAGAGGTAGGAATCAAAAGCAATTCCTTGATTTGAAACCTTGTTCATTGGGGAATGAGTATATAATGGTTCCATTATAAGTATTAAAGGGAAGACCTGAATTTGAGCACAGCGGGGCAAGATGATGAATTCTACACTGGACAAGGTGAATTTTTTTTTATTTAAAAAAAAATCTTTTTTTTCAACGTTTATTCATTTTTTGGGACAGAGAGAGACAGAGCATGAATGGGGGAGGGGCAGAGAGAGAGGGAGACACAGAATCAGAAACAGGCTCCAGGCTCTGAGCCATCAGCCCAGAGCCTGACGCGGGGCTCGAACTCACGGACCGGGAGATCGTGACCTGGCTGAAGTCGGACGCTTAACCGACTGCGCCACCCAGGTGCCCCAGGACAAGGTGAATTTGAGATGCCAGCTGCAACTCTGGAGACAAGCTAAAGGCATAGTATAAATTTGACACAAGTGATATACAGATGGGCAAATTGAGGAGCAAAATGTAAAGGAAGAAAAGGAGAGGGCCAAGGACAAGTCCTCAAGAAAAGCTTTCAGGGGGCAGAGAAAAAAGAAATTGCCAGAGGGACGCCTGGGTAGCTCAGTCAGTTAAGGGTCTGACTTCGGCTCAGGTCACCATCTTACGGTTCGTGGGTTTGAGCCCTGTGTCGGGCTCTGTGCTGGCAGCTCAGAGCCTGGAGCCTGCTTCACATTCTGTGTCTTCCTCTATCTCTCTCTGCCCCACCCTTGCTCACACTCTGTCTCTGTCTCTCTCAAAAATAAATGAGCATTAAAAAGAAATAAAAAAAAAAAAAAGTTGCCAGAAAAGGAGAAAGTCTAAAAGTCAAGATGAACTCTTAAAGTTTTAAAAGATGGCAGTTTTCAAATTATACAGCAGTCAAAGACAATAAGGCCAAAAAAAACCACTCTGGAAACCTTGAAGAAAACGTTTTGTATTTATTTTATTTTATTTTATTTTATTTTATTTTATTTTATTTTATTTTATTTATTTTATTATTTTAATTTTATTGTGAGAGAGAAGGAGACAGCAAGCATGAACAAGGGACGGGCAGAGCGAGAGGGAGAGAGAGAGAGAATCCCAAGCAGGTTCCATACTGTCAGTGCCCAGCCCAGTATGGGGCTTGATCCCATGAACCATGAGATTATGACCTAAACCAAAATCAAGAGTTGGATGCTTAACCGACTGGGCCACCCAGGTGCCCCCAGATCAGGAATTTTTAATAATTAAATCTAAACTAAAAAAAACAAGAACCCTCACCAAGCGTCGTAGAGACAAGAGCTCTACGTTAAGTGTTTAGAATCCAGGGTTTGGAGAATGGCTGCACCAGTTATTAGCTTTATGTCCTCGGTCTTGTTTTTTGTTTTGTCACTGTTGTTTGTTTTTTAAAGACTGCTAGAGTCCCCTTTGACTCTAAAACGTTATGAGTCTTGCCCTGAATCCTTTACAGTAGGATTAAACAAGATACAAGATACAATGGGTTAAAGCACTGGGGAACTTGGGTGACTCAGTACCAAGTTTCTGACTCTTGGTTTCAGCTAGGGTCATGATCTCATGGCTCTTGAGTTCGAGCCCCGCACTGGGCTCTGCGCTGGCAGTGTGGAGCCTGCTTGGGATTCTCTCTCTCCCTCTCTCTCTCTGCCCCTCCTGCCCCCCCCTCCCCCCCGCCGCTCTCTCTGTCTCTCAAAATAAATAAGCTTAAAAAACCAAAAGAAACTACAACCAATGTGTTAAGGTACTGAGAGGCAGGAAAACTGAAAGAGTTCAATACTTTAGACCAGACAAACTTGGGTTCAAGATGTGGCTCTATTTACAAAATTTGTGACCTCAAGGCAAGTTACTTAACCCTCTGAGCCTGACTTAATCAACCCTGAGTCACAGAGTTATTGTGAGAATTCAATGAAATAATCTAACCTTAAGTCCTTTCTGGAACAAGATGACAGATGCACTTACAAATAAAATGTCATTGAAATAACTATGTTAAGGACTTGGTCCATGACAGGTGCTTGATAAATGACAAAAAAAAAGGCACTCTGAACTCAAGACGCTGTACAATTATTAATATATTCTTATTCCTGACCCAGAGGCATGCTCCACAGTTGAGCAGTCTGGAATCCCACACTTCCTTTGGGCCTTTATTTGCCTCTAAACTAACATTGCCGAGGGAAAAAAGTAGGAAAGCCTGATGGACACGGGTAAAGGCAAGTTCACAGAGTAGAGGTGACAAAGAAAGGGATTTGTCCTCCATTAGGAACTTTAGGGTTCTAAGTGTTTATCAGGCCAGAAGTTAAGGAAGAGAGCAATGCAGCCAGCACTTTGACCCTGGCTGGAACAGAGTAGGAAGGGCACTTCCCTCCCTGAGAGCTCTGGCTTTACTCAACTAAGGCCAGTAAGACAAACAACAATCACCATTGGGCTTTTTATTGGCACAGAGATTAAGAGGGTGGGGAAGGTGCAGGTAAAGATGATCTAACTTGCAAAACTCCTGGACTTAGCCCTACTTTGCTGTTCCTCCTAGACTTGCCCTCCCCTCCCCCACTGCGCCACCGCACCCCACCACTGTATGCCCCCTGCTTTTGGGACAGGAACTTACAAGATTTTTCTTTCTTTGATGCAGGAACTGAGAAAGAAGACTCAGGGAGCAGATTTTAATCAGAATACCGGGTTATAAGGTGAAAGGTCGTAAACAACTCTTTCCAAGAGGGCTTCGTTTCAGAACACGCCTTGGCCAGGGGCCTGGCCAGCAGCTGCTTACTGCCAAGGCTAAATTGTTTTTTGGCCCCGAAGGGAACCCAAGCACAGCACAGCGCAAACAAGTGGTCTGTACTGAGTTCTGCAAACTGGGAAAGAAAGAAAAAAAACTGAGCCCAAGAGAGAAACTTAGAGCAAGAGAGAATTGCTTGAAGATTTTTAAAAGCTCAAAAAATTCAGCCCTTCACAGATGTGCCCAAATAAATACCAGCATTCCCTTTTCTCTAACACGCCCTGAATCAACAACATCCTGGTCTATTTCTACCCACCTCTCCTCCTTGCCCCTCAGAATTTATGTAGCTACATACCACGCACTTGGCTCATGTATTTCTTCCTAAACATTTTGATGTTTCATATCTATGTACACTTTCATACCCATCAAACTAAAAGTTCTCCCAGAAGACACAGTTTTGAATTTTTAAAATTATTTTGGTGAGAGTCCTACCCTGCCTACTCCTGATAATTCAATCAATATTGTTGACAGCCTGGAAAACAAGTCGCTTGTTGATTAACTTTCTAAACCAGGGTGCCACCTCAAACCCACACACCCCAAGGATCAACATGTTCCCTTTTTTGTTCCTGAGGGTTGATGGGGTGTGTGTGATTTCCAACAGAGTTTTGATGCCTGAGTGTTGAGCTTGCTTAATAGTGGTGCTGAGTTGTAACTTGTTAGCCTTAGGGTGTCAACCCAGTTATGGTGTATGAGGAAGGAAAGAAGGATCCTTAACAGCGATGAATAGCCTTCTTTTTGCTGACAATAGGATTTCTGTATATCCTAATGTTTCTCATTTACTTCCCCATCTCAGTTTTGGAAGCACTATCTTCCTCTTTCTAGCATTTAAAAAAAAAAAAAATGAGGTCATAATCTCCTGATACTTCAACACAGACATGAGGGAGGCCCAGGAATCGAAGCAAAGGTGTGGGGGGAAATCCCTGTATTGCTGCAAGTCTTTCTGATTGCATTTTCGAGTACTTTCTCAGGAGTCACCTCCTAAGTCATCTCATGGCCCAGTGGTGGGGTGGGGGGAAACCTATGTGGCAGCCAAAGGACGACACAGAGTGAGGAGTCAGGGTCTCTTTTATCTTGAACATATAGTGTCCCGGTGACCCTTTTGTCTTGTTTCCTTACTGGGATTTCTGAAGGGCTTCGAAGAACATTTTTGAAAGATAGGAACACTCTGCCTTCAAGCAGGAAAACAGCCATCTCTCCACTGACGCTTTGGTTACAAACAAGAGAACTTTTAACTACAAGGCTGTGAACAGTGTGAGCAACAGATCTAGGAACGTACCTTTGATTTAGGAGTTTCAGAGGGGATGCAGACAAGAAGGAGCGCAAGGAATTCAGGAAGGCGAAGCAAGTGAAACGTCTTTCCCCCCCCCCCCCCCCTTTCCTTTCCTGAGAAGTAGGGAGTGAGAGAGAATCAGAGCCCAGAGAGCACACCTTAATAAGGAGTAATAGGTAACCGGGGGGAACATAAACAAAATGTTCCTCAACTTTGCAGGCAGAAACTGAAGAGACGGGGGGGGGGGGGGGGGGGGGGGGGTGGATAAAACCAACAGGATGTGAACACGCCCTGTTTCTACGCTCCAGAGAACACAGAGAACAGAATAGAGGGTACAGGGAGTGAGAACAGCGCAGGCACGCAGTTCCGGGGCTCCGAGGGGCTAGAGAGGCAGGAAGAAGGCCGAGCATACCCTTTGTCCACTGAGGACTGAAAGGGGGGTTACAACTTGTGGCAAGTTCTCCTTTTCTTTCACAGTCGGTTGGGTGCTGACAGAGCCGCGGGGCAAGAGAAGGACAAAGGGTCTCTTCCTGAACTGTAACACCAGCGCTCCCTGGCCTCCGCCCCAAATCTGAAGTATTCTTGGAGTGAAGGGATTGTTTTTCACAGGACTTGCGACTTGTGAGCCGGGAATAAACAGTCGCCCCTAAATTAATTGCGCTGGCTAAGGCTAGGCATGAAATTCCCACCTAAGCACATTTTCCTTTTGCCGCAAACGCCGCTCCCAGGCCAGAAGCATTTGCACCCACCCTCCGATGGCCACCAGCCCGCGATAAATTCTAGGGTCAGAGAGGCCCCGCTTCCTCTGGGCCGGAGGGCAGCCGCTCGCAGCCCCTCCGCCCCCTCCTCCCGGCGAGGCGGCGGCGCACAACAACCATTTTCCCCGCCAGGCGCACACCGTGTCCACGCGCCGCTGCGACCTCGCCGATTGGTTGGGCTCCCGGTAAACAAGGACCGGGCAGCCAATGGGAGGGCTGTGCACGAGGGCAGCACGAGCCTTCGGGCCAGCGCTCGCGTGGCCCTGCGGTGCCTGACTACTATATAAAACAGTTTCCGGCTCACGCTAGCAACTGTACACTGCTCTCTTCGGCCCAGGTTCGTGAGTGGCTTCGCCGAGCTCCGGAGCACTCCTCCAGCTGTTGGAGGAAAGGGGGGAAAAAAAGCTGATTTTTCTCTGGAAATTCCTTGGCATAACCCGCAGCTTACGTTTTCCTGACATCTCCATCAGATTTTAGTGGAGAGTTGGAGAGTGAGATAACCTTAATTTTCTGTAATTTTTGGATTTGGGACTTTTGCTGTTGTTCTTTCTCTCCCCCGTTTTTTAACTGTTAAGCCAACCCAGTCCAATCATGGTGATGTTCAAGAAGATCAAATCTTTTGAGGTGGTCTTTAACGACCCTGAAAAGGTGTACGGCAGTGGGGAGAAGGTGGCTGGCCGGGTGGTAGTGGAGGTTTGTGAAGTCACTCGAGTCAAAGCTGTCAGGATCCTGGCTTGCGGAGTGGCGAAGGTCCTGTGGATGCAGGGATCCCAGCAGTGCAAACAGACCTCCGAGTACTTGCGCTACGAAGACACGCTTCTCTTGGAAGACGAGCCCACAGGTGAGTGGCCCCGTTGTCTGCCGGGAGGGTGGAAGCTGATTCGGGAAGAGTTGAAACGGACAGTTGGAGCTTTTGCTAAATATTCCAAGTTGCTCGGGTTGAGCGGCTTGAATTTCGTGTTGCTTCCTTTTTTTTTTTCTTTTTTTTTTTTTTTAAGTTTTGACTTGCAGACTCCTTAAAAAATGGTGATTTGTACAGTTTCCTACAGTGTTGTGATCTGAAGGTGATCCTGAGGGGTGTTGCCTTAGCTATTTAAGGATTTTTTTTTTTAATGCATAAGTTGCTTATTCTTTGCTTGCTTCCTGTTTGAGATGATAGTAGCCTGTCATCACTGCAGGGCTTTGTAACTTTTTGCCCAACAAAATGCGTCAGAATCTCATTTAAGAATATGCCAGATAAGAGTGGGGGAACTACAGTAGGCTTGCTTGCTGCCCAGGAACTCCTTATCGCACAACTGCATTTTAAGTGTAACAAGAAACTTACGGGCTACCCGCTTTTCCTTCTTTTCAGGTGAGAATGAGATGGTGATCATGAGACCTGGAAACAAATACGAGTACAAGTTCGGCTTTGAGCTTCCTCAGGGGTAGGTGTCTGCTGAATGCATCTTTGGACTTTTTAATCTCTCACACTCTTCCCAGCCTTTGGTCACTTCCTGTTCTTGGAGAGCGTTTGTAGATTAACCGCTTCTTTTTTTCCCCCCCGACAGGCCTTTGGGAACATCCTTCAAAGGAAAGTATGGGTGTGTAGACTACTGGGTGAAGGCTTTTCTTGATCGTCCCAGCCAGCCCACTCAAGAGACCAAGAAAATTTTCGAAGTGATGGATCTAGTGGATGTCAATACTCCTGATTTAATGGTGAGGTTCATTTTAAAGTCCTATTCTCTTGGGTTTCGGGGATGATAAATTAAGTGTCTTAGGCATTAGATTGAAGCACTTCAGGGAATTCAGTCCTAAATTACCTAGGTGGGAAGGAAAGTTGCCTGTTCTAGGTAAGGAAGTGGAAAGGAGAAAAAAAAAAAAGGATCTCTAGAATTCTCAAAACCTCTTTTTACTCCTATTCAACATAGGCCCCTGTGTCTGCTAAAAAGGAGAAGAAAGTTTCCTGCATGTTCATTCCTGATGGGCGAGTGTCTGTCTCTGCCCGAATTGACAGAAAAGGATTCTGTGAAGGTAAAAACCTAGTACTTAAAATGGTAGACTGATAAAACAGGGACTGTGGTTTTGGGAGTGAGGGAGGGGCTAGGGATAGGAGAAAAGTCACTAATTGCACCAAGCATCAGCTAATAAGTTTTCACCTTTCTCATTTTTTAGGTGATGAGATTTCTATCCATGCTGACTTTGAGAATACATGTTCCCGCATCGTGGTCCCCAAAGCTGCCATAGTAGCCCGCCACACTTACCTTGCCAATGGCCAAACCAAAGTGTTGACGCAGAAGCTGTCATCGGTCAGAGGCAATCATATCATCTCAGGAACCTGTGCATCGTGGCGTGGCAAGAGCCTTCGGGTGCAGAAGATTAGGCCTTCTATCCTGGGCTGCAACATCCTTCGAGTTGAATACTCCTTACTGGTGAGTGGGTGGAGTCAGAGAGAGATTATCCTTCTGTCAAAATAGCAGTGGTTTCTCCAGACCTGTAATCTAACAAACTGTCCTTTTCCTTTCTAGATCTATGTCAGCGTCCCCGGCTCCAAGAAAGTCATCCTTGATCTGCCCCTCGTAATTGGTAGCCGGTCAGGTCTGAGCAGCCGGACATCCAGCATGGCCAGCCGAACCAGCTCTGAGATGAGTTGGGTAGATCTAAACATCCCCGATACCCCAGAAGGTGAGTCAGACCTAATAATGTCCATCCTTCCTCTTTGGCCTGCTTGGGTTTGTGAAATTGTGATGGTCAGGTGTTTCACAGCCAGACTTCTTATGCCTATATTTTTTTCTAGCTCCTCCTTGCTATATGGATATCATTCCTGAAGATCACCGATTGGAGAGCCCCACCACTCCTCTGCTAGATGACACAGACAGTCCTCAAGACAGCCCTATTTTTATGTACGCTCCCGAATTCCAGTTCATGCCACCACCTACCTACACAGAGGTGAGAATTATCATTTTAGCACTACGTTTTGTCTTAAACCTTCCATAGGAAGTTGAGTTGGAGGTATTGCTAAACTGGGTGGTTCTGTCAGTTCTGACCCAAACTAAAATGGTCTTTTCTTTCTCTCCCTTCTTGCCTCCCCCACCCCCAGGTGGATCCCTGCATTCTCAACAACAATGTGCAGTGAACACGTGGAAGAAAAGAAGCAGCTGTACTTACTTATTTCTTTCTGCCTCTCTTCCTGGACTCTTACTTTTTCAGAGACTCAACAGTCTCTCCATTGGGGTATGGGTCCACCCCAGCCTCTGACTCCCAGTGTAGGAGGTGATCAGCAGGCGACCTCCTGGGCCTTAAAATGGTGCACGCTCGTCCTCAGCCAGGGAGAGGTTGTGATAGGGAGTGTTTGCTGGATGGGTTTAAAAACACACTACAAAAATTCAGGCCCATCCTGTTTTCTCAGATCTTGAAAATTAAGGCATTTTTAGTAAGTTTGAATAAGGGGTAGAAATGGCCTCCTGACATGGTCTTCCCCGGGGTTTTTGAAGGGGATTCTGTATCTTGAACTCTTGTGCCATGTGGAGCAGAGCCACTTTAGCAAATTAGGAAAAGGAAAAAAAATTATGGCCAAAATTTTGGGACAAGAAGGTTCTTAAAATCAGTGTTGCCCTTTGTTTTACACTTACAGCAGAAAGGAAAGAAAAACCTTCCAGAACTTGATGTGGTTTGAACTTCTGGAGAAGAGCTTCCCATGTGAATTAAAAAGAAGCTCTAAGGTTGTCTTTGCTTCGAATGTACTTTAATCTGGCTTAACGCAGTTGTAACCATGCCCCACCAAAGGTCTTAAAAGCCATTTTTTGAGCCTATTGCACTGTATTCTCCTGTTGCAAACATTTTCATATGGGAGAATGTGTTTTTCTTTTCATGTGACTCCTTGGACTTGCTTCTGAGGTGATAATTCTTGGCACTTTAGTTCCTTTCGAAAAAAATTTTTTTCCCTATCTCAAATGTAAGCTAAAACTGGTCTACTACGTCTCTAGGGCTAAGCACAATGACAAAAAAAAGTGTTATTCCTCACTTTTGAGGCTTTGTCCCAGTGTACAGAATTCTGTAATTCTAACACTCTTAATTATGTGAGAAGGGTTGCTGCTATCAGCGTCGCCCACTGTGACTTCTCCACACCCTCCGAGGAACTGTAGATCAAGATGCCGCCAACACTGTGATCAGAGCTTCCAGACATTGCCATGAGAACTGAGCAGGCCGCCTTCACCACAGCCCCCAGAGCTCCCTGCAGTGTTAGGAGACCCGGCATGTTGACAGTCCTCTCTAACTGCAGCCCTTGAGCACTTGGTCGGACCCCTCAGCCTTAGCACTTTGTTCACTGTCCTGTGTCAGAGCACTGAGCTCCACCTTCTTCTGAGAAAGTATGTGGGCTGAAAGCGGTTTCATTTTTTTTGTTTTGTAAATGTTTATCTTTTTGTATGATAAAAACTATATTTTGTACTTAACCAGATATATTTTCACCCCAAGTGGGGGATGTTCTTTGTAAAAAATAAAAATAAAGTTTTTTAATGGCAAAAATGGTTTTCTTGTCTGTGAGGTGGTGTTTGAAGTTACTGGAAAGTGTGCCTGAAGGAGCTTTACCCCTACTTAGTGATTCCCATTTTTGGAAATCCTGTGGAGAAAAGCTTCCCTATTGACCCTAATGATTGTAGTCCAGGGGTGGGGTTTGGGGTGCAAAAGGAAGGAATTTTAGCTACATTTAGTCTTCTTTCCAGTTAACTAAAAACTGTAGTGGGATATTCTGGTGGTCTAGGCTAGTTTTCTGCACCCGTAGATAACTCAGAATGAAATTCCTTGGATTTTGGAGTGCATGCACTTTTTTTTTTTTTTTTTTTAAATGAGCTCTTCAGGGGCACCTGGGTGGCTCAGTTGGTGGAGGGTGATCTGGGATCATGAGCTCATGTCCCATGTTGGGACTTACTTGAAGATACTTAAAGGTTTTTTTTTTTTTAATTTTTTTTAACGTTTATTTATTTTTGAGATAGAGCATGAATGGGGGAGGGTCAGAGAGAGGGAGACACAGAATCGGAAAGAGGCACCAGGCTCTGAGCTGTCAGCACAGAGCCCAACGCGGGGCTCGAACTCACAGACCGCGAGATCATGACCTGAGCCGAAGTCGGCCGCCCAACCGACTGAGCCACCCAGGCGCCCCTTAAAGATTTTTTTAAAATGTTTTTTAATGAGCTTTTGGGGCACCTGGCTGGTTCAATTGGCAGAGTATGAGGCTCAGGGTCGTGAGTTTGAGTCCCACATTGGGTGTAGAAATTAACATCTTTTAAAAAATAAAATTAGCTCTCAAAATAAATAAGATCGGTGAGAGACCTGAAAGGAAAGGGTTATGGTTCCCTATTTTATAATTTGGTCTCATGCTGAAGTTTCTTCTCAGCTAAACCTGGTTCATATATAGTAAGTTACAAGATGATAATCATTCAGGACTTAAGGATCTAGACTTCTGAGTATTGGTTGAAGGCAGCTACCATCTTTTGTCTCTGCTGCTTCTAGCACAGTTCCTATAGAAGAAACACATAATCATAACTCAGATGTTTGCTGAGTATTTAACCCCTCCCTCATCCCTTAGGATATGCTTCTGCAGTTCCTATTTCTTACAGTAGATACCACAAGTCCGCCTCTAATTGAAATGATTTTTATTCTTAAAGGGGTGATGGGTATGAGAACCCTGAAACCTCAGAAGTCAACGTACTTGCCTGGTTTCTGGCTTAAACCTTTGCAGACAGATCTGGTCCTTATCTAGGAATTTGGGGGGTGACTTTTCTGCGGACTTCCACATGCTAATTACAGACCTCAGACTCCTGGAAGTTAATGAAATCAGTGTGAATTGAAAAAGACTGAAAAGGGGTGCCTGGGTGGCGCAGTCGGTTAAGCATCCGATTTCAGCCAGGTCATGATCTCGTGGTCCGGGAGTTCGAGCCCCGCGTCAGGCTCTGGGCTGATGGCTCAGAGCCTGGAGCTGTTTCTGATTCTGTGTCTCCCTCTCTCTCTGCCCCTCCCCCGTTCATGCTCTGTCTCTCTGTCCCAAAAGTAAATAAACGTTGAAAAAAAAGAAAAAGACTGAAAAGATTCCTTCCCACTTCAATCTTCCTTCATCAGTCTTTTATTTTCAGGAGCTCTTCTCTCTTCTGGCTGTTTCTCTTTCCCAAGGTGTCAGCCTCTGGCTCCCTGTTGCCATGGTGACTCTCTCCTTCACTCTTACCTGGGCTGCCTCCTTTTCTCACCTTTTCAAGAGTTTGGCGTCTCCTCCCTTATTCCCTGAATTTGACCAGGAAACTAGGTCAAAGTTGATGGAAGTTTTTCGTGCAGCTTGTTTTCCAGGGACTGGTGGGGTGGAGCAAGGACATGAGCCGGCCAGAGGGCAGGAGGGAGAGATGGAGAGAAAGCCTGGCTGTTTGTGTAAACAGCCTGTCTAATGGGACAAGAAATGAGAAGGGGAGAACCGGGAGAGGGTAGATAACTGACACCTGAGGTCTGTTAGAGATCTGATTCTCAAACAACCAGAACCTATGCATCTTCTCCTAATGCCTCAAATTCAAACTGCCCAATAGAACTTTTCTGTGATGATGGAAATGTTCTATATGCCCACTAAAATGGTAACCATTAGCCACGTATGGCAACTGAGCTCTGAAATGTGGTGGTGTGATTGATGAGCTGAATTTTTATTTTTGTTTAATTAATTTAAATGTAATTAGCTCCGTGTGACTAGTGACAACCGTATGGAACAGCGCAGCAAAATATGAGGAAGGAAGGCAGCTAGCTGTTCACTCACAGGAAACTCATCCTTCCCTTAGAGCACAAAAGGCTGCACTTCGACTTTCTTTTGCCTTTTACACACATTTTCTACCTTACCTCAGGACATTTTCTGCATGTAGGCTCCTTTAAGTACACTTCCTTGGGTACTGGCTCAGCTGCTTCTCCACTTAACTGGGTAGATTTGGGGTCTTCCTTGCCCGTGCTCTTCTCATGTGCCTTTTAATTACACGTGCAGTCATTAGAGGAGATCCGGTTCTTAGTATCATTTATTCATTAGGTCCAATCTGGTATATGAAGGTCTGAGAGAAGACAGCAAGAAAATGATCTAGAGGGAGAAAAGAGCTAGAAAAAGTAAAATTAACAAGGAAGGGGCAAGTATTCCATAACCAGGGTCCTTGGCTAGCTTGATACCTCTCAACAGACCAGAAACACAAGGTTGTAACTTGGGTTGAGCCACTGGGAGGGAGAAGTTTAGACAGATCAGTCCGAGCACCTGGTCAACAATCACATAGGAACTAGAGGGTATGGAGTGGGGTGAAGGAGTGTCTTTTGCCCAGTTCTTTCAACAGCCTACAGACTCCTTGCATTCTTTCCTTGGACTATCTCTAGGCGATGGAATACAAAAGGTAGATAAGGAAAATCTTTTACTGACCCTCCAATGGTCACAACCCCTGTCCCAAGCACCCTGATCTCAACAGTCCTGGGCTAGAAGAGCAGAAATTTGTGTCTCATTCTTTGTTCTTACCCTTCATCTACCACCATTTCCTGAGTTGAAAAACACTCTGCAGAGAGGCTGCAACTCCAGGGCTACAGGTCCTGGCCCAAGATGCGAGTCTGGAGCCTAGAAAAAGTTCAGGGATCAGCTTTCCTGGAGAAATAATATAGAGTGGAGTTGAACTATCTCAATTCCAATCTTAATTCCACCATTTAACAAGCTGTACAAGATTGGGCAACTTGGTTAAGCTTTCTGAGCTACAGTTTGTTTACCTGTGAAGTGGGAAATAATAATAATACCTACCTCGGAAGATTATGGTGAGGATTTTAAAAATATACATGAAGTGGGGTGCCTGGGTGGCTCGGTCGGCTGAGCGGCTGACTTCAGCTCAGATCACGATCTCGTGGTTTGTGAGTTCGAGCCCCGCGTCGGGCTCTATGCTGACAGCTTGGAGCCTGGAACCTGCTTCTGATTCTGTGTCTCCCTCTCTCTCTGCCCCTCCCCCGCTCACACTCTTGTCTCTCAAAGATGAATAAATGCTAAAAAAAATTTTTTTTTAAATACGTGAAGTGTTAGGCAAACAAGTGCTTGTTATCTAAAATAAAAGAGGAGGGGGGCGCCTGGGTGGCGCAGTCGGTTAAGCGTCCGACTTCAGCCAGGTCACGATCTCGCGGTCCGGGAGTTCGAGCCCCGCGTCAGGCTCTGGGCTGATGGCTCAGAGCCTGGAGCCTGCTTCCGATTCTGTGTCTCCCTCTCTCTCTGCCCCTCCCCCGTTCATGCCCTGTCTCTCTCTGTCCCAAAAATAAATAAACGTTGAAAAAAAAAATTAAAAAAAAAATAAAATAAAAGAGGAGCCACGTCCACCACAATTGATTAGTCTTGATTAGTTCACTCCCAGGCATGTCTTCAAAATCGTTCTTCCTCTGTGACCTAGCAGAAATAAGGCCCGTTCTCTCTTTGCTCCCCTTGATTCCTCCTTCCTGTATTAAGGGAACAAAACAGTCTGAGAAGTCTCTGTATAGAAGCTGACTCAGCCTAGAGTTAATTGTGGTAGGGGAGAGGTTGGGACTCCCACCTCCAGGCCAGACCAGGTCCTCTGCACACCCTGCATCTCATATAGCTCAGGGAGCACTAGAGTTTTCTCTCTCATACACCCAGAGTGCTTCACAGGCCTCTGGATTAACTCTGTCACCTTCTGGAAATTAAGCTTTCTTAACTTTTCACTACACAACTTCAGGGGAAATCTTCCCACCGTTGAGAGACAGAAACCGAGGAACATACAACGGGCATACACTGCGACACTGCAGAGAACTCTCAGACTCCTTATTCAAAGGTAATGCATCTCATTTGATTTTTTTTCCCTGAGGTGGACCAGACCAAGTGGCACAAAAGCTAGTGGAGGTGAACCCTCTGGTGAGGCCCAATTTAGCCTATTTCCGTCCTGTCTTGAGGTTTCCCTTGGCTTGACCCTGCTGTATTCTTTCCTGGGTCCATTCTGTAAGGAGAAAAGAAGGAACAGACTCTGAAGGCTGGGATTTTTCTGACGCCCAGTTGACTGGCCATCTCCAGGCAATGGGAGTGATGATGGGAGAAGAGACCAGACAGAGCATAGGTGCAGGATTGTGGGTCTCACATGCCTCAAGCGTTTGGATGCCAAGCAAGATCTATTCTCATTGTTGGGGCAATGGAGCTGCTACCTCTCCAAATCAATCAAATCGTCAGTAAACAGGTTCTCGGAAATGTCCTGGCTGGGCTGGGTGCCTAGCTTGGATATTTTTAACTTTCTGGACAGATAGACAGAGGAAGGATTTCAGTTGCTGGGAAGGGAGGTGGGGGGTTCAGGGGCGTGAGAACTGTGCTTCCCTTATATGATTCTGTGGCTGAAGACCCTCTCCACTTCACCTGTCTAAATTCTGACTTCCTCCTTCACCTGTCCACTTTTGTCTCCTCTTCTCCCATTTCACTCTACTCCTGCTTTTTCACCCTTCTCTTACCTTCCAACTCTGAGGAAACTTGGCTTTCTGTTCACGACCCCAAGATGTTTTTAGCTCCATATCCCCGTAGATCAAGGAAAGGATGCTCAGGCCGGGGCCAATGGTTCCTTTGCTTTTCTTAGAGAAAGGAGTAGCCTGCCAGGGACACCCAGAGGCTTCTCTTCAGTCCTACGTCTTCAAGCTCTCTTGCGGGACAGCTGCAAACTCCCTGCAGCCTCATACACCTCACTGCCCTGAACTCTTGGGAACAGAATCTGAGATCCTGGAAGCCCAGATGAGCCTTGTATATCTTTGGAAATTAGAAGAAACATTGGTTGAGGCCAGGAGCAGCAAACCAGGGGGCCTCTGGTGGAATCAGCCTGCAGCCATTTAGAAACCTATACAGTTTCATCCTAAAAATTTGAATTGGTGGTAAACAATTCATAACCAGATTTTACCAAAATCTGTTCTGGCTTCTCTTAAAAAGCATTATAAATGGATAAAGAAGATGTGGTATATATAGACAATGGAGTATTACTTGGCAATCAAAAAGAATGAAATCTTGGGGCACCTGGGTGGCTCAATTGGTTGGGCGTCCGACTTCAGCTCAGGTCATGATCTCACTGCTCGTGAGTTCGAGCGCCGTGTTGGGCTCTGTGCTGACAGCTCGGAACTTGGAGCCTGCTTTGGATTCTGCCTCCATCTCTCTGCCCCTCCCCTGCTCACGCGCTCTCTCTCAAATATAAAAAATAAAACATAAAAAAAAAAGAATGAAATTTTTCCATTTGCAACAACGTGGATGGAACTGGAGGGTATGCTAAACAAAATTAGTCAGAGAAAGACAAATATCATATGACTTCACTCATATAAGGACTTTAAGAGACAAAACAGATGAACATAAGGGAAGGGAAGCAAAAATAATGTAAGAGCAGGGAGGGGGACAAAGCATAAGAGACTCTTAAATATGGAGAACAAACAGAGGGTTCCTGGAGGGGTTTTGGGAGGGGGGATGGGCTGAATGGGTAGGGGGCATTAAGGAATCTACTCCTGAAATCACTGTGGCACTATATGCTAAGTAACTTGGATGTAAATTAAAAAAATAAATTAAAAAAAAAGCAATTATATTTGGTAACAACCAGTCCACATTCCTTCATGGTATCAACCTGTTAGAACCGAAGGGACCAGGCAGGCTCTCGTTTGCAGTTAGCATCACGCTCTATCGTATTACACTCACCTGCTTCACTCCTTTGTCCCTGTCTGACTCCGGACTGGTGTTGGGGCTTAAAGTTGTTACCTCTACGTAGAGCTTCTCAAATATTTCCTCTGAGGGACCGCTAAAATTAGGGAGAATGAACCCTTTTCCCCAGGGCTTCTGGAACTCTCTAAAGGAGCCTGTTGGAAGCCAAAAATGTTGGCCAAAAAAAGTACCTATTTTATGTTGAAAAAGTGCAAATTTTGATTTATACTGCCCCATATATTTGTGTAGTTTTAGCATAACAATAATTTTACCTTCCTCTACCAAATCTTAAAAGTAATATGGACCCTCTGGAAGACATACCGTGTGTATTCTGCAATTCCAATATTCCTCGCTACATCACCCAGAAGTAACCCAAGTTGGTCATCACAATGCTAAAGACATGAGGCAAAGACAGACATGGAGAGAAGTCAACAAGAGGAAAAGAATATCAAAGACAATGAGTCTGAGTGATAAGCTCTTTCTGGCCCCAAGTCACACGTCCTGACCTGGCCCAGTCCAGCTCCTGGGAAGTTTGTAGACATCCCTGAGATCTCTGGACAGGTGTTAGAGTGGTGGCTCAGGGTGAAGAGCAAGTCTCAAAACAGGAGCCAGGCCAAGTAAGGGAGAGGTGAGGGGCCAGGAGCAGCCAACTATGGTCAGACAGGAAAGACTGCAGGAAAGACTGTCTAGGGGTCAGGATTGACGCTTGGGGCCAGGAAGCGGAGGGCTAAGAAAAGGGCTGGTCAGCATTTGCCCTTTCTTCCACTGAGCCCATCTTTGTTTCACTTCCTCTTACCACTCATGCCTCAGAAAAATGAAGTAAAAGAGTTACCTTGACCTCTTTAGATGAAGGAATCTCCTTTCCAGAATAGCTGCATCTGCTGCCATAGCTGAGCAGAAGGAGGATGAGTACCAGGGTGTCTTTCAAACCCGTCCAAATGGGATTCCATCTGTTCTCTCCCCATGATGGGAAATACCCCAGATCTGTGTCCCTGACTTAGGTGAGTTTGTTCCCCCCATCATTTTTTTAAAACCTTTTTTAATTTTTTAAACGTTTATTTATTTATTTATTTTTTTAATGTTTATTTATTTTTGAGACAGAGAGAGACAGAGCATGAGCAGGGAAGGGGCAGAGAGAGAGGGAGACACAGAATATGAAGCAGGCTCCAGGCTCTGAGCTGGCAGCACAGAGCCTGACGCGGGGCTCGAACTCACGGACTGTGAGATCATGACCTGAGCCAAAGTCGGACGCTTAACCGACTGAGCCACCCAGGTGCCCCTAAACGTTTATTTTTGAGAAAGAGAGTGTGAACAGGGGAGGGGCAGAGAGAGAGAGAGGCACCCACAGAATCTGAAGCAGAATCTGAAGCAGGCTCCAGGCTCTGAGCTGTCAGCACAGAGCCTGAGGCGGGGCTCAAACTCACAAAGTGCGAGATCATGACCTGAGTTGAAGTCGGATGCTCAACCAACTGAGCCACCCAGGCGACCCTGTCCCCCCCATCCGTTTTAGCAAGGCAAAGACAGGTCTAACTAATCTCCCTCCTATTCTAGTACTGTCGATGCTGCCCTGAATGTAACAAAGAATGGCAAAGACAGAATTTGGATATTTTTCTATTGACCATTATACACCAGGGGAAATGGAGTCACAGGTTGGGGAAGATTCAGAGAGAGGTAGGGTCCCAGTTTGGGGAAGCCCAGCTTAGAGCTGGGGATCCAGGGAGGAGGAGGTGTTTGAGAATGGAGAATAGTACCAGACTCAGAGGTCTTGGAGGCATAGTATCTCCCCGTGTTGGTCAGGCCTGGGTCTGAGGAATCCTGGGACCTTCAAAAGGTCTTAAAAGCCTTGGGCCTTACTTGGCCTTTCAGGTCCTGCAGTTAAAACTGGAGCTTTGTCTTTCCATTGAGTCCCATTATGGCGACCGGGGAAACATCCCTTCTCGTTAGGATACAAAATACCAAATTAAGTTCTGTTGGGGGTAAAGCAAAGATCTTTCTAAATTTTTTTTTTCAACGTTTATTTATTTTTGGGACAGAGAGAGACAGAGCATGAACGGGGGAGGGGCAGAGAGAGAGGGAGACACAGAATCGGAAACAGGCTCCAGGCTCTGAGCCATCAGCCCAGAGCCCGACACGGGGCTCGAACTCACGGACCGCGAGATCGTGACCTGGCTTAAGTCGGACACCCAACCGACTGCGCCACCCAGGCACCCCAAAGCAAAGATCTTTCTGAGGTGATACTAGGAAACTAGAACTTCTTATTTTTTGGCTTTCTGGTCCCAAGTGACCTTGAGGAAATAGGCTCTGTAGGAGAAAGTTCAATGGAGAGGGGGTCACCACTGGTCTGGCCAGATTAGCTAACTGAGCTATTCCTGTCTAGCTCATTCCTCCTCTCTTTCCTCCAGCCAGACATAATGATATGATGGGAGATGAAGACCTGCTCAACCAGCCCCTTCCTCTGTCAGAAACTTCTCGGTTGAACAGCTTCATTTGAGTCCTGGCTTGCAGATTGTGACCTTGAACTCTGCTGTAGGGGTTGTCACCTCCCTCGATAGTTGATAGAATTGCTGATGCTTCTACCGCTGGGGCTGAGGCAGTTTCTTGGAAAGGACTGGCTGGATGCCTGAGGTATCTTTAGCTTGCCCAGGCTGAAAATAGGTGGGGGAATTCTGAGGATGGAATGAGTTCAGCAACAGCTGGACACGCCCTGACCTTTGTTCTCAAAACCATTTGGACTCGTGCAGGTGGGTCAACACCAGCTTGAAGGATTCCTGGCGGCTCTCTAATCCGAATTCTGTCTCACGCATGAGGAAACTGAGGTTTACAGGCTTGTCATGACTTTCCCAAGGGCACAAGACTGTGGAGTGGTGAAATTCCATAAACTGTAACTCCATAAACACATAACCATAACCAGTGCTTTGCTCAGTTGAGTCGGCAGCCTATCCCCTGGACTTAGTTCTCAGCCAGCCTACGCCTGCAGGCCACCCTTCCCTCCTTTCAAAGTCCAAACGGCAATAAAAATGAATTGAGGGAAGTCATTGTCTTTTCCTCGCCAAACCATGGGTGCCCTGTCCCCCTGACATCTGATCTTCCAATCCCTTGGGTCTCCACCCCCATCTTCTAAACTACACATTGCATCCAGGTTTCCCATCCAGCCCTCCCTCAAACCACCTGAGTCCCTGTGAAGTTTGGAGACTCAACTCTTAAGCTTCCGGCCTAAGGTGGGAGGGGACCAGAAGCTAGGGATGGAACATAGGGTAGGGGAGGATAGGATTCTTGCTGGAGAACCCACTCTGCCTGGGGCCAGCACAGGCCTGGCTGTGTGGGGGGAGCCATGTGTTCAACATAAGCAGGCCCTGGCAGGCAGGTAGCACAGCGCTGAGCAAGCACTGTGTGGGCCCTCTCTAAATGTTTGCAATCGGAGCCTCAATCTCTAGCTTCTCAGGTGGTCCTGCAGAGAAAGAGCAGTCCTGACTGGTGACTAGACCTCAGGCTTCAGCCTCAGCCTGCCCGTATGGAAAGTAGGGGAGAGGTCAATGGAAACAGTCAAATTCTGCCTGGAACGGCTCTGGAATCTGGGGAAGCTGCTAGATCCCGTGTCTCTGGCTTTGTTCATTTGTTCAGCAAGGTCACCTGCCAGGAGTGGCAGGATGCCAGCTAGGAAAGAATCCAAGAATGGTCTGATCTTTCTGACTTTGTTTGTGAGGCAGTACAACTGAGCCCAAGTGGTCACTCCAACCTTTGTCCTCCTTTCTCCCGGGAAATGGGAAAAAATGTATTGTACATAGAGGTGGGGGCAGGAGTGCGCTCCAATCCTCCTCTACTGTCTTTTGTCTAGACTCTTTCAGGGTCCTAAGCTGGCATTAGGTGGGATTTGAGGGCATGGCTGTGCCCCGAACACAGACACAGATATAGCTGATCAGGTAGGACTGGTATATGTGGTGGGGCGGCTGCAGGGGCGGGAGAGTAAAGGAGATTTTTCAGTGTCTTTTATGTTTGTTTCTTGCTGATTTCTCCCCACCAACAATCACAGGCTAAAGTGTGACTATGGGAAACCCCAGTGACAGGTCCCCTGGCCCCTCCCCCACACATTCCACTCACCCAGCACCTTGGAGAGCTAGAAAAAGAAACACAACAATCACCACAAATTGCTCAATAACTGTGGAATGTTCTCTTTCAATTCCTGTTTCCTTTTCTGTTCTCTTGGCTGCCTCTACCTTAACACCTATTACGGCACCCCAGCCTGACTTTCAAGGTGCTTTCCCTCAATAGGTTCACAGTTCCTGCTTAGTTTTTACAATGGGGGTAAGAAATGCCTTACATGAGATTGCCAGTCTCTATCACTTGATGCTGTATGGAATTCAGTTGGCCTGACTGGATATGGTTGGACAATTTCTTGAAGGCTTTCCCACATCCCCTCCTTATGACTTTCAAATGTTTAGTAGGGTCGCTATGACAGCATCCCAGCTATCTGTGCCTGCCTCCTTATTCAGTTCCTATTCTGGACACGCAGCTCGCCCGTGACTGTTGCATGGACCAACTGTCTGGAACCAATCAGCTCACTGAGGGCTTCCTAAGAAGCCAATCAGAGCCTAGGGAAGTGACCTCACCCCAGGGAGAGCCGAGTGGGTGAGGAAGCATCTCTCAGAGCTGAGCTGTGAGTGTCCCTAAGTCACTCCCCTCCACCCCACCCTCCTTACTTCCTGTAAAGCAATACCGCCTACCCCCTCCACCCCAAGAAGGGAGTGAGAAAGACTAACTACCTTCCACAAAGGAAGAACCAAAAGAGATACTGCAACTCAGCCACAAACAGCTTCAGGAAGTGGAGAATGGTGGCTCCGTCTGCACAGACACATCTTTCAAAGTGGGATCCCTCGGGTCTGGAAGAAGGTGTGCGCTGGGGAGGAATCGGCACCTCCTCCCCACTCCCTCCCCGCACCTGGCTTTCTCGACTCTCTCTCACAAAAATAGCTGTAATCTTTCCTTGTAAACAAGGACGAGATCAAGGTCAAGTGTGGGAAAGAGAGGGCCTGTGTCCCTGTTGAACACACGTGACAAGAGACGATCATGTCCTGTGGCCTGAGGACCAGAGGCTCAGAAGCCGGCTGGTCTTACAGGGCGTGGGCCGTTCTTCTCTACTACTCACTCCGCACAGCCTCATAGATGAGTTCCTGAATGTTCCTTGGCAGGGCTAGATTGGGAGTATGTGTCCCGCCACGGGAGTGGGACGGAAGGGGTAGAGGACAGGAAGGCTGCAATGCCAGTGTGTCACACTGGACTCTAACAGGCAAGGGAAAAATGCCCCAACTAGGCCATTCCCTCCTTTTCGCCAGGCTTCTCCCATCAGGCTTCACCCTGGACAGACAGACAGACAGACAGACAGCTAAAAACATTTTATTTAAAAATATAAAACTGGCCTTGCTCCTCCTAACTGCATACACCCCCAATTATCTTCCACTACAAAAAAGTGCGGGGAGTGGCACGTGTACAGCTAGCTGTCTCAGCTCTAAAAGCCCAGTTCTTCTTTGACCCCTCCTTCTTTCGTACAATTAAGACATTGGTCCTTTGCCCTTTCCCCCCAAGCTATCAGAGGTGACACAAGGGTAGAAGGAGGGGAAGGGTGGAAAAGAGAACTATCTGTCATCATTCTCCATTCCTACCTCCAGGGCCAGTTTATCTGGACTCTAAGCAAATGATTTGCTTGTCCACAAAACCAAGTAATAGCGACAGTTACTTCTGTATCTTCAATCAAGAATGATGTGAAGGTCTGCGATATTGTTCAGGGTCCTTCTTCAGTATATAGCCTCATCCATATTGTCATCACTGTCACCCCCAAAGTCCTCTCCATTGTCAAAATATGACATGATGTAATCAGTTTCCTGAAACAGAACAAAAAGAAATCAAAGTAGGCACGTTTTCAGCATTCTCCTTCCTCCCAGTGTATCAGCAGCCGTCCCCCTCCTCCCACCCTTAAACCATTCCAGGCCTGGGAAGTCCCTTGGGGCTGCCACTTGCTCTTGAGAAGAGCCTGGGGGCACATGAAGTGGAGGGCGCTCTCCCCTGGGGGGACATCTCCTTTGGCTCTCCAACCCTCTGGAGGAGAACAACCCTGGTGGATGGAATTGAGACTCCCTAGAGCTCATGAGAAAGAGAGGGGAACTGAGGGTGGAAGGAGAGCCCTCTCACCTCTTCATGTTCTTCTTCGTCGTACTCCTCTTCTTCTTCCTCTTCCTTCTCTTCTTCTTCTTCTTTCTCTTCATCTTCCTCTGAAGTCACTTCCTCCTCCTTCTTCTCCAGGGTCTGATGTAAAGATGAACAGAAGGAGAAACTCGGACTCAGCTCAGAGAAGGGAAAGAATGAGGCACAGATGGGCCAAAGGACAGGGAATGGGGCTGGGACCCAGGTGGTCTCTATGCACATTTCCTCCTCACCTCCAGTTTCTGTATTGTTTCTTCCTTATCTTCTGTGTTCTTGGGGGGCCTCTTGGGGATTAGGATGGTGGTCCCTGGTCAGGGAATCAAAAGGTGAATCATCTGAGAGCAAACTTCCTTGTTAGCGGTCCACCCCACCCTCTTGCAGAGACCATGTCACTCTGCTGCCCTCATGTGGCCACATGGCACCCAGCTACCATACTGGGTGGAATGGGCAGGAACTGGGACGGCAGGCAAGATCACCAACAGCCTTGGCCCTCCAGCTGATGAAGGAAATCTCTCTTCTGCCTCCTTTCCCCAGATATACTCACGTTCCTTTTGTAGCTTCCGCACTCGGATCTTTAACTCACGGGGTAAACGTCGCCAATCTGGGAACAGTGGGAACATAAAAGTCAGTAAGACCCTGCCTGGGGTCTCCTGTGAATAACCAGTTTTAAAGGAGAAGTAAGAGTCAGGATAATGGTGAGGAAGGAAGGGATTGGGTCAAAGTTACTTGGAACAAAACTGTGGCTTGGGTGCCTCCAGGGAAATGGGGGCTATTTGATAGGTTTTCAGGTAGAGTCTGAGAGTGTTTGGGAGGACATCTAGGGCTCCAGTGTGTAAATACTGTATAGAGGGGAGGAGGGGACACAGAAAGGTGGATGGGCTGGTGGCTTGTGGCATCTCAAGGATTTTAAGAAAGGGCAGGCAACGAAAGGGCCCATCACCTACCAGGGTTCCAATCGATGGCATTGTCAATCGGCCCTGACATCTGATATTTGTCTGAGTAACGCTCCACATCTGAGGGGTCAGAGGCCAAGGGTCAAAGTTTTATCCTTTCAGAGCCCTAGAACAGGGTTGTTTCTGAGGACCCAGCCCTCTCAATACTCAGGCACTGTCTGTTCCCCAAGCTCAGAGCCCAGGGGATCATCTTTAACAAGGACCTTCAACACTCATCGATGTTGTCCCTTTGCCACCCCAAATTACAATGTTTTGTCATCTCCCTTAACCCAAAGGCATGGCTATTTTGAGAGGTAGTGTGATATGGTGGAAGTACACTAGAGAGCAAGAGACTAGGGCTTCAGTCTTCCCTTTACTCCTTGTTAATGGGGCTACCAGGCAGGTCTTTCATGCCTCTGAGCTTCAGCTCCTAAGGCTTTAATCAGAAAGCTCTGTTTGTCAATATACTCCAACCCTGCACTTCCACACCTGTTGGTAAATATCCAGTATCCCAAGCCTCCCAGCAACTCCCCTTCTCCAGTCCCTCCTGGTCTCCCTGACCTCTTTGTAATCCTGTTAAGCTTAGGAGGGCTTCTCAGAGACCCGTGTGTGAGACTCAGAACAAACCACGGATAATGCACTTCAAATGCAGGGGTAATTGTTACGATCTCCCCAGTTAGACAGCGAGCTTCCTGTGCTGCTTCTGGCCTCTCTGGCCCGCAGAGTGCTGTGTACAGGGCACTGCTCATGAAAGGCACTCGGAACACGATGCTAGCGTTCCAACTGACCTCTCTTGGGGACAGCTGGCCGGATGAAGTAGGGGAGCTGCCTCATGGCCCCTCGTAGCTCCTGCTTCAGTGCCAGAACATATTCCCCTTCCTCTCCTGAGGGCAGAGGCACTGGACGGAACTCCAAGGGCTAAGGAAGCAGGGGCAGTGGTCAGTTCAGGGAAAAAACACTAGAGAACAAATCTAGAAGGGTCTCTCTCCCCCCCCCCCCCCCAGTTCAATCCAATGCTCCCACTGAACAGAGGGCCAAGAAAAATGTGGGGAACAATACAGTATTTTGAAAGCTGGGGAGCTGGGAGTATGAGAAACTACCTTGCCTGGGAAACATCCCATGTGAGTTGGAAGCACAGAGACAGAAAGGGGCAAGATGAGTTTTATGATGGCCCACAAGGAATCCTGGATTATATATAGTCAGCCAGGGGCACACGGGAGTCTCAGGAAGGGGGGCAGATACTCACAGGGAAGAGTGGAGAAGGCTGCAGGGTGGGTGGGGGAAGAGCATCCCCCTTCCCAATGCCCACAGCCTCCATGTTGAAGGTCAGCTGGCCCCGGCCACGACCCCGGCCCCCACCCCGACTGGCCATGGTGGAGGGGGCCTGGGTATTCAGAGATCCAGTGAGAAAAACCTGATAAAGACAAAAACAAAGAGAAAAGTATGGTAGAATGATAGGAAGCCAGGGAGGTGCAAGACACTCAGTCTTTTCCCCTGGGGCCCCCAAAAACCAGTGTAATTCAACAAATGTTGATAGGAAAGGCATTGTACCAGGCAGCGTATTTCTAGAAATACAGACGTGGATGAGACATAGTCCCAACAGGACAGATAACTGCAAAGTAGTGTAACTCCAGCACAAAAGGGAAAGTGATTAGACCTCTGGATAAAACTTCCCTCCATCCCTAAGGTAATTTGATATTTGTCACCGTCTGCATATCGCCATCTAATCTTTGAATTCTTTCTCTCCCTGGCTTTCCACACCCAACCAGGCCCCAATTCAATCCAATGCAGTGAATTTCAGCAAAACATGTATTAAGCATCTACTATGGGGGATAAGGATAAGTGGTGGGAGGTGGTGGTGGGGAGAACCATTACAATCAATTTATTTTTTTGTAATACCACTTAGGAGCACTTAGAATCTTAGAGTTGGAAGGACCAGTAGAGGCATCTAGTCCAAAAGCCCTCCCAACCTAGTACTCCACTTTGTAAGTTGTTAATCATTTCACTTCCAGTGGCATTTTCTTTTTTTTTTATTTTATTTTTTTAATGTTTATTTATTTTTGAGAGCAAGACACAGAGTACAAGTGGGGGAGGGACAGAGAGAGAGGGAGACACAGAATCTGAAGCAGGCTCCAGGTTCTGAGCCTGATGCGGGGCTCAAACTCACAAACCGGGAGATCATGACACCTGAACCGAAGTCGGATGCTTAACTGACTGAGCCACCCAGGCACCCACAGTGGCATTTTCTTAAAGAGAGGGTGTCTGTTCTCCCCCAAGGCAGCCCACCCCACAGTGATAAACTCTGATGAATCGAAAGTTCCTTCTGTTACTAGAAGTAGCAGAACTCTGCCTGTTGTCATCAATCTTAAGGGACCAGTCAGAGGCAGGTAGGATGGGGGGTAAAGTTACCAAATGAAAATGAAACTTGTAAGAAATGATATCCCAGTGACAAAGAGCACACCTAGCACCCAGATCTTGGTTTCTAAGACCATTTTCCAACAAAAAAAGACCCAGGGCTTCTTGGAGAAATGGCTGATTCTAAGGGCTGGGGCAGGAAATACCCAAGGCGAGCCTGAAGCATCTTCTAGTGCCAGAAAGTAAAGAAGCACTCAAAACAACAACATACAGACATTGGCAGGCTATGTCAAAGAGGCATAAGAGTCTACTGGAAGAGATCCCAATGGCCAAAGAAGAATTTGAGCAATAAAGTAGTATTAAGTTATAACCCCAAAGTATAAAATAAATATGATGAGTCCACACTGATAGAAAGAAATGATTAAATAAGTTAATACGTGGGGGAGAAAAGACAAACCTCTTGTGTAGAATTCCAAATAAATTATGTAGATTCCACCCTAAAGAGGGGGAGTAGAACTTCCCACTCCTTAAAGGTGGACTATATATAGGGAATTTTGTCCAATTCAGCTTTGGAAAGATGGGGAGCGGTATAACTCTACAGTGGAGAAAGTGGACAAACACTACTTCAGTCAGGTGACCAAGTTCGACATCAACAATATTTTTTTTTTTAATTTTTTTTTTTCAACGTTTATTTTTGGGACAGAGAGAGACAGAGCATGAACGGGGGAGGGGCAGAGAGAGAGGGAGACACAGAATCGGAAACAGGCTCCAGGCTCTGAGCCATCAGCCCAGAGCCCGACGCAGGGCTCGAACTCACGGACCGCGAGATCGTGACCTGGCTGAAGTCGGACGCTTAACCGACTGTGCCACCCAGGCATCCCAACATCAACAATATTAAATTACACTGCTAGTATGTGCCCTTAATATGATGGGATAAGGGAGAAATCTAGGGGGACTGGGATAATGAGGGGAGGCTTGATGAATCACAAGATTTCAAGTTAGGAAGAGCCCTCAGAAATCATGTATTCATTCATTCAACAAATTTTTATTGAGCATTTACTATATGCCAGACACAATGCTGGACAATGGGGATCATAGTGAATCTTCTACTCTAGACATGTATCCTTCCTCGGATAAACCATATTTAGTAAATTGTTATCTAGTTTCTATTTAAACATCTTTAGTAAGAGGAATCCCTGGCTCACTTTGCAAGTCTTCAATTAATAATATTTGTTCTTCAATTAATATCCAAAAAACACTCTAAACAAGAAATATATAGTTCAACAAAATGCACTCAACAAAAGATTAGCTGGTGAAAAAAAGATTTAGAAATGTGTATAAAGAAATCTATTTTGTCAAACACACACATACATACTTTCTTCATGTATGATGGAAAAAAAGTTGTTTTTGAAGGCTATACACTGAAAATTAATATTGGTTAATTTGAGGTGATGGGTGTTTGCTTTTTGAGGGGTTATGTGTATTTTAACATTTGTTTTCTATACTGAAAGGTATTTCTTTTGTAATAAGAGAAAAATAATCATTAAAAAATTTTAAAATATACCAACAGAGTAGTAGGTGAGATTAACAATATGTAGCAGGAAGGAGAGGGTGAAAAAATGTGTGTCTGAGGAATTTGGAAAGTTTTAGGTCCAACAAAAAATGTGAGGAAAAAATAAGAAGTTAGCTAATAGGTTAAATTGTGATCTGATTGAAAGGACTTATTAGGAGAGAAAGGATTGCTAATGGACACTAGAGAAGAAGTAAGAATTTGTAAGCATGTTTTCAGGCCCTTTCAGGGGAAAGGACACTAACCAGCTGGTTTAGGTATAATTCCACTTGACAGACCCAGTTCTGGCAGTGGGGACGGGAGCTGTTTTGATTGCAAAGCAGTAAGGAGTCAAGAAAAAGCTGTGAGCTTTGAGGTTAGACACATTGAATTCCATTTCCACATATAACCAAGTGGCCTCCAAGAATGTGGGTAAAAAAAAAAAAAAAAAAAAAAAGAGAGGAAAAAAAGAAAAAACTTTATTTAATTGAGGCAATAAACTGGTGGTTGGTTGGGAAACTGAACCATCCATCTCAACCCCCTCAGGTCAGGAATCTACCATGAGTTTCTATTCTTTAAGATTGTGATTGAATCTAAATTCTTGAGGATATTTAGGGTCTTCCATAATCTGGTCCCAAATTGCTTTTTCTTATCGTCAACCCTCCCTAGAGTTCACCTGTGCACTCTCCTTCCCCCAAACAACAACATCTCATATACATGACACTTATTCCCATTTATGCCTAACTGTATTGTGGTAGAAGTTACTAAGAAGCAGATTTCAACAAAATACAGAAAAACCATGACATCAAATTTAAGAAAGGCAGTACGTGTAGTGGTTAAGAACATGGATTTGAATTCTAGTTCTGCCATTTCCTAGTTATACAACCTACAGCAATTTATTTAATATCTCTAAACCTGTTTCCTCATCTGTAAAATGGGAATAATAATAATAATAATAATAATAATAATACCATCTTAATTCATTCAAAAAATATCTACTGAGTGCTTGTTATATGCCAAGCACTGTTCCAAGTGCTAGGGACATAGCAGTGAGCAAAACAAACAAAACTGCTATACCAATGGAGTTTAAATTGGTGGAGTTGTCAGTATACAAATATTTCAAGCCATGAGACTGGGTGGGATCCCTAAAGGAGTGGATGTGAACAGAGAAAAGAAGAGATCCAGAGATTGAGGCCTAGGGCACTCTAATATTTAGGGTTTCCCATATTTCTGATAAATAAAACAAGGAGTTAATACTCTTATTATATAAGAACTCATGGACATGCAAATGAAAAAAATCATACCAATAGAATAAATGTGCAAAGGACATGAATAGGCAATTGATAAAATAATGATCGACAAAACCATTCTTCACCTACCAAATTGACAAACACTTAAAGAATAATCAGGTTGCCACAGTTTTTTTGAGATGGGACACTCTCATACCTCATTGGAAGGATTGTCTTTATACACAGTATTTCAGGGGAGCAACAGCCTTTTAAATGTTCATATCCTTAATCCAGTAATCCTACTTTAAAAAATGTACCCTTAAAGATGTCATCACATATATAGTCAGACATGTAAACATGTCTAGTCATCAAAGAGCTATCCATGGTAGCAAAACTTCTGAAATAACTTAAATGGCTCAACAAAAAAATGAATGGTTAAAAAAAAAATCAAATATCCACTTTAGGCTATCATGTAGAAAGAAAAATGACTTCAAATAATACTTAAAGGCAAAAAAAAATGTTCACTATGTACAGTGGAGGGAAATGGGATAAAAATTATATTTGTGGTATAGCCTGATTTATGTAACACACACATGTATACGTGCAGAAAAGAAATTGATAATAATAATATAATAATAACGGTTATCCCTAGATCATGGTCATGAAATAATAGACATTTTTATCTACACCTTTATGTGTTTCCAATTTTTTTAGAATAAATGTATATTACTTTTTAAATCAGAAACCAAAGGGAAGGTACCTGGGTGGCTCAGTCAGTTAAGGGACTGACTTTGGCTCAGGTCATGATCTCACAGTCCGTGAGTTTGAGCCCCATGTCAGGCTCTGTGCTGACAGGTCAGAGCCTGGAGCCTGCTTCAGATTCTGTGTCTTCTGCTCTCTGTCCCTCTCTGATCGTACTCTGTCTTTCTCTCTGTCTCTCTCAAAAATAAATAAACATTAAAAAAAAGAAAGAAAGAAACCAAAGGGGATGGTTTTTCTTTATTTTTAAGAATGCTACCACCAGGACAGTGCTCCTTCTTTTACAATGGAGGTGAGGAAGGCATTTCGTTGAGCTACATATTTGTTTAGAATATTTGTTGGATATTAACTGAAGAACAAATATCCAAAAATGGGATGACCTGCAAAGTGAGCTAGGGAGTCTTCTTACGAGTGATGTTTAAGTAGAAGATGGGTAACAATTTACTAAATATGGTTTATCAGAGGAAGGACGCATGTCTAAAGTAGAGGATTCACTATGATCCCCATTGTCTAGCATTGTGTCTGGCATATAGTAGATGCTCAATAAATATTTTTTGAATGAATGAATGAATGAATGGATAGATGGATGAATACATGATTTCTGAGGGCTCTTCCAAACTTGAGACCTGGTGATTCATCAAGCCTCCCTTCACCATCCCGGTCCTCCTAGCTTTCTCCTTTCTCTGGACTGTGGGAGCAATTGAATTACAAACCACTAATTTAAGAGATCTTAATTAGATACTGTATTGTATTTTATTGCATCTTTTATTAATTGTTCCCTAATTATGCTAGGAGTTTAAAGTCGGCCTTCGCAATCAATTCCATTCAAGTAACCTTTATTGGGCACTTTGTATTGAGTACAAGAACCTGCCTACAAAACCTTATATTCTCAGAAGAACAGAGAAATATTAGAGACCACACACTAAGTGCTCTAATAGAGGTACGCATAAAACGTTACCTTCAGACTGGGGAACAATTAATTACGAAGGAAAAAAGAAAAAAGGAAGAAGAGGTGGTCCAAGAAAGCTACAGGTAGGAGACAATATTTCAGCTGATTCTTAATAGATAACAGGAGTTTGTCAGACTCTTAGACAAGGGAATAATGATAAAATATTCGGGGGAAGCTGATGCCGTAACAAAAAGTCAGAGATACAAGAGTGAATTTTCTCACTTTGTGCTTTAATCTGTCTCCCCTATGCACGAAAGAAAACTGCAGTTCTCTGTATAATCGGTACAGCAATGGGAGCCCTGAAGAGAAAGGGAAAGAAGAGTAGGAAACCAGAGGGGGCTGATCCAACAGGCTGCCGGAATGCGTTGTCTATCTATCTCGCAGCGTGGCCCTGGCGAACTAGTTCGGGAGGTGTGGGACAGAACCAGGTCAGCGCTACCGGGACGGAGCCTTACCTGCTGCCCCTCCCCCACGCGGAGCCCACGTCGCAGCCAACTTGAAATTTGCAGGTCTTCCTCTAGCTTCTGGCGCCCTAGCTCCGCCTCCCAGGGCTTCCCATTGGTCAATTCTCCCGGCCAATCTAGGAGAAGACCAGGAGGGAGATCCGCCCACTTGAAGCCGAGGAGAAGGAAGGAGGGGGAGAGTCAGCCAGAACCCAGGCTTGGGAAGCCCGCCGTGTCGCGGAGAGAGGGTTGCAGAATCAACCAGGGCTTGATTATTTCCGACCTCATCTCAGATGGCGGAGCTCCTGGCTAGCGAGAGTTCACGCTTAGAACTCGCCGAGGGACACTGTTGAGAAAGCTCCCACAGAGAAATGAAAGGGTTGTTCCTTAGGGATCGCTCTTTTTGTGACTGGGGCTTCACAGCTCGGCCTCCCCTCCATCACTCCTGCCTTCCCTCCAGTCCTACACGGCTTCCCTCCAGCACCACCACTGAATACTTATTTTCTATTATTTTTTCCCCCTGTGGTTTGTTGCCATGTCTGTGAGAAGATGAGCGGAAAGTTTGGGGAAGGAAGGATTAGGAATTAGAGAACCAGAGTTGGGGAGGCAGGGAAGGAGCCCAGTGTTTCCTACATTTTCTATTGCCTTCCAGCTCCTCCTAGCCCTTGCTGAAGGGGGGCATGGTTGGTGGGAGGGAGGCGGAGAGGAGCCCTATTTTCATTCACATACACACACACACACACACACACACACACACACACACACGGAAGGAATTCAGAGTGGACATAAAATCTAGGAGTTAGTCAAGAAGACTATCCCAGATGTCAGAGAAAATGGGCCTGGGAGTGAAGCCTCTTGACTTGGGAGGCTGTAGATCCAGTGGGAAGTGCCCCGTCTTTGGAATAGGACAGAAACAGAGCTGTGAGGTTTTGAAGAACTTGCTTAACTTAGGTATCAGTTTCTTCACCTATAACAAGGAGATAAAAAGGAGATTCCTACCTTATAGCATTGTTGTGAAGATTGGAAATAATATATATGAAGTACCTGGCACATAGTTGGCGTCCCGTAAATGGTGGCTAATAAAAATGGGTAGCTTCCCAGCAATATTTCTCTTCCTCCTTCTCCAGGAACATTATTTTTAGTATCTTGTGTCTGGTGGCCGCCAGTATGAATGATCTCAGGTGAGTTTTCCAAATCCTTGGGATTTTTTTCCCCTCATCTTCCACTTCCCTGATGCCTTCCAGCTGGACACAAACTCATTCCTAAAATATGCAGATGGAAGCTATGGTAACCATGGAGACAGGGCAGGTGGCAAGGAGAGGCAGAGACAGACAGCAGAGAGAGACGGGTTACAATTGTGACAGATAGGCAGAGAGAAGACATCAGGAGCCATTGGACAGAGACCTTCAGGCAAGATGGAAAAATAATGACAGTCTAAGAAAGATTGATTGTAAAGAGATGCAGTGAGAAAGGATGTGTTACAAGGGTCGCTCTTCTCTCTTCCCCTTTTCTCTTTCCCTCTCCCCCTCCAAGAATGTGGGGAGGAAGGCATCTGGGAATGCCCCCTGGTGTACCTAAAAATGACCCCGTATATCCATCCACTTTCCTCACACTTATCTGAGGTCTGTACCAGGGAACTGAGGTTCAAGTTTATCTGTGCTGTGTGTTCCGTTTAGGAGGAGGTGGAGTGAGGATGTACCGCTGTCTGGCTCCAGCTCCCCCTCACATGTAAACTACAAGGAGGCAACCAGATCTCTTGCTTCTCTCTGTGCAGTATGGACTCCGGCTGTGGATTCCAATCGCCTCTCTCCACCTCTCTGCACAATGTGCCATGTGCTGTGGGTAGCAGGTCAGATCTGGCGTACAGGCGCGCATAAACACATCAAACGCGGAAAATGGGGCTCTGCTCAAGGAAGAATTGGGATGGTCCCAGTCTGGATCGCGGAGGAGTCTCCTGAGGAACATTTAGGTTTGTTGGGGCTGAGGGGAGGTCGGCTCAGCAAGAGAAGTCAGGATTGGAGCCTCTAGGTTTTGAGGATTTTTGTGTGCATGGGTGGGGGAACGGTTTGGTGCCCGACGCCCCCACCCGCAGAGACCAGGCTATAAATAGCAAGGCAGAGCTCCGCCCCCCCCCCCCCCCCCCAGCTTCTCTCCTCCCGAGCCGGCGCCGTGCCCGGGGCGCACCGGGAGGAGGGACCAGGATCCGGTGCCGGGGCGCAGATACTGACACCAAGGGAATCCAGGTGCCCCTCCCCACGCCATGTGGGCCCCCGGGAACCCGGCTCCGCCACCCCGGCTGCCCCAGGGCCCTGGCCTCAGTCCTGGCCTCTTGGAGATCCTGCGGACATTCAGGTATCTATTTGGGCGCACAGCCTGGGAGGGAAAGAGCAAGGAGTGATGGGGAACATAGCAGGGGCAAAAGAAACCCCCAATTCTCCCCCCACCCGTTTTAGGTCCCAAATGCAAGCTGCTTCCCTCCCCCCACTCAATTTTTGGGGCTGTGGCAACCTAAAAGAGGTTAGGAATGGGAATTATGTGTGTGAATGTATGGGTGCATGTGTGTGGGTGGGCGGCGTTCAGCATCCTAGGAAGGGGTATTCCAAGTGCGGATAAGAAAAGGGGGATGCTGGAAAGGTCTGATAAGCCGTGGGGTGAGGGTGGGGGTGCGGTATCCCTGCGCGTGCACGTACGCATTTGCACGCGCGCTCGTCCTTCAATGCGGGTGCACCCTTCCCACCTCCTCAGGCATGCGCTGGGGGGAGGGGGCGGCTCAAAGGCATGAGTTAGAGGAAGGACTGTGTGCCGTGCCGTAGAGATCTCCCCACGCCGTATCTTTCCACCGGTGCCTCAGTTTCCCTGCCTGAATCCGTCAATAAGATCTCTCTCTTTCTCGCAGGGATTGGCTTCGCCACTGAGCCCTCAGGCTTCCGCCAGCCACCACCCCCACGCCCCTAGACACCCTCGGCGGGCCCCCGTCCCGGCTTCATTGGTGCTTTCGCCCCAGCCGCAGCTATGCTGCACACCGAGGGCCACGCTCTTCTTCGGGCCGTGGGTCAGGGTAAGCTACGCTTGGCCCGTTTGCTTCTGGAGGGAGGCGCCTACGTGAATGAGGGTGATGCCCAGGGTGAGACTGCGCTAATGGCGGCCTGTCGGGCCCGTTACGACGACCCCCAGAACAAGGCACGCATGGTACGCTACCTCCTGGAGCAAGGCGCTGACCCCAACATCGCAGACCGCCTGGGGCGCACCGCGCTCATGCACGCTTGCGCCGGGGGTGGGGGCGCCGCCGTGGCTTCGCTGCTCCTTGCCCACGGTGCAGACCCCTCAGTGCGAGATCACGCGGGCGCCTCGGCGCTTGTCCACGCCCTGGACCGCGGGGACCGTGAGACCCTTGCCACGCTGCTGGACGCCTGTAAGGCCAAGGGCACGGAGGTCATCATCATCACCACCGACACCTCTCCCTCGGGAACCAAGAAGACACGGCAGTATCTCAATTCCCCACCGTCCCCGGGGGTGGAGGACCCGGCTCCCGCTCCTCCTAGCCCGGGGGTCTGCACTTCGCCTTCGGAAATCCAACTGCAGGCTGCAGGAGGAGGAGGAGGAGGAGGTGGAGGAGGAGGAGGAGGTGGAGGAGGAGGAGGAGGTGGAGGAGGACGGGGGTTGCTGTCCCCTCGCGCTCAGGAAGAAGAGGAGAAGCGGGACGTATTCGAATTCCCTCTTCCTAAACCCCCCGATGACCCCTCCCCTTCTGAGCCGCTCCCCAAACCACCCCGTCACCCTCCAAAACCACTCAAAAGGCTCAACTCCGAGCCCTGGGGCCTAGTGGCCCCTCCTCAACCTGTCCCGCCCGCGGAAGGGAGGCCGGGGATCGAGCGCCTGACCGCCGAATTCAACGGCCTGACCCTGACCGGTCGACCCCGTCTTTCCAGACGTCACAGCACTGAAGGCCCGGAGGACCCGCCTCCGTGGGCGGAGAAAGTGACGGGTGGGGGTCCTCTCTCTCGCCGAAACACTGCGCCAGAAGCTCAGGAGTCCGGTCCCCCTGCGGGGCTGAGGCAGAAACTGAGCCGCATGGAGCCGGTGGAGCTCGATACTCCCGGGAATATTTGCCCCGACTCGCCGGAGTGCAGCCGCTTGTCCCTGGAGCGCCGCCGATACAGCGCCTCCCCGCTGACCCTCCCTCCAGCCGGCTCGGCGCCCTCGCCGCGCCAGTCCCAGGAGAGTCTGCCTGGGGCCGTCTCTCCCCTGAGCGGACGGAGGCGGAGTCCCGGGCTGCTGGAGCGGAGGGGCTCGGGGACGTTGCTCCTGGACCACATCGCGCAAACGCGGCCTGGTTTCCTGCCTCCGCTCAACGTCAGCCCCCACCCTCCCATCCCCGACATTCGCCCCCAACCCGGAGGTCGGGCGCCTTCGCTGCCCGCCCCTCCCCAGGCGGGGGCGCCAGGCTCTCCTAGGACCAAGCGCAAGTTGGTGAGGCGCCACTCGATGCAGACTGAGCAGATCCGCCTGCTAGGGGGCTTCCAGAGTCTAGGCGGGCCAGGGGAGCCAGGGCGCTGAGACGAGTGAGAGGAGTCAAGGAGGGTGGGGATCAGGACCTTGATGGGACAGGTGGGAGAACCAGCTCACACACACACCACGGACATGGGGGTCTCTTGCATGTGCTCACGGGCACGGTGCACGCACACATGGGTAAGAAAGTGTCCACAAGCACAGTACTCTTATTCACAGAGAAGGGTAAGTACTCTATTTACTGGGCATATAGACACATGCATTCATGTGCTGGTCACTTCACATGCATATGGGAATTACTTGTGTACCCATCCATAGGAATGGCACACACAGGGCCACTTGTGCTAGGGCCCCAAGTGGGTCCCAAACTCACCTGCATTTGTTCAGAAGCAGTAGGGAACCCCTACTTATGGGTAGTATCCAATCTGTTTGCCCTCCTGCAGAAGCAATCCCCTGCTTTCCATGTATGCCCTGCAACACAGCTCGTTCATGACTTTGCACACTCTGCCCTCTTCCTGAATATCCCACTCCCTTGTGTAGGTGTTGCTTCTCTCTCCAGGCCTGGCTCCTTTCACACCCTGCTTCCAGCCCTAACCACTTTTCAGGATATCTTCTTCACTTTCCTTAGGGGTTTCCTGCAGCAATCCCCAGCCTCAGTTCTGCTGCTGCCCTTCTTGCTCTCAGCTTTATTCTCAACTTCCTGCCTTTTATTCCCATCTAGCTCCCCTAACCAATCAACAGGTTGTCTCATTTTCCCAGGGAGTGGGTCATGGGCTCTACGATGCAATCTGTCTGTCTGAGCTTATGAACACCCCCACAGGTAGAAGTGGGGAGTAGCCCTAAATCACTCCTCTCTCCACTTGACATATCAAATAAATGTGTTCAGAAGTCTCTGTTTTGTCACTTCTGCCTGAGGGTGTGGGATGTGGGGAATGAGGAACAGGGATGGAGGGTGATGCTAAGCATATCTATAATGATCTAGGGGATACTTAGAGGTTACAGCCACCTTCTTTGCAGGAGACCAACAGACCAACTGTGGTTGCAGAAGAAATAGTGTCCCATGTCCTGAAGGTTTTAAGGCGTTTGGCAGACTTTCACTTGCCCAGTCTCCCCTATGTCCATCTTCAAATTCTTTAATTTAAGATTTCTCCAAAAGTATATCCTACAAAAAGTACTTCCCTCCACCATCAACACATATATCCCAGTAGATTAACTGCCCCTCTTTCAAGCTTCTTATTTTGTGACTATTCCCAGTTATTCCTTGGGGGTCTAATTTTCATCTCACTGGTGCGTTTCATCCATTTTTTTTTTTCTACTTCTGACTTTCATTTCCCCATCCTGAGCCACTGCAGGGGGGTGGATGGAGAGAAGTATAGCTTCACCTAGGTAAAAATGGCATGATGGTCTACTGACAAAGGATGTGTAGTGTGTGTGTGTGTGTGTGTGTGTGTGTGTGTGTGTGTAAGAGTAATCAGAGGAACCCAGCCTGACAGGTCATGTACAAGGGTAATTGTCTTAATCTGTCCCCTTAGGCTTCTCGGTTTTCTGATTTCTGCATATCTTCCAGTTCTTCCTCGCTCTAATGGGAGGTTAAGGGAGCGGCCCATTCCACTCTTCCTTACTGTTTCTCCCAACTTAGAATAGGTGAAGTCAGAAAATTACCTAACGATGTGTGGTATAACTAAAAGATCAAAGTATTGGGAATCAGAAGACCGATGTTTGAATCCCTCTTTGCCATCTCCTAGCTTTAATTTTGGGCAATGTATCTAGCCTCTCTGAGTGTCCGTTGCCTTATCTGTAAAATAATAAACTCTAGTTAGTCATTGTGATTAAGTAAGACACTGCACTTAAAGTGCATTGCATGGTGTCTGACGTAGAGTAAGTGTATGCTCATTAAATGTCCTTCCTTGTTTTAGCTTCCCAACCCGTTGCATGTGATCTTGGAAAGGTAGAAGTGGGGAGTAACTCCTGAGTCTTGTTTCCTCATCTACATCTATGAAATGAAATCGTTGGACAAATGATCCCTAAGAATCCTCTCACTCTGTCTACATACAATTCTCCTCAGCCTGTCATCCGGGCCTTCCCCGCACCCAAGCCTCGCCCCCGGGGTCTGACTTGCTTTCCAGGACTCCCCACAGGACTCCCAACGAAGCGCCCAGGATAAGCTTCTCCCTTAAACAGAGTATCGCTTTGTCTCTTTGCAATTGGTTGCTCAGAACCTCCGCCCTCCTCCCTAATTTGCCTATGGCGGAGTGGAGCCCTCCAGCTCCCGCCCAGTCTCTGCTGATTCGTAGAGGACCTGGCTCGTCCCCGCCCCCGCTTGACTGACGGCGGGGCTGCGGCACCGCCTCAGTCCCTGGGCTCTCGCTGGCGGGGGGTGGCTGGGACCTTCAGCTCGCCAGGCTGGCAGGGTCGGGGCCGCTGCTCCACCGGCGGACGGGATGGAGACGATGCGAGCACAGCGGCTGCAGCCCGGAGTGGGCACCAGCGGGAGGGGCACTCTGCGAGCGCTTCGACCCGGAGTGACTGGGGCCGCGGCTGCCACCGCCACACCCCCGGCAGGCCCCCCGCCCGCACCGCCGCCCCCCGCGCCGCCCCCGCCGCCCCTGCTCCTGTCCGGGGCCCCGGGGCTGCCGCTGCCCCCGGGCTCCGCCGGCAGCCCCGCGGTGCTGCGGGAGGCCGTGGAGGCCGTGGTGAGGAGCTTCGCCAAGCACACGCAGGGCTATGGCCGAGGTGAGTCTGCGGCTCTGGCCTCCTGCGGGACACCCTCTGTAGAGGAGCCTTGCTCCCATAGTCCTCTGGATCGCTTTTCCTGGCGCAGAGCCCTCACATGCATTTCCTTTTGGGGAGTTTCCTTCTGGGCTACACACACACACACACACACACACACACACACACACACACTCTCTCTCTCTCTCTCTCTCTCTCTCTCTCTCTCTCTCTCTCTCTCTCTCAGTTATACACACCTCTCCCCGCCTCCTCTTTATTGAGGTACTACTATATTCTCCAGGAACCCCTTTTTACAAATAACAACCCTCTTTTCTTCCCAACCTTTTCTCCTTCAGAAATGGAATTCTTCCTGTAGCTTAATACCTTAACATCTCTTTGCCTTTGAGGATCCGTCCCCATTGTGTAGGATCCTATCTTTTATCTCAGATCCAAGGCATTTCTCACCCTCTCAACCTTTCTTCTGTGATCTCTGCAATTCCTGCCCCCCCCCATTAATTTATCCCACCTACTTAATCTTTCTTTTTAAAGATTTTTATTTTTTAAGTCATCTCTATACCCAGCATGGAGCTGGAACTCACAACCCCCAGATCAAGAGTCACATGCTCCAATGACTGAACCAGCCAGGTGCCCCTCCATCTATCTCCTTAACCTTGACTTTTGAATTCTTTTCTTACTTACCCCTCACCCTGAAATTTCCAGTGCAGCTTCAGAATTGCTGGGGGAATTAGGTAGTGCCTTCACAAGTCACTTAAAATTGTGCTTTTAAATCTGGAACCATACCATTGAGCCCATACCAGCCTCCTGTGACTTAGTACCTCACTTTGGTGTCTTTTTAAGTACGGAGCCTCACAACTCTGGCCTCTCTGTCTGTCTGGCTCTGTTTTCCTGGCCCTTTCCCAGAAACTGAGGATAAATCCCAGGCTTTGGCTCTCTCAATGTTAAATTCTGTGGAAATGAGCCAGGCAGAAACCCTATTTCCATTAGAAATCTTCATCTTACAGATGCCTAATTTCTAGGGTTTCTGAGAAAGGGACTGTGAGGATTTTCTTTGTTGTTTTTGTTTAATCAATACAGAATTTCCTGAGTTTGAGCTCCAGATTTATAGTGTAACAAGTAACACAATATAGTGAAGGGTGTGGGATACAGAATTTAGGTCTGGAGTTTCTGAGACATCACTTTTTTCTGCTTGGTTAAATCCTGCCTCAGCTGAAAGTGACTATATCTCTAACCTTCTAGTTGAACAATAATGCAAAGAAAGGTTGCAGGGCTTTCTTTGTAGACTGTAATGCCTTTTTTCCACTTCCCTATGAAAGTGTAGTGAAAAGAGCTTACGCGGGTTTCAGAGGCAGACAAGTGTGGGTTAAATCCCAAACTAAATCTCTGTCACTTGCCAGTTATGTTTTGGGGGAAGTGACTTAACCTCACCAAGCTGCAGTTTCCTCAAGGGTTATTAGGGGGTTAAATGAGATATTGCACACCTGACACATGATGGGTACCTTAAAATGATGAATATTACCTCAAATTTATTGGTTCATATATCCTTGAAAGAACACGTCTCATTTTCTCCCATTCTTAGATTCTGTCAGTGTAGATCCAAAGATTCCTATGAAATCAGATTTTTAGATCCATTTTGCTCTATGTTGCCTAGTGATACGTTTACCATCAGTTTCCTTTGGTTCTTCAACATTTTGAACTCCTACCCTGGGGCTGGCACTCTGCTAGGTGCTGGGAATGTAAATGCATGTGCTTCTGAAATTCATCATGATGGGATATAGTTGTTTGTCTAGTTTAATTCTGAGATTTAACAGGGCCTCGTGATGGAACTGCCATCAGCTATTGTCCTGCTGCTGCTTCCAGTCTATTTGAGACCAAGGGAAGGTCTTTGCCTCTGGGCATAAGGGGCAATCACCCTAAAATGAACCCTTCCTCTTGGAAACCTACAGGCATTTATTAGAATTGTAGAGGAGTGTGCCCTCTTTCTTGTTGGTGTTACTTGGAAAGCCTCTGGTTTGGCATCTAAACTGAGAGTACTGTAAAAACTTTTTCATTTCCTTAGACAGGATGAAGAAGCAAGGGGATTTTACTGACAAAGAGCAATCAGTCAGGCTTCAGACTCCTTCTTCCAACCTCCCTACCTCCCACCACACTCCTCATTATTCCCGAGTTTCTCATTTCCAGTCTGGGTGTCCAGCCAGTACTTTGGGAGAGTTTGGCAGATAATTCAGCTTCAGGCAAGCCAACTCTCTGCCGATTTGGCTCAGAAGTCCTTCACCACATGGAATCACTTATTCTGCTTCGATTAATAGGCAAAAAAAAAAAAAAAAATAGGGTATGTACCCACATACCCTTGTGACTGATGGCCCGGTATTTGGGGCTGGCCCTATTCCCCTGAATATAATTCACCTTGATCTTTGCCCAGGCCATTATCTGATCCAGGAATGCTTTACTGTATCATCTTCAATTCATATCCTTCACCTTCTTCTTGACTGCTCCCAGATCACCTTTTCTAGTCACAGTCTTTAGATTTACCAGCATGCATGTGGGACCTCAGCATTTGTTTTAAAAACACAAAAACCAAAACAAAACTCTTCTGTTATTTCACCCATCTGTCCTATACCTCTCCCCCCCCTCCACCCTCAATCCCCACCCAAGATACACACATAACTCAGTATGCTGTAGGATTTTAATCAGCTTGTGGTGCACAGGGTTTGGAATCAGAGAACCTGGCCCTGCCAAACAGTGGCTGTGTGATCTTGGATAAATTGCTTAATCTCTCTAGGGCTCATCTGTTCCATTCACTGGACAAATATTTATTGACCACCAGATGCTGTGGTGAACAAGACAGATACTGAGTCCCTATCTTCATGGAGCTCACAGTCCACTTCACAGAGTATGTGTGAAGGTTAATGGTACAATAAGGCAGGATAGTGCACCAGAAAGAGGGTTAGCTGTGAGGCAAACATTGGTTCTAAATCCTGGTTCTGCCACTGTGGCCTGTTCCTTAACGTGTTCACTTTTTTTTTTTTTAATGTTTTTCTTTTATCAAAGTTTATTTATTTTGAGAGAGAGCACAAGCGGGGGAGGGGCAGAGAGAGAGGGAGAGAGAGAGAGAGAGAGAGAGAGAGAGAGAGAGAATCCCAAGCAGGCTTCCCACTGTTAGTGCAGAGCTGGAAGGATGTGGGACACAAACCCACTAACTGAGAGAGCAGATCGTGACCTGAGCCAAAATCAAGCGTCAGACGTTCAACAGACTGAGCCACCCAGGCGCTCCTCAAGATCTGATTTTTTAAATAAACTCTACACCCAGTGTGGGGCTCAAACTAAAAACCCCAAGATCAAGAATTGCTTGCCCTTCTGACTGAGCCAGCCAGGTGCCCCAGCTTGTTCACTGTTTGAAAAATGGGTATTATAACACTTACCTTGATAGTTTTGTGCGTATTAAATGAGGTAATGAGCATAAACCACACAGCACGCAGTTAGGATTCAATGGTGGTTGCTATTATTATGCATTTGGAAACCCTTTGAAAACTGCAGATGATGGGTGTTGGTAGCATTACCATTGCCTTTGCCCCTTTTTACGCATGGCATGTACTCCCCTTCTGATGTGGACAGCTGGCAGTCTCTAAAACTGGCATGATTGACTGAATGACCAATCACTTTCCTTGCTCTGTAACTTCTGGATTGCCCCCTTCAAACCTGTATCTTTGAAATTGTTGCTCTCCCTTGATATCACAGTATGGTTACGTGATTGGACGTTCTGCCCAGCTACTTACTCCACTACGTTGAACGAATGAATCTTGTGTGGTATTTTCTGTTTGGTCGTCATTCCTTTTCCTCAGAACCACAGCTTCTTCGCTGATAAGTGACTATGGAGTTAAAAGCCTGGGTATTTCCAATTTGGGGGATGCTGGATTAGACCTGTGTTGATTTCCTGTAGCTGTTCTAACAAATTATTTCACATCTGGGGGATTAACACAACAGGAATATATTCTCTCACAGTTCTGGAGGTGAGAAGTCCAAAATCGGTGTCAGTGGACCAAAATCAAGGTGTCAGCAGGTCTGTGCTCCCCTACCCCTACCAAAGGCTCTAGGGAAGAAACTGTGACCTTGCCTCTTCCAGCTTCTGGGGGCTGCCAGCATCCTTGGCTTGTGACAGCATCACTCTGATGTCTGCCTCTGTGTTCACACTGCCCTCTCTTCTTCTGTGCTTCATCAGTTCTCCTTCCCGAAGGACCCTTGTCATTGCATTTAGGGTCCACCCAGATAATCTGGGTTAATCACCCCATCTCAAGATCCTTAATCACATCTATAAAGTTTTTGCCACCTGAGGTGACATTCACAGGTTCTAAGGATCACAGCACGGACATCTTAGCAGGGGGCATTTTTCAGCCTACCATAGTCCTCTCCTAAAGTCACTGTCATCTTGCAATCCCTTCCTTCCAAGGAGTTTATGCACTATCGGCTATTCAGGGGCATGTTCTACAAGTTGAAAATAGGAAGCATCAGATGGGATATTGTTAACCAGCTTCCCTATCTTCAAAATAATGTGAATTAAGCTGGGCCAGCCTATTCTCGCCATCCTGTATGATCAGGGAGAATCTTCTCATTCATCTCTCAATTGTATTAGCTATTTAAAAAATGTTTATTTATTTTTGAGAGAGAGAGAGAGAGAGAGAATGTGTCCATGCACGTGCAGGAGGGGCAAAAAGAGAGGGAGACAGATGATCCAAAGTGGGCTTGGCACCGACAGCAGAGAGCCGGATGTGGGCTCAAACTCACTAACCTTGAGATCATGACTGAGCCGAAGTTGATTGCTTAACCAAATGAGCCACCCAGGCACCCCTGCATTAGCTATTTATTCGTGCTCTCTCACCACAACATTGTATTTATTTTTATGATATAAATTTTTTTCATGTAATTTCATGTGTTGTTTTAATGGTTTCACTCTGGTTTAATGATTTCACTGTATGACAGTTGTACAGTCTGTACCTCTCATCCCATTTCAACATTAATATTTTATCTCCTAAGGACCAAAACCAAAATTATTCTTTTTGTTATTGTTCAACATCATGGTACAAACACTTAAATATACCTCACTATTGGGGTGCCTGGGTGGCTCAGTCGGTTGAGTGTCCGACTTCAGCTCAGGTCATGATCTCATGGGTTTGTGAGTTCGAGCCCCATGTCACGCTCTGTGCTGACAGCTCAGAGCCTGGAGCCTGCTTTGGATTCTGTGTCTCCCTCTCTCTGCCCCTCCTCCACTCATGCTCTCTCTCTCTCTCTCTCTCTCTCTCTCTCTCTGTCTCAAAAAATGAATAAATATTTAAAAAAATTTTTTTTAAATGTACCTATCTTGGTCTTTCTTGTCTCTTTTAGTCCAGCATCCTCCAGTGACTCCTAAAAAGCAATTGTAGGTGTCAGATGTGTACGTCTTGGTCATTGCTAACCCTCGCACATCACAGTTCTTTAAGCATCCTCATGTAAACCATTAGATGCATGGTTCCTCACTGGAAATCTGATAAAACCTATGGGCGCCCTCTCCCCCACCACATACTCTACACACACACACGTGACTTCATTGTGGGTTTTAGGGAGCTTGTGAATTCCCATGAGGCTCAACCATGGACCGGGTCTTGGACCAAATTGGCATCAGGATGTCTTACACATTCAGTCTCTAGCTCTGTCACAGCTGTGTGACCTCAAGCAGGTCATTTCCCCTTCTGTGGCCTGAATTGGACTAGATCTCTGAAGTCCCTGTCAGCTCTAAAAATCAAAGAGCCTGTGAGGTGTTTCAAATGCAGATCACAGTTCATTGCTTTTCTCCCGATCGTTTAATTCTGCCCAATTTCCCATTTCATCCATTTCTGACATAAGACTCCCTATCTCCTTTGGCTTTGAATAATCGTTAAAAACTAGTTCTGCACTGTGTACCAAGAGAGATTTAACTGGATATCAGAATGGACATATGCTTTTTCATAGGATCTTCCCGTTTACAATGGTTTCCTCCCCTTTCTCTTTATTTCAATATTCTCCCTGTTGTTTGCATGTCAGGAGAGCTGTCACCCAACGCATTGTGCTAAATTGTCTCAAAGAGGGAACTGGGGCTGAAAAGATCTCAATGGAAAGAACAAAGATGGCTAAGCTTTCTGGGCAGCAGTGACCTCTGAAGAGCCCTGCCAAAACTAAGGGTGGGAAAGACAGAGTTTCCTTTTAATGCTGCCTTTTAATGGAAGAATGAACATTCTAAAAAGTCAGTTAAATATAGGGTGTTAGGAAAGAGCTTGCGCGGCTTTCAAGCTCTGGCTGGTGCAGGGAGTGCTTGCTTCAGTTGCAGAGCAGGGAAATACCAGTTATTACTGGCCACTAGGTTTGAGACACCTCGCTGGCTGGGGATTTGTATTATTCACCTTTGCGTCCCTAATGCTTAGAATAGAGAGCTATGTACATATTAAGTGCTCACACTTTCTGCCTAATGTGTGTGTGGCAGCCATGAAAATGTGCTATTCATATCTTCTGCTGCAGGGGCATAACTGACTGGCAGCCTTAAGCTGCTGTCCCCTCTGTGTCCATCACCTCATGTGCACTGAGGCCACACATCCTGCAGGCTGCCCTCAGTCAGTGACCGAGCCCAGCAGGGGCACTAACTCAGGCACATGTTGGTACAATGTGGGATTTCTCTGGCTTGGGGACTTCCCACTGGCCTGGCCAAACCTTTCTTGGAAATGCACTGCCAGCTGCAACTCTCATATCCAGACCTTCTTTCCCACCCCCCTTCCATAGCTGTCAGACCTTCAATCTGGGTCTGAAGCCTCTCCCTTCTCCTACTTCCTTTCCAATAAATCCCTTGCATGTTTATCCCATCTTGGTGTCTTCTCCTCGGCAGACCTAAACTAACACAATATAAAAGAATGAATGAGTCCTTGTAACTGAGAGTAGAGAGTGGTCATGTTGGAAGATATTGAAGAAGGCATTTGATCATTTATTATTATGAGGCTTTTGTTAAAGCCACTTGTAATGTCTGGAACCCTAAAGTCAAAGTGATTCTTTCCAAAGGAAAACTGATCTCATCCTTCCTTCTGTCTTAAGCCCTTCAGTGGCTTCCCACTGCTGTTAAGACAAAGCCATTACTCTAGTGTGGCCTGCAAGGTCCACTTTGGTCTGGTTCCTGCTTCCTTTTGCAATCTTATCTTGCACGACCCTTTCCCTTGCTCTCACTTTTTGAGCCACACTGTTCCCTTTATTTGCTGTCTTCTCTGCTGCTACAGACCCTTTGTGTGTGTTATTCCTTCTGTTCAGAACTCTTTCTCTTACCTTTTTGCCTAGTGAATTCATACTCATATCTGCACTTAAATATCACCTTGGCTGGGTAGCTTTCTTTGGCCTTCTCCATGAGGTCAGAAGTCCCTATGACCTTTCCCATCTACCAGACTCCTTTATAGCACTGATCACAGTTGCGATTTTTCATTTGCTTGAGATATCTGGTTAATCTCTTTCTCTCCCTCTTTTTTTTTTTTAACGTTTATTTATTGAGACACAGAGAGAGACAGAGCATGAGCATGGGAGGGGCAGAGAGAGGAGGAGACACGGAATACGAAGCAGGCTCCAGGCTCTGAGCTATCAGCACAGAACCCGACACGGGGCTTGAACTCACAAACCACGAGATCATGACCTGAGCCGAAGTCAGACGCTTAACTGACTGAGCCACCCAGGCACCCCCTCCCTCTTTGTTTTATTATTATTTTTAATGGACGGGGTTTTTAATTTTTTTTAAGTTTACTTATTTAAGAGAGAGAGCATGCGCATGTGCAAGCGAGCACACAAGCAGGGGAGGTGGGGAGGGGCAGAGAGAGGATCCCAATCAGGCTCCACACTGTCAGGAGCCTGATGTGGGGCTGGATCCCATGAATCATGAGACCGTGACCTGAGCCGAAATCAAGAGTTGGATGCTTAACTAACTGAGCGACTGAGGCACCCCTCTCACTTCTTCTTTAGGTTGTAAACTGCATAAGGAAGAGGAACAGGTATGGTTTTGTTCACTATTGTAGCCTAGCATCCAGCACATAGTCTAACACAGAGTAGGTTCTCCATACATATTTGTGCAATGATTTTGCCCAATTATGGGGGGATGAGGGGAACTATTCTGGAACACAGTCTTGAGTCTGGGGTTTGATTTTACCCTAATACATTAGCTGGCTACTATTTGCTAGAAGTGGCAGAAGTCAAGAGACTTCTGGGTCAGAGACAAAGGACTTTATTGCTCATAATACAACAGGTAGCATAAGCATCAGATTTGTTTGCATCAGTTCCCCTTGCCTCCCAAGTCTGACGTGAAGGGCTCAGGTGGATGCTTGCACAGGCCATAGGTCACATTACAGAAGAAGAATGCTGAGCTGCGGGAACCTGCCATGTCATCGTAGGCAGTAAGCAGGCTTGTTCTTTGTCCCAGAGGGAGACGTTACCTCATCCCTTGGGTTTCTTGCTGCAAACACAATCCTGAGAAATGGCCCAAGTAAAGAGCAGCCAAGTCCTTGAAATCTTGGCATACCCAGCAAGCTGGAAAGGACCACAAGAGACCTGTGAAGGAGAGTCTCCCAATATACAGTTCCTCCAAAAACCACTTAAACCTAGGGAAATCCTCAGAAGAGAAATTCATGCTCAAACACACACACACACACACACACACACACACACACACACACACACACACACACTGTGTGTGTGTGTGTGTGTGTGTGTGTGTGTGTGTGTGTGTATAACATATAAAATTCCAAGATGGAAAAGGAATCTGGCTATGGGTTTGCTCACCAGAAGCACAGGTTTGAGAATGGCTAGAAGGACCACATTTCCTTGAGTGGCAGTATCACATGAGGTTTAGGAACATTGACTCTGGAACCAAGACAGCGTGGGTTTGAATTCTTGCTCTGCTATTTTCTCGCTATTATACCCTTGGGCAAGTCATTTAACTTCTCTATGTCTCATTTCACTCATCTGTAAAATGGGGATAATAGAAGTACCTGCCTCATAAGGTTTTTGTGATTAAATAGGTAAAGCACTTAAGGCAGTGCATGACACACAGGAAGCATTCAGTAAACGCACTTCTCGTGCTGGTGTTTATTACTCTAGGCCACCTGACCAATTGTGGAATGATTACTTGCACTTCATCAGGTGGGGATAATGGTCTGCTGACCTGGAAACTCTGCCTCCAATATTTAAGTTATTCTGCTTTGGTGTTAGGACTAACCAAAATGTGAACTAGAGAGGTGGTGTAGGAGGCCAGGCATCCTCTGGTCTTCCTGTGCAAATGCCTTAATCAGAGTCTAGGTTTAGAAGTTTAAATGCTTTTAAGCGGTAAGGAGCTAGGGCAGGTCAGACCCTTCATGTCAGTATAGGATACAGATACTGTATGGAAGCACAGAACTACTTTCGAGGTGTTCTCATTGCTGAACTTAACTGCTTCTCTTTTGCAGTGAATGTGGTGGAGGCACTTCAGGAATTCTGGCAGATGAAGCAGTCCCGTGGGGCAGACTTGAAGAACGGGGCTCTGGTGGTTTATGAAATGGTTCCCTCCAACAGCCCTCCTTATGTCTGCTACGTCACTCTGCCCGGGGGAAGTTGCTTTGGGAGCTTCCAGGTAAGAGTTCCAAGGTGGCAGTAGCAAGGAGAAATGCTTAGGTGCTAGTGGTGGTTTTCTCCATCACTTTGGCCATTAAATCTCTGTCAGAAATCACATATTTGAGGACCTGAAACCAATTCTGGGCAGATCATTCTGATCAGCATCTGAGGCTCATTTAACTACAAAAGAGCCTCAGTGGCTTTTCTTTCAGCCTACGAAAACTCACACCCACTTTGAATTTGAGCAGTTATGAATGCGCCCTTAGTATATCCAGACTACCAGCACCTGCCCCATGTTCTAATCTGTCCAACTTCCTGCCATCTCTTTTTGAGAACACAGAGTAATATTCCTTATCCCAGTACTTTTTCATAGGCAAATTACTCAAGAAAGCAATGTTTGTGTTCTTTAAGAGGCCAAAGTGGAGGGATTATGTGTGGTGGAAATAGTCTTCATCTAAGAATTAGAAGATCCAAATTCTCATCCCCCCTGCCCGCCCCCCCCCCTTCCCGCCGCCAGCAGGGCAAGTCAGGTAAATTCTCTGGGCCTCAGTTTCCCCATCTATAAGATGAAGGAGATAGGTTAGATTATTTCTAAAGTCTTTTTAGTGCTAGCATTCTACAATTATACAAAAGAGCTGTGATATATGATGATGGAGACTGGTTGTTATTATAGGGCAAGAAGAAATTTGACTAGTGTGAATGTTATCATCAAAGATGGATTTTTTACATCGACCATAGGAAGGTAGCCTTCTGAGATGTCAATATAGAGTCTGAATAGGAATTTAGAGAAGATAATAGACATTTTGTTCTGTTCATAACCCTTAGACAAAGGTATAACCCCTGCTATGTGCCACCTTGAACTTCCCTTATCATGTTACTTATCATGACATATCATAATTATTTCACCTAGTGGATTATGCTCCATGGGGGTAGAGATTATGTCTGTCTTCTTTCTCAGTCAGTTTTAGATCTTTACCACCCACTCAGCACACAGCAAAGAGTAGACATTTAATAAATCTGTGGCATGAAACAGGGCCATTGCAGTTCAGTTCCTGCCTCAAACAGAAAAGTCCTGAAGAGGCTTCATTTCAAATAAGGTGACTAATTTTTTTCCCCTCAGAACCCCAACAATTTCAGAGAAATAAATATATGCTCAGGACGACTAATGTTTCTTCTTTCTCTCCTAGAGAATAAGGTCTCCCCTTCCTTCTCTCACCTCATCTTATTGTTAAATAAAGATTTGATAATTTTATGGTGATGCCCATAATTGGATCATTACAGTCATTTGATTTCTGTTATTTCCCCCCAAAGAACAGTACTATCTATCTTGGCCTGTTTTAGCTTGTGTCTTCTATACCCACTTTGGCAGGTGAAATTTCTCCTGGTGGTTTTCTTCATGGATGGATGATCTTTCAGGAACAATACCATACTATAGAATGAGCAGCAGCCTAGTGAACAGAGAAGTAGGAATGGAGAAATTGCAGAAGACAACTTAGGGTTAATGTACCAAGCTCCATATTCTGTCTCAGAGACACCTGTCAGCTAAAGAAAATCGGGAGTTATTGATATTAAGGTGGTTAAGTAGTGAACATATCCTGGTCTACTTTTAAAAGCCATAACATTACTTTCTTCCTTTCCTCTGACCCTAATCATAAATGACAGGAGACACAGGCCTTTGAGGCAGCCAGTGATGATGAATTATATAAACAAATACTATGGGGATTTGAGGTTGAGTGATTTAAGACTTCTGAAAATCAGCCTTGGGCTATGATACCTATGTTGGAGACAATGTAAAAAACATGAATTAACTTTTAATATTTTCTTGCTTTGTTCAGGTCAGCTTTCCTTCTCCTTGCTACCCCTCTCCTCCTTGCTTCCCCTGGGGGGAAAAAGACTACACATTCCTTCTTCAGACCTTGGGCTCTGCTCAGGGATAGCTCATTGACTCACTGCGTTATTGGGGGAACTGCCTGCTCACAGCCAAAAGTGAAGTCCAAGAATCCTGGATGGGCGCTTCTGGTAGAGACTAGAGGCCTCCTGTGCAGAAGCAACCTAGAGAAGACCTATTCTATGCCTAGCTTATCTAGAGGGATGAAAAGAAATCTTGCCTGTGCATGGAACAGGAGAGCAAGATACAAATTTCTAACAGGGGCCAGATTCTGGCTTTTGAGTAATTAATTCTGTTGACAGTTGAAACGGGCGTATTTTTTATATCCAGTGGTTATATGCTGACTTCAGCAGCCTTCCTCATTCTGCATTCAATTTGGTATGAGCTATAGCCGTCTCCAGTTCCTTAATGACTTCAGGATGTTGAATCAAAATTATGTTTCCAAATGCCTCAACCATTTTACAAAACAAACTTTGGAGGGTGTACTGCACAAACTGATTTTTCCAAAGACTACCCAAGTGTCTTCTATCCTAATGTTTCCCTCCCACTGTTCCTTCCTTTCTCTCTCAGACACACATATATACATATTTTCTCTCTCTCTGTCCTGCCTAGTTTTGCCCCACAAAAGCTGAGGCCCGGCGGAGTGCTGCAAAGATTGCACTGATGAATTCTGTGTTTAATGAACACCCTTCCCGAAGAATCACTGATGAGTTCATTGAGAAGAGTGTCTCTGAGGCCCTGGCATCTTTCAATGTAAGTTACAGGGAGTTCAAAGAAAAGAAAGTGGGGGATGGGAGAACTGGCTGGCTGGGAAGTCTTGTAAATCACTGGGAATCAGAGCGGGATTTCTTTTCTTTCCTGTATAGACAGGAATTTATTTTCTGTCGATCTTGCATATTACATGCTCCCTATGTCTCAATCACTGATTCTATGTGTATGTTTATGTTTTTGTTGGTATTTTGCCTCTTTCATTGTATCTCTTTGGTATCTAGAAACCTTTAATTCAAGATTTGTGGAATTTTAGAGATATTTCAAAATAAAACCTGAGCTTGAATTTTGCTTTTCCCAATTTTGGTTTAAGACCTTACTCCCTTCTTACTTCACTGTTCTTTTTTTTTTTTTTTTTTTTTTTTTTTAATTTTTATGACTTTTCTTATTGCCATTCATCTCTGTGACCTCTCCTATTAATAAAGAACACTTTATAATACAGTGTCTTAGTTTTTATTTTTTTCCTTTCCACGAATGGGGTGGGTAATTTTTTTACTCTCTTTCAAAAGAATGTTCCTTCAAATGATGATGATGATGATGATGATAATCACAGCTAATCCTAATTGAGTATTTACTTTGTGTCAGGGACTGTTCCAGGGGATTTATGTGTATTTTATGTCATTTGATCATCACCATAATGCTCTGAGATATAAGAACTATTAGTACCCCTGTTTTACAGATAAGGAAACTAAAAACATAGAAGTGAAATTTTGCCTGAAGGGATGTAGCTAGAAAGTGGTAGAGCCAAGACTGGAACCCAAGTTGACTCAGAATTTTCTAGCTTAGGTGTGCATCCTGGAAATGAACACTGCCTTCTCTCTTCCTTCCCGCAAGTTCACTGATAGGGTGATAGGGTGAAAGTCTGACCAATTTTCTGTTTCTGTTCTCTTTGAAGTTAAGATGTAATTACATATACTAAACCACTTCAGTTATCTGTTTGTGTATTTATTAGTGTTGAACACTTTAGATAATAAGTTGGTTTCCCTCTGTTACCCATCTGATTTCCTCCCATTTCTCTTTGCCCTGGTCAGAAGTATCTACAAGGAATAAAAACAATTTTTTATATTGATCAAAGCCAATTAAATTAAGAAAGTACACTTATCACTCTTAAGTCACCTAATATATTATAAAGTGAAACACTGGTTTGGATTATAGAAAGCAATGCTTATAAGCATGGACTCTGAATTCATCATTTTGAAATTATGGTTCTACTAGCTATGTGGCTTTGAGCAAGTTACTTAATCTAAGTCTCAATTTCCTCATCTGTAACAATTATACCTGTAGGATTACTGGATAGAAGAGAATATATTTAAGCACTTAGCACGTGTTACCTGTTTTGATGCCTTTGGATGCAAGTAATAGAAAAATCTTACTTCAAACTGACTTAAGGGAATACACCAAGAAAGGAAATTTACTCTCTAACATGACAGGAAGTCCAGAAGTAGAGAAGATTTCAAGGCTGGTTGATTCCATGGATCAAGAATGTCATCATCTACTAGCCAAATTCTTTCCATCTCTCCATTCAGCCATCCTCTAGATACTGTCTTTGTCCTTGAGCTGGCTCCCTTCAGATGCAAGGGTGCAAGATGACTACAGAATTTCAGATATTAAATACAGATGTAACCATATTCAAAGACAGAAAGACACCATCTTTCTTTCTCTCTTTCTTTCTTAAGTAGGTAGGCTCCACACCCAATGTGGGGCTTGAACTCAAGACCCTGAGATTGAGTTGCATGCTCTACCAACTGAGCCAGTCAGGTGCCCTGAGACCTTCTTTTAGTACCTCTTTAGTAGTAAGGAATCTTCTCCCAGAAACCCGCCAGTAGACCTCCCTTCTACTTCCTAATGGCCAGAATTCCCACCTTAAAACCAATTACAAGCAAAATGGGTTAGGATTTACCCACTGAAATTAGAGGATAAAATCACTCTTCCCTGAGGGAGATACATGGGGAGATGGTAGGTAGTAGAACAAGATTAAGGTTCTATAGTAAGGAAGAAGGAAACAGATGTCGGCTAAGTCACCAGCAGTGTCTACTACAAAGTGTTTAGGAAACAAATTGTTTTTATTCTCTGCCAATATTTCTATTTGCCTAACCCCTCAAAACTGAGAATTTAATAGATTGCTCATTAATTTCCCAGTGGAATTGCCATACTCCAAATCACATTGATTTCAGGGCACCTGGGTGGCTCAGTCAGTTGGGGGTCTGACTTCGGTTCAGGTCATGATCTCATGGCTTGTGAGTTCGAGCCCTGCCTCGGGCTCTGTGCTGACAGTTCAGAGCCTGGAGCCTGCTTCAGATTCTGTGTCTCCCTCTCTTTCTCTGCCCCTCCGCTGCTCATGCTCTGTCCAAGAGCAAGGCCTGGGATAGATGGGCTCCTCTGCCCGCAGCTTCTTCTGTTGTTGGCTGTACAGAGATAATCATTACTTTCTATGTACTATATCATGGAAAACTCTGGAGGTACTGAATAAGGTACCATATTGAATGATTATAGGCAACCATGAAACAAGTTAATTGCTTCAGGGCCCTAAATGCTAATAGTGAAGGTTACCTTTTTCCTTCCTCTCTGTAGCTTTTCTTTTTTAAATCCAAATTTTGTGTTCTTTGCTTCACCATGAAGATTAACTACTGGTTGGCATGATGCTTCTCATAAGCCACAAAATAATATGGGTTGATCTTGTGTGACTTCTTGTTGATTCTAGCAGAGTGAAAACAAATAAGCCAGCACATATGGTATACTTACTAAGCACATGGAATTATTATAATACATATACAGTACAGCCCCATGGAGAAGTGCCCCATAATAAACTGAATTTGGATATAACTTGACTGGCTCCTCACTTCTACCTAGTCCCCTTTCTCAAAGAGAGCAGAATCTTGGGAGGCGTGGAGCAGGGATGGTGGTGCAGAATGGGCTAGAAAGATCAGGCAACTTGTCAGGAAGTAGAAGGAGAAAGTTGGGTCCCTGTGTTCCCAGAAGTCTCCTGGTTTTATTTTCCTAGATCAGGCTGACAAAAAGGTCACCAAAAAAAAAAAAATAGCAGCTGCCCTTATTTTGGAAGTCCCAGCCAGCCCCAGAGTCTGGAATTATCCCCAGTAATACTAAACCGCCATCAAGTACCACTAAACCAAAGCCAGTACCAGAATGGATTTGGATTGTGTAACTGGATACCAAGTCTAGTATAATAATGTACCACATTTTATATAATTGGAGTTTTAAAACCACATTTATCCCTTTTTAAATAATTTCTTATTTAATTCTCAAAACAATCTTAGGAGATAGATCTGTGATTATTCCCATTTTACAGATGAGGAAACAGGAACAGAGAGGTTAAATGACTTCCCCAAGGCCTCAAGATTAGTAGGAGATCCAGTCTATACCGTATTGTTTGTTTGCATAGGCAATGAATCTTAGTTCTATCCCCACAGGGTCATGTAACCACTGGAACACACAAGCCAAATGTCTAAGAGGCTAAACTGCTACCCAGAATTTACTATGCTTTATGGCTCCTACTGTTTCCCTTGAAAATGCATTTGCCCAATTATCCTCTAGGCTAGTCCAATCCTGTGTGTTGGACTCATTCTGTTATTTTGGCTAAATCGGGGTTCTTCTCTATGTTTCAGTGTTCCCTCTTTGTAAGATAGGGAAAATCAGATTGACCTCTGTCACTTGAGTTAATATGTGTGATGACTTTGGAGTCTTCTAGGTCTATGCTGACCAGCAGAATAGCCACCAGCCACATGTAGCTGTTAAACACCTGATATGTGGCTAGTATGAATCGAGATGTGCTGTAAATGTGGAAGAGACTTCAGATTTTGAAACCCTGGTATAAGAAAAAGAATGTAAAAATTTCATGAAAACTTTGTATGCTAAGTATAGCTAAATTATATTTTGAATATATTAGCTTAAATAAAACATGCTACTTACATTAATTTTACCTGTTTATTTTTACTTTAACGTGGCAACTAGAAAATGTTACATTAGATTGGGGGCTTGCATTATATTTCTACAGGACAGTGCTGCTTGAGGTGATAATCCTGATTGAAAATCTATTTGTCTTTTCCTTTCCTCTGTTACAGGGCAACAGGGAGGAAGCTGACAACCCAAACACAGGGATTGGTGCCTTCCGATTCATGCTGGAATCCAACAAGGGCAAGTCAATGTTGGAGTTCCAGGTACTATGGCTCTCATAACATGGATCAACCTGCATTTATATTATATTATATTATATTATATTATATTATATTATATTAATTATATTTCCTTCTAATCCCTAACTCATTGATCATCAGTTGGAAGGGAAGGGAGAGAAGGTTAGAATATTTTTCAATATATAAATACCTTCCTTCCCTGAAGGGCACATCAGAGTTGGTATAAGAGATGCTTACGTAAATACATTCTGTAAAAGGTCCCCCATGTAATTGTGATGCAAACCCTCAATATAAATCACTGTTCTGGCACTTCATGTCTTCTTCCTCCAGGAACTAATGACAGTTTTTCAGCTGCTGCACTGGAATGGCAGCCTTAAGGCCATGAGGGAGAGACAGTGCTCTCGGCAGGTAAGAGACCCTGTCTGTGAGAGGAGTCTTGCAGAAGGACTATTTCGAGGTGGCTGTTATGTTAGACATAAGCAGGCCTATAGTTACCAGGTTGTGAATCCTGAAAGCCTCAAAGTACCCTCTTCATTCCTAACATTTTTCCTATTTAGATCTTAACTGTAGCTCTTTTGCCTGCCTTGCTTCCCCCACGGGGAAGTTTCCCTTAAGAATCTCCTTAAAGGACTTACGTGCTGACTTCAGTTAGGACTCCAAGGCTAAGAGTTCCTCATCCCATTGGGTCCATTTGGTATGAACCTTGACTTTGTCAGTAACCTTCATTTTCCTTTCCCCTTGCAGGAAGTGTTGGCTCATTATTCACACCGGGCCCTGGATGATGATATTCGCCATCAAATGGCATTGGACTGGGTGAGCCGGGAGCAGAGTGTGCCAGGGGCACTGTCTAGAGAGCTGGCCTCTACTGAGCGGGAGCTGGACGAAGCTCGGCTGGCAGGCAAGGAGCTGCGCTTCCACAAGGAGAAGAAAGATATTCTCCTGCTGGCCGCTGGGCAGTTGGGCAATATGCATTCCTCCAACTGCTAGGCGTCCATGCACATACTCCCCATCCTCTCCAGGCTCTTTTTGATAATGTCTTTTCTAAGACTTAGTATGATTTCTGTACATACTTTCTCAATTTTATACTTTAAAATATAGATATATATATGTATATGTATAAATTCTACACTCAGATCCCAATTTGCTGAGAGATCCCTTTTCTTCTAGTTTTTGGATGTAGTTTCCTTTGAAACATCCCCATTCCACTTTGTAAAAAGAGCAGGCTGTCTTCAGAGCTTTGTTGGTGCTTATACTCCCAGCTCTGTGTAGTCATTTCAATAGCACAAAATGATTGACAAAGTGTTCTTATAATCTAACAGGCAGTTTGAATAAGGTCTGTGTGCCCCACCCTCACCCTCAACCTCATTCCTGCTTTCTCTTGGACTCCAAACAGGGTACGAGTATGAAGGCTTTGGCTTGAGTTTATCTTGAGTTGGGCCTACTTAGTACTGAGCTGTTCCTCCAGTGACTAGACATTTCCTTGCCTAGACTCCCACCAACCGCTTCCCGCCACTCCCTTACTCCTCCTCTGCCTCCAAGTGGTACTTCATTTTGAGACTTCCTTTATTAATTTGGAAGGAAGTAGACAGCTGCTTTCTCATTGTTCAAATTATTCCTGAGAAACTTCCCAGGAAGAAGAGAGGAATTATAAACACAAAACTAGGTGTTTATCACCTAAGTTGCTTCTGGGGCATAGATACCATACTAGCTTCCCGGGTGTGTTCTTGCTCCAGAAGGGATCAGCATTGAAGCCTCTTCCAATATTCCCTCTTCACTCCTCTCTGCTCACCCAGCTTCACTGAGCCCTGTGTTTAAACCTTCCTGTCTGCAGAAATGGGTAGGAGGGAAAACATATTTCCCAACTCTGTCTCTTCCCTTCATGTTGCTCTTTGGAAACATTATTTGTCCTCTTTGGTGAGGGCCGTGTTCCTCTCTCTCCCACAAAGTTGCTGCTGTTTGCTACCTTTGATGTCCATAGATTCACAGTTGTTTTCTCTCTTTTCTTTCCTCTTCTTCCACGTTGGTTATTAGGGCAGGAGTTGATCAAGAAAATTAGTTGCAACTGGCATTATGGCACTTCCTAACTGGAACCCTGGGGAGACTGCGGGAGGGAAAAGAGACTACATGATCAACTGTGTTTTTAAGACTCTCCGCCTCCCACCCCCAATCTCTCTCCTGGGTGAAATAGGGGAGAAATGTCTGGAGTACAGCTAAAGCATTCCTCTTTGGGAGAATTTTTTATAGGTCTCTCAAAGATGTGTTTTCCCTTTGTTTCTATAAACTCCTTTATACTATATTATAGTTCAGTGCACTTTCTAAAATGTGCTTGGGACGTTTCCTGTTTCTGCAAAATTGGGCTTTCCATTCTATGATTATACACTTTGTTTTTAGAAATAGGTTAGGAAATAGGCCACAATTTGCTCTTTTGGATCAGACAGGGATAAGATGAAAATCAGCTTTTTTGCTTTTGAAATCATCTTGGTGATCAGTACATATGGGATCAGTGGTAAGGAATCTAGCAACTGTTTTAGTGCTTGAAAGGGACCTCCTGGAATTCTCCAAGTCCCATCTCTGTATACCACGAAGCACATGTAGGGTAGGAGTAGAGGCTCCTATGTTAAATAACAGGTATGTCTACCCAGTTTTTATTGATATTTATAATCCAGACATCATAAACCCTCATTTCTCCTATGCTCCTTTCTCTGAGAAGTGCGAAGGGGTGTGAGTTGTGGGAAGAACTTCTCCTTTGCACCTCCTGGATTATTTTTCTCAAGTAACAACCAGTTAAGATCCCAAAGAACTGGAGAAAAATTGTTCCCTGATCTGTCCACTTTCATTGTTAAAGATTTTACTTATCTTTTTACTACTTTCTATGTATTTTCTATGTATAATTTTATACAATTAAAAATAGATTTTTGTCTAGTGAGCCAGATTGACTCTTTCTTAAGACATATGTATCAGAGGAGCTCTAAAACGACCCTTTCTTTTATAAACAGACTAAAAGATAATTTTGATTAGTATTTTTTGGGTGGCAGAAATAAGATTGTACTGTTGGGGGAAGGCATTCTGCTTCCCCTTCAGACATTTGAGGAACCTGGATTTTGTCACTGACCCTTTCTTTTCAAGCTCTACCCATTTCCACTAGCGAACTCACTCACCATGGTGACTTCAACTCTATCTTATACACCATTCTCAATCTCTTTCACCCTTTTGAGCTTTTACATCTTTATTTCCATGACATCACCAACTGAATTTATCTTATTTTTAAAAATTTTTAAATGTTTATTTATTTTTGAAAGAGAGAGAGAGAGCAAGCAGGGGAGGGGCAGAGAGAGAGGGAGACACAGAATCCGAAGCAGGCTCCAGGCTCCGAGCTGTCAGCACAGAGCTGCATGTGGAGCTTGAACTCACAAGCAGTGAGATCATGACCTGAGCTGAAGTCGGTCGCTCAACCGACTGAGCCACCCAGGTGCCCCTCACCACCTGAATTTATGACACAAGCTCTCTGAAGTCACATATTCAAAATAAAAGCCATTTCATACATGCTCTTCTTTGACTCCCCAAATCTGTTATTAGGATTATTATCTACCCAGTTACTTAAATTAGAACCTTAGGTCCATTCTTTACCATGATCTAATCAGTCACTTGCTGTTGAGTTTACCTCCTATATAAACTTCCTAATCTGTCTTGTCCATATCCACTGCCTTAGTTCAGTCCTTTATCATCTCTGGGCTGGACCACTGCAATAGCTTCCTTACCAGCCTCTGCCTTCATTCTTAACATCCTCTCAACTACTGTCAGATTTCTTTCTAAAATACTTAGGAGTGCACCACTACCTTGCTTAAACCATCACTTAGCTATCCTTGTCCTTAACAGCATTCCCCGAAGTTTTATATGGGAACCCTTGGTATTACCTGAGATGATTTTAGGTGGTAGAGGGGCAAACATTTTTCATTTTTACTTATTTGATATTTTAATCTGAAACTGTAGTAGAAAAAAATACAGATTTTACATTTATGGCAGTGATATTTAAATTTAGTGCAAATTTGTTTAATTAAAAAGTCAGTCTACATAAGGAGAGACACTAATCAAGAAACAGCATGGGGGCTATTTACAGTTGTGAAAAATCATGAACACTCAAATACTTGAAGTACAGAAATTCTTGCCTACGGGATAAAATTTCAATATCCTTAGCATGGCATACATTTTGGCCCTAACCTGTACTTCTGGCTTTATTTCCTAGCCACACAGCATCAGGCAAACAATTTCTTGCCATTCTGATATTTGTTCATTCAATAAGCATGTATCAAATGTCTACTGTGAGCTAGACACTGGTCTAAACTTTGGGGATATCGTTGTAATTAAGGGTCTCTGCCATAAGGATTACACTCTAATGGGAATTCAGACAATAAACGAGTCAGAAAGTAAACAAGGTAGTAAGCTAGTTCTGTGAAGGACATAAACAAGAGTGAAGGACAGGAAAGTAGAGAAAGTAGTATTTTAGGGAGACCTAAAGGATGAAGTTGAATGAGCCATGTGAAGAGCTGGAATAAGAGCATCAGGAACAGAAAGTTGCAAAAGTCCTGAGGTGGGAAAGAGACAGCACAATTGAGGGAAAACGTAGGGAGGGCTTAATAAGAAGGCAGAATGGTAATGGAGGTCGTTGTAAATAGGCAGAGTAGGCAGTTCAAATTTTATTCCCAAGTGAAAAAGTCAAGGAAGGGTTTTGTTAGGGATATGACCAGCTGATTTTTTTAAGGATCACACTACCTACTGTGGAGAATGGATTAGTGTCTCCTATTCTCAGTACAGCTGCGTGGCCTGGAAAACTACCCAGCCTTAAAGGCCCAGTTCAAATGGAAGCCCTTCTTACTCCCAGTCCTATTAGAAACTTTCTTTGTACTGCCATTACACTTTGTCGTAGCAATTATCACTTTCATAATGTACTTATAAAGTGATTGTTGATAATGAGATTATTTTGCCTTGTATTGCCCACACTTTCTCTAATATTAAAGTCACATAATGGCTTGATTAAAAAATTAATAAATAAATGAATCTGCAGTCCACTATTGTTAAAGGTTTACATCAGGATTCCAGAATTTGGGGGCATTATGGGTTTTGCCTCAACTCCTAGGTTTGTTTGTTTTTTCAACGCCTAGGTTTTTAAACATGAAATACACGCACCATTCCCAAAGAGGTTAAAGCCCCCATTTTGTTTAAAGCCATGATTTTGTTTTGTTTTTTAATCCCCAGAGGTGGTGGGAAGAGTTTGAGAGTTTATCTTAAAAAAATTATAACAGGGGCGCCTGGGTGGCGCAGTTGGTTAAGCGTCCGACTTCAGCCAGGTCGCGATCTCGCGGTCCGTGAGTTCGAGCCCCGCGTCGGGCTCTGGGCTGATGGCTCAGAGCCTGGACCTGTTTCCGATTCTGTGTCTCCCTCTCTCTCTGCCCCTCGCCCGTTCATGCTCTGTCTCTCTCTGTCCCAAAAATAAATAAACGTTGAAAAAAAAATTAAAAAAAAATTATAACAACAAAAAAATTTTTATAAAGTTGACACCCGTGTCACCAATGCTAGTTCCCGGACAACTAGGTCTGTTAGTGTTAAGAGAAATTCGGTGCTGCAGTACGAGCCAGAAACAGCTTCAGTTCCCAGCATTATGGACTGAACTATTTTTAAAATGTTTCCATCACAGATCCAGCTGCTCTTCAGAGCAGGATACAGGTCTAGAAGTTTTGAGAGAAAAAACGTTCTTCAAACTTCCATTTGGTACGGAGTCCAAGGAGACGGTACACAATCCTCTAATAAAGAAATTCGGCTGTGCTTCGCTGGCAGTAGTATTTCTCCTCGGCTGCCCTACTTAATAGGGCACTGCCTGCAGCCACCTGTTACCTTGTCCCTTACAGTGCCACTCTGTTCAGCTGACCACTTGCTCAAGATGGCTACAGGAACACTTCCGGCATCTTCCCGAACAAGGCCCGCCTCCATTGCGTATTTTCGCTGCGCCGGGGGCGGGACTTAGACTTAGCTTTTGATTGGTCAACTTGACTAGCGACCTTTCCCCTCCGCGACAGTTTCCCGAGGTGCCTAGTGCCTGAGCGGCACGGACGAGAGTAAGAAGGGAGGCAAGATGGCGGACGTGCTGGATCTTCATGAGGCCGGGGGCGAGGATTTCGCCATGGATGAGGATGGGGACGGTGAGGACAGTGGAGGCTGCTGCGGGAAGCGGGGAAGGTGCGAGAGAAGGATGTAATAGGAAAACAATTCCTGCCCGGCAGGGAGGATGGGAGTCGGGGAACCAGGTTTCGGTTGGATTAGAGACTGCGCCCCCTTCGGGAGGAATGGGGGAGGGACCGGGAAGGGAATGGGACTGGAGGTGATGGGACTGCCTTCAGATGATGTTTTCGGAGACAGACTATTGTTATAAGTAACTGTTATCTTTGTTATTCATTCTTTCACTTCTGGGGCTCCAGAGAGCATCCACAAACTGAAAGAAAAGGCGAAGAAACGGAAGGGCCGCGGCTTTGGCTCCGGTGAGTGTTGTGCCGGGAAAATGGGTTTAGAGTGGCGACAGCTACGAGTTTCGGGGTCCCTATTCGGACTCATGGGGAACAGTGGGAGAAGAGATTTCCGGTGATCTCCTGTATGTTCTTTATAGAAGAAGGGTCTCGAGCGCGGATGCGTGAGGATTATGACAGCGTGGAGCAGGATGGTGATGAACCCGGACCACAGCGCTGTAAGTGAAATGTAGCCAGTAGGGCTCTGTGTTTGTAGTGAATTATGGACCAGTGAAATAAAACCAAGTAGGAATGGAGTCAGAGATAGCTTAACCAATCTCTGAAACCCGCACTCACTCCACTGTTGTGATCTTGTTTGAAGTTTTTCTCTGGTGTGCTCATTCTCCCTCCCTTCCCCAACAGCTGTTGAAGGCTGGATTCTGTTTGTCACTGGAGTACACGAGGAAGCCACTGAAGAAGACATCCATGACAAATTTGCAGAGTATGGAGAAATAAAAAACATCCACCTCAACTTGGACCGGCGTACAGGATACCTGAAGGTATCCTAAATAACAATCTATTGTTCTCTTCCCCCATAACCTTTGACAGCATTGGTAGTTGTCCATTGTGATTGGCCAAGAAATAAAATGAGGTTGGCAATTGATTTTGTTAGACACAGAAAAGAGACAGATAGAAACAGACATTTTGTACAGTACAGTTATATGGTGTACATTCATTGTTTAAAGTTTACATATTTTTCTATTTGAGTATGAGCCTAGATTTGAGGAATAAAATAGTGGTATTTGGTGGAATATGAAGGTTTTGATCTCTGTTTTTTCACTTGTCCTAGGGGTATACTCTAGTTGAGTATGAAACATACAAGGAGGCCCAGGCTGCTATGGAGGGACTCAATGGCCAGGATCTGATGGGACAGCCGATCAGTGTGGACTGGTGTTTTGTTCGGGGTCCACCCAAGGGCAAGAGGAGGTAAAGTGGAGAGGGCAAACTATCTTGGTGAAGGGAACATGAGCAAAACAGAATAAGGACATAGAATTATGTTCCTCTGATGGACTCTTCCTTTTCCCTAGAGGTGGCCGAAGACGCAGCAGGAGTCCAGACCGGAGGCGGCGCTGACTGGTCCTCTCTTGTCCAGATGTTCTCTCCAGAGATTCCTTGTGACCATACAGCCTTGGAGAAGTAGGGTTGGGGTGGAAATCCCCGTGTTTATATTTAACTCTCACTCTACTTGCTTAGTGGGTTGTGGGTTTTTTTTGAGTTATGAATAAATGTCCCATTTTTGTTTTGTACATTTAAAATTACTTTTCTGTTCTAACATTGCAAGCTCTGAAGAACTATTTACGGTAAGGCAGTATGGGTCACTGTGGAGATACTTCTAGGGACTCGATTCTGTGTGATTTTTTACATTAGATCTAGTCTTCAAGTTTCAGCTAGGGTCAAAGTAGAGAACACTGCTCGGTATTTCTTTTTCTTGGAAGCTAAGAGAGCACGGGCAGAAGTGAGGTGTTCTTGTGATATTAAAGAATAATGTTCTGTTTCTGTATACTCTGTCCTGGGCAGATGGATGTTACAGGAATGTCTCTTTTGTTTCTTCTGTCCTTGCTGCCACATTTGTTTGTACTTCCAGCTGTCTAAGGGCTTGAATCTCCTGTTGGGGCATTCTCTCAGAGCCTTTTTCCCTGGAGGAGTCTCTACTGTGTTCTTGGTGCCTTCAGCAGCCAAGGGTAAAGGCTCCATAGAGGAGAGGATCCAGAGGAACACTGAAGAGGCCAAAAAGGAAAAGGATGTGGCTGAGGCTGGGAGGGACTTCAGTTAGCATGATGGGGGAGAACCAGTACCACAGTTCTAGCAGGTAATAAGGTGTCCCAACAGAGGACAAACGTCAGCAAGACAACTAGGGCCAGTCCCAGGGCCCGCAGACGAACATGGGAACAATTGTCTAAGGAGCAGCAGAGGGCAAATTCACCGGCAGGGGTTGGGAATTTAGAAAATATATGCAATTTCAGAACCCCTCAGCTTCTGAGTTGAGTGTAGGGTGAATGGATGAGTGGCAGAGATCGTGAGCTGGAGCTCTCCCAATACAAGGAAGAAAATATGGCAAATAGGTAATGCTATAAACCCTCTTCCCTTCCCAAACTGGGACTATATGCTTCCCTCCTGTCCCCCCACCCCAAGGATTATGACAGACATGCTGGAGAAAAGGTTTTGATTGAGGTGCTGTGTTACATGAAGCTACTAAGTCTTCTTGAAGACTTGATGGTATCCAAGACTAAAGGAGAATACTGATCATCTTTCTCCTTACTCCGTACCCAGCTAACTCAACCCCAGAGGATAGCTAGAAGGTTGTTAGAGTTGAAGGCATTTGGCAAATACTTGCAGCATCAGGTGCTAGAGATATGGTTATGAAGTTACTTTTGGTAACAGCTATCAGATCAGTAAGTAAGGCTAGAGGCCATAGTTTTAAGGTATGGATTAGGGCCCGGGGATTGGAGTCTTATCGTGGTCCCCCTTCCTCATCGGGAACTGGACCCACTGAAGACGGTGAAGGTATAGCAGACGGTCATGGCAGTCCATGGCAGCAGAAAGAGGCAACAGAAGGTGAAGAGGTTATCGGTGGTCTCTTGCCATCGAGCCTTGAAACTGCCTTTGATGACACACTGGATGAAGGAGACTGGGCCAGCTTGGCGGACGGTGTGGAACAGGAACAGCTGGAGTGGAGTTTGAGGACTATTAGAACTGGTCCTCCTTCCCCCTTCCCACCACCAGTCACACTGTCTTCCCAGCATCCTTCGTTCTGTGCAGAGCTGTGCAGTGCTGAGTACTGGTTCATCCGTAGTGCCATATTTAAAAGGTTAGAATCTTGAAAATATTCCTTTCAGCTGTGGAGCTCATCAGTCAGTTCGTTAAATCCTGGGACTTAAAGAATCTTGCCTTCTCGAGTACTATCCTAATGTTGCACTTTGTAAAAGGGTATTTCTACCACATCAACATTTTTAGCCGAAATGATTTTTCTGATGTGTCTAATCAATTCTGTGGAAAAAGAAATTTTGTATAAAATGGGTGCTGCTAAAATTTCAGGCCATTTTGCAGCCACTAGGTGAAATGACCTTCAGTAATAGTGTTATGTACAATAACTATTAACAGTGAAAAAATGCTAAGTAATAAAATGTAACATTCTTCCAAATGCTATTGGCTGCCCTTCCCCCTTTTTTTTTTTTTTAATTTTTTTTTTTCAACGTTTTTTATTTATTTTTGGGACAGAGAGAGACAGAGCATGAACGGGGGAGGGGCAGAGAGAGAGGGAGACACAGAATCGGAAACAGGCTCCAGGCTCCGAGCCATCAGCCCAGAGCCTGACGCGGGGCTCGAACTCACGGACCGCGAGATCGTGACCTGGCTGAAGTCGGACGCTTAACCGACTGCGCCACCCAGGCGCCCCTGCCCTTCCCCCTTTTTGATAAATTGCTGAGGTTTTTATTTTAATCCATAAAGAGTATTTTTCAGTTTAGAGCTTCAGGATTAGTACCTTGGTTCAGGTAAGGCAGATTGAGTCACTGTTTGATAAAGCAAGTTCAGTGGGTGTCAGATTCCTGGGTCTAAGGCATTTGGGAAAGTGATTTCAGCAGGCATGAGGGACTTTTAGGAAAGATGAATAGTATCAGCCATAGACAATTTTATGAATGGCTTTGGGTTTGATCAGCTCCTCCGAGCTAGTTAGGGGAGTGGTCTTTCCTCTTTCCCTGTCTTGAGTCCATATATTTCTGGGGTTTTTTTGTTTGCTTGGTTTGTTTTGTTTTGTACCATGCCTAGCAAATTGTGAAAAGGGTTTAAAAATAGGCAAGCCTCCTGTACGAAGTTTGGTCCATAGTTCTAGGTCTGTTTTTCCTTTCCCGTATTTTATATGCAATTTACCACCTACTATAGAAACCTTCCTTTCAACTTGTGGAAACTTGAGCCTACAAAGATAATTTCTAACTACTCCAGTACTCCCTTGACCCACTTTTTTTTTTTTTTTTTTTTTTTTTTTTTTACAGACATATTAGTCCTTGAAGGCAGGACTGATATTTAAAAAATTTTTTTTTTTTCAACGTTTATTTATTTTTGGGACAGAGAGAGACAGAGCATGAACGGGGGAGGGGCAGAGAGGGAGGGAGACACAGAATCGGAAACAGGCTCCAGGCTCCGAGCCATCAGCCCAGAGCCTGACGCGGGGCTCGAACTCACGGACCGCGAGATCGTGACCTGGCTGAAGTCGGACGCTTAACCGACTGCGCCACCCAGGCGCCCCTAGGACTGATATTTTAAATACAACATATGGCGGGGGGGAGCACCTCGGTGGCTCAGTCGGTTGAGCGTCCGATTTCGGCTCAGGTCATGATCTCAGGGTTCGTGGGTTTGAGCCCCATGTTAGGCTCCATCCTGACAGCTCAGAGCCTGGAGCCTGCTTCAGATTCTGTTTTTCTGCTCTCTGCCCCTCCCCCACTCACACTGTGTCTCTTTCTCTCTCAAAACTAAATAAACATTAAAAAAAAAAACCCTACTTTTAAATAAATACATAAATAAATACAACATGTGGGCAATGCAGAATTTATACAAGAGGATACTAACTTGGAACCAAAAATACCACCTTTTGCACATGTATCATAATGTTAATCAGTTTGCCGTTGAACCAAATGGGGACTGCGGTTGTCAGAATGTCTGTTACAAAGGATGAAACTCCTATTTAATATCTTGTGGCCCACTGGTTTCAAGTGACTTAGACAAAGTGATATAGCTAGTAGTAGAGCCTAGACTCAGAAGAAACAAAACAATGCAATTAAAAAAAAAAAAAAAACAGGCTTCTAGGGGTGCCTGAGAGGCTCAGTTGGTTAAGCATCTGACTCTTGGTTTCGGCTCAGGTCATGATCTCATGGTTCCTAGGATTGAGCCCTGCATCTGACTCTGCCCAGACAATGCAGAGCCTGCTTGGGATTTTCTCTTTCTCTCTCTCTCTCTCTCGCTCTCTCGCTCTCTCTCGCTCTCTCGCTCTCTCGCTCTCTCTGCCCCTTCCCTGCTTCTGCTGTCTTTATCTCTCAAAATAAATAAACCTTAAAAAAAAAAAAAACAAAAAACAGGCTTCTAACTCCCAGTCCACATCTAAAATTTGTTTCATATAAAAAACTAAACTTTTACACTAAGGCAACAATGCTGCTTTTTAAAGCTCTGGGTAGCAGAGGTCCTGTTGCAACATATTGTTGGAAGCAATATTTTTTATCTTAGAACTATAGTCAGACTAACTTTTGGTAGTTACATTTCTTTTTTTTTTTTTTTTTTTTTAATTTTTTTTTTCAACGTTTTTTTAATTTATTTATGGGACAGACAGAGACAGAGCATGAACGGGGGAGGGGCAGAGAGAGAGGGAGACACAGAATCGGAAACAGGCTCCAGGCTCCGAGCCATCAGCCCAGAGCCTGACGCGGGGCTCGAACTCACGGACCGTGAGATCGTGACCTGGCTGAAGTCGGACGCTTAACCGACTGCGCCACCCAGGCGCCCCTGGTAGTTACATTTCTAATATTTGAGGATTTAGGGATCAGATTTTAAATCTGATTCTATAATACATTATCATTCCACAGCCCTTCCACATATAATCCTAATCCTGGTCTCCGAAATGCTGCTCTACTCCTTCCCCTCAGGGGGGGGTCTTAAAGGTTTTGGTCTTAAAGGAATTGCTTCATATTTCATTTTTTTCCCCTAGATTTCTAGTTCATTGTCAATATTTGAGATTTGATAACTGTATCCAAGTTCACATGCTCTGTTTTCTTTCTAGCGTTCTTTGCAGTTTTCACAATAAAGCTAGAATAAAAAATACAAATCTGATTATTTCACTCTCCACATTTTACCTTAGTGCCTCTCCACTCAGGATAAAGTACAAGCTTAGTATTTGTAATCGAGCTTTCCTTCCCATCCAGGCTCATTACCCATTTTCTAGCCCTCAACTTTAGCAGCAACCACTTTGAATTCCTTTGCCTTCCACCTCCCCACCATTCCCTGCTTTATTTAACTTGTTTAACACCTCTCTTAACAAGTCAAAAACAATCAGTTTTAATGTCTTTGAGAAGCTTTCCCTGACTGTCCAAAAGTGGTTTCGGACACCCTCATTGTTCTTTAGCTTCTCCGTATGCTTACCTTTAGCATGATGCTTGACTGCATACTGTACTACAATTGCATACTAATTTGTTTTCTGCACTAGTCTAAGTTTCTTGAAGGCAGGACTCTGCTGCTCAATCCTTGATAGAGCATTTGAGTGTACCTAGGAGTAATGCACATAATTTTTTAAATGGATGAGTAAATGTACTACAGAGTTTTACCCAAAGCCCCTGGCTTCACTGTCTTCTTTTTTTAATTTTTTTTTTTTTGTTAATGTTTGTTTATTTTTGAGAGAGAGATTGAGAGAGTACAAACGGGTAATGGCGGAGAGTGAGACCCAGAATCTGAAACAGGCTCCAGGCTCTGAGCTGTGAGCACAGAACCTGATGTAGGGCTCTATCCCATGGACTGAGAGAGCATGACCTAAGCCATAGTCGGATGCCCAACCAACTGAACCACCCAGGCGCCCCCACTGTCTTCTTTATAGACCCCCATATGTGTTTCAATCCCTAGAGTTTTCTGCAATAATCTCCTGAAGAAGGTGAAGCTGGGGAGATGCAAAAAGGTGGGAGCCAAGCATAGCAAAACAAAGCTGAAGAAGGAGTCATAGATACAGGTACTGCTTTTAAGAAGTAGGCTCTTAACAGAGATACAGATTAGCATGCAATGATCGGGTTTTTTTAAATGTTCATTTATTTTTGAGAGAGAGTTGAGCAGGGGAGAGACAGAGAGCCGGAGACACAGAGTCCAAAGCAGGCTCCATTCTCTGAGCTGTCAGCACAGAGCCTGATGCTGGGCTTGAATTCACGAACCACAAGATCATGACCTGAGCCAAAGTTGGGCACTTAACTGAGTGAGCCACCCAGGCGCCCCAACATGCAATGATCTTAATTGGCAAAACAACAGACTCCACTCTAAGGATTATTGGGTGACCACTGGCCAAGCACACGTCTTGACTCCAAAGGTTTATGTTGCATACCCAAATTCTTGTTCAGTCTAGCCTTGAGTCCCAAGTCACTCACCTGGGGCAAGGCAAGCAGGAAGCTAAGTCCTCAGGCTGTCTCCAGAAGTTTCCTTCCAGCTGAGTGGGGTCCATGCGGGTGGAGTACTGCTTCCTGGCGGTGGAGTCCAATGACCACAGGCAGGAAGGCTGCAGCATACATGGCCATTAGTTTCAGGAACATGAGTGTCCGACACGCAATGTCCCCGGCCAGCCATTGAACAGTGATATTCCAAGTGGCATCTAGGGGCCACAAAGGTGACAAGTCAGCAGCTGCTAATTGGGCAAAGAGTTGCACAGGGGAAGGATGGAGTTGGCTGGGTCGTGGCCGAGTCACTGACCACAGCATGGTCAGGTTCCCTACAGCCAAAGAAACAGTACAATGGTCAGTCCCACTCAGACCTTGGCTGCAGCTGAGAAGGTGAGGAGCTCTGATCCCACCACCTCTACTGATCCCGCCCAGACCTCCTCCTCCGCAGCTAACCCCCGAGGGGTGCCTTGCCTATAGACATGGTGGTCTGGAAGGGAAAGGGGTGAGGGGATGGAGGGTGAGTATGAAGAGGTTAGCTTCGTCCACTGAGTCTTCGCCCTTCTTATTAGGAAGGGTTAGCTGGTTAGTGCGAATTTCGTCCACTAAAGCCTCTGTCCCTGGAGACTCTCCATCTGTATTCTGGAGGTCACCGGCCAACCGTCAGGGTCCTGCGGGGAGCAGGGATCTGGTGCTAGCTTCTACTCCCATAGACTTCTTCAGCCTCTAGAGCCCTGGATTTGGCCGCAGCGTGCGTGCGTGTGTGTGTGTGTGTGTGTGCGCGCGCGCGTGCGTGCGTGTGTGTGTGTGTGTGTGTGCTGGGGGTGTTTTGGAAGCATCCCCGGGGAGGGGCAACCCTATCCCAGCCGCCGAGGCGACCTGGCATCTGCGCCTTCTCGCCCCGCCCCTGCTCTTGCAAGCCCCGCCCCCAGTCCAGATTATTTAAAGAAGAATGTGCCGCCTGAGACGTGCTTAGGAAACAGAGGCCACCACACACACAAAAACACGGCAGGTGTTGGCCCAGGACAAACGCTTCCCATTCTGAAATTCCGCTTCCGAGGCCGGCCCCACTCATTTTCTTTTCGGAGGATGTTTGTCCCTCGCGAGCAACCGTTGGCTCGTCCAGGAGGCGTGACTAGGGGCGGGAAGTGGGGCGGGCGCGGGGCTGCGGAGCCGGGACTGCCGCTGTCATGGACGCCTGGGTTCGCTTCAGTGCTCAGAGCCAGGCCCGGGAACGGCTGTGTAGGTGCGGCCCGAATAGGAATGGGGGTGGGGGCAGAAGAAGATCCTCGTGAGGCGAGGTCCGTTCACACTACGGGGGTCACAAAAGGTCAACTCGGGCTACGGGGGCCCGGACGGACAGCCAGGAGCAGATCTGAGCGGGCCGTGAGATGATTCGTTTCTGCTCACCGGAAGGATGGGGAAACTGAGGCACGAGTGGGCCAGCGGGGAGGCCGCGAAGGGTTGCCATGTCCACATAAGACCAACACTTTACTCACTGGGCGGTGGTGGCGTGAGGAGCATTCGCCCCGCGACGGAGAGCCAGACTCTGCCCCCAGAGCTGAGTGGCTCTCGTTCCCTTGTCCCCTCACCCTGCTGTTATCCGGGAACTCCTCTGCCTCCGCCCTGTCTTCCGGTCTCGATTCAGCTAGAGGGCCTTGAAATCTACCAGTTCACCTATTCTGAAGAATAATCTGCTCTCCGTCTGCCCCCCACTCCCTTACGTATCACATACATTCTCACACGGATGTGCTTGTGATGGATCCCCTGCTGCCTTCAGAGTCCCTTTCAGACTTCATCATGGTCAAACCTCTTATTTTCTCAACTCCAAGTGGTGTCCCTCAGCCCTTTCTAGTCTCCTTTTTATCCTTAAGCTTTTCCCTTCCCCTGCCCTGGAGGAGAAATGGTAAGATACGGGCGTATACAGGAGGACAGGGAATGGTCTCAAACTGGGAATAGGGAAGTCATTACTTGCCTCTTGGAAGACTTTTTGAGGGGTAGGTTAGGGAGGTCTCTCTACCTTACGTTGCCTGGCCTCTCCTCCAGGGCGGCTCAGTATGCCTGCTCCCTTCTTGGCCATGCACTACAAAAACATGGGGCCAGTCCTGAGTTACAGAAACAAATTCGACAACTGGAGAGTCATCTGAGTCTAGGAAGAAAGCGTAAGTAACTGTGCTTTTGCTTTTATTACTCCAACACTCTCTCCATCCCCAGCTATTCTCCCTCAGTCCCTCTTTCCTGTTCTTGACCTCCTCTGCCCATTCTTGCCCCTCCTTTGGCTCTGCAGTTATCCTCTGCAGGCCTCCTGATTGAGATCAGAGAAGAGGGGTAAGAGGCTAATGAAGGATTGGAGAGAATGGGGCAGGTCTGAGAACACCAAACTGGGACACGAGTTGATGAAAATTTGAAGAAAAAAGTTTTTTGAACTGATTTTCCTCTTTAAAAAAAAAAATGTTGTTCCTATCACTTCCTCCATTTTCACCTTCTTTTCTCTTTCTCTGTGCCTCACTCTCTCTTTGCCTCTACTTCCAAATCCTTGCTTTTCCTTGCTAATCCCCACAAGTTCTACGACTGGGTAACTCAGCAGATGCCCTTGAGTCAGCCAAACGAGCTGTGCACTTATCAGATGTTGTCCTGAGATTCTGCATCACTGTTAGTCACCTCAATCGAGCTTTGTACTTCGCCTGTGACAATGTCCTGTGGGCTGGAAAATCTGGACTAGCTCCCCGTGTGGATCAGGAGAAGTGGGCCCAGCGTTCATTCAGGTTTGATATCCTTTTATCCTACAAGACCTTTTGTATTCCCTGTACTGCCTGCCTTGCCTTTTGTGAAAGATCTTTCAGGGTCTTCCTAGAATATACACGTCTTGATCACTTGGCATCCGGTCTTCATTTAGATTTTAAACTATCAGAGGATAGTGAATGGAGGCAGATGGAAGGCAGATTTTTCCTCCATGATGATGCCTAAGATACTATATTGATTTCATTGTGCTTCTGTCTATACCACAGATTATGTCTTTCACTGCCTGCTCATTCATTCATTCTAAAAATATTTAGGAGGTGCTTCCTATGGGCTAAGGAATAAAGCAAAGAGGCAAGTACATATGGTTCCCACTCTCTTTATGCTCCTAGTCTAGTGGGGGGAGCCATATTAAGACAAATACCAAACCCAATATTTGTGGAAGTGTACAGAGTGTTATGAGATATATAACAAGGGGGGCCGATTTCAATTGAAAGGCTAAGGAAGAACTCTTTGAGAGAGTAATGTTTTAGTTTAGACTTGAAGTCTGAGTACAAGTTAGACAAAGCCAACAGTGGCAGGGAAGACCTTCTCAAACAGAAAATATCATATTCTAAGTCCTTAAACCAGGACATATTTTGTGGAATTAGAGAAATAGAAAGGAAGCCAGCATGATGAACAGTATCGAGTGAAGGGCGTACGTTTCAGCTGGAGATGTATGCAGGGGCCAGATCATTCGTGCAAGGCCTCTTAGGCAAGGGTAGGATTCTTTGGTTTCGTTTTGTTTAAATTTTATCCCAAGTACGATGGGTTCCGAACAGGGATGTGACATGATTCAAATTGTGTTTAAAGAAGATCTGTCTTGCTGCAATGTGGAAGGTGGATTGCGGTAGGGCAGAAGAGGAGATGTCCTAATATGGCCAAGAGATGATGTTGGCTTGGACTAAGGAGCTGGCGGGTAATGAAGGTGGAGAGAAATATGATTTGGGATTAAAATTATCTGTATACACATCATTTTATTTGTTTTTATTTTTGTTTCCTGTGATTCTGTTTGTTGTGTTATATAACGTTAGCATCTTTCCATCTCCATTTATGTCTTGCTTTTCTCCTCATGTTTATCAGTGATTTACAGCTATTACATGGCTTATAGTGTATGAAGGATGGGAGTGAAGGCATGGCTGGACTGTTATGGAAAAGCAACTCCCTAGAAGAGTTTATATGCCATGTTTATGCATTTCATTCGACAAATATTTATGGAGCTCTTACTGTGTGCCAGGCACTAGTCTAGACAAGGGTACAAGGGTAAAGATAAAAGGAGTCCCTGCTCCAGTGGAGCTTACATGGTAATGGGAGGAGACAAACATAAAGAGACAATAAATAAAAATATGAGTAGTTAAGTGCTGTGCAGGAAATTAAATTATGGTCGTGTGGTAGAGAGTAAAAGGCTCGCTACCTTAGAATGAGGAACTCTCTGAAAAGGTGCCATTTAAGCTCAGGCCTGAAGAGCAAGGAAGCACTAGCCAGGTGAAGATTTTGGAGGGAGAATATTCCGGGTGGATGGATGAGGCAGTATAAGGGTCCTAAAACAGGAACAAGCTTGATGAGATCAAAAGATAGAAAGAAACTAATATGGTTGGAGCATAGTGATTGAGGGCAAGAAACATTCAAGATGTTGTTCAAGAGGCAGGGTCAGACGTTGAGTTCTGAAAGCTTGCCTAAGGTGTCTAGAGTTCATCTTAAATGGGGCAGGAAGGAAACCATGGAAAGTTTTAAGAAGGGGAGTGATGAAATTAGATTGTTGGGGGCAGGGGGCAAGAGTGGCCATGGAGAGACCAGTTAAATGAGTAAAGTAGTAGTTCAAGCAAGAGGTGCCGATGGTTGAGACTGTGCTGGTAGCGTGTAAGGGAGAAAGATGGGGTTGGATTCAGGATGTGTTTTAGAGGTAGGGCAGTTATATTGAGCATAGACCAGTGTTGTCATAGTGGATTAAAAATCAAAAACAGACTGTTCGGTGTTTGTTTTCTAAGTAATCTCTATGCCCAACATAGGGCTGAGACTCACGACCCCAAGATCAAGAGTTGTATGCTCTACTGACTGAGCCAGCCAGGTGCCCCAGACATCGACTGTTCTTAAGGAATTGATAATCTAACACATTTAGCAAGTTGCTGAACACCTCTGGGCCTCCGTTTTTGTTTTTGTTTTGTTTGTTTTTTTAACAAAAGGATGGGATTTAAAAGATCTATAATGTGTCTGAGTTTCTGAAACAACTGAAGCTCATTCTCTCAAAACGTTTGCATTATTATAGTTCATGTCAAATGTGTGTGTGCTAATGGCTTGCCAAGTGGACAAGTGAGATTTGAGGTTGAATTTGGATGGTTTGATGATGCTCATGATGTTAAGCCAGGATCTTAAGGTACGCATAAACGCTGATTAGTTACAGAAAGCTGGGAAGACATTCTTAATAGTGGCTAATAGCACTTACTGCTGGTGTCCCAATGTATAATCCCTTTGCATTACGGGGGAAAAAAATGTTTACATGTTCTATTTGTTGGGCTTCGTGGCTACTGTCTGCCCTTACTGACTCTTCTTGCCTGTGTATCCCAGGTACTATCTGTTTTCCCTCATCATGAACTTGAGCCGTGATGCCTATGAGATTCGCCTACTGATGGAACAAGAGTCTTCAGCTTGTAGCCGGCGACTGAAGGGGTCTGGAGGAGGAGCCCCAGGAGGAATTGAAAATGCAGGACCTGGGGGTCCAGGGACTCCAGGAGGAGGCTTGCCTCATCTGGCTCTCAAGCTCCAGCTCCGAGTCCTACTCTTGGCTCGGATCCTTCGAGGTCATCCCCCACTTCTGCTGGATGTGGTCAGAAATGCCTGTGATCTCTTCATTCCACTGGACAAACTAGGCCTCTGGCGCTGTGGCCCTGGGACTGTGGGGCTTTGTGGCCTTGTGTCCTCCATTTTGTCTATTCTTACCCTAATCTGCCCTTGGCTAAGACTCAAGCCCTGATATTCTGGTACAAGATAAGGAGGGGATCTGAATTGGTAAGATGCAATCTTAGATCGTCCCCAGTATACCAGTCTCATTCTAATTCTCCTCCTCAGTTAAAGTGAAAATCCCAGGATTCAGGGGTAAGAGAGAGGAGCTTTGGGAAAGGTGAGGTGAGGAGAGGTGACTTATGAAGTCAACGGGGTGATTCTGATGTTCAGATCTTCCGGAGTTTTTGTTTTTTCCTCCTCCGGTGCAATGTCTGTGTCTCTCTTGACCCCTTTTACTTTGTCTCTTCTGAGTCTATTTAAGATTCCGTCTCTACATCTTTTTCTTTTTCTTTTTTTTTTTTTTACCTTCTCCGTTTGCTGTCCTGGGCATTTTAAGCAGCAGCAGAATTACTCTTTTTTGGTAAGGGGAGGTAGAAGGTGTGGTCTGTGAGGTTCTAACTGCCTTCATCTTTTTCCTCACAAAAGTGACTTGTAGCAGATTTTATCCCTTTCAAATGCCACCAGATCATAATTTTAAAGACTTTTGTCCCAGTGGACTCTCCCCTTACGCACCAGAGATGGTGCAATGGTTCTTCCTTCATGTCTACCTCACCGGCCTCCCTCATGACTTGGCCCTTCCCTCTGCTCACACCTGCAGATTTCCACTTACACTTTTATTTCAGGGCTTTGTTCCCTAGCCTGTTCCCACCCCTTCTTTGCCTATCCAGAATGATGCTGTGTCTGGCATCTTGCTGTAAATACTGTACAGTGATTCTGTGTAAATAGCTGTGGCCTGTGCCCACAATGGAGAGCAGGCCTTTCAGGTCAGCACATTAAAGATCAGTTTGCTCATCAATGTTTGGTCTGGTCCTGTGTGTTCTGTCATCTGAGGCCTCTAATTCCTGTTCCTGTGGTTTGGGTTTTCTGTGGGATTAGCCACTGGCATCCTCACCTAGACTTTCACTGAACACCTACACGATGCGGGGCATAATACTAAGGGATAGAGATCCAAAAAGCTCGGAAACTTCACGGTCCCAGCCTTAGAAGTTTATAGCCTCGTTGAGAAGAGGGGGTCTAATATTAAAGTAATTGTGCCAGTTCCATAAAGCATACCCCGTACCGGTTCATAGTTCCTGGTCCCTCCAAAAGCTGTGATGCCACAAGGCAACATAGGCTGAGTCACAAACAGTGAGACTGGCAAGGTTTGGTTTGTGGGCTGGCTGTGTTCACATGTTGGGACTCCTGGGTGGGAGGGGAAACGATATCGCTGTTACCAGTTCTCTCATTTTCCATTTCCCGGGGTGAGATAAATAAGGTTAAGAAGTAAAAAGTATCTGCCTCCCATGCCTACTGTCTATTCCAAACCCGAGGGAAGCATTACTGCCTGGCAACCACAAAGGATAGAAGAAAAAGGAAGAAAAATAAAGGGCAGAAAGTCCAGAATTGTGTTCTTTGGATAGTGACACGATGCCTCCAGGGGGCAGCACCAGGGCAGAGAAATAGGCTGAGATGGCTCGGTCCTTTCCTTGGTCTGGGGCTCCCCGGAGTTCCCCACCATCACTCCTCCCATTCCTTCCAATTTTATTTTTAGCTGCCAGTGGGAGGGGGCAGGATGGGAGGGAAAGTAAAGAAAACAGAAAAGGAGAGGGACAGAGGCACAGAGGACTTCTCACACGGAGAACAACCAGGCATGGGACTCGCCGACATCCTTCACCTGCTCTTGCCCGTGATGTTCCTGACAGGTGAGGGAGGTTAACTTCTTGGTTTCCGGTGGAAGTGGAATGGGTTGTTTGGCATTGGGACCTTTGGAGCTGACATCTTTGGGGGTTAGGGTGAGAGGTTAACACATTCTGCATTTCGTGTGTGTTTGTGTATGTGGTGGCGGGGGGCGGGGGCATTCCTTCTTAGGCCCACACATTATGAGCGCTTCGGTATTGAGACTGGCAGGGCCTTGTGTCAGCTCTGGGTCCAGTTGGCTAAAATATTTAAGCCCTGCAAGAGTAAGTGGTCCCAAAAGAAATATGATGTGACCTTCCACGTGGCTAATCTGATTCCTATTATCCTCCTGCCAACCTCCTTCTACCCGTGGTGGTCTCTGGAGCCTGAGGCATAAATGTGTGGTCAGAACTCTTGGTTTATCTAACCAGTGAGTTAGTTGCTGGTCATATGGCTCTGCCAGTTTCCTGGATGCAAAAAAACAAAAAAACAAACAAACAAAAAAACCTCACATAGAAAACACCTTTCTGAAAAGGAGCATGGTTTGAGACAGAGCTTACAGCCATGGGTGGTGGGGGTGACAGGGGTGGCCTGAGGGGGTTGCTTGAAAGGAAAAAGCAAGACCTAGTCAGGGAAGGACCATGGGAGGGACTGTAGGCCTGGAATTTTTCCTCACCAGTGCCCTGTAATCTTTGTTTCCTAAAATACCACCTCTGATTTCTTTAAATTTATTTTATTTTATTTTTAAGTAAACTCTGAGCCCAATGGGAGGCTTGAACTCACGACCCTGCTCTACTGACTGAGCCAGTCAGGCACCCCATTCTAGCTCTGATTTTAAAGGGATTGGGGTTGCAGGGAAGAATCAGCCAGGATATGAGTCAGGGGAGGGTCTTTAGAGTGGGCTGAAATTTAAGAAATACAGGTATGCAGGGGGCAGTTGGGGGGGGGTGAGTTAGAAAAGAAGCGGGCTGTGGGAAACTTTGGGGTGACGGGTCTCTTGGTAAGGATGGATGGCAAACCATACGTGTGGGCAGTCGAGTAGCCCCACCCAGTTAATTACCACTGAGGTTTTCAGAACTGGAATCAAGCAGAGACCTAGACGCCGGAGAAAGAGAGTGAGAGTGTGGCAACGACACTGGGAGTCAGAAAGAGACAGAAAGAGGAGAGACCTAGCCATGCAGTACTCCCTAGCCTCCTCTTGTCCTCCCTGAAGTCCTGGGTTTGGGGAGAATCTGGAAGGCATAGTTGTTCTGGGCTTCAGAAAGGCCCTCTCCCTCTTTGACTCTTACAGCTTGTGGGGGAGGATGTGTAGGGGGAATGATGTGGAAAAGAGGAACTTGACCCTTCCAGACATGTCTGTGAATGAGATTTCAGAGGTGGGAATGGAAATACAGCTGTGCACCAGCATGGCAGAGGGCCACAGGTTAGACATCTGGACCCAAATACCGGAAGGAGACCATCCTTGCTTGGAGTTCTGAGTACATGATGTTGACAGAGGCCAGGACAACTTCTGAGTAAGAAACAGGGATATAGACTGAGATATAAGTATTCCCTTTGCGCTTCTTTCTGGTTGTGCCTCTCTGGGCATTCATTAACCACTCTGACTGCTTCTGCCGCCCCCCCCCCCAGGTCTATGCTCCCCCTTTAACCTGGATGTACACCGCCCACGCGTGTTCTCAGGGCCACCCGAGGCTGAATTTGGATACAGTGTCTTGCAACATGTTGGGGGTGGACGTCGATGGTGAGGAAGAAACCAGAGGGTTTGGGACTGTGGTAGAGCTCTTAAAGGGGAGGCAAGGCGGATGGCAAGGCCACTGTTAGAAGTGGCTGGGGATCCAGGCTTGCTACACCCATGCATTTTCCCTCCAGCCTGTCTCAAAGGTCATGTTCACACAATGCTGATACTCGTGTCCTCCTCCCAGGATGCTGGTGGGTGCCCCCTGGGATGGGCCTTCAGGCGACAGAAGGGGGGACGTTTATCGCTGCCCCATAGGGGGCTCCCACAGTGCCCCATGTGCCAAGGGCCACTTGGGTAAGAAGATGCCTCGCTCTTCTACTCCTACCCCCTAACCTGCTACACTAATAGCTTTGACCCCTTATACCTCACCCTACCCCCATATCCCACACACTCCCTATCTTTGACTTGATCCTGATCTCATCCTCTCTCCTAATCACCCTAAACCCAAGCACCCCATGTGTGACCCCATGGTCTCATTCTCTTCCACCCCCTTCCAACCAGGTGACTATCCACTGGGAAATTCATCTCATCCTGCTATGAATATGCACCTCGGAATGTCTCTACTAGAGACAGACAATGATGGGGGATTCATGGTGAGCTAACGAAAGGGTGGTGGTGGGGTCTCTGAAGGATTTGGCAGAGAAAAGAGCAGTATGGTAAGGGGACCTAGTCTATCTGGAGGGGTCAAGAGGTTTAAAACCCTAGAAAGCAAGGAGGGGAATCCCAGGGAGTGGTTTCAGCGCCTCCTTTGACTAGGAGTGTGTGCTGAGAGAGCATTCCCAAGCCTGGGAGTAATATTTCTCCCAACTCTCCCCAGGCTTGTGCCCCTCTCTGGTCTCGTGCTTGTGGCTCCTCTGTCTTCAGCTCTGGGATATGTGCCCATGTGGATGCTTCGTTCCAGCCCCAGGGAAGCCTGGCACCCACTGCACAACGTGAGCCAGAAGAAGGGCCCGAAGGACTCAGTCCCCAGAACTGGGTGCAGGGTGGGAAAAAGATGGGTCAACACGGTTTGATGCTGGACAGGGGGCCTGCATCGCTTTCCTCGTTGCTACCTAATGTGCCTAAAGCTCCATGTTTCCTAATAGATTAGAATTCAGGGGGCGTCTGTGTGGCTCAGTCGGTTGGGTGTCCAACTTCGGCTCAGGTCATGATCTCACAGCCAGTGGGTTCGAGCCCCGTGTGGGGCTCTGTGCTGACAGCCCACAGCCTGGAGCCTTGCTTCGGATTCTGTGTCTCCCTCTCTGTCTCCCCCTTCCCTGCTCACACTCTGTCTCTCTCTCTCTCTTAAAAATACACATTGAAAAAAAAAATTAAAAAAAAAAAAAAAAGAGTTCAGACTCTTTGCCAGGGCATCAAGACTCCATGAACTGATCTAACCAATGTCAAAAAAAAAACCTCTCACTATACCCTCCACACCCTATGCCTTTGCCAGAGCATTTCCCTCCTCATTTTATTTGTCATCTATTTTTATACCTCCGTGTCCTTTTAAAGTGTTCTCCAGGCAAATGCTCTCCTCTCCTCAGACATCTTTCTATTGCTTACGTCTTTGATTCCCACAATCAGAACTGACCTCTTCTTCTCCCAAAGCATAGAGTGGTGCTCTGTTTCTACCTAGCACTTAATTCCCCTCCTTCTCTCCCTCCTCCTCTTTCTTCTCCTTCTCCTTCTCCCTTTCCTCTCCTCCTCCCCCCTCTCCCTCCTTCTTTTTCTACTTCTTCTTCTTTTAGTAAGTTGTATGTATGCCCGTGTCCTCTTTTATTCATTTCTGCATTTACCCAGGGCCTGGTATACTACCTTCCTTGCATGTTCGGAAGCGCCAAATAATTGTTTGAATGGAATGTGCCCTCCTGTGACTTCTTCCCTTGTTGCCTGCGTGCCCAATATCCTTCTACCCCTCTGTTCCCCATCAGCATACCCCTCTTCCTAGGCTGTCCCACCTACATGGATGTTGTCATCGTCTTGGATGGCTCCAACAGTATCTACCCCTGGTCTGAAGTTCAGACTTTCCTACGAAGACTGGTAGGGAGACTGTTTATTGACCCGGAGCAGATACAGGTAAGAGAAGGCAATGTGGATGGGCTTGGACAGGGAGAGACGGGGAGAGAAGGAGGTAAATGTAGGTACTGTCTTCAGTAGTATCCAAATGCCCATCTCCCTGCCCCCACATACTATCTTTTCCCTCAGCACACACATTCCATGTGAGTGCACGCTTTATTCTCAGGTGGGACTGGTACAGTATGGGGAGAGCCCTGTGCACGAGTGGTCCCTGGGAGATTTCCGAACCAAGGAGGAAGTGGTGAGGGCAGCCAGGAACCTGAGTCGGCGAGAGGGACGAGAAACAAAGACCGCCCAAGCAATCCTGGTGGCCTGGTGAGGCATTGGGAAGGGGAGCCTGGGAGGCCAAAGTGGGGAGGGCCTAGAAAGGTTAGGGGAGGGTTTGGAGTCCACTGTGTCCATCCCAAAATTTCTTGCATGCTTTTCTTTGTGTGCACTTTTGGGGAAGGCTAAGCTGACCATCACTGCATACCCTTCTCGTCACTCTCTTCAAAGTGTACGTCTGTGTCTTTCCAAATCCCTGATTTATGTTATTTATCTCCGTAGACAGAACTCTCTCTATCCCTGCCCTCCCGCTTTGATCTTGGCCCTCAGATTCTCCACCACTTATGTCCTTGCCCACTTGCCAAACATGATTCAGAACTCATCTCTGGGAAGACTTCCCTGTCCTGACCACTCTCCCTTATTCCACATTCTCTGGATATTTGTCCTCTCCCAAATGTAACTTTTGCTGAATGAATCTATGAACGAATGGCATTCATACTTATTTGCATTGAGGATATGCTGCTGCCCATGCTCTATGACATTCAAACATTTTAGCCCTTCCTGTGTGCCAGTCTCCACTGTCAGGGAGGTGGACTAAAAGGCAAGATGCCTGACCACAGTGAACTGCTGACAGTGGTGTGTGTGTGTGTGTGTGTGTGTGTGTCTGTCTGCATACACGTGATCACACCTCACTCTTTTCTCTCTCTTCTCAGCACAGAAGGATTCAGTCCATCCCGCGGGGGCCGGCCAGAGGCGGCTAGGCTGCTGGTTGTTGTCACTGACGGAGAGTCACATGATGGAGAGGAACTTCCTGCAGCCCTAAAGGCTTGTGAGGCTGGGAGAGTGACCCGCTATGGGATTGCGGTGAGAATCTACTCCAGATCTGGAAGGATGGAGGGGGGATGGTGACACCGAGGACGGGGAACTTCAAGAAGATAGGCATTAATGACTCCCCAAAGGCCAGCCTCTTCTTTTCCCTTCTTTCACTCTAGTCGGCTGTGTTGTGTACCAGCTGTAACACCTCACTCCCCACAGCTAACTGACCCCACCTTGCTCTCCTGACCCCAGGTCCTTGGCCACTACCTCCGGAGACAGCGAGACCCCAGCTCTTTCCTGCGGGAAATCAGAACTATTGCCAGTGATCCAGATGAGAGATTCTTCTTCAACGTCACAGATGAAGCTGTACTGACGGACATTGTGGACGCGCTGGGAGACCGGATTTTTGGGCTTGAGGGTAATGACTTCCCTGAAGAAATGGGGGACAGGGTAGGGAGGAGTTCTGGGTGTAGGCAGGGTTCTGGGGTGAGTTCAATGAGTCAAAGAAATGTCTTTCCTGATATTGCCTTGATATTTTCTCATGCTCAAGGGTCCCGTGGAGAAAACGAAAGCTCTTTTGGGCTGGAAATGTCTCAGATTGGTTTCTCTACTCATCGGTTGAAGGTTGGACAGACTCTGACCCCTCTCAACATCTGACTCCTCTCCACCTCAGACTCAGGCAACTTCAACCCAGAGCTCTTCTAGATTCTTCCTTTAACCAATGTCCATACCGACCTTCCCATGCCTTCCAACTGCCCCCAGCATAGTCTTAGTGACCCTCTCACTCCTGGAGTTTTTACTCTTTATTTCCTGTTGTCTTTTTAAGCGACCCCATCTGTTTCTGCCATACAGGATGGGATTCTCTTTGGAATGGTGGGGGCCTATGACTGGGGGGGCTCTGTGTTATGGCTTGAGGAAGGTCACCGCCTTTTCCCCCCACGGACGGCCCTGGAAGATGAGTTCCCCCCTGCTTTGCAGAACCATGCAGCCTACTTAGGTAAGTAGCAGAGGGTTGCAGGGAATTAGGGGGTGAGGAGGAACTGTTTCCCCAGTGGGGGGGTATGAGAGCAGTTTCTCACCAATCTGCTACTTTCCTTGGGACCTTGTCCTGTGCCTTTAGGGACCCCTCCTACTCTGACCCCATCTTTTTTCCCTTTCACCCGATTCCCTGCCCACTTCTAGGTTACTCTGTTTCCTCCATGCTTTTGCGGGGTGGACGCCGCCTCTTTCTCTCAGGGGCTCCTCGGTTTAGACATAGAGGAAAGGTCATCGCCTTCCAGCTTAAGAGAGATGGGGCTGTGAGGGTTGCCCAGAGCCTCCAGGGGGAGCAGGTAGGGCATCCAAGAGAGGGTGGGACGCTTGGATCCTGAGGGGCCTTCAGGCTGTGGGGGAGGAATGGGAAGGACCAAGAGAGGATCCTGAAAAATCTTTGCTGAGTTCTGGTTGGCGGAGTCTGTCAGGGGTGTGAGAACCACGCTGGCAGGCTGGCCGATGCTTCTCACTTGTCCACAATCACCTTCCTTTTTCCCTGGGGTCACCGCTCCCCGCCACTCCCCAGATTGGCTCCTACTTTGGCAGTGAGCTCTGTCCACTGGATACGGACGGGGATGGAACAACCAATGTCTTACTTGTGGCTGCCCCCATGTTCCTGGGACCCCAGAACAAGGAGACGGGCCGTGTTTATGTGTATCTTGTGGGTCAGGTGAGACTTGCTGGGGTCTGTGGTGGGGGCGGTGGAGGGAAGGAGGGAGGGAAGGCACATATGTTCACGGGCTGGCTGAGAGGTTGGGGCCACCAGATCAGCGTCTTCTGTCTTCTCCCCTCCACCAGCAGTCCTTGCTGACACTCCAGGGAACACTTCAGCCAGAACCCCCCCAGGATGCTCGGTTTGGCTTTGCCATGGGTGCCCTTCCTGATCTGAACCAAGATGGTTTTGCTGATGTGGCTGTGGGGGCGCCCCTGGAGGACGGACACCATGGAGCACTGTACCTGTATCATGGTGCCCAGAGTGGGATCAGGCCCCGTCCCGCCCAGGTCAGGAGCGTGCAGAGAAAGCAGGGGCATGGGTGGGAGGAAGGAGAAGGGGGGTGTGCTCCTTGTTCATCATTGTTTCCCTGGCCTTGAGACCCAAACTGGACAAGTGCTTTTTTATCAGTAGTCAAAAAGGTGAGGCGGTAGGGTAGGGTACAGGTTGCTGTACTAGGGACTCCTAAGTACAGACTAGTGTCTCTTATTCCTTCTTATTCTCTTACCCCTTGTTGTGTGCTGGGTGGGTGGCCGGGGTCACCAGGCGTGAGAGTCCCTGCTCAGTCTCCCCTCTCTTCCTCTCAGAGGATTGCTGCTATCTCCATGCCACAGGCCCTCAGCTACTTCGGCCGGAGTGTGGATGGCCGGCTGGATCTGGATGGAGATGACCTGGTAGATGTGGCTGTGGGTGCCCAAGGGGCAGCCGTTTTGCTTAGGTGAGCAGTCCTAGCTCAGGAGGTTGTGGACAACATAACCTAACTGATAAAAGCAAAGGCTTGTGGGGGTGCCTGGGTGGCTCGATCGGTTAAGCAACCGACTTTGGCTCAGGTCATGATCTCACGGTTCGTGCGTTTGAGCCCCGCATCAGGCTCTGTGCTGACAGCTCGGAGCCTGGAGCTGCTTCAGATTCTGTGTCTCCCTCTCTCTCTGCCCCTCCCCCACTCATGCTCTGTCTCTCTCTCTCTCTCTCTCTCTCTCTCTCAAAAATAAATAAACATTAAAAAAAATTTTTAAACGGGAATAAGAACAGAATCTACCTCATAGGTTTGTTGTGAAAGTTAAATGCAATAATCATGAAAGATCTTAACACAGTGCCTAGCACATGGCAAGTGCTTATTCAGTGTTAGCTATTATCTTTCTGCCTGAAGGTTCCGGCGGGGAGGTGACACGTGTACGTACATCTAGCCTCTCATTCTTTCCTTTGACCTCTGGGAGGCAAGCACTGGGGATCACCTTTCTCCAAGGGCTTTCCTCTTACTGCTAGAATTTCTTGATCCCAGCTCCCGGCCCATTGTCCACCTGGCCCCCTCCCTGGAGGTGACCCCTCCGGCCATCAGTGTGGTTCAGAGGGACTGCAGCCGACGAGGCCAGGAGGCAGCCTGCCTGTCTGCAGCCCTTTGCTTCCGAGTGACCTCTCGCACCCCTGGCCTCTGGGATCGCCGATTCTGTGAGTGACTGGAGCGTCCTAAGTAACCCTTAAGCCCACCTGCCTTGGTCCCTGGACCCCTCTCCACCCTCGCTCCTGCCTGCCCCATCCAGATTTGCGGTTCACAGCGTCACTGGACGAGTGGACCACAGGGGCTCGTGCTGTGTTTGACGGCTCAGGCCAGAGGCTGTCCCCTCGGAGGCTCCGGCTCAGTGTTGGGAACGTCACTTGTGAGCAGCTGCGCTTCCACGTGCTGGTGAGGATGGGCAGGAAGACAGGACAGACTCTGCAAATATTTTACCATGTTCTGGTATTAAAGTGGTTTGAACTCTTTGGAAAAAATGGCATAACATTAAGTACCAAGATTTCAAATTCCCAAATTAGAAACAAGATTTTTAAGTCAGGAGGAAATTTAGTAAAAATTCAAGGATAAAAGGAAAGGTTAATAGAAAAACAAAAATATTGTAAAAAATAGGATTTCCCCTGCTACCCCAAGGTAGGTTAAAAAAAAAAAAATGCGACCAACCCCCTCCCCACTCCCAGTATTTCTCTTAGAAAAGTCACCCAACCCTGAATACAGGGTCTCACACACAACGACAAATAGCTTGATTTGCAGATCAGCCTCTGGGATCTTATACTGGCCCCAGTTAGAGGAAGGAAGGAAGGAAGGAAGGAAGGAAGGAAGGAAGGAAGGGGAGAGAGAGAGAGAAAGAAAGAAAAAGAAGAAAGAAAGAAAGAAAGAAAGAAAGAAAGAAAGAAAGAAAGAAAGAAAGAAATTATGTAGTTAGAGATCCATAAATACTGGCATCCAAACGAATGAAAACATCCCGGCTTTGGTATGGCTACGGAAATCTGGAAACTGTTCAAGAGGACACTGGCTTTGGGAGAGAGGGAGTCAGGTGGTGGGGAAGGCAACACAAAGGCTCTAAGCATAGGTAAAATAAATAATTGGGACGCATCCATAGCAAGCACCGTGTATAATACTGAGGCAGGTGCCTCAAACAAAATACACATATAGGTTCTTGATCCGAATAACACAAGTGCAGGTTCTTGATCAGATTCACGCACATACAGGTTCTTGTTAAGAGTTGTCTAGTTGTCTAGTTGGCTCTGTGTCGGGGCCTGGGAGTGAGGGGCAGGCTGGCTGGAGGAGGAATTTCTGCTGGGTCTGGCAAGAAAGCCAGAGCTGAAGCTGGGACAGTGAGGAAGTTCAGACTCTGGAGGCAGGCTGATCTGGGTTTGAAGCCTCACTCTGCTGGTCACCACTCGTGAACTCTGGCAGGTCACATAACCTGCACCCCACAGGTTCCCTGCTTACCCGAAAGGAGGAGATACTAATAATAACTACAGTGTGGGAGTTGTACTGGAATTAAAGGTAATAGTGCTGATAAAGCCTCAGGACAGTACCCAGCACATAGAAGGTGTTCGGTAATTGATCACTGTAACAATCACATTCTTATGGGGACCTGGGCTGTACCCCTAACCTCTGGCTCCCCATAATCCTTGATTCTGATTTTCCTTAGGATACCTCAGATTACCTCCGGCCAGTGGCCTTGACTGTGACCTTTGCATTGGACAACACCACGAAGCCAGGACCTGTGCTGGATGAGGGCTCACCCACCTCTATACGAAAGCTGGTCAGCGATGCCAAGCCCTGCCCTGCCCCTGGGTCCCAGTACTGCCCTTCTCAGTGAATTCAAGAGACACGGAGGGCCGAGACCTAATTTCACAGCCACATCTGACCCGGGCACCTGCTCTTTTCTTTTCCCTTTCCCCCTAATTCCATGCTTTTCTGCTTGCCTTCCTATCAGGCCTCAGCCCCTTCTCTCCCCTCTAGGTTCCCTTCTCTAAGGACTGTGGCCCTGACAATGAATGTGTCACAGATCTGGTGCTTCGTGCTGATATGGACATCAGAGGCTCCAGGTGGGATGGATGTGAACTGGCCAAACCAGGGTGACCTGAGACAGACCAGAAGGAGCTTGAAGGGAGCTGGAGGGTTGTTTCTTGCCCAGAAGAGTAGAAGTGATGCCTTTGGTAGGTTTTCAACTCCTGGGCTCTCCCTTATCCACCCCTCCTAGGAAGGACCCTTTCGTGGTTCGAGGAGGTCGGCAGAAAGTGCTAGTATCAGCAACTCTGGAGAACAGGAAGGAAAATGCCTACAACACTAGCCTGAACCTGAGCTTCTCTAGAAACCTCCACCTGGCCAGTTTCACACCTCAGGTACCTGGGGGAGGAGATTTGGGAGGAGTCAGGGAAGGAGGGGGAGGAAGATTGGGGTATTGGCCTAGGCTGCAAAAGGCTCTGGAGAAAGGCTCGGTGTTGAGAGGCTGTGGGCAGGAGACACTTGACGGCTTCAGCTCCAGCCCCCGCCACATTCCTCTGCCCTCAGAGGGACAGCCCCGTGAAGGTGGAATGCACAGCCCCTTCCCCTCATGTCCGGCTCTGCAGTGTGGGGCACCCTGTCTTTCAGGCTGGAGCCAAGGTGAGTAGGGGCCCAGGATGAGAAAGGGGTTCTGAGAGAACAGGGGCTGGAACCTGCGGGTCCTGGGAGTTTAGGGAAGGAGGCCCACGAGGCCTCCTGTTCTTCTGTGCTGGCCCCATCAAGAGGACCATGCCCTGACCCCAAACCACCTGCCTCCAGGTGACCTTTCTGCTGGAGTTCGAGTTTAGTTGCTCTTTCCTCCTGAGCCAGGTCCTCGTGAGGCTGACTGCCACCAGGTGGGAACAAGGGGAGCTTCCTCCCAGCCTCTCCTGTGGAGTCTTGCAGGGGGAGGGGGTTGGTGGAAACAGCAGTGACTCGTCTCCTCCAGAGTGGGGTGTCTTTGAGTGGGCTGGGACGTGAGCCTCTCCCCCAACCCTACAGCAACAGCCTGGAGAGAAACGGGACCCTTCAAGATAACACAGCCCAGACCTCAGCCTACATTCATTACGAGCCCCGCCTCCTGTTCTCCAGGTATGGCTCAGCTCCCCACTAGGACCCCGTCCGTCCTGACCCCAGACCCCTACTCTGTGTTTTCTCCATTTCCTTCCATGTGTTTCAGTGTTTTCCCCAAATGCAAACCCTTGGGGCTGCTCCATCTTTTTGCCCTGAATCCCACTCAAGTCGAACCTTTTGAGCATCTTACTTTCCTAGGTATAGGGCTTGGCTCTAGGCCCTAGGGATTGGAGCTGGGGCGAAGGGTAGGGGGTGCAACCATAAAGTTTGTACCAGGTCTACGTCACATTCCATTTCTGTCTTCTTTATGTACCCCCATCCCTTTATCCACGTGCTGGCCCTGCCTTCCCTGAATCCATGTCTGTGTGCTGATCATGTGCCCCTGTGTCTGTGTCATGGCTGTGACCCTGTGCTTCCTGACTCGGTGTCCACGCAGTGAGTCCACTCTGCACCGCTATGAGGTTCACCCATATGGGCCCCTCCCAGTGGGTCCCGAATTCAAAACCACTCTTAGGGTGAGAAGCTGGAGGGGCCTTGGCATGAGCAGGGGGAGGGGGAGGAGTGCTGGGCAAAGGAGGGAAGAGTCTCTCTTCGATTTCCAGTGGCATCTAGGGTGAAGAGGAACAGATGAGGAAAGGTCTTCTGTGTCCCACCTCTTCCCACTTCCAATCCTCCTCTTAGGTTCAGAACCTTGGCTGCTACGTGGTCAGTGGCCTCATCATCTCAGCCCTCCTTCCAGCTGTGGCCCATGGGGGCAATTACTTCCTGTCATTGTCTCAGTTCATCACCAACAATGTGAGTCCAGGCTAAGGGTGCATGGAACCCTGCCACCTTGATCTGGTGAACTTACCCAGCTCCTTCTCTGTTGGGGTCACTGCCATCAGGGCTCCTCTCTCTGGGAGGCCTTTCTTTTACACATGTGCCTTCTTTGGGGGAGAAAGAGAGGGATTGCCCAGGGAAGAACCACGGAGCATGGGTAGCATGCTCCTGGCCACCCTGGAGTGGCTGGCCTCTCACCATCAAGAGGGTGGCTCAACTTGCATCTCCCTCTAGGCAAGTTGCACAGTACAGAACCTGACCGAGCCCCCAGGACCCCTTGTGCACCCCGAGGAGTTTCATCACACAAACAGACTGGTATGGCTCACAAGAAGGTGAAGAAGGTGTCCAGAATGGGAATGCAGTGGGGAGCGGTAGTGTTTGGAGCCTTGGGACGGGGGCGGAGCCTGGAGTGGGGAGCAAGGGATTTTTCCATCCCAAGATCCTGATCTGTCTCTCTCTTCTGGAAGAATGGGAGCAACACTCGGTGTCAAGTCGTGAGGTGCCATCTTGGGCGGCTGGCAAAGGGGACTGAGGTCTCTGTTGGACTACTGAGGCTGGTTCACAATGAGTTTTTCCGGAGGGTAAATCTTTTCTTCTATTTTCCTCTTCCGCTACGGCCTGGAACTTCAGCATAGGTTTTGGAATTGACTCATGTTCAAGTTCCAACTTTGCCTCCTACTAGCTTATTGGACCTTGAGCAAGTTATTTAATCTCCCTGATTCTTACTCTTTCTCTCTAAAATGGGGAAGATAATACCTACTTCATGAGGTTGTAAGGAACAAATGAATGAGATGGACTCATTAAAGCTAGTTATTCTCCTTGTATTTTCCTGTTTATCATCCCTTAGTGCTCTATCAATAATCAACATTTATAGGATACCTAAATTCAATCAACTAATAATCCACCATGTGCCTACTATATAAAAGGACCTGTATTTGGCAGACACTGAGGAGAATATCCCCAACATTTGTCACCATGCCTTACTCATTATAGCGACTTAATACATTTCTGTTAAATGCATGAATAAACAGTTGATTATTACATGCCTGATATGTATTGGCGGGTAATGGAAGGCAAGATCATATAGCCGAAAGTGATCTAGGTTATGCAAGTTCTCTAAAGCTGGGGAGATGAAGTTGAACTTAATATGATAGACAGTCAGGAGTCAGTGTGAGTTTCTGAGCATGGAAATGGCACCTTAATTATAACAGCTATGTGGTACTAAGGGCTATCTACTTTGAATAGCACACGGCATATTTTATAGGAAAGTTATGTTGGAGACACCATCCTTCCCTAAGTCTGATTCTCTCTTTATTGCTCTTTGGTATCCTTTTTTCATTCATTTACTTTTTTTTTTTTCAATAAAGATTTATTGAGAAACCAGTATGTACTTAGCACGGTGCTAGGCACTAGGCACTGGAGACATCTAAATTTATAGGACACACACACAAAATAAATCAATAAATTTATAGGACACTGCTCTTGACCTTGAGGATCTTACAGTCCAGTGGTGAAAGAGAAGCAAAGAGAATATTATGACCTAATCCAGGCTGATAGGGGTTAGGAGGAAATACCTCCCTAATTCCAAGAGGGGTTGACCTCTAAACTTCAACCTAAAGGAGGGCTAGGGGTTAGCCAAAGGAAGGGGAGTTAACTAATATTGGGTAGAGCCAACACCATATATGAAGGACCAGAGGCTTTCCATCTGTTACCCTTCCTCTCTCTCTCCATTGGTCTCCAACCTTTTCTTCTGGTCTGGAAGGCACCGGAAGTTGTACCTACTGGCCTCATCTTTGCCATTGGGGTTCCAAGAGCCACACCACCTGATGATGGCTCCCTTTGTCTTCCCATCCACTTGCGCCACAGGCCAAATTCAAGTCCCTGACGGTGGTCAGCACCTTTGAGCTGGGAGCTAAGGAGGGCAGTGTCCTACAGCTGCCTGAAGCCTCTCGTTGGAGTGAGGTGGGACTGGAGCCGGAGCCCGAGAGCTGTGCAAAGAGTGAGGGTGGGGTTGGCAGAAGGGCGCGGGGGGAGGGGGGACTTTTTCATAACTGAGACCATCCTCATTAGGCAGCAGCTGAAGTGTCACAAGTGATCGATCAGGAGGCGGGGGTCCCACTGCCTTTATTCCTGCCTCAGTTTCTTTCTTTTTATTCTTTCATTTCGAGGTTTTGCTATCATGTGGGTGAGCCTAGCTGGGAAAAAGGGCACAAGTGTGAAACAAGTCTCCTTCCCCTACAGAGCCTGCTGGAGGTGATTCAGACCCGCCCTGTCCTCATCTCCCTGTGGCTTCTCATTGGCAGTGTCCTGGGAGGGCTGCTCTTGCTTGCTCTCCTTGTCTTCTGCCTTTGGAAGGTAGGCACTGCCTCAGTGGGAGTAGGGGGTGTGATGCCCACGAGTTGAGGGCTCCCTGATTATAGCAGGGAGAACCGGGTTTGTGATGGGCCGCTAAGCAGGCTGTGGGTGTCCTGCTGGGAGCTCTTTCACTATACTCCACAAATGTTGGTTGAATTAAGCTAAGCCAAATAAAATAAATCAGAATCTCATTTTTGGAAGCAAAACAGAAGTGAAGACTTCAGATATGTCTGAGGGCTGTTGGCAAGATGTCCAGGCAGGACATTTGGCGATGACTCTTATCTCTTCCTCTACAGCTTGGCTTCTTTGCCCGTAAGAAAATCCCTGAGGAAGAAAAAAGAGAAGAGAAATTGGAGCAATGAATGTAGAATAAAGCCCTAGAAAGTCCTCCTTGGCGGCTTCTCCAAAAGACTTGCATAAGAGCTGAGGTTTGGGGGCTCGGACAAGAAGAAGCTTCTAGACTGTCTCCCCAGACCTGCAGCCTGACTTGACTTTTGAGTCATGAGGATGCTGCTGGCAAGAGATGAGGCCTTACCTCAGACCAGAGGGGCTGACACCAAAACCAGGAACACTCTCACCCTGTGCTTCCCTCACCATCCCGGTTCCACGGCCAACACCGGGGCCTTGGTTTGGGGCCCCATTTCCCTTATCCCAGGAATCAAGAATTTTTCGCCTATGGACCCTGACTCCTTTCAGATTCCCCCTATATCCTGCCTCAAAATTGGAGAAGATGGGGGCCATTTTCCTCCATTCCCCTGCCTCTCACCTTCCTGCCTGCTCCCCACTCCACAGGAGGGAGCCAATGTTGGCTTCAAAAAGTAAAGTCAACATCTGCTGCTTTCCTGTGGAGTCGGGTGATTCAGAGCGCCGGATGGGGAGAGTCAACAGGAAAAAAAGGAGGGAGGAGGAAAAGCCACAAGAGACATTCTGTACAATTCCAAGGAACAGAGAAGCCTTTAGACGGGCAACTGCCATCCCCCTGAAACCTGAGACTCTGTGGTGCGCTGGCCCGCCCTCAGGTGCCTGGGAAACTGAGCTGCCCCAGTCCTGCTGGGCCAGGGTTTCCCAACTCGCAGCCTTCCCTGGGAGCAAAGCCAGGGCCGGGTGCCCCCAGGTGGCTAGTCCTGGAATAGCAGAAAATGGTCCTGTTGTCTCGGTCATGGCCAGTGGAGAGAGCTGGGTCCCTAGGCAGTGTTTTCTCCTCTCTCAGACCTCACACACTCTTGAGCCCTCGTTGGGGCCTCCTTATGGAAACCAGAGAGAAGGGAGAGGATTTCTTCTTGATGGTGGGAATCCCTTTCACCAGCTTTGGGATGCAGCCACTCCGTGGGGTCCAAACGAGTCAGGCCTGCATTAACCAAGAAGCCCAAGTGGGTGGCAGGAGGTCTCTGGGGAGCAAGCCCTTACTTGCTCAGCACTGGTTATGTAGCACCAATAGCCACATGTTTCTGGGGCAACTGCAGTCATTCCTGTAGGGCTTCTCTGGTGGAATCAGTTTGCCAGCCCTTGCCTGATATCTACTGGAAATTCCCAATTTCCGTCTCTGGGCCACGCCACCATTTTTTGTGGTCATGGCCAGTAGAGATAATTAGATTCTCACCAACTACTGGGTGACTTATATTTCTTTGTAATCAAAGAAATTGTTACTGGTCTCCAAGGTGCGGCTCTGACAGCCATTTGAAGAATCAGCACCCATTGAGAGCTGAGAAGAGAGGAGACCTGATTGGGCAGTTGACAAGCAGCCACAGAACTTGTCCTCCAAGGCTGTTCTCGAGGCCTGGCCTCAATGTTTATTTTGGCATGTTTCCGGCCTTTTGCACAGGGCATTGTCTCTGTTTCCCAGCAGGGTGAACAGTATATCAGATGGTCAGAACAAATAAAGTTCAGTGTCAAATGACTTCTGGTTCTCTTTGAGTTCCCTAGGATATGGACTGCTCAGGAATGGTGAGAGGTAGATTCTTGGACCACCCGAGACCTTATACAGTTGAGTTCCTGGAAGGCAAAGTTATGACATACTTGAAATATTTTCTGTGACTCTCCCACTGGAGTAAGGTGCAATCCTCACCTTACATATGTGATTATAGAGTATAAAATGTGTAGGTTGGTAGGCACATAGGCCTAGATCGAAACCCTGGGTCTGCCATTATTAGCTGTGTGGCCTCAAGCCAGTCGTAACTACTCCGAGGCTCAGATAACAGTAAGATAACAGTACAGTGGTCGAGAATGAAGACAGACTTGGCTTTAAATCTCAGCTATACCACTTAAAAGCTGTTTGACCTTGGACAGATTTAACTTTGCTAAGTCTTGGCTTTCTTGTCTTTAGACTTACTAGGGTTGTGAGGACCAAATGAGATAATCCAAGTAAAGTGAGCATATACTAAATACTCAATAAAGGTTAACTATTGTTCTAAAAATACTTTGTTATAAAATAATCTACCTTACTGTGTATTGTGAGGATTAAGTGAGAAGGTGTATTGAAGCACCAGCTGGTGTTCCTAATCTGGTGACCCAGACTAGGGGTGCCTTTCACAGGCCCTGAAGATTTATTTCTTCTATGTGCTATTGTCTCCTACCACGGAATCTTATCCTATGCCTCATCCCCCTTGAAATAAGCCCTCATGCCCATTAAGGCGATAATTAGCTAATTAACTTAAGGTTCTAATGGTAGAAACTTCTAATGGTAGAAATCAAATCTATTTGATTTTTTTAGAGATCCAGTGGTCTAGTACCCTCAAGGAACATGTGCACTTAAGCAATAGCCTTCTAGAGACCACACCTCTCCCTCTGTTGCCGAACTCTGAATATGGTAGCCTGGCCAATAGGCAGGGACGAAAATTCTGTGGCAAGCTGGTGAACTATTTTGTGGCAGGAGTAGTCCATGGTGACCCCCCGTGCACTTCATACAGGCTATCACTTGATCAACCTTTACGGAGCATGCTGTTTCTGAGGCTGGGACTGAGACCATGGTTATGTGGACAGATCTCCCTTCTTTACCCCTAGTGGGATTTCTTTGAGGACTGGTTCATCTAATTCTTTGTCCTTGTGATTAAGAGAGCATTTTAAATATTTTTCCCCACCTAGAGATCCCTGTCTTCTCTATCCTTCAGCCTTCGAGTGGGACTTTCTCTAACCCCAACCTCTTCCTGTGGAGCAGAGCCAGCTTGAGAAGCCCCTGTAGAAAACAACAGACTCTCTTCAGACACAGGAGTGCTCCTTCCTTTCTTCTCATGGTTTCTTCTCTTTTAAAGTTTATTTACTTTTGAGAGAGAGAGACACACACACAGAGTGTGAGCGGGGATGGGGCAGAGAAAGGGAGACACAGAATCTGTAGCAGACTCCAGGCTCTGAGCTGTCAGTGCAGAGGCTGTAGCGGGGCTCGAACTCACGAACACACCGCGAAATCATGACCCGAGCCACCCAGGAGACCCTCAGGGTTGCTTCTTTATTCCTTCCTTCATCTTTCATTTGTTCACTTGTCAGACATTAAGCACCTAATACGTGCCAGGCAATGAGAACTATATAAAACACAACTCTCACCATCAAAGGGCCCAGTCTACTAGGAGAAACGAACATCGAAACAATGGAAATACAGAGAGGCGGTTGCTATATAACATAGCAGTAAGTATTAGAAGTGTATCTCGCACAAGAAGCATATTTTTTGGGCAGGGGTGGCAGGGTTGTAAGGGAAATCTTACAGAAAAAACATAATTGGCCTGAGGGGTCAGCAAGTGTAAGAGAAGGCATTCCAGAGAGGATTAATTACTAGTCTGGAAGGGAAACTTAGTGGATTAGAACAGCCTAAGCAGTGGGCTGTTTGTGAACCTAGTGAGTGATGAGACTGGAGAAGGGGAGTGGGCTTTAATCCACATTTGAGTGGGTTGGCTCTGGCCACCGGGAAGAAAAAGCGTTGGGGAATCTTTGAGTGTGACAGTCAAGAAAGAAATCTTTTTTAAAAAAAAAAATAGGCTCCAGGCCCAGCACGGTGGGGCTTGAACTCACAATCCTGATTCTGTTGCATGCTTTACTGACTGAGCTAGCCAGGTGTCCCAAGAAAGAATTTTTGAGATGTCATGGCACGGGGACAGGACGTGTGGACAGAAGGAGCTGCACTTTTACTATCTGACATTGATGGTTGTATGCTTAGTGCTTAAGGGGGAGAGGATGTGCAGGGAGCATTTGATCATACATGTCTTCTTTTTCTCTGGTGCTTATCATTCAGTTCCATATTAACTATCAGTGAAATGTACAAGCTGTCGTGAGACCCTTTAAGAATGTAGCAACAAGCATGCATTTGATCATTATCGAAACTATGCAGGCCATAGGTCAGCCTTCTGGGCTGAAAGTGAACATTTTTCTGCTTCTATCCCTCATCACTACCCACCCCCTCCCCCCCCCCCCCCCCCCCCGCCTTAACCATTTTTCGGTCCTTAAATCTTTAAGGTGGTCGAAAGGCAAAGGGCTCATCTTCTGTAACTTCTTTAAGCTGACAGCGTATCTGTGGGTTGGCATATTCAGGTAAAATTTTGATAGTTTGAGGATAAAAGAAAGGCTTCTGGAGAGTCCCATAGACCAGAGAGAAACATTTTTTTTTAGCAGTAGAAATATCCCTGTATGTGCTGGTATCGGGGTGACTTCATGTTGGGTTTGGTTAAAGGTGGCCACTGTATACTTGACTAAAGCCTCTACTTGTAATCTTACATCCATAGAGGTGGCTTCCAGGATATATATGGCTAAGGGATAAAACCATTAAGAAGCTTTGTTTTAGGTCTAGCCCTAACAATATCCTAATCACCAGGAGTCACTAGCAAGTGGGAGAAGACTTGTCTGGTAATATGGGCATCCCCAAATGTATCATACAATCGGTCGTAAGAAAAGTGGGGCCATCCACTATCTCCATAAGTCCATAGTTAACTCCATGGAGTGGGATACACTTTGACTTTTAAGGAGTGATTTCGCTATCCTAGCCACATAGAATTGACCGACGTTAACTACTGAGTTACAAAATTGTTGGGGAGTCTATCCATTGTCCAGCGGTTTAATTTTTTTTTTAATGTTTCTTTATTTTTGAGAGAGAGAGAGAGATAGAGAGAGAGACAGAGTGTGAGCACGGGAGGGGCAGAGAGAGGGAGACACAGAATCCAAAGCACGCTCCAGGCTCTGAGCTGTCAGCACAGAGCCCGACACAGGGCTCGAACTCATGAACCTTGAGATCATGACCTGAGCCAAAGTCGGATACCTAACCGACTGAGCCACCCAGGCGCCCCTGTCCAGCTGTTATGGGGTCTCTTTTATTATCCCCACAGAATAATAAGAAAGAGGATTGTCTATATATGAGCTATTATGGCAATTTCTCTGAAGTCTACCTCAAGTTGTCTAGCTTAAGTAAACAACAAACATTTAAAGACAATTAATCAAAAAGAATCTAACATCCAAAAGGATGTGTTATTGAAACACAATTTTTCTCCCTAAGTTCACCCTTATTTCCAGAGATAGCCGAATCAAGACTAATTTGTTTGTAAAACCAGTCCAGTTTTAATAAACTTGGCCTAATTATTTACATAAGCTCAGCAAGAATAGTGATTGATCATGTAAGATTTTTTTTTTTTAATTTGCTTTGCTGGAAATTTTTATAAGGAATTTTTAAATTGAAATTTTAATAGCCTCTTGAGGCCAGAGCCAAGCCAAAGAGTTGTCATCAGACTTGCCTGCAGTACCTGTAGATTTGGGTGTATTCCTCTTCCGGAGGTCCCCAAATATCCCGAGGTTTCCTGCATCTGCAAGGAAGTGACAGCCTTTACTCCTGGGAACTCTGTAAGCAAGGTATCAGGGCAATATTTCCAAGGGGGCTTATTGGTTCCATAAAGTCAACCTTAATTCCTTAAAGCTATCTATGCATGTTTCTCTCAAATATGACATTTTGTAACCATTGTTTCCAATGGTGTCTTGTTACAAGAACAGATTCTTACTGAATTTATGCAATAACTGTCATTGCCGTGGAAGAAAGATTATTTATTATGAGTTTCTGAATTCTGGAGGGTTTAGGTAAGGAGAAAAAATGCTTCAATTTGTTCACAAAAGAATATCTTATATTACTGTAAGTCATGGATATTTTAAGAGAAAACTTCCTCAATCTAAAAGAGCAAATGTTAGAGAACCAGCAATGTTTCAAATAACAGTCATAAAAACCTATAATTATCTTCCTCAGTTTATTCAGTCCTATGTTATTAATTTTGTTCTGTTTGAATGCAGCTTTCCCATTTCCCAAATTCCCATCTGGAAATTCTTACCCAGTTCAGTTTTACGATTTTAAAGATACCAAAAACCTATATTTGTTAAAAGTCCTTTTTCTGAATCTCCTTGAAGACAAGATTTATTCTGTAAGAGCCTCAGAACAATAACTATAAATGACAAAAGACTCAAACATGGACATGGTTAAAGATCTGATTATGAGAGTTCATCACAATGCAACTGACAAGGAAATTCAGTTGTTCCTAAGACACATAACACTTTAGTAATTAGAATGTCAAGTGATGACCTTATACCAGACAATATGAAACTTTAAGGAATTTCATATAATTTCATAACATTTCTGTGGAAATGCTGGAGTTCGGAGCAAGTGGTCAAGAAACAATTCTTGAGGGGCAGCTGGGTGGCTCAGTTGGTTAAGGGTCCAACTCTTGATTTTGGCTCAGGTCATGATCTCACGGTTTGTGAGATCGAGCCCCACGTAGGGCTCTGCTCTGTCAGCACAGAGCCTGTTTGGGATTCTCTCTCTCCCTCTCTCCTCCCACCTCAACTTGCGCATGTGTGTGCTCTCTCTTTCTCAACATAAATAAACATTAAAAAAAAAAGAAGAAGAAAGAATTCCTCAGACATCTTCGGTGCAAATACGTGGTTTTATTAAAGCACGGGGACAAGACATGTGGGTACAAAGAGCAGCACTAGTGTTGTGAGGGGTGACTGATTATATCCTTATAAGTTGGGAGGGGGTTAGGGATAGCATAAGACTCTAAGGAATTTGGAAGCAAGGTTTCCAGGACCTTGAGGGGCTAGCTATTGTTAGGAAAATGTCATTTATCACTGTCTAATAGAACCTTAGTCATGAGACCCTTCAGATTTATATCAATGGGCCATATGCTTGGAGGATGACTGCTAACATATATTGTGTGTATGTGATGGGGGGTGGGGGTAGAGATAAAGGAAGTTTCCAAAGGAATTTTTATATGTGGCTCAGTCGGTTAAGCCTCCGACTTTGGCTCAGGTCATGATCTTGCAGTTTGCGAGTTTGAGTCCCACATTGGCCTCTGTGTTGACAGCTTGGAGCCGGCTTTGGATTCTGTGTCCCCCCCACCCCTCTCTCTGTCCCTCTCTTTGCCCCTCCCCCACTCGTGCTCTGTCTGTCTCTCACTCAAAAATAAATAAACATTTAAAAAAAAATTGAGGGGGACCTGCAGGATCCTGGAGGTTGGGATAATGTTAAGCTAAGATTGCCTTTTGCCTCTAGCAAAGTGTAGTCAAACCTAGGTTTGCGAGCATAATTCGTTCCGGAAAGAAGAACCATTGGCTCCGTTGTGATCATGTGACTTTCGGTGTCACGTACCACTCGTATTGCAAGACATCGCTCATTTACCGAGTTAAAATTTATTACAAATGTTTGCTCCTCTTGCAGAACACTCGCAGAACAAGTTCCTCACGATCCAAAATTTTATTTGTATTGGTATCAGGGCAGTTGAGTTCCTAGAGGAAGGTCACTCTTCCTGTCTCAAGGACCTGTCAATGAGCTGTAAGTTGTAAGGATATTTAATTTTTTCCTTCTGACTTTGTTTCCCACATCAGTTTCTAGAACAGTTATAGCGTTTACCCAAACAACAGAACCCAAGGCTTACCACTATCTGACACTGCTTCCAGAATTCGTGACATACCAAGTAAACAAGCCTAATTAGTCAGAAAGACTTCATTTACCATTTAAATCTCAAGATGTTTGTTCAAAACCTTAGAAAGTTTTTTTTTTAATTTTTTTTTCAATGTTTATTTATTTTTGGGACAGAGAGAGACAGAGAATGAACGGGGGAGGGGCAGAGAGAGAGGGAGACACAGAATCAGAAACAGGCTCCAGGCTCTGAGCCATCAGCCCAGAGCCCGACGCGGGGCTCGAACTCACGGACCGTGAGATCGTGACCTGGCTGAAGTCGGACGTTTAACCGACTGCGCCACCCAGGCGCCCCAAAACCTTAGAAAGTTTTAAAGCACATATCTACATAGGATTACACATCATTATAAATTTAATGTTTACATTGAACCAAGGTGGCAATAAGGCATTCTATAGGAAGCTATACAGTCATTAGCAAAACTTGGCTCCTTTAACATTGAGAAGTTTTAATTTTCTTAAGTAATCGAAGACCTGATAAAGACAAAACACAGAAGTGTTGGTTTTCTGGGAAGAGAAAAGAGAAAAAACCTTTGTTTACACTTTCTTATCAAGAGTAGACCAACAGTCCAAGAAAACTTGTCTTCTTAACAAAGAGAAAAGCAGAATTTCAATCTTGTACCAGTGTGCTTTTCAAACCCATTCATTTCAACCTTGGTCCTGACCATACATAAAATTCTTTCCTAAGGGAGCAAAGGTATTATATAACCTCCTTATATAAGAGGATTTCTGGATGAATGATGATGGTAAGCTTTCTGAGACCAGGAGCCATACCCTGTCCATCTTTGCCGTGATAGACATCATCTGTCAAGTACAGGTGGGAGATTAAAGGAGACCGTATGGCAGGAGGCTGTCAGGAATAGCTTCCTAGGAGAGGCTCCACACCTCCACAACATTCATCTACCCAACAACTGGGTTGGGAGAGTAGTAGTGTCTACATCGCGGAAGTGAACAACTGAGACACAGGCTAAGCAAACTTCCTGATGTCACACAACTACATGAGTGGTGAATGTGAGATTAAAACTTGGATTTGTCTGGCTCTGAAATGCCTTCCACAACACTAAAACTCAGAAGAGAGAGACAAAGGGGGACCTTCACAGATCTGTACAAGTTGATCCAATCACCAGATTATGAGATTATTCAGAGGCTAACATGTAACCCTTGGGGTTTTCTTTCTCATCTCATTCTTACAGCTGCCTGCATTGATGTTTTTTGATAAACATATGGCTTCCTTTTTTTAAAAATTTTTTAACGTTTATTCATTTTTGAGAGATGGAGAGAGACACAGCATGAGTGGGGGAGAGGCAGAGAGAGAGAGGGAGACACACAATCTGAAGCAGGCTCTGGGCTCCAAGCTGTCAGTACAGAGCCTGATGCGGGGCTTGAACTCACGAACCTTGAGATCATGACCTGAGTGGAAGTCAGATGCCCAACTGACTGTGTCACCCGGAGCACCCCTATATGGCTTCCTTTTTTTTCTAGAAAACACAATTTCTCAATGACAAAAGTTGGATACTTATCCAAACTAAGGAATATATAGCAATCACTAAGTGCTCAGCCTGAAAAGACCGTTGTATTGCAACTAGTTCTGTCTGTAAAGACAGTAGGATTATAAAATCAAAAGACAAGATGGACTATTTTCTGCTGAACCAAGCATATCTAAAGCACATTAGAAGTTTGAAGCAATATTTTGTGTTATTTTAAGAAATGCTGGGGCGCCTGGGTGGCTCAGTCTGTTGAACGTCTGACTTCAACTCAGGTCATGATCTTGCAGTTGGCAAGTTCAAGCCCCAGCCCCTCATCGGACTCTGCTGACAGCTCAGAGCCTGGAACCTGCTTTGGATCCTTTCTCTCCCTCTCTCTCTGCCCATCCCCCTCTCATGCTCTGTCTCTCTCTGTCTCAAAAATAAATGAATATTTAAAAAGATTAAAAAAGAAAGAAAGAGGGGCGCCTGGGTGGCGCAGTCGGTTAAGCGTCCGACTTCAGCCAGGTCACGATCTCGCGGTCCATGAGTTCGAGCCCCGCGTCGGGCTCTGGGCTGATGGCTCAGAGCCTGGAGCCTGTTTCCGATTCTGTGTCTCCCTCTCTCTCTGCCCCTCCCCCGTTCATGCTCTGTCTCTCTCTGTCCCAAAAATAAATAAACGTTGAAAAAAAATTTTTTTTTTAAAAAAAGAAAGAAAGAAATGCTCATGGAGGGGCACCTGGGTGGCTCAGTTGGTTAAGTGTCTGACTCTTGATCTCAGCTCAGGTCTTGATCTCAAGGTCATAAGTTAGGAGCATACTTAAAAAAAAGAAAGAAAAATGAAATGCATGGAATTATTATCTGGTGGTAAGAAAACAACATGTAAAATGATAATAATAGAAATTTAAAAAGGGTATAGATAAAAGTAAAAAAGTATTTTCCAAAGATCTCCCTTCACAAACCTTCTTCAACTTTCTTCTTCATTCAGATAAAGAACCAGTCTTGTTTTAGGACAAAATTATCTTTTTTCCCCTCAACAAAATGTATTTCCATTTCTTCTGTCTTTCTCATATATTTCCTATTTTCCACATACAGAGTTGCTTATTTCCATCAGTCTTAATTACATTTAGCAGAATATTAACTCTTAGAAACCTTAGTCTCCTAGTTTCACCTAGTGAAAATTAAGTAGTAACTAATTGTGAACTGTCTGTTAACACCAAAATTCTTTAGATCTGAAATTCGTGAATACATTTCACGGTTTCTTTTTTATTTATTTATTTATTTTTAATTTTTTTTTTCAAGGTTTTTTATTATTTATTTTTGGGACAGAGAGAGACAGAGCATGAACGGGGGAGGGGCAGAGAGAGAGGGAGACACAGAATCGGAAACAGGCTCCAGGCTCCAAGCCATCAGCCCAGAGCCCGACGCGGGGCTCGAACTCACGGACCGCGAGATCGTGACCTGGCTGAAGTCGGACGCTTAACCGACTGCACCACCCAGGCACCCCTCACGGTTTCTTTTTTAATGTTTATTTACTTTTGAGAGGGAGAGAGACAGAGTGCAAGTGGGGGAGGGGCAGAGAGAGAGGGAGACACAGAAACCGAAGCAGGCTCCAGGCTCTGAGCCCGACGCAGGGCTCGAACTCACGAACTGTGAGATCATGATCTGAGCCAAAGTCAGACGCTTACCTGATTGAGCCACCCAGGCACCCCTGTTTCATGGTTTCTAAAAACGTGTGTTTCCAAAGCACAATCTTTCAATAAAGCATAAAGTATGTTCACGAAGACATGGTATGTATGTATGTTATGAGGATACAAATTATCCTCAGTTTCTCTGTGATAAGAAGCCAAAGCATTTAAGCCTACATTCAGTAATCAAAGCATAAGTATTTTCTCAGTTTTGGAAAAGACTTAGATACCAAAATAGTTCAATCCAATTTATCATTTAGCAACACTTTAAAGCTTTAGGTGGAAAGATTTCGAAAGCTATTTTAACAATTGCCCGTGAGAACTTTATGAGACAGACAAAATTAACTGCCATTGTAACCCACCTTGTGCTGACAGATTGCAACAGAAATAACACGAGCTTATTTGACCATTAGCAATCATTGGTAGAATAAAAGTTTTGTATTTAATGCTGATAAGTCTAAAGACATGTCTACCTTAATTAAACTAACAAACTTAACATAGCTTAAATACAGAATGTGTTGCGCCTGGATCAACCTAGAAGTCGGTTTGTTCCCCACTGTCAATTTTTAGTTGGGTCACCTGTGGAGAAATCTGAAGTGGGTGGTTTAAATCCGGAGAGGGGTGCTCTTTGCTCCTTGACAGCAAGGGTAGGAGGAGCAGGAGCCAATGGCAGGAGCCAGAGACAAAAAGGATGCTACAAGAGCCAATTATGCAAACCATGCCCATGGTGGTGCAGAAACAGGAGGAGGTGGAGGTGGAGGCAGAGGAAGTGAGGTAGCACCAGCAAGACTGGAGGCAGATAAAAGCCCAGAGGGCAGAGAAAGAGGACTCCCGGTCCTAAAGTTTATCAGCTTGGACAGACAAACAGAAGCACCTTTTCTTTCCACCAACACAGACTGAAAACAGGTAGTCCATGTCAGGCCAGAGAAGACAGGGAACTTTCCTGAAACAAAAGGAGTTTTGGCATCTCCTTGGGAATATTCCTTAAGGTCTCGAGGTAGACTAACCACAGATGACTGGCTCCAATTACCGCAGCCATTAACCCAGGAATGAACCCCCTCCCCCATACAACAAGACTCAGGCAACATTCATCCGGTTCTCTCAAGATATATTCCAGACCTGACCCAAAAAAGAAGAAGCAAACAGAGAGGAGATGCGTAACTCAGGAAAAAGAGGAAGATATGTGCGCGATCTTGGCAACAACCTGTTTTCAAGAGAGACCAAGGGGAGCACATAGAGAACATGACAGAACACATGCAAGTGATGGATAAACAGAAGTAGAAGGGCCTGAGGCAGCTGAGCCGATGGTGGATTGAGGGGTGCAGGGTGGGGAGAGGGGTGTCCTCGGGCCCTGCTAAATGAGTATGGACGGATCAGGATTTTAGTACAGGGCCATCAAGTCCTGACAATATGGGATTTTGGTCATTTTCCCTGACAAAAAAGGTCTAATTGATAAATAGTATTGAAGTTTAAGGGCCATCTTTGGTCCTTAAGTGGGCCATTTTTCATCATCCTCCAGAGAATATTGAGGCTGGCCATTATCACAGAAGATGAGATGCTTCTTTAAATCCTGTTGTCCAAATTGACTCCAGTGTGTTAGGAGACAGCCCAAAGGGTAATCCTTTGGGATTGAGGAAGCTGATCCCATAGTGAATTCCCACAAAACAAATGAGGAAAGTACATTAACTATGAGTCCATTACCAAAACCCCCCTTGGTTTCCGAATGGTGTCCCATCGGGAATATTGCCAAAGTTTCCTGAGGTTCAGAGTGGGGGGAGGCGTCCCTCTTTCTTGACTGCTCTGACACCTTTGTACTCCCCAAGAAGGCATGTTGACCTCCCTTCCCTTCCCCATTTCATTCTAGACTACAATAGGTGCTGGTGAATGGACTGAAATGCTGCAGAGATTGGGGCTGCCTCTTTCCATTTTGGGGGAGCCAAAGTATTTGGTGACCAATAATAGTACCCTAAGCTCTAGATCTGGTATTAATGGATGGGGTAGAAGTCTTGGCCCTTGTTAAGAAGGGGCAGCTATTTTATATCATATTAATTGTCATATATCTAAACTAGAAGTATTTTCAATCTGAGAGCAGGATGGAACATGCCAAGCAGCCCATGGGTAAGGACAAAATGAGAGTATGAAAAAATGAAAGTATGGAACTCCTACGTGTTCTGGGCAACTTTCTTTTTCTTTTTCTTTTCTTTTCTTATTATTATTTTTAAAGTAGTCTCCATGCCCAACATAGGGCTTGAACTCATGGCCATGAGATCAAGAGCCACATGGTCTACTGACTGAGCCAGCCAGGTGTCCCCAGGTAACTTTGTTGTGAGCTTTATCCATGATCCAGTCCCAAGAGCTCGGTGCCCCGTTGGGTGAGTGCCCCAACTGGGTAATCAATCGCTTCATCCGGTCCCTTTCAGGAAGCACACAGCCTTACATATCTTGGATTTTACGCTCATCAAGGGATCACACCGGGTTATTTAGGAGGAAACTTTACATGGAAGTCTTGAGATTGGTGGCCATCCTAAAGACATATGTGGCCATCCCATGCCCAACAAGAATATATTGGTTAAAAGAACAGGAAAAACAAGGAGAGTCTGGTTTCTGAGACCAACGCCATTAGGGCTGATGTAATAGTGTCCAGCTGGTGGCAAGAGTTCATCCCTCTCTGTTGTGTAGCTATGGGCAAGAGTTCCTCTCCTGAGCACCTGGGCAACAGGACACACTCTGAAGGGTCATACTATTCGGGACATCTCTGAAAAAGAAAAACAGGTAAGAAACAAAGACGGGGGTAACAAAGATTTACAAAGTTGCATCAAGCTCCTGAATTCACTCCCTTGTCCCCGAATGGGCCACCAAAAATGTAGAATCATTGAGCACACGGGTCAAGAAAGCATTCTTGAGATGTTGTATGTTGCAACTTAGCAAGTTTATTTTAGTAACACGGACAGGGAGCAGAAAGAGTTGTTCTTTTGCTGTGTGAATGAAGCTGGTGGTTATATGCTTAGTGCTCAAGGGGGAGGGGATGTGCAAGGAGTATTAGATCATAAAAATGCCTTCTTCAAATTTCTACTCCGAAAAGTACTTTTGCAAGTTTTCTCTGGTGCTTATCATTGAGTTCAATATTAATGATCAGTGAGATTTATAGGCAGTCATGAGACCCTCCCTTTAAGAATGTAGCAACGAGCTGGTATTTGATTCTTATTGAAACTATGTAGGCTATAGGTAAGCCTTCTGGGCTAACGGTGAACATTTTTCTGCTCCTATCCCTTATCAAAAGGACACATGGGCAGACCAGTTAGCTGCAACTGACAATTCAAGAATTGCTGAGAATCTGAATTTAAAGGGCAGTGGAAATAGTTTAGACAGTTTTGTGGGGTTTATTTCAAATGGGAGCTACTTAACATAAGAATTCTCTCCTCCCCCACTGCTATTTTCTTTTTTTTTTTTTTTTTTAATTTTTTTTTTTCCAACGTTTATTTATTTTTGGGACAGAGAGAGACAGAGCATGAACGGGGGAGGGGCAGAGAGAGAGGGAGACACAGAATCGGAAACAGGCTCCAGGCTCTGAGCCATCCGCCCAGAGCCCGATGCGGGGCTCGAACTCACGGACCGCGAGATCGTGACCTGGCTGAAGTCGGACGCTTAACCGACTGCGCCACCCAGGCGCCCCCCCACTGCTATTTTCTAACTTACAGATTTTGCTACAATATTAAGCCTGATCTCCTTTCCCTCAGGTTTTTTCCCCCCAGGTTGCGGAGGGTCATGCAATCATCCCAGCTCAATCCTCTGCTCTGCACCACACTCTCCTGCGGTTTCCAAATTGCTCTCTTCAAAGCCTCTTTTGTGCTTGGGTTTTTGGTCAGGGAATGGGGGAAGGAAGCAGAGGTAATTAAGCAGGCCAGATGTCTCTGGATATAATAAAAGCGTCGTCACCAGTGGTTAAACGCGACAGTTGGTAAGAACACAGCCGACCTAGCGAAGCTCAGACCTGAAGCCACGCCTGAAAGGGCGGAGCTGAGGCGGGGCTTGGGGGCGGAGCCGCAGCCTGAAACTGCGGAGGGGTGGGGCTGGGGGCGGAGTTTTAGCCTGAGCTCCGGTGGTACCTTCTGCCATAGAGTGGGTTGGAGCCGGAGGCGGGTTTGCTTTGGGAGGGCGAGGTTTGAGACCATGCCCAAGTCGCAGCCAAAGACTGCAGGTTTTTTGCTTTTGCAACGTCAGAGTAGGGCAGGGCCAGGGGCGGAGTTTTAAGGCCAGTTCTCGGGTTCTCGTATCTGATTGAACCCAGCGGGTCCTGGGGCGGGTCCTGGAACAGGTCCCACTCTGCTTTTGACAGCTGTCTCTTGCAGAGCCGCAGCCGAGTCCCGTGGGTTCGGGAACCTGTAGCCCCGTTCTCCGCGCGTCCCCGTCCCCCCGTGGCTCTGGCCCTGGCCATGAAGCGCATCTTCTCCTGCTCCAGCTCACAGGTGGCGGTAGGTGCCAAAATGTCCGGGAGGATGGGGCTGGGGTCCAAGCCCTGTGGTGACAGAAGTCCTGAGTCCCATCTTCATGCACCATCGCCTTTTCTCTTTATCGGTCTTTCCAGCTCTTCCACTCCCGCAATGCAGCCCGCCAGCCCTGCCTTCCCCAAGACCCTGGTCCTCTAGCCGCCGACTTGCCTTCCCTAACGTCTGCCCTCCCCCAAGTTCCTTTCTCTTGGCCCTTTCTTGTCCTCCTAGCATGTACACCCTCAACTTCTAAGATATTTCCTGCAGCCCCTGCCCCTCCCTGAAGGCCGTGTCTACTTTTGCTCTCTCACAGTACTGAACACCAAGCATCTGCTCTATCCCCAGCCCCTGCTCAGCCCCAAGTTCCACTCTATGTCCCAAGTTTTGCCCCACAGCCCCATTTTCAGCCCTGATCTGTCCTTACAACCCTGCCCTCTCATATGGCTCTATCCTTGCTGTTTCCTCTCGGCCCAACAAACTCCCAGGCCAGTGCCTTCCATTAGCCCTGCTTCAAAATCTTCTCTGTCCCTGCCTCCCATCTCCCCCTCCCCCCGCCCCCCGGCCTCTTCCACTCCTGCTATCTCATCAGCACCAGTGGCTCTCCAACATCGCTCCAGACTTCTTTCCAATTGGTACTCCCACACCAGCAGCCTCCTCCTTGCCCCCTTCGGCTCCCTGCCCCTCTCTGCCCAATGGTTGTCAACCCTAGTTTTCCCCCTTTTGCCCCAACCTCCTTCTGCCTGCTCTCTGTGGGTTAATCTTGCAGTCCCCCAGCCTGGCAGGCACTGGTAGAGGAGACATACTTGTCTGGCAGCTCCCCAAGAAACTGGGTAAGTTGCCTGCAGAATCCACCCTGGCCAGCTCACTGCAGTGTCTGGTTATCAGATTGGTTCTTGGACCAGTCAAGACCTCCTGCCTGTTTCTCCCCAGAATCTTCCTTCATTGAGAACCCTTACTCAGTTGCTTAGGCCTTGTGCTCTCTGCTTCCTGGACTGAGTTGGGGAAAGGTGACCATAGGAGAAGAGGGTATAGTGGATGCTCTCTGAGAGCTCCCAGTAGAAGTCACTCTATTCCCCATGTTCTCCCAGAAAACAACACGAGGCCGATTACAGAAGGTGGGGCACAGAGAGGACGTAGCTGCCTCTTCCCTGAAGATCTCTTATAGAGAGACCCCCTATCGGGGGATGGCATTTTCTGTGGAGATTGGGATTGGGGCTCATTTAGAAGTGAAGTAGCCAGCGACCTGTGGGAATGTTACTTAGCCTAACCTGACTTAGTGGTGTCCCTCAGGAGCAAACATGAGAACAGCTCAGCTCGCTCTGCAAGGGCAGGCCACAGAAGCCTGGACGTGAGTGAGCTATGAGGCAAGAGTAGGAACTCTGTTGAGGCCTGTCCTTGTCCCACTTGTGATTGCTTCTCCCGTCATCTCCACACATGGATCAGCCAATCAAAATGCATTTACTGGCTGACTAGGATAGGTACCAGAAACTGAAGCTACTCAGATTCCGTCTTAACTGATAATGATTTTCTGATTCACACGGACTCTTCCCTAGTCACTGAAAGTCCTCCACATTGCCCTTCCCTTTCCGGTCTGTGCAGTCGGCCTGCTCCTTAGGAATGGGGAAATTATTTCATTTTTCCTGATTCTCCAATCCTTGGTCAGCGTCTCCTTTCCAAGGTGCTGGAGTAAGCAATGGATGGAATGTTGGAATTTGGAAACATCCCTCCCTCACGCCAGCTCTACAGATGTTTGGCTATGAAGAATTTCCACCCATTCTCGACTCTCTTTAGTGTCACAAGCTCATAGGAAGTGAATTGGGTGGATTTAGAACTATCTAGCTGGAAAGAAAACAGTTGCCTTGGTGAGGATGGATCACAAAAAGCTTAAAAAATAGGCCAGTGTCAGCTGCAAATTGTTTCCTCCTGAAACTTCCTCACCCTTATGATAAATTCCTCCACTCCTTGGGTGGCTAACCACTCTGAACATGTTTGTCAGAGAAACAATGCAACAAGCCTTCCTGGCCACTCCCAAAGCCTGGCTTCCAAGTCTCACCGGAGGATTGCCCCTGCCTGTCTCCACTCCCACCCCCGGGTCCAGGGCCAGATCCCCGCACCCTTAGATTGAGATCAGGAGCGAAGATCAGTGATCATTTTAAAGTTATTCTAAGTTATCCAGAATATAAAGAGCAAAACAAAGACACAAATAAAAACCCGACTCTTATGGTCTCGTTTTATTTTAGTCTGATTGATAGATGATGCTTTTTGAGGGAGTCTTACCTATTAGCTTTCTCTGCCTATGTAGGAAGTAGACCAAAAAATAGCTTTCAACAGTTGGCACTGAATCAGCTTAGAGGAATGTCAATTGCATTAAAAAAAATTTTTTTTTGAGAGTCAGCTCCTGCTTCCTCTAAGGCAGCCTTTCCATTTCCACGCACCTGTCCTACACACATAGCCAGTCTTTCTCTCTCTCCTGTTGGTGTGTCCCATCTCAGTAGGATGCTTATGGGCACACAGCCAGAGATAAGGTAAGGCCACAATTACTTGTACAAAGGCCCCTAATCTTGGTTACAGAAATACAAAGCTTATCCTTGTTTTTGAGTCTGCTGATTAATGTGGTGATTGCTCCCTTGAGGCTGTGATGGCAACCCAGTGCCTCTTGTCCAAGGAGCTGGGGTGAGCAGTGGACTGGATCTTGGAATATGGAAGCATCCTCTGTCCTTCATCCTAGTTCTACAGAGGTTTGGCCGTGAAGAATTTCCACCTATTCTAAATTCTTCTTAGGGTAACAAGATTATAGGAAACAAACAAGGTGGATTTAGGGGCGCTTGAGTGGCTCAGTTGGGCATCTGAGTCTTGATCTTGGCTCAGGCCAAGGTCTCATGGTTCGTGGGTTCAAGCACTGGGTCGGGCTCTGCGCTATCAGTGCAGAGCCTACTTGGGATCCCCTCTCTCTCCCTTTCTCTGCCTCTCTCTGTCCCAGAATAAATAAATAAAACTTTAAAAATATATATATTTAAAAAATCAGGTGGATTTAGAGCTCTCTAGTGGAAAGAAATGTGTCTATGTTGCTAAGACCCACCTTCACCATCTCTACAGCCTGGCTCTTATGCATTGGCTGATATGAGCAAGATCCCTGCCTCCCGTTCCCCTGTATGGAGAATTCTGAACCCAGAATTTCTGGCACATCCAAAATGTGCCCAGCAAGGCTAGGAAGGATGGGGATTGGAACTAGCATTTATTGTGCACCCACTATGTGGCATAGTGCTAGGTGCTTTATAGCACATTATATCACTTGGAAGCTGAGGTTCAGAGAAGTCGTTACATGCCTAAATTCACAAGGACAGAACGTGTTAGAATCAGGATTTTAAGCAGAGGACTTCAGATTGAGATCAGCTGATGGCAGTGTCCTGCGGTGGAGGCGTAATTCTAACTTTCTGCTTTTTCTGGCTGTAACTCGTCCTCAAGGGACATTGGATAACATGTTCCTACATCCCAGAGTCTGTTGGTATATGGAGCAGACACTTTGTTTATTTTGCCCTTGGAGACTTAACCTGTTTGGAGACTCTTCTCTGTGCAGGGAGTAGCGTCTGAGGGTGGGTGGCTTTGCCCCAGAGGCCGCCTTAGACTGCGTACATGGAAATAAGTAAACCCTCTTCCACAGTAGTGCGTGTGGTCTGGTGGTGAGGACCAGCATTGGGCGTCAGGTGGCCTGGGTTGTGATCTCAATTTCACCACTAGTTTGTGGTGTGACCCTGGACAGTTATCCAGCGACAGTGTGCTTGAGTTTCTTCTGCTGTCAGATCAAATAATTTCAGCCCTGCCTGCTTTCCAGGGATGTTGAGAGGCTAATTGAAACAGCACTTGAAAAAGACTGTATGGAGTCACAAGGGCTGTGCTAGCCTGAGATCACTCTTACGTCGTGGGCGTTTCAAATCTCTCCTGCTTTTGCAACATAGTTTGCCCTGGCTATGAAAATAGTATCCCAAAATGAGTTATTGGGCTGCCATAGACCCTATTTTTTTCCACCTCCTCCCAAAGCCTCTTTCTTGTTGCGATTACACCTCATAAAATGTAATGTATCACCCCCAGCCCCTCCCACTTCCTGTTTGGTTAGAAGAATACATACGCTCGCTCGTAGGGTTCTTTACAGGTTACAAAGAGATTTTATATACCTCATATGAGGTTAGCTCATTTAATGCTCACAGCGTGATGAGGTAGTAATTATTTCCCACACGTTATAGATGGGGAAACAGAGGTGTTCCGTCGCTTGTTCTGGGTCCCAAAGGTGAGAAAGTGGCCGAACCAGGCCCCGAACTCGGGCCTGCTGACAAAATGTGCATCCAGGACCCTTTTCACCATATCCCAGATGTTTGCATCCCTTCCCCTCTCTGGATCCAATCAGGCTGTTCTGTGCTCTCAGCCCTGGGTGTTTCCACACAGCTCTCTCTCTTTCACGCCCTGCCATACCTCAATTATTGTAATTACCCGGCCACCTGCAAAAGTCAAGCGGGAATGATGGAACAATGCATGCAGGTGTGGCTGTTGCCGGGGACAGCTGCTCCCTGCCAGGGTGAAGAGGAGGGAGGCCTGGGGAGGGAGGGGGACGGGAGCTGCCTCCTCAAGCCTAGCTAGAGACCTATCTTTGCCTTTGGGTGGCTGTGCCATGGAAGGGGACGGAAAGGGCATAGAAATGAGATGGGAAAACAGAAACTCTGCTTCCCCTCCCAGGTTGGGGGCCCAAAGCCGAGGGGTAGAGATGGCATGTATGGCTGGGTATTTGGACTCCTAGCCGTGGTGTAAAGCTAGGTGCCTTGGCGTCGCAGAAATCTGAGGACAAGAAGCAAAGCAGCGTGGGGAGATGAGCGGTAACGTGAGCCCAACTGGGAGTGGTTGGTGTGGTTCAGTTTGCTCGGGCAAGACCTGGAGAGCCAAAGGGAAAGTCGTCGTGGCTAGGATCGCTCTGAGCTTGTGCACCTGACAGCAATAATCACATATGATGATTTAAAAAAAAAAAAAAGACATCTGAAATACTCTGCATCCAGTACTCGAACATGACCGTAAACCCAGTAGTCTACAGGGCCGACAATAACCAGCAGTGGTTTCTCAGTACAGCACGGAATGATCTAGGCTGAGGGACTTGTGGCATGTTGGAAGGACCTCGGCCATGTCTCTCTTCTGTTGCCTGTCATCCTTCTTTCCTTTTTCCACTCCAACCCCACCCCCTTTGTTCGCACCATTTGTGGCCCTGGACCAGGTGGAGAAATGGAACCGCCGCGACCAGAAGCTGCTGGAGGCAGTGCAGCGGGGGGATGTGGGACGCGTGGCCTCCCTGGCCTCGAGGAAGTCGGCCCGACCCACCAAGCTGAACTCGAGCGGCCAGTCCTCGTGAGTAGCCCCTCCAAAGCACCCTCCCTCCCCTTGATATGTGGTTCCCTTTGAAAGTCCTAAACCCCAAGATCAGGTAGGACCAGGGAGTGCCTACAGCCTCAGAGCCCTTTTTGTCTTAATCGGAAAGCGTATTGGTCAGGGTTTGCTATGGATCGAGTGCTACACATGGTGAGAGAAGAAGCTATCCTGAGTCCAATCTCACAACCCAGGTTGACAAAACTGGCAAAAAACAAAACAAAAAAACCAGACAGGAAGCCCATGAAACAAACAGAAAACGGTGTATTTCTAACAACAACGTTTATTTATTGCAAGGGTAGGAGGGTGTGTAAGCTTGAGCCATTAGGAACCAAGTGGTAGCCATGAGCATCACATAGCTAGACAGAGTGATCCGGACAGGAGGGACATTATCCCTGTCTCTGCCCAAGTGAGCCTTCAAATGTCCAGTCCGCTGCTCTGCTCTCTGGCTGCCTTGTTCTAGGACAGTCCCAGTTGTAAAGGCCCATGTGGTCAGAGTAACAGGTGGTTAGCTATGCGCTCCCTGGACACCCCTGCAAGAGTCTAGGTTGCTTGAGACCTGTAGCTCTTATTTCTGTCTTTGCTTCCCAGCCTCCTCTGCCTTTGTGACAGTAAGCCACATAGCCTTTTCCTCAGAAAGTCAGGCTCGGGGAACTCCCCTGTCTGTTGTGGGGATTGGCTCTGGGGGTGAAGGAGTACAGCAGGCAGTGCTTACAAAGCCTCCCGCATCCCTCATCTACTGGTCCCTTCATCCTTCTGTCCCTTGGCCTTGATTCTGGCAGGTTTCATCTGGCAGCCTCCAAAGGCCTGACAGAATGTCTGACTATCCTGCTGGCAAATGGAGCTGACATCAACAGCAAAAACGAGGATGGTGAGTTAGACCATGCACTGGGCCAAGCTGTTGGCCTCTCCTTTTACAGCAGCAATGGCGGGGGGGGGGGGGGGGTGGGAGGGGTGGGGGGACACCAACTGCCGGAAGTTCTAACTGTGGCCCCCACATCTTCCTCACCGGCTCTGGCCAGCATCCTTCCAGGGGCTCCCCTCTCTGCAAACCCTTCTCTGGGTTTACCTCACCCCTACTCCTACCTCTGCCAGGTACCAGGCACTGGGGGAACAGGAATTTCTGGCCCCATGGGGCTGAGAGCTTGCTTCTCTCTCTAATCTCCCCCTGATTATCTGTGCGTCTCTTGCCTTCCCTCCCTGTGAGTCATCGGCTTGCATGGGGCCACCCGCCCTCCATCTCCCCTTCTTTCTCTTTCCAGGAAGCACTGCCCTGCACTTGGCCACCATCTCCTGCCAGCCACAATGTGTCAAAGTCCTGCTGCAGGTAACAGAAATCTCTTGATACTACTTGTGGGAAGGGAGGAAGTGGGCCTAGAATCTTCTAACTTTGTCTTACAGTCACAAGCAACATTTGGTCAAATGGACCCCTCTCATCCCCCTCTCATCAGCAAGAGAGCTGATAGTCACGTATTCATTAATTCACAAACTTTTATGTAACGCCTACTATGTGCGGACACCATGCTTCATGCTGCCCTTGAGGGCCGGTCATAGAGCTGTGTTCCCAGGGACTGCCTGCCCGTCATTCACATGCCATTGGCAGAGCCCCTGCGGAGGCCAACTGCTGAGTGGCTGGGCAGGTGGCCGGAGGACAGAGGTGTTCACATCCACCCCAAATTCTACCATCTGTTTTTAAGGAGCTTGCAGGCTAGGAGCACTAAGACAGATACATAGATGAAACGACATGCAGACAATCTAGAAACTGGTCTCCAAAAGGCACAGTTCAACAGGCCACGGGGCAAATGGCTCTTCTGCTTTTGTTCTTCCTGGCCCTTTCCAAGTTCCCCAATTATGATCCTAAAGTCCCAGGCATGGACCCAGGTGTCATTTTCCCTAACGTGCTTCTTTGCCTATAATCTGATTTTTCTTGGGCCTTAGGTTTAGGACCCAGGGCTGAATTTCAAGGCTGCTTATCATCCACCAGGGGTGGATTGGGCTTGCCTAGTAGTTGGCCAGAGCCACGGTCCTCCTTCCCCTCCCCATAGTACTATGGAAGCTGGTGCCCTAAGAGGGGGTATGTGATAAGAGTGGACCCGCCATGCCCCATGCTGCTCTCCTTTGTGGCTGTTTGCAGCATGGTGCCAACGAAGATGCTGTGGATGCAGAGAATCGTAGTCCGCTGCACTGGGCAGGTATGTGCCAGGGGACCGGTGGGAAATGGGGTGGCTGCAGGGACCAGCGGGCGGAAGGGGAGGGAAGACAACATTTGGGGAGCAGGGCAGGCCAGGGCTGACTGCTGAAATGGTTGGCGGCGATGTTGGGTCATAGTCTGACTAGGTGTCTTTCCTGCTTCTTCTTAACCCAACATCCCTCCCCCAGCCTCCTCTGGCTGTGCCTCAAGTGTTCTCCTGCTGTGTGACCACGAAGCCTTCCTGAACGTCCCAGATAATGTGAGTGTCCACTGGGCGGTGACCTTCGCAGGGAGGCTGCTACTCTCTCTCCCTCCCTCTCTCTCTCTCTCTCTCAGAGCTTGACTGGCTCAGCTCCATGACCGCGGCTGCACACACCTCCTCTTCCTTCTCCCTCTGCTCCTCCTCCTCTTCTTCATGGAGAGGTTAGGCCTTATCTCCTGGAGGACTTCTCACCCAAAAGGAGTATTCAGCCCCTGCATCTGGGCTTTTTTCTGGAGAGATGTCGGGAGAGGGCAGTTGGTAGAATTGTCAAGCCCCTGGCTCCCCCTGGATCCTCATGAACTCCCCTCCCTTCCCACAATCTGTGCAGGACGGACGTACACCCCTGATGATCGCATCGCTGGGTGGCCATGCAGCTATCTGCTCACAGCTACTGCAGAGAGGTGCCCAGGTTAATGTCACGGACAAGGATGCCAAGTGAGCCTTCCCCACCCCCCTTCCCAAATCCAGACATTGACCACTCTAGAAAGGAGCCCCTGGGCAAAGTGTGTGTGTGTGTGTGCGCGCGCGCGCGTCTGTGTGTCTGTGTTTTGGGGAAGAAGGAAGACTAGTCTCTGTTTTCTTGGGAACCTCCTTCCTTCTGAGCAGTTGCTCAGAAGGCACAGATGACTTCCTGGCACAGATGACTCCAGGAGTGGAATCGATGCTTCTGGGTTCATTTGCTTAATTTACTGGTTTTCAAACTATCTTCTAAGCAATGGGATCCTTTTGCCAATAAAGAAGTCATGCAGCACCTCAATATAGAAAGTAGATGAACACAGAGCCCTTCAAATTGGCCCCCGGCTTTCTGATGCTGCACCTCCAAGGAACGGCATTTGAACAGTTCTGGTCTGCTCGAACACTTTGTCATTGGCTGGCACTGGTCTGTGGTTCTCCTTGCTGCACCGAGTGAGATCTGACTCTGAGCGGAATTTCTGGAACCAGGACTCCTGGATTCCCTGGGGAAGGCCTATGCCCAGATCTGTCCCAACCCACAGGTCGGCTCTGATCCTGGCCTGTGAGAAAGGCAGCGCGGAGGTGGCCGAGCTGCTCCTGAGCCACGGGGCAGACGCAGGGGCGGTGGACAACGAGGGGCACGACGCTCTGCATTATGCTGTACGCTCGGAGGACAGGGAGCTGTGGAGGCTGCTCCGGCAGGCCCTGCTCCGGCAGGGGCGGCAGGGAGGTAAGGCAGGTTCCCTTCCGTAACTTCGAAGTTCTCCCGGATAGCCTTAGAATCCCAGAAGCTTCTTAGAATGCCGTTTGTTCCTGGACAAAGAATCCCTCTATCGTCACTAGCTAGTGGAATGTTGATTTACTTATTGCTGCTACTTGTGAAATGAGCCCAAATTCTCAAAAGCATGGTCACAAAGTCCCTTCATGCAGCCTTGTCTCGCTGAAGGCAATTCTGCTTGGTACTATCGCTAGCATTTATGGGTTGTGATCGTAAATCTATTCGTGAGATTTGACGGTCAGTCTCCGTCTCCCCCACTAGGCCGGCCACTGGCTGTTTTGCTCACCAGTGAGGTCCTGGTGCCTATAACCGTGCCTGACACAGTGCCCAATAAATAAGTGAGCAGACAAAATGAATGAGCTGGCCGATCTCTGGGATGGTGAACCGAAGATGCTAGATAGTCAGGGACCCTTTCAACGGGGGTGGCTCCTGGCACCATGAAGACATGTGTGGGAAGGTTATTGCATCGAGGGACTGTTCCTCTCAGAAAAAGTCTGAAGATAAAGTGTGGGCTGGAAGAGGACCTATCTCTGCTCTCATCTCCCCCCCCCCCCTGCTTTTTTGTATAGGTCAGGGGCTTGCTCAACATCTGGATCTTACATCCCAGGTAAGACCCTAAGTGCCTTTTGCCTCTGACCTTCCCCTCCCCATCTCCCTCCCCAGGCTATCTCACTGGGATATCTCCCAGGGAGTGGTCTTCGGGGCATCAAGACAGTCTAAGAGCGGAAAGGCCGTCCGGGGGCTGGGCTAGCTGCCCGACTTCACTATTCCTTTTTTTATGTAGGCCTCCCCATCAGAGTCTCTGGTGGTTTCTCCACCCCAGAGCCCGTGGAGAGCGGAGCCCGAGGAAGAGGAGGAGGAAGACCCATGCCCGGATGAGTGGAGGCGGAAGTATGAAGAGGAGCAGAGGAAGGTTTCTCAGTTGGAGCAGGAGCTGGTGCGAAAGACGGAAGAGAGCGAGGCTCGAGCTGCAGCCTGCCTGGGCCTGGAGAACGGGATTCGAGAGCAGGTGCAGGAGCTGGGGCTTCTCCTATCACCACAGCCTGGGACTCCAGGAGGGCAGGGCTCTAGTCTCCGGCCTGGAGGAGATGGCATGGAGCAGGGTTGTCCCCTGGACCTTCTGGCCGAGCGCATTCAAGAACTAAAGAAGCAGCAGCAGGCAGCAGCTGCAGCTGCAGCCAAACGGGCGTTAGCTTCTAAGAAAGCAGAGGATTCGGTCTCGGGGGAGGTCCCGTATGAAGCCCCTGGAGGGGCCCAACCGGAAGAACAGGGGCCACCCCAGAGCCCCAGGTCTGAGACCATTGGGAAAGCCACAGGACAGCAGCTGACCACCAGCGGTGGACAGGCCCTTGGCCCTGATCACACCGACAAGCCACGTGCTGGCCAGAAAGAGGGGCCCCGGGCCCCAGGGGCTGAACCAGCAGGCACCGCGGCTGCACCAGTGGGCCCCGGAGACGTGAACCAGCTCCTGCTACAACTGAGGGAGGAGCTGGCCGCGGTGTGGCGAGAAAAGGATGCCGCCCGAGGGGTTTTGTCAAGGCCGGTCCTGGAGGGAGCTCTGGGGACACCCCGGGCCGAGGCTGCGGCGGCCGCCTGGGAGAAGATGGAGGCCAGGCTGGAGCAGGTGCTGGTGAGGCTGGACAGGGCCAAGGCGGGATTACCCGTGAGCCCTGACGCCGCTGCCCGGCCCGGAGAGGGAGCCCTGCACGCCGGCCCAGAGACCACCTCCGAAGAGAATGAAGGGGGGCGGCCAGGGGCTCCTGGGGCTCGCGGAGAGCCTCTAGGGGCCCCCGCAAGGGGACAGGTGCCTGGAGGAGGTCCGGCCAAGGGACGGTTGGAGAAGGAGGTGGCGGCCCTGCGGCTGAGCAACAGTAACCTGCTGGGGGAGCTGGGTCAGCTGGGGCAGGAGAGGCAGCGGCTGCAGGGGGAGCCGCAGTCCCTGAGTCAGCGTCTGCAGCGGGATTTCGTCCCCAAGCCGGAGGCGCAGGACCAGCTGCGGCAGTTGCGGCGCAGCGTGGGGCTGCTGACAGATGAACTGGCCGCGGAGAAGGAGGCCACCGAGCAGCTGCGGCAGCGCCTGGCCTCCCAGAGCAGTGGCCTCCGCGGGCTGTGGGACGACCTGCCGCCGGACGTGGTGGGCAGGGGCGTCGCGGGGCGCACGGCGGCCGAACCCCTGGAGGAGCTGCGGGCCTGCATCCGCGCCCTGGCCGACGGGCACCGCGAGGCCCAAGACTCGCTGGCCCGGCTGGAGCAGGAAAACCGGCGGCTGCGCGGGTCCCCCGGCCCCCGCGGGGAGCCACCCGGCACCTTCTCACAGGGCCCAGTCTCCCCCCAGGTGGCCGCTCTGGAGCAGGACCTGGGGAAGCTGGAGGAGGAGCTGCGGGCCGTCCAGGCCACGATGAGCGGGAAGAGCCAGGAGATCGGGACGCTGAAGAAGCTGCTGTACCAGGCCACTGAGGAGGTGGCCGAGCTGCGGGCCCGTGAGGCCGCCAGCCTGCGGCAGCACGAGAAAACGCGGGGCTCGCTGGTGGCCCAGGCCCAGGCTTGGGGCCAGGAGCTGAAGGCCCTCCTGGAGAAGTATAACACGGCGTGCCGGGAGATGGGCCGGCTGCGCGAGGCCGCGGCGGAGGAGCGGCGCCGCAGCGGGGACCTGGCGGCGCGGGCCGCAGAGCAGGAGCGCCAGGCCGCCGAGCTGCGCGGGCGCTCCCAGCAGTTTGAGAAGACGGCCGAGGTGCTCAGGGACAAGGTGGAGCATCTCATCGGGGCCTGCCGGGACAAGGAGGCGAAGGTGAGCGGGGCGAAGCAGCCATCGGGGAAGGTGTCCGTGCGGCTCAGGGTTCGCCGACACGCACCAGCCTTGGTTTAGTCAGTTTCATACCGCTGAACCGAACTCCCGTCATCTGCAAGGACCACGCTGTGTTCTCCGGGCTCTCGGGGATTTGGGGTTGAGATTGGAGGTAAGGTTAAGGTATAGATAGAAGAGAGGAGGGGGCTTAGGTATTCGAATGTGGGACTCGGGGTTAGAAGCAGGGCGGCCAGGCCAGAGCTAGTCCAGGCCCTGGACTGCTAAGGTTTATTAGCACGGGTCTCTTCAACAGTGCAGATGCTGTATCAGCCCAGCAAGAGGCCTGAGGTCCGTCGGGGTGGGTTGCTGTGGTTTTGCTGGGGTTCGGAGGAGGTGACTCAGGGGCCGATGGGTTTAGAAGAGTAGGCTAGCCTGGAACACTTCCCTCTCCCCTTTCCACTTCAGTCCCAACGAATTCTACCTAAGATTGCCATCAACAGGGAGAGCCCCCATGCAAATTAAAAAGTTTGAAAACCCCCGCGTTAGAAACCGGAGTTTCCCAGCGACTACTCCAGTAGTCAGTGTCAAGTCTCCATGATTCTAGGAGACGTGTTTGAGGAATCTGAAAAAATCAATTTAGAAATGGATGTAGTGATTTTAGAACTGCCTATGAAATGAATGAGATCAGTTGTCTTATTAAAGGTTGTGTGTCTGGTCAAAGGTAGAGTGATTTAAAAATATAGGGCGTATATGTTTTTTGGAACGTAGAGTGCATACCAAGAGAAGGACTGTTACGCAGAATAGGAATCAGTGTGGGTGGGGCTAAGTAAAGAAAGGAGGAATTTTCTGTTGGTGTTGAAGGAGAAGATGCATGTAGACAAACGTGCAAAAGAAAATTGTGGGGTCTGGCATCGTCTGGATTTGAATTTCAGCTTCAAAACTTACTGCTTGATCTTGGGTGAGTTATCTGAACCTCTAAGTCTCTTATCTAGGCCTCATCTATAATCTCCTCTATGATATGGGGACAATAACAGGGTTTTCATGAGCATTACATTAATAAGATAGTATATTTAAAATACTCAAAACAACTTTTGGTAAATGGTAAGCATTCAGTAAATAAAAGCGAGCTATGTTTAGTGTCCCTACTACTGCCGTTTCTATTACCGCTGGTTACCATTAACCAAGTTTGTGCCGCAGCCTCACAAACCACAAAAACAAAACTCACTTCTATTTCCCTCAGTGGTCAGCAGCCACGAGTAGATCAGGATTCGGTACAGAGTGGAGAGCACCAACAATGAATTCAAAGAGATCTTGGTTCAAATCATTATTTCGTTACCTATTAGCTGTATGATCTTGACAAATTACTTAACTTGGTCTCCTTATCTACAAAATGTGAATAGTCACACTTCTCTCAGAGAAGTCTTGTTCTTCTTGGGACAGAAGAAGAGCTGTTTTGGGTATGAATTGAGACAATGCGTGTAAAATTTCCGGCACATATTCTATACCCAATAAAAGAAAGCTGACCTTGACCCTGGGTGGTGTCAGGGTGGGAAGTGACTTGGGCCTCATTGGTCCCCTTTCTTTCCTTCTGGCCTCAGATCAAGGAATTGTTTTATTAACATTTATTTATTTTTTGAGAGTCAGAGAGAGACAAAGCACAAACAGGGGAGGTGCAGAGAGAGGGAGACACACAATTAGAAGCAGGCTCCAGGCTCTGAGGAAGCGGTTAGCACAGAGCCCGATGCAGGGCTCAAATCCATGAACCGTGAGGTCATGACCCTAGCCAAAGTCGGTTGCCCAACCGACTGAGCCACCCAGGCGCCCCTTTAAAAGTTTTTTTTTTTTTTTTTTTTTTTAATTAACCTTTATTTATTAGATCAAGGAATTGTTGAAGAAGCTGGAACAGCTTTCAGAGGAGGTCTTGGCAGTGCGGGGAGAAAATGCTCGCCTTGCCTTGCAGCTGCAGGTATGTTTTGGCCCTCAGGGAAATGGACACCACTAGGGAAGAGGGTGGGTGGCCCATGGCAGTGAGGTATGCGTGGGAGAGATTCTGGGAATTGCAGAGGCCTGGCCAGGTGGGGGTCCAGGTTGGGCCACTGATGGGCCGAGGGAGACCACGTGGCACAGCTAACCACTTCATTCTGTTGTTCCTCATGCTGTGGGGAGGGAGGGTGGTGGTGACATGTCAGGGTGGGTGTGCTGGGGTGTGGGGTGGGTGCATAAATCTCTCACCGGTGCTCACTCCCAGGATTCCCAGAAGAACCATGAAGAGATCATCTCCGCCTATAGGAAGCACCTGATGAATGCCGCTCAGGTGAGCCCGGGAGGGTCTAGGGACAGAGAGTCGGGCAGGGGGCATTGCATTTGGGGTCCCTCCTCCTACCTGCACATACCTGTCATTTGTGTAAAGCTGGACTTTGTTTGTTTGTTTATGTTTATTTATTTATTTTGAGGGGAGGGTGCAGAGAGAGAGAGAGAGAGAGAGAGAGAGAGAGAGAGAGAGAGAATCCCAAGCAGGCTCCACTGTTCAGCGTGGAGCCCGACACAGGACTGTATCTCACGAATATGAGATCGTGACCTGAGCCAGTATCAGGAGTTGGCTGCTTAGCCAACTGAGCCACCCAGGCGCCCCAGAAAGCTGGACTTTAGATGTTTCAGTGCCAGGTCTCCAGATCTCATTAGGCAGATCAAGAGTGGTTGTGCATGGATGTGAGGGGAGAGGCATTTGCCTTTCCTCGTCAATTCTCTGATCTACTGCAAGGCCTTTTCCTGTCCCTTATGCCCTTTCTCAGTTTCATCCTGAGCCAAATTATCCCTCACCAAGGAGGAGAGGTGGGTGGCTTGCTCCTTGCTTAGGAAGAATAACAACTACAAAGAATCGAACATTTGTTGTGCTCTGCTTTATAATCATAGTTTTTAACCCTCGTAGGAGTCCCGGAAAGTAGACATCATTATCTCCTTGGAAAGACAAGGAAACAGCTGTAGAGAAGTCACATACTATAAAGCAGGGGACATAGTAAAACAGCATTCGACTAAAGCACAGAACGATTCCTTATCTGTCTCTCCCCATTTTCTGTTTTTCATCTCCTTTTCTTTCCTTCCTGTCACTTACAGGGTTACATGGAACAAGATGTGTATAATATTCTGCTGCGAATCCTCAGCATACAGGAAGAGTGAGGCAGCCGGGGCCCTGAGGGGTGTGCGACTTCTTCTGATTTCTCTGTTGTGAGTTGTGGGTCAAGGGTGATGGGGGAAGCAGCCTGGAGAAAGGACTTGGGAAAGAAAAGAGAGGGAATTGGAGTCTCTTTTTGCCCCATGTGGTGGTGGCTGACATTAGGGAGCCCTGTGGGGTGTAGATCATTTGAAGCGAGGTCAGTTGAGAGGACACAATCTGCGGAATCACTGGGTAGAGGCGGGAGGCAGGGGGCAAGTAGACTGAAGGGGACCAACGTGGGATGGGGACCGAGACTTGTTGAGTAGCTCTCCTAAGGCCCCGGGCTAGAGACGCCAGGGAAAGACAGCCACGATGGCAGAGTGGCAGGGTGGGACTCTGTGAACCCCAGAATCTCTCCTTCACCTGCACATCATTCATTCAGAGGGTAGTCACCCCAGCTCTTCCTGCTGCCATTGTGCATCTTCTCCGGTCCAGGTAGATGACGTCCCTTTTAGCATCTTGGCGTGGGTGGGAGGAGGCTGAGGAGATGGAAATGTGTGCATTTCACTCCTGAATTTCTTCTTTCAGGGAGTAAGAGCATCCCTGGCTTCCAGAGGCTCCATCAGGCTTTGGAGGGTGGGGCCAGGCATGGGGATGGCATGGGTGGGGCTCCACATGACACTGTGGACCCCAGACCTGAGAACCTGAAGCCTGGAGTCGGCATGAGACCAGAGGAGATGCACGGAGGCCAGCTCTATGGAAAATAAAGCAGGAGGCGGTGTGGTGTTGGGTGTCCCTGCTTTCTCTGTTCAAAGGCGAGTGGGGGAAGGAAACTTTTTTTAAAAATCACAAATGGCCCCCAATTATGATCCATAGTAAGAAATACACTACATCGTGGCGCATCTAACCTGAAATAGTATTTACCCTTACTATTTTCTTTCTAGGATGTTCTCTGCTGTTATTCTCCACTGAAAAAAATATTGCTCAAAATACGTCCATCCGCCCATGGGTCAAGACCCACAGGTTGAAAAATAGCACTCTGTGAAAATGGAGATCGACACTCTTTCTCTTTCTCAAATCTGTCTCTAATCTTTTTTCTCTATCTTGTGATTCCTGCATCCACTATCTTTTTTTAAGGAGGAGAGACTGAGAGACCTGGAGTTTCTTCAAGATGTCGAATCTAAAATATTTGATGGTGTGTCAAACCGGGCTTCTAGATCTGAGGCACAGGGCTCACATGGTCCGTGTTCTTTGCCCAGGTACCAAGAGGGGTTAAAAGTCTGATTCCTGGGGAAGGGAGGAAGGGATACACAGAGCTGGCTTCTTCCCTCCAGTTCTGTTCTCAGACTGAAAACCGTGGATCTCTCTTGGCCACTTCCCGTGGGTCTCCTCCCCTTCGTGTCCCTCCACCAGCCAGACTGCTAGGTGTGGGAGAGGCAGCAAATTCCTCCCCAATCTGGAACTGCGTTTGGCCCCCTCCTTGGTCCTTCTCCCAGCCTACCCCCTGCTGGGTTAGGCTGGGTGGGAGGCCACGGTTTGGCAGTAAACAGCCTGCCTGGGTTGAGAGGAGAGCGTGGAGGGGCTGCTTCGAAGACAGGGGCCCACAGGGGGGCTGCAGGGCCTGGCTCCAGGGTTTGGGCCAGAAGAGAGCAGCGGGGTGTAGATCACATCCTAGAGAGGATGAGGGTCAGCTTTAGGATTTGTGCAAATGGGCACAGGACTGCTTTTGGGCGTGAAGAATGGAGACCGGAGGGGTTGATGGAGAAAGAGAGGGTACAGCTGCCAGAGGAAGAGCATCTGAAAGATTGAGTCCTTTCCATTAAGGGGAACAGAACCTCTCTTTTCTTTGAGTTACCAAAGAATCTCAAAGGACTGTTACAATCATTATTTATGGAGTGGTGGGAAGGGTGGGAAGAATGAAGAAACTGTTGAGAGAGAGGTGTCCAGACAGGGGGAGATGGTTTGGCTAAGTTCAAGTATGAGTCAGGAAGCAGCTTCGGTAATGGGAGCTGATCCCAGGATGGCTGAGTTATGGGAATGGTCAGTGATATGCTAACACAGGATGGAATGTTTCCAGCCCCTGGTCTTCCCAAATGGTGTCCCTCTGTACAACCCCATAAACTCTTACCCCAACGACCCCAGGCCCTGAAGTTTTCCTTGATTTCAAAAATAAATCTTTCTTTCCCAAAGTAACTCTAGTCCTAAGTTTGTCCCTATCCCTTCTAGGCTGTCTGCTGAATGGGGCTTAGGTAGGGACTTCTTACTCCTCTTTTTGCATCCCCCTTCTTCAGGCGTCAGATGTAGGGGTATATGGGTGAGAGTAGGTGAAGCTTGGTTGCCACGATAGGGTCAGACTGTTTCTTTGAATGCCTTCCGTCTGGAACTTGGTCTGGATTTGTAGTCTCCCTCCTCTGTCTGATAACATTAGTTCATTAAACTGACATTGAACGAGTCTACTACGGGCCAGGCTCAGAATAGAGTGAACATCTCAGAAAAGATTCTTGTCCTTACTGAGCTGGCATACAGGATCAAAATCGGGCATCCTGGTTCCTACTTTTCAGTTGTCCTGTAGGGATGCTGGAACTTCCAACCTCAAATTAACTATTTAAAAAAATTTTTTTTAACATTTATTATTTTGTTTTTGAGAGAGAGAAAGAGAGACAGAGTGTGAGTGGGGGAGGGGCAGAGAGAGAGGGAGACACAGATAAGAGGCAGGCTTAACCGACCGAGCCATCCGGGTGTCCCTCAAATTAACTATTAAAGGAGATTCCTTCTTTAGGAAACCATTAGGATTCAAGGTATGGTTGAGTTTCTTTTTTTTCTTTTACATTTTTACAGCTTTAATGAGTTATAATTGACATTCAGTAAACTACACATACTTAAAGTGTACAATTTGATAAGTTTTGACATATGTGCACACCCATAACACCCATCACACAATCAGGATAATGAACATATGACTCCCAAAGAATCCTCCCTTCTCTTTTTTTTTTAAATTTTTTTTTTAACGTTTATTTTTGAGACAGACAGAGCACGAATGGGAGAGGGTCAGAGAGAGGGAGGCACAGAATCTGAAACAGGCTCCAGGCTCTGAGCTGTCAGCACAGAGCCCGACGCGGGGCTCGAACTCACGGATCATGAGATCATGACCTGAGCTGAAGTCGGAAGCTTAACCGACTGAGCCACCCAGGCGCCCCCCCCTTCTCTCTTTTTTAAAATTTTCCCCTCCAAATCACTGAAAATTCTAGAGGATACAAACTAGTCCATAGTAACTTTTTAAAAAAAGTTTATTTAGAGAGAGAGAGACAGCATGCGCAAGAGGGACAAGGACAGAGAGAGAGAGAGAGAGAAAGAGAATCCCAACCAGGCTCCACACTGTCAGTGCAGAGCTCAATGCGGGGCTTGAACTCCAGAACCATGACCTGAGCCGAAGTCAGTACTTAACAGACTGAGCCACCCAAGTGTCCCCATAGTAACTTTTGATCTATATGACTGAGCAGAACAAAAAATGAGCTCAGGGACTGATGAAGACTCAACTGTTCCAAGGGGCAGTTGGAATTTAGAACCAAGCACTTAAGCTTGAGTTCAGCTTGAGGTCTTACCATTGCTGGCAGCAAACAGCAGGGAAAGAACCTGAGTGTCAGGAGAGGGTGCACATCTTCCCTAAGAACGAAATCCACAAAGTAGTCGGTAATGGTCCAATTCAACAGGTATCTGGGGGATATTGGTAGGCTGGTACCTTGATTCTTGTGGTTTGGTTGGGTCTCATGGGAATGATTATACTGAAGGTTTAATCTAAATGAGAGGATTATTTATATTATTTATTAAAGTACTATTTTATGCCAATTATGGGTGTTTTTTGTTGTCTGTTTTAGAGACAGAGCAAGTGCGAGTAGGGGAGAGGGGCAGAGAGAATCCTAAGCAGGCTCCATGCTCAGGGTGGAGCCCAATGCGGGGCTCCATCTCATGACCCTGGGATCGTGACCCCAGCCAAAATCAGGAGTCTGACTCTTATCTGACTGAGCCTCGCTGCCGCCCCTTGCCAATTATAGGTTTAACTGTCTTGCTGCGGCTGCTAGACTGAGAGGTCCTGCAAGGCTTTTTATGTCCTCAGCACCTAACGACCTCTGAACAGCATTCAAATGTTTGTTGAACAAATGACATTGTCGCTTAGGTCCCAGCCAACTCACTATAATATGCTATGAGTTCCCCCAGTATCTAATTTGGGTAAATGGCCCTAAAATTGGTGCTTTCTTGGTACCTGCATGAGTGATTAGCTTGGTTGAGCATGGAAGTCTCTGAAAGGTCAGAGGCTTTGAAGAAGAGTAAGTAGTTTAGAGAGGGGAAGAGAGATGACTTTTTTGGGTAAGAAATCCTCCCCGCTGCTTACCTTCAGCTACACCAAGGGCGTGGGGTCTCTGGTGACAGTCTGCGTATTCGGGTAGGGGGTGAGGGGCTACAGGGAGAGTTAGGGCTCAGGTACACTTTGGGTTCTAGTAGCTCAGGCTTTCCCCCAGGGAGAAGAGTCTCGTTCCAAGTACAAACCTCTTTAAGCAGGCAGATCCCGGTCCCCCTCCGCCCCGGTCTTATTTGCAGCATGACTCCACCCCGGTACACCGGGGCAAGGGGTCAGAGCAACAGTGAGAAGGATGAGATTCAAGAAAGTCCTACCTTCGGATCCACTCACTCGAGGAGTTAATCTCTCCGCGCCCGCTGGGAGTCCCTCCCTCTCCCGCCTCAGACTCCGCCCCCTCCCTCAGTCTCGGCAGCCCTGGCGGGCTCGCTCCGGAGGGGGCGGCCCGAGCCCCAGTGCTGGGCCGGGCGGAGCTCCCGGCCGGGCGGAGCTGCGGCTGCAGCGTCCAGCTGCCGGACCGACCTCCAGCCTTGTAGACCGCGGGAGCGGCGCGGGGCCCCCTCCCCCCACCTCCCCAGCCCACCCTCCGAGCTTCCCGAGCCCCCTCCCCGCTCCCTGCAACTGTGCTGGTAAGTCCCGCTCATCGAACCAAACTTTTTGCTGCCGAGCCGGAGTCCTACGGCAGAACCACGAGCAACACTGCAGTTGGCTGGTGGAGGGGTGGGGGTAGGGGCGAAGTACTGAGAATAGCCGTCTGGAACTGAACTAGTCACAACTAGTCATAGCTTCTCCGGAATGGATCAGATCTCGCCCATTTCCCGAGTTGGTAGAACTCTTGACTTTAGCTGGTTAAACTTGTAGAGAGAGAGATGAGGGTATTCGCTCCAACTTCTTCACCCCTCCCCCATTTCTCTTAGATTTAGCAGTTCTCGATACTTTCCCTCCATATTTCAAGTAGTGTTGGCTCTCTAAAAGCTCACCCCTCCCAACTCTGGCGTGGCAGAGCCCCCTCCCCCAGGCACTTCGGGTCCGCCTCCTCTTCGGTACCCCCGGGAACCCCGCGATCTTTCAGGCTCCGCTCCCTCCGGTCTTGCACTGGGGCCAAAGACGTGCAGGGGCTGGGTCCAGCCGCGGAGGGAGGGGCTGAGGCTGGGGCCTGTCCGGAGCCGGGCGGGCGGGGCCGGGAAGGGGAGGTGTAAGGGGGCCGGACGGGGCGGAGCAGGCGGCATTTGCGGCCGGCGCCGGGGTGGAGAGTTGCGCGCCGGTCCCTGGGCCTGAGCTCGGGCTCGGGCTCCGGCGCCTGCGATGTCTCAAGATGGCGGAGCTGGGCGAATTAAAGGTACCGGCCCCCTCCCCCATCCCCATCTGGACTGAGCCCGGCGGAACGCCGAGTCAGGGGAGCGACCGAGACTGGGTGCTGAGGGCTCGGGAGGGGGCTGGAGACGTGGCGGGGACTGGCTGCTGGGGGTGGGAGAGAAGTGGGTGTGGGCGAGGACCGGGCTGCGGCGGGGCTCCGGGGGCGGGGCCGCGGGGCAGATGTAGGGGTGGGGCCGAGGGGAATTGCAGCTGTTGGGGGCCGAGGCTCAGGGGGCGGGGACGTGGGGTAGAAGTCGGGTTTGGCAGTAGGGGCAGAGGTGGGAGAAGGGCCAGGGGTAAAAGCTGCTGTAGAGGCTTAGGGGGCGAGCCGATCGAGGCCAGGAGATGCGACAGTAGGGGGCAGATGTGGGGATGGGACTGGGGGGCAGATAGATGCACGGGAGGCTCCTCGGGGAGGTGCGGCGGAGAGGATGGAGGTTTGGGGCTGCTCCTGGGTTCCGAGCCTTTGGCAGTACCAGTAGGCGGCTGAGACCTAGGGGGCGGGGCTGTGCGAGCGCCTGGATCGAGGGGTGGGGCCGAAGCATCCCGGAGGCTGAGGGGAAGGTGCTGCCTGGGTGAATCGAAGCTTCGGGCCGGGCCGAGGCGTAGAGGAGTGTGAAACTATGCGATAGGAACGGGGGTGGGGGGGTCCTTGACAAAGCTAATGGAAATGGAGAAATAAAAACGGTACCGAGGAAATAAGGGTGGGAGAAGGGTATAAGAACAAGTTTTTCATCACACTCCTCAAAAGGGGTCCAAAACCATAAAACCCCCCGTGAGCGGGAGAATTGTGGAAGGCTAGCAAGGCCTGCCCATGCCAAGGTCTTCCAGAGATTCACGGGAGGGCGTCCTTTAAGGAGAAAGCTTCTTGTGCCCTCCTGCTGCCACACGGTCTTTGAGGGTAACCATATCCGAGGACATGTCACAGAACCTTAAAAAACCATTGGGTTCATCCCCCTGCCTCCTGGCTTTGTTCTGCCTTTTGAAATGGAGCCATACTCCTTGGCGGGCTTGAAGTCTAGTCCCCTGGGCCCAGCTGTCTTTAGGGGAACTTGGATTCTGCACCCTGGCTCAGGAGCCCCACGGCTTCTCCTCATCCTCCCTGGGCCTCTGCTTAGTTCTGCCCTCTCCTCTTCCACCACTAGGCAGGGGGGCGGGGATCACTTAACGTTCTCTATGTAGGAGAGAAACAGGATATTAGTTCCTGGCAGATGGAGTAAACAGGTAAACAAGGAGGCAGCCTGGACTCAGTGATTTACTAGGAAGCCCTTTGCCCCAAGATTTTGTCATCTGCCTCCCTGAAAAACAGGCCCGAGAGAGCAGTGGTTATGTAAATGATGCTTAGAAAGGATTTGGGGGAGTTACAGTCATTGAACCCTGACCTGGAAACCCTGGCCACAGAAGCTTCAGAGGCTTGGGGAAAACAGCTGAGGTGGATTGAGGTGTTGGGAGGGGCGTACCATGGGGCACAATCCTCCAGCCACCTGCCCCCTTTCTTCCCTGTGGGGCTGTCTGGCCTGAATCCTCTCCTCCCCCTCCTTCTCCCTGTCTCCTAGCCTCTTCCCAGGAAGCTAGGATGGGTCTGAGATTCTGAGAAAGAGCAGGAGAGGAGATAAGCAGCTTAAAGGAGTGTCTAGGCTCAAGGCGGGGATGGAGATAGGAGGCCGTAGTGGACTCAGAGGTGTGCCTGTGGATGACTTGCTGTCTGCCCCCTGCGCCACCTGGCCAACTTACAGGCATAGGGAGGTAGGGTTACTGCAGCTCTGGGGGACTGGGGGTCAGGTTGACCTGAGGGTTGCTGAAATGGGACTGAGGTGTCCCTTTGGCCAGGGTGGTTGTCTGGCAGTAACCCACTGGCTGCGGAGTGTCTCTCAGATGAGTGCGGGGGGCGGAAAGAGGCATTGCCTATTTGGGAGCTCAGACCCAGCATCCTCAGCAGGATTCTCAAGTGTCTGTGTTGTCCACAGCACATGGTGATGAGCTTCCGGGTGTCTGAGCTTCAGGTGCTGCTCGGCTTTGCTGGCCGGAACAAGAGTGGACGGAAGCACGAGCTCCTGGCCAAGGCCTTGCACCTCCTCAAGTCCAGCTGTGCCCCCAGTGTCCAGATGAAGATCAAAGAACTATATCGCCGCCGCTTTCCCCGGAAGACCCTGGGGCCCTCTGATCTCTCCCTGCTCTCTCTGCCCCCCGGCACCCCTCCTGTCGGCTCCCCTGGTCCACTAGCTCCCATTCCCCCGGCCCTCTTGGCCCCTGGCCCCCTGCTGGGCCCCAAGCGTGAAGTGGACATTCACCCCCCTCTGCCCCAGCCCGTGCACCCTGACGTCACCATGAAACCATTGCCCTTCTATGAAGTCTATGGGGAGCTCATCCGGCCCACCACCCTCGGTATGGCTCTATCTTCCTCCGCCTTCCTCCTGACTCCATGCCTCTTGCCCGGGCCTTTCTTAGGCTTTAGTTCCATGGGATTGGCAGCCTGGGACGGGGGCAGCCTCCGTGGCTGCCTATGCATGGGCTGGGGAATAACTGCCCCTTTGTGTCCCCAGCGTCCACTTCCAGCCAGCGGTTTGAAGAGGCACACTTTACCTTTGCCCTCACACCCCAACAAGTGCAGCAGATTCTCACCTCCAGGTACATCTCTCCCAGCATCCTGGGTGTTACCCCCGGACTCTGCCCCCTGACATTCTCCTCTTCTGTCCCATTCTGCCTGTCCATCCTTCTGCACCTGCTTTGTCTCTCATTCTCTGGTGTGTCTCTTCTCTGTCCCTGGGACATTTAACTTTCTGTGTCTCTGTTCAGCCCTGCCTTCCGGGGGCCACATCCTGACATGTCTCCCTCTCCTTCTTGTCACAGAGAGGTTCTGCCAGGAGCCAAATGTGACTACACTATACAGGTGCAGCTAAGGTGAGTTGATCCTCTCCATCCCTCCCTGCTGGGCTCCTCTTGGGGGGTGGGAATGAAATAAGGGTATGATAGATCCTGCTAGAGGATGGCCCTGCTCTGCTGTGTCCACCCCAACCCTGGGACTTTTGTCGGATGCTGAGGGCTACAGGGATCCATGACTGAATGACTGAGGTCCCCTGCCTTTCCACCAGCTGCAACTCAAGAAACCGCCTCCCTTGCTGTTTCATCTTTTCTCATCTCTTACCAGGTTCTGTCTCTGTGAGACCAGCTGCCCCCAGGAAGATTACTTCCCCCCCAACCTCTTTGTCAAGGTCAATGGGAAACTGTGCCCCCTGCCGGTAAATGTTCTCCCCTTCTTCTAGCAGTTCTCTCTTCCCTGTTTCAGTTCTTGAATGGTAACTGCAAACCTATTATGAAAGAGACATGCCTAGCACAGTGCCTGGTACATCATAGGGACTCAGTTTACTGATGGATCAATATAATCTAGAGGATACTAAGACAGGGCTGATGGAGAACTTGGAGGAGGGACATTTCATTCAACCCAAAGGACAGGGAAGACTTCTCTGGAGTGATGATCTCAGAGCTGAGAGTTGGAAGAAGTGGGGCGTCCCTATTCTTTCTGCTCAGGAACTCATGAGTGGGTTCCTATTTCCCTGGCCAATGAATAAGCTCTCCTTCCTCCCCAGGAATAAACCCCACACACAGCCCTAGATAGTGCTCTGGGTTTGGGAGTCACCAAATGGGCCCCCATCTCCTTGGTCACCGAGTGAGCTGGCCTTCCTTCCAAGACGTGAGTAACCTGAGAGATAAGATGTCTTGACCAGTCCCTCCTTTCTCCAGGGTTATCTTCCCCCTACCAAGAATGGGGCTGAGCCCAAGAGGCCCAGCCGCCCCATCAACATCACACCCCTGGCTCGACTCTCGGCCACTGTTCCCAACACCATCGTGGTCAACTGGTCATCTGAGTTTGGACGGGTGAGCAAGGCTGAGGCAGGGAGCCTGGAGAAGCCTGCAGGGCGTGAGGGGGAATCATCCAGTGTCTTGGGTTTAGGGAAACATCTTCCTCTTTATGGGTCGTTCTGTCTTAACCCGCTGTCTCTGGTCCTCACGGGACAAAGGGTTGGAGTGGTGGTGGTGATGATGATGGTGATGATGGTGGTGGTGTGGTGGTGATGATGTGCAGAGCAAAGGCTAATTACCTCCCCCTGCCTCCAAGTAGAACTACTCCTTGTCTGTGTACCTGGTGAGGCAGTTGACTGCAGGGACCCTCCTACAAAAACTCAGAGCAAAGGGTATCCGGAACCCAGACCACTCTCGGGCACTGAGTGAGTAATGTCCTGCCCCTCTTTACCACTCTGATTTGGATCCAAGTTTTCCTGGTCCTCCAGCCTTTATCGCCAAACCCATACCTGACCTGTGACAATATACCTCACCTCTCATGTGAACCCTAACCCTCCCCTCATCCCCTTACCGATCTTCATGGTTGAGAAGTCAGACCACTCCCAGGCACTGAGTGACACCCTCTCACTCTCAGTTATACATTTGCTTTGCACCTCACAGACCCTGCCTCCAGCCTTGCTGGAATATGGCTGCTTGAGAGTGGGAAGAGTCTTAAGGATCATCTAATCTAACGCTCTTTTGATGTTTCAGTTCCCTCTAAGTCATCTCTGCCAAAGTGTCACCCAGTTATATTTAAGCATCTTTGGGGTCGGGGAAATCTCTCCCTGACACTCAGTCTTCATGTGATCTTCCACTGGCCTCCAAAGACCACCCCCATGTGACATCCCATGGGTCCCCAGAGGCACTCTGCCCAGCTGCCTCTTAGCCAGAACCATCTGCTTCTGGCCTCACCACCTCCCAGGCTTCATCTCCAGCTTTGCTGACCCCATGGCTCTGGCCCCATTCTTGTTTCAGTCAAGGAGAAATTGACCGCTGACCCGGACAGTGAGGTGGCCACCACAAGTCTCCGGGTGTCACTCATGTGCCCGGTGGGTACAAGGGAGATGAGAAGGGAGGAGGGTGGGGCTAAACTCTGGACCCAGATGAGGGCTCCTGGGGCTACTAGAGTGAGGCTTCCCGGGATGTAGGGACTGTGACCAGAGCGCTTGTCTCCTCCCAGCTAGGGAAGATGCGCCTGACAGTCCCTTGTCGTGCCCTCACCTGCGCCCACCTGCAGAGCTTCGATGCTGCCCTTTATCTACAGATGAATGAGAAGAAGCCAACGTGGACATGTCCTGTGTGCGACAAGAAGGCTCCTTATGAATCTCTTATCATTGATGGGTAGGGCCGCTCTGCATTCTGCTTCCTTTTACCTTCGACATCCACTAGGAACCCCCCCCATCGACAGATGAAGATGGCTTCCTTCCCCTCCACAAAGCCCAGCTCTTAACCTATCCACCCCTTTATGTGTATACGTATAATTTATCCTCTTTATAATATACAGTTGACCCTTGAACGACACAGGTCCACTTATACATGGGGTTTTTTAATACAGTCCAGTAAATATAAATGGTATTTTTCTTTTTGATGATTTTAATATTTTCTTTTGTCTAGATTACTGTATTGTAAGAATACAGTATGTAATACACATAATATACCAAATAATGTGTTAATTGACCCTTGATGCTATTGGTAAGGCTTCTGGTCAGCCGTAGGCTATTGGTAGTTAAGGTTTTGGAGAGTCAAAAGTTGTCCATGGAATTTTGATTGTGTGTGAGGTCATGTCCATGGATTTTTGATTGCGTGTGAGTGCTTTTAACTCCCGTTTTGCTCAGGGTCGACTGTGTATATTTCCACCACTGAGGATTTATTGCATGAGGTATCATGCTGAGCACATTGCATATCTCATCTCATTGAATCCTCATAATTAACCCTGTGAGATGGATATTGTCATTACAGGTGAAGAAGCTGGGGCCTAGAGAGATTATCTTGCTCAAAGTTATAATTGTTAGTAAGTGGCGGCGTCAATGTATTGAACTGTTACAATATAACACCTATAACAACTACCTGACCTCTCACTGAGCGTGGCAAAACGTTCTTTTGAAGATTTGGATGTGCAGATCTAGCTAGTCCTAACCCCCTTCCAGAGCCTAAATTATGGCCCTCATCGAGAAGACTTATGAAGTTCTATATCTCTGTTCCTTTGTCTTGTCACAAGTACTATGTGAAACACATGCTTAGAATGTTTTTTTTTTTTTTTTTGAAAACGTAGCATTTGAAGTTTGCAAAGCTCTTTTACATACTTTACTTGATTCTGACAACTCAAGAGAGGTGAGTAGGGGTGAATAATATCCCTGTTTCACAGATGAGGAAACTGAGGTTCAGGAAGGTGAGTCCCAGAACTCCCTGGGTACTGTTCCCAGCTATCTCCCAGCCTCATGAATTCCCGTATCTCCCCTTCCCCCCAGCTTATTCATGGAGATACTTAATTCCTGTTCGGATTGTGATGAGATACAGTTCATGGAAGATGGATCCTGGTGCCCAATGAAACCCAAGAAGGAGGCATCTGAGGTTTGCCCCCCGCCAGGGTATGGGCTGGATGGTGAGTGACCCCCTGTCCCCCAGCCGAACTGAGTCTTGGATGGCCTCTTCTCTGAGACACAGTCCTCTTACCACCCACAGGCCTCCAGTACAGCCCAGTCCAAGAGGGCAATCCATCAGAGAGTAAGAAGAAGGTTGAAGTTATCGACTTGACAATAGAGAGCTCATCAGATGAGGAGGACCTGCCCCCGACCAAAAAGCACTGTCCTGTCACCTCGGCTGCCATTCCGGCTCTACCTGGAAGCAAAGGGTATGAGGAAATAGGCTGAGTCCGCAGCAGAAGGGGCAGAGAAAGAAGTCAGAAATGCTTTCTGATCACTGGACAAACCCCAGGGCAGAGAGGGGACTCAGGAAGCCGAGCTGGGTGAGGGCGTCTGTCGTTCGCTGGCTGCCCAGCTCCTCCTCTCTCCTCACAGAGTCCTGACATCTGGTCACCAGCCATCTTCGGTGCTACGGAGCCCTGCCGTGGGTACACTGGGCGGGGACTTCCTGTCCAGTCTCCCACTACATGAGTACCCACCTGCCTTCCCACTGGGGGCGGATATCCAAGGTAGGACACTGACCACAGGGTGGGCTCTGCCCTGCCCCATGTGCCCTTGAAAGCAGATCAGAACCCCTGCTCCTTTTCAAAGCCTTCTGGCTGTCTTGCAAAGGGCTACAATCCAAAGGATTTTTGGGGGGGGGCCGTGAAGGGGTCAGACAGGAGGCTGATTTTGATTTTTCTTTTCCTACCAGGTTTAGATTTATTTTCTTTCCTTCAGACTGAGAGTCAGGTAAGTGGTCCCTTGTCCCATGAAGATCTCAGATCTCTGAAGCTTCCTATCTAGGCACTGACGGGTCCCCTCCCCCTCACTTTCCCCTGAGAACTAAATCTGCCTCTCTGTGAGGGAAGGTGGGAGCTGGGGGGCCTAAGGAGGGTGTGGGCACTTTATTTCCCTCCCAGGCCCCACTGGTGCTTCTTCAGATTCTCACCCATGTCTTCTTTGATTCCTTGTTACCGTCCTGTCTCCGGAGTTTTTAGAATCCTGCCCCTGACTATTCACACACAACCTCCCCCCCACACCCACGTGCAGTTGAGCGCCATGCCTGCCCCGGCCGGACATTCCACACATTTCAGACGCCCACAAGGCCAAGAACCTAGCAAGATGGAGAGGCTGTCTCAGGGCAGGGAATCGGGTAGGGTATGGGGAAGCAGGGGAAAGAAAGAGAATCTCTCCTGCTTCTCAGAGGGTACCTTGGGATCCGGAGGATTTGAATTATCCCCGGCTATTTCTGAGATGAGTGACTGGGAGGCCGGGTGAAGTCAGGAGAAAATCTTAAACTGTGCCCTTGATTCCTCCCAGCACTATGGTCCCTCCGTCATCACCTCGCTAGACGAACAGGATGCCCTTGGCCACTTCTTCCAGTACCGAGGGACCCCTTCCCACTTCCTGGGCCCACTCGCCCCCACACTGGGGAGCTCTCACCGCAGCACCACTCCAGCACCCCCTCCAGGCCGCGTCAGTAGCATTGTGGCCCCTGGGGGGGCCTTGAGGGAGGGGCATGCGGGACCCCTGTCCTCGGGTCCCTCTTTGACTGGATGCCGGTCAGACATCATTTCCCTGGACTGAGTCCCTTGGATTATGGAAACTTCACTGAGCAAGTGTGCTGTGGGGTCCAGACCCCTGGCCACTCCAACCCCTCAGGGGGCTTTGGCCAAAGGCCAGAAAGACCTTCATGGATGCCTGTTTTGGGCCTTATCTCTGCCTGACAAGTCCAGCACCCAAAGGGTTAATATTTAACCTCTTTTTAAGGACATTTGGGTTCTATTTTTGGAAATGTTCTTTAGATGGTTGGCACATTCCTTTGGGTATGTTAACCTAGGCAGCGGGGAGGCCCCCGTGTGTGATGGGGTGTGAGTTGGGGGAAGGGCTGAATCCACTAGAGCCTGGGGGTGGGGTGGAGGGCAGGGGCCTTTCTCTTGTTCTCTAGAGCCCTCTCTTCCCCAAACCTATGGTTCTGTTCCTTCCCCACATCCATGGTCTCTTCATGTCCATTCCATTCTCTTCGGCCAGACAGACAAGTGGAGAAGCTAAGACAGGCCGACACATGGACAGAGAACTCTATTTTGGGTTGCAGATTTTTTTGTACATAAACAAGAAAAACCAAAATACTCCAAAGATGACTTCCCCTGCTTCCTACTTCCCAGTGTGACTGCGGAGGAGATAAGGCCTTAGCTCTGATCCCCAGGGGTTTGGGAGCAGGGCCTGGCCTATTGCCTGGGTCTCTCTCTATTTATATATTTAAGTGCACAGTGTTTCCTATGCTGACCAGCTTGGGCCATGAGCTTCTAAAGGCCCGTGGCCCCAGGGTTAGGTCTGGCTCATTCTGCACCTTTTCTGGGAGGTGGGAGGACTTCATGCTGTCCCCATTCTCCTTTTTCAGGCTCCTCTGGGGCTTAAGACCTACGTTGTAATTTTACTTTTTATTCCCAAAGTTGTAGCAAAGTTCTTATCCACAATAAAGGTTGTGAATGTTCTGTGAATGTCTCGGAGGGGGGTTGGGGAGGGAGTTCCACACCTCACTCTCCAGATCCCTGGTTTGGGGCAAGTGGGGGAAGGGGTCCCAGGTTCCGTTCTTGCTTGCAGGCCCTGGTGGGGGTGGGTGGTGGGGGTGTCCCCCAGAGGACTTCCAGGAGCAGCTCCTCCCTCCTGTCCCCCGTGGAGCCCTCGGCCCAATGTTGCGGGGCCAAGTGCTTTACTCTTACCTGCCCAGATGCTGCAGCCAGAGCCTGAGGGCAAACTTGGTCCCAGCGCTGACCCTCTCGTTGCCTTCTGCTGTGGTCGGGGTCGTCCGCAGTAGCGTGGATGTGGGCAAGGCCAGGGGTCGAGCTCTTTCGTCCTCCCCTAGTTCCACTGTACTGCATGGTGACAGCTCCTGTCTGGGCTGTGCCTTGTGGCTTAGCCCACTTCACCGAATCCTCCCGCCATGGCAGGAGAGGGCTGGGTGGGTGGGTGGGTGTTGACCTCATTTTACAGGAAGGAACAGATTCAAGGGGGGGGTAAAGGACCTGAACCCTCGGGAGAGTGGGAGTCCGTGCTAACCAGTCGGAGCAGGAACCCTTGGACTCGGATGGACAGTGTCTTTGATCTTGTGTGCTCTCTTCATGATCAGTTGACCAACCCACTCCCTCAATCTCTCTCACCACGCAACATTCCCTCCTGAGGAGGGGAGAGAAGTGGAACTTCTCAAGGCGTATGTGTTGGTATTTGGGGGGTGAGGCAGAAGCTCTTACTTACAGGACAGAGGGTGGTAGGTCCCGGGGAAGATGTGTGAGTGTCTCTGTCCCATCCTCTGCAGCAGCCACGGCAGCTGCTATCTCTGGTCCCAGCCACATAAAGGCGCTCACCTCACTTGGGTTTGGTTGGATCCGGGCCTGGGGCCAGACATGTAGGTCCCTTAGCCATGGCCTCTCTCTTGGGAGGCCTGTTCTTGGTTGCAGCCTACCCACAGGTGGAAAGGAGACAGACTTGGGGCAGGGACAGGGGCTGTTGGATTTCTTGGTTATCTCTGACCCCCCCCCCCCCATCTTAGTCACAGAACCAGTCTGCATGGACTCCTGAGCCCCCATTTCCTTCCTGCACCACCAGCCCTACCTGCAGCTGCTGCTGTGACTCCCAGGAGACCACGAGTAGATAGAGAATGATGTGATGGTATCTGGGGAGACCCCAGCTCAGCCTAGGAGGGTAGGCAGACTAAGAGAAGAATACAGCAAAAGTGAGAACTTCCTGTCTCTTTCTGAGACTGTAAATACAGCTGAGGAAGCGCAGGGTCGAGATGGTGCAGGAGGGACCCAGGTGGAGACTGTGGATTTGGGGACTCCAATTCCCTCCCCCCGGTCCCCAATGTTTCCCCTGGGCCAAGGCAGGTAGGACTAAGAAGAAATTGTTAAGGGCTCTTAGTTAAATAGGAAGGGACCTTTGCCACCTTCCTGTCTCACCTCCCATAACCCCAGAGGGACCCAAGAGAACTGGCCGTGGGGCAGCTGTAGTCCAGTCTCCTCCTGAAGCTCTCGCAGCCCTCCGTCCAACAGCTGGGAGCAACAAAGGGCAGGTCACAGCGGCAGGTGCCAGACTCCTCCAAGCCCCTCGGCCCACACCCAAGGCAGCCCCAGTCTCGGGTTTCAGGGCAGGGTGAAGGTTGGGCCAGCAGTCCGGTTACCTCTTCATCAAGTCCCACGTGCCCACCTGCGACAACAGTGGGACCGATAGGTAAGTGGTGGTGTTCCTGGCCGGGGACACCCCCCCCCCACCCCACACACACTATTTACACTACTCCCTCCCATGGGCGCTGATGCCATTGTGATCCTTCGTGAAAAGGGGACCGACCACATTTCTGGGCCTGTTTCTCTGTCCTTTGGAAACTGGGAATAACACTGTTGGGTGAAGGGCCACTTTCTTCCCTGGACTTGGGATCTTGTCCTCGGGGCACTCACCTGGGGGTACCCAGAGGTTGGGAGAAACGCTGAGGGTGCGTGTCCTGCGCGTTAACAAGACAGACTGGTCGCTGGACTGCAGAAGGACGGCCACACCCAGATCCACACCTCGGTTGCTGGGCAGCTCAGCCCCCGGAGTCCTGAGCTGCTGGTCCAGGGCCGCAAAAGGGCAGAAAGGGGGTCGCTGGCGGGAGGGAGCCGTTCGGGTTAAGGCTTCAGAACTGGGGCAAAAGTCGGGCGACAGCGCGCGATGGGGCAGGAGGTTGAGTCGGGGCGACACTTGTACCCCAGGCCTCTCACGCCAGCTCCCGCCCGACCCCGGTCTCCTCCTTCGATTCTTCACTCCTGCTCCGCTCCCCCCCTCCTGGGGCCCCCTCCTCCCCCGGGTCCCCCTTCCCCCGACCTGGAGCGGAAGCCTGGCCGAGGAGCCAAGGAATGGCCCGTCCGAGAGGACGAGTCGTCCTCGCTTCAAGCCGCAGTGCGTGGGCCACGGCCCGAGCCCTGGCCCGGCGCCCAGGAGGCCACACACACTCTGGGCGAAGCTCGGCGACTCCGCGCGCCCGGACAGGAGCAGCAGCACCCGCGCGGCGGCCATAACGCCGCCCTGGGGTTGGGGCCGCGGCCCACCTGGCGCCCTCTGCTGGTCTAGCGTTCGCAGGGTCGGGACCTAGAAAGCTTCCGCCAAATGCCCCAGGACGTTTAGGCAGAACCCTGGGGGATGAGCCACGGGTGCAATGTTAGTTACTAAGAGACAAAGAAGAAAACCTCTCAATCTCAGCTTCCCTTTTCTTCCCCTCTTCTCTGTTTAGAAGAGTGATCCCAGACTGATTTCTCAACTCACGTGTCCAATCCCGCCGGCCAAGGGCTGAACCATCAGCCGCCCGCGGTCGCTCTGCGCGCACCTACCTCCCATAGTAGGTGCCACCACGAATTAATTGCGTAAGACTCCTCGCCAGACACTCAGGAAACATTTTTGACACCTCCCTTTTTCTTCTCACTCACATGCCAACCCAATGCAGCGGATTCTACCTCCTTAAACTTTCTCAAATCCATGTCTCTCTCTCCAGCCTCCATTGTTCCAGTCCAAGCCTTCCTTATGTTCTGCCTGAGATACTATCCCATCTCCAAAACAGTCCTTCCCCTACTTCATTCTCTAGGCTGCTTCCAGAGTGATCTTTCTCAAACACAAAGCTAATCATCTTGCTTCCTATGGCTCAGAAGGTAACCTACTAAGCACAGTATAGCGAGGACCCACCACCCCTTGCTCCTGCCCGTTTCTCCAGCCTCAGTTCTGGCAGGATTTATGCCCTATTTTCTAGTCACATCCTATTTGCAGTTCTTCCTGGAACCAAGCTCTGCTTCCCTCTGGGACCCCCTTCCCCTTCCACCTGGCAAACCCTCATCATTCAAAAGAGATTGTGACTTTCTCTGTGGTTCCTTTCCTTACCTCTTTGTGTAAAATACTTTTCTACTAGAGCCCTCATTATTTCCTTGTTATTTGTCTCCTCCCACTAGGCTATACTGGCATATTCATCTTTGTATCCCTAGAGCCTGGCCCAGTCCTGGGCACTGACAGGTGCTCAGTAAAGGATGGTGAGTAGCTCGAAGGCAGGGACGGTATCATATTTATCTTTGTATATTATATCCAGTATAATGGCTAGCAATGAATTGGCAATTGACTGTTGAATTAGACTAATTCATTAATCTTAATGAATTAGAACGGACACTGGTAAGAGGAAACTAAAGAGATTGTAACGACACCTACCTGCTTTAAATGAACTGAAGCTACTGGGACAAATTACATTGAGATGAATCATCTACCCATGGTACTGAGAGAAAACTTAGAATTGCTACTTTTAAGAAACCATGGAGAAGACGAAGGCAATGACTTCTTGGGTGTTTACCATATGCCAGGCATTGTGCTGTGTCTTACACAGTTTCAGATGTGCTAGAAGCTTGGAGATGGCAAACTGTAGATTCTGCTGTGAATGCTGGGGCCAATCCACCTGCTGGCCCATCGCCTACTGTGTGCGTGTGTTTGTGTGTATGTAAGATTACAATTTAACAAAATAGAGAACAGGGGTAATTTGAGAATGGAATGAACTACTCAGGAAAAAGTTTCTTCCACTGCTAGGGATGTTCAAACACAGGCGTGGCTGATTTCCTGGTGAGAAATGATGCATCTGATAGATGATTACTCTAGTTGATTTAAGGTCCTTTCCTCTGTCAAAATCTGATGAAGGGAGAATACAGTGATGGGGCTAAGACAGTTTCAGCAAACTTTAAAAAACTTTTGGGGCGCCTGGGTGGCGCAGTTGGTTAAGCGTCCGACTTCAGCCAGGTCATGATCTCGCGGTCCGTGAGTTCGAGCCCCGCGTCAGGCTCTGGGCTGATGGCTCAGAGCCTGGAGCCTGTTTCCAATTCTGTGTCTCCCTCTCTCTCTGCTCCTCCCCCGTTCATGCTCTGTCTGTCTCTGTCCCAAAAAAAATAAATAAATGTTAAAAAAAAATATTTTAAAAAACTTTCTGGTGTATTCTAGGCAGGAGGGATGGAGAGGGCATTCCAGTATAAGAATCTGCAACATATTCCACTGTAAAGAATGCATCAGGCACTGCCTTTATTTTTCCTTCCAATCTCCTCAGACTTTTTGAGGAAGGCTTTTTTTCCAGGTCATTGTCTCTTCATGGTGCTCTCAATATATGACTCCAGCAGGAAGATGGTTTCATCCACTTGGATCTCACTGGCATCCAACCTGAGTGAAAAAGGGAAAGCGTTTTCCAGACTGAACGTTCATGAGCATATTTAAGATCGGAGGCCATGGAAAATGGACTTGAAGGCACTCTAAGACATAGTTTGAAGGCAGAGGTGACGGCAAAGGTCTAGAAAATAAGTGATGGAGGCCTGCATGAGGACCAAGATGAAAGGCCAGATTGAGGCACACTACTGAGCTTAAATCAACAGACTTGGTGAATAATAGTGTGGTAAGGGAGAAGAAGCTGAAGATGCTTTCAGAGTTCTTAGCTTAGGAAAACAGGTGGATTAAATTCTGCCAGTCGAGCTGGGGAGGAAGACAGTGAGTTTAGGATTGCTTGGGTGAAGTTGGAGTGTTAGCAGGGTATCAAGGTGGATTTTTCTGAAAGGTATTTTGAAACACAGGTCTGAACTTTATGATACTTACTTGTTGACATTACGCTTCAGGGTTTCTAGCTGCTGGCGTTCAGGGGCTGTGATCATTTCCTCTATTTCTTGTAGCTGTGCGTCCTCTGCACCTGTAGCCTGCATAGATGCAATGATGGCTTCTACCCTCTGTGACTTTTCCAGCAGACGCCTGTCAGACAAACACAACTCTGAGGTATGTCCCCTAGCCTTGGAGATTCTCTTACCTGTTAGCCTTATGGCAGAACTCCCCCATCTCCCACGTTCCTGATCAAATAGATACTGTCACCCACTAACCACAGTTTTTACAAATTTAACTAAATATACGACTTCACTCCTCAAACTCTTACTGCCTCTCATCTGTTTAATGCCAGTTTGTACGTTTCTCATAAATTTAATCTGCCAAATTATTTTACTGGGGGTATATTAGAGCAGTTTAGACTAATGTATGATTTATGTCAACCCAAGACAATATTTCAATGCGACTAGACTGGTTATTGTCTCTTTTGGTTTCTATTTCTACAGGAAATTTCCCTTCAAGACTTTGACCTTGAAAAATGTAATCACTCAATAGAAAATGCTACTTACTTGTTCTCTTTGGTTTCAAACTGTCTCCTTTCTATTAAGTTGGCTATGCTCTGAGGGGAGAGAAGAAACACAGAAATGCACATGGTTCTATTTAAGTAGCTCAAGTAGAATAGCTAAAGGGGGCATGAGGGTGAGACTTGTCCGGTGGAAGGAATGGGGAGAAGGTCCAGAAGCAGTTACCTTGTAGCACCTGTGCAGCAACATTCGGGCAGCTGACAGGATGTTCACAGTATATAAATAGAAGGTCCTGGATGGGGCATGGTCTGGCGTTTTGGGAATTTCCTATTTGTCCACAGAAAGACAGAAAAGAGAAATCAGACTCTTCTTTAGAACTGGCAGAGTAAACGCCTGTCCCATCCAGAGCTACTCAACCCTTTCTTTCACTTATACTCTTCTCTTCTCCAGTCATTCAGCATCTGGGTTTATGGCAAAATCGGCCACATGAAGAGATTTGTCTATATGATTGTTGGCATCCTCAGTGGGGAAGAAAGAGAAGGCAACTAATGCTTACTGATTGTATTTGATCTTTAAGCTAAACCACATTATTTTTATTACCACCATCCATCACATTAAGGATGAGAAAAAATGACGGTAGGTACTTTGCTCAATGTAACTGAATCAGGGGCAGAATTGAGATTCTGTTTCATCATAGGGTATACTACATGGCTCTGCACGTAGTGAAGACCCAGAAGATGCTGCTGAGAAATTTAATCTATAATAAACTTAATGCCTGAAGAAAGGACAAATCGCAGGGACTAAGAGCTGAGGAATAAAGGGTGATTCTGGGGTGATTTCTTGGCTGTGCCTCTTTTCAACTAGGCCACTTAAAGCTCCCCAATTCTTTTTCAAGTCCTTACTATGTCTTGGTTAATCTTTTTTTTTTTTTTTTTTTTTTTCCATCTCACAGCTGGACAGAGAGTTTGCTTGGGGCTCAGGATGTTTGCCTCAGAAGTTTCTTTCACCCTAGGCCAGCTCCACTGGTTGGTGACCATTATGCCACTGGTTACCTGGAGTGATATGAAATTTTCTGAGAGCATCTTATAAAGCATATCCTTTGCCTCCTTTGCTGGAATCATTGCAAAGTCTTCTACCTGTTTCTGCTCCAGGTGTTTCTTTTGCAAAACTAGACGGAATATTCTGGCACAGCGAGACCCAAATCTGGAAAAGAATAAAGAGAGTAAATGGCATACCAACATAGGTAAGTTTTAGCTCCGAGTCACAAATGGCGGCTGCTCTGTTTCCATGTGTGGGGCCAGGGCCAGAGAGAGGAGCAGTGGTCAGGGAGTTCTCTCACAACTCCAGACTGGTGACGGTACTGCTGACCACACTGCCGACTCCCGTGAGTACCTCAGTTCCTGCATTTGTAAGGAAAGGCTTTAGGAAGTCTGGTTAATTGGCATCACTGGGAATTAAGCAGGAGCATATTTAGGGTGAAGAGTAGTGGTGGGTGGGATCTGTAACAGTCCAGTGGAAAAATGGGGCAAGATGCACCAAGATGTATCTACATTGCTTGCTTACAGAATGATCAAATTGCTTATTCAAATGGAGTGTGGAAAGGAAGTGTCAGACCCCAACCCTGAGCAGGGTGATCTCCTCACCTCTCCTGTACGACAGACTCCAGAGTGGCCGTGGCTAGGGATCCCAGAGCTTTATGCAGGTCTTCACATAGAGGATTAAGGTCAGTAACGTTCTGGCCTGGTCACTGGGATCTTAGTTTTATTCCTAAGTCTCTAAGTTAAAATTTAAATGCAATTTTATCTTTCACATTGGTCTCACTTATAGTATGAAAGTATTTCAATACCTTCATTTACTAGGATTTAAGTCAGGGTTTTGCGGAACTAAAATTTGGTTATTTAAAAGTCCTTTTTACTTCTTTATCATCTAATGTAGTAGTTCGGTTTTCTGAATTATTTAGTATACTGAATATTATCCAGTCTCTTCTTTCATAAGTCACTATTCTGTTTCATAGTTCAGGTTGCCCAACAGTAAGGAAATAACTGGTAAGGATACTGATGACATACATTCCTCCACCACTGTCGCCAGACTTTCCAACAAACTCTAGCTATTAAAAAAGAGAGAGAGAGAGAGAGAGAGAGAGAGAGTTAACTGAATGGAAAGTCCAGTGATTCTGTTTCCAAAGGAGCAAATCTGGCCAAGAGTCTGCAGCAGGTAGCCCTCCTATCTGTCTGAGCTGGCCAGGTAGAAAATGAGGCTCCCACAGGATACCAGGTTTCAGTGGCAGAAATAAATCGTAAACATAGCAGAAAAAAGAAAAAAACAAACAAAAAAAACCAGAAAGAAAGCAAATTCAGACTTACTGGATCGTCTGCCAGTAGAGTGAGATACTGATCGAGAACTTGTTTAGAGATGTTATAGCCAACAGGCAGGGATCGAAAGATCTATGGAGCAAAAGAGATGGTGAAAATGGGTTTGGGAACTTAGAATTGCTGACATTACTGAGATAAATATGTTTTAATTTTAGGTATCAGAAGTATAAATGTGTCCAAATGTATAGCAGCATTGTTTGTAAGAGTAAAAAACTAGAAACAATCCAAATGCACAATAATAAGCAACTCATTAAAATAAAGTACAGCATGGCTACTAAGTGGAATATGATACTGCCATTATGAAAAATGAGACAGATTTAAATATATAGACATGAAAAAGGTGGCTTAGATATACTGTCATATGAAAAAAGCAACTTTAGAACAGTATGTAAAGTAAAATCCTATTTTTTTTGCTCTCTCTCTCTCTATATCTATCTATCTATCTATCTATCTATCTATCTATCTATCTATCTATCTACATAAATGTGACAATAAAGATAAGTACCAACTATTAACAGGAATCCCTGGGGCTGGGATCATACAAAACTATATATTTAAACTGAGGTATCGTTATACATAATAACAAGTCCAGATCTTAGAGGTTCAGTTTGATGAGTGTTGACAATTATACCCACAATAAGATATAGAACATGTCCATTGTTCCTAAAAGTTTAGGGGGGGCTACAACTTAAAAAAAATTATGCATTTCTATGCTGTCTGAATATAGGTCACGTAATAATTTTTGTCAAAAGAAAAAACCCTGAAATCTTTATGTAACAAGTTCAAAAAATTTTAAGTAATATAAAATGAAAATATAATTATATTTAATATGGATACATATTGTTATGAAATTAAATATGTTATTTGATACATTAAATTTTTCATGTTTTAAGAAAGACATATATTAAAAACAAATCTGAAATACACAAAATGAATATACTCAACAAAACAAATGTAAGGGACCAAATAATGTTTGAGCACCAACAAAGGTTCTCAGATTCCAAATAGTGGAGTCTAAGAACAATTAGGAATAGCTTGTACTTTGACCAAGGTAATGGTTTAGGTTTTTAAAGGCTAGATCCCTAGAGACCAAATACTTTTTCTTTAAGAAAAAAAAATTTTTTTAATGTTTATTTTTGAGACAGAGCAAGAGACAGAGTGCAAGTGGCAGAGGGTCAGACAGAGGGAGACACAGAATCCGAAGCAGGCTCCAGGCTCTGAGCTGTCAGCACAGAGCCTGATGTGGGGCTCGAACTCATGAACCGTGAGATCATGACCTGAGCCAAAGTCGGATGCTTAACCAACTGAGCCACTCAGGCGTCCCTCTTTCTTTCTTTTTTAAATGTTTATTTATTTTAAGGGAGAGAGAGAGAGAGACAGAGAGAGAGAGACAGGGAGAGTGTGCATGCATGAGAGCAAGGAAAGGGCAGAGAAAGGGAGAGTGAGAATCCAAAGCAGGCTCTGCATTGTCAGTGCTGAGCCCTGTCAGTGCAAGAGCCAGGGCTTGATCTCATGACCATGAAATCAGACCTGAGTTGAAATCAGGAGTTGGATGCTTAACCAACTGAGCTATCCAGGAGCCCCAAGGCCAAATATTTCAGCAGCTACCATCTGAAGAGAATCCCTGTCCTACCTGAAACAATAAAAACTCGTTCAAAGGCTCAGACCTCAACCTAATCCCAGGCTCTATGTAGAAGAATTATAATATCCCACGGTGTGTCAGAAAACTAGTACAAGAACACGAAAGTCACCTCATTGGAAGACAACGGCTGGGTGAAGGGAGCAGTAGAGGGAGTGGTAATCTCACTCATCCGAAGCATAGTCCGCACGATCTCGCTGCTGGTCTGGGTTTGAAAAGTGAACTGGAATTCAGAATTCACTCTGCTGTGCTGGCTCTGGCTACATGCCAATGGCCACATCTGGCAAATAAGTGAATGTTCCTGATCCAGGCCACTGTCCCACCCACTCAGATATCACCTGGTCCATCCTGTTGGCAACTGCGCTGACAATGGCTTGGTCACGGAAGTGCTGGTGGAATCTGTCAAGGTTGGCCTGCCAATAAATCCCATCATCTGGAATGGGCTGAGGAGGAGAAAAGGATTAAAGAGAAACATTTCGATACAGAAAATATGGTGAAGAATTTTGCGGGGGAAGAACTGGATTTAGCTGTTCACTATTTCTTTTCCTATTCAGTAGCAACTACGTGGACTGGACAAAAATCATCCAATCGTGTGGCATAGTGCCTTGACAAGACAAACTCATGATACCCAACTTTAGATTCTCTAAACTCACCTCTAATCTTTCTCTGTCTGAACTCTTCGTTAAGTCTCCCATTTACCCCTCTCTTCCTGCTCTCAGCATATGACCTTGCCTCTTATTTCAGAGAGAAAACAGGCAGCCTTTTTTCTGGCATAAGCTGTTACCACTGTCCAATGACTGAAGTGAAGCCTCAGAAGGGGACGGCAATGGAGTTCACACTGCTAGTTTATTCCTGGCCAATATTTAATGAAGTTCGTAATCCTCCTACTTCTCAACCAAGGACCTTGTCAACTCTCTTGGGGCTTGTTATCTTTGTGCTCTTTCTGCCCATCAGGGTGAGGACTCCTGATCAAGAAGCCCCATTACCTCTTTGTTATCTGTGCCATGTTTTGGTCTTTTGGCCTTCGGCTCCCCAGCAGCATCTTCATCAGATGATCTTCTCCTTTTACCTTTTCCTGCCAAATAAAACAGGTGACTAGTGAGGCTCATCTCATATGAAGACAGGAAATCACTGAACGTAAGAGCAGGTGTCCCTCCATCCCAAGATACCTCCAGCTGCCTCTAGGCTAAAATTGCTGAGGAGCTACAAGAAATTCAAGTTGGAGTGCCTGGGTGGCTCTGTCGGTTAAGCGTCTGACTTCAGCTCAGGTCATGGTCTTGTGGTCTGTGGGTTCAAGCCCCACATTGGGCTCTTTGCTGACAGCTTAGAGCCTAGAGCCTGCTTGGGATTCTGTGTCTCCCTCTCTCTCTGACCCTCCCCCGTTCATGCTCTCTCTCTGTCTCAAAAATAAACATTAAAAAATAATAATAATAAAAAAAAAGAAATTCAACTTAATGATGAAGCCATTTGAAGGCTCCATATAGTCACAAAATTAAGTCTTAATCTTTCTCCCTCAAACTGCTCCTGCTCCAATGCTTCCTTTCAGTAAGCGGGACCATCCTCCTCCCCCATATGCAAGTCAGACACACAAATGTCATTCTTGGTACTTCTGTCCTCTTTACCCCTTCTAGATATAATTTTTCAATGGGTTTGTCAACATTTATTTTTGCCCCATCCTTTCTGCAGGCAGAAAATTCTTTTAAAAATGCAAATAAGGTCATGTCACTTCCTTTAAATCCTTTGGTGGTTTTTCTTTGCTCTTAGGATAAAAAAGTTGCTATAGAAGGTCTTGCACGATCTAGCCCCTGCTCATCTTTTTTTTTTTTTAAGTTTACTTATGTATTTTTTAAAAAAATGTTTAATGTTTATTTATTTTTGAAGGAGAGAGAGAGACAGAGTGTGAGCAGAGGAGGGGAAGAGAGAGGGAGACACAGAATCGGAAGCAGGCTCCAGGCTCTGAGCCCGTCAGCACAGAGCCCGACGCGGGGCTCGAACTCACGGACCGCGAGATCGTGACCTGGCTGAAGTCGGACGCTCAACCGACTGAGCCACCCAGGCGCCCCAAGTTTATTTATGTATTTTGAAAGAGAGGGAGAGAGAACCACTCTCAAGCAGGCTCTGTGCTGTCAGCATGGAGCCTGACGTGAGGCTTGATCTTACCAACTGTGAGAGCATGACCTGAGCTGAAATCAAGAGTCAGAAGCCACCCAGGTGCCTCCCTGCCTTTCTATCCTTATCTCATAGTTCTCTTACCTTTGCTCACCATGATTTAACTACACTGACCCATTTTTTACTTCCTCAAATAACCTATTTTTTCCCTCTCACTGCATACTATTCCTTTTGCTAACAATGTTTGTCCTCTGTACCCCTTCGTACGTTACATCACTGGTTAGTTCCTACTTTTGCTTCAAATAGTAGTTCAAATGCCACTTTCTTAAAGAAGCATGTGTTTTAAACCTTGATAAATCTGGTCCCGTTATATGTTTTCATAACACCACATACTTTTCCTTCATAATACTTAACACCGTTAGTTACATATCTATGTGGTTATTTGATTAACGTAAGTCTCTTACATTAGACTTAAGGCCCAAAAGGTCAGGGACTTGTTTATCATTTTACACCACAGAATAAATCCTTGGTAACTGCTCGATGGATTCATTCATTCATTTAGTGATCATTGAGGAAGAATCTACAATTAGGGCATATCACAGTTCTAGGGGTCAAAATTCCTTACCTATCAAGCTCAGTTTAGGAACCAAGTACATGTCCTTTTCACTGATGACAAGAATGGGGGCAGGTGGTGGCGGCCCAGGGTCTGAATTCTCAGTAACAGGCACCCAGGGGCAACGCTGCACAAAGTGTGTGTCTGCTAGTCGCACAAATGTGTTTGATACCTCAGAGTAGTCCATGGTCTTGCCATCTGTACAACAGGAGGAAAGAGGCAGGTGAGATGGCCTAAGTTAGCTGCGGGTCCACTCCTGTAGTCAGCTAACCTATGTTTTTGCTAACAGCTGTGGATACAGTACTGACCCTCCATAGTCTCTGTAAGCCGGTCTGCCACTTTCTTCACAACAGCTGACATTGTCATTTTGCCATTCAACAGCAGCTCCTCAACAATGAGCTCTCCAGTGTCACTGTACAGTGTTTTGGCAGTATAGATGTACCGGGGATACCTAAGCATTCGCAACACTCGGCTGCACTGGGCTTCATACTCCACTACGCCACGTTTGTGCACTTGATATATCACCAGGTTGTGCTGGATGAGCACACAAAGGGCTTTTTTGACCTAGTTGGGACCCAAAAGAAAGAAAGGAAAGATCTGAAGACACAGCTCATTTGTGTTGCCAATTTTTGTCCAACAATTTACTAAGTATTAGGAGATAGCTGGCTAAGAACCTCTGTGCTTCTTCCTTCCCTCCACTGGAACAGTTATTAAGAATCACATGTCAGGGGCGCCTGGGTGGCGCAGTTGGTTAAGCGTCCGACTTCAGCCAGGTCACGATCTCGCGGTCCGTGAGTTCGAGCCCCGCGTCGGGCTCTGGGCTGATGGCTCGGAGCCTGGAGCCTGTTTCTGATTCTGTGTCTCCCTCTCTCTCTGCCCCTCCCCCGTTCATGCTCTGTCTCTCTCTGTCCCAAAAATAAATAAACGTTGAAAAAAAAAAAATAAATAAATAAATAAATAAAGAATCACATGTCAGGGCGCCTGGGTGGCTCAGTCGGTTGAGCGTCCGGCTTCGGCTCAGGTCATGATCTTGCAGTCTGTGAGTTCGAGCCCCGTGTCGGGCTCTGTGCTGACAGCTCAGAGCCTGGAGCCTGCTTTGGATTCTGTGTCTCCCTCTCTCTCTGCCCCTCCCCCACTCATGCTCTGTCTCTCTCCGTCTCAGAAATAAATAAACATCAAAAAATTAAAAAAAAAAAAAGAATCACATGTCAATGGAAGAAACCAGCAAGATTTCTCCCTGTGATGCTCATATTTCCTCTGATCGTTCAAAGTACAATGTACTTTCCTTCCATTGTACTCATTCCTTAAAGGTAGCACTGAGATTAATAGACTCATTATGAATAAAATGAGGTCTGACATAATAAGAGCAAAGATTTGCCTAAGAAGCCGTGATGAGCCACCTTGAGAAGAACCTTGAGGCCTATATCTCTTCCCACCCCCCGCCCCCACCAATAACACTGTTTTGAACCTAGGGGAGACTCTCTCCCTTTTCTATTTTGTGGGGTAAGGAGCAACAATATTTAAAGGTAGGTAAACGAATGAAAGCAAATTAATGTCATCTACACATACCTGATCCAGCGATGTTCCTGTGTCGTGGGCAATTACTCTTAATGGCTGGCTGCCAGTTCTGATTAGGTGGACTCCTATTTTTTCTACAATCTCTCCAAAATGCTCTTGCAGCAACAAAGAACAAAGTTTAATTTCTGCTTGAGTCATTGTACCAAGGAGTCTCAGAGCTAGGGGGGAAAAAAGCTATATGATGGAAAGTTTTTCTTTTATGCTGGAAGCAGAGCTGCTGAGTGCAAATTCATGTACTTTCTGGGGGCAATTTTGACATTACATATCAAAAGGCTTAATTAACATCTTGCATACCTTCAACCTAATAATTTCGTTTTAGATACTCTGTCTCAAGAAAATAAATAAAAGATGTCACTGTACTTCTCCTTAGAATACTGATATACTGGAAACAACCTAATGTCTAACAATAAGGAGTTAATTCAGTAAATGATGGCACACCCATACAATGGAATACTACGCCACCATTTAAAACAAAGTTTATGTACGAGCATAGAAAATTGTTCATTAAGTGAAAGAAGCAGGTTACAAAGCAAAATGTAGAGGAAAACTCAATTATTATGAAAAACAAAAAAAGAGAAATATGTGTGCATAAAAAAAAAAAAGACAAAAGACTCGAAGACTATATGTCAAATTGACCTTGATGGGATTATGTGTGATTCTAATGTTCTTCAAAAATTGTTGTAGATGGTATTGCAATGTCATAGACCTTAAATTCTATCTATACTTCATTTGCTTGGGAGAATTAAGGCCACTGTTCACAGCCCACTGGGAGTGAACAGGTAATGGCATTCCCAGTCCATCAAGGAAATGACAACTTAGAAAAATAAAGGAAAACTTCTCAACTGGGTGTTTCAAATAGATGAAATATGTTGTCTGAAGGGCAGTATTTAATTCTGAAATTTCTACTTCTTGACAAAGTAGACACAAACAGAAACAGACATAGTTGACTCTACATACAGTATGATTACTTCCTTATTATCCCAAGTGCTACCAAACACTGGTTTGTTCATTTATTCTCCCAAATCCCCAGAGATCAAGTCTTTGCCTCTCTGCCTCAGTATTCCCACCCACACGTCTTCAGGCAAGCATCCTCACAAAAGGACTTCCAAGGAGCTCAGCTCCTGACTCTGCACACCCTTCATGCAGCTTCCCGTTCCGGACTTGGTCCCCTGGTCCAGAGACAAGGCCGCTTCGCCCACTAACCTCCGGGTCAATGCAGTCTAATGCCGCCGCGTAGCCCACGGTGGCTTCTTGCGGCTCCCGCTGGCCGCCGGAGCAGAGGGGGAGCCCACGGCCTCGCACGCCAGCGCGCGGATGACCAGTAGGAGGGAAAGGGAAACAACGCGTGCCGCTCTACCCCAGAGTTTCAGTGGTTTCCGGTGACGCTCTTTCTTTATTCTCGCTGGAAGGCTGGAGGACCTGCAAGCTGCTGTCTGAAGAGCCGGCGGGCGGGCCGCGGCGGGCGGACTCTCCTTCCTGCGCCTCTCTGGTGCCGGGAGGCGGGCCGCGGGGTCGCCGTCCGCGCCGCCGGCTCGCTGGGCCCGGCGGACTCACGTGACCGACGCGGGCGCTGGAGCGGCGGGCCGCCCTGAGGAAGCGGCGGCGGCCGAGGCGGCGACCGCAGCCGGGAGGTAGCGGCCTGACGAGGGACGGGCCGCTGCCCTCTCGGACAGCCGCGGCGGAAGAGAAAGATGGCGGAGGCCTCGGCAGCCGGGGCGGGCGCGGGCGCCGCTGTTGCCGCGCACCGGTTTTTCTGCCACTTTTGCAAGGGCGAGGTCAGCCCCAAACTACCGGTAAGAGCCCCGTGCCCTCTGCGCTTGGGCCTCCGCGTGGATTCCTCGCCCCGAAGTCCCCGAATGGGTCTTAAGCTTCCTGCACAGCCCGGATTCCTCTGACACCCGTCTCCCAAATACCCGCTGCTCACTGTTCTCCGGTGGCTCGTCACAGACCCCGGGCGTCCCGGCCCCGGCTCCGGAGCTCCCGCCCAGCCCTTTCCCCCCTCGGATGCTCCACCTGCCCCTCGCTTCCTCTCGTCTCTTGACCCTCTCCTCTCCATTTTTTTGTCTGTCTTAGCAAGTTCTCTGACAACTCTTCCTTCAATTTTCTTTCCCTCTTTTTCACCTTGTCTCCTTCCCACGATGACCTCTCTTTCCCCCTCTCGGTACTCTTTCTGCAGTTGTTTCTCATCTACCTCTGTGGCCTTTTCCACTTTTAACCAGATCCCCCCCTTCTCCAGTGGAGCCAAATAGCGGATTGCTGAGGATTGTCCCTATTCGGTTGTCCCTAGGGAAGGAAGGAATCAAGCACAGAGAGAAAAAGAGGGTTGGAAGGTAGCTCTGGGGAGGTGAGGGGGGATTTGCTCTTCATTGGTTTCCGAGGTTCTTGTGAAAGTGAAAACAAGTGTGCTAATGACTTGCAGACGGCCTGTGCTCCCTGTCACTATTGAAGGGAATGGCTTTGGGAAGAAGGCAGGACATATTGTTGCAGCTTGGTTATTTTGGTTGTCCTGTTGCCCGTGTCTTATAGCATCACCTCCTTTACTTGTCCCCTTCTCCAATCCTGCCTATTTACTTAATAAAAAGATCCAGGACAGAATGCTGGGGACCGCATCCTTTGACATAAAATTGGTTTTCACCAGTTTTCTGCCAGACTGTCTGTTAGCCTCTAGAGAGGTAGTGCTGTGGTTGTAAAGAATGTGCTTCTGCAGCAGGCGAGCCGGCTACAACCCTTCAAACCCAGCTCTTTTGGGTTGGGTTATAAGCTACTGCAAGGGGACCCACAGGGATGAATGGTAATTCTGCCCTTCGCCAGCCATCTTTAGAATCAGTTACGGTCGTTCTTTTCCTTGGCAGTATCCAGGTTCAGCCTTAAGACAGGGTGGCTACATCAGGACTCACCTCCGTGTTTATAGTGTCTCCGATGCAGTCTGTGAGAAAGCCTGCTAAAGTATGTCTGCTTGTCTTATTTCTTAGAAACAAATGAAGTCTAGTGAATTAAGGGTATTAAGGGCCTAAAGGGTATTTAGCCTTTTCACCTAAAAGTTGGCACTTTTCAGGCTTCTATGGCATTTTCTTTCCTCTGTTTTTGCCCCACCCCCAATAACTCCAGGGTCATAGTTGCATCTATGTGGTATTTCACTTTTGCTTGCTGATTGGGTTGTGTATGTGTGTGCACACTTTTTGCCATATTTCAGTGCTAAGAAGAGCCGATGCCTTGTTTTTTTTTCTTTTTTGCTTGTTTTTGTTTTTTGTTTTTTTTCCTCTTTTTGCCAGCAGACACCAGAGCCTCCAGAAATCTCTCTTAACCACAGAGAGGGAGCCTGGGATTCAGCCGGTATGTGTGACCAGTGACAGGCTGAATGTGATGCCTTGTTGAACATTGGGGTCTTCCAATGTTTAAGTGCTGTTTGCTGTTTGCCTTTAAAAATGAGAAAACAGTCTAACTTGCCACAATTTCTTCTCTTCTCAAGTCCCCACTTCGTGCTCTTGAAAAGAGATAGTTTGAAAGACTTAGTAGGTGTTTTTTTAAGTCTTAGTTTGATGACTTTTTAGTCTCATTTATTTTCTGTCATACCCGATTTGTAAGTTGAAACCCAATGCAATTAAATATAACTGAATACTTCCGGTGTACATATTAGTTTCTCAGCTGAAAGTCCTGGGGGCAGTACCAAGGAATACATGGTTCCTGCCCTTAAGGACCTCACAGTTTTGTTGGAAAGACCAGACAAACATGGAAAAAAGTAACAACATAGGTGAATGAGGATGGATAGTTCATGGTTTAGAATTCAGTGAGAAGGGGAATACGGGAGCGTTGGTGATGTGAAGTCAGGGAAGAAGCGACAGTTGAGATTGCATTTAGATTGAGTTTTGAAGGATTGGTAGAATTCAGATTGAGGAGAGTAGCTGGACTGCAGTAGAAAAGAGTAAATTGAGGAAGAAGGAAGAAACGCTTAGTAAATCATTGTTGTCATTCATTTTTAGAAAAAGGTGCAGTGTAGTCAGGGGTGTGGTTTTGATTCACAGATGAGCCAGCGAGTTTCATCTTGTTTCCTGGCCATTTCTATATCCTTAACCCTAGACTGTCACCTTGAACATGTTGGTTGTAAGAACGATCAGGTCAGTAAGTATCTGATTCAGTACAAACTTGACTCTGCTACTGAAAAACCAACTCAAACACTGGTAAGTCACTAATCTGATTTCCATATACATAGGAAAACATTGAAAAGTTTTTTAAAAGTAATTTTTTTAATGTAAACTTGAGATTCCTTTCATTGTAAGTACTTAGCATACAGTCGGCATGCGTTGTTTCTTGAACTGGACGAATGTTATGGGAAACCAGATGTCTTTCTGAGGGTATACAGAGCCAGGTTTTCTGGAATAAAGCTCTACTTTGTCTAGATTTAGTTTGCATCTCAAAAGGGTACTTACTCTTGTGCTAGTTGGATCACAAGAACAGTCATCCCTGAGTGCTGTCCTTTCTGAACACCAGAAGTGGACTATTGAGTTTTATTGTCAGCTTTTAATGAGCTAGTGCTAGGTGGGTTTCTTGACCCAGTCAGTGGGAAGAAGGCCTGCTTCAGAACCACCTCATCTCTTGCCAATTTATTCACCCTGTAGAATCATAATGGTGTTCAGTGGGACTAAGTTGCAAGGTTTTGGAACTCATTTCTTTTGCCTTCCCCAATTTCTAGGGTATAGAATTTCTTTAAAATAATTTTTTTAAATATTTATTTATTTTTGAGAGAGAGATAGCATGAGTTGGGGGAGGGACAGAGAGAGAGAGAGAGAGACACAGAATCTGAAGTAGTTGTGCTGACAGCTCAGAACCGGACGTGGGGTTCGAATCCACAGACTGTGAAATCATGACCTGAGCCAAAGTCGGATGCTTAACCGACAGAGCCACCCAGGTGCCCCTAGGGTACAGAACTTCTATTCATTTGGAAGTGTGTGCAGGTAATAGCAATAGCTTACCCAAACGGTTTAGCCCTGAAACTCCCCTTAGGTTTTTGTTTATTGTTTTTCTTGTCAGACCTACTACTATGAAAGATTCATGAGCCCAGCTAACTTTAATGTCTGTATTAAAATAATTTTGGTGATAACGTCTGAGAGAGATTGGAGTATGCCTAATGTTCTATAGGTTAAACCAAATTTAGTTGAATAAATTTGGTGAAATAACACGTCTTACTGCTAACCCTGATCCATCCATTTTAGCTTTGTGTGTCTTTGGTTTGGATACTCCCAGATAAGAGAAGAAAAGATTCGTTTAGAAAAAAGATACAAAGAAATGAGGAGAAATAAAAAAAGAGAATTTTAGAATGAAAATATATTCAATGGTACTGTTATCGTTAGACTTCATCAAAGAGTCTCTATTCAAGAAGTGACTATGGATTTAGGAACTTCTCTTACTGAAAAGTATTTCCCTGTTTACAGTGAAAATAATTTCAGTGAAATTTGGATTTTAAAATAAGAGAATTTGATTATATGGTTTAAAGCCTTTAAGGTTTCAAGTTTACATATGATTGGGTAAGTGGCATTGTGTATTTTTGGGTAATTTAAAATTATTTTCAAGTCACAGCAGAAGCTTCTACCTCACCTGATGTCCTATCGAGAGACCATGTGAAGCCGAGGCTAATGGGGATACTATGCTACATTGAGGGATGACTGAGTAGTACCATATAGGGCTGTGTCATGGAATGTAAAGGTGTCATTCCATCCGCACATTACCCTGCCCCTCTTTTAAATCAAGGCCAGACAGTATTACCTGAGATGGAATCTGGTAGGGTTTTCATTAAACAGGTGAGAGAAATCATATGCAGAGTAAACTCCTTTTGGTATTGATGAAATGAGGGTGTTTCTTAAGTGTTTTATGGAGATCAGAGTATCCAAATCCGGAAAGAGACCAGTCTAATTAAGGACTGCCAGTGTATTCCCTCTGAGACTCTGCCTGAAGGAACTAACAGGCTTCTCTCACATCTCCTTATTATATCACCTTTGCTCTAATAAAATGTCATTCTTGTCAATAAGTAATGTTACCTTCTTTGGTTCTTTACCAGGTACTATACGAGGGATTATCGTTGTGTGCTTATAATAACTCTAATACAGGAAAACTTTCTAACCACTCCATAATAAGAGTAGCTAAAGAGTACAGTTCTTGTTTTAATTAAAAAAATTTTTTTTAAAGTACATTTCTTAAAGATTTTGTGACTCTTAAAACTCTAAGCCTACTGACTTTGCTATTTAAGTTGCATGATTCATACAAAGATCCCAGAGCAGTGTCCATGTAATGTTAGTAGTGTTACCGAACTTTGGAAAGGAATTTAGTGATACGAGCTGGGCCGGAGAGGTTTTATTTTTATATTTTTATTTTTATAAGTTTATTTATTTTTGAGAGAGATTGGCGAAGGGTCAGAGAGGGAGAGAGAGAATCCCAAGCAGGCTCCCTGCTGTCAGTGTGGAGCCCTACGCAGGGCTTGAACCCATGAACCATGAGATCATGACTTGAGGTGAAATCAAGAGTCAGACAGTTAACCAGCTGAGCCACCCAGATGCCCCTGAGAGGTTATTTTTATTTTATTTTATTTTATTTTATTTTATTTTATTTTATTTTTATTTTATTTTTATTTTATTTTATTTTATTTCTAAGTATTTATTTTGAGAGCATGTGTGCATATGCACGTGCACGTGGGGGGAGGGGCAGAGAGAGAGGGGGAGAGAATCCAAAGCAGGCTCTGTGCTGTCAGCACAGAGCCCCACTGGGGGCTCCATCCTGTGAACCATGAGATTGTGACCTGAACTGAAATCAAGAGTTGTCGCTCAACTGACTGAGCCACCCAGGTACCCTGTGAAGTTTTAATTACTAGATATCTTGGATTCTGCCATTGGTGACTCACCAGCTAAAAAGTCTGCTTGATTATCTAGTACTATGTAGCAGTTGCTTATAAATATTGCTTGAATGATAAGTTGAATACCCAATGTTTTAAAAGTAGTGGCTTTAGTGTTCTGAGGTCTTTATCAAAAAGGTGCCAGTGCTATAAGATACTACCATGTGAAGTTTCAGTATACAGTGTCAGTAAATATAGTCCCTGCCAGGATCTAGAAATAAGAAATACGTATTCTTATAAGTAGAAGGCTAGCTCTGGCCTTGAAATCTTACTGATATGTAGGCATGTATATATTGGGGAAATCTTGGGATTTTTTTCAGTATGAGGAAAAACAAAAATATTAAACTTACTGCAGATAAAATCCCTTGTACTTTTTTGGGAAGTACCAACTGGATTCTAATACTTTGTGTTTCTTTATGTTTATTTGGCTTTTTATGACCTTTAGGTACACTCAGGGAGAAAATGCTATAGTCATATTATTTTGAAGAGGAAAGAAGGCGTGGATTGCTTCTAATTCTTTATATATACTCAAATTAGAAGGGGTCTAAGAATAAGCCTGTGACTGCTGACTTCTTTCTCTTTTTCTTAAGTTGATTTATTTATTTAGAGAGAGAGTATGTGCCAGAGCCCATGTGAGAGAGGGGGAGAGAGAGGGAGAGAGGGAGAGAATTCTAAGCAGGCTCCATGCTGTCAGTGCAGGCCAGAGGTGGGGCTCCAACTCACAAACCAATCAGTGAGATCATGACCTGAGTTGAAATCAAGTGTCTGACGCTTAACCTACTGAGCCGTCCAGGCGTTCCATGCTGACTTCTTTTTAATCTCTTCACAGTTTAATAATGAGCAATAAAGGAGACAGTGTAAAGCAGTGGTTCTCAACTGGGAGCAGTTTTGCCTCCCAGGAGAACATTTGGCAGTGTCTATTGACATTTTTGGTTGTCACAATTGTAGAGAGGGGGAGAGTTGTTCCTGGCATCTAGTGGATAGAGGCTTGGGATGCTGCTAACATGCTGTGCACAGGACAGCTCCCTACAACAAAGAATTATTGGGCCCAAAATGGCAAGAGAGTGGAGGTTGAAGAACCATGGTGTAGAAGGATAAAGAGATTGTCTTCTTGTGTCCATGGTGCTTACGGTTTTGTTCTGATGTGGCTTTTTTTCTCCCTAATTTTAGGATCCTGATGAGAATTTTCAGTAAGATAATTGAGACCATATAATTTTAGCCAAAGCCCTGATGACAGGGATTATTTAGGACAGCAATTAGTGATGCTGTTCCATTATAGCTGTATCTGTTGGGGTCACTTTCTCTCCTTGTGGTTACTGAGACCAGAGGAATTGGATTACTCCTCTCAAGTTACACACTGTAGGGTAACTTCTAAAAGAAAAGTATCCACATTTTTTGTCAGTTGGGAATTAATTGAGGTAGTAACACGACTTGTAACTTAGTAAGACACCTGGAAATTCCAGTTTGAAAACAAAGCAAAAAGCAGACAACAAGCCTAACTTTTAGGTTCTTTATAGCTCATCTTACCATCATTCAAGTTTTAATTTCTCTCATTCTCTTACAGCTCTCTTAGAAGTTTTATGAGCTCAGGAGATTTTGTGTTTAAACGTCTAGTGTCTTTTTTTTTTTTTTTTTTTTGAGAGAGACTGAGACAGTGTGAGTGGGGGAGGGCAGAGAGGAAAAGGGATCGAATCCCAAGCAGGTTCCATGATGCCAGAGCAGAGCCTGATGTGGGGCTTGAACTCACTAAACCGTGAGATCATGACCTGAGCCAACACCAAGAGTCGGACGCTGAACTGATTGAGACATACAGGCGCCCCTAAACTTTTAGTGTCTTTAAACTCTTGGCAGAGAGGGTGAATTGAATTATCAATCTTTGTTCTGATACTAATTCACTCAGCTGACCACAGCTGAAACACCAGACCCTCTCAGTTTACCTTCATATATATGACTGTAAAATAATATTGGTATGTGCCTCTTGGAAGCCTGAGCATTCAGAGAAATGGAGGTATGTAGTCTTGGATTGAAAGGTAGTGTAGGAATGAGCAATAGTTATTCGTGGAGAAATAGGACCCTACCATAGTATAAATGTTTTTTAAAAAATATGTTTATTTTGGGAGAGAGCTTGCCTGAGCAGGGGAGGGGGAGAGAGAGAGAGAGAGAGAGAGAAGAGAAGAGAAGAGAAGAGAAGAGAAGAGAAGAGGAGAGGAGAGGAGAGGAGAGGAGAGAGAGAGAATCCCAAGCAGGCTCTGAGCATTCAGTGCAGAGCCGATGGGAGTGTGGGTGGGGGCTTGATCCCATGACTCTGGGATCATGACCTGAACCAAAGTCAAGAATCTGACGATTATCCAACTGAGCTACTCAGGTGCCCCTTAGTAGAAACATTTTGGGTAGTTCTTCTCACAGTTTCACTTGCAGAAGTTTAGGTTAGATTCTGAAAGATTTTTAAATCCTTTTTTTTAAGTTCAGCTGTTAGCAAGTCAGAATTCCTTAGAGGTCTGCAGGTGCATGTATATCAAATAGAAGTGAATTGGTTCTGGGGGCGCCTGGGTGTCTCAGTCAGTTAAGCGTCTGACTCCTTTTTTTTTTTTTTTTTAAAAGTTTATTCATTTATTTTTGAGAGAGACAGAGAGAGGGAGAAATTGTGTGCGGGGGGAGGGGCAGAGAGAGAGAGGGAGAGAGACAATCTGAAGCAGGCTCTGCCCTGACAGCACAGAGCCTTATATGGGGCTTGAACTCACCATGAGATCATGACCTGAGCCAGTCAGATGCTTAACTGACTAAGCCACCTAGGCCCACCCCTCCTCTGACTCTTGATTTCAGCTCAAGTCATGATCTTCAGGTTCATGAGATACAGCCCCATGTGGGGCTCTGCACTATGAGCATGGAGCCTACTTGACATTCTCTGTCTCCCTCTTTCTCTCTCTGCCCCTTCTCTGAGTGTGCTCGCATGCATGTGCAAGTGCTCTCTCTCAAAATAAATAAATATATAAACATTAAAAAAAAAAAAAAGAAATGGTTTTCATTATTTAAACTGAGCATACTTTTCTTGCATGTTAAATAGATTGTGCAGCCTCTTTTTCCGAATAGGCCAGTTAGTTTTGTTTTCCTTGAAAATCTGTTAAGGTGGGTCATCTCTCTCCTTGACAATTTCAGCAAGTGTCACAGAGAAGTTCTTATAGACAGTGTATCCTGTATTCACCTCTTTGTCACTCACTCTGATGTTGTCTAGATTTGAAATGACTTTAAACCTAGAGAACCATCTTCCAATAAAGATTCCATTATGTTTACTTTTCACCATGCTTCGAATATATATTCTCAAAATAAAGAGAACATTTCATAGTTACATGCCCTTTTCTACCTCTTTCTGGGTTAACTGAGATCTGCAGGTATCCTACAGTGATGCTGATCTTCTAGCCTCGTGGTTCTCAAACCTATCAGACTCAGTGCCCTCTTTTGATAATAAATATTTTGAAATGCTCTTTAATGAAATGAAATTCATATAGTACAATTTCCTACACATACAGTTTTTTAAAAGATAAAATAATTCTCTTATTGTAAGATAAAGGATAAATAAAAAGAAAACAATTCATGATAAAATGATACATATTTCAGTATGTAAGTACTCAGCTGTCCATAATGAAGGTATGTATAATATACTGGATGTTGGCACCAAACGTAGACGTAACAACTACCTGAGTAGACGTTAAAAGAATATTTGTGGGGCACCTGGGTGGCTCAGTCGGTTGATCTTCTGACTTAGGCCCAGGTCATGATCTCATGGTTGGTGGGTTTGAGCCCCACATGGGGCTCTCTACTGACGGTTCAAAGCCTGGAGCTTGCTTCGAATTCTGTGTCTCCCTCTCTCTCTGCCCCTCTCCCACTCATTCTCTGTCTCTCAAAAATGAATAAACGTTAAAATTTTTTAAAAATATTTGCAACTTTAATTTTTTTTAACGTTTATTTTTGAGAGAGAGAGAGAGCACAAGCAAGCAGGGGAGGGGCAAAGAGAGAGGAAGGCAAAGAATCTAAAGCAGTCTCCAGGCCCTGAGCTTTCAGCACAGAGCCCCATCAGGGCTGGAACTCAAGAACTGTGAGATCATGACCTGAGCCAAAGTCGGATGCTTAACCAACTGAGCCACTCAGGTGCCCCAAGAGTATTCGCAACTTTAATACCATGATATGCAAACCACCAGAATGGTGAGCAATTCTTAGAAAAGGCCCAAATAAAGTATATCTTTCTCTGCTTTTACTCAGTTGTTGTTTTTCTGGACATTTAATGCATATTAAAATTATGCAGAAAGACTTGGTGTTTATATATAGAATGGAGGTAGGACCTAGGCTTTCATAAAGATGTTTTTTTAATCTCCTTAACTATCCATATGAAGTTTGAGAATAAAAATATTTGTGCTGAAGTTTCCTGTGTTTTCCTGCCTCTTATCCATTAAATGTCAGTAGCATTTTTTAAATTGCTCTGACAGCTGAAACACTTCAATAGATATTTGAAATGTCCCCTAGATGATTGTATTCTCCTCATTGGGATGCCTTCTAGTCATACAGGAAAACATTTTCCCATTTTATCACTTATTCTACTTTTCTTTTGCTTATAATTTCCTATGTTAGTGCAATATTTTCTACATATTGAAAGATTCAGAGTTTGTCCTTTAGATTTGGTTTACTTTTAGACAATTCTTCATTTATACCTTTAGATTTCTCTTTTCCTCACCACTGTTAATATTGCTGCTTCCTTGTTCATCAGTGGTTAGAACAGTGCCTGGTGCGTAGTATTCATTCAATAAGTATTTGTTGAATGAAGGAATTGTAATTGTAGGCCTTTTCTTTTTACTACTCTTTGCTTTTGTGTACATGTTGAAAATCATGGGGATACTAATGTTCATAAAATACCCTAAAACAGAGCACAGACGTGTCAACTAATGAATAAAAGTTTGACTCAAAGCAGCGGTCTAACGGACTACTTACCATTAGTTAGGGGGAGGGCAGAGTTGAGCCTCTTGTATTTTTGAATGTAGCTTTGTTTTTATATCTGACAGCTTATAAACAGAAGAACTTCCCATAGTTACCTACCATACATATGAATAGCTGATTGGCCTTTTTTTAAGGTTTATTTATTTATTTTGAGAGAGAGGGTGTGTGAGCAAGCACAAGTGGGGAAGGGGCAGAGACAGACGGAGAGAGAGAATCCCAAGCAGGCTGCATACTGTCAGCACAGAGCCTGATTTGGGGCTGGATGCCACATTGTGTGGGTCTGGATGCTGCTCTCTGAGGTCATGACCTGAGCCCACATCAAGGTTCAGATGCCTAACTCACTGAGCCACCAGATGCCCTTTAGTAATTATTTGTCACGGAATTTGTTGAATGGAATTTAGCTGCTTCTAGTGAATCTTCTGTGATTTAAGTGGTAGTGTGAGGTACTTTATTCTCAAAGTTATTAAGCTAATTGGTTCTCTGATTTTCATCTATAGTGTCAGCTGTTACGTTCTGATCTTGTTATGGTCACTGTTGAATGTTTAGAGGCATTAGTATTCCTAGTTAAGATAAGTTTGAGCAATAGAAATTTTGTACCTTAAGCCTGTTGGTTTGAAAAAATTGTGGTTAATTTTGATTGTTGGTGTAGTGTGAAAACTATAATGGTACAATTACTTTTTGTTTAATAACATGTAAATAGAAAATACAGCAAATTAATTTTCACTGCTAGTTTTAATTTGCATGTTTTAGGTTAAAAAGTGGTCAAAGGTAATGTTTATAAGTGAGAATCATTAAAGTGTTGAATTCCCTAAATTTTTCAACCTTACCAATCACTAAAATTACTGGTTATTCTGCGCCAAGTGTAGGTGCTGATTCAATGAGGGAGACTTGTTTTAAGATTATACTGGCATTCTTTTTAACATACGGTCAATATAAGATGAGCAGATTGAGGGGTGCCTGGATCACTTGGTGGAGTGTGTGACTCTTGATCTCGGGGTTGTGGGTTTGAGCCTCACGTTGGATGTAGAGACTATTTAAAAATAAAATCTTAAGGGGTGCCTGGGTGGCTCAGTCAGTTAAGCATCCGACTCTTGATTTCAGGTCAGGTCACGATTTCATGATTGGTGAGTTCGAGCCCTGCATTGGGCTCCTCACTGTCTATGCGGAGCCTGCTTGGGGTTCTGTCTCTCCCTCTCTGTCTGCCCCTTCCCTACATGCTCTCTGTCTCAAAATAAATAAACTTAAAAAAAAAATCTTAAAAAATAAAAGATGAGCAGATTGAGAGTTCCCATGGTTTTTAATAAGTCCAATAGATAGGTTTATCATCTTGTAACACTATTGCTATAAAATAAAAGGGAAGTATGTCTGATTCTCTTCCTGAGTGTAATTGAGTCTGGATATTTTCAAAAAATTTTTTTTGTTTTAATGTTTATTTATTTTTGAGAAACAGAGACAGAGCACAAGTGGGGGAAGGGCAGAGAGAGAGGGAGACACAGAATCTGAAGAAGGCTCCAGGCTCTAAGCTGTCAGCACAAAGCCTGACATGGGGCTTGAACCCACGAACTGTGAGATCATAACCTGAGCTGAAGTCGATGCTTAACCTGCTGAGGCGCCCCGAGTTTGGATGTTTTCTTTGAGACTACACGTATATTCTGTGAAGAATATCACTTAGAAATTGGTTTGTGTTTGATAATAACATCAAAATATATAGGCACTATATCATGCAGTAATGGCAGTACTCTATTTGCATTCATTCAAGAACTATTCATTGGTGCCTACTATATTTTCGGAACTGTACTAGGAAGACTGTGTCCAGAAGTAAGGAAATTCATAAAATGTTGGGATAAGTGAGTAGTGGAATTAGGATTTAAATATTTCCTCCTCCCTTTGACTTTATGTTTAAAGATTAAAATAAGGTAGACATCTTAAGATTAGAGCAAATGTTTTTGCCCATTTTAGGTCTGAGATCTGTTTAAAAGGATAGGGTTTTCAGAATAAACAAATTGGTGTAAACTATAGAACTAACCATTCATTAGTTCTCCTTTTACAACTGTTATCAGACCTTTCTATAAGTGGTTTAACTTATTATGTGTAAAAAATATTATAGCACTGTGGGGGAAAAAAGTTTTATTTTAACCTTTAAACAAATTACTGAATCTTTCAAGAGCCTTAATTTTCCTTGCTTGTAAAATGAAGCAGTTGTGTTTATTCCTCTCTGTGGTTTAGTGATTTGAGCTTTTGGGTATTTTGGGATTTTGTATGAAGGAATTTTGTTCTGTAATTTTTCCACTTAGATCATGTGATATCCACTGAATTATTCTTACTGGGATAAAGATTTTACTTCTGAATTGAATCTCCTTTGTAAGCTATAAGCTATGTTCTCTTGTTTTATGATAATGAACAATCTTGAAAATGTTAGGATTGAGGACATCATAATATAAAGCAATGCCAAGATTTTTCTTTGTTAAATGAAACAGAACACATCTTAACGCTGGTAATGTTGATTGAATAAAGTAAAACCTTTTTGAAGACTTTTGATTCAGTGACAGGTAAATTTGGCCTGGGATAATTTCTTTATTAGGACTATTTTATAAAATCTTTCTTTGTTTCTTTTATTAAAAAGAAAAAATTTTTTAATGTTTATTTATTGGGAGACAGAGAGAGACAGAGCATGAGCATGGGAGGGGCAGAGAGGAGAAATACAGAATCTGAGGCAGGTTCCAGGCTCTGAGCTGTCAGCACGGAGCCCAATGCGGGGCTTGAACTCACAAACTGCGAGATCATGACCTGAGCCGAAGTCGGACGCTTTACCGACTGAGCCACCCAGGCGCCTTTGTTTCTTTTATTTTTAAAGTTCTTCAGTTAACTCATTATTTTCTTACTTTCTAAAGGTCAGTGACTACTTTTATCAACCAGTTTGTATGTGATATTTCCTGTCCTAGGATATTTCCTGTAGTAAATTAATCATATTTGTAAAGTTCTCTTATCTCATTGATGGAGTGTCTTCACTATTATATTTTGATAAAGAGGTCTGCATCAGAGGTTCTGGGATTGCTTTGTGGGTACATGGTAGAAAGGAGGGCAGTGCTAAATTATTTTATTTAAAAGTCTCTTATTTAATGTAATCTAAAATCTTTTAAAAAATCTTTTAATCTTAAAAATATTTTTTAAAATCTTTTAAAAACATAATCTAGTGGCGCCTGGGTGGCTCAGTCGGTTAAACGGCTCAGGTCATGATCTCGCGGTCCGTGAGTTCGAGCCCTGTGTCGGGCTCTGTGCTGATGGCTCAGAGCCTGGAGCCTGTTTCGGATTCTGTGTCTCCCTTTCTCTGACCCTCCCCCATTCATGCTCTGTCTCAAAAATAAATAAACGTTAAAAAAATTTTTTTAAAAATGTAATCTAAATCTTTATTCCTGGGGTGCCTGGATGACTCAGTGGTTAAGCGTCCGACCTCAGCTCAGGTCATTATCTCGCGGTTTGTGGGTTGGAGCCCCGTGTTGGGCTCTGTGCTGACAGCTCAGAGCTGGGAGCCTACTTTGGTTTCTGTGTCTCCCTCTCTCCCTGCCCCTCCTCTACTGTGCTCTATCTCTCTCTCTCTGTCTCTCAAAAATAAATAAATGTTAAATTAAAAATTATAAATCTTTATTCCTATATTTTTAGTTTTAAATTGATAGTTTTATTTATTTTTTTAAATTTTCTAAATGTTTATTTTTGAGAGAGATAGAGCGTGAGTGGGGTAGGGGCAGAGAGAGAGGGAGACACAGAATCTGTAGCAGGCTCCAGGCTCCTAGCTGTCAGCACAGAGCCCGACGCAGGGCTTGAACTCACGAACCATGAGACCATGACCTGAGCCCGACTGAGCCACCCAGGCGCCCCTAAATTGATACTTTTAAAATGAAATGACAGTGATAGTAGCTGATGATTTTTTAAAAATGATTTTACTTGGCAAAATAGAAAAGTTGACAGTCCTGGGTGTGAGTTCTTAACTTTTCAGTTTTAAAATTGAACTGCTTTATGGAATCTCAAAATCTGGAAATCAGTCTAAGTCAGTGTTTCTCAAAACCGTGTGCCTGGAGACTTAACTGTGCATTCAGAATCCTGGTAAAATGCTACATACTGAATCATCATCTTGTCTCCATTCCTCCATTTCCCCTTTTCTGACACAGAGTGGCATATTAATGGTTCTGAAAAATCATTCAGTGAAGCAACACACTTAATAATATTATTTAATCCAGCCTTTTCCAGATGTTTTTTCTTTTTCTTTATAGACTTTATAGACTACATGGTTTGGGAAATGTTCCACGTTAAAATTGCTGAGAGGAATTTATTAGAATCTACAATTTGTTGAAAATGTTATGTTCTAGATACTATTTCATTGATGAAGTGTGACTTGCCCAACATCACACAGTTGGTTTGTTTCTTTGTGCTTCTAGTCCAGTTTTGTTTAAGCTTCAGATTCACTGCTTTTAACCACTGAGGCTCTTCTGAAATATTGCTCAGTTCTTATTTTGAGGCTAAGTAACCAAATATTAGGATATTCAGAGAAGTTTGTTTTATGGGCCTTTACTTCCCTAAGTGTGATTTCATTATAACATACACTTTGTACATCATTTCATTAGTTTTTAATCCCAAGTTATTTTTCTTTCTCTACTAAGCATGCTTTTATTTCTGCACCATGCTTGGAATGTAGAGCTTCAAATGTATTTTCTGGGAGAATAAATGTTGTCAGTTTATGTAAGAAGATTCTATCAGCCTAAGCTGAATGCAGGAAGATAAATGTTGTCCTCCAAACTGGTGGTACACATCAGAGCTAAAGACAAACTTTTTGGGTCATTTACTATTTTATATCTATGCCACTGGGTTGTTCTTGCTGCCTTTAGTGTGAGCAAAGAACATTATAACTAAATCTATTGTGGTTATATTGTGTTTTATGAACTTAACTTTTCCTCTGGTAATTTTTGTAGTTTAGTCTGTTTTTTTCTTAGAAAATTTGGCTTCTTGTTCATCTGATCAAGCTTTTATTAAGTAACGTTTTGTTCTGTGACCTGATTTTCTGCCTTGTTATACAATGCACTAAAGAAGTTTGGTTGATTATACGTACCACTCCTGTTTGGAGTCCCCGATAATGTCAATGTTCAGTCATGGCCTGGAATGAAAGAACAAAATGGTAAAAGTTGTGTATGTTACTGTTCTTAGGGAGTAAGACCATAAGTCAAAGCAATTTTATTGGCCTGGAACTGGATTACAGCTCTTCAAACAGTATTTAAATTGTATAGGTATCTTTGTATAACACTAAAACTGTAAAACTGTAGCCTGATGTTTTCTTGTTTTCTTTTTCTTTCTCTTTGTTTCTTTGTTTCTTTCTTTCTTTTTTTTTTTTTTTTGTACTGGTTTTCTTTCTAATAACCAAGGGAACAATCATTTAAGATTTTTGGAGTTCAAAATGCTCAAAATGCTTCAAAATACTTTCATCTTTTTTTTAAATGAGTAGTTGGCCACATGAATGAGTGAAACTTTCTTGTTTCCCTGAAGGAGAGGTGGGGGAGACAAGTCAATGAGGACAGCATTTGTGCTCTAGTTTTACAGAAGGAGAAACAGGTCTTACGAAGACCATGAAGGTAATGATGGGATTGGAAACAGAACCCCAAAGTTCTGTTGTCTGTGTGTGTGTGTTTTGTTAAAATTTTTTTAATACTTACTTATTTTTGAGACAGAGAGAGACAGCATGAGTGGGGGAGGGGCAGAGAGAGAGAGGGAGACACAGAATCCAAAGCAGGCTCCAGGCTCCAAGCTGTCAGCACAGAGCCCGACACGGGGCTCGAATTCACAAACCATGAGATCATGACCTGAGTCGAAGTCGATGCTCAAGCTACTAAGCCACCCAGGCGCCCGTGTGTGTGTGTGTGTGTGTGTGTGTGTGTGTGTTTTAATGTTTATTCATTTTTTTTTTTTTTAACATTTATTTATTTTTGGGACAGAGAGAGACAGAGCATGAACAGGGGAGGGGCAGAGAGAGAGGGAGACACAGAATCGGAAACAGGCTCCAGGCTCTGAGCCATCAGCCCAGAGCCTGACGCGGGGCTCGAACTCCCGGACCGCGAGATCGTGACCTGGCTGAAGTCGGACGCTTAACCGACTGCGCCACCCAGGCGCCCCTGTTTATTCATTTTTTGAGAGAGGAAGGCAGAGAGGCAGACACAGAATCCGAAGCAGGCTCCAGGCTCTAGGCTCTGAGCTGTCAGCACAGAGCCCGACGTGGGGCTTGAACCCATGAACTGCAAGGTCATGACCTGAGCGGAAATCAGATGCTTAACTGACTGAACCACCAAGGTGCCCCTGTTGTCTTTGTTTTAGGGTACACTTGATGCTTTTGAAAAGGGAGGAAGTGTACCTTGGTTTGAAAAGAAATAATCATAAGGGATTTATGGATAAAGTCTCTAGAAAAAAAAGCAGTGTCTTTTACCTGTAGATGTGAGCTGGCATGAAATTCTGGGTGTGGTGGGTCTGGCCTAGGAGCTATGCTGTGTTTCAGTTTGTGTTCCTAATCCTTCGAGTTAGGAGTTTCTGAATAGATTTGCTAGGTGATACTCAAAGAGAATATGAACAAGAGGATATGACTAAATATTGTGATCTTACGTTTTGATTCTGTTAAACAAGACAGAAAATAGGCTTCTGTTTTAGATAAAATTTAACAAAACCCACTTAGTAGATGCTATGCTGATAGTGATCATGTAGAAGAGCAAAGCTGTGGGAATTAGAAAATAAATAGAAAGGCTTCCTATTTCATGTTCTGAATAAATATTAGATACTAATTCAAGATGGGATTTAATATAAATAAGTCTTGGCTTGTAGCTCATTGTCCTGCCAAAACCTCACATTTTTTTGGTAATTGATCCCTTGAAATACAAGAAAGAAAAGAAAATGATGAATTAAAACCACCCTTTCCTTTTCTATTCAGTATTCAAGTGCTTTGTTCACTCTTGGGCTGTTCTTCTAAGTGGGTAAGCCTCAGGGCTAAGCTATACTTAGGGAGTTGTTCCTGGTTCAGACTATTAATGGTGAAAAATGTTTCTGCTTGTGGGTATTTTTAGATGGAACAGGCAGTGGAACATCTAAAGCAGTTTATTCAAGTGTACCTGCTACTGAGTATCTTCACTTGGGTTTTATACAATAAACTTTTGGACCCTAAGGAGAAAGCAGCTTAGTTTGGTACAAACCATTGGGTTCCTATTTCCAATGATTCTGGGTAATTAGGTTTGTTATACTTCTCTTTTATAGATGAAAAGATAGAAATGACCTAATGAACTTTTTTTAATAAAACTTTGTGACTGTGGGAACTATATAGGCTGGCAGTATTTTGGTTGGTGGGGTTTGTGTGATGATTTGATGTATTAATGTTGAAGCAGAGGAGAGAGATTTCCATAGTGCCAGATGTATAGTGGACGCTTATCATTACCTTGGCTTCCCCTTCCTTTTGCTTTGTTTTGTTTTAATTTAATTTAATTTTATAGAGAGAGTGTGCATGTGCAAGCAAGGGAGGGGGTAAGGGGAAGAGACAAAGAATCTTAAGCAGGCTCCACGCTCAGGGTGGAGCCTGGTGTGGAGCTCAGTCCCACAGCCTTGGGATCATGACCTGAGCCAAAGTCAAGAGTTGGACACTCAACCGACTCAGCCACCCAGGCATCATTACCCCTCCTCTTTTCTTCCAACATAAACCCCTTATGCTTAAAATTCAAAACTCTCTGTCTGAGTATATGAATATATCAGGATGATACTAAGGCCAAGGGAGTATAGAGATAGAGACTGTGTTTGGTTCCCGTTTGAACTTTTTACAAATTTACCTTAATTCACGATATTCCTCCAAATTAGAGTTAAGATTACTTCTGAAAAACAAATTGGGAAAATTAAACTGTAAAGTAACCATTTTTAGAAGTGACCCAAGAGATAAGCACTTAAAATCCAGTCTCGTAATCTCATTATAGAGAAGACTAAACTGTGATTGTAACTAAGAAAACAACATAGACAAGTAATTGTATTATGTAGTCTGTCAGGAGAAACAGTGTGTCTCTTAGAAGAAGGTATGGGAATTGGAGGTCAGCAGTGAAAGGGTAGAAAGGAAAGTCAGAGGCAAACATCAGCTGTGCTCTTCCTGGTACTGCCCAAGGGGAGGGGAATCCCAGGTCCTTGATTTTGAGGATCTGGTTTATGCTCAGAGTGGTGATGGGTATATTAGGCTATAGTAGCATGATGGCACAAGCTATATATCCACTCGTCTTAGTGCTCTGATTCTCTCCTTATTTAGCACAAGATTATAATCTCTAATAATTATAATAGCTATATTTATTAAATGTCTGCTATCTAATGTGCCAGTCACTGAATTAGGTATTTTGCAGACATCTTAATCTTTCTAATATATAGCAGTGAAGCAAGCCTCTCCATTTTACACGAGGAAATTGAGTCTCAGAAAGGTAATGTGACTTCCGCAATACTGTATATCTAATTAGTAGAGCCCTGAGATTGAAATGTAGGTCTCTGATTTTAACTCCTTCCTCTGTGCCATGAGGCTTTTCAGGCTGACTTGCTTGTTGAGAAAGACTGTTGGTAGTAAAAGTAAATGGGCCACTTGATAACTCTCTTGTCATTGAAATTAAGTAAGTTGGCATTTCAGGTTTTATGTATATGGCCTCTGAATTTGTCTTATGTGAATTTTTTCCTAAGAGACAGATCTCTTGGTCTGTTAAGTTAGATTTCTGAGTTTGTAAGGTTGAGGGTTTCAGACCTTGGATTGTGTGTTTATCAGGATAATGCTCCCCTATAAGAGAGGGAGGGGGCTGAATGGCTGCTGAAATTCCCAGTGCCTCATTTGGCCTTGCTATAAACTTTTCCATCCAGTCCTCAGGAAATTATAGTTTCTATTCCTTTCTCTAAAAGCATAGTTATTGTTAATCAATGTGTAATGAAAAGAACATAAGAGAAAGACCAGGATTCACAGCTCTTTTTTAACACTTGCGCAGTGTTCAGGCTTTCTATTACTGGCTAACAAATCACCCAGAATTCAGTGTCTTAAACACACTAATTTATTATCTCTTATGTTTCTGTGGATTTACATAGTTCAGCTGGTCAGTTCTCACTTGGGATCTTTCATGTAGTTGTGTTCAGATAGTGCCTTATGATGGAGCCATCCGAAGGCTCTCCTGGGCTGGATGTCCAAGCTGTTGTTTTCCTTTTACAGTCCAATTCTTGTCTGATGTCTCTGTATTCTCCACATGGCTTCTCTCTCCAGCAGAGTAGCCTGGACATATGTGGCTGCTCAGGAGCTGTTAGGCAGTTAATGGCTTTCTCTTGAACTGGCCCAATATCCCAATATTCTGTCAAAGAAGCCCCAACCCCCCCACCCCCCATTCAAACGGGGTGGAATAGAAGGTCACGTTGCAGAAAAATGTGATGTGCATTGGGAGATTTTGTTGGGACTGTGTTTGGAAAGTCAGATCTGCTACAGACAGCTTATTTCATGTTTTTATCTGTAAAATAAAAATAATATTCACCTCACAGATTGGTTAAGAGAAATCATAGGTGTTTCACAAACATAAGTACTCTTCTCCTGTAATTCTCCAGCCTAATAGATTATTTCTTGTTTTTTGTTCCAATTTTATCTTATTTTATTTTTAAAAATTAATTATTTTAAATTTACATCCAAGTTAGCATATAGTGTAATAATGATTTCAGGAGTAGATTCCAGTGATTCATCCCCTATGTATAGCACTCAGTGCTCATCCCAACAAAATGTTTTCCTTAATGCCCCTTACCTATTTAGCCCATCCCCCCACCCACAGCCTTACCAGCAACCCTCAGTTTGTTCTCTGTATATGAGTCTCTTCTGTTTTGTCCCCCTCCCTGTTTTTATATTATTTTTGTTTCCCTTCCCTTAAGTTCATCTGTTTTGTATCTTAAATTCCACATATGCATGAAGTCATACAATATTTGCCTTTCTCTGACTTATTTCGCTTAGCATAATACCCTCTAGTTCCATCCATGTTGTTGCAAATGGCAAGATTTTATTCTTTTTGATTCCAAATAATATTCCATCGTATATATATACCACGTCTTCTTTATCCATACATTTGTTGATGGACATTTGGGCTCTTTCCATACTTTGGCTATTGTCAATAGCACTGCTATAAACATTGGGGTGCATGTGCCCCTTTGAAACAGCACGCCTGTATCCCTTCGTTATATACACAGTAGGGCAATTGCTGGGTCGTAGGGTAGTTCTATTTTTACCTTTTTGAGGAACCTCCATACTGTTTTCCAGTGTGGCTGCACCAGTTTGCATTCCCACCAGCAGTGCAAAAGAGATCCTCTTTCTCCACATCCTCGCCAACATCTGTTGTTGCCTGAGTTGTTAATTTTAGCCATTCTGACAGGTGTGAGGTGGTATCTCATTGTGGTTTTGATTTGTATTTCCCTGATGATGAGTGAGATTGAGCATTTTTTCATGTGTCTGTTAGCCATCTGGATGTCTTCTTTGGAAAACTGCCTATTCATGTTTTTTGCCCATTTCTTACTGGATAATTTGTTTTTTGGGTGTTGATTTTGATAAATTTTTTATAGATATTGGATAGTAACCCTTTATTTGATATGTCATTTGCAAATATCTTCTCCCATTCCATTGGTTGCCTTAAAATTTTTTTTTAATGTTTATTTTTTTGAGAGAGAGAGAGAAAGAGACAGCACAAGTGGGGGAGGGGCAGAGAGAGAGACACAGAATCCGAAGCAGGCTCCACACTCTGAGCTGTCAGCACAGAGCCAGACACAGTGCTTGAACCCATGAACCATGAGATCATGACCTGATCTGAAGTCGGAAGCTTAACCAACTGAGCCACCCAGGCGCTCCCATTGGTTGCCTTTTAGTTTTGCTGAATGTTTCCTTTGCTGTGCAGAAGCTTTTTATCTTGATGAGGTCCCAATAGTTCATTTTTGCTTTGGTTTCCTTTGCCTCCAGAGATGTGTTGAGTAAGAAGTTGCTGCGGCTGAGGTCAGAGAGGTTTTTGCCTGCTTTCTCCTCGAGGATTTTGATGGCTTCCTGTCTTACATTTAGGTCTTTCATCCATTTTGAGTTTATTTTTGTGTATGGTGTAAGAAAGCGGTCCAGGTTCATTTTTCTGCATGTCGGTGTCCAGTTTTCCCAGCACCATTTGCTGAAGAGACTTCTTTATTCCGTTGGATATTCTTTCCTGCTTTGTCAAAGATTAGTTGGCCATACATTTGTGGGTCAATTTCTTGGCTCTCTATTCTGTTCCATCTGAGGGTCTGTTTTTGTGCTAGTAACATACTATCTTGATGATTAGCTTTGTAACACATATTGAAGTCTCGGATTGTGATGCCTCCTGCTTTGGTTTTCTTTTTCAAGATTGCTTTGGCTATTCGGGGTCTTTTCTGGTTCCATACAAATTTTAGGATTGTTTGTTCTAGCTAATAGATTATTTCTAATCTACTTTTACATTGGGTCACAGTTTAGTACATGGTTTGGTTACCATTTTCCTGACCTATGTTTCTCAGACTGATATAACTTAAAAAACTTTATCTTGGAAAATTTTAAACATATCAATAATAGTAAAAGAAGTATACTAGTATAAAATAATAGTATAAGAAGCCCACATGTACCCAGCTTTAATAATTATTAAGTCAAGCCGATCTTATTTCATGCATCTCCACCCTCCGTCAACATCATGTCTCCAGATTAGTTTGAAGCAATTGTTACAATCTTTGAGTCTTTATTTATTTTTTCTTTTTGTTGTTGTTTTTTATATTTTTTATTTTAGAGAGAGTGTGTGTAAGCAAGGCAGGGGGCAGAGGGAGGGAGGGGGAGAGAGAGAGAGAGAGAGAGAGAGAGAGAGAGATAATTTTAAGCAGACTCTATGCTCAGTGTAGAGCCCAATGCGAGAGGGGATCATGACCAGAGCCAAAATCAAGAGTTGGACACTCAACTGACTGAGCCACCCAGGTGCCCCACAACGTTTTAGTCCTTAGAGTGAAGGAGTGGCACCTTGGTGTAGCTGGGAGTCAGGAAATGTGACTAGAGTCACTCGAGAAGAAAAACGGTAGTATAAGTCGAGTGCTATCAGGCCTTTAAAAAGAAAATCTAGAAACTGAACTATAACATCTTTAGAATGTTATACTGGGGTTTTCAGGCTTCCAAGAGAATGAAAGATAATTTTCTAAGAACAGACCTTTGTTCTAAGAACAGACTACTGAAGTATGCAAGAGACAAGTGTACATTTTTTACTTTGATAATTAGAGGATGACAAGCTTATGAATTCCAAAAAGTTCTCCTCTAATGTTGATTGCAGGAGAGAGAATCCATGGCTGAGTATTTGTTTTATAATTATAAAACAAGCCACTTTTATCAAGAATAATTTACAGAGCATTTGGAAAGAGTTTTGGTTCTCATCCCTGTAATCAAAATAGAATTATTTAGATTATCTGTAAATGGAAGGTGTACCTAGTGATAGGAGGAACACCATAGTACTTGTCAGTTTCGTTTGTCCCTGTTCTGTAAAGGAGCTATGGTGGCTGACAGCCTGGTTCCTAGAACTGTGCCTGGGATCATGATGAGAAGACTTGTATATTTCTCTACTCTAAGTCAGCATGATTCTTGCATCAGTCTTTTTGTCTTCCCAATTGTGATATCTGCCTTTTGAAATTATTTTCTCTCCATAACACCTCTTAACATCATTTTGGAAGTTTAGTATCAATGTAGATGACCCTTTAACTCTGAAGACCTTCATCCCTACTCCCCTTTAGCCACCTACTCCCATTGCTATATCTTGGATTTTGTGATCACCCAGAACTGTTCTACCTCTGAAACCTCAGCCTCCACTATCTCATGGTCCAACCATAACTTAAGTTTTCAGCTCTTATATTCTTTACTTTACTCTACCTATTCTCTGATTATATCAGATTCTGGTACTTTGACTTTTATTTGTGGGGTGTGTGTCGTCAGTATTTGTTGAACACCTGTCTCTTCTATGCATATAGAGGTAATCAGAAGTGATCTGCACCCTGCCATTATGAAACTTTAAGTTTACTGGAGATAGACATTAAAAAAAACATTTAAAAATATATACTTACAAATTTTGATAAGTGCTATAAAGTAATAAAGGTGCTGTAGAGGATAATAATAAGAGGGGATCAGAAGATGGGTGAAATAGGTGAAGGGGATTAAGAGGTACAGTCTTAACAGTTATAAAATAAATAAGTCACAGGGATGAAAAGTACAGCATAGGGAATATAGTCAATAATATGGTAACAACTCTGTATGGTGACAGATGGTAACTACGCTTATTGTGATCATTTTGTAATGTATATAAATAATTGAGTTACTATGTTGTACCCTTGAAACCAGTACAGTATCTTATGTCAATTGTTCTTCAATTAAAAAAGAAAAGAATAAGAAGAAACTACTTTAGATTTGGTGATGAAAGAAGGATTTTCTGACATGATACTAAAATGGAGGCAAGAAAAAAAAAACAAAAAACCCTGACAATAAAGAGATTGGATCCCAACTTGCTCTGGAAAAAAAACAAAAAACAAAAAGCAAAACCTGACAATAAAGAGATTGGATCCCAACTTGCTCTGAAAAAAAAAAAAAAAAAAAAAAAAAAGGAGGCTAAAGAATTATAAGTTCCTTGCCATGCACACAGTTAGGGGAATAGTGTTTTTTATATATGTATGTATATGTATGTATGTGTATGTATATGTATGTATGTGTATGTACATATATAGTGTTTATGTATATATATACGTATATATATATGCAGTATATATGCAAGCTTAGAGGCAGGGCGAGCTTGATGAGTCAGAAAAAATGAAAGAAGGCCCATGTAGCTGGAATGTACTGAGGGAGGGAGAGTAGCCTGAAGTGATGTGGGCCAGTTGAATAGAAACTAGCTGAATCGTGGCCTTGTAAGTCATGTTTAAGAGTTTGATTTTATACAAAGTGTTTTGGGAAATAGTTAAAGGGTATTAAGCTGGGAAATGACGTGGCTGTTTTTATGTTTAGAAAAAGATCATTCTGACTTCAGTATGCAGAAGATATGGAAAGGCTGTGACACTTAAGAGGAAAGGTATTTCTGTGTCTAGGTCCAGTCCTGGCTTAAGATAGTGTGGCAGTGGGGCATGAAGCAGATTTGAGAAATGTGTTCAAACTAGGAGTGCCAGGATTTGATTGTTGAATGTTGGAAGATAGCGGAAAGGGAGGTATCAGGAATGGCTCCCAGGTTTCCAGTATGAGCAGACTGGTGTGCCAGCTCATCAGGTGTGTGTGTAAGTAAGAAAGAGGGTTCAGAAACATGGTCTGGGGTGGAGATACACATTTGGGAATTGTTCCATACAGAAGATATTTAAACATTGGGAATGAGTGAGCGGAGAGGGAGGAAATCATAGGAGCCAGCACTATGGTTGTGATTGATTCCTTTTTTTAATGTTTGTTTATTTTTGAGAAAGTGCAAGCTGGGGAGGGGCAGTGAAAGGAGGACAGAGGATCTGGAGGCGGCTCTGTGCTGACAGCAGAGAGCCCAACGTGGGGCTTGAACTGATGAACCGTGAGATCGTGACCTGAGCTGAAGTCAGATGCTCAACCAACTGAGCCACCCAGGTGTCTCGTAATTGATTCCTGTCTTTCTTTTTAACATTAGACCTTAGAATAGATTTAAGGTTAGCCTTCTGAAATCAATCTCATTTGCACTCAGATAAACTTTCTTAGTGGGAGACAAAGGGATAGAATTACTGCTACTTGGGAGGTTGGAGGATGAAGGAGTAGAGGGAGGGGCTTAGGGATTTATATGATTTCCAGATTATTTTATTTCTGGAGTAGTTTACAGTGTGCCAGTTGTGAGTGTTTCTCGTCCTTCATGTGGGTAGCCGAGAAAAAACTGTGAGAGCTTCTGATCCACAGGTTAAAGTTCATAGTTAATCTGAAGTTTTCCACAGTCTTACCCTTGCCTGCCTATCCACGCTCCTGTGGCAACCACTCCCCCCCAAATTCCATGTGTGTTATACTCTGTTGTTATGATCCTAAGCTCATAATTTCCTTTTTCATGGAGCAAACAGACTAATAATTTAAGTCTCTGTTTTAGAGAAAGCCTTCCTGATTCTCTTAGGCAAACTTTGGCCTTTCCTTATATTCCCAGTGTGCATTGATTATAGCAATTATTTTATTAAATTTTACTGTTTCGTTGGTAGATTGTATCCTCACCCAGCTAATTTCCTTGATGGAGGGGATTGGTCTTTTTTCTTTATATCTCTTTTAAGAAAGCATTTTAATGTTTGAATTGCCATTCTGTCTTTGAGTAACCCAATATGGCTTACGTCGCTTTCTGATAAGACAAAGTTTATTTAAGGTTTAGAAAATACAGGGAGCAAGAAAATAGTTGAAAATGTCTTTCCTAGATCTATTTTAATAGGGAGTTAAAATACATTTTTTAAAACTATGATAAGACAGTCTCTAATGTGTATTCTTTGTTATCAATATCAATGCTTGATATTTATTTAAAAGAAAGATTCAGGGTGCCTGGGTGGTTGGTTAAGCAACTGACTTCGGCTCAGGTCATGATCTTGCGGTTTGTGAGTTCGAGCCCCACGTTGGGCTCTGTGCTGACAGCTCAGAGCCTGGAGCCTGCTTCAGATTCTGTGTCTCCCTCTCTCTCTGCCCTTCCCCTGCTCACACTCTGTCTCTCAAAGATAAAAACCTTAAAAAATAAAAAATAAAGATTCAAGGTACCAAAGGAAATAGAGGCTGATTTAATGGAATTGTTCTAGTTATTTGAATTAACACTTCTTTTTTTTTTAATGTTTATTTATTTATTTTGAGAGAGAGAGAGAGAGAGAGAGAGAGAGCGCGCGCGCGCGCTCCAGAGGGGCAGAGAGAGAGAGGGAGAGAGAGAATCCCAAGCAGGCTCTGCACTGTCAGCATGAACCCAATGCAGGGCTCAGTCTCACAAACTATGAGATCACAACCTGAGTTGAAATCAAGAGTCAGACACTCAACTGAGTAAGCCACCCAAGGTGGCCATAAATTAACATTTCTGTTAAATACCTGAGAATGTTAAGTTTTATTGGGAATTATTGGTAGTCAAAAAATAGAAATATTGTAAAATTTCATTGTGAATTTCTAGTCTACCAGTTGATTTATACTGTGATTCAGTTTGTGTCTCCTATATGTTTATAGCAAAAAAATGGCAGTTTTGTACCTATCAATATTATAATCTTACTGCTCTGATATTTAGTGGAGATTTTTCATTAGATTTGAAGAGAATATTAGATCATGGATTGATTCCAGTTTTTTAAAAATTCAGCCCAAATTAAAAAAAAAATCTGACATTCTCCCTCTCAGAGTTCTCAGGGGGAACCTCTTAGGAAGACATTCTGCAAATTTCTTAAGGAATTCTTTATTTGCCAGAGTGTGATAGAAAAAAAACTGTCCTTGTAGTCAGCAAGTACATGTAACATTTCAGAGCTTCAGTGTGTGTACAGCTTATTATTCTGAAACGACATACTTGGCTTTCTAATGAAAGACTTTTATTATTTCTTCCTTTCTTTTATAGGAATATATTTGTCCCAGATGTGAATCAGGCTTTATTGAAGAAGTGACAGATGATTCCAGGTATTGTACAAGCTCGTGAATAAATCAGGCATTCAGTTATCCAAATTACTTTCTTTCAGCATCTACTGAATGAATAGAAAGAAATTGGTTTTATAACTTACACTCTGCTGAGAGAGGGAGGGAAAGAGGGAGGAAAAGTGGCAGGGGGAAGGGTAATAAAAATGGGAAAATTTGGGATGTGATGAGATGAGAGGCGCTGTTTCAGATTGTGTGTATGTGGCATTCCTTGGAAACCTCTATATCCGTATCAGAGTAAATCTGGTAAGTGTTCATTTATTTTCTGAGACTTTGGTGTTCCTTTAGATTATTGGGTGGTTTTTAGTGGCCATTCTGTTGCCTGCAGGTGAATTACGTTTCTTTGGTGGGCTGGGGAGCAACTGACAAAGATATCTAATAAGGTAAATAGGCTGTTCCAGCCAGAGAAGCCAAGCTGTTAGTCTGCCTTGAGGAAGCCTTAGCTCCCTGTTCTTACTAAAATCATTGCCGTCAAGCCTATGCCATCTTGTCACTGTAATGTTAATACTTGGGTTTGTAATGCTTGAAATTGGTCTTATTAAAGATCTAAAACCTGTAAAAAGAGAAACTATTTCTGAGTGACAGTATTTTATAGTACATCTTGGTTAATATGAATAAAACTGTAAAAAATAAAAAGAATAGCGTTGATAGGATGATGGCCTTTTTTGGCTAAACATAATGGCACATTTGTTCTTTTGTGGCTATGTGGTTAGACAGTGGCTGGACAAATGAAGAAATACTGACTGGATAAAAAGAACCTGTAATTTGAAGCTTCTTTTAATCTTGGAGTGACTTTGGAGGTTTTAATGGCAGTAAGTAATTCCTTTACTGGAGGTTTTAATGGCAGTAAATAATGTCTTTACTGTTGCTGTTGGCAGACTCTAAAGTTGAAGGTCCCTTCCACAACCAGGAAAAACTACACATTTTACAGTATGTACTATTAGTTTAACTTTATTAACGATTGGCGATTATATGTGTACATGAACTGGAGCTTCTTGGGGCAGTATATGGCATGAGATCAAGTTTGGTACAAACACTTACATGTTGATCTAATAGCCTTGGTTTTAAATAACATAATACTAGCTCTAAACCTGTGGAGATTAGCATGACAGCGAAAGTAGCAATTTTGTGTGAATGGCATGCTAACTTGGGGTAGCTTTTTATTTGTGCTGTTAAAATTGCATCACATACTTACTGCAAACACTTATGCTGTGCATGTGTTAAGTAAGGAGCATATTGGTTGTTGGGAAGCAATTAATTGGCTTTTTTTTTTTTTTTTTTTTTTTTTCTAAATTTTCTAAGTAGTAACCTTGGTTTCTTTAGCCCTGTATACAAAGTACGGTTCTAAGTGCAGATGGTGATCAACTGCAGGATGAATCTTTTTTTTAGCAGGGAACTATGAATTTTATGGATCCTGCTTTCACTTGACTTAATTCTTTTATTTGTGCCTTTGTAGGTCAAAGGTTATCTTGTGCAAGTGCTATTGGTAGCAAATACTCAGATGTAAAGATTATGTCTTTTAAAAGATCAGTATTTTACTTATTTATTCTTTAAATGTTTGTTTATTTTGAGAGAGTGTGTGCCTTGGTGCGTGCAAGCAGGGGAGGGGCAGAGAGGGAGAGAGAGGATTCCAAGTAGGCTCCATGTGCTGAGCTGGACGTGGAGCTTCATCTTATAACCGTGAGATCATGGTTATGATCTGAGCTGAGATCAAGAGTCTTAACTGACTGAGCCACCTAGGTGCCCCTGAAAGATCAGTGTTTTAAATGGTTGAAGAAACCTTTTTCTCAGAATCAGTATTTTAGAGCTAGCATGATATTCCCTTTTATGAAGTTCCTAAACATTTGCTGGTTTGCATACTTAGCAATTATAGTGTAAGTAGTGGATGGTAAAAATTAATGAGAAGAGGTCCTTACATGTAGGTACTGGATAATGGGCTCCAGATGCTACTAGACATTCGTCAGAGGGGCATTTGTAACATTTGTGAGAACATTTCTCAGGAGATGTGGTTGTCCCTTCTCTATGATTAGCCCTGTCACTCTTAAAATATGGAGGAATTTTAAGGAAAGGGAATGCTGAGGGAGTTTCAAGGGGGCAGAACTATAAAAAAATAGAGTTGATAGCTTTAATTACCAAGGATATTTGAATCTCTGAAACCGGATAGTAAAGGCAGGAAAGAGCCCTGGAGGCCTATCTAGGCTTGAGCAATAAAATGGGTAGATGGTGGTAGTTGAATTATTTACGTAATTTAGCATAAATGTACTAGTATTTCTGGGCTTGTTCTACATTTGAAATGTTTTTGTAAAAGTGTTTTTAACTTCTGAAACAAATGTAAGTGTTAAATGGCTTCTAATTAGCGAATAAGGCCTGAGCATGGCTGTATAGGGGATGGCATTAGCTTTACTTTTTCACTTTTGGTTCTAGGCTAACCAGGGTGTGTTTGTTTCCTCAGTGAGCTGAGCTCAGTGCCTGGATTGGTGTTCTGAAACTGAAAGCTACTGTAGTTTGTGGACTTGTATCATTGGAGTGACTGTGTGTACATGTTTGTAGGCTTGTGTCTCTTGAAGTAAAAGTGGTATCTAGCAGTTCTTCTGATTCTTTCTATCCCTCTCTGCCCCACAAAGTGTTGGCCATTTTCCGCTCTCTCTTTTTTTTTTTGCAAATTTCATGGGACAGTGGGATCTGATATTTCTCCCTAATCTTTAGGAGTAGTTATTTTGTTTCCACATTCAATTTTAACTCAACTTTTATTTGCAAGTTATCAACATAAGATACAGCGTTTCAGGTTTTCAAAAATGATGAGTGCTCTGTATAATGTCTGAAACACAGTAAACACTTTACATATATTTGTGGTATTAATACAGTCTTTACCCTCTGAATTTATATTTATGAAAGGAGGGAAGGATAAGAAATGGATGAGACAAATACTAGATATTTATAAAAAAGGTAGAATTTAGAATCAAAGTCAAAGTGCAGAGGGGTGTGGAGGATCCTCGTTTGGTTGGTGAGCTCAGAAAAGACTTCATGAAGGAGGTAGCATTTGAGATGGGCCCTGAAGGATGTATAGGATAATCAAAGAATAGGGAAGACTGTCAGAAGGAGAAAAAATGTTTATTGAGTTCTTTTATAATGTGCTAAATATCGTACCAGACCCCTTGCAGTACTATATTTAATCATTCCCAAATAGCTTACATGTTGTGTTCATCTGGTGGTTGAATGATTTTTTAGTGAAACGTTTCGAGAATCTTGTTTTAGTTCTTCGCCTCTTTGAGAATAAATGTTTTTCTTCTCTTGCTGGGTCAAATTTGAATTGCATTGCTGGCTGTGGGTCCTTCTTCCCACTCTGTGGTGGCCCCTCTTTTCAGTTTTTCACTTGATTTATGCTTGATTTTGTAGTTTGTTAAAATGTTTTTCATAGATTAAGCCACAAGTCAGTTCTTCATAATTTCCTTCGTAGGTGTCACGTTGGGATGAGTTATTTTTCCTTATTGGGCTTTGTTCTCATTGTACCATTCTATATTTAGCTTCTGGGAGGGAAGCTCGTTCCTAGGAATAGAACCGGTACTCATTCCTTTTTCTCTTCAGTTTTGTAGGTGGTGGCAGCAGCCGGATAGACAATAGCACATCAACACACTTTGCAGAGGTAAGTTTTCCTTTGGCTGTAGGGATTCTGTAGGGAGTGGGTGGGTGTTAAAATCTTGATGGATTTTCACTTCCCAGTGCAGCAGAACATCAGAGTCTATAAGAAAGATGTGTGCAAGAGTAGCCCTCAGGAAGATACTTGTGTTTTAGTAGTTCAGCCTTTGGCATGTTACTTTTGGTAAACCCTTGATGAAGAGAGAGTAACCTCCTTCATCTGTGCTGTTTTAAACCTGGTGGTGTGAGAAAAAAAGCTGTGTTGTTTGTGAAACAACAGTGCTGTATACTCTGCTTTGGTGATGTGACAGCCCAGTAAAGAGCAGGCAGAATGAGTTGTAATTGAAGTCACAACGAGGCACAATCTTCAACTGTACACAGAAGTACTGCTTTTTAGAGGTTGCCTCTAATGAACGTGGTGGTTTGGTGTGATTGGAATTAGGGGGCCAGATGAAGAATACTGTATTTACTTGCCTCCAGATCTCAAGGTGGACCTATAATTAATTTATAGTTCTTTATAGAATGTAGTGTCCATATTTTTGGGGACAACTGTGATTTGAAAATAACGCATTAGTCTGCATCTTGGAAGACCATTTTACATTAAATTCAGAGTAATTTTCTTTTTCACTTTATTCATTGGCTTAAAATTCCTTTTTTGTTTGCTTTTGATCATTTTAACCATTTTTAAGTGTATAGGTAAGTGATGTTACCTATTTAACCTATTTTGATCATTTTAACCATTTTTAAGTGTATAGGTAAGTGGCTCTTTGTTTTTAATAATTTAGAGACTGTAGCGCATAAGGAACAGACCATCTGTCTCAGCCTACAAGAAACACCGGTTTGCTTTTGCTTCTATTGCCACACAACTTGGTTGGCTTTAGAAAGCTAACAGATGCTAAAAGAAAAAAAGTTAAATCCCATAATCAGAATTTTTTGTGTGTATTTCAGGATCACATTAGCCTTTTCCAGAGATAGCTCAGCTGCATTAGAGAGCTAGCACAATTTTTTGATATTTATTTGTGTGTAAATTAAAGCTGTTAGCCGTGCATTGGAAAATTGGTGTTCAATAAGAAGCCCATAAAACCCTAAGCTTCTCTCCTTTATCCTCTGAAATTTCTCTTAAGACCTGTAGTCCCCCAGATTTTTATGTTGTAGAATTACAGTCAAGAAGCTTGATGAAATGTTTGAGTAAAAGTCCTGTTTTACTAAGGGTATTTTCTTTTACTTATGGTCTGTGTACTTCTTAATATCCAGTCTTAAGGTTTTTGGTTAACTCTGAAGTGCCTTAGTACATGGGCTGATTAGCGTGTGCTTTAAAACATTTCATGTCTTTGAACACCCATTTTTATTTTCTTGTTTTGATGGATTAAAAAACATTATTTAAAATTTAGTATGCTTGCCAGGCCTGGAAGCCTTTCTGATTTTAGTATGTTTTTCCCTGTGTGTGCTATTCCTGCTAACACAGATTGTCACTTACTGATTATACATATGCTGAAGAAACTTCATCTGATTTTCTTTAAATGTTAGTTCTCTTAGGAAATGGAAAAACTTCAGTCTGTCAGTTTTGTAGATATGACTCACCAGGAGGAGATGCATTAAGAAGAAAAATAAATATAGGTAGTCAGTTTCCTAACTTTAGTAATGCTAAATCTGTCATTGATGGCATGAGCTATCCTTCAGGTGTTAAAGTAATTTTGCTGAGTCATATAGCCCGTGGCTTCATGTCCCTTAGGGTTGTAGCAAGGGCAGGATTATGCCCAGCTTTCCCTCTGTAGAACTCTCTGGTCATCATGCTTGAATATGTCAGTTTTCTCCTTTTTGAATTTAGAAAATAGAAAAAAATCTCTTTTTATAATGTTATAGAAATTGCCAGGGATTTAAATCAATCAGCTTAAAAAGGATGTATTGAATGTTTTATAAATAGCAATCTGCTGGAAGTAGGGGCAAGAAGCAAATGTCATGGTTGCCTTGCCTGCCAGGAACTTATAATTTAGTTGGGGAACAAGTACAAACACATATGAAGCAAATAAGAAAACAGAGTATACAGAGTGTGATAAGCTTATTGTGGGGTGTATGTAACAAGCACAGGAGAAGGGAGAGATTGGGGGGCTGCAGTCTCTAGCAGGAAAGGTCAGACAACATAGTAGTATGCCTGGAACAAGATTGCCTCAGCTTCATCCTGGGTTGAGCTGGTATGTAACTGGTATGTAACCTGGGCAAAATTACTTAGGGTCTCTCAGTGCCTCGTTTCCTCGCCTGTCAATTGGGGATAACATCTACCTCACAGGGATTAAATGAATTAATACATGCTAGATGTGCAGGCCAATGTGCCCGCCATGCATGAGTGAAGGAAGGTAAAATTCCTTCATAGAGAAGTTAAAACAGGGTAGATGGTATTTAAAAAAGCGATGAGGTGAGAAAAATTATCTCAAAATAGTATTCATAAATTGTAGGGTTTTATACTCTTGTCCCTGGATAAAAAAACGTAGAAAATTATAAATAGCAACCAAAGTTTTTTTTCCTTTTCCAGATTTTAGTTGATATTTCAGCAAAAACTTATGCTCAATTTTGTTCTGTTTTTCTTCAGCCAGAGTTGCTTGTACAAAGAAAGACAGAGGCTATTTTCTATAATTAGCCTTTACTAATAGCTGACTTCTTAAAATACTAGACATATTAGAAGAGACTTAGTCCAAGCAAAACTTTCAACAAGATCGGTATTGATTTTTTTTTTTTTTTTTAATTAAGTGGATCTGGGGTGGGGAAGACAGAAAGAGGGTAAAGATGGAGTGAGGGTGGGAGGAGGGTTGCCAGTTAAATGGGAGCTTTGTTTGAGTATTGCGCGAAGGTCAGTGGACAATGAACCTAAAAATGTTGCTAGCAGTTTGGAGAGAGGAAGGACATTGCCGTAGTGAGGTTCCTGGTGGTAACCTGGGGAATTGAGCCCATGGCTACATGAGGGTTTCATTGATTACTTGAAAGCTGACCATGACCTGGTACCAGTGAGACATCTGATCTGAGAGTCTCAGCTTACCTAAACAGATCACTTCAGTGCAAGAGTGGCTGTGACTGCTGCCTCGGATTAGCAGAAAATAAGATAGATGGCTTCCTGGAAACAGAACTCCCAGGTATACACAAGAGGGTGGGGTGCTCTGAGCATTCTGATTTATATTTATTTGAATAAAATTTCTTTTGGTACATGATGTGGCATTATAACGACAATTAAGAGATATTAAAAAACATCTGGAGTGCCGCTATTCCAAGAGCTCCTTTTTTCCATACATTTCCTTTCAGGTTTTATCTTGAGGCATAGGCACCGAAAGATTCTATAATAACATTAAGAAGATTTTTTAAAAAATAAAAAATCTCCTGTGTTCTCATCACCTTATTTTAGCTTTATTTCTTTGCATAATATCTTACATTTTTCATATGCATGCTTTATAACTGTTTTCAGAGGCATTCACAGAGTATTTCTGCTTTTTTTTTTTTTTTTAATTTTTTTTTCAACGTTTATTTATTTTTGGGACAGAGAGAGACAAAGCATGAACGGGGGAGGGGCAGAGAGAGAGGGAGACACAGAATCGGAAACAGGCTCCAGGCTCTGAGCCATCAGCCCAGAGCCTGACGCGGGGCTCGAACTCACGGACCGCGAGATCGTGACCTGGCTGAAGTCGGACGCTTAACCAACTGCGCCACCCAGGCGCCCCGAGTATTTCTGCTTTTTAAAATTTATTTAGGATCACGTCAAAAATCTTTTTTGTCTCTTTGTAGTTAAAAGAATTACATATTTTGAGATTATATTATCTCACATCTACCCTGTATTTATTAAACTATTACCTTGTGTTAAACATGTCTGGTTATATGTGATGGTTGATCATTGATTGTATCTTTTCCCTTAACCTCTGAGTCTAGAACACCTTGAGAAATAAACCACAGAAGCCAGACAGATGGAAATAAAAATTTAGTCTTGTTCAGCCATATTGGAGAACATAATTGATCCATGGCCAAGTCGACATCCTTAGTTTACATAGGATGACTAACCTAAGAATTAGAGGTTGCAGAACAGGCATTCATATTCAGAACCATTCCTTCTGCATTTTTATAGCGTCCTAAAATGTGAACTCCATCCATTGGAGAAATGAATCAGCCAATGTTAGGCTCTTGCCACTCACCAGTAAGATACATCACTCCTCTGGTAGAGAAGAATAACGAAGGATGAGTGAAGGGGTCAGAGATGGAAATGGGAGATCTGATTCTTCCCTCTTCACTTTTGGGTTCAGTAATTTAAGCCTGAAATTAGCAGGGGTGTAGGAGTAGTGACTGTGGCAGCTGGGGGAGAAGATTAGTGATATGTGAGATAAGTTTCGCTTTTACCTCCATGAAGAAAGACTCTCCAATACCAACTTATGTTCTTTGTGTGTGCTCTTGGGACCTGTGGAGAAGACTCCGAAATAATAAAAAACAGTGTAGAATTAAATTACATTGAACTAAATAAAATTGTCGATATTCTATTTCTGACCTACAGAAATGGCAATTTTAAATGATTTAACCTAGTAAAAAAGGAGTTAAGATTTTAAGCCATCCTTCTCCAGGTTAACCATCCTTTACCTGTTTGCTTAGTCTCAGCCAGAGGGCTTGCACTCACTTGACCAGTAGAATTTGGGTTCTTTGAGCAGTTGCAGCCTGGATTGAATCTTAAAGTTTGAATTAATTCAACCAGATCTTTCCATGTGTCTCACTTTTTAGTGTGAAGACGTAAAGCTCATTTCATGGTACCTGCTTCACATCCAGTCGGTTTGGAAATGTCAAGTAAAGCTCCTGAGCTTTTCAGCAGTTGTTCAAAAAAGAACTTTCGATAATTCAGTGCTTACTCAGTTCACACCCATAACACTGTTGTCAAGCAAAGACGACAAACTTAATGGTAACTGAAGGAAGAAGGGTAAAATAACATATTCTTGGTGTCAGCCTTGCCAGTTTTCTGTTCAGTGTGTGCCAGTTGCCCAGAGTCCATGGCCTGTAAATTTAAAGTCATTTGGGAGGAGGGGCCTTTCCAGAGACTATTTATGACAGTGTTTATATTACTGGGGGATAGGGGATTGTACATCATAATTTTTCTTTATGAATAGTATTTGAGTTCTGTATTTTAGTAAAATTTAGGAATTTGTCATGGTTGCAACCATAGTCTTAAGATTTCTTTTTGAGGGCCTTTTTCTTGCCCAGCCAGTGTATTACAAACCTCTGAATCTCCATTTACTATTTTTTAAAAAAGTTTATTTATTTATTTTGAAAGAGAGAGAATCCTAAGCAGCTCAGCACAAAGCCTAGTGTGGGGTTTGATCCCATGAACCATGAGATCATGACCTGAGCCGAAACCCAAGAGTTGGACATTCAACTGGCGGAGACACCCAGGTGCCCCAAATTTCTATTCACTTATTTTTTAATTTTTTATTTATTTATTTATTTTTTAACGTTTATTTATTTTGGGGACAGAGAGAGACAGAGCATGAACGGGGGAGGGGCAGAGAGAGAGGGAGACACAGAATCGGAAACAGGCTCCAGGCTCTGAGCCATCAGCCCAGAGCCTGACGCGGGGCTCGAACTCACGGACCGCGAGATCGTGACCTGGCTGAAGTCGGACGCTTAACCGACTGCGCCACCCAGGCGCCCCTATTTTTTTAATGTTTATTCTTGAAAGAGAGACCAAGAGTGTGAGTGGGGGAGGGTCAGGGAGAGAGGGAGATGCAGAATCCCAAGCAGGCTCCAGGCTCTGAGCTGTCAGCACAGAGCCTGATGCGGGGCTCGAACCCACAAACTGTGAGATCATGACCTGAGCTGAAGTCGGACACTTAACTGACTGAGCCACCCAGGTGCCCCATCCATTTACTTTTAAACCTTATATTCCACACACCCCTGAGTTGATTTGAGGTTGAGCACACTTTTTTTACTTTTCTTTCTGCTCCTCGTAATTACTGCTCCTCGTAATTATTCTAATGTTTCTTCTTCTTCTTTTTTAATGTTTACTTATTTTTGAGAGAGAGTGTGCATGTGGGAGAGCACAAGTTGGGGAGGGGCAGAGAGAGAGAGGGAGAGAGAGAATCCCAAGCAGCCTCTGAGCTGTCAGTGCAAAGCCTGACAGCAGGCTTGATCCCACAAACCACGAGATCATGACCTGAGCTGAAATCAAGAGTCCTTGCTTAACCAGCTGAGTCACCCACATGCCCTGTTTATTATTCTTTTTTGTTGTTGTTGTTGTTTATTATTCTTAAAAAAAAAAAACTATTCTAATTTTTCCTTGATTTATTGAACAAATCTATTTCCTGGAGACAGACCTTTTAAAGTATAGGTCTTTAAATTGTCCTCTTAGCTTTGAGGTTTGCAATAATTTTATTCATCCTTCCATTTACTTCTAAGTAGAAGCTTTATTTCCATGATAAGTGAGATCCCTGTACTTCTTTGCCTACTTGCTAATAACAGTTACTACCTTTCTCAGGATGAATATATAGTTTAGGTTTCTAATATCTAAAAACCATGAGTCGGGAAAAACTATGGACATATCCCCTCATGAACATGAACATAGATGTGAAAATTCTAAACAAAATTTTAGCAAATAGAACCCAACACTATGAGAAGGATTAGACATCATACTCAAATGGGATTTATTTCAGTTCAGGAATACAAGGTTAGTTCATAATTTGAATGTTAGTTCAGCATTTGAAAATCAACATAATTCACCATAGTAAGACTATCATACAGTCATCTTAATGGATGCAAATAAAGCATTTGACAAAATCTAACATCAGTTTTTTTTTTTTTTATTTTTTTTTAACGTTTATTTATTTTTGAGACAGGGAGAGACAGCATGAATGGGGGAGGGTCAGAGAGAGAGGGAGACACAGAATTTGAAACAGGCTCCAGGCTCTGAGCTGTCAGCACAGAGCCTGATGCGGGGCTTGAACTCACGGACCGCGAGATCATGACCTGAGCCGAAGTCGGATGCTTAACCGACTGAGCCACCCAGGCGCCCTCTAACATCAGTTTTTAAAAAATGTTTATTTATTTTGAGAGAAAGTAAGCGTCTGAGTAGGGGAGGGGCAGAGAGAGAGAGAGAGGAGAGGAGAAGAGAGAAGAGAAGAGAGGGAGAAACCCAAGCGGGCTCTGCACCATCAGGGTGGAGCCCGAGGCGGGGCTTGATCCCATTAACTGTGAGATCATGATCTGAGCCAAAATCAAAAGTTGGACACTCAACCAACTGGGCCACCCAGATGCTCACTAACATTAATTTTTGATAAAAACTCTCAGCAAACTAAAATAGATGGTAATTTCCTTAATCTGACAAAGAGCATCTAATAAAATCCTACAACTAACGTCATAATTAATGGTGAAACAAAGTGTTTTCTAGCTAAGATCAGGAACAAGACCAGGATGTCTTCCCTCATCACCCGTGTTCAGTGTTGTTTTGGAGGTTCTAGCCAGTGTAATAAGTTAAGATAGATAGAGAGATACACACACACATATAAATGGCATCCACATTGGAAGTGAAGACATACTGACATGGTCTTTTATGTTGGAAACCTGATGGAATCTATAAGAAAGCCCTTGTTAGAGGTAGTGGATTTAGCAAGGTTGCAGGATATAAGAAAAACAAAAATCAAATATATTTTTACATATTAGCAACAGTTGGTAATTGAAGTTAAAAAAAATTTACTATTGTATACAAATATTAAATATTTTAAGTTTCAGAAAGATGTCTAAGATCTGAACATGGAGAACTATAACATGTTACTTAGAGAAATTGAAGAACACCAGTGGAGAAATATGTACCACTCATGGATCAACTTAATATTGTTGGGATGTCATTTATAATTCAGTATAATTCTAGTGAAGATCCCAGTCAGCTTTTTTGTGGGAATTGACAAGCAAAGGGGTGCCTGGGTGGCTCAGTCAGTTAAGTGTCCGACTTTAGCTCAGGTCATGATCTTACAGCATGTGGGTTCGAGCCCCGTGTCGGGCTCTGTGCTGACAGCTCAGAGCCTGGGAGCCTGCTTTGGATTCTGTGTCTCCCTCTCTCTGCCCCTCCCCCACTCATGCTCTGTCTCTGTCTCTGTCTCTCTCTCTCAAAAATAAACATTAAAAGTATTTTTTTAAAAAATTGACAAGCAGATTCTAAATTCACATGGAAATGCAAATATGTAGAATAGCTAAAACTTCTTTGAAAAAGAAGAAAAAAGTTGGAGGACCAATACTACCTGAGTTCAAAATTTATTATAAAGCTACAGTAATCATGACAGTGGTATTGTCATGAAGACAGATCAGAAGAACAGAGTATCCAGAGTCTAGAAACAGACATACACTATGGACAACTGATTTTGACAAAGGAACAAAGGCAATTCAGGAGAAAAAGGATAGCCTTTCAAATATATTGTAATAATGGTTTCAGGAATAGAATTTGGTGATTCATCACTTACATATAACACCCAGTGCTCATCCCAACAAGTGTCCTCCTTAATGCCCCTTTGCCCCTTTAGCCCATTTGCCCCACCCAACACCCCTCCAGCAACCCTCAGCTTGTTCTCTATATTTAAGAGCCTCTTATGGTTTATCTCCCTCTTTGTTTTTATATTATTTTTGGTTCCCTTCCCTTTTGTTCATCTGTTTTGTATATTAAATTGCACATGAGTGAAGTCATAGGATACTTGTCTTTCTCTGACTGATTTTGCTTAGCATAATACACTCTAGTTCCATCCATGTTGTTGTAAATGGCAAGATTTCATTATTTTTGATCGCCAAGTAATATTCCATTGTGTATATATACCACATCTTCTTTATCCAGTCATCAGTCAATGGACATTTAGGCTCTTTCCATACTTTGGCTGTTGTCAACAGTGCTGCTATAAACATTAGAGTGCATGTGCCCCTTCGAAACAGCACTTCTGTATCCTTCGGATAAATGCCTACTAGTGCAATTGCTGGGTCATAGGGTTGTTCTATTTTTAACTTTTTTAACCTTTATTTATTTTTGAGAGAGACAGAGCATGAGTCAGGGAGGGGCAAAGAGGGAGGGAGACACAGAATCTCAAGCAGGCTCCAGGCTGTCAGCACAGAGCCCGTCGTGGGGCTTGAACCCACAAATTGCAAAATCATGACCTGAGGCAAAGTCAGACGTTTAACTGACTGAGCCATCCAGGAGCCCTATCTATTTTTAACTTTTTGAGGAACCTCCATACTGTTTTCTAGAGTGGCTGCAACCAGTTTGCATTCCCACCAGCAGTGCAAAGCGTTCCTCTTTCTCTGTATCCTCGCCAACATCTGTTGTTGCCTGAGTTAATTTTAGCCACACTGTAAGGTGGTATCTCATTGTGGTTTTGATTTGTATTTCTCTGATGATGAGTGATGTTGAGCATTTTTTCATGTGTCTGTTAGCCATCTGGATGTCTTCTTTGGAAAAGTGTCTATTCATGTTTTGCCCATTTCTTCACTGGATTGTGTTGATTTTGATAAGTTCTTTATAGATTTTGGATACTAACCTTTTATCAGATATGTCATTTGCAAATATCTTTTGCCATTCTGTTGGTTGCCTTTTAGTTTGCTTCCTTTGCTGTGCAGAAGCTTTTTATCTTGATGGGGAATAGTTTGTTTTTGGGGCGCCTGGGTGGCTCAGCAGGTTAAGCGTCCGACTTTGGCTCAGGTCATGTTCTCACTGTTCATGAGTTCGAACCCCGTGTTGGGCCCTGTGCTGACAGCTCAGAACCTGCTTTGAATTCTGTGTCTCCCTCTCTGTCCTTTCCCCACTCACACTGTGTCTCTCAAAAAATGAATAAATGTTAAAAAAAATTCTTTTAAAAAGGAATAGTTCGTTTTTGCTTTTGTTTCCCTGGCCTCTGGAGACATTCAAGTAAGAAGTTGCTCAAGTCAAAGAGGTTGTTGCCTGTTTTCTCCACTGGGATTTTGATGGCTTTCTGTCTTACATTTAGGTCTTTCATCCATTTTGAGTTTATTTTTGTGTATGGTGTAAGAAAGTGGTCCAGGTTCATTCTTCTGCATGTCGCTGTCCAGTTTTTCCAGCACCATTTGCTGAAGAGCCTATCTTTCTTCCAGTGGGTATTCTTTCCTGTTTTGTCAAAGATTAGTTGGCCATATGTTTGTGGGTCCATTTCTGGGTTGTCTATTCTGTTCCATTGATCTAAGTGTCTGTTTTTGTGTCAGTACCATACTATCTTGATGATCACAACTTTGTAATACAGCTTGAAGTCTGGGATTGTGATGCTTCCAGCATTGGTTTTCTTTTTCAGGATTGTTTTGGCTATTCAGGGCCTTTTCTGGTTCCAGAGCGTCCAACTCTTGATTTTAGCTCAGGTCATGATCCTTGGGTTGTGGGATCGAGCTCTGTGTTTTGCTCCTCGCTGAGTGTGCAGCTTTGTTAGGATATTCATTCTCTCTCTCTCTCCCTCTCTCCCCCCCCTCCCTCCCTCTCTCTCTCTCTCTCTCTCTCTCTCTCTCTCTCCCTCTCTCCCTCTCTCCCTCTCTCCCTTTCTCTCTCTCCCTTTCTCTCTCTCCCTCTCTGTCTCCCTCCTCCCTCCCCCTCTACCTCTTCCCCACTCGTGCTCTTTCTCTCTCTCTCAAAAATAAAAAAATTAAAAATATAAATAAATAAATGGTACTGAAACATTTGGATAGTCACAGTACACAAATATGAGCTTAGATACATACTTCATTAAAGTTTATTTATTTTGATTGAGAGCGAGCACGTAAATGGGGGGAGAGCAGAGAGAAGGAGAGACAGAATTCCATGCAGGCTTCTTGCCATCAGCGCAGAGCCTGATATGGGGCACGAACTCAAGAACTGTAATGTTATGACCTGAGCCAAGATCAAGAGTCAGACGCTTAACCGACTGAGCCACCCAGGCGCCCCTAGATACAGACTTTAAACCATATACAGAAATGAGCTCAAGATAGATAGTAGACCTAAATGTAAAACTTTTGATAACTTGAAGAAGGAAACATAGGAAAAAATCTTTATGACCTTGGGTTAGGCAAAGATTTCTTAGATATGACCCCAAAAGTATGCTCCATAAAAGAAAAGGCTGATAAATTGGACTTCATCAAAATTAAAAACTTCTACTCTTCTTCATAAGAATGAAAAGACAAGCCACAGTCTGGGAGAAAATATCTTCAGATTATTTATTTCATAAAGGACTTGTATCCAGCTATATAAAGAACTTCTTAAAATGAAATAATCTTCACCAAAAAAGATGTACATAGGGCAAATAAACATGCAGAAAAATGTATCCAGCTATATAAAGAACTTCTTAAAATGAAATAATCTTCACCAAAAAAGATGTACATAGGGCAAATAAACATGCAGAAAAATGTATCCAGCTATATAAAGAACTTCTTAAAATGAAATAATCTTCACCAAAAAAGATCTACATAGGGCAAATAAACATGTAGAAAAATGCTCAACATCAAAAAAAGAAATGCTCAACGTCATTAACCATTAGGGAAATGCAAGTTAAAACAACAGTGAAATATACCACTGCACAACTCTCCGGATGGCTAAAATTTGAAAGGCTTACCATATAACTCGGTGAGGCCGTGGAACAACTGAAATTGAATATAAAAATGGCACAATCACTTTAGAAAACACACTAGCTGGGTTTTTTTTTTTTTTTTCAAAGATGTATCTGCATATATAAATACGTATACAAATATTCATAGTGACTTTATTTCTAATAGCTAAAAATTAGAAACAATCTAAATGTCCATCAACAGGTAAAAGGTTAGACACATTATGGTAACCATATTATGGAATACTTCTGAGCATAAACCATTGATACATACATGTAAAAATGTGGATGAATGTTGGGGCGCCTGGGTGGCGCAGTCGGTTAAGCGTCCGACTTCAGCCAGGTCACGGTCTCGCGGTCCGTGAGTTCGAGCCCCGCATCGGGCTCTGGGCTGATGGCTCGGAGCCTGGAGCCTGTTTCCGATTCTGTGTCTCCCTCTCTCTCTGCCCCTCCCCCGTTCATGCTCTGTCTCTCTCTGTCCCAAAAATAAATAAACGTTTGGACGAAAAAAAAAAATGTGGACGAATGTCAAAATAATTGAGTAAAAGAAGCCAGAGTTGGGGCGCCTGGGTGGCACAGTCGGTTAAGCATCCGACCTCAGCCAGGTCACGATCTCGCGGTCCGTGAGTTCGAGCCCCGCATCGGGCTCTGGGCTGATGGCTCGGAGCCTGGAGCCTGTTTCCGATTCTGTGTCTCCCTCTCTCTCTGCCCCTCCCCCGTTCATGCTCTGTCTCTCTCTGTCCCAAAAATAAATAAAAAACGTTGAAAAAAAAATTAAAAAAAAAAAAAAAGAAGCCAGAGTATACACAATATCCCCTTTAAATAAAATTCCAGAAAATATAAAATTCTAGAAAATACAAACCACAGAAAGATCAGTGGTTGCTTAGGGTTAGGGAGGGGTAGGAGGAGGGGTTACCTAGGGGCATTAGAATACATTTGGAGGTGATGGTTGTATTCCTTATCTTGATTTAATATTTTCATAAAGTTGTACACTTTTTCAAAATTGTACTCTAAATTGATTTATCTCTGTGGGACTAGTATTTTTTAAGATCTAATTCACATACCACATAATTCACCCATTTAAAGTGTACAATTCAATGGTTTTAGTATGTTCATAGTATACAACCATCCCCACTAATTCTAGAACTTTTTCATCACCCCAAGAAGTAACCCTATACCCATTAGTAGTCACTCCTTATTTTCCCCAGCTCCCTCAGTCCTAGGTAAGACCACCAATTTATTTTCTCTGTGGCTTTGCGTATTTGGGACATTTTATATAAATCATACATTATGTGACTTTTGTGACTGATGTTTTTCACTTATAATGTTTTCAAGGTTCATCCATGTTGTAGCATGTATCAGTACTTTATTCTTTTTTTAAATTTTTTATGGCTGCATAATATTTCAATTGTATGGCAAAACAGTATTTCATTTATTCATTCATCAGTTGGTGGGCATTTGGTTGTTTATACTATTTAGTTGTTATGAATAATGAATATTTGTGTACAGATTTTTGTGTGACCATATGTTTTTCAGTTTTCTTAGGTATATGACTAGGTGTGAAATTGCTGGGTCATATGGTAACTCTTTAACTTTTGAGGAACAGACCATAGTATTTTAAAAGGTGCTCATCCGACTATGGTTAGCGTATAGCAGATTGCACTAAATGGAAAGTACTGTCCATTCTGGGTTGGTTTTTGTTTTTGTTTTTGTTTTTGTTTTTGTTTTGAGAGAGAGCACGCAGGTGGGGGAGAGAGACAGAGAGAGAGAGAGGGACAGAGGAGCTGAAGCAGGCTGTGCACTGACAGCAGCAAACCCCACTTGGGGCCCGAACTCCTGAACTGTGAGATCATGACCTGAACCAGAATTGGAGTTCAACGGACTGAGCCACCTAGGTGCCCCACATCCTGTTTTTTTGTATTGAAATACATAAATATTTCAGTCCATGTATTTTCAGAAGCATTGTCTTTTTACCTCCATTCAGAATAACATTTCAGTTAAAAAATTTTTTTTTTAAATATTTGTTTATTTTTGAGAGTGAGAGAGAGTATGAGTGGGGGAGGGGGCAGAGAGAGGGAGGGAGACACAGAATCTGAAGCAAGCTCCAGGCTCTGAGCTGTCAGCACAGAGCCCGACGCAGGGCTTGAACCCATGATCATGACCTGAGCTGAAGATGGACACTCACCTGCCTGAGCCACCCAGGCGCCCCAACATTTCACTTTTTCAAGCAAAACTTGTCAAACAAACGGTCTCTGTGATTCTTTTAAATGTTTCACCCAAACTTTGTAATAGTGTTCTCTGTTTTTACTTGTGTAAGCCATGTTCTGAATACCCAGTTTTGTATATGAGCTATTTTTTTCCTCTTATGCTTGTCTAAGTCTGCTCAGAGGCAAATGACCTGAAACTGTTCTTATCTTGGTGTTGATTTGGTATACATTTGTGTAATGCATTTTTTATCCAGTGTTCTGTGGTCAGGGTACACTTATTATTTTGGGACAGGTACATTGATATTATTTGTTTGCACTAATTTGTGGTTTCCAAACAAGTAACAAAATGCCTTATGCTGATGTTGAAGCTGCTTCTGAACTTGGGTTCCTTCAGAATTTTTACACGTGTTAGATGTGGTAACAATTTGTATATAATTATCAATGCATATTATTGATATTATGGTCTTGGTGCTTGATTTTTCTTCTATTCAAATTTTCACATATTTAGTTTTATTATTATTTGAGAGAGGGAGAACATGTGTGCTTGAGCAGGGGAGGGGGCGGAGAGAGAGAGAGAGAGAGAGAGAGAGAGAGAGAGAGAGAGAGAATATCTCAGGTAGGCTCCATGCTCAGTGTAGAGCTCAACATGAGGCTCTGGGGTCATGCCCTGAGCTGAAATCAAGAGTCGGACGTTCAGCCAGTGGAGCCACCCGGGTGCCCCCCTACTTAGTTTTTACATTAATTATAATGATCATTTGGAGAGTTTTCTGTGAGCAAACTTTATGGAATTTTATTCGTATAGTACAGGAACTGTACATTTCCTATAGTTTATGTGAGTTGGATGTTGGAGAACATGGAGGAGGTCATACTTTTTCACTTATTAAAGGCTAGTGTAGTTTTGGATATTTAAATGTTGCATTTACCTTGGAATTTGGAGTCAAGAAAAACTTTGTGTTGTAAACCACTTTTCAGACTAGAAGCAAGTGATCTTTACCAGAGGGGGCTGTCCCTAGAAAACAAAAGGAAATAAATCTGATATGATAAGAAGTACAAATGGCATTTAAAATGAAAAGGTGCTTTATCTCATTAGTATTTAGAGAAATCTTATTTATGTTTTTCTTATCATATTGGACATTAGAAATTTTAAAAAGTTGTTAAAAAATAGTATTGGCAAGAGTATGGAGAATGTAAGCTCTTCTACTCTGGTAGGAGTATAGATTGGTATAGCCCTTTGGAGGGTAGTTTGGTACTATCTAACAAAATTTAAAATACTCCGTGATTTTATTTCTGGGCTTTCCATAAGAAAGAAAGAATGCTTCCTACTACATGTTATGGGGCTAGGATAACCTGATAGCAAAACCAGACAAGGATAGGACACAAAAGGAAAATCAGAAGCCAATTCACTTGAATGTAGATGGAGAAAACCCCAGAATAGAGTCCAGCAATGTACTGTGTTCATCCTAAGAATTCAAGGTTGGGTTAATATTAAAGGCTAGAAGCAGTGATAACATTTTAAAGTATTGAACGGAAAACCTGCCAACCAAGCCAGATTCAAAATCTGGCAAAAGTGTCCTTCAAGAATGAAGGAGAGAGAGACGCCTGGGTAACTCAGTCAGTTGAGCATCAGCATTGGCTCAAATCACGATCTCATGGTTCGGTTCGTGAGTTTGAGCCCCGCATTCGGTGAGCTTGCGCACCGGGCTCTGCACTGTCTCTCCCTCTCTCTCTGCCCCTCATGGGATTCTTTCTCTCACCCTCTCTCTCTGCCCCTCAATCACTTGCACGTGCGTTCTCTCAGTCAAAAATAAATAAGTTAAAAAAAAAAATGAAGGAGAAATTAAGACATTCCCAGATAAACAACGTTTCAGGGAGTTCGTTGCTAATAGATAGACCTTCTACATAAGATATGCTGAAGGGAGTCTTTCAGGCTCACTACAGACCTATTGAATTTACTTTCTGGAGTAGGGCCAAAGAATATACATTTTAAACAAACCCTCCTATTTATTCTTACACACCAGAAACAAAAACAGAAACAAAAATCTTACAGTGAGATGCCATTTTCTATCTAGTAGGTTGGTAAAAACTAAAAAGAAAAAAGACCTATGATATCTAGTGCTTGCCAGGATCTGGTGCAGTGGAAACTCTTGGTGGATGTGTGAATTGGCACAACTACTTTGGAAGACAATTTGGCATTGCCTTGTAAAGTAAAGACATATAGACCATATAAAGTTGTATAGACCACCAACGGAGAGACTTTTCTGCCTCTGTAGCCGAAGACACATACATGAATGTTCACGCTGGCTGTTATAGCAAAAACCTGGAAACAGTAAGATGTTTATTGAGAAGAGAAAAGATTTTAAAAAGTATGGTATAGGGGCGCCTGGGTGGCGCAGTCGGTTAAGCGTCCGATTTCAGCCAGGTCACGATCTCGCGGTCCATGAGTTCGAGCCCCGCGTCGGGCTCTGGGCGGATGGCTCAGAGCCTGGAGCCTGTTTCCGATTCTGTGTCTCCCTCTCTCTCTGCCCCTTCCCCGTTCATGCTCTGTCTCTCTCTGTCCCAAAAATAAATAAACGTTGAAAAAAAAAATTAAAAAAAAAAAAAAGTATGGTATAAAGTGTGTGTGAAAATGAATGCACCAACATGTGCAGCCAAGAAAGCAAGTGCTTTCATAAAGCACTTTCATAATCCATAAGGCCCATGTTATTAGGGGTATATGCATTTCTAGTGAAACTATGAAGAAGAGGGGATGATAAAAAATTACGGGTAGTGGTTAACTCTGGAGGTTGGGGCAGGGAGGGACACACAGGGTTTCGGTGGCTTTAGTGACCTGAACTAAGAGATGGTTACATGGGTATATATTTTATTTTCTTATACCTCATTTATTATGTTATTTTAAATGTATCAAATACTAGAGATCATAGTAAAAATGGTAAAGACTAGATAAAATACAAAACATCCAGGCTATGCTACTGTTGAAAAGAATGATATGACTGTGTGTGTTCTAAGTCAGTGCAAGCCTTTTTTCCCCTCCATGGCTTTTATCCCTTATGTAACGTTTGCAGTTTGTCTTCCTTTGGGGGGAGGGGTAGTGTCTTTTCCCACTTACAAATGAAATCCATTAGGGCAGAGGTTCTTTTTTTTCTTTTAAAAATTTTATTCATTTCTGCATCTTAACAGTTCCCAGAAAGTGATTGGGACAGAGTACATGCTAAACAAACATTTGTTGAATGAGAGAGAGAGACAGGGGGAGGGGGAGGGAGTGTGTGTGCATGTGTGTGAACACTTATATTTAAAGATTGGAATTCTATACACCAAAGTAACCTCTGGGTAGGAGAGTAGAATTAGGGGTAGGAATTGGTCATGGCTGAATGGAGACTGGATTGCACTTCATATTTTATATCCTGCGTTTGCATTTTTGTAACATTGATTGTGTATTTTTTAATTAAAAAGGAAGGAAACATCTTTGAAAATCAAGAAGCAAAATGTAAACTTGAAAAAATAGCAAAAAATAACATTATTGACAAACCTAATCAAGAGTTGTTTAATTTCAAGAATTGAGTATGTTGAGACTAGAGTGGGGTCTGGAATCAGCTCAGCTTTTTTTTTTTTTTTTTTTTTTTTTCAAATTTTTTTTTTTTACATGTTTTTATTTATTTTTGAGACAGACAGAGACAGAGCATGAGCAGGGGAGGGGCAGAGAGAGAGGGAGACACAAAATCCGAAGCAGGCTCCAGGCTCTGAGCTGTCAGCTCAGAGCCCAACGCAGGGCTCGAACTCACGAACTGCAAGATTAGGACCTGAGCTGAAGTCAGATGCTTAACCGACTGAGCCACCCAGGCGCCCCGAGAATCATCTCAGCTTTAACACGCAGCTGTGCTGCTGACCCTTTCTCTGTTTGTAGAGGAGGCCGTTGTTAGTATGAGTCTCTGGAGGAAATGTTTAGTCTGGAGATGAGCTGTGAGGATTTTAAGACCTAAGGTCATGTGCCGAGCAGTTTTGTGTCCCTGTTATTATATATACATTAAATAATAAGTTTGTTTGATTTAAAACTTTGCAACAAAACAAAAAGACAGGATGTGACCAGGATTATGTACTTGGTTGGATGGAGTGAAATAAGTAGTGTTGTTCTATGGAACTCTTAAAGTATCTGGTGTACAGGTAAATAACATTTAAATTATTTTAGTGGTGGTTTGTTTTTTCCATTCACTCTTTGTTGAATAATCCCTTTGCCAAACCCAACAAACACACATCCCCACCCCCGGTCCTCTCCCTATACCCCCAACAACACCCTTTTAATGATAAAATAAAAGTATATACAACAGAACAGTCTTAACAGATATTTCTGCACTGTCTTGTTACAGCTTTGACAATACCCCTTTCTGATGTAGCTTCTAGATCCAAGGGAAGTATTTTATAGACCTCTGTCTCCACTCTGTGGTGATGGTGCTTTTTTACAAGTGTATGTAAATACAGCCATTTTATTTAAATCTTAGATTATTATATAGTAGAAATATGGATGTCATTTGTGATAAAACAGAAGAATATAACATTGATCTAAATGGTTGCTTATGCTCAGGACAGAAGTCCATGATCATTTCTGGCTCACATTTTTACTTCAGAAGGGGAACTGGTCAGAGGCCTGTGGATATGAGCTCAGTGTTAAGGAAGGGGTCCAGCTTTTGGTTTGTTTCTATATGAAGGAAATGAAGTTTCTTAGTATGTAAACCCCAGCCTCCATGCTTGCATTTGAAAGGTATCTCTTTTCTCCTCCATAGACTTGAGGAAACGTATACTTCTTTAATTTTTTAAAGTTTATTTCTATATTTTGAGAGAGAGCATGCATGCGAGTCGGGGAGGGGCAGAGAGAAGGAGAGAGAGAGAGAATCCCAAGCAGACTCTACACTATCTGCACAGATATGGGCTTGATCCATGAACTATGAGCTCATGACCTAGGCCTAGATCAAGAGTCTGATGCTTAACTGACTGAGCCACCAAGGCGCCCCAACATATACTTCTTTAGTTTGGAGCTGCTTAATTTCAAAGTGTTAAAAATTATTCCTCTCTTTTTTCAGTATTTGTTCTTACCATTTTCTCTTTCCTCTGGTCTTGAAACGAGTAATGTGTTCTTTATTTCTGTTTTTTACTAGCTCTGGGAACATTTGGACCACACGATGTTTTTCCCAGACTTTAGACCATTTCTAAGTAGCAGTCCACTGGACCAAGATAATAGAGCCAATGAGAGGGGTCACCAAACTCATACTGACTTCTGGGGACCAAGTCGGCCTCCACGGCTGCCAATGACTCGAAGATATAGATCGCGGGGAAGTACTCGTCCTGATAGATCCCCAGCTATTGAAGGGTGAGTGAGTGTTTTTAAGTTCTCTTTAATGGTAGTTTCAGTGAAAGACGTATTGGCTTAATCTAATCCTTATAGGTTCTCATACTTCTTACCTTTATGGATTAAGATAGAGATCTATGGAAAGAATGAAGATGAAGATAAATTGAATGTCTGTACTCAACTACTACCAGTTAACGAGTGATGATAAACTAAAGGATGATGAAACTAATGCTATAGGTCTCTGGTTAATTTTATTATTAGTGTCTCAGATTAATATATAGGTGATACATTTGTTTATCAAAATTTCAGAAGATATGGAGAGGGATATCCAATATATTGGGTGACATTAGGATTCAAAAAGACCTCAGCAAGTTGGAGCAGTGGACTTAATATGAAATTTACTAGGAATAAATGCAGAGTCTTGTCTAATTGTATTAGACACTGGAGTTACAGTGGTGAGCAAAACAGATGCTGGCGCTTGATCTCATGTAGGAATAATAGATTTTGTAAATGTTTGCCATGTGCATAGGACTGTGCTTAATGCTTTCTCTGCTTATCTTATTTAATCCATATGGACTAGTAGGTGCTATTGCTGTTCTCCATTTATATAAGAATAAACTGAGACTCAGATAAATAAAATAACCTGGATCAGTGGTAGAGCCAGGATTTACTTGAACCCAAGGATATATAAATCTAGTGCTGCATGGCAGCCACTAGCCACATGTGGTTATATCAATTTAAATTAATTAAAAGTTAATAAAACTCAAAATTCTTCACACAGCCATATTTCAAGGGCTCAGTAGCTACAGATAGCTAGTAGTTACCATATTTTACAGCACTCATAGAACATTTCCATTATCTCAGTCCTATTGGACAATGCTGTTCTAGAGCCTGTACTCCCTCACACACACAACCTCTAGGTTTTATTATTAATAGTTTACTTATCACCTACCTATCCATCTGTTTGTCCATTAGTTCATATTATATCTTATAAATTTCAAAGTTAGTTGTAGACATTTCTTCTTAGGACAGTCATAGAATATAGGAAATCTAATTTAATGGCATTGTCTAGGACAAAAACCAAAAAATCTTAGACCATTATGAGAATTTATGGTAAATCTGTGCCAGTTAGAGGTAAATCTGTGCCAGTTAAACTGCATATAGATTACTTTAGCTGCTCTACCTAGTGTGGATTGCATTGTTGAACCTAGCTAGTTCTTCTCAAATTTTACTTCCTATGTACTTTTTTTTTCTCCCACCCACTAAACTGCCAATTTTGGATCCGTGTTGTGGTCTGCTTTTCCTTGCTCCTCCCCTGGGGGATGGCTGAGCACTGCTGGAGGAAAATCATTAAGTGTGCCCGTCGATGCCCCTGCAACTGGCAAAGTATATTTAATCTTCATTAGACTGTCAGTGCTTTTGATTAGTCTTTTAATTTGCATTCCCCTCAGGAAATATTTTGATCTTTCACCAAATTTCATTCCAGATTTCCCATCTGGTAGGCTGATTCTCAGCAGCTGACTTATATTCTTCATTTTGAAAATTGAGGCCTTAGACATGAACTCCCAAAAACCCTGTGTCCAGTTTCTGTACCTAATATTTTATTTCTCCTTCCAGTCTCCTGAGATGAGGTATCCTTTGTTTTCAAAGTAACTCCACCAGCCCATGTTTCTGATTCATTCTTTACCAGCTTCTTCTGAGATTTAGTTTCATCCATTTTCTTCTCCTTGCTCCCCTTTTCCCCTTTGCTACTCCCCACCCCCCCACACTTCCACAGCATGGTTTTCAACACTGGCTGTACATTAGTGTCACTGAGGATATTTTAAGAAACACTGATGCCTGGTCCCGGTCCCCAAGGATTCTGATTTAGGTATTCTGAGTGAGATCCAGGCATTGGTAATTTTTAAAACCTTCTGAGGTTATTCTGATTTTAGCCAGAGTTGAGAACCATCGCTTTAATTACTGCCCAATCTTACTTCCTTTCTTTTTCAATAAAATTTCCTAAGAGGACTCTGCATTTATTTTGTGTACTTTCTCATCTCTCATTATTACTGTGGTACTATAATTTGGCCCTCCTATCACTAAAATCGCTGGTGACCTTCTAGTTGCAGACCCAGTGGATACTCGGAAATCTTTATTGTTTGGCTCTAACTTACTGAATTCAACATTTTCCTCCCTCTTGAAATTCTCTACTTCTCTGATTTCCATGACAGTAAGTTTTCTCGATCTACCTCTTCTCAGACTTTTCCTTCTTGTGGATATTTCCTAAATATTTGTTTTCCCAAGGTGTTTTCTTTATTCTGATTTTCTTTAGTCTGTAGCAGGGTTCTTAGATTTGGAACTTACTGACATTTTGGACTAGATAATTCTTCGTCGTATGGGGGCTCTCCTGACTTCTGCCTACTACATGTAGTAACCACCCCCCCCCATCCCTCCATTTATTTATGACCACCAGAAATGTCTTCAGAAATTGCCAAATGTCCCTTGAGGGAGCAAAATTTTTGTCTCTCAATTTTTAGGTTCTCTCATAATTCTAATAATTACATACTAAAGATTCTCGGAGCTGTATTTCTATTTTGACCTTTCCCCCAATGTAAGACTTGAATATATAACCTCTTGTTAGACATTCCCATCTGGATAGTCTATAGATGCTCCAACCTCACCAAGATGGAAGCGAAATTCTTTTCTTCCAAACCTGATCCTTTTTCTCTATCTGATTTTGATTGGAAGTACCATTCTCTACCCAGTTTAGAAACTCAGACATTAACCTGGACTCTTTCCTTTGTCTCACTCAAGTCTCCAGTCATTAATTCTTCCTGATCTTTATTTCCTATTTCTCAACTCCTGTTTTGCACAGCCATTTCCCCTGTAGTTCACATCCACATCTTTTCTTACTTGCCTGCACTCTTGCACTAGCCTCCTGCCTCTTCCTTCTCCTTCAGAGCTCTCCCGCATTACCCTTGCAGGATCATATACCTAAACTTTCAAGTCTGTATCACTTTCGTGTATAACATCCATTCTCATAGGGTTCATAACTTCACATACAAGGTCCTCTGTGTATTTGGACTCTCCCAACCTCTGCAGCCTTGTTCCCTGTCACTTCCTGCTTTTCTTTTATTCTGCCAATATAAAGCTTATTCTCTGCATACACCATGCTGTTTCTAGCTTCTTTATCTTTGCTTAATCTGTTTCCTCTGGCAGAAATACCTTTACTGCTTTCTTTCTTTTTTTCTCTTTAATTTTTTTTAATGTTTATTTATTTTTGAGAGAGAGAGTGCAAGCAGGGGAGGGCAGAGGGAGAGGGAGACACAGAATCCAAAGCAGGCTGCAGGCTCTGAGCTGTCAGCACAGAACCCAGTACTGGAGGGGTCAGATGCTTAACTGACTGAGCCACCCAGGTGCCCCCTTTTACTGCTTTCTTAACCCAATTAATCTTCTGGTGAATTTAAGAAACCTCATCTGACCTCAGGACTATATCAAATACCCTTCTTTGTGCTCTCCTAAGGCACCTCACGTACTCCCCTAATATAGTTCTAACTGTGTCAGTTGAAGTTCTGTTAATACTAGCTAGCATGCAGGAAGCATACCATGTCAGGCTTGACATTCATAAGCCCATTTAATGTTCCCCAAAACAAGGTGAAGTAGGTACTGTCGAGGAAAATTGAGATTGTACCTTATTAGAGTATATGTTAGTTTTCTGTTGTTGCATAACAAATTATCCTAAAACTTGGTGACTTGAAGGGTAATAATCACATATTATCACTCACAGTTCTTTGAGTCAGGAATTCAAACAGAGCAGGAGATAGTTTGTGCTGTGTGATATCTAGGACCACAGCTAGAAGACTTAAAACCTGAGGGCTGAAATCCTTTGCACACCTATTTGTGTACGTGTCTGGTGGTAGTGCTAGCTGGTGGCTGGGCATCTAGTTCATGCTGTCGGCTGGAAAATCCACACATGACCTTCCTTGTTTTTTTGGTTTTTAAGTTATTTATCTTGAGAGCGAGAGCACAAGCAGAGGAAAGGCAGAGAAAGAAAGGGAGAGAGAGAATCCCAAGCAGGCTCTGTGCTGTCAGCGTGGAGCCCAAGGCGGGGCTTGAACTCATAAACTGAGATAATGACCTGAGCCAAAACCAAGAGTCAGATGCTCAACTGACTGAGCCACCCGGGTGTCCTTGACCTTCCTTAGTTTTCAGTCAAGTTTAGTTTTTTTTGTTTTTTTTTTCCCCCCAAGATGTCCATTCGTTTTTATTTGTCTGAGTGTTTCTTCATTCAGATTAAATATCTGGACAAGAATATCAAATAAATGATGTATCTTTCTCACTGTTTCATAACAGAGGGGGCACATGATGTTAACTTGTCCCATCATGGGTAATGTTAAGTATGACCATTTGGTTAAGGCAGTGTCTGCCAAATTTTTCTTATAAAGAAAAATTATACCCCTTTTCCTCTGTAATTAATAATCTGGAGTGATACTTGAATATTAAATATCTAGTTCCTAATAGTTTTTTACTTAATGATATTAAAATCTATTGATGATTCTTGCCTGAATTATTACCATAATAGCTATAAAATAATGATTTTTCTATTTCTGTGATTCATCCTACAGATATCAGTCTACTGTAAAAGATTTGTTCTTTTCCTTGCCCTATCACCAGTGTACTTGTTTATTTTAGAGTGGACTCATGGATTTTATTTTTATTTAATTATTATTCATTTTGATGCTCAAATAATTCCAGTTTCTCCAGAGGAATTGGATCTAAGCATGGTAGGCAGCCAGCCACATCCTTTATTTAAAAAAAAAATTTTTTTTTAAATTCTGTATTTATTTTTTGAGAGAGAAACAGAGAGTGTGTGTGGGGGAGAAAGAGAGAGAGGGAGACACAGAATCTGAAGCAGATCCAGGCTCTGAGCTGTCAGCGCAGAGCCCGACACAGGGCTCGAACTCACTAACTACGAGATCATTACCTGAACCCAGGTGTCCCAACACATCCTTTTAAGTTAATAAGAGAGTTGGGGTGTCAGGGTAATGTGATCCGCTTGTGTTTCTCTCATTATTAGCTGATAATATCTGGCCGACTGGATGAACACAGTTTCTGCTGGGGTTCCTGTAATGGGAATAAAATTCTTTCAAGAAGATTCTTTTAGTTGTTAAATAGGAATGGGGAGACTTATTCTAATTTGTCCTTTCTACTGTGTGAATGCTTAAAAACACAGTATGAATGCCCTTGGGCAGCCTTATATTTTGTCTGCAATCTGAGAGAAGAGGAGAAGCTAACTAGCATTTACTAATGCCTAGAATTTTCAGGCACTAGGCTATATACACTCTTCTCACAGAGTGCTGGAGCTGGGCCATGTACAGTTAAAATAGGCAGGGGTCAGATTTTAATATCTTTTGCTCAAAAATTCCTTGCCAGATTAATAAAATATCAATGTGAACATATTAGGCTTGATTCAGTCCTCCTTGGTTGCTTTGTTTCTTTATTCCATTGGAAATTGTGGTCTACTCTATTATCACATTGTCCCTTTAACTAATAGAGGAAAGAGAAAGAAGTAAGCTTCCTTTTCTTATACGTCCTTTACAGCTAATCATATTACCTTAGTAACGTATAACCTGACTTAATGATGGCTTAAATAAGAATTTTTTTTAAACACATAACAAGATATCTGTAGCTGGGTGGCAGTAGGATAGTTCAGTATCTTAACCATGTTAGGGTTGGATCTCTGTGATCCTCTTGATCTTTCTGTCATGCTTAACTGCCTTAAAGCCTCAGGAAAGAAGAAAGGGAAAGGGGATAGTATCAGCTTATTTGTTCCTTTTTTTTTTTTTTTTTTAATTTTTTTTTTCAACGTTTTATTTATTTTGGGGACAGAGAGAGACAGAGCATGAACGGGGGAGGGGCAGAGAGAGAGGGAGACACAGAATCGGAAACAGCCTCCAGGCTCTGAGCCATCAGCCCAGAGCCTGACGCGGGGCTCGAACTCACGGACCGCGAGATCGTGACCTGGCTGAAGTCGGACGCTTAACCGACTGCGCCACCCAGGCGCCCCTGTTCCTTTTTTTTAAAGGAAAGGAAAATCTTTTCTACTCTCCCACTCCCTCCTCTATATCCCCTGCCAAGAAAATTCCACTCACCGGGCACTTTGTCACATGCTCCCCATCCCCAGCTGTAAAGAAAACTGGGAGAGTGTGGATTTAGCTTTTGAATCCTTTGTAGTAGGAGGTGGTAAGGGAGAAGGGTGTTCAGAATGGATTTGGGGTCAGACAGCCAGTGTCTGCTAATTAGCTATTTTCTTTTCTTTCTTTTTCTTTCTCTTTTCTTTCTCTTTTCTCTCCCATTTCTTCCTTCCTTCCTTCCTTCCTTCCTTCCTTCCTTCCTTCCTTCCTTCCTTCCTTCCTTCCCTCCCTCCCTCCCTCCCTCCCTCCCTCCCTCCCTCCCTCCCTCTCTTTCTTTCTTTCTCTCTCTCTCTCTTTCCTTCCTTCCTTCCTTCCTTCCTTCCTTCCTTCCTTCCTTCCTTCCTTCCTTCCTTCCTTCCCTCCCTCCCTCCCTCCCTCCCTCCCTCCCTCCCTCCCTCCTTCCTTCCTTTTTTAGGCTTAATGCCCAATGTGGAGTTTGAACTCATGACCCTGAGATTGAGAGTTGCCTGCTCTGCTGACTGAGCCAGCCAGGTGCCCCTAATTAGCTGTTTTATTAGCAAATAGAAAAAGTAACATGTTATTTCAGAGTAATTATAGTGCAGTTAACATGTATTTTACATTAATGTTTCAGCAGTCTTCAGAAGATTTTGACCTTATTCTTGCAAAACATGTTAACCATCAGCACTCTCTTCCCTCAATGCAGCCTTTTTTTTTTTTTTTTTTTTTTTTTTTTGGTGAGTGTCATGAACTCAGTGATTTTTGGTTCTCAATCAGTGTTTTCTATATTTTAGTCATTTAATTCTTACCTTGTTGATTTCTCCCCCTCTCTATAATTATTATTATCATTTAAAGTTTTCATTTAAGAAACCTACCTGCTTTTTACCATACTCAGACATACCGCAAAAAGAAGCTTCCTATTATTACCCATGTAAACATTATTGACTATATAGATGGAAAAACATTTGCCATTAGTAGAAAGTAACCATTAAAGTAAATGTATTAAAAATGAAGCAACATTATCTCATAAGGGGTTAATATTCAAAATACACGGGGCGCCTGGGTGGCGCAGTCGGTTAAGCGTCCGACTTCAGCCAGGTCACGATCTCGCGGTCCGTGAGTTCGAGCCCCGCGTCGGGCTCTGGGCTGATGGCTCAGAGCCTGGAGGCTGTTTCCGATTCTGTGTCTCCCTCTCTCTCTGCCCCTCCCCCGTTCATGCTCTGTCTCTCTCTGTCCCAAAAATAAATAAACGTTGAAAAAAAAATTAAAAAAAAAATACAGAAAGAACTTATACACCTCAGCACCAAAAACCTCCAAATAATCCGATTAAAAATGGGCAGGGAATCTGAATAGACATTTTTCCCAAAAAGACATACAGATGTCCAAACACGTACATGAAAAGATGTTCAGCATCAGTAATCATCAGGGAAATGCAAATCAAAATCACAGTATGTCACCTCACACCTGTTAGAATGGCTGTTATCATTAAAGACAAGAATAACAAATGTTGGTGAGAATGTGGAGAAAAGAGAATGCACCCATGTGCACTGTTTTTGGGAATGTAAATTGCTGCAGGTGGTATGAAAGACAGTATGGAGGTTTCTCAGGAAATTAAAAATAGAACTACCATTTGATCCAGCAGTTCCATTTCTGGGTATTTATCTGAAAACACTAATTTGAAAAGATATATGCACAGCACCACCCCCTGTGTTTATTGCAGCATTATTTATAATAACTAAGACATGGAAACAGCCTGAGTGTCCATCAATAGATGAATGGATAGGGGCGCCTGGGTGGCTGAGTCAGTTGAGCATCTGACTCATGATCCCAGGGTCATGGGATCAAGCCCTGCATTGGGCTCTGCACTGAGCATGGAGCCTGCTTAAGACTCTCTTTCTCCCTCAGCCCTTTTCCCCTACTCGTGCTCTCTCTCTTAAAAAAAAAAAAATTTGATGGCACTAAAACAGACACTCAGATCAATGGAACAGAATAGGGAACCCAGAAATGGACCCACAAACGTATGGCCAACTAATCTTTGACAAAGCAGTCAAGAATATCCAATGGAATAAAGACAGTCTCTTCAGCAAGTGTGCCGGGAAAAACTGGACAGAGACATGCAGAAAAATGAACCTGGCGGACCACTTTCTTACACCATACACAAAAATAAACTCAAAATGGATGAAAGACCTAAACATAAGACAGGAAGCCATCAAAATCCTAGAGGAGAAAGCAGGCAAAAACCTCTTTGACCTTGGCCACAGCACCTTCTTGCTCAGCACGTCTCTGGAGGCAAGGGAAACAAAAGCAAAAATGAACTATTGGGACTTTATCAAGATAAAAAGCTTCTGCACAGTAAAGGAAACAGTCAGCAAAACTAAAGGCAATGGACGGAATGGGAGAAGATATTTGCAAACGACATATCAGATAAGGGGTTAGTATCCAGAATCTATAAGAACTTATCAAACTCAACACCCAAAAAACAAATAATCCAGTGAAGAAATGGGCAATATATGTTATGTAACCCAGTATATTAACATTTCAACACATAGTCAATATAAATATTCTTTTTGTTTTGTTTTCCAAATTTTTATTTAAATTCTAATTAGTTAACTTACAGTACAATACTGGTTTCAAGAGGGGAATTTGGTGATTCATCACTTACATAAAACATCCAGTGCTGATCATAACAAGTGCCCTCTGTAATTAATACCCGTTCACCTATTTAGCCTACCCATACCCACCTTCCTCCACCAACCCTCAGTTCTCTATCGTTAAGAGTGTCTTATGGTTTGCTCCCCCGTTCTCTTTTTTCCCTTCCCATTTGTTCATCTGTTTTGTTTCCTAAAATCCACATGAGTGAAATCATACAGTATTTGTCTTTCTCTGATTGACTTATTTCACTTAGCATAATACTGTAGCTCTATCCATGTCATTGCAAATAGCAAGATTTAACTTTTTCTTGATGGCTCAGTACTATTCCATTGTGTGTATGTGCTTCACCTTCTGTATCCATTCGTCAGTCGAGCACTTGGGCTCTTTCCATAGCTTCACTATTGTTGGTAATGCTGCTGTAAACATGTGGGTGCCTGCTTCCCTTCAGATCTGTATTTTTGTATCCTTTGGGTAAATACTTAGTAATGCGATTGCTGGATTGTAGGGTAGTTCTATTTTTAACTTATTGAGAAACCTCCATAGTGTTTTCCAGAGTGGCTGCAACAGTTTTCATTCCCACCAACAGTGTAAGAGGGTTCCCCTTTCTCTGTATCCTGGCCAACATCTCTTGTTTTCTGTGTTGTTAATTTTAGCCATTCTGGCAAGTGTGAGGTGGGCATCTCGTTGTGGTTTTGATTTGTATTGTCCTGATGATGAGTGACATCGAGCATCTTTTCATGTATCAGCCGTCTGGATATCTTTTTTGGAAAAATATCTGTTCGTGTCTTCTGCCCATTTCTTCACTGGATTATTTGTTTATTGGGTGTTGAGTTGGTAAGTTCTTTATAGATTTTGGATCCTAGCCCTTTATCAGATATGTCATTTGCAAATATTTTTCCCATTCAATGGATTGCCTTTTAAAAGGTTTTGTTGTTTCTTTTGCTGTACAGAGGCGTTTTATCCTGTTGAAGTCCCAGCAGTTCCTTTTTGCTTTTGTTTCCCTTGCCTCTAGTGACGTGTCTGGTAAGAATTTGCTCCAGCTCAGGTTAAAGGGGTTGCTACCTGGGTTCTCCTCGAGGATGCTGATGGTTTCCTGTTTCACATTTAGGTCTTTCATCCATTTTGAATTTATTTTTGTGTATGGTATAAGAAAGTGGTCCGGTTTCATTCTTCTGCATGTTGCCATCCAGTTTTCCCAACACTATTTGTTGAAAGACTGTCTTTTTTTTTTTGATTGGATATTCTTTTCTGCTTTGTTGAAGATTGGTTGACTGTATAGTTGTGGGTCCATTTCTGGGTTTTCCGTTGTGTTCCACTGATCTATGTGTCTGTGTTTGTGTCAGTATCATACTGTCTTGATGACTACAGCTTTGTAGTCTTCAATAGCTTGAAGTCCAGAATTGTGATGCCTCCAGCTTTGCTTTTCTTTTTCAGGATTGATTTAGCTATTCAGGATCTTTTTTGGTTCCATACAGATTTTAGGATGGTTTGTTCTAGCTCTGTGAAAAATGCTGGTGGTGTTTTGATAGGGATTGCATTAAATGTGTAGATTACTTTGGGTAGTATAGACATTTTAACAATGTTTGTTCTTCCAGTCCATGAGCATGGAGTTTTTCCCCATTTCTTTGTTTCCTTTTTAATTTCTTTCATAAATGTTCTGTAGTCTTTAGAGTACAGATCTTTTACTTCTTTGGTTAAGTTTATTCCTAGGTATCTTACATTTTTTGGTGCAATTGTAAATGGGATCAATTCCTTGGTTTCTTTTTCTGCTGCTTCATTATTGGTGTATAGAAATGTAACAGATTTCTGTACATTGACTTTTATATCCTGTGACTTTGCTGAATTCATGTATTAGTTCTGGCAATTTTTTGGTGGAGTCTTTGGGTCTTCTACATAGAATATCATGTCATCTGCAAATAGTGAAGGTTTGACTTCTTCCTTGCTGATTTGGTTGCCTTTTATTTCTTTTTGTTGTCTGCTTGCTGAGACTAAGACTTCCAGTACTATGTTAAATAGTACTGGTGAGAGTAGACATTCCTTTTTTATTCCTGACCATAGGGGAAGAGTGCTCAGTTTTTCCCTGTTGAGGATGATATTAACTTCTTTCGAATATGGCTTTTATGATGTTGAAGTATGTTCCATTTATTCTTACATTGTTGAGGGTTTTTAAAATCAAGAATGGATACTTGTTCTGCATCTATTGAGAGGATCATATGGTTCTTTTTTTTTTTAACTTTTTTTTAAATGTTTATTTTTGAGAGAGAGAGAGACAGAGACAGAGCATGAGCAGTGGAGGGGCAGAGAGAGAGGGAGACACAGAATCCAAAGCAGGCTCCAGGTTCCGAGCTGTCAGCCCAGAGCCCTACATGGGGCTTGAACCCATGAACCGCAAGGTCATGACCTGAGCCAAAGTTGAACACTTTTCCGACTGAGCCACCCAGGCGCCCCTGAGGATCATATAGTTCTTATCCTTTTTTTTTTTTTTTATTGATGTAGTATATCATGTTGATTGATTTGCGAATATTGAACCACCTTTGCAGCCCAGGAATAAATCCCACTTGATCATGGCGAATAATTCTTTTAATGTACTGTTGAATTTGATTTTCTAGTATCTTGTGAATTTTTGCGTCCATGTTCATCAGGGATATTGGCCTGTAATTCTCTGTTTTAGTCGAGTTTTTGTCTGGTTTTGGAGCCAAGGTAATGCTGGCCTTGAGGAATGAGTTTGGAAGTTTTCCTTCCATTTCTGTTTTTTGGAACAGTTTGACAAGAATAGGTATTCACTGTTCCTTAAATGTCTGGTAGAATTCTCCTTGGGAAGCCATCTGGCTATGGACTTTTGTTTGTTGGGAGACTTTTGATTATTGATTCAGTTTCTTATCTGGTTCAAATTTTCTTTTTCTTCCTGTTTCAGTTTGGTAGTTTTTATGTTTCTAGGAATTTGTCCATTTCTTCCAGATTGCCCAATTTGTTGGCATGTAGTTTTTCATAATATTTTCTTATAATTGTTTATATTTCTGTGGTGTTCATTGTGATCTCTCCACTTACATTTGTGATTTTATTTGGGTCCTTCCTCTTTTTAATAAGTATAGCAAGGGGTTTATCAGTTTTATTAATTCTTTCAAGAAACCAGCTGTTAGTTTCGTTGATCTGTTCTAGTGGGTTTTTTCGCCTATGTTGTTTATTTCTGCTCTGATCTTTATTGTTTCTCTTTTCTCTTCTGCTGGCTTTAGGTTTATTTGATGTTCCTTTTCTAGCTCCTTAAGTTGTAAGGTTAGGTTGTGTGTTTGAGACTTTTCTTGCTTCTAGAGGTAGATATGTATTGCAATCTATTCCCCTCTTAGTAGTCTTTTATGCATCCCAGAGGGTTTGGACCATTGTGTTTTCATTTTTATTTGCTTGCTTGTATTGTCCTGGTTAACCTATTTATTCTTTTTTTTTTTTTTTTTTTTTAACATTTACTTATTTTTGAGAGACAGAGAAACAGCACACATGGGGAGGGGCAGAGAGAGAAGGAGACAGAATCCAAAGCAGGCTCCAGGCTCTGTGCTGTCAGTACGAGCCCGACGCGGGGCTCGGACTCACAAACCGTGAGATCATGATCTGATCCAAAGTTGGATGCTTAACCAACTGAGCCACCCAGGCGCCCCTAACCTATTTATTCTTTAGTAGGGTGTTCTTTAATCTCCATGTATTTGTGGTCTTCCCCAGTTTTTTCTTGTGACTTACTTCAAGTTTTATAGTGTTGTGTTCTGAAAATATGCATAGTATGATCTCAGTCTTTTTGTACTTGTTTAGGGCTGATTTGTAACCCAGGATGTGATCTATTCTGGAGAATGTTCCATGTACACTTGAAAAGAATGTGTATTCTGCTGCTTCAGGATAAAATGTTCTGAATATATCTGTTAAGTCCATCTGGTCCAGCGTGTCAAAAGCCATTGTTTCCTTGTTGATCTGCTTAGATGATCTGTCCATTGCTGTAAGTGGGGTGTTAAAGTCCCCTACTATTATTGTGTTATTATCAGTTAGTTTCTTTATGTTTGTTATTGATTTATATAGTTGGGTGCTTCCAACTTGGGGGCGTAAATATTTACAATTGTTAGGTCTTCTTGAGGGATAGACTGCTTAATTGTGATTAATGCCCTTCTTCATTTATCGTTAGTCTTTGGTTTGAAATCTAGTTTGTCTAATATCAGTATAGATACTCTGGCTTTTTTTTTGCCATTCATTAGCGAAATGAATGTTAGATGGTTCTCCATCCCCTCACTTACAATCTGCAAATGTCTTTAGGTCTAAAATGAGTCTCTTGTAGGCAGCATATAGATGGATCTTGTGTGTGTTTGTTTTTTGTTTTTGTACCTTAAATACCCTATGTCTTTGGATAGAGCATTTAGTCCATTTATGTTCAGAGTGATTTTTAGAAGATACAAATTTAGTGCCATTGTGTTACCTGTAAAGTTGGTATATCTGGTGATGTTCTTGGTTCCTTTCTGGTCTTAGTTGCTTTTTGTCTCCCCTCCTCCCCCACTCAAAGAGTCCCCTTTAATATTTCTTGTAGGGCTGGTTTAGTGGTCATGAGCTCCTTTAGTTTTTGTCTGTCTGGGAAACTCTTTATCCCTTCTATTCTGAGTAACAGCCTTGCTGGATAAAATATTCTTGGCTCCATATTTTTCCCATTCAGCATGTTGAATATATCCTGCCACTCCCTTCTGGCCTTCCAAGTTTCTGTAGATAGATCTGCTGTGAACCTGATCTGTCTTGTCTTGTAGGTTAAGGACTTTTTCCCCCCTTGGTGCTTTCAGGATTCTTTCCTACTCTGAGTATTTTGTGAATTTGACTGTGATTTGTCTTAGTAATGGCTGGCTTTTGTTGAATTTATTGTGAGTTTTCTGTGCTTCTTGGATTTCAGTATCTGTTTCCTTTACCAGATTAGGGAAGTTTTCAGCTATAGTTTGCTCAATAAATCTTTTGCTTCTTTTTCTGTCTCTTCCCCTCTCTTTTGTATCATAACATGATACAAATGTTATTACACTTTAAGGAGTTGCTGATTTCCCTAAGTCTACATTCATGAAACAATACCTTTTTTTCTGTCTTCTTTTCAGCTTCAATATTTTCCATTATTTTATCTTTTGTATTACTGATTTGTTCCTCTGCTTCATCATCCTTGTCATTCATCCATTCAGTTTTGTGTCTTGGTTATAGCATTTTATTTTGGACTGATAGTTTTTATTCTTTTATGCCTTCAGTAGGGGATCCTCTAGTTTCTTCTTTGCTTTTCTCAAGCCAAGCTAGTATCCTTATGATTATTGTTTTAAATTCTGGTTGGTATGTCTTACTTGTATAAACCCTGGCCATGACTTCTTTCTGCTCTTTCTTTTGGGATGAATTCCTTCATCTTGTCATTTTTGTCTGAATCACTTTTTGTGTGACTGTTTTGTGTGATTCACACTTTTTGTGTGAAAGCCTGTTGTATTTCTGCTCCTTAGAGTAATGGCTGTATTAAGAAAAGATTAAAAAAAAAAAAGCTAGATCCTATTTTCCCTTAGAGCTGAAACTTTGCAGCACTCTATGATCAGTAGACATGGTGCACACAAGGGGTTTGTCCTGGTCTTCCGGGGGTAGGGCCTTTTGCACTGATTCTCAGGATGATTTGCCCTAGTGGAGAGTATGTACCTCCAGGGTGCAGGGCTAGGGGAGGGGGCTTGGTGTAAGTAGTATGGCCTCCACTGAGTGGCGCTGTTTTGTTCACTGAAGTCGGTGAGCTGGTGGGCAGTGTGGAGGGGACTGGTGTTTGCCCCACTGTCTCCTCCCTGGAGTGGGGAGTTTGTGCCCACCACTCTTCAGGAAGCCCTCACAGAAGAGCAAACAACCACCTCTTTTGTGTCCCCTGCTTCTGCCAGAAACCTACTTTTACCCTGCTTGCGATTGACGTGTCTGCCTGCCAGGCGGCACAGTTCTCTTGTGTTTTATTTCAGACATGTGGCTGATTTTCAAAACTCCAAACTACAAATTTTAGGGACCTACCAGTCACAGACCCTCACTGATCCTCTGGGGGAGGGTCTTAGAGCTTTTGGCGTTTGACGTTTTGTCCCAGGAAAGTGGTTCCATAACTGTGCAGTGGTTCAAAGTTTATGGTAAAGTGAAGCACAAAGCTGGCACCAAGGTTTGCTGCCCTCAACCTGTGTCTTTGTTCCTATGCTAGGGAACAGGGCAGCACGTTGATGCCACCAGTTCTTTTTGTCCCTGGGGAGGCTGAGCTGCCACTCCCAAAGGAGCTCCAAGCAGGGAGACTGTTTCTCTCCATGGAACCCAGGGGATTCTCAGACCACGCTGCCCACTCCAGGGTCTCCACCCTCTTTCCCCACAGGAGCACCCCTAAGCCCACTAGGAATGACCCTGGTGATGGCAAAAACATCTAAAACTTCAGACTTGGTGCTCCACTGTTTAGAATAACTTGTAGTAATCAGCCCCTTTCCTATTCCCAGTCATTGGTTTTGGGGAAGCATTTTTCTTGTGCAGTCCCCTGTGTGCGCTCTCACTCTGTCTCTCTCTTGCCTCTCTCTGTGATCAGGGCTCCTTCCCCTTCCCAGCACCTGCACTTCTTTTCTCCCCCAAATCAACTCTGCAGCTCCTACCTTCTACAGTGTGGCCATTTTGTCTCCCACTAGTTGTGCAGTTTTGCTCTCTCAGTCCTCAAATCGATTTCTTGCGTGTCAGAATGATACGGTATTTATCTAGCTGTGTTCAAGGGACAAGGCAAGCTTAGGGTCCCCCTACTCCTCTACCATCTTAAGTCCTCTCCTAAAGTGTTAAGATTTTCAAAAATGTTAAAGAGCGCTTGGGAAAATTCTGGGAGGCAGAAATGTATAATTTTTTCCTTGATTTTCACAATAGTTGCATTCCTTGAAAATTCAGTATATTTTAAAACCACGTGTGAAATACTTTATGTGTAGAATGGAGTTGAGTTTGGGCTCAGTAAATTGTAGGCACTTTTTCCCCAAGGGAATGTCCAGGCAGGACATTCAAAGATTATGCGTGTTGGAGGATAATTGTTTGTTGGGCCTGGCTATCCTCTGATTTTTTGCAAGATGATAAGCACTTGGGAGGTTCCTATCTACTAAATATGAATGGTACCTCCCCACTTATTGCAACTAACAAAACTGTCTCCTTGGATTTCTAAATCACTATGTAGGAGCAATGTTGAGAACTCCTGATGTGAATTAGAAGTCCTTAGATGGATCTCAGTGGTTAGTGTGTTATTTTAAGCTGTCTCCTTTTTTCTGTCTCTCTGTCCTCTGCTTTCTTGTGTTGGCATCATTATTGGATAGTTGCCCCGATTTAAAATGAAAGATGGCTGGTGGTAGCTCCAAGTTTACAAGAACATTACAGCATTCATCCCAGAGGATATGTCCATCTATCACCCTTCAGGGAGGGCACTTGTCTTGGCTTGGGTTTTGTGCCCACACCTCTAGTGGGTAGGGGCAATATTCTTATGCATTTTTTTTTTGAGTTAAGGATCTACCCCCTGACGCACCCATATGAATATCTAGTTATTTGGAGCATAATTTATTGAATCATCCATCTGATTTAAAATGAAATCTTTATTGTATATACATTTCATACTTACCTGCCTTTGGATTGTCTGTTATGGTCTGTTGATCTTTATGTTCCTTTGCTTGTACCTTACTGATTTACTTTTTATAATTTTATAGTATGATTTGGTATCTACTGGTGAAAGTCCATTTCGTTATTGTCCTTTTCCAAAAATGTCCTGATGCTTCTCTTACATTTACCCTTTCACGTGGATTTCAGATGCAATCTGTCAATCTCTACCCCCTCTCCCATCCCATTGGGATTTTGATTGGTAGTGCATTGGATTTATATATTAACTTGGGGACAGTCGGCATTTTTTATAATATTAAAACTTCTCATCTAGGTCTGCAGCTCATGTCTCAATTTATTTGGTTCTGTTGTGATGTTATTCAGCAAAGTTTTATACTTTCTTTTAACTATTTATTTATTTATTTATTTATTTATTTATTTATTTTTGAAGTTTATTTATTTTGAGAGAGAGAGCATGCCAGAGTGTGTGCAAACTGGGGAGGGGCAGAGAGGGAGAGAGAAAATTCCAAGCAGGCACCATGCTCAGTGGCGAGCCTGACACAGGGCTTGATCACACAACTGAGATGATGACCTGAGCCGAAATCAAGAGTCAGTCGCTTGAGCAGCTGAGCCACCCAGGCTCCCCTCTTTTAACTTTTTTTTCTTTTATAGAGAGCATGAGTGGGCCAGAGGGAGAGAGAGAGAGAGAGAGAGAGAGAGAGAGAGAGAGAGAGTGTGAGAGAGAGTTAGTTCCAAACAGGCCCCACGCTCAGTGCTGAGACCAATGCAGGCCTCAATTCCATAACCATGAGATCATGACCTGAGCTAAAATCAAGAGTTGGACCTTAACCGACTGAGCCATCCAGGCACCCCTTTAACTGATTATTGCTGGAAAGCTTTTTGTTACCCAACCCCTTTGTATTTAATTGATTTCTATTATTAGGTGTAATAGTGTTCATTTTATTTCCTTGATTTCTCTAGATTTGTGGTTGTATCACCCACAGATACTGTGTTTTTTCCCTATTTATGCCTCATTATTTTTTATCTTGTGCATTGGCTATGTTATCACAACAAAGTTATCTAATAGTAGACATCCTTGTCTTATTCCTGACTTCACTGGGAGTGCATGTTTATTTGTGAAGCATATATACCTCTGGTTCCTCACATATACATTGGCAGGTTAAGAAAGGTTTATTTTATTCCTAACTTATTAGGGGCTTTTAATGAGGAATGATTAGTGATAGGGGCACCTGGGTGGCTCAGTCGGTTAAGCATCTGACTTCGGCTCAGGTCATGATCTCGTGGTTTGAGAGTTCGAGCCCCATGTCAGGCTCTATGCTGACAGCTCAGAGCCTGGAGCCTGCTTTGGACTGTGTGTCTCTTTCTCTCTGCCCCTCCCCTGCTCACGCTTGGTCTCTCTCAAAAAAAAAAAAAAAAAAAAAAAAAGGAATGATTAGTGATTTTTATCAAATGCCCTTTGTGATCTTATCAAAGTGACTTTATAGTTTTCACCTTTAAACAATTAATGTATTTTATTAACTAATAGATTTTCTGATGTTGAACCCACACTGCAAGCTTTGAATAAAAACTACTTTGTCAAGAAGCATTAATCTCTTAATACATTATTGGAGTTAATTTGTTCCATTTATTTATGTATTTTGATTTTTGCATCTGTTCATAAGGGGGGGTGGTAATTTTTTGTGTGTTCTTTCTATTACATTTTGGTATCAAGATTTTGTTAGTTTGATAAAATGACCTGGAAAATTTTGCTGTTTTCTTATGCTTAGGAATAGTTTAAATAACATAGGAATTATCTGTTCCTTAAAGGTTTGATAGAAGTTACCTGTAGTTCCGTCTGAGCCTGGCATCTTTTCAGGGACCAGATAGATCTCTTACAACCTTTTCAGATACTTCTGGGGCTAATGGTCTAGGGTGGTGTTTTATTCATCTCTGTTCCCAGGTTTTAGAGTAGTGTCTGTTTTATAGTGGATACTAAATATATTTGTGTTGAATGAGTGGATAATTGGAATTATGTTTCTAAGAGGTATATGTAATACATGCATTAGTAGTAAGTATGACTAAGAGTTTGTGCCAGGTGCTAGTCTGAGTGCATTACAGGTATTTTTTTGTTTACTCTTCACTATAACCCATGGAGAAGTTACTTTGAGACTCCATTTTACAGTAGAAACTGAGGCATAGAGAGGTTAGGTAAATTGCATGAGGTTATAAGGCCAGTTAAATATTGAAGCCAGAATATTGCAGAAGTGATGATATTTGTATTTGGTAGGATTATATATGTTCAAAAATATATATTATATACATAGTATATTTATATATAAATATAATATATATTATATATATTTTTATATATTATATATTATATATATTTATATATATAAGTATATTATAATATATAAACAAATCTAACAGTATTCTGTAGTCTTCCCAATTTTTTTTAAGAAAAGAATTAGGCATTTCCATATTTTGCTCAGAAACTTTCCTTCCAAAGCATACATACCAATATGTCAGTAAGTAGTACTTGAAAGTTTTTCGTTCACTTTCTTTTCCTTCATGTAAACGTAAATGGAGCACAACATATCTTTGTTGGTCGTATTATCTAGGGTCCTATTATTCTGCCATCTTAGCAGGTGTACCCTGATTGTTCTACATGATTATTACTCCATTGCCATAGTTGTCATTATATGTCACCCTGTGTTTTGAAAACACATTACAGTTAGTTATTTTATAGATTTCTTTTTGGTTAGATTTTAGCTTGGTTTCTTCCTGATGATGGTTTGTCCTGTTGATTTGAGAGGAGTATAACTTTTTATTTTGCTCATCAGGTTTTCAACTGGGGGTTTCTGTGGGCTACATCTCAGGCTCCTGTTCATTCCACTGATTCCACTGTAGACAGAGTATTTGTCATTTAAAAAATCAGATCTCAGGGGTGCCTGGGTGGCGCAGTCGGTTAAGCGTCCGACTTCAGCCAGGTCACGATCTCGCGGTCCGTGAGTTTGAGCCCCGCGTCGGGCTCTGGGCTGATGGCTCGGAGCCTGGAGCCTGTTTCCGATTCTGTGTCTCCCTCTCTCTCTGCCCCTCCCCCGTTCATGCTCTGTCTCTCTCTGTCCCAAAAATAAATAAAAAACGTTGAAAAAAAAAAAATAAGATCTCAGAGATTAATTAGCCTTTGTAGGATTATTCATGTGTTCCTCACACCAATTTAGGGAGTTAGCCTGAAGTGAGATGTTTCCTTTGGCTTTTTCAATGACATGAGTGGAACCTCTTTGCAAATGTAAAGAAGGGTAGATCTCACTTTGTTCATTCATACTGCAGATATTTGTTGAGCATGCCTAAAGTGTGTGCTCTTTCCTCTAATCTGCAGCTTTCAAATGATAGTTTATCCAGTTGTAATCAGGTGCTGAATAGACTAGCTCTTCTTATCTAACCTTAAATGAATCTGACCTGTGCCAGAAGACTAATTTATTAATTTGCTCCTGGGGGTGTTATGTTTCAGTGACTGGAAAACTCATTTCTGCTTGTTAGCATAGTGCTGTCTTTGAATTTCTCTGATAACAAGAAATCAAAAGCAATTAGGTGGTTGCATGGTATGTGTAGAATAAACAAGGGAGATTGCATAGTCTTCAGGAGAAATTTCATTCAGTGTGAATGAGAAATTCACATTTCATTGTGACAAGTATAAGGAATTATTCACCTTTAAAGATTATTTTTTTAGGATGGCAAAATATTTATACTTGTCAGTTGTTCTTTTCCTTGTCTGTATTAGATCAGCACTCACACAATCACACTTTCCAGATTTCCTAGGGATTACTGCCTATTACTTTACATTTATTATAGTAAGACCTGTCTTTTAGTGTGTTGTACTCCTTTAACATTTGTTTTTTTATGGTTACATTTTAGCCTAGTGTTTTGATCAGCTATCTCTGAATCACTTTACAGGGCACATTACTTCTAAGGTTTGCTTCCTTAAAAATAAGTTCTCATGAAGTTAACCCTAGGTTTTGAGACCATAGTTTTCTGACCACTGATCACTACTCACATTTTAAAAATTAGCTTTTGGGGCGCCTGGGTGGCGCAGTCGGTTAAGCGTCCGACTTCAGCCAGGTCACGATCTCGCGGTCCGTGAGTTCGAGCCCCGCGTCGGGCTCTGGGCTGATGGCTCAGAGCCTGGAGCCTGTTTCCGATTCTGTGTCTCCCTCTCTCTGCCCCTCCCCTGTTCATGCTCTGTCTCTCTGTGTCCCAAAAATAAATAAACGTTGAAAAAAAAAAAATTAAAAAAAAATAAAATAAAATAAAAATTAGCTTTTTTGGTTATTTAAAAATATTAGGGTGGGGTTTATTATTATTTTTTTGATTAAAAAGGCAGCATTACCCAGAAATAGCTACAGTTACACCTTGATGCATAATCTTGTGGAACTTTTTAAATATCATACCTATGTCTGTATAACTGAAAAGGAATCATTCTGTACCTATTTTCCTATTTTATAATCCTCTTTTTTTTTTTTTTTAATCTTAATAGATTGTGTATGTCATTCAGTATATTTCTGGGCTCCATCTTGGAGTCATTGAATTAATTCAACAAACACTTGTATATTACTTTGCCAAATGTTATTCCAGGTAGTGACTGTACAGTAGTGAACAAAACAGTCAAAAGTTTATTGTCCTTGTGGAGCTTTTAATGGGAAAGTCAGACAAGCAAAATAAGTTAAATCAGTAGACTGCTAAATAGTAGTAAATTCTGTGGGAAAAAAGGGGAAGGGAGATTATGGAGTGTAAAGTTTCAAAAAGCGTAGTCAGCACAAGGCCTTATTGAGAAGGCATTTGAATGGACATAAATGAAGTGAGGTAATGAGCCAGGAATGTGCCCATAAGAAGAGGCCAGTTGGAGCAGAGTAAGTGAGAGGAGGAGTAGGAGGTAAGATCACAGAGAAGTAGGCTGGGTGTGGGGATGGGGAGAAGAGTATTAGATCCTGTAGAGCCTGGCAGACTACCGTAAAGGCTTTTATTCTGAGTGCAGTGGAAACCCATTGGAAAGTTTAGGGCAGAGAAATGACATAGTCTAACTTGTGTCTTAAAATGATCATTCTGACTGCTATGTTGAGAATAGAATGGGGGGCTGCAAAGAGTATAAGGGCAAGGGCAGAAGCAGAGAAATCATTTAAGAGGCAGTTGCATTAATGTAAGCTAGAGATGCCAGTGGCTTGGATGAGGGTAGTGAAAAATGGTTGGATTCTAGATATAGTTTGACAATGGGCATAATAGGATTTGCTAACAGATTGGATATGAGGTAAAACAGAGTTAAGGATGACACTAAGGTTTTTGGTCTGAGCAACTCTGGAGTCACTATCAGCGGAGATGGGGAACACGAGGAATGGATTTGGGGGAGAAAATTTAAGAGTTCAGCTTGGGACATGGTAAGTTTAGGTGCTTATTACACATTCAAGTGGTGATGTTGAGTGGGCAGAAGTCTTGGATGGAGGTAAAATTTGGAAATGTGGCTTGTATATGGTATTTAAAATTATAAAACTGGGTGAAATTTGTCAAAAGAGTCAAGACAGTAAATAGAAGAGCTCAGAGAATTGAGCCCAAGCCTGATGGATTAGAAATTTGGAAGATAAGGAGGAATAAGCAGAGGAGACAGAAAGGACAACCCCAGAACAAGGAGGAAAACCTCGAGAAAGGACAGCTCTGGAAACAAGGTGAAGACTCTTACCTCCTCTTAGCTGTGTCTTCCCTTCTGCACTCTGTGGATTGTTTTTTTATCATCTGTGGATTAAACACACACATCACACTCCCTCCCATCCCCATTTTAGCTACCTATTACTTTTTTAGTAAGAGAAGATTTTATGTGTTTTTTTTTAATGTTTATTTATTTTTGAGAGAGAGAGAGAGAGGGACAGAGGAAGAGAGGGAGACAGAGAATCTGAAGCAGGCTCTGCACCGTCAACACAAAGCCTGACGTGGGGCTCAAACCCATGAACCGTGAGATTGTGACCTGAACCGAAGTCGGATGTTCAACTGACTAAGCCACCCAGGTGCCCCAAGATTTTATGTTTTTAACAGCAGAATTCAGTGTAAATATTGCATGTATCAGCTGAAGATAATCTCCTCACAATAGCTCTTAGACTTGCTGAAGCTACCCTGAGCAGCCTCTCTGTTTCTGCTGCAGAGATATGGAACCAACATCTGACTTCCAGGAAACAAGCAGCCAAGAAAGGGGAATCAGCAGCTCATTAGCTGAAAACATCCCTGGCAACCACAAGCATTTGTGCAGGGTCAGCGTTAGAGCAAGGCACGAGGCTTTCTCTTGAAGTTGATATCTGCTATTCACTTACTGGTTAGTTCAAGCATGCGGTAATTTGCTCTTCTAGTTCTTAGGCAGCAAGGAGGGTATATTATTTATTGCTGTGTAACAGATTATTCAGAATTTAGCAGACACTGTCTCACAGTTTCTGAGGTTCAGAAACTTGGGAGCAGCTTAAGTAAGTGGTTCTAGTAAAGGGTTTCATGAGGTTATATTCAAAATATCAGCTGTGGCTCTAGGCATCTGAACACTCAACTGGAGCTGGAGGCTCTACTTCCAAGATAAGTCACTCGCATAGCTCTTGGCAGGAGGCCTTAATTTCTTACCACGTGGACCTCTTGCATAGGGCTCTTTCAGTGTCCTCATGACTTGACAGCTGACTTCACCAGAGTATGTGATCCAAGAGAGAGAAAGGAAAAGGAAATAAACCATAATGCATTTTATATCCTGATCTTGGAAGCCAAACACTGTCATTTCAGCCATATTTTTTCTGTAAGAAATGAGTCACTGGATCTAGCCCACATTCAAGGGGAGGAGAATTAAACTCCACCCCTTGAAAGGAGGAGTATTAAAGATTTGTAGACATATTTTAGAACTACTGTATTTCACTCTCTGGCCACAAATTACTTATATTTCTCCCATGTGCAAAATATACTCGCATCCTCCCAAGATCCACAAAAGCCTTTTCCCACTGGAAATCCAGGTTGTTGAAATCCACACTTGGATGAGGCTCCTTGGGTATAGTTCCTCAAGAACGGTTTCTTTTGATGTGAACACCTATAAATTAAAGAGACAAGTTTTCTACTCCTCACACACCCAACATACAGTGATGGGATAGGTATACAATAAACAGGTTTGGAGGTTCCTATTTAATGTTTGTTTATTTTTGAGAGACAGAGTGACAGCGGGGGAGGGGCACAGAGAGGGAGAGACACAGAATGAATCCGAAGCAGGCTCCAGCCTCTCAGCTGTCAGCACAGAGCCCGACATGGGGCTCAAACCCACGAACCATGAGATCATGACCTGCATGGAAGTTGGATGCTTAACCGACTAACCACCCAGGCACCCCGAGATTCCTATTTAAAAAGGGAGAAAATGAGAGGCACCAAGAAGTCACTGATTTATAGCAGTTCTGATGTTATCTGTATAAATGTTGGCAGTTCCTTGATTAGGACTTAGTTCTCCTTTTGCCCAGGAATGCTGCTCTGTGGCTCTTGTTTCCTCCTCCTAGGCTCTTGGTTTCACCTTGTGAGTTATCTTTTCTTTTCCATGAAAAGTAGTCCAGGTTTGCAGCTGCATAGTTTTCTTAGTCTGTTTCTTGCCACTAGAGTTTTAAGGGCCCAAGAGGCTTCTTTTCATTTAGTTTTGCCTCTGTACCTTTTAATTTAAGCTGGCAGTGTTTTCTTTTTAAAACTTAGAGTCTCTTATGAATGTTACTGAGATTCATGCCTTTAGGAAAAAGCCACACCCACATATCTTTTCCAGAGATAATCTCCTTTCTGCTTTGGGCTTCTGCTGGTATTGCTAAGGGACAGTACTTGTAGTGGGTAGAATTGTATTCTCCACAAAGACATGTTTAGGTCCAGGGGAGCCTGTGTGGCTCAGTTGGTTAAGCTTCCGGCTTCAGTTCAGCTCATAATCTCAGTTTGTGAGTTTGAGCCCTGCGTTGGGCTCTGTGCTGACAGATCAGAGCCTGGAGCCTGCTTTGGATTTTGTGTCTCCCTCTCTCTTCCTCCCCTGCTCACACTCTGTCTGCTGTCTCTCTCAAAAATAACTGAAGATGAAAATAAATAAATAAAATAAACAAATTAAAAAAAAAAAAAAGATACGTTTAGGTCCTGAACCCCACTACCTGTGAATGTGGTATTATTTGGCATAAGGTCTTTACAAATGTAATCAAGTTAAAGGTGAGATCATAATGAGTTAGAGTGGGCCCAAATCCAGTGGCTGGTATTCTTAGAGAAATTTGGATACAGAAGACGCAGGAAAGAAAGGCACATGACAACCAAGGCAGAGATTAAAGTGTTTAAAAGCCAAGAAATAGCAAGGATTGCTGGGAACCACCACAAGCTAGGAGAGAGGCATGGAACAGGTTTTCCCTGAGAGCCTCCGAAGGAACTAACCCTAACAACATCTTGATTTCAGAATCTGGCTTCCAAAACTATGAGAGAATAAATTCCTTTCTTTTTAAGCTGTATATTTGTGGGAATTTGTTATAGTAGTCCTTGGGAACTAATACAACACCCTTAGGCCTCTTGGAAGCCCAGTTGTTTGATTGAATAGTTCTTTAGGCTATGTAGATCTTACTGAGGCCTTAACAAAGAATTTTGGTAACCACATGCTAGACTTCCTCATTAACCATTTTCTTTGGCCATGCCCTGGATAGATTTGATCTTTGCTTGGAAGCCATTTCTTAATTTTAGTATCATTAACCATCTGGAGAGGCTGGGAATTTTCAGAATTATTTAGTCTTAACTCCTTTTTGTTGAACTATCCTCCTCTTTAGGGGCACCTGGCTGGCTCAATTGGAAGAATATTCGACTCTTAATCTCCGGGTTGTGAGGTTGAGCCTGTGTTGGGTATAGAGATTACTAAAAAATAAAATAAACTTTAACCATCTTTCCCTTTAATTTATCCCTCTCTTGCATTTTAATGTAAGCAGCAAGAAGAAGCCAAGAGGTACCTTCTGCCTTCTTGCCTGGACATCTCACTGGCTAGACTGTCACCCAGTTCATGAGCCACAACTTCTACTTTTTTTTTTTTTTTTTTTTTTTTTTTTAATTTTTTTTTCAACGTTTTTTATTTTATTTTTGGGACAGAGAGAGACAGAGCATGAACGGGGGAGGGGCAGAGAGAGAGGGAGACACAGAATCGGAAACAGGCTCCAGTCTCCGAGCCATCAGCCCAGAGCCTGACGCGGGGCTCGAACTCACGGACCGCGAGATCGTGACCTGGCTGAAGTCGGACGCTTAACCGACTGCGCCACCCAGGCGCCCCTACAACTTCTACTTTACATATTGTTATTGCTACTACATAACAAGGATCACTTTCCCTCCAGTTTCCAAGATCTTTCTCACTTAAGCTCTCACTCATAACTTCCTCAAAGGCCATGATACTTCTACTGTTTCTTCAAGGCTGTTCAAACTTTCACTGATACTCATCTCACAGTCCTAACTTATACCTTCTTTTGGGTTCTAAATCTACTCCCACATTTCAGGTTTTTGTTACAACAGAACATACTTCTAGGCATCAAAATCTGGATTAGTTATCTATTGCTGTATAATAAATTACACTAGAGCTTAGTGACTGAAGATAAACATTAATCATCTCATAAGTTCTTTGGGTCAGGAATTTGGGACAGCTTAGCTGAGTGGTTCTGGCCCAGTGTCTTATGAGCTTACAGTTAAGACATTGGCTGTTACTGCAGTCATCTGAAGGATCAACTGAGAATTACTCATATTCTGGCAAGTTAGTTCTGGCCATTGGGAGGCGGCTTCAGTTCCTTATCATGTGGGTCTTCACAGGACTGCTTTACGTGGCACTTTTCCAAGAAAGTGATTTAAGAGAGAGTGAAAGGAGGAAGCCACAATGCTTTTTATGACTAATCTTGAAAGTTGTCCTCTCATACTCCATTGTCAAGAAGTAAGTCACAGTATGGTATTGGTATAAAAACAGACATCTAAATCAGTGGAATGGAATAGAGAGCTCAGAAATAAACTCAAAGGAGCCAAGAATATACAGTGGGGAGAAGGCAGTCTCTTCAACAAATGACATTGGGAAAACTGGACAGCTACATGCAAAAGAATGAAACTGGACCACTATCTTACGCCATACATAAAAATTAACTCAAAATGGATTGTCAGACCTGAAACCATAAACCTTTTAGAAGAAAGTGTAAGCAGTAAGCTCCTTGACATTGATCCGGAAATGATTTTTTTTTGGATCTGACTTCAAAAGCAAAGGCGACAATAGCAAAAATAGACAGGCTAACAAACTAAAAAGCTTCTGCACAGCAAAGGAAACCGTCAACAGAATGAAAAGGCAAACTGCTGAATGGGAGACAATATTTGCAAATCTGATAAGGAGTTAATAACCCAAATATAGAAAAAACTCATACAATGCAAAAAAGAAAAAGAAAACCAATCTGATTAAAAAATGGATTAGAAGACCTGAATAGCTGTTTTTCTGAAGAAGACATATAGATGGCCAACACGTACATGAAAGTGTGCTCAACATCAGTAAGCAGGGAATTGGAAATCAAAACCACAGTGAAATGTCACCTCACACCTGTTAGAATGGCTACTATCGAAAAGACAAGAAATAACAAGTGTTGCCAAGGATGTGGAGAAAAGGAAGCCCTTGTACACTCTTGGTGGGAATGTAAATTTGGTGCAGCCAGTGTGGAAAACAGTATGGAGGTTCCTCAAAAAGTTAAAAATAGAACTACCATATGATCCAGCAATTCCGCTTCTGAATATTTATCTAAAGAAAATGAAAATCTTAATTCAAAAAGATATATACACTCCTGTATTCATTGCAGTGTTATTTATAATAGCCAAGACATGGAAACAACCTGTGTCTGTTGATGGATATGGTTAAAGAAAATGTGTTTTGTATAAATATATACCACACACACACAGCACACGCCCACAGGAATATTATTTGGCCATAAAGAAATGAAATCTTGTCATTTTCAACAACATGGATGGACCTTGAGGATATTGTGATAAGCGAAATAAGTTAGATGGAAAAAGACAAATGCCATATGATCTCACTTATATGTGGAATTGTAAAAAAAAAAAAAAGAAAAAAGAAAGAAAAAGAGAAAGAAAAGCTCATTGATAAAGAGAATAGATAGGTGGTTGCCAGAGGTAGGGGGTAGGGTGTGGGTGAAATAGGTGAAGGAGGTCCAGAGGTACAGACTTCTAGTTATAAAATAAATGATGGGGATGTAATGTACAGCATCGTGACTATATCATCAGGGAAATGCAAGTCAAAACTGCAAAGAGATTATAGTTCCTTATACTAATTATAGGTAATTACAGCATTATAGTTAATAATTATTACATATTTGCAAGTTGCTAAGAGAATAGATCTTAAAACTTATAAACACAGAAAAATGTGTTGTAACTATGATGATGAACGTTACCTAGCCTTTTTGTGGTGATCATTTACAATATATACAGACATTGAATCATGTTATACACCTGAAACTAATATAATGTTCATGTGAAGTATGCCTCAATAAAAAAAGAATTAAATCACTAAGTCCATACACTCAAAGGAGGAACATAAAATAATATGTGGACAATTATTTTAAAACAAGCACATAGTCTAGTTATCTACTGTTGAACTTTAGGATAGGGAGAGTCTAATATTGGCTACTGCCATTGTTGTATTGACTGGCCTAATAAGAAAAGTGGGACCCAAGGGGTTAAAAGTATGTATCATATCAATTATATCTCCATAAAGCCAGAGAAAAAAAGAGAAGGGGCACCTGGATGGCTCAGTCAGTTGGGCATCCGACTTCAGCTCAGGTCATGATCTCACAGTTCATGGGTCTGAGCTCCATGTCAGGCTCTGTGCTGACATCTTGGAGCCTGGAGCCTCCTTCAGATTCTTTGTCTCCCTCTCTCTCTGCCCTCTCCCCCGCCACTTGCACGCTGTCTCTCAAAAATAAACAAACATTAAAAAGAAAGAAAGAAAAATGTGCATATTATTCACAAAACAAATCTTTCTTCAGTCTTTTTCTTTTGCCCATATTCTCTGGGTAACAAAGATCAGTTCACCAGTATAAAGGACTGAGTAGATGCGCCATCTTAAGTATTCAGAATGACAAATGTCAGATGTGTGTGTATTTGATTGTGTTTGTGTTAGAAGCAATTGAAACACCTTTTGAGGGCTAATGTAGTATGTTGCTAAATGTTTGTAAAATGGAATTATTCTGAAAAAATTTTTTACAGGGCTCTTTAAATAATATCTCATGTAGAAACCCAATGTGTAAAACACATAAAAATGGCATTACTGTTTATGGCCTGGGCCTAAATCCCAGTGGTTTAGCATCCTTTTCAGCCTAATACTGTTGCCAGAGGTCCAAGGAACATAGCTGGAAAACTACACCATGTAATCAGATTCATTTCAAGCCTAGTTCACAAAAATCTATTAATACATAAGATCACAGAGCTCAGGAAGATAGCCATAATAGCAAAATAGCACTTTACCAGGTAGTTGACTGATTTCTGGTGCTACCTTTTGTACAATGGTAAGTGAGGACCCATGGTATTTGGAGGAGTTGCTGATTGTCAGCCATAGATATCTGTAGAGTACTTTCATAAGTCTCTTGTCTTACCTAATTTTTTTTCCCCCTGCAACAGCATAATACAGCAGATATTTGCAGGATTCTTTGCAAATTCTGCAATTCCTGGATCCTCACATCCTTTTTCCTGGTAAGTAGCGAATTGCCTTCTGTCTTACTTTGCTGGAGCAGCAGCATTTTAGGTATATGTACCATTGTGAGAAAGAGAAAGAGCTGAATAGGTGAGTATATAGATTTGATTGGCAGACTGTTAGATTGCCTTTATTTGCTGAGCCCAAACTTAATCAGAACTTATTTTTTTATTGTTCAGTCTCCTGAGGACCATCCTGGTCCCCCAGGATGTCTGGGCACTGGATGTGTCGGGTTTGGTTCATATTCTGGTTTGAGAGTTGTGTTGAGAGGGGAATGAGATGGTCCCTGCCAAGCTGGTATCTGACTTGCAAGTTTCTTCTCTAGGTTGTATGGAAAGATTTTATTCCTTAAGAATTGCCGAAATTCTTAAAGTAAGAAGGTATCTCAGGAGAAATAAAAGGCTGTATTTCAGTATCAGAGTGTCACTTAAGTATGATAGAAGTTAAGATGGAATTTCTTCTTGTCTAGGCAATCACATACCACTTCCGACTCCGCCTCGGAAGCCTCCTTTGCTCAGAGGGTCCTCGGTCCTTCCACTCAGTTACCCTATTTTCCAGCCTCTAGTTTCTTTTAACACGTTCCAGCCAAAGAGCTTGGACATCTGTCATCCAGGGTAGTGCACCAGCAGCTCCAAAAAGAGGGGCTGCCGAGTCCCTTTTGTAATTGCTCTAGGTTGTGATTCAGAGACCACTGTGGCCGCTTCTCTCCTTGAAAGCTCCTCATTGTCCAGGACCGTGGGCAGCCTCTTCGAATGAGGGAAGTCTGCTACAGATTTTGGCCAGTCACAGAGGGAAAAGTCTCCTTAAAAAGCAGCTCCATCTATATTTACTCTACATGGGCGTAGAGAAGACAAACTTTTCTTAGCCAATAGGCAATGAGTCACTCTTTTCGCTCTGGTGTGTCATGTGGTATTTTAGGTAGCTTCACATTTTATGTTCTATTCGATTAAGTAAAAATTCCTTAAAGAGAGTAAGAGACGACTTCTGGATAATCTCTTTGACCTTAAAAATACCGAGAAGTTCTTTGCCACTTGATTTTAGAGAACTAGTGACTTTGCAGCTCTGAGAGAGAACGGGATCTCCCAGTTTTTTCTGTGGTGTGAGGCAGAGCCTGGTCACTCCGTCTAATGCTGTCTGTCTCATCTCATGTATAGGAGCGGGATGCTGCACTCCAACCCTGGGGACTATGCCTGGGGTCAGACAGGGCTTGATGCCATTGTAACCCAGGTGAGGAGCTGCCTTTTGAGGGTGTCTGTTCAGTGTGTCTCATGGTTCCACAGGCTTCCTGCTTTCCTTCTGCTACTTTCTGAATGGCAGTCACTCTGCTTTCCCTAATATTTTGAGCTTGTGGGTTTCCATTTTACTGAAGGGATGAATGGTTTACGGGTTTAGTTTAGCATCCATGTACATTCGAGGTCCTAGGGATTTTCTAGAAGATGGTTTCACCTCTATAGGAAGAAAAGACTTCTCCTGTAACAAACAGTATTTTGTATTTTTGGCCTCTTGTTCAGTCCTGTGAGGATCCTGTTAACAACTACTTCACAAAAAAGGAGGGTCTCCTCACATGTTTGAAGCAGGGATTTCTGCTAGATGGAGCAAAGTAGGGGAAGGAAGCAGAGAAAAAGGTATTCCCATGACATATATAATCGCTTCCACTTATTTATGTTTATTTTAGTTTAAATAGTTTTCATTTCCCTTGTGGATTGCTGAGAATAGAAAGCATGTCATTTATATCCAAATCTTCTCATAGGCAGTAATTTACCTATTTCTTGGCTTACTTGATGCTACTTTCCATACTCTCACCCTTTTATTTCTTCCAGCAGAATGAAGTTTTTAGACCAGTTAAGTATTACCTTTTGTTCAGTTTTAATTTTACTCCTGACATCACAACCCTTATGCTGCCTCTGAAATTGCTTTATGCCCAAAGGTGGGCCTTGCAATGATGGGTTTGTCTGTAGGGTTATACTGATGTCACTCTGAAATTGTAAAGCAATTACAAGTGTTCCGGCAGCAGGAAAGGGGAAACCCAAGCCTCTCAGAGCCTTGCAGAAGTAAGAGCAACTAACATTTCTAATATATGCACTGTTTGTTCTCAGCTGGAGCAGCTCCTTCCCAGGGATGGTAGGATGTCTGCCACTTCTTCTTCTTTTTCTTTTTCCTTTTTTGTAGCTTTTAGGACAACTGGAAAACACAGGGCCTCCCCCGGCTGACAAAGAAAAGATCACATCTCTTCCAACAGTGACAGTAACTCAGGAACAAGTTGGTAGGTTCATTTCCATACTTCTTCTGTCAAATCTGATCTCCGTTCAAAATCGCAGCACCTTCCTGTACTAAGGATCTTCAGGTGAAGCTGTAGCACTCCTAACTAAAATTGCTACTTGGTGCCATAAGTGGAAGATAGGGCCTACCTTTTCATTTAGGGTTAGTCTTTTTTTTTTTTTTTTAAGTTTATTTGTGAGAGAGAGAGAGAACGCACGTGCACGAGTTGTGGAGGGGCAGAGAGAGGGAGAGAGAATCCCAAGCCTGACATGAGGTTTGATCCCATGAACTGTAAGATCATGACCTGAGATGAAATCAAGAGTCAGACGCTTAACTGACTGAGCCACCCAGGCACCCCAAGACTTGATTTTTTGAAGAACTTACTAGGGGAAGCAAAACTCAACTAAATGATTAGAAAACGGTACAGGAGCACCTGGGTGGCTCAGTCAGGTAAGCATCTGACTCTTGATTTCAGATTAGGTCATGATCTCACAGTGGTGAGATCAAGCCCCACATTGGGCTCGGGGCAGACAGCCGGAACCTGCTTGGGTCCTGTCTCCCTCCCTCTCTGTCTCTCTCCCTTTCTCTCTCTCTCTCTTTCTCTCTCTCTCTTTAAAATGAATACACATAAAAAACAGTATCAAAAATAGTATTGAGTGGATACACATAAAAAACAGTATCAAAAATAGTATTGAGTGGATGATACTGAGGAAGAGAAAAAAAATTGGAGGCTGAGAATTTGTTTCACATTTATTCTGTCAGATACAGTCAGGTACGTTAGATACAGTTTTTTTACTTTTAAGCACTGAAGGAATTTAGTGACAAGGAACATTATTTCGAACTGGGAGTTTCTTGCACTACAAATTCCAGTTTAGAGTCAGAAGATTTAAAAGACAGGATAGGCCATCTCAGAGAGGTCATTCTGTTCAAGGAAGAGTATGAACCAGTGTGAGAATGTCAGCATGGGCATAGTGTCTGGACCAGGGAAAGCAGTCTGGTTTGGGAGCATGGGAGGTATGATTGGGTAGAAAGGCCTTGTTTGAGCGGACGTTGAAACTGGCAGAGTAGTTAGGGCTGGATGTTTTAGGTAGCAGGCAAGTTTTATAGGTCCCCAAATGGAGGATTGGGGGAATTTAGGTGCTCTTTAGGGAAGATTCGGCTGGAGGTAGTATCTCAAATAGTTGGAAGGCAAAGAAAGCAGAAACGGGGATTCAGGGGGCTGCTGCAACATCCAGGCGGGGTGCAGGTGACAGTGGCAATGCTAACAGATGGGGAAGGGTAGACTCAATATCACTTTGAAGAAAGGCTTTCATCACCGATTGCCTAATGGGATAAAAGAGGGAAAAGGGTCAAAGATGACTGTCAGATTTTGCAGCTCAGGAACTACAAGAGGCGGTGCTGCCATCTATCGGGGTGGAGGCTTGTAACCACCCCCCCACCCCCACCCCTGGTCTAGTGGGGTTTGGGGATGGAAGTGATGTGATGGTTTTCATTTTGAATTTGGTGATTTTGAGGTGCCAGCTGGGGGGGTGCTCTGAAGCTAGTATTAGGGGAAGTGAGCTGCTTGCAAAGCATAGGATAAATTTGGAGGGTTGAAGGCTGGGGTCAAGGGTACCTACTTCCTGGGAGGCTGTTCCGGTGGACCAGTCATAAGAAATAAAAGGTGGAATTGAGGTAAAGGTGTTAGATAAGAGTGGAGAGGAAGGAGTGACTCTTGGTAGTCTTATTATTCCGGGCCCTTGAGTGCTATGGGCATGTATGTAGCACATGCTGGCCATTGGAGAGGAGGAGCTGGTATCATTAGCCAGACTTGGGAGACCCCGAGTTTGCTGCCTGGTACTCCCAGGTTAGTGTGTAGCCATTTCCTCACAGAGGGCTTCTTGTCTCTGGACTTGGAGCCTGAGCTGTCCTTGGGCTTTGCAATTCTGCAGCACCACCTCCTGGTGCAGCTTTTAATTAACTTGTCCAGAGGGCTTTAGGACAACCACTCTGAAAGAGGACGCGAAATGTGGAAAATGGCAGGGTTAAAGTGGCTTGAGACACTGACTGGGAACTGCTGAGATTGCTCAGATATATCCCGTGGTTGTAGTGGACAGATTGCCTGTGTTTCCTGAGTAGAAACTGCCAGAAGGATATCACACGTCTGGGAAGATGCTTTCCCTGTTTTACTTAACAGATCATCCAAGCCCCGGTTTATTTTTTGCAAGCCTTGATGTTGAAAAGTAGGCCTTTCTGGACTAAGCCCGTTCGTCGATCCTCCTTTTCACAAAAGTCCCTTTCTACTCCCAGCTCCTCCCCCGTGGTGAAGCGCAGTTTGTGCTTCCTACCTCCACCTAGGGTACACTTTGTATCTTTTCTTACGCATTCCTCTGGACTAGTTTTTTCTTCCTTCTTTTTGCTCGCTTACTTTAGAAGGCATTTCCTCCTCCAACAGATATGGGTTTAGAGTGTCCAGTGTGCAAAGAAGATTACACAGTTGAAGAGGAAGTCCGGCAGTTACCCTGCAACCACTTTTTCCACAGCAGTTGTATTGTGCCGTGGTTAGAACTGGTGAGTACAGCCGGCTCTCATGTGTGATGGGCTGTCTCTGCCAGCCACATCTTCTGGGGCAGGGCAGGGCGGGAGGTGGTCCCGGGTTAACAGAGAGCCAAGGAGAGCAGATTTTAGTCCCTTCCTAACTCCTGCTGGTGCCGTCACTGTTTTTTAGATCACTCTTATGTTTGGAAACTTCTCTGACCAGAGGTTACCAAACCACAGCCTACAGGTCTCGGGCCTGCCACCTGTTTTTGTAAAGGAAGTTTCATTGGAATACAGCTACGCTCATTTGATTACCAATTGTCTGCAGCTACCTTTGTGCTGCATCAGCAGAGTTGAGTGGTTGTGTATGGCCTGCCAAGTCTAAAATATTTATTACCAGTTCCTTCACAAAAAGTTTCCTAACCCTTGCTGTAGACCATGTCAGGTCACCGTATGTGGTTAGTTCTGTTTGGTGACGTGTGGTAGTTGTTGTTAAGCTCCTGGCCTGGAATTCTGTCATTTCTGTTTCAAGGTCCATTTGAACATGTGCTGGTGTTCCATCTTTGAGCCCAGTGTGTACTGTGCGAGAGTGCATGCCCTTTTTGTCTTTCGGCCTGCCAGCTCTTAGGGTTTCTTAAGTGTTTAGCACCTCTGGCTTCTCAGGTCAGGCTGTTTACATGGACCGATTTCCTTCTGTTGCAGCATGACACGTGTCCTGTGTGTAGGAAGAGCTTAAATGGTGAGGACTCTACTCGGCAAACCCAGAACTCTGAGGCCTCTGCAAGCAACAGATATAGCAGTGACAGCCAGCTACACGACCGATGGACTTTCTGAAGCTGAAAAGCCCGCATCTGAGCCACAGCTGTGGTAGTCTTCTTATCACAGCTGTCAATTGTATCAAAACAGAAAAGTAGTAGGTGGATTTAGGAATCGCATAAGAAACCCCAACCCATAATATTAATGCAGTGAGTGTTTTTTCTTCTCTCAATTTAAAGTTAGTATCTACAGATGGAATTGTATCTACAACCAAATGCCTCTGATTCCTGAATTCAGAGTGATACTTTTATAAGTGTGAAACTTGATTATGTGGGTTTCCCCTGCCAGAATAGAATCACTCTACCTTAAAGTCTAGCGAGGGTCCCACCATCTGTCATGTTACCTTGTAGTGGATGTTTCCACTTCCTGATCTAACCTTCAGCCTACCATTAGTGTATTTGATAGTAGATACAGTGGAACCACAGCCCTAAAGTCCTGCTGATAAAAAGTCTTCCTGTTTTAATTGTACAAAAACATCTGCTCTTGGCCACATTAGCCACCAAGTGAGGTCAGGTTAATTCAGGAATCTGAGACGAATGATTTTGTGTTTGTTTTGAATCCTCAGAAAATCAAAGAAAAATTGGTGGGAGGAGAAAGTGGCTTATCGTTGTACTCTCTGGTTTTCTCATTTTAATTTTTAAAGACTACTTCACAAGGTGCAGTTTCTGCAGAAGCCAACATGACGCATCTTAGAAATCTTATGTTGGTGGGAATCTGATTCTGGTTCCTTTTGGAAATGAGTTGGGCAGGATACAGGCACAGAAGGACAGATATTTGAAATCTTTGGTTCTGGAGCTTTTTTAAATGACCCGCAACTCATTGTTTACTGCCTTTTGTCATGGGGACCTTAAAATAGTTTCCCTCAGAAGAGGAATTACTTCATTACTGCTTCTACAGCCAGTTCACTGTTTTTAGTAATTCATTGGTCTTCAGAAATTGAGATTTCACATTGTCTCATTTTAATTTTTTTAAGCCCTTTTTATCATCTCTGAAATCTTTCTGTTCTGCTTGGTTCTGGCTGTACTTGGAATCAAACTGATTATTGTGATCATGCCCAAAACAACTTGGCCTTGGAGAGGTGGGCCTTCGATTTTCAGCCTAACAATGTCTCATTGCACATGCACATGCTCTTTGAAGCATTTAAGTGTTTAAAGTTGAATAAATGAAGACGATCAAGAATGTTGTTGGAACTTCAAAGTCTCAAAAGGAAATGGTGGGGACATGTAACCACTGTTAGTGCATGTCACAGGGGCCCCTGTTTGGTCACATCAGCCCTTCACAGTTTGGAATGATCAGAACAAGACGGCCACTCTTTGATGAGTCTCTCCCTTGGCTACGACTCTTTCCTCAATATTTGTTGGCCATCATACACTGGTTTGGGGGTGAAGGAAGGGGGTTAGAGATATCTTTGATGGAGGGTAAACATGTAGGGGAGGGAAGAGAGAAAGTGGGAGAATGGCTTGCTAAATTAACAGCCTGCCTCTAAAATTGTCACCACAAAGGTATGATTTAGGTTGGGCCCAGAGGGAATAAAAGATGTTTTCTCCTGCGTCTCTCATGTCCTACCTTGGCAGAGATTGTTTCTTTGGAGACCGTGAGCTATTTACTGTGCACATTGATGGGTAGCCTCAAACTGCACATCAGTTTTGAATGGGGGACAGGGTCAAGAAGCTGGGGTGGGGGGGAGGAGGTATATTCTGAATATTTAATGGCCACTACTTAGATGGAGAAAGGCCATGTGCTGACAGAGCACATGGTAGTTTTCAAGTAGAACAGCGTTTGCTGTGTCAGAAAAATTAGGATAATTGTGTCCCTGTTAAGAGTCTGGAGATGCCAGGACAGGCCGTTGTATTTTTACTTCAGCTAGAAAACTGGAGAACAAGAGCAGATCTGAGTCATTTCACAAAGGGTCAGAAACAAAGTGGTAGGTACGGAATTACCTTTTTAATACACAGAATAGCAAATAGTGTCAGTCTCAGCTGAAATTTTCTTCACTTGTTTTGCTCTGATAGAGGGCATGAGGCTTTTTTTTTTTTTTTTCCTGTTTCCTGTACCCCTCCCACTTAATGAGTCTTTGTGTTTTATCCTAGGAGGTATCTTGGAGTGCCAGGTTAATTTAGGTTAAGGTGTGGACTAGGGTAGCGTTCTCCAGAGAAACAGTCAGTAGGGTAATAAGGTGTGTGTGCGTGTGTGCATGCGCACATGCACACGCTTAGAAATTTATTATAAGGAATTAGCTTGGGTGATTATGGAGACTAAGAAGTTTTCAAGATCTTGATCCAGCAGCCAGCTTATGGTGTAGTTCTAGTCCGATTCCCAAAGGCTTGAGTACTAGGAGAGCCAGTGGTTTAATTCCAGTACAGAAGCTGGTGGAAATTTTGAGAACTAAGAAAAGCCTTTTTAGTTTGAGTCCAAAGGCAGGAAAAGACCAGTGTCCTCACTCAGGCAAGAGGCGCTCCCCCTTGCTATCAGAAGCGTCAGACATTTTGTTCTAGTTGAGCCTTTGACTGTTTGGATGAGGCCCACTGGCACTGATGTTCTTTCCGAGAGCAGTCTGTCTGCTCTAATCAGTCTACCTATTCAGATGTTAACCTTACCAGAAAAAACCCCTCACAGACACACCCAGAATAATGTTTGACCAAATATTTAGGTACCCCTTGGCCCAGCCAAGTTGACACATAAAATTAACCATCACAGGAGGAAAAATAGAAATGATGCACCCAGCCGAGTGATACTCATCCCACTTAAATTTTGCCAAGTAAACAGTGTGTCTGTATCAGAAATGTCTGCTTTGCTTAGAGGCCTCAGTACCAGGGTTAAAAAGTGAAAGAAATGTAAATGGGATGAGAGCCAGTTTGCTGTGTACAGTATACATCTATTTTTCTTCCTTAACCTGAATTAACCTGGAAGAAATCTGAGATGCCTCCCATTCTAGGAAGAAACATTGTAGATTCATTGGTCTCACACCAGAACATGGCTACGGCTAAGAGTTTATTTCCAGGAATGCTTTGCTTTTAAATGTTTCAAACAGTTTAGATATAGTGCCCAAGGTGGACAGCTACATAGCCTGGACTTTTCAGATGTTCGTTCCTTTCCAGTTGGAACGCTTTACAGACTCAGGAGTCTGGGGTCTTAATAGCCAAGGAGAGAGATTTAGCTCTCCCTGGTTGTTAAAGAGAAGAGGAAACAGGTGCAGTTTCAGATCTTGAGTCCTTCTACTTGAGGCCTTTACATTCACACTAAATGGCCTGTAGGTTCCATGCAGAGCTAAACAGATTGTTTTCTTATTCATAAATGTCTTTTATTTATTTTCCCTTTGTCCACTATCATTTGAAATTAGAGGGGAAGAAAAGTATTTTGGAGAGACCTCCTAGAGCTTGGTAAATTTAGAAGTTGGGAAGTAATACAGGACAACTCCTTACTGGCCGCCAAGTGATGATCGCTTCTCGGGTAGTTTTCCCCCCGAGGGGTTAGTCTAACTCTCGTTCATGTGGGTCAGTTCTGGCTGGACAGAACTGCTCAGTTAAGTGGGAAGGGCAGAGTGGTGAACATTTATCTGGAATCTCCAATGTCTTTAAAGTTTCTAAGCTAACAAATTGGGAGCAGGGAGGAGGAATAAACCTGGCTTCAAAAATTCTGTTTCCCTCCAAGCTCCTACTGTCAGTTAGTTCTCTGAAGAGTTGGGAAACGTGGAGGATCCAGATGGCAGCTTGCCCCTGTTGCTATAGCTCCTGGAGTCTTTCCTTACAATGTTCTGATTTATAATTAAAAGGAATTACTCTGGGTGGGGGATGTGGAGATGGCTATGAATTAAATAGCTTCCTTAGCTTATTGGAAATTTTAGTTGTCAACAGTTGCTGTCCAACAGTTAAGCCAGTGCTTGTTACATGTTTTCTTTGAGCAATACTCTCTCTGATCCAATAATTAGCTCTCAAGTTCGAAGGACTTTTTCTGGGGAGAATTTGTTTCTTTTTCTCAACAACTCTCACTTTGGTTAGGTAGCTAATAGGAGAAACAGATTCTGTGTGTGTGTGTGTGTGTGTGTGTGTGTGTGTGTGTGTGTTCATAGACACACACACACACACACACACACACACATATATATATATATATATATATATATATATATATATATATATATATATATATGCATATTCACACCAGAGGAACAAAGGGCTGTGGTGGCCATTGAGGTCAAGTTAGGAGGTACAGCAGAGGGCTGGGGCCTCACACTCCAGTTCTCTCACTGTACATACCTCAGACCCTTGCATTTCCATAGTTCTCTGCTGTGGGGCACTGTTTGGCTTGGGCAGACATCAAGTGTTGAGGGGAAAAATGGCTTTGAGGAAAGAGTATTCATCATTCTCTGCTTCTGTAGTATAATTAGTTGAACACAAATACAATTTTCTATTGATTTTTAGTTTTAGTTTTTTTAAATACATTATTGATACAAAATTGACTTCTCTTGACCTTCTGCATGCTTCAGTTTCTTTCTCCCTGGTGTCCACATGCTCTTTTCCTCAAGGAATACAAATTAAAAATATGTCCGTCTTAACAAAAACTAATCAAGAGGGAATCATAGCTTGTGTCTGGTTTTGTTTTTTTTTTTTTAATTTTTTTTTTAATGTTTATTTATTTTTGTGTCTGGTTTTGTTTTGTTTTTTAATTTTTTTTTTAATGTTTATTTATTTTTGAGACAGAGACAGAGCATGAACAGGGGAGGGGCAGAGAGAGAGGGAGACACAGAATCTGAAATGGGCTCCAGGCTCTGAGCTGTCAGCACAGAGCCCGATGCGGGGCTTGAACTCACGGACTGTGAGATCATGACCTGAGCCGAAGTCGGATGCTTAACCGACTGAGCCACCCAGGTGCCCCTGTGTCTGGTTTTAAACAACAACAAAACAGCCTTTGGGGCTTTTGGAAAGGAGGGGCTGTTCAGAGTTTTTTTTATTATTATTATTTTAAATATGAAATTTATTGTGAAATTGGTTTCCATACAACACCCGGTGCTCATCCCAACAGGTGCCCTCCTTGTTCAGAGTTTTTAGAGCTGATCTAGAAAGGCCACTGACATCTGTGAAGGAAGACACATGTTAGGAGAAGGAGCAGGGCTGGTAAATAGATAGTCAGATGAGAGGGAAAGCCCTCTTTGGCTTCTGAAGTAGGGACATGGGAAGATACGAGTGCTTTTCACCAGAATAAACCAACAGGGATTTGGGAGTTTGGGGACTAGCAGAAGAGCATACTCTTTTTTTTTTTTTTTTTTTTTTTTTTAAATAATTCTACACTGTTATTTGATTTTACTTTTTAGAGAGAGTACGAGTGGGAGACAGGGGCAGAGAAATAGAGAGAGAGAATCCTAACCCTCCACACTGAGTGTGGAGCCCGAAGCAAGGCTCGATCCCATGACCCTGGCATCATGACCTGAGCCAAAATCAAGAGTCAGACACTCAACCAACTGAGCCACCCAGGCACCCCAGGAAGCATACTCATAAGGAGAGTTTCCAGAATGATTCTCACGTAACTTCTGAGGCAGGAACTTGAGGGAATATATCACAAGTGGCCATCCTGTGGGGGGAAAGTATAGCTTATAGTAATGTCAGTGTCTTAGCACTCAGCCTGGGAAGCACAGGGCTGCTCCAAGGGTTTAAAGGAGACTGTGTACAGTGGAGATATTTTCTAGGATCCACTTAGAGCCCTTGTCTTATCCAAAGGACATTATGAGGTTTTGATCTCTCATACCTGCCAGATACATGGAATTATAGTCATTCAACTCTAAGATTATATACATACAAACTTTATAACGTTTTGCCAAATTGCACTTAGTTGGTATCCACGGAAGTAGAGTCTATATGTTTGTTGCCTTTCCTGTTTCAGCTGCGTATTTGTGACTCATGGGGTGTAGGATTGTGGTTCTTTACCTTTTCTAATAAGATGTACCAATTTTAGGGTCCAAAAATTATTAGACTCCTCATAACAAGATGATTGTTGTATTTTTAGGATTTTTTAATGAAAAAATACATAACAAAAGCTGCTGTGATTTCAGTAATGCTTTTATTTTTTTTTAGTATTTTTCATTAAGTTTTTTTAAATTTAAGTAATCTCTACACGCCATGTGGGGCTTGAACTCACACCCCGAGATCAAAAGTCATATGCTGTTCTGACCGAGCCAGCCAGACGCCCCTCGGTAATGCTTTAAAATCAGTTTGTCTTTATTAGTAACACCATAATCTATATCCAGTTGAAATATAGTATATAAATATTTGTAAGCTAGTATTATTTATTCAGACTGAAGGTAATGCTGAAGTAGATTCCTTGTAATAAGTCCGTGGCCTCACAGAGGTTCACATTCCATGCATGGGTTGTGAATCACTCCTATAGATTGAGGTTAAGATGTGTGTTCAGAAAACGACCTATTCATGGATGGAAATTTGTAGGCTTATTTGAAATCAGTGGTATCAATAATTTTTGAAGGCAAGATGGAAGTATTTCACATTTCCATTTTAACCAAATCTTTAGATAAGCAGAATAAACAAAACAAATTCTTTAGAAATGAGACTTCTAACTTACTGTTGCTTTACTTATTCTGCTTAGTTCAAGTCAGAGCTAATAGTCTAATGTTCTTGAATGTCTTGACAAGCTTTTGCAGCAATCATGTATCCTTTTGCAGATATTTATGTGTGACCTATATTAGTATAGCAAAATGGGTGAAACTTTTTCCATAGCTTCTTTGTGAAATTTCCAGTGATTGTGTAATATTGAGAAATTTCAGAAGATTCTTTGAATAGTAAAAAGCAAAAGATGTCATCCATGTGAGCTTAAAATTTAGAAACACAGAACATACATAAAACCGGTAGAGAAAGATTAAAGTGAACATAATATAATGGAGAAAGCTTTGGAGACTTTGGAGTCCGTATTCAAATGGCTTTAGGTTTAAAATCCAGAATCTCATTTGAACCTCAGAGCGATCCTGTGGAAACAGAAGATAGCGTAGGCAAGATCCCATTTACAGATAAGTAAACAAATAGCATATCAAAATTTCATTGGCCCAAGGACCCAGACAGAGCTGGTACATTGCAAAGCCAGAGTTTGAATCCAGATGTTTTGACTCCATGCCTCCTCTTTTTACCTCCATAAGCCACAAAATCCAAAATCCTTACTTAGTTTGAGGGTCAAGCCATCACTAATAAGGGTCTAACCCATCTTTTTCAGCCTTTTCTCTCCCTCTTCCCACAAACCGTAGCTCCCACATTTGGCAGGTCCTGGCCAAGGATCACAGGTAAGGTGTCTGTTTGCTTTTGATGGCTTCCCATTTAGCTCCAGTTAAATTGTCTGTGTTCCTATCTGTTTATTCACAAAGTTTCTCCTGTCAGGAATATCCTGCCATCCCCCCAACTCCTTCTCTCACTCCTTGCTTAACTAGGACAAGAGGCCATCTGTCCAGAGAGAAAGACAAGAGGATTTGTGACTTTAGGAGAAAAGAGAAGGCTGCAAATATTGCTTTGGGCATTTATTTAAAAGGAAAGAGATGTGACCAAAGAGATGGACAAAAACATGGTTGAAGCTGGGCACTTATGCTCCGTGTTGCGGCTTGGCACACAGCTGTTTCTTCCTTCAGCTGCGCTGGGTGGAGGGGGGGCTTCTGCCCAATGCCAGGGTCTCTTCATTTCCTTGGTTTCGTGCTGAGTCAGTCACTGGCTCTGGCTTTCTTCTCCTACCTATCTTTGCCTGTTTCTTCTCTCTTCTTTCTAGTGTCAAATAAAAATCTCTTCCAAAAAAGTTGGTGTTCTCATTTTGTTTGGCTTCCTTGTTTACTGTGTTGGAGGAGGGGGAAGGAAAACGTTTTTCTTGGGCACAAAACCACACATACTTATCCAATATTTGAGTGAGAACTGTACACCATCCACTTTTGTAACAGCTGTTCTTTTAACTGGTGACAGGGTGGGAAGAAAGCTTTGATCTGGTGGTGAGGAGAGCAGGTCAAGGAATATGCTCATTTGCCCCACCTTCTATTCCCCAGGTTCTTGGCGTATTTAGCATCTCTTTCCCTGTGCTGCCGCCTTCTCTGTATGTGGCAATGTGAAAGGCAGCAAGCTACAGAGTCAGGCTAATCTTGCTGTAACTTTTTTTTTAAGTTTCTGGCACAGGCTTACAAAGCTGTAGGAAGAAAAAAGAAAGTTGGTATTACTGCCACACAACTTAGATACCTGATGTAATTCATTATTTGGTCCTTGTGACTCAGGAGGGAATGGAAAGGAAAGAAGGAAGGGGTTATATGAGTTGTATCTTATTGCTAACATTGCACTTGCGTCCTCTAGCAAATCTGGCTGGTTTTGGTGGAAGTGGGAGGATGCCAACCTTTGAAGTCTCTTTGCAGGAAAGTAGGGCAATCAAAGAAGAAATCAGTGCCACTCAAAAAGTTGCAGGTGGATTCTCCATGTGTAGCACCAAAGGCTGGCACAGTGTTAGGAGAGGGACATTCACTGAAGGTGGTTTCATGAGTGGAGGGAGGCCCAGAGGTCCAGGGAACTCCCTCATCATCGTTTCGATCATGTGTAAGATGGTAACTTGATCTGCGTGATCTCTTTGGACCTGAGAAAACGTGTGTCCAAAAGGATGCCTCCTGAACAGTGCCTCTTCCGTAGTTCTGCTAGGTCTTGAGTTGGGGGGAGAAAGATAAAAGGCACCAACTATCAAAAGTTCATTCTTAACACCCGATTGGAAAGGGGGAAAGCAGAGAGATTCTTTGCTCTAGCATAACTTGGAAGTCAAAGGTGGTAAGCGGTCATAGATTGCAATTTCGTTTTCAGAGTTTTTATTTATGAAGAAATGACATTTATTTTACTGACAGAGTAGCCTGACCATCTGAGGGAATTTAGATTCAGTAAAGAATTCGGTCTAAAGGGTCAGACTGCTTGATATTCACCAGTTTCCTCTTGAGAACTGTCACAGGCTTCCATTTGGCAACTCCTTGCCAAGGATCACAGATAAGGTCTTTTGCTATTTTGCAGTTAAGGGACTGGAGTAGGGAGTTCTAGGTGGTCCTCTTTCTGGAAACGGGAGGAGGCAATTTCAGAATGGGGAGGGTGGTAAAGGAGAGAGAGAAGGTGCTTAGCATATAGTAGGTAATTACTGAGAGCACACGGTTTTAGAGTGAGAAGGTCCTGTGTTAATTCCCATGAACCGGAGAAACAATCTCTTTGTGCCTGTTTCTTGATCAGGGAATGTTTGCCCGGAAGAATGAGATGAGGTTAGAATCCCCATATGTAAAACCTAACCCATCATATGAGTTTTCTTTTAAAAAAATTTATTAAGAGCTTACTATGTGCCTGGTACTGTCTTTGTTGGGGTAAATGAGACCGGTGGCACACGAACTGTGGTAGTTATTGATTTGAGGAAAGCTTAAATAAAATGGAATTAGGAATGCCAAGGACAGGCAAAATCCTGCATCAGTGCTGATTATACAAAAATGTAATGACAAATCATGAGTTCCAGTCTCTGTTACCTAATAGGGAAATTTGTGATCTGCAGAGGACTCAGTTCCAAGTGTTTATATACTCTGCCCATCACCCATTGCCAAGGAGCTGCACTTCTACAACCCACCTCCAGACCCAGTCTGTCTCTTGCCTTGTTCTTCACCTAATAGGTAAATACCTCTTGCCTTTACTTGTAGCCTGCTGTTGGTCCAATGGAGAGAGGCAGCTGTATTTATTTATTTGCCTCTCCTACAAGCTTTCTTTCCTAATAGGTCTGACCTCCTATCCAGTGGAAAATGTGTTTCATCCATCTTCCTCTGGGTAATATGAAGTCTTGAGTCCCTTTGGACCAGTTTTGCCCTCGTGTTGGTTCGATGGTTTCCTGTGGACGGCCAGGGCTTGAGCAGCATTTCAGTCTCCCACTCTAGTCTCCCTTTCCACCCATCACCTCCTGGAGGATACTCCAGGTGTCAAAGGTGTAGCACCCTCATTGTAGGTGCTTCAGGCTCTTCTGAACATACCTTGAAGGGCCAGCAGGCTAGTGGCCAGCATCACCCAGACCTTTTGCAGGAAGCCTGAACTGGGAGTGCCTTTACTGTGAGTGAACTCGAGGTGTCTTCTTTGCTTCAATCCTTTGACTGTGTAGTTCCCTGCCTCTGGTTCAAAAGAGAATCAGTGGATCAGGTGAGGGTTTCAGAAATCATTAATACCTCCTTTTGCATCATCTCAGGATGGTTGGGGTTTTTTTTTTTTTGTTTGTTTTGGTTTTGGTTTTTTGTTGTTTGTTTGTTTGTTTGTTTTATCTCCAAGGATAGCTCTCAGCACAATTTATTCCCCAAATAAATATTTTTTAACATTTATGGGTAGTGATGATGATTTACTTAATTAAGCAGCAGTGAACTGATACAGAATCTACTGTGTGTCACACTGGGGATACAAACAGGCCTACCTTGAACTTTATTATTTTTTTTTCATGTTTATTTTATTTATTTTGAGAGAGAGAGAGAGAGCATGAGCAGGGGAGGGGCAGAGAGAGGGAGAGAGAAACCCAAGCAGGCTCTGTGCCGTCAGTGCACAGCCTGATGCAGGGCTCCAACTCACAAACCATTGAGATCATGACCTGAGCCAAAATCAAGAGTCAGACTTTTTTTTTTTTTTAATTTTTTTTTTTTAACGTTTATTTATTTTTGAGACAGAGAGAGACAGAGCATGAATGGGGGAGGGGCAGAGAGGGAGACACAGAATTGGAAGCAGGCTCCAGGCTCTGAGCCATCAGCCCAGAGCCCGACGCGGGGCTCGAACTCACGGACCGCGACATCGTGACCTGAGCCGAAGTCGGACGCTCAGCTGACTGAGCCACCCAGGCGCCCCAAGAGTCAGACGTTTTTTAACTGAGCCACCCAGGCGCCCCTTGATTGTACCTTTTAAAATCTGTCTTATTTTCTTAAAAAATGTTTTAATGTTTGTTTATTTTTGAGAGAGAGAGGGAGACACAGAATCCGAAGCAGGCTCCAGGCCCTTAGCTGTCAGCACAGAGCCCGACACGGGGCTCGGGCTCATGAACCGTGAGATCATGACCTGAGCCAAAGTCAGACGCCTAACCGACTGAGCCACGCGAGCGCCCGAGTCTTGTTAGACAGCTAACATAGCTTAGTCACCTTGGACTTGATTGCCCCCAAATCTCATTTAAAAACTATCTTCTGGAGTGTGTCAAGCAGTTTAGCAGAAGTTAAAATCTTGGGCTTTGGAATAGATCTGGGTTTTTATCTACCATTTACTAGCTGAATGAACTTACCCAGATTAGCTTTGAGCCTGACTTTTCACGTGACAAGATTAGGCCCAACCTCAAAAAGGCCATGAAGATCGAAAGAATTGATCTATCGTTCAGCGCAATGCCTGGCACACAGCACTCAGTAAATGGTAGACATTGTTTACAGACACTATGTTACCTGTCCAGCTTTGTTTCACCCTCCAAAAGGAACTTCATCTCTGCATTTGGTGAGCATCCATATGTGCTGACACTAATACTCAAACCGAGAGGATGAGAAAGGCATTTTATCTCACAGCCATCACAAGTAGAAATGCTTAGGGTGTATTAGGAGAACGTGACTAGGTTATAGACTACATAGATTAGCTTATAAGGAGAAGGGCTTTTCTGCTCCGATTCGGTTCTGCAAGCTTAGCACTGTGCCTGTGGGATGCACAATCAACAGGACAAGTATGAGAAGAATGACAGAGGAGTTTCCACTAGTAAAATCAGCTGGAACAGGATTCACATAAATGGTAGAATGAAATTGTATAGAGTGTCCAATACCAGGCAAAAGTGATTCAGACATCGTCCTGTAGACACTGGAAAGCCCTTAACACTCTGTGAATAGTGGTGTGGCATGTACAAATTAGCATTTTAGAAAGAGATCAGATGGCAATGTGGATTGAAGACAGATGGTATTTAGAGTTGATGGACTATTAGGTAACGGCTCGGTTCCAGGTCCAGAGGTAGGATGTGGGAGGAGAAATAAAGATGAACGAGACACACTCGGATTTCAAGGGGCTTGTCAGGAGACTTGGAATATTTTCAGTGTGAGATGATGAAGACTTGGAAAACCCCTTTGGGAAGAAAGGAATGAAAGTAGGAAAGAAGTAGTAGTATTTAGTAACTGACTGGATGGGGAAGAGAAAAAAGGCACCAAGATTTCAACTGTAAATCATGGGCAGAACTAGGGTCTCAGGTTGAGTGTGAGGAGATGGCAAGCGGGACAGTTGTCAGTGAAAACATTAAATTGAAACTTAGGAAGTTAGAGCTGGAGAAATTGATTCATGGGTCAGTTTGCAGGGAGGTGCAGGTTAAAATCAGGAGGGTATGAGAACTTAGGAGAGAGCACAAAGATTGAAGAGGTGAGGAGTGAGTCTGAGGGAATGAATTCACACGTTTGAGAGGTGGGAGGAGGAAATAGTGACAGACGAAGAGAGAACAGACAGGTAGGAAACCTGGGAAGTACAGAGTCACAGAAGCTGATAGAGACTGGGAGTTTGGTAAGGGGGGGAATGGGAGGGCTGACTGGAAGCAGGGTCAGAGAGGAAGGTACCAGGAAGCAAGGAAGAAACTCTAAATTAGTCTAGACTGCAGTAGAAAATGTGGGTTAACTGCTAACCATAGGAGATGATGAAAGCATTTGTTAAAAGGTTCCAGGCTGGGTTTTTATTTGGGAGGGAAGTAATTTATTTCTATTTTTCTTAAAGTTAAAACATAAGATAGTACTTGAAAGTTCATAGAGCATAATAACAGTGTCCTTTAGTCTTCCTATGCTTATTCCCTAGAGACAACCACTGTCAACTCTGACCTGTTTCATTCACGATATTCTGAAATAGTGCGCTTATATTGCCACTTCTTGATGATAAAGTTTAGACGTTATTGATTTTCTGTTAAAGAAGATGAGGATATGTTTCTCTTAAACCTCTACCTCCTTCCCCATTTCTGCATCTTTCACAAATCATTATATTACACATTTTAGTTAAATTAATTTTTAGATGATCTGGTTTCTGTAAATGTTACCTATTACAGAGCCAAGTTGTGCGCCATGATTAGGCTTCCTTTTGTAAAATGTAGTGTTTTCCCTGGAGATAATGATGACTTTAATTTTTTTTAACCAGGCAAAATTTTCCATATCTATGTCTTTAATCCTTCATCCAATCTATCACAGGCCTTCAGAAAGGAGACCTATCAATTCAATTTTTACCCACTATACATCTTCCAGAGTCCCCTTTCTCTTGTTCCTTTTGGACTAATTGCCTGTTTTGGCCCTTTTCCATTCCAGGGTTTCCTTATCTCTTTTCCCTATTAGAGTCCTTACTTTCCTGGATCCCATTTTATCCACTCTACCTATTTACTTTCCTGTTTTTTTTTGAAGCAGACCTCTGGTGGCTTCTTAAGATCACATTGATGGCTTTTTTTTTCTTTTCCAGTCATTGCATGTCTGTCTTTATTCTTTCCTCACATTTGATTGGTAGTTTGGTTGGGTATACAATTCCAATTAGAACATAATTCTCGGGGTGCCTGGGTGACTCAGTGAAGCGTCCGACTTTTGGTTTCGGTTCAGATCATGATCTCACAGTTCATGAGTTCAAGCCCTGCCTCAGACTCTGTGCTGACAGCATGGAGCCTCCTTGGGATTCTCTCCCTCTCTTTCTACCCCTCCCCTGCTTGCTCTTTCTCTCTCTCAAAATAAATAAATTTTAAAAAGAACATAATTCTCAGTTTTGAAGGCTTGCTCCTTTCGGAATATAGAAACACAGAGTCACGCACTGCGGGGTATATGAGGAAGTCATATATAAAGCTGAGGCTGGAGTAACCATATTTAGGTTTTGTCAAAGTAGTAACAGAATAGGGGAGTATGCACAAAATGAAGGAAATATGCAGAGATGAGAGGCCTTGCTGCCCCAGAGACATTGAGATCGTAACTCTTTTTAAGTTCTATTGGATTTCTGGTGTCTGATTCCAGAAACAAAACTCATAAATGCCAGCTATGCTTCCTGTTTTATTATTTTTTTCCTTTTAACCTCTGGCAGCTTGGGTGGGTTTCTGTTTCTTAAAACTAAGATCTTAAAACTAATGCTCTTAAGACAACCATCCGTTTTATCTAAAATCCGTATCTATCACAGCCTGAAGGCTCAGTGCCTATATTTAGAAATAGAACCACATTTGTGAGAGATCTCTGAATCAGAACCAAGAAGCCTAAATTCCAGACCTCTATCTGCTTCTACTGGCACTGGTCAGTGAGACAAATTGAACAATTTGCTTTACCTTCTTGTGACTCAGTCTCAGCGTCAATCAAAATTGAATGGCTTACCTCAGTAAGATTTTTAAAATTAAAGACAAAATGAGACCACTTTTGTATCCATGCTTTGAGGAGAGGTGGCATTTGCTGGTGGGACTGGTGGGAAATGACTGAGTCATGGGAAAGACTCTTCCCCCAAGGAGACTCCTACCCGGGACCCGAAGTAACTACTTCTGGCTCCAGCCGCCGACCCTGCTTACTATCTCATCTGGTGGCATTTGGGAGATCAGAGCTTACCTGTGACTAAAACAGAGAAAAAGTGGCCCTGAAGGCGCATATCTGGCCTCTGGCTTGTGGCACAACACTGGTAGGTCCCGCTGTCCGATGGTGTGGCATGGTTTATGGTGAACACCAACTGAGATGATCTTTCGCTGATGCCATCTTCCCTGGGATCCCGTCGAAGTCTCAGTTGCCGCAGGCTGGTCTCAGGGAAACAGCCCGAAGACCTGTCCTTGCACAAAAACACTATAGCACCCTCAGCCTCTTCTTTTGTATGCCGCAAAGTACAGATCAAGCTTAATTGCTTTCCATCCTGGGAAAATGAGCTGAGGATGTGCAAGCACCCTGGAAGGGGAAGGGGGAGGAATTAGGCCCAGGAGGCCGGGTATACATGGCCGACTAATTCATTCACAGAGAAATGTTGAGCAGACGTGGAGGCTAACAGACATTAAATACCACCCCTTAGACGAGTAGTCTACAGCCTATACCCCTATCTGAGGGAGACCTGCAATCCCAGTTATTCATTAATTCAGAAATGACTTCTATTTTATTTCTACTCTCCAAATGGAACTTGCATAGGACCTTTACTAAAAGTACTTTTGTATACATCTAATCCTCGGTATAGCCCTAGACACGTGTTGTTCCCATTTTATAAACTGAGGTACATGGGGGTTAAATGGGTTATATACTTGACACATATTGTAGTATCTGAGTCTCAAACCCGGGATTCATAAAGTTGGAAATGTGTAAGATGCTGAAAGAATGAATCTTCGATTGAGGTCCAGATTACCAGGCTCTCAGCAACACATAGCAACACACAGGGGCAGAATGTCTGATGGGGTGGGCAACAGTATTCGTTTTAACAAAAAACATGAAACTCTGTTTTTGCCCTTTCACTAGTGTCAAGAGGCAGTGGGTTCTTTTCTTCCCCACCAGAGAAAAAAATCTTGGGATCCATCCCTTCTCACGAGTATGGGATTTTCCCTGATGGCTGTCTCTGCTCTGGGGATCTGGGGGTGGGCTGTCCTCACCACCAAGTCGGATGTCCACCATTGCCAGCAGAATGGCCAGGACCAAGCAGCCTCTGCCAGGTGCCATCAGGGTCCGGCACGTTGTCAGCAGCTGCAGAAACTCAAAGCAAACGTTGGCTCCAGTGATGTCCTTGGCCTCGATTTCCTGAAAGCACATGGGGATTCCTAGACAAGGCCTTCCAGGCTCCAAGACCATCTCCCTGTTCCAGGGACTAGCTTAAGTTGGCTTAAGTCAGGTGGAGGAAGGCTTGGGCATGAGGGTCCAGCTGGCTGGGAAATGAGATAGTTTATCAAGTGAGGTATGCTGGAGAGGAGAGAGGACAAAAAAGGTAAGACACCTATACAGGGAGACACTAAAGGCTCTATTGTCAGAATACTTTTTTCTAAATTAAGTTGGATTACTGGGTCAACGAATATGAACGTTAAAATTTTTTCTGCTGGACGCCTGGGTGGCTGAGTCGGTTGAGCGTCCGACTTCAGCTCAGGTCATGATCTCACGGTCTGTGAGTTCGAGCCCTGTGTCAGGCTCTGTGCTGACAGCTCAGAGCCTGGAGCCTGCTTTGGATTCTGTGTCTCTCTCTCTCTCTGCCCCTCCCCTGCTCATGCTCTGTCTCTTTCTCTCTCTCTGTAAAAAATAAACATTAAAAAAAATTTTTTTTAACTATTTTTTCTGCTATATATTATCAGATTGCTCTCCAAAGATATGGTTGAAACTCAGATGTTCAAGAATGTGCTTGTCAGCACTGGATACTGTCATATTTTTTCCAATTTGATGAATTGGATCAATTTGAGATCTAAAAAGTTAGATCTCACTGTTGTTTTATTTTGCATTTCCATATCTAGTGAGGGGGAGGATCTCTTCATACATTTATTGGTCAATAGTATTTCCTCTTCTATGAATTGCCTGTTCATTTTTTCTGCATGTTTTTCAAAATCACCTTTTTAAAAAATCAGTTTTTTCTCTGTTAGAGATAGTAACCTGACTTTTTTGTTTTAACAAATATTTTCTTCCAATTCATTGTTTATCTTCTGATATGATGTTTCTTTCCATCAGGAAAATTCACGTTTGTGTGTAGTTAAATACAGTGCATCTATCTTTTAAGTCCTCTGTTTCCTGTATTAAGAAGTTTCCCTCAGGTTGAACTTACAGTTTTCTTCCAATATTTTTATTGTTTTACCATTTATATCCTCTCATCCCAGCTAAGAAAAAGTATCCTCATGTCAAAAAACCCCAAACTGAACCAAAACAGTATATTGCGAAAAATTTCAGAAATGAAATTGAGGACAAGGAACAAGCCACTGTAACTGTAGGGGTCCGTGACATCATGACCTGAGCTGAAGTAGGACGCTTAACTGAGCCACCCAGGTGCCCCCTATGCATTGAATCATTTTAATCTTCACAGATACCATTACCTCCTCTTTTCAGGTAAAGATACTTTGCATTTCTTTCCTTCAGAGTGTTTCTTAAATTTTCCTAAACCTAGAAAACTTGGTGGCACTCTGATCCCAACTCTTGATGATTCTGTGCTCTCGGGCTTGTCTCAGGTCCTCACCTGGCCCGTTCCCTCACCTGTATAATGAGGTGGCTGTCTACTCCAAAATATTGAAAAACAAGCCTTAGCAACACAGATCTGAATGTGGCATTCTCCCCAGTTAAAAGATCTCAGTGACTCCACACAGTTGATATTTATCATTCTTCTGGCTACCCAGTAGTATCTTCTGGTGGAACCAGCCTCCCTCTCTTTTCTCCTCTCAGTACCTCCCTGTGAGTCCTCATAGAAAGTAGAGCTCCGATGCTCTCTTCAGGAGCCCAAAGGACCAGATACACTTTCTTCCTACCCTCCGAAAGCTGGGGTTGGGCCAATGAGGTGTTCCCATCAGGCATTTGGGTCCTGAGGACATGCTGCAAAGATGAGGTAGAGGTAGAATGACACTCCCTGGTGGGATTCCTTCCTAGTCTGGTGCTTCCTCCTCCCACCCCTGAATCACCATCCTAGCCGACCCAAGATACAATTCACTGAATACCCTAAGCTATTTCAAACCTGCAGATTTCTGCCCATTTTGTCTACTCTTTCGGAGATGCCTTCGGAGATGTCTCTGCCTGAGAAACTCTTTTTTTCATTTCATTTTTTTTTTTAATATTTATTCATTTTTGAGAGAAGAGTACAAGTGGGGAGGGGCAGAGAGGGAGACACAGAATCTGAAGCAGGCTCCAGGGCCTGGTCAGCTCAAACTCATGAACCATGAGATCGTGACCTGAGCTGAAGTTGGATGCCCAAATGACTGAGCCACCCAGATGCCCCTCTTTTTTTTTTTTTTAATTAAAAAAAAAAGTTTATTTATTTATTTTGAGAGACAGAGAGGAAGAGAGAGAATCCCAAGCAGGCTCCACACTGTCAGTGCAGAGCCTGATCTCACAAACCATGAGCTCATGACCTGAGCCAAAACCAAAAGTCAGATGCTCAACTGACTGAGTCACCCAGCTGCCCCTCTGCCTGATAAACTCTTAATCATCCTTTAAATTCCAGCTTATAGCCCTATAAGGGGAAACCACAATAAAATAAAATGAAAATAAACTAATGGAATAAAGGAAAAATGGAGGAAAGTGAAAATTAGGAATAAGAAAGAAGAAAAAAATCATAAATGTAATTGGAACTAAAAATGAAAAGGGATATTTTTGTATTACCTTAAGCTGAAGAGTTAGAAAATCTGGTTGAAATAAATAATTTTCTATGAAAATACAAATGGCCAAATTGACTCAAAAAAATAGAGGAAACCTAAAGGGCCCAATGACCATGGAAGAAACAGAAAATTATTTGGTACTATCTTTCCAGAAAGCACTACTTTGGATAGTTTATAAATAAATTCTTTGAGATATTTTGATGTTGTTCAAACTTATAGCATAGAAAAAGAAGGAAATCTCATTTCTTGTTACTAACACCAAAACATTAAAGCCTAAAGAAGACTGCAGACCAATCTGACTTATATGAACATTCGTGTAAAATCCTAAATAAAACGTTAGCAAATCAATCAAGCAGGATATTAAAAATGTAACACACCATGACAAATGGAGTGGAATTTATCTTAGAAATTCTTGGATGATTCAATATTAGGAAATCTATTAATATCAGTTACTATGTTAATAAATCAAAGAAGAAAGTCAATATTCTGATAAAATCTCATATTCATTCCCATGAAAACTCTAAGGAAAATGGTGACAGTTGAGTATTATTCAACATAATGGAGAAATATATATCTCAAATAAAATTCTAGAATCATATTTAATGGTAAAATATAAGATCATTTCTATTAAGATTAGGAGAAAGGCAAAGGTGCTTCCTATTACCTTTATTATTTTCTATTTTTCTGGGAACATTAGTCATTGCATTTAGACAAGAGAATAAAGTTAAGGGTATAAATACTGGAAATCTTGAGGCAAAATATTTCCACTTGATGTAACTTTTTTTTTTAATGTTTATTTTTGAGAGAGAGAGAGAGAGAGAGAGACAGTATGAGCAGGGGAGGGGCAGAGAGAGATACACAGAATCTGAAGCAGGCTCCAGGCTCCGAGATGTCAGCACAGAACCTGATGCAGGACTCAAACCCACAAACTGGGAGATCATGACTTGAGCCAAAGTCAGACACTCGACTGACTGAGCCACCCAGGCGCCCCTGATGTGACTTGCATTTGGAAAACCCAAGAGAATTAAGAATATTAGAAACAATGAAAGAATATTAGAAACAACAGATATTCAGGGAATATCTGAATAGGCAGTTCACAAAATAGGAAATGTAATGAAAAGTTGTTCAGTCTTAATAGGGAAGTGCAAAGTTTTAAAAGTTCAGAGTCCAGGGGCACCTGGGTGGCTCAGTCGGCTGAGCATCCAACTTCAGCTCGGGTCATGATCTCACGGTCTGTGGGTTCAAGCCCTGCATCGGGCTCTGTGCTGACAGCTCAGAGCCTGGAGCCTGCTTCGAATTCTGTGTCTCCCCCTCTCTCTGCCCCTCCCCCACTCATGCTCTGTCTCTCTCTGTGTCAAAAATAAACATTAAAAAAAATTAAAAAAAAAAAAGTTCAGAGTCCAGAATTTCAGAATTACCACCCAACAGATGAGCACAAATGAAAATGATCAATAAATCCAATTCAGGGTGCCTGGGTGGCTCAGTCCGTTGAACTTCCGACTCTGGCTCAGGTAGTGAGCTTGTGGTTCGTGAGTTTGAGCCCCGCATTGGGCTTTCTGCTGTCAGCACAGAGCCCACTTTGGATCCTCTGTCCCCCTTCTCTCTCTGCCCCTCCCCCACTCATGTGCACGCACACGCTCTCTCTCTCTCTCTCTCTCTCTCTCTCTCTCTCTCTCTGAAAAATAGATAACCATTAAAAAAAAAAATCTGATTCCACTGAGAGTCTTAGGAAATACGTACAATAGTTCACCCTGGGTGAAAATATACCCTGTACTTTTGGCTCTGCTTATAGAAATAAAAACATGAGTGTGATGGAATATATGTTTAAGGATATTTGCTGCAACAGTATTTACAATGCCAAAAAACTAGAAAAAAGGTAAACACCTATCGGTCAGAGAATGGTTGAATAAATTATGGCATATCCATAGTATAGAGTATTATGTATTTATAATTTACATAAAATAATAAGATAAACATATAACATAAATAAAATTTAATCAGATACTCACAAAATAAATACATAAAATTATAAATATTTCCTGGATACAACTGCTAGTCAGAAAATATGATAGAAGTAGAAATGCCACTCATAGCAACAACAACAAAAATCCCATAAAAGTCCCTGGAATTTAAAATGTAGCAAGATTGTATTAGGATCTATAGGATAAAAACTGTGAAGTGCTGTTAGCAAAAGAAAATCTAAATAAAGACAATTGTTGATTTTCTCTATACTTCTCTATTAATGTGCCACGATCCTAATAAAATCCCAGTGGTCTGGCCCCCAGTGCTGCTGCCCTAGCCCTGACCTCTTGTTCCCTGTCCTGTGTTGTTATACTTTCATGCTGTTCTATGTCTTCATCAGAATGTCTGGCTGACTCTTGAAGCAAAACATTGAAACATTTAGTGACATGCTTTTGTGTCTAGCTACAAAGTAACATCTGATTTGAAAAGGAAGATAAAGAAGGATTGCAATTACTCTTTTAGCCTAGGTTTGTAGTTAAAAGCATAGACTCTGGAGGCATCTAGGTGGCTCAGTCAGGCGTCCGACTTTGGCTCAGGTCATGATCTCACAGTTTGTGGGTTCAAGCCCCGCATCAGGCTCTGTGCTAACAGCTCAAAGCCTGGAGCCTGTTTTGGATTCTGTGTGTGTCTCTCTCTGCACCTCCACCCCACTCACGCACTGTCTCTTTCTCTCTCAAAAATAAATAAACATTAAAAAAAAAAAATGCATGGGCTCTGGGGCCAGACTGCTTGTGTCTAAGACCGGATCCAAAACTTACTAGTTGTGTGACAGGCAAGTTTCTTAGGCTCCTGGGACAGGAACTGTGCTCAGCCCTTAATAAATAAATGGGCATATTTGACAAACACTGAACACCTCTGATGTGTCAGGCACCATAGAGCACAGAGAGATCATTAAAACCGAGGCAGACTGTCCTAGTGGTTCTATGCAGCCTTTAGTCAGAAGGACAGGTCTATAATCTGGCTTTGACACTTACTAGCTAGCTGTGTGATGTTAGGCAAGTTTCTTAACCTCTCTGAAAAACAGCTTACTGAGCTATAAAATGGTGCTAATATTCTCTTCCCAGGGCTGTTGTTGGGGTTAAAGGAGGCAACCATGTAAACTAGTTACCTGGTATAATGCCAGTATAGTGGCTGGCATAGAGTAAGGGCTCAGTAAATGTTAGCTATGATTATTTTTATGCTTCCTCATATTGGGGTCAATTTACAGTGTCCCATGCAACATCCACATACACAATTGTGTTCAGTTCTTCTAAAACACAGCTATTATGGTTATTTAAAAATCTGTCACCTTTACTAAGCATATGGAAGCTTAGAGAGGCACTGTGAGTAGCTTAAAATCACCGCTTCTAAGTAAAGGAGCTAGGATTCTAATTCCCAAGTTATGTGAGTCTTTCTCATGTCCTTTGTCCCTCTTCTCACAGCTATCTAGCCATTCAGGAACAGCTGCAATCCAAGGAGGGCTTTGATGACAATAATAAGGTCATAAAGTATATCAAGGAATAGGAAAAGAGAAATTCTGAACGAGGGGTCTGGAAAGGCTGCAAGAAGGGAGTGCAGTTAGGCCTTGACAGATGGTTGCTGACTTTGGGGAGCTGGTGGTGAGGGCTGGGGAGATTTGGCCTCCAATCCGGGCTCTGCATTAGCTGTGAGATGTTGAGAAGGTCATGTTCCTTCTCTAGGCGTGTTTCCTGAGGGACTGGTGCAGTGGGATGGGAGGGGGCAGGGTAGGGACTGCTTCCAAGAAGAGAGCTGCAGACTGGCGGGCCGGCTGGCAGGCGCCAGGCTTTTCCCTGTGGCTGGGCCTCGCGGTGCCTAGGGCCGAGCTGGAGCAGAGAGTGTAAGTCTATCGTGGGCGGTTCAAGAGGGCCGGGACGGGTGGGGGCCATGGGGGAAAGGATGCTCTTGGTGTAGATGACCTTGGTGCCCGGAGGAGGGGGGGCACCCCGGCGTGACGCGGGCAGGGCCCGGCGGGGTAGGCACAGCCGCTTCTGCACTCTGACCGCTAGAGGGCGCTGCTTTCCAGATGGAACAGGGAAGGCCCGTGAGCCGCCGGGGCGCGAGGCAGGGCGTGCTGCCACCCGCGGAAACCCTGAACTACTGGGAGAGGTGTAGGGGGTGCAAGGTCGCGTCTGGTGGGTCCTGGGGGGCGCAGCCTGTGCTAGAACAGCAACTGGCCCTCCACAGCGGGAAGAGATGGTGGACAGGGAAATGGGACTCTCTGGGCAAGCCCTGGAATCGGCAAGGGTGACAGGTGAGGATGGCATTCTCAACTTTCAGCCTTCCCTGGGCCCCCTGAACTATGCTGGCTGCCCAGGGCCTGTGGATGCGGAGGATGCGCCTCCGGAGGTAAGCACCCTCCTGGCCCCCGACCTTGTAAGGTGGGGGCACGTGAAGTCCCAGATTCCAATCCAAGCTTCCTGTGGCCTCCAGCGCGTTACTAACCTTGCCCAGCCGCTCATTCCTCTTGTGTTTAAAACTCCTTTCTGCGAAATGTTGCGATAATTAAGTGATACATGAATCTGTGCCCGAGGTTTTCTGGGGCGTGGGGACTGTCGCTGGTGGGGACACGATGGTAAGGAAGAGGCTCTTCTCTCTGCTGCTAAAGCCCAGATCTGACCTCTCAGGGGGGCTGGAAGGTTAGCAATCAGCCTCACAAATACTTGTTTGCAACTCTCCCACGAAGCTGAGAATGATGCCCCCAGACCCAGAGATGGGATTTCATCCGCCTCAACCCCGACTTCCTTAAACTAGAAACAGATTAGTAAATACACTGAGGTTAGCATATTAGGAGGCCCTGGAGCAGTTGCCTGCTTTCTCAGGCTTGTGGCTCTTAACCTCCTGGGCACACCCAAGCAGTAACCATCAGTAACCATCATAACTTCATAGTAGTGATGAGCGTAGGCAACATTTTGAGAAATCCATGACAATTGTAATGAGATGTGAAAATATTTCTGATTTCTGTTGATGGCAAATCCTGTCGAGGCTCGTTGCCGACATTCATAATTGAAGCAAAGGCTAACTTTCAGCTAGAGACTGGTGGAAATAAATAATGTTTCTCTCAGATTCAGGAATCCCATGAATGGACCCCCCCAGTTAAGAATTCCTGTAGAACAGGCTCCTCATTTTGCCGTTAGGGAAACTGAGACAACCAGCTCTCCTGATTTCGGAGTGAAATGTCTTCCACTAAAGTGCATAACTCTGGAAATTGGAGGAAAAATATTTGTTTATTTAATCTGAGAGAGAGAGAGAGAGCTCAAGCAGGGGAGAGGGTCAGAAGGGGAGAGAGAGAGAGAGAGAGAGAAGGAGAGAGAGAGAGAGAGAGAGAGAGAGAGAGAGAGAGAGAGAGAGAAAGAAAATCTTCAGCAGGCTCCATACTCAGCATGGACCCAGACTCAACTTGAGCCCACGGCCCTGGGATCATGACCTGAGCAGAAATCAAGAGTTTGATGCTCACCGACTGAGCCACCCAGGAGCCCGAAGGGAAACTGTTTCTAAACCATTATTTTCACCCTGAAATTCCCAAGTTGACTCTCCAAAACATGCCAGTTGGCCTGAAGCCCCCTCCTGTTGGTGTTACCCCCAGAGCAAACATCTGCAGTGTGAAGTTCCCTCCGGGGTGCCTTACAGGACCAAGGAGCCCAGAGGCTTGTCCTAGGCCAGGCTTTGAGGGATTCGGAGGAGAGTTGATCCAAAACTTGGTAACTTCCTCTAGTAACCACCTCCTTTTTCTTGGTGAGAACGACCCTTTGTCACTCATCACCTGTGAGCACTGAACAAAAGACAGTGGCCTAGAGGCTCCAGGACCACAGGAGAGGCTCCCTCACGTACAGTTGCTTCAAGGAGCTCACCCAGATTTCCCTGCCATGAACACACAGTACGGTTCTTTCCCACTTGAGGTGCCAGAATGGGGCCCGTACCCCTGAAAGCCTGCAGGGGAAGGGCGAGCATGGTGGCCCAGCTGGCACCAAGTAACACTTCTGTTTCCCAGGCTCCCGAGGGTAAAGAACATTTCAAAAATCAGGGTTTCTCAGGGACCCCACCGGGAGCCTGTCCTTACGTGAGCAGTTCTGTCAACTGTCCCATCCCTGCTCCTGGACCCCGGGTCCCCAGCAGGCCTTATTACCTCCGGACTGACGTCCTTCTTTCTTGCTCGTAGGCCGGGGGCTCTGGTGAAGGCACTTTGATGGAGCCTCAGCCCCTGACTTGCTCCCCGGGCGTCTCCCACTTCCGTCACTGCTCACACCTTCACGGCTGGTATATATGGTCTTTGAAAACCACAGCATGGGTTTTTGTAGCAGGCAGGGGTCGGCCTACTTCTCTCTCCTCCACCCCCACTGTGCCTTTTTTTTCTCTACCACCCCATCCTCTGCTCCTTTCTCCTTTTCCTCTTCCTTTCTTTGTGTGTTAGGGACAGACTCTAACTGTCTGCTGAGAGGGCTGAGAAAAAGTGCTCTTGGAAATTGCTTTCTTCACATTCGGGGACAAAGGTTTTTCACTCGGTGATTCAGAATAAAGACAAGACGGGTAATAGAATGACTAGGAGATGTAAGGACAGCCACGTGCTGTCACGTATAAAGAAGAGTAGCAAGTCTTCCTGAGAGACTTAAAGACAGAACAGAGTAGGGGCACCTGGATGGCTCAGTCGGTTGAGCGTCTGACTCTCGATTTTGGTTCAGGTCATGGTCCCAGGGTTGTGGGGTCGGACCCTGCGTCGGGCTCCGCACTGAGCATGGAGCCTGCTTGGGATTCTGTCTCTCCCCTTTGCCTCTGCCCCCTCCCCCTCTCACACACTCTCTCAATCTCTCCCTCTAAAAAAAAAAAAAAAGGACTGGACAGAGTAGAGAGCAGCTCCAGGCTGAAGGGGGAGAAGGAGGGTGGGGCTATGAGGGAGGCTGGGGCGGGCACCGGAGATAGGGAGCGGGGCAGCCCAAACAGTCCTGTACGTACCGGTGAGCAGGTGGGTGGCTGACCTATGACCCCTCTAGCCATTTCCATTCTGCTCTGTTCTGTTCCTTCTTGGTCACTGGTGGCTGGGGGGATTGCTGGGATTACTCCTAAACTCTAGTGTTGTGCACTTTGGTGGGAAGAGCACCGATCTGAGTGAGAGTGAGAGCTTTGGGTCCTAACTTCTGCAAGGCTGGGCCAGGCTCCGTGCCAGGGGGCACCCAGAGCAGCAGAAAGCCCCGTGGTTCTGCAACAAACACCCAGCATGATTGCTAACCAATGGCAGGCTCCCCAGGAGCCCAAGAGGTGTCATCAGAAGTGGGGTTGGGGAAATTTTTCATGACTGATCTAGAGTCACTCTCACCCATGTGCGGCCAGGGAGTTCCTGGTCTGGGGCCCTCTGTGGTCCCCAGTAGAGTGCTCTGGGGTCTGAGGTCCTTTAAGGAGGCCCCACCAAAGTCATCATGTTGTCAGGTGGACAGCCATCAGTTCTGTCTCCTGATTCTGCTACACTGCTCAGCTTTCACAACACAATGTGCTGGTTCCTGGGGGATGGAAACCAGCGTCGGGCGTTGGGGTGGGGGGGAGGCCTTTGCTCCCATCTACGGTCTCTCACTGCCACCCCGGGGCACAGGGTGGTCCACCGCAGCCCAGAGGATGCCTGGCTCCACGGACGTGAACTGCTGAATGGGGCCAGGGGTTTGCTAACCCAGTCCCCACAGCAGTGGTCGCATTCGTGACTTCTCTGTTCCTTCAAATGGAGATTTGTCCATGCTTGTCTCTGTGGATACTCAGAAGGCTGGCCATGACAGCCTTCAGCCTGTCTCATCGGCCGGGAGGCTGTGCAACAGTGAGGAGGATGTTGAGGGTAAGAGGAGCTGAAGGTGAGAAAGCCGTGGATATGCGAGCTTGGGGCCCCACGGAGCACCGGCGGACACTCGTGTGTTCGCACTTAGTTGCAAACCCCGCCACTAAGTTGCACTTAGTTGCAAACCCCTCCACGTTCTGCAAAGAACTCAGGCATGAAACTGAACGGCAGAGGACTGCTCTCGCACCAGTCGGGGAGCGTCTGTCCATCGTGCAGACACTTGCGTACGTGATTTCCTTCAAGGGCTGCTTCTGCTCCCTCCTCACTGAAGCTGTTGTGTCCTGGGCACCGTGGGGTTGGCATGACCGAGCCCCGGCCGGCCTGTTCTCCAGCAGAGCGTGCTTTGTTGGGTCTACGTGGTGTGGGACGAGGCAGAATGTGCCCGGTGCTGTAAGCGCCCCAGAAGTGGGAGAAAACCCAGGAAGAAGAGACAGAAGGGAAGAAGAAATGGAAACGGCCCCCGTGCCAGACAGGCGCATTAGTGGACAAAGTGACATTTGAATTGAACTTTTAAAGAAGGTAGGATTTCAAAAGGCAGGGGAAGCATTTTTCAGATGTGAGAATGATAGGAACATACAAGGTGTAGGGGGCACAGCGGGCTTGTTGGGAAACCAAGGAGGCGACAGAAATGGCTGGAGGGTAGGCTGCCTGCTGCCGGTGGCTTCAGGGACAGCCCCTGGCCCACAGCCTCCCAAGCATTTATCCTGTCAGCCTTTGGATAGCTAAGGTTCCTGAGGCCAATTACACAATGTAGCAACTGATACAATGTTTTCCAGGTATTACTAGTTAAGTGCTCAACATGAAAAGAAGATCCGGTTGGGTGTTAAATCATATCCCACTTCTGCAGCATTGTGAGGCCTGGCCTGGTCCCTGGCAGGGTGCAGAAACTTCGATGCCAGGGGTTCTCAAACTTGAGTGTGTATTCAAGTCACCGGGTGATTGTTAAAATACAGATGGCCGGTCCCTGCCACGGAGTTTCTGATTCAGTGGGTTTGCAGTGGGCTTCAAGAGTATGTGCCCCTAACAAGTCCCTGCCGCTGCTGAATCGCTCCTTGCAGACTCTTCTGTGCAATACCTCTTGCATCGTCTGCTTTCGTCTCCCTCGTGCTGTGTAGCTCACTGCCACCCAGAGCACCCACTCGGTACTCTTTGTTGCACACGTCCAGTTTAAAAATTCATTCTCGGGGCGCCTGGGTGGCTCAGTCGGTTGAGTGTCCGATTTCGGCTCAGGTCATGATCTCGCGATTCGTGAGTTCGAGCCCCGCGTGGGGCTCTGTGCTGACAGCTCAGAGCCTGGAGCCTGCTTTGGATTCTGTGTCTCCCTCTCTGTCTGCCCCTCCCCCACTCACACATACTCTCTTTCTCTGTCAAAAATAAAATAAAAAATAAAAATAAAAATAAAAATTCGCACTCATCGTGCCTTCAGATCTGCCTCCCCTTAACTTTCAACCATCGCTCCCAATTCTGTGGGGAGGCCTCTTCATGGAACATGTGTCCGGATGGTGGTTAAGTCACAGGCACAAGAGTCACACTTTGAGGTCCATCTCCTGACTCCACTGTTTTTTATGTGACCTCGGGAAAGTCACTCAACTTTTCTTTCTTTTTTTTCAATGTTTATTTGTTTAGAGAAAGAGAGAGACAGAGAGAGGCAAGGAGGGCACAGAGAGAGAGGGAGAGAGAATCCAAGCAGACTCCATGCTGTCAGGGCAGAGCCTGAGGCGGGGCTCCAACTCACAACCCATGAGATCATGACCTGAGCCAAAATCAAGAGTCAGATGCTTAACCGACTGAGCCACCCAGGCGCCCCACTCAACTTTTCTTAATTTCCTCCTCCACAGAATGGGCCTGATAATGGCACTTTTGTCATAGGACTGATGTGCAGTTTCAATGAGAAAATGCACGTCAAATAGCGTGGTACTGGGCACGCCTGTTTTGTGACTGCTGGGACTGCCAGCATCCCAGGCGACCGTGAGGAAGTATGTCAGAGGCTGCAGATCTGCTGCCCTGTGTCTGGGCCTCGGCCCCTCTTGGCTCCAGGGGCTTGGTGGGCGACCCAGTGTCTCCCCTGGGGAAGGGTGAATTGACCCCTCAGGTACAGCCAACAGTTGTCTGGAAGGAAACCAAACCTCAGAGCAGGAGGGCGCCCAAAGCAAAGCTGTGTAGGCATTTTGGCCCCCACCTCCAGCCGCTGTCCCCACCGGCCTGTTGCCCAGAGTCCCTGGCAATCTATGAGCAGGACGTCAGGACCGTTTCATATGGAGACGAGGTGGCAGCCTCGGGGGTTTGGTATCAAGGTGACAGAACAAGCCTTGGGAAGAATGCGTCTCTCAGTTGCAGTTTTAATTTCCAGTCTGTAGTGAGTGGTTCTCCAGCAATATCGACCTCAGGTTCTGTCTTTTTAAAGAGGAGGCAGAGAAAATCCACTCCGGTCACTGTGGCGTGCTGGCCAGTCTGCCTTGTCTCTCCCTGGTCACAGGGACACCAGGGGCCTTTGCAGCCAGGCCTTGTGCTGACAGGTGCCCCGGGCCTGCAGGACCGCTGGCTCACCTGCCCCACCACAGATCTGCACGGTGTGGGGGGTGGGGGTGGGGGGTCCTGACCTTCTCCAGGACATTACTGGCCTCATGCTGGAAATGGCTACAGTCACAGGTTTGTCTGTTCTCTGGGCTGGTGTGCCCTCTCTCACTGCCACTGTGGAGCCACACCGTGCCGTGTGAACAAATAGGAAAAAGGCTCCTCCTGGCATCTCAGGGCCACACTGCCCCCTGGACCCCAAAGTCACGTAGCACGTGGGCCTGGAGCTGCAGATTCCCCCATCGTCCTCAGTGTCTCGCCTCCTGGGAGCACCTGTGTGAATCCAGTAAAGGTCGTGTGAATCCAGTGACTCCAGCCTCCCTGAGGCTCCTGCCAAGCTCTGTCTTCCACCAGAGGAGTTGAGGAAACCAGCCTCTGAAGGCAGATCTGAAGTTGGGGTAAAAATTTGGGGCTCTCAGGGATGGATCTCAGATACTGTGTGACATCTGTGCTTTCTCGGCCTCCCCACAGACACCAGGGACCCCAGGCCTTCCTGATGCCTAGTGCTTTGAATCAGGGACTACCATTTTGTCCTCCAGGGTGTTTCCAGTCTGATCTAGGGGAAAGGAAAAGATAGTGTTTAGCAGAGGATTCTTCGCAGGCACTCGTCTGGCTGGCTGGGCACAGAGGCTGCTCTCCACCTTCAGGCAGATCCTTGTCTTTGTCCTTGTCCTGACTTGGGCTTCTGAGAAGAAAGCGTACATTCTTCAGTGGATAATGAAGGCAAGCATTGCTTTTATCTTTTTTTTCCTGGCGCGTTAGAATTCTAAACAATGGGAAACAGGAGGAGGCACACAGATGAGTTTGCCCTCCAAGCTGGGATGTCAGGAGACACTAGAACCGTCCCAGAGGAGGCCATACTTTGAGGCAGGGGTGTCTTTTAAGTCGTGCCACAGACTTGAGCCCACTAGGCTGTTACTGGTCCTGATTCTCTCTCACTGCCCTCCCCCCCCCACATAGGCTGCTCCCCAGTGTCTCTGTGAGGGGTACGGTCAGGCCGGTCAGGCCGAGGCTGTGGCCTTGAGAAGCCCGGCACTTTCCTTGCTGTTCTGCTCCAAAGCGTGTCCCTCGGGGCCCTGAGAACCTACTAAAAAGACAAGGTAAGACGGGTAGGCAGATCGAAGATGGGGTCCAGACTTCCCAAGGACCACTGATCTTCTGTTTCTGTGTTTCTCAGAAAGAGGCAAGTGAAGACCCCAATCCATACTCTGAGACTGCCGGGACTTCTGTTCAGGCAGGAGCCCAGGGCATGGCCCTGTTCTTGCTCTGCATGTCCGTTTTCCTTTTAGGGGAAATGTATTGTGTATTCTGCCCCCTCAGCTGGGAAAGGGAAGAGGGAGAAAATGACTGCTAAAGTATCATTTGCAAAGGTTAATAATTCGCAGCTCTCCAGGGGTACTCGGGCCTCCCCTGACCTGCCCCCCAGTTGCTGAGAAAAAACACAAAAGTTCAGATCAGCAATCACGTGGGGCCCAATGTGTGAGACATGGCAGAGCCGAGTGGCCTTGTACTGCTGTAAAACATTTATCTCAGTTCTGCATCTGGACCCTGGCCTAATAAATTCCTCCAAAGGTATGCGGACTGCCTCTTCGGGTGCAGGATGAGGCCAGGGTCACCTGGGTAGTCAAAGGAGGGGACTGTCATAAACATGGACTCAGGACAGGGACAGAAACCCACTGGAGCTTAAAATTCCAGGCTCCAAGTTAATGAGCTACTAAAAAGACAAGGTAAGACAGGGGTAGGCAGATCTGAAGTTGGAGTGAAAATTGGGGCTATCGGGGATGGACCTCAAGTGTGAGGGAGGGAGGCTGGAAACTTGCACTGAGCCAGGCAGATGGGTGTAGTAGAAAAGGGCCTTGGCCTTGGAGACAAAAGCGTTGGGTTGTAGCCATGGCTCTTCTATGAACCTGGGGTGGCCTTGGCTGGGTCACTTCCCTTCTCTGGGTCTTTGTTTCCTAGTCAAAATATTGAGGCCGTACAACTCAACAACACAAAAGCAAATGAGCGGATTAAAAAATGGGTAAAAGACTTGAACAGATGTTTCTCCAAAGGAGATACGCAAAAGGTCAATAAACACGTGAAAAGATGCTCAACAGCGTTCATCTTTAGAGAAACGCAAATCAAATGAGATGTCCCCTTGTGCCCATTGGGATGACCATTATCAAAAAACCCCGAGAAATAGCAAGTGACAGTGAGGATGTGGGGAAATTGGAAGCCTGCATGCTGTTGGTGGGAATGTAAAATGGCACAGCTGCGGCCGAAAACGGTATGGTGGTTCCTGAAGAAAATTAAACATAAAACCACCATATGATCCAGCAATACCACTTCTGGGTACATGCATCCCAAAGAATTGAAAGTGGGGATTCGAACGGATACTCGGACACCCATGCTCATAACAGCATTACTCACAAGAGTCAAAAGGTGGGAGTAACAAATTCATCACCAGATGAGTGGATAAATAAAATGTGTGTGCATGCAGTGCAGTGTCACTCAGCCTTAAAAAGGAAGGGGGTTCCAACACGTGCTGTACAATGTGGATGAACTTGAGGACATTCGCTGAGTGAAATAAGCCAGTCACAATAAAACATACCGTATGGTTTCACTTATCTGAGGTACCTAGAGTAATCACACTCATAAAGACAGAGAATAATGGTGGTTGTCATGGGCGGGGGGCAGGTGAAAATGTCATGGGCGGGGGGCAGTTGTGGTTTAATGGGTGTGGAGTTTCCCCACGTTGGGCTCCGTGCTGACAGGTCAGAGCCTGGAGCCTGCTTTGGATTCTGTGTCTCCCTCTCTCTCTCTGTCCCTCCCTCACTCATGCACTCACTCTGTCTCTCAAAAATAAATACATTAAAAAAAAAAAAAAGATTCTGACCAGGATGTAGAGGTGATGCCAAGGTATTGATCCCTTCCAATTTTTTACAGAGCAGGCAGGACCAAGGGCAGCTGACACCCTCAGGGTAGGTCACTTGCAGCCTTGAAGAGCTTTCTCTGTTTACCCCAGTGTGCCTTACACATAACTTTTAAAATTTCTTATTTCTTAACCTTAGTGATCATGAAACATATGTATAGGAAAAATGCATAAAAGCAAAATGCAGAGCTCAATCTTTAATCATACACACCTGTGTAACCACCACTCAGTTCAAGAGCTGGAATCTTGTCAGCATCCCGGAAGTCAGGAGATTGTGTTACCACCTAAGAGGCATCACCCTAAGTCCTGCCTGATATTTGGGCCTTACGTACATAAGTGGAACCCCAGGATGAAAACAAATGGACTATAGCTACACTGAGCACCATGGATAGATCTCACAAATATAGTGAAAGCAATAAATCAGAACCAAGAAGAATACACCAGAACAATTTATTGAAGACCAACCTTTCCCTCTGTTCTTTGTTATAAATCAACTGTTTTTATTTGTATTGGTCTGTGTGGAGGGTTTCTAATCAATTCCGTTGGCCCATTTATCTATCTTGTGCCCATGGCAGATTGTAGTAATTACTGTCACTCTCCTGTCTTGTTACCCTTCCTTATTTTTATTTTTTGGAACTAGCTTGTCAACTTCCACCAAAAAATCCAACCAAACAAATAAACAAACATGCCCTGTGGGAAGTTTGATTGGAAATACATTCATGTGTAGATCGGGGCGCCTGGGTGGCTCAGTTGGTTAAGCGTCTGACTCTTGGTTTCAGCTCAGGTCATGATCTCACGGTTTGTAGGATCGAGCCCCATGTCCGGCTCTGTACTGACAGTGTGGGCCTACTTGAGATTCTTTCTCTCCCCTTCCCTCTCTGCTCCTCCCCTGCTTGTGTGTGTGCTCATGTGTGCATGCACTCTCTCTCTTTCTCTGTCTCTCTCTCTCAAAATAAATAAACTAAAAGAAAAAAAATCTGTAGATCAGTTTGGGGGGAATGAACATCTTTACAGAGTTGAAGTTTCAATCCATGAGTATGGTATGATCTTCATTCACTTCAGTTTTCTTTAGTTGCTCCCAATAATGTTTTATAGTTTCCTCATGGTGTGGCAAAGTATCAATCCCTTTAAACTTTGAGGAGTCTGGGAAGGCTTGGGGCAGCTGGCCCATTGTGAGTCACTCCAGCTTTGAAGGGCTTCATCCCCTAGTGAACTAGACAACTATTATCAATTTCTCTGTGTGATACGATGGGAAAAAGTATTGGGAAGCCCTGGAGGTCTTTGTACTTTTCTGTTTCTGACCGGTTGCACAGAATGCTGTGTTGTGGGTGGGCAAGAATGCTATCCATAATGCCCCCAAACATCATGAACTCCTGAGTTGCCCATGGTGTACTCCCAGCCCGTTTATTTGCATAAGCTCGTTTGTACAATGTGTGCCCATAAATCAAGAGGGCATAACTTACAAAAACAATAGTAATAATGTTAGTATACACTGAGTATTTACCAGGTTCTGGGTGATCTACAAATGTCTTCTTACCTAAGTCTCCAAAATATCTTATGAGGTTGTTAATATCTCGTGCTCTTTCTCTCTCCCTCAAAAATAAATAAACATTAAAAAATACATGTATCAAATTCTTTTTCAATAGATAGCTAAACTTGGAGGGAAGGAAGGAAGGAGGTCTCTAAGGTCCAGAAGTGAAGAGGAAGCTGAAACAGCAGTAAGTAAGTGGTTTGTCCTCACAGAGTCACTTTGGGATAGGAGAGAGGACCTAGGGACTGAGACCCTCAAAAGGTTACATTCTCAACGAAAGGGTGGGATACAAGCCAGTCATGCTGGCAGAATGAGATTCCATTTTTTGAAAGCTTGCTGTAATTTAGACTTCTATCCCAGGTACTTGGGATGCTGTGACAAATACAGATCCCTGACCCCGGGATTTATATTGTGGTGGATGAGAGAAAATAATTTAAAAACATAAGATATAAGTATGATGAAGAGGGACCTATTTAGAGTAAAAACAGAACAGGGAAAACCCGATCAGGGAGAGCAAGGAAACCATCTATCTTGGCCTGCACTCTGGGAAGAAGAAAGAATTTCCTCCTGTGAATTCCCAATCATAGATTTACCTTCAGAAGGGGCTGGGGTTGTAGCTGGGGTGAATGCTTTGCATGGTCTAGAAACACCAACATTGGCCCCAGGTTGTTAGCGGCTTTCTTCCTCATCCTAGCGGTATGGAGGGGTGCTGCCTCACAAAAACAAAAACAGACCCTCCACCTGGGCTGCTATCTTTCTATCTGATAAAGGCCAAACTTGAGCTCGCAAAAAAAAAAAAAAAAAAAAAATACAGAACTATTCATGGGTTCCATGCTCCATATTCCAAAGCCCACACTCACACCTCTTACCTTCATGCCCTTCTACCCACACACCAGGCTTATCCTGCACACCCTCATGACACTGTTGTCTTCGATCCATGGTGTTTAGGGTCACAGAAACTCCGAGCTGGAAGAGACCCAAGCTGGAAGACCCACGTCTACTAGCGGTCTACTTCTTCCCCCTACACCTGCTCCGAGCTCCCCAGCGGTGCGGGATAGCTCTCTGTAACAAGATACAGAACCATCAGCCTCCACTGGCATACCATACCCCTAGACAAGGAAAGCTCAGTCCCTCCCCGGACTGTCCCTTATCGAACAGGCGCAGTGACACTCACAGACAGGCTCCTTAGTCCTTCTGAACCGAGTCATCTTGGGCAGGATAATTGACCAGGTGAATCTAGGCTTTTCTTATCTGTTAAATGGAGACAGTGTCTCAAAGGGTTGGGCTGAGGGTTAAACAGAATCATAGATATAAAGGCTTAACAGTCACATAATAGATGTTATTTTCTCTTCTCATTAACGTCTAGATCTAAGTAATCAGTAAAAAGACTGCTTTGCGTTAATCACATCATATCCATTTACAGGCATGAGAGCTTTTAAAATTCAAGTTTTAGTGAGAGCAAACCTCATTCCGTTCAACCAACATTCCTCCGGGAAAGGGTTTTTTTGCTTAAAAAAATAATTGCTTGTTTCTATTTGATTTTGAGCCAAAACTTTCTCTGCATTTCTCTGCATTTTCTGTTTCCAGTCTCAAGGCTTGTGGCGATTTCTCCATAGTGCTGGAGTAAAGGGCAAGTCTGAGAAGTCTCCTGGTTAATATACACGCCACCGGGAGGGCTGTCTTTATTTTATTTTTGTCCAACTTTTTTTATTTTAGAAGTTTCAAGAATACACATTACTGACTTAGGCTCCTTAGCAGTGGAGGTATTATTTCCATGCGGTGTTAATTCACCTATTTTACGTGGATAGGTTGATGAAATTTGGTAATTAAAAAAAATTTAAAAAAATTTTTTTAATGTTTTATTTATTTTTGAGACAGAGACAGACAGAGCATGAGCAGCGGAGGGGCAGAGAGAGAGGGAGACACAGAATCCGAAGCAGGCTCCAGGCTCTGAGCTCTCAGCACAGATCCTGACGCGGGGCTCGAACTCACGAACTATGAGATCATGACCTGAGCTGAGTCTGACGCCACTCGACTGAGCCACCCAGGCGCCCCTAAAAAAAATTTTTTTTAACATTTGTTTATTTCTGGGAGACAGAGAGAGACAGAGTGCAAGTGAGGGAGGGGCAGAGCGAGAGGGAGACAACAGAATCCGAAGCAGGCTCCAGGCTCTGAGCTGTCTGCATAGAGCCTGACTCGGGGCTCGAACTCACAAACCGCAAGATCATGGCATGAGCTGAAGTATGTTGCTTAGCCGGCTGAGCCACCCAGGTGCCCCTGAAATTTGGTAATTTTAGACAATTACATAGCCACGCGCACACTCAAGATATAGAACAATTCCCTCACCTTAAAGCTTCCCTTTTAGGCCCTTGATTTTTTTTTTTAATTTTTTTTTTCCCAACGTTTATTTATTTTTGGGACAGAGAGAGACAGAGCATGAACGGGGGAGGGGCAGAGAGAGAGGGAGACACAGAATCGGAAACAGGCTCCAGGCTCCGAGCCATCAGCCCAGAGCCTGACGCGGGGCTCGAACTCCCAGACCGCGAGATCGTGACCTGGCTTTAGTCGGACGCTTAACCGACTGCGCCACCCAGGCGCCCCTTAGGCCCTTGATTTTAAGAGAGACATTGACAGATTGGCTGGGGTTCAGGGTGAGAAGCCATGAAGTCATGGCCAAGGAATAAGGGGTATTCACAGAATCCCAGAGAAAAGAAGGCCTATGGAGGATGTAAGGAGCCTTTTAATACTCTAAGGGCTGCTATGTAGAATAAAGAGTAGACTTAGGGTAGCTCCGGAGGGAACCATTTGGATTTATGAGCAGAAGTGAGAGACATTTTGATTCAATAAAAAAAAGAAAATCTCTGAAAACAATATAATAACCACTATTTATGGATGATAAAGTGAGTCTCGGAGTTGGAGTGGATTACTCTAGATCAAACAGCTGGGAAATGGCAGAGTCAGCATTTGAACACAGGTGTTCCAGTCTTAAATTCAGATTTCCCCATTATGTCCTGCCTCTTGGGAAGACATCCACCCAGGAGGTCCAGGGCACATGGCAATACGGCTGAAAATGACCCGTTTTGAGTTAGCGGCTCAGATGTTTGTTGTTTTTGACCATTTACTCTGTGGCTTGGCCCCTGCCTTTGCAGGGGAAAGCCAAGGCCCAGCTGAGATCAGCAGCCCCTGCGGCTTGGGTGGAGGAGGGTTGAGGCCACCCGGTCCTCCCTGGGCTTGCCGTTTGCTTTGCCTTACTGCCTGGAGCGATTTCTTGCCCCGATTTCTAGTGTGGGCCAAGGATCCAGGTCAGTCAGCCGCCTGGCGTCGGGGCCTGCCTGTGTGGGTGCTGCTGCTAAGGGATCATCTGCTCAGGGAGGCTGGGGGGCGAGGGGCTGACGCAGGGCCCCTCCCCACCGCCCAGGCGGCCACAGCTACACTGAGGACTTGTGGTAACACCTCCCACCTTCCCCGGCTGGGCTTGCCTGAGAGACTCTCCGTGGGTGCGAGAGGAAGGCAACTGTCTGTAGTTTGGAGAATAGAAACAGAGCAGCCTCAGGTGAAAAAACTAAGGGCTGAGGAGAGGGCATCTGAGAAGAGGAAGGGAATCTGGGAAGTTGGAGCAGGGTTTGGCCTGCAGGCCTTCTACTCGGCGAGGGTTGCATGGGTTACCCCTCCCCAGGAAGGTCTCAGCATGAGGATGCCCAGGGGGTGGCCCTCAGCCCTGAGCCTGTGCTGGGGCACAGTGGACATTCTTAACACACTGCATATGGAGGTGTTGGTTGGGGTGACCATGACACCTGGCACGGAGAGGACCGAGGAAGGCAGAGGCGCCTCCTCCCCAGCTGCCCTTTCCCTCCTCCCCCTCCTCTTCTCTGGGAGGGGCGGACAAACAGTCGCATCCCCGCAGGGTTAGGCGGGCCCAGTGCTGACTGGCGTTAACACCAGCTCCGGGCCCACCAGCTGGCAGGAAGCAGGACAGAGGTCACTGGAACTCAGACCACAGGTCCCTGTTAAATACATCAGCTTTTAAATCAATCTTTGTTCAAAGTCCAGTGAGTTCCAAGACTAGAGCCGGCCAGCAGAGAGAGAATTCCCTGGTGAGCGGACCAGCTTTTCTTCTTCCCAGATCCAGGTAAGAGCTGACACTGGGTCCCCCTGCCTTAGGGCGCCGGCTGCCTGGGCCTGAGCCACCTTCTTTCTCTTCTTTTCTCCTTTTCCAAGCAGTGGCTGGCTGCCAGGGCACAAGGGAGGCTCATGGGGAAGGAGCTAGGGCCCTTTTGTGGGGTGGTGGGGTATTGCCCACACTGTGAGATCCTCTCTGCCTGTGACTCCCGACCCTCGCAGGTCAGGGTCTGCTTCACAAAGGGATTGGCAAACTGATCCTCAGAAAAAGCTTTCCCAGGGTTTCCTGGGGGGGGTGTTGGTGTGCACCCATAAGGGAGTGTGACAACGGAGCTCCCAGGAAGAAATGAGGAAAAACCAGGGGGTTTCTACGCTGGCTGAGTTTTAAATTGACTTCTCCAGGCTCCACCCTTTGGAGTTTATAATTCTAGGGTCTTGTGTGGGGCTGAAAATCTTTGTTTCTTTAACATGCTTCCAGATGATTTAGGTGTGTAGCCACGTTTGGGAACCACAGGCCGCTTCCTCAGCGGAAGAGTCAAGGGACTTCAGTGTGACTTCACCTGAGGGCTCACTGGCCGAGGTCGGGTCTGGGCTGGTTCCTCCCTCCTCAGCTGTCCCCGAAGGGTTGCACCGACGTGTTCTCAGGCCTGGATCCAGAAGCCACGGGGGCTGGGTGTCTAGTCACCTGTAGTCACATGTTCTTTTCCTGCAGCAAATAACTCAGGGACTTTGAGTTTGTGTGTTATGACTAAGTAAATGGTTCTTATCTTTGACTCTTTTGTATGTTCTTTGCACCATAAACTATGAAGTAGCTGGTAATGATGTCTTGTGTTCCTAGACCGCTGGCTAGGCAGCTCCTTCTCCTCCAGGGAAAAGGACTTGGGACTAGAATTCAAAGAGCCTGCCCTGGGATTTGGTTGTTAGTGACAGACCGTTGGAAGAGTCAGCCAACTGGAGCTTCAATTTCATCATCTATCAGTGAGGGCCTCTCCTTTTTCCCCAGGGCTGTATTGAACATAAAATTATAAACAGGATGTGTTTGAGGAGATTCAAAGCACAAAGGTAAGGTGTGTGCATTTCCAGTGTGTGTGTCCCAAGGCTCTGTGGGAAGAAACAGGCTCGTAGTCCGTTGGGACTCCTTGTCCTGCTGTTTCATCGCAAAGAGCCTCTTTACTCACTTGTAAGTCAGGAGTCGAGAGTGGATCGCTGCTAATGACTAGCTCACCAAGTGTAAGGTGGGGCTCTAAGTATTCGGAGCTTCCCGGCTGCTTGGAAGGCTGGCTCTGTCCCATCATCTGGGTCTGAATCCAAATGTTACCTTTCTAGGAAGTGCTAAGCCCACCCGCCTCCCCCCACCCCCACCGCTGTCCCACCACTGACTCTCCTCACACATAGCCTTTGTCACCAGAAATCCTCTCGTTTACCTTCTACTTGTCACCCGTGCCAGATGTCAGGCTTCAGGAGAGCAGGGATCTTGTCCTTTGTGTCACCTGCAGTAATCCCAGCTCTTAGGGCGGCTCCTGGCAGAGAGTAGACGCTTAGATATTTGGCTGAATGGAAGTTAGTGTGGCAGGGAAGGAGCTGCAAGAATAGAATCAGGATGGTTTTTTGTTGTTTATTTTTGAGAGAGAGAAAGAGAGCAAGCTGGGAGGGGCAGAGAGAGAGGCACACACAGAATCCGAAGCAGGCTCCAGGCTCTGAGCTGTCAGCACAGAGCCCGACGCGGGGCTTGAACCCATGAACTGCAAGATCATGACCTGAGCTGAAGTCGGAGGCATGACGGGCTTAACCAACTGAGCCACCGGGGCGTCCCAGAATCAGGATGTTTTTGATAAACTGCTCTTAAGGAGAGGACACTTAAGAACTCTGACACTGTCCGATCATCTGAGGTCCTGGGTCTGATCACGTGGGCATGGGCATCTCTGGATTGCATCTTGGTTAAATGATTTTCATATTTGTTGCATAGGAGTTTGAGGAGGGTAGCAAGTTCAACTGGACAAGTTTCCTCAAGATCTCGGCAACTCCTCTCCTTGGCATTTTGTGAAGGACCGTCCAGCTTTTCTTAATCTCGTTGCCTGGTTGTCCGGTGGCTGTGAGGGGTATGGGCATTGGCATTGGCAAACTGCGTGGCAGAGCAGACACATTCTTATCCTCTGAGGCTCTGTGTCCGCATCCATCAGATGGCACAACAGTACCTCATTCTAGTGTTAGGAGGATCAGAGAGGGGAAGGCACACAGGGCCTCGTACACTGTCAGTGCCGCTGTTTTGATGATCTTCGGACACCTTTGCCACAGGCAGGACCCCAGGGGAGGAAGGAGCTCAGACCGTGGCAAGGAGTGTTGATAAACAGCAAAGATAGCCTCGAGGCAGCAACGCAGGGTTTGCTCTGGGTCTGAGATGGCCTCTGGCATCCGAGGCTCTAAGCCTCGACTGCTCTCAGCACTGATGTGCTCGCTCACTCTTCTGTAATTGACAGGACGGAGCCTAAGATTCCTCACAGTCTCACCTGACCTGCTTCCTCCTTTCAACATATACCTGTTGTCTGGGCTTGCTGAGCCATTCACGTTCCTGAACACATCGCGCTCTTCACCTGCGGTGCTTTCCTCTGTCCAGCCTAACTGCGTGCGTCCCGTAACCCAGCATAGGCCTCATGGTGGGGAGGCTGGGGTGATGGCCTCAAGTGGCTGACTCAAGTGGCTTTGAATACAGGCTCTGTCGCTTTTCAGAATCTTTTTTTTTTCCCCCCTTGTAGAATGGAGCATTTGGATTGAATGCAAACTCATAACAGGTACCGAGGCTGGTGCTTGGTGCTTAGTAGGAACTCGATAAATATGTAAAACAGCAGCAAAGCATTTTCTTTTAAATGTTCTAGCACCCATGCCATTGTTGGGTAATTATGCTTGTGACTTTCCGCGCCTCACTAGTGGGCTCTGTGAGGGCAGAACAGTGTCTAACCTGGCTGGGGCCTTGGTATCTGTCCCATAGTAGGAACTGAATGTAACTTGTTGATTATATAAATGCTACTTGAAATTTGGTGATGGAGTGATGCCTTCAGATTGTAGTGGTCAAGAAGGGATTTGTGTTTAACTTAAAATTTGAAAAATTTAAATGGGTAGGTTTTGAATTCATTGACTTGGAAAGAATGTTTGCTTAGGAGCTACTATGAATAAGTAATCAGAGTGAGGAAGGTGCTTCAGGCAGAGCAGGTAGCACGAGCAAAGGGCAGGCTGGGTGTCGGTGACCACGAGGAGGCCAGTTTGCTGTCTGCTGAGGAGCTCTGGGGAATGAGACAGGGCTGGGTTATGCTGAGCCTGAGCAAGGGGTTTGGATTCTGTTTCTTCTGTTTGTTTTTAATGTTTATTTATTTATTTACTTTTGAAACAGAACGAGAGAGAGCTTGTGCATGCGAGTGGGGGAGGGACAGAGAGCGAGGGAAGGACCGAGAACTCCAAACTGTCAGCACAGAGCCCGACACGGGGCCCGAGCCCATGAACCGTGGGATCGTTTCCTGAGCCGAAATCAAGGGTTGGACATTTAACCGACTGAGCCACCCAGCTGCCCTGGATTCCGTCTCTTACACAATTCTTTTAGCGCCTGGCAAGATGAGGGCAAGATCTGAAGGCAGTGACCAGGAGAGCCCGGGGGCAGGAGGACTCTGGCACACACGAAAACAGGGAAGGGGTAGAAATGCAAGGTCAAGGGGCGCCTGGGTGGCTTAGTCGGTCAAGCGTCTGGCTTCGGCTCAGGTCACGATCTCACGGTTCGTGAGTTCAAGTCCCACGTCGGGCTCTGTGCTGACAGCTCAGAGCCTGGAGCCTGCTTCGGATTCTGTGTCTCCCTCTCTCTCTGTCCCTCCCCTGCTCACACTGTCTCTCTCTCTCTCTCTCAAAAATAAACAAATGCTAAAAAATTAAAAAAAAAAAAAAGAAATGCAAGGTCAAGGGGTCTTGTGATACAAGATGCCAACTTGGGGGTGATAACCCCTGTTCCAGCTGCCCCTCAGGGTGGTCTGGCTATTTTCAGGTTTTCTCTGTTTTGCAGCAGTTTCACCCACAGCCAAGGGGTACCCTCTCGGACGGCATCTTTGTTCCTACCCGGGATCGATTCCATCCCTCTCCCAGCTTGCAGAACTCTTAGGCAAGCAAGTCAAGTACGAAAGACCCTGACCTGCAGCCCAGAGTCCTGCTGTATAGGACAAAGTATCATTCGTGGTGCCTGGAGGTTGGGGGGTGGTATTCAGCAGCAGCAGGGCCAGATGGATTTTGAGACCAGCAGATTCATTCCTTATCATAAATGAGAAGTAAGGATCACTCACTGGGCCGGGGGTCACTCTTCTCTACGTAATGCTCAATGGAATGCCCTCCATTAATTTCCTGCATTTGGAATCTGTGGCTGGCTAGGCCCAGATGGTAGCTGTGATGGCGGGAAAGTAAAGTCAGCAAATACATATTTTAGAGCCCCGTTTATCCTTCTAGTTTTGAGACTGATTCTTTGAAATGAATACACGCGAGTGTTTGAATTTCCACAGGTCTTGCTTTTCCAAGGAGGGATCCAGGTGGCCTCATCTGTGGCGAAGACACAGGATCTGCCCCAGGTGACGTGTTTTTGAAGGAAGATTTATGTCTTTATGTCTGCTTTGCCGGAGACGTCTGTCGGTACCAGCTGAGACACAATAGGGTTCCTCCTATGCTGTTGGAAGAAATGGCAGTTGTGACGCCCTGGGGCTGGCTCTGAAGGAAGGCGGGCACGCGGGCACAGGGCAGGAGGGGGCACCAGGAGGCCCTTGGGCAGGGCCGGTGGCTGTAGGGAATTCTCGGCCCGTCTACAGTTGCTGACTTAACATCTCCGTCTCCACCAACTGTGCTTTTGCGACGGGAGTCTGGTGTTCTGTTCATCTCACAGATGCACTCCGGTGGTGTAGCAGCCCCGTGCTCCACGCGGGCCCAGTGTGCAGCCATTCTCAGCCTTGCCGGCGACGCTGTTTCCTCCTTGCTGAAGTTGCAAGGCTTTTCTAGACCAGCAAGGCGTTCAGTGCAAAGCGAGCGGCATTCGGGCTGAATGTTCTGCTGGGCCCCTGCCCTCTCTGCCCGGCCCGCCTTTGATGAAACAGACATAATTTACTCTTCGGTATCTCCTAGGTATACAATCAGATATCTATCCACAGTCACAATTCCTAGGGTTAAACATTATTCACCTGCTGTCTCGTGAAGGTGTTGTTGTTTAGTTTTTTCTTGGCTCCGGCGTTGGTTACGTAAGTGCCTTGTGGAGAGAGGCTGTGTTTTGTACTCGCTGCACCACTGATTCCCAACTAGGAGAGAGGGCGGCACTAGACCCACGGTGCTCGTGGCTGGTGGTTGCAGGGTACCCTGTTTGTGGAATAACCCAATTGTATCCTCTGCAGAAGACAGTCCCGGGGCCCCTTCTTTGCTCCTGAAGTCACTGCACCTGGCTGTCACCAGTGACAGCCCTCTTCTGTTTTTCTGCCTCCAAACAGAATGCAGCTCCCCCTACATCCTTTCTGTAATCTTCTGGAAAGTCAGTGATGCTACATGGCCAGTGGGCCTTAATCACTGGTTACTCCTTGGCTACGGATGATCCACACCAGGACCAGCTTTCTGTGTATTGGGTCGTGCCTCCCTCATTCCATCTTCTCTACCCTCGTCTGTTCCTTGGTCCCTGTGCTGGTTACCTCGTGTGCATGTCTGTTAGAGCTCATCTGCCTCAGGTGCCGGGACCCCCTGGCCCACTTAGCCTTGAAGTTTTATAAAGGCTCCCTGGCACTTTTTTTTTTTTTTTTAATGTTTTATTTATTTTTGAGACAGACAGAAAGCAAGCAGGGGAGGGGCAGAGCGAGAGGGAGACACAGAATCCAAAGCAGGCTCTAGGCTCTGAGCTGTCAGCACAGAGCCCGACAGGGGCTCAAACCCACGGACTGCAAGGTCATGACCTGAGCTGAAGCCGGACGCTTAACTGAGCCACCCAGGCACCCCATCCCTGGCACTTTATACTTCCTTGATAGGTGGTATTTGGTTCTATTTTTGTAATTCCCTGGCTATCAGACTTACATGAAACTTCTGGGTTCTGAGGAATCTGAATTCATTAAGTTCATTATTTGCACTTTATTCCGTGAGGAACAAAATCCTCAGCCCTGACTTCCTAACAGCTAAAGCTGACTTTGCAGAGATGGCATTCAGGCCACGGATGGAAAATCGCCAACCTACTAATCAAGGGGCCTGCCTACCCCCCAGCCCATCCCTCCTTGTCTGCTTCAAAAAGAAAATGGGGAACACTGTTCAAATATTCTCACAGAGGAGGGGGTCCCCAGGGCATCGGGGCTCCCACCAGAGGACAGGGAAGATGACACAGTGGCCTTCTGTGCTCCAGACACTGTGCTTAGATGCTCCACAGGTTCTGTCTTAAGCAGTCTTCACCGTGCCCATATGCATCTCTGATTTCAGGCACACTTCTGTCTTTCAAAATTAGGGAAGTCACCCATATTCTTGGTGCTAGTAAGTGCCAACACTGGGATTAAAAACTGGGTTATTTTTTAAAACTCTTTTTCTTACTGATATCCTTTACCCAGACTCGAGTGATGTGGGAAGATGGAAATAAAACTACAAATTCCCGGGGCACCTGGGTGTCTCAGTCAGTTGAGCGTTCGACCTCGGCTCAGGTCACGATCCTGTGGTCCTCGAGTTTGAGCCCTGTGTCGGGCTCTGTGCTGACAGCTCAGAGCCTGGAGCCTGCTTCCGATCCTGTGTCTCCTTCTGTCTCTGTCCCTCCCCCGCTCACGCTCTGTCTCTCTCTCTTTCCGAAGAATAAATAAACATTAAAAAAAAATTTAAAAAAATATAAATTTCCTTTCTATCACCTGCCTACCTAGACATTTCTTTTAGACTTTTCATGACTAGAAATTACTCTGTTTTAAAGATCTTTAAAAAAAAAAAAAGTTTACTTCTTTATTTTGAAAGAGAGAGAGAGCAGGGGAGGGGCAGAGGGGAGGGAGGGAGAGAATCCCAAGCAGGCCCCAAGTTCAGTGCAGAGCCCAACATGGGTTTTGATCTCATGACTGAGATCATGACCTGAGCTGAAGTTGAGAGTCAGACGCTTAACCAGTTGAGCCACCCAGGGGTCCCTGTTCTGAAGATCTTTTAAGATGACTTTTCCAAGTCGATCCCTTTTTTTTTTTGGAACTACTCGTTCAGTGCCTCCTTCCTTCTCCTCATTCACCCTGCTGAGTCAGTCCCTGGCCGCTCCTCTCTCTAGCCCTACACTGGTCTCCCGTTCCTGCTCAGTGCTCATCCTAAGTATAGAAATCCTCATCTTCTAGCCTTCTGTTTTTTACATAGGTCAAACCCCACCTTAGGGTAAAAGTTACCACTTTCTCCTATTTTTTTTTTTTTTTATTTTTTAAAATCCAAGTTAGTTAACATATAGTGTAATAAGGGCTTCAGGAGTAGAATTTAGTGTCTCCTTCTCTTGTTGATGGACCCAATGGTGAGAAGAAGCCATGAGAAACCATCCTGATTGGTCCGCTATAAATTAGTAAGATCGACCTAACTATCTGAGGGGAAAAATTTTAACTGAAGTTGTTTCTTAGAACATTGTATTTGTTGACTCATTGTAGTGAAACAATGCTGTGGCTACTGGAAATCCTTTTGGCCAGTGGTTAATAAACTGCCAGCCCAGGGCTCGATTCTGTTGCGTTTACATGGAGTTTCTTAAAAAACTGGAAATAGCTGTCATTTTTTTACAATGGGGACATTCTGCATACATCCAGATTTCCAGATTCTCTTGAGAAGTCGGCAGATCCAGCTTTCTGGGTTCCTATTTCCTCACTGCAGCTGTCTTTTCCTGCCAAATGCCAGCTAATTCACAGGCCTCTCCCGGCCAGCCTCTGCTATTTGTCAGTTTGAGCCTATGGACACTTGGTCTGTGTTCCCAAAGATCCTCATTTGTCTCAGCTACTTTGCAGGAGGGATTGAAGGTCAGGTGAGTGGCCTTATTTTCCTTTTTCTCTCATTTTGTTTTTAACTTCTGCCCCAGTGGAAATATTTCATCCCATGGAGGTTAAACCCATTTCCTGTCCTGTCTTGATGGCAACATGCTGCTCATTTTCTTCACGTTGAAAATAAAACCATCATCTCTGCTTTCCCCTATCCCGATGCTGCTATCCCGATGCTCTCCATCATCCCCCCTTTTTTTTTTTTTAATTTTCTTTAATGTTTATTTTTGAGAGAGAGACAGAGTGTGAGTGGAGGAGGGGCAGAGAGAGAGGGAGACACAGAATCCGAAACAGGCTCCAGACTCTGAGCTGTCAGCACAGAGCCCGGTGCAAGGCTTGAACTCATAAACCTCGAGATCGTGACCTGAGCTGGAGTCAGACGCTCAACCGACTGAGCCACCCAGGCGCCCCGTCTCCATCATCCCTTTCAAGATGAGTCTATATTCATCGCCTCTGTTATTTACTATTCTTTTGCTTCTCAGGCCCACTCCATCCTGGGCTTCCATGCAATTTTTTTTTTTTTAATGTTTATTTTGAGACAGAGAGAGTGTGTGAATGGGGGAGGGTCAGAGAGAGGGAGACACAGAATCTGAAGCAGGCTCCAGGCTCTGAGCTGTCAGCACAGAGCCTGATGCAGGGCTCGAACTCACGGAGTGTGAGATCTGACCTGAGCCAAAGTCAGATGCTTAACCGACGAGCCACCCAGGCACCCCTGGGCTTCCATGCTATTTACGTATTTATTTTATTTTATTTATATTAAGTTTATTTATTTATTTTGAGAGAGAGCATGCACGTGTGGGTGGGTGAGGGGCAGGGAGAGAGAGGGAGACAGAGAATTCCCAAGCAGGCTCCGTGCTGTCAGCACAGAGCCCAACGTGGGGTTTGAACTCCTGAACTGCGAGATCGTGACCTGAGCTGAAATCAAGAGTCAGGTGCTCAACCGACTGAGTCACCCGGGCACCCCTTGGACTTCCGTGTCCTAAGCTTAGTGACACTTTCCGTTCTCCTTCTCTCTGCCTCTTGCCACCATTTCCCACTGTTAATTACCCGATCTTGAGATTCTTCTATTAGTTTTGACTACACTGTGAAATCTTGGCCTTCTGATTGTTCTTTCTCTGCTTCCTCTTCTGGTTGCCCAGATATAGGATTACCCCAGGCTTTATCCTGCGTCCTCGTCCTTTCGTGTTCCCACTCACGGAGCTTCACCTTGCTCTGCCGTGCACACCCAGGCCACCGTCTTTGAGCCCACACTCCTATCTACCTGCAGGATGTGCTGTCCAGTCCTCTGATATAAACCCATCACAAACTGACTTTGCCATAGCATTTGTTACCATGACACCATCTTTTTAAAACCATTTTTAAAAATGTTTATTTTTGAGAGACAGAGGCAGAGCACGGATGAGGGAGGGGCAGAGAGAGAGGGAGACACAGAATCTGGAGCAGGTTCCAGGCTCTGAGCTGTCAGCACAGAGCCCGATGAGATCATGACCTGAGCTGAAGTCAGATGCTCAAACAACTGAGCCACCCAGGCGCCCCACCATGACACCATCTTTTAATGGTATCACTTTTCTGTCAGTCACCAAGGCATGAGCTTGGTTTTCTCTGACACCTTCCCTTTGCAACACTGAACTCAAGCAGAAGCCTTGTGAGTCTCCTCACTGCCATAGTAAGAATACCATAAACTGGGCGGTGGAGTGTGTGTGTGCTTAAACAATAGAAATTCATTTCTTCACAGTTCCAGAGGCTGAGACTCTAAGGTGAAGGCATCAGCAGGGTTGGTTTTTCTGAGGTCTCTCTACTTGGCTTGCAGATGGCCACCTTCTTAGTGTGGGCTCACCTGGCCTTTCTATGGGTTGCACTCCCTGTGTCTCTTCATCATCTCGTAAGGATTATTGGATTATTTCCCTACCCTGCGACCTTATTTAGCCTTAATGATCTCTTTGTAAAGTCCAGTCTCCAAATATCATCACCTTGAGGGTTAAGGCTTCAACAGAAGAATTTGGGGAGGGACACAGTTCAGTGCATAAGAGAGGGGAGTCTGGGGCTTGAAGCAGGAAAGGCATCACAGTTGGATAGTAGGAAAAACTGAGCTAAAGTAATAAATCTGGGAAACAAACGGCCTTCCTGGAGCAGCAGGTAGAAGGAGACGGTGATGGCAGAATTAGAGCGATCTTGCAGCTCAGAACTACGAGGAGCCAAAAGCACCCTGTGCGGGAGCCGGCTGTTCCTTGTGAGGGCAAACCACAACCCAGCTGCGTGTCAGAGAGGTCAGATCAGGGGGAGGAACAGGGGCCATGACACCCCCGGGGACTGCCGACCTGTTGCACCTGTCCTCTGGTCACAGTGGGTGTAAATGAGTATTGTGGACATGGGTGCTGTCGAAACGGCCCTGGCTGTGGCCACCTCTGCCTCCGGAAATCTGAGGGAACAGGACTGAAGGATTGATATAATCTGTCGCTTTACTGCTGTTGCCTCCACTCTGTTCTCACAGCTGCCGTGCCGGGTCAGGGCCTGACCGTCTGTGAGTAGGATTATCACAACAGCCTGTGACCTGGCCGCCCCACGGGGCTTCTTGGCTCCAGTGCATCCCGCCTGCCATTCTCGTGGAGCTCAGCTCTGAGCCTGCCCTTCCTCTGCCTGTAGTGGCGTCTGCTGACCACGAAACTCAGGCCGGATCCTCGGGCTGGAGTTCAAGGCCAAGATTTTACAGTGTAGTCAAAACTAATAGAAGAATCTCAAGATCGAGTAATTAACAGTGGGAAATGATGGCAAGAGGTGGAGAGAAGGAGAACGGAAAGTGTCACTAAGCTTAGGACACGGAAGTCCAAGGGCCCGGGTGGCTCAGTCAGTTGAGCATCTGACTCTTGATTTCAGAAAGGCAAATTGGCCATCCTTTTTGTCATGTTGGGCCTTTAACTCTTCTCTGACCACACCCAAGCACGTTCCCACTTCTACACCTGACGTCCACATCGTTCTCACTGTTTAGAATGTTCTCTTCCCACTTCCATACCTATTGAAGTCCTACCTATCTGTTGTCAAGATCTACATCAAGTCCTACCTAATCTGTGAAGTCTTCCTGAATTTGCCCCACGTTGTAGGTCTTATGGCGTTTAGATTGTGCTCATAGAGGTAGCTCTTTTTGTACTAAAACTTTTCCTTTGCCCCTATTCAACTATAAAAGTCCCTTGAGAATAGAGGTGGTGTTTAACTTTATCCCATCAACCATTTAAGAGTATTTTGCAGGGGCACCTGGGTGGCTCAGTCGGTTAAGCGTCCGACTTCAGCTCAGGTCATGATCTCGCGGTCTGTGAGTTCAAGCCCCGCATCGGGCTCTGTGCTGACAGCTCAGAGCCTGGAGCCTGTTTCAGATTCTGTCTCTCTCTCTCTCTCTGACCCTCCCCCATTCATGCTCTGTCTCTCTCTGTCTCAAAAATAAATAAATGTTAAAAAAATTAAAAAAAAAAAAAAAAAGAGTATTTTGCATTTTTAAAAATGTTTATTTATTTCTGGGGGGTGGTGGGAGAGAGAGAGCACATGCCTGCATGAGCAGGGGAAGGGCAGAGAGAGAGAGGAAGAGAGAGAATCGCAAGCAGGTTCCTCACCATCGGCATGAAGCCCGACATGTGGTTCAAACACATGAACTGTAAGATCATGACCTGAGCCAAAATCAAGAGCCATACGTTTAACCCACTGAGCCACCCAGGTGCCCCAAGAGTATTCTGCATTCAAGTCAGGGCGAACATGGGTGGCCTGGACAAATGAAACCAGGGTCATATGTCTTCTTCTTGATGTTCAGTAGAAAATGGAAGAACCTTTGATCACGATCCTAGGTGGCCTTCACCCACTCCAGTATGCTAACTGAGGAATTTAAGGAGGGGGAAAGTGCTTGGAAGGGAACAAGAAGCTGAAGTAGAGCTGTCACGCACTCCTCTTGCCCAGGGGCTCACGGGATGACTGGAAGAACCACAGGATGACTGGTAGGGCCTCAGACAGGAATGGAGCTTAAGACTCCACCCACAGGGTGCTGGGGGAGGAGGCATGGCTTCTGCTTTTAAGGTTGGTTAGATTTAGGAGGTGGACAGTGGCCCCACAGACTTAACGCATAGAGTGAAGATCACATGGAAGCCGTTCAAGGTTGCTTTCACCTGCTTGATCCCGTTTGCCTGGCACAGAACTGGAACTTGGGGAGGGAGGCATGAGGCACAGGCTTCAGGTCACCATGCACTCCTATACTGTCGGCCAAGGCATTGACTGGTCAGAGCTGGATCCCGAGGACTGCACGTGGTGGCCAGGGCCTCTCCTATCCCAGCTGCCCCCTTGGTTTCTCATGTTGAGTAAAGGTGAGCTTAAGGTGGCTGTTAATAGTTCACCCAACCTTGACATTCTTTTCTGATCCATGAGGGTGTTATCCCAAGACTGAGGAGAATAAGTGGGAGTTAGGAACAACAAAGGGTGGTTTTAAGCACTAGTTTCTTAAGTTAGTGGGGCGTTCTAAAAAGGCTCCTGTTCAGGTTTCAAGCCTGGAGCCTGAGTCAGTAGATCTGGGGTGAGGCGTAGGCATTGATTTCTAGAAATCTCTATAGGTGATTCTAGGGGCCAGCTAGGGTTGAGAATCCAATCTGTAAGGTGCTCGGGAGGTTCAGTGAGGTTGTGTACATGCCTGGCACACAGCGAGTTTTCAAATGGCAACGTGATTTATTATTGCATCACCTGAAGGTCTATAGATGTATACTCTTTCGGTGAAGTATATATGTTCACTCAGATGAAAGCGGATGGGGCCTTTGGGCATGAGTGGACAACTCCCAGGATTGAGGAGATGAACGAAGATCTTATAATTCTTGCTTTACTTCACTTTGCTAGGAGCTGTCCTTTCTTTTCCTTCCTCAGAAGAATTTGATCTCCTGACTTGTGTTTTATCTGATCTTTAGCAACTTCAGGATTCCTTTATGAAATAACCTGGAGGCTCACAGGAGTTACACAAATAACTCTGCTTTGGAGTAGGGCACGTTTCAGAGAACCCCATGTTCACTTTTGTATTGGGAAATGCTTTGTGTTCTTGTCAGGCTCCCACTGACCTTGAGACTCTCAAATATTTCTTAGGAGATCATGGAGTTTTCATGAGCTAAGTGGCTTTAAGATCCCTTCACTCCCACCCGTTTCCTGCACTGGGTAGGCTTATGAGCATTCATGTCTATCATAGTTTTCTTTTCTCTTCTCTTCTCTTCTCTTCTCTTCTCTTCTCTTCTCTTCTCTTCTCTTCTCTTCTCTTCTCTTCCCTTCCCTTCCCTTCCCTTCCCTTCCCTTCCCTTCCCTTCCCTTCCCTTCCCTTCTCTTCTCTTTTAATTTTTTAGAGCATGAGTAGGGGAGAGGGGCAGAGAGAGAGAAACAGAGAGAGAGCAAGCGAATCTTAAGCAGGTTCCATGCTTAGCACAGAACCTGATGTGGGGCTCGATCCCATGACCCTGGGATCATGACCTGAGGCAAAATCAAGAGTTGGACGCTTAGCAGACTGAGCCACCCAGATGCCCCTATGATAGTTTTAAATTAGAAATTTCCACATATAACAATTATCTTAGAACAGAATGTTTTATTTTTAATTTTTGTCTTTTTTGTAGCTGGCACACAATGTTATATTCTTTTCCGGTGAATATAGTGATTTGACAACTTTATACTTTATGCTATGTTCAAGTGTAGCTACCGTCTCTCACCATACAACACTATTACAGTACCATTGGCTGTATTCCCTATGCTATACCTTTTATCCCCATGACTAATTCATTCCATAACTGGAAGCCATGATTTCCCACTCCCCTTCCTCCCTTTTGCCCATTCACCAGCCCCTCCCATCTGGCAACTCTCAGTTAGTTCTCTGTATTTATGGGCCTGCTTCTGCCTTGTTCACTTTTTTAGATTCTATATATAACTGAAATCATATTGTATTTGTCTTTCTCTGGCTTATTCACTTAGCATTATACCCTCTGTGTCCATTCATGTTGCTACTAATGGCAAGATCTGATTCTTTTTAGTATATGTGCTGCCAAAGCGAGCACAAGATCTCATTCCTTTTTATGGCTGACTAATATTCCATTATATAATGTAATTAATATATTACATATTAATATATTAACAATAAATATATATTTGTACATTATATATTAATATATCATAATATATCATCATTAATTTATTAATATTATATATTAATATAATGTAATTAAATTATATATAATATATATATTTCCATCTTCTTTATCCATTTGTCTATTGGTAGGCACTTGGGCTGCTTCCATATCTTGGCTATTGTAAATAATTCTGCCATACACAGGGGTGCACGTATCTCTTTGAATGAGTGTTTTTGTTTTCCTTGGGTAAATACCCAATAGTGAGATTACTGGACCGTATGGTAGTTCTCTTTGTAATTTTTTGAGGAACCTCCATACTGTTTCCCACAGTGGCTGTACTAATTTACATTCCCACCGGTAGTGCACAAGGGTTCCTTTTTCTCCATATCCTTGCCAGCACTTTTTATTTCTTTTTGTTACTGGCCGTTCTGGCAGGTGTAATGTGACACCTCTGTGGCTCTGACTTGTGTTTTCCTGATGATGAGTGATGCTGAGCATGTTTTCACGTGTCCTGTTGGCCATCTGAATGTCTTCTTTGGAAAAATGTTTATTCAGGTCCTCTGCCTATTTAAAAAGCAATCAGATTATTATTATTATTATTATTATTATTTTGTTTTGTTTTTGTTTTTGTTTTTGTTTGTTTTTTGTTTTGGTAGAACAGGGAAATTTCTGATGTGCAGAGTGACAGGTAAAGCACACTTCACTACAAGTCCCGTCACCTTCAGGATCAACTGAGTGGAGTCTCACTGCTTCCCCAGCCAGCCCTGTTGAGGAAAGTCCGGCAGCTTCCAGACTCAGACACACACACAAACTGAGGGGAAAATGAGCCGACTTCTGAGCCTCGGCCAACCAAATCAAACTCTCTTGGCTTTTTGGGTCTGGTTTTTGTAGATCATGAACCCTTAGGAACAGCTCCTGGCTCAGACTTCTCTGTGTGCAGGCTGGTGGTGAGGGGATGTTGACTCGGGGTCAGAGATGGGCCCATGTTGATGGTTGTCTGAGAGGTTAGAACCCTTGGCCGGCTTGGAGCTCAGAAGAGTCCTCTGGGTCCCACCAGCTATTTCTTTCGTGTGGTAAATGGCCCAGCGGCTTCAATTCTTTCTTCTCTGGCCACATCCAGAGGCCCTGTGTGCCCGCCTCTGTCATCATTGCCTTGCCTTCCCAACTTCTAAAATGTGCCGCGTTTTTCTTCTGGGCCATGGGCATATTATTCTCTTTCCTCGTAGCAATAATCTACTCCTTTTGGAAGAAGGTGGGGTCTAAAGGTAAGATTAATAATTAAGATTGATTAGAAAAAATATCTGGCTCTCAGCCCTGAGTCTCTCCTGTCCACCAGCCAGCACTTCGTTCTCTTTCCCACAGACAAGGAACTTGGTTGCCAAGAATTGACTTTCTTCCCAGAGCTCAGAAATGGTTACAGCTTTCTTTCATTTCTAGGGTTGATGTGAACTGGGGGAATAACGCCTGTTGAAGATTTAATGGGCTCCAGCACTGGATGATTGCTGATACGGTATTCTAGAAATCCATATGCTTTCGCTAGTTAAACACTTGTCCACCATAGGGATCTGGGCTGGATTTTCTCAGGAAGCAGAAGACGGAGATTGGGGCTGAAGAAACAGGGAATGAGTACCCTTAAATACAAAGATCCTTCCTATTAGGCCCTGTGTTCCAGAGTCCCAGGCATCCTCATCACAAAGCAGCAGGTCGTCGTGGATCCCAGCCCCTATTTAGGGGCCAGTGTAACACCAGGATGCGGATTAGATGGACCCAGTCCTGGGGGTGGACTGGAGCCCAGCCCCTTTGACTCCTAGCTGAATTGTCTCTCAGCAAGATGGCCAAGGAAATAGTTTTAGGGCTCTGAGGGTCCAATGGAAGGCCCGGCTTTGGGGTTTCGATATGTTTTTCTCTGCTGCTGTGGTGGAAGGAGTTACATATTTCATCAGGTGTGGCGTGGGCACCGGCATTAATCCTTCAGCGGCTGACCAGTGGGGAGGTCTGACGGGTGGGAAGGGCTGACGGGTGGCAGGAGGATGTAGGGGGCCAGCGCCCAGGCTTCAAAGACACAAGTGCGGATCTGAGTGATTGCTGTCTGGCTGTTGGAAAACTTTCATCAAACAAACAATTTGGGATTTTGCCAAGAAGCGGTGATCTGTCTTTTCTTGTGTGTTGAGCTTTTGGGTCTCTACCGAGACCCAGGAAAACGTTGCCTCTTCCCCCCTCCCCAAACACAGGACTAGTCTCCTAGCAAGGTGGTTTCACGTTCTATCCTCCCAGACCTGCAGGGAAAGAGATTTTGATCCTGTGGCTGACTCCCAGGGTGGGAGATCGCTGAATTTTAGGGGTGAGGGCCTGAGAAATGGCCTTTATTTTGATTATAAGGACTTGTTGCAGATTTTGCAGGATTTGGTTGAGGCTTGTTTACAGTTGTTCCCAAATTTCGGAGGGCTCTGGGTTTTTTCTAGCTTTTCAGCTCTATGAAATTGCGAGTTGAGAGGGATCTAGAGGTGAGTGGACAGCGATGTGGATTCAAGCTGGAAAATGGGAGTGATACTTGCAGGCCAGATGCTCAGCAGAAAGAAAAAGTAAAGGCCCAGGGAGCCCGGGTGCCTGCATGCAAGGAAGCCCTGCTCTGGTGATGCCCAGTCCCTCCTAATGCCCTCCCCTGTCTCCTCCCAAAGCGGTGCTTTCCTGGCGATGGGTCATGCTAGGAGGGCTGCGAAGCTCCCCCACGGGTGGGTGATGACCTCACGATTGTGGCTCTATTTTTCTCTTCGCGGGAGACACAGCGGGGAGGGCTCAGCCCCGGGCCCTCGGTGAGAGATCGCTTGGAACAGTGTCTATTTGTTTGTTTTCTTGGCCGCTTAGTCATTCGGGCCGCTGGTGGCGTGGCCGCCAGACTCCGCTGAGACTGTCTGTAATGGCCAAGTTGTCAGGCAGCGGGAGGCTTTCTGCCAGGTTTGAACTGTATGTCTTTGTGGGCATGAAGGTCAGAGATGGCTATCTGGGATCACCATGGGGTGGCTTCTGAGGAGCCTGGAGCACTTTGCTGTCTCTCCTCCACACCCCACCCCCCATACCCCACACGGTCATCTGTCCCTGTCCCTCCAGGGGGGAAGGGACAGACGGTTTATTCTCTGATTTACCGGTAGGGAACTGTGACGAGCTGAGCACGAGGCTTGCGCAGCAGGCAGCATGACCTCAGAGTCCAGCCTTCTGCTCCTGGACCTCTGCCTGGCACCAGCCGATCTGGCTTCTGTTCTCACTCTCCTGTGGAAGAAGATGCTTACGCTAGGAGGGATCGATGATGCTGGCAGGAGCCTTCCCCGTACGAGCCGAGTGCCAAAGTCCCAGCTGGTGGTTTTCATACTTGTCCTTGCTTCCTCCTGTGGCCCGGGGCCCTGCTCCGGCAATGGGGCAAGAGGAAGGGCAGGATGGATGGGAACAGAAGCTGCTTCAGACAGGAGAATCTGACCCGGCCACAGGAGTCCTTTCTCTGTTGGGTATCCCTACTTTGCTCTAAAACTTCAGGGTCCTGGTTATCTGTCTCCTCTCCAACAGGCCAGGCCGGCTCTGAGGCCTGGCTTCTCTGGTTTTTAGTTGTTTGAGGTCTTCCTGATCCTGTCCTACCTTACCTGCCTCCCACTAGTCCTTCAGGTCTTGGGAAAAGCGTTTTCCCAGGAAGCCATTCTTACTTCTGCCTGTCGCAGTCCCTGCTCCCAGCGCCCTCTGTTATAGTCTGCCTTATCACTGTGTTCTTTCCTAGCATATCCCTCACCACGTGTTGTTGTAAAAATGTGCACTCCTCTGTATGAGAGGCGAAGTAAAGGTCTGTGTTGTCCACAGATTTATCCTCAAGGCCTATTACTTGGGAGGCTCTTTAAATATTTGAATGAAAGTGGGCTTGTATCTTTCTTTCTTTCTTTTTTTTAAAGTTTATTTATTTATTTTGAGAGAGAGAGAGAGAGCATGAGCATGAGCATGAGCAGAGGAGGGACAGAGAAAGAGGGAGAGAGAGAATCCCAGGCAGGCTCCATGCCATCAGCACAGAGCCCAGCATGTGGCTCGATCTCACGAACCATGAGATCATGACCTGAGATCAAGAGTTGGACGCTTAACTGACTAAGCCACTCAGGTGTCCTGGGCCGGTATTTCCTTAAAATATTTAGGTCAGGTGTTAAACCTACTTTCTTTAGGAAACAAAGAGGAATTTGGGTTTGGAGCTATTGAAACTGAAAAATCTATGTCTGGGACCCAGCCAAATACATGGGTCTGAAACTCAAGTAAAAAGGTCATCCTTTGGGAAATAGATTTGGAAATCCTTGGCAGGTCCTGGAAGGCGGCCTCCTAAACCTCAGTGTTGCTACAGTCTAGATTTGGTGTGATTAGAAGAAGAGAATTATGGGAGATGGAACACACGGGTTCTTTCTCCAAGGGGATTTTCTGTCCCCTGGGTTTATCCAATTTTTTTCATCACAGAAATGGCCTCCACCTTCCACCCACGAGAATGTGAGCTGTCCAAACAAGAAGGGCAAAGCTATGGCTTCTTCCTGCGAATTGAGAAGGACACTGATGGCCACCTGGTCCGGGTGGTTGAGAAGGGTAGCCCAGCGGAGAAGGCGGGCCTCAAGGACGGAGATCGAGTTCTTAGGATCAATGGTGTCTTTGTGGACAAGGAGGAACATATGCAGGTGAAAGGGACATTTGGGGTTCTTCTAGGATCTCTTTGGCTCCCACATATCTGCTGATTAGTGTTTGGGGTCAGCAGAGGTCTCCCAGCTGCCACTGGCAAGGCAGACGCCCTATGGCTGTACTTTCTGCCAGTTAATCGTCTCCTCCAAATTAACTGAGAACCACAAAAGGGTTCTTAGATTGAATAGTGTCAGAGCTAATAGGCATTGTGTTTGCTCTAGGCTAGGAACTATGCTGGGCGACTTCATAATCATTATTTTGTTGAACCTTTGTCACAACCCATGAGGTACGTATTACCATTCTGCAGATGAGGGCTCAGAGGCTCCGATGACTTACTAATGTCTTGATGCGGTGAACATGTGGGACGGTCTGACCTCACCCCACTTCTGCCTGCCTCCCCATGCACGCCCTTTCCACCACACCATGCTGTTTCCATGAGCCCAGCTGGGATCGGGGAGCTCTAAGTTCTAACAGTGCTAGAGCCCCGCCCCCTCCAGCCCGCACCTGGTTCTTGGGAGGGGTGGGGTAGAGACGGCTGGACACTGTGCTGACTGTTTGGGCTTCAGAGACCAGCATTCGGAATCCTCTGGATCCAGAGACTGAGCCAGATGGTGAGCATCCCCTGGAATCGCTTCTTGGTTCAAGTTATCTTTTTCTTTCTCCTAGGTTGTGGATCTGGTCAGAAAGAGTGGGAACTCCGTGACTTTACTAGTCCTGGATGGGGATTCCTATGAGAAGGCCATGAAAAAACGGGTAGACCTGAAAGAGTTGGGTCAAAGTCGGAAGGAGCCGAGTTTGAATGATAAGAAACTGCCCCCTGTGGTGAAGGAAGGAGCAGAGACTTGGACGCAGCCGCGTCTCTGCTACCTGGTGAAGGAGGGGAGCAGCTATGGCTTCTCTCTGAAAACTGTCCAAGGTGGGCTTGAGGGCAGGATTTCCAGAAGAAAGATACTGTTATTGGCTAATGGCTTCTTTGACCACCTTTTCAGATGCTATGGCTGTCTAATTGTAGCTTCTCCCTCCCCTCTCCCTCCTTCCCTGACCCTTCCCTTGCTTTGACTATTGTGCAACAAGGGATCAAGACACTGGACCCATCACGGGGTGACGAGGGGCCACTGGGCACTCCTGTCCCCTAGTGTTAGGCTGAGCTTTGAGATCAGAGTGTTAGAGGGCTGATGCTTCTTTGTTATTCTTTCCTAGCTTCTTTAGGGTGAGGGTGGAGGGGAGAAGGGGGAATAAAAGGCAAGAAAAAGGAAATTTTTCATAATAGCTACTTTTGAGTAAGGATGCTGTCTTTCCACTTCAAGTGCCCAGGTGATCACACATTCAACAAATTCTTGAGGGCCTGTTGATGTGCCAGACACCATTCTAGTGGCTGAGGATGCTATTAAAAATCCCACCCTCCTGGGGTGCCTGGGTGGCTCAGTCGGTTGAGCGTCCGACTTCGGCTCAGGTCACGATCTCGCGGTCCGTGAGTTCGAGCCCCGCGTCAGGCTCTGGGCTGATGGCTCAGAGCCTGGAGCCTGCTTCCGATTCTGTGTCTCCCTCTCTCTCTGCCCCTCCCCTGTTCATGCTCTGTCTCTCTCTGTCTCACAAATAAATAAATGTTAAAAAAAAAAATAATAATAAAAATCCCACCCTCCTGGGGTGCCTGGGTGGCTCAGTCGGTTGAGCATCCAACTTCGGCTCAGGTCATAATCTTGCAGTTCATGAGTTTGAGCCCCGTGTCGGGCTCTGTGCTGACAGCTCAGAGCCTGGAGCCTGCTTCGGATTCTGTGTCTCCCTCCCTCTGCCCCTTCCCCGCTCATGCTCTGTCTCTCTCTGTCTCTCAAAAATGAATAAACGTTTAAAAAAATTTTTTTTTAATAAAAAAAAAAAATCCCACCCTCCTATGACATTTAAATAGTACCTTCTCAGCTGTGGCCCAGCCTCAACTGCTCTGAGGTACATCCCTGACCTCTGAGAGGTACATAGTGATTTGAAAACTCCTGACCACCAGAAAGTACTAGAAGCTCTGTGTGTAGAGTTTCAGAGATACAGACGATGCAATTGACTGTGGTTCCGTAATGGTGTCTCTGGGATTTAGAGCCACAGAGGCTACTGGTTCCACTTTGAATTTGCTCCTCCCATGTTCCTTCTGATACTGGAGAGGCACTGGTCATAACTGGGTAAGTGATAAAGAACAGACCAATAGTAAACATAAAACTTGTTTCCAACGCCTATTTAACCTATAGCAAGAGATATAAACTAGGTAGAAGAGGCATTTCTCAAGTTTGTCCGCTATTAAACATAGTGGTGTAGGTGGTCAAGGGAAGCCTGGCATTTCTTAGAAGTCCATTATCAGCAAAATGGTAAAAAAATTATAATTCAGATTCAATCCATTTGGCCCTTGTGTTAGTGAACATAATGCATGGTTTAAATGAACTTTATGAAGAAAATGTTTTCTACATGACAAATATATAACAAGAGAAATTGTAATGGGAGAAATTTTAAGACAGCAGTTTCTACTGTTATTCCTTACAAGTGATTTATTTTGTCATTATGAAGCTGCCCTTTGCCTAGGTTGAAATATTAATATCTTGAAAGAATTGATATCATTTCTCTATCTCTACCTCTATCTCTATCTCTATCTCTATCTCTATCTCTATCTCTATCTCTATCTCTATCTCTATCTCTATTTGTATCATTTCTGTATCTAGCTGCCTTCTGTGGCTCTGTCCTCCTAGGCTTGCATCAGTGAGATTTGGTGACCTCATTGGTACAGGACGGTTGGTGATAGAACTAATTAAAGAGGACAGGGGGCACCTGGTGGCTCAGTCAGTTGACTGTCCGTCCAACTTCGGCCCAGGTCATGATCTCACGGTCTGCGTTGGAACCCCACGTCGGACTCTGAGCCCTGACAGCTCAGAGCCTGGAGCCTGCTTCCGACTCTATGTCTCCCTCTCTCTCTGCCCCTCCCCTGCTCACGCTCTGTTCTCTCTCTCAAAAATGAATAAACGTTAAAAAGAATTAAAAAAAAATAAAAGGACAGAATGGAACAGATGCTTTCTAATTCCACAAATGCGAAGAATGGGAGTGTGATAGCGATACAGCCCGGGCACAGCTCGGTGCTTTTCCGGTTCAAAAGGCCAGTGCCACCTGAGATTCCTTCCTTGCATTTAGTTGGGGTCGGAAATTCTATTAGAATCAACAAAACCCAACAAAGCTCCTAGCACAAAGCCAGGAGCTGTAATTATAATTCTAGATCAGAAGGCAAAGTTAGCCTTAAAATTGGAGGTTGTAATTTTTACGTTATTGGGAGGAAATCCTTATTGTTGGACTTTCTGTGTGATGGAGTTGTGATGATGGTCCACTCCCTTTCAGGCAAAAAGGGAGTGTACATGACTGATATAACACCTCAAGGTGTGGCTATGAAAGCTGGTGTCCTGGCTGGTGATCACTTGATTGAAGTAAATGGAGAGAATGTAGAAGACGCCAGCCATGAGGAAGTCGTTGCAAAGGTATAGCCCAAAGGGGCACTTTTCTTACCTTTCACTCTCCTCCTATTGGAAGTGACAGGAAGACAGGAGTGGTAGTTTATGATGGAAGGAATATAATGATGGGAAGCTAATCCTTTGTTTTCAGAGTGAATAGACTCACTAGTGGTGTCAGCAGGGTTAGCATAGGGTTTTGGAACAAGGCTAGTTTCGTGTTATTTCAAAGAAAAGTGTTCTAAAGAACTGTCAGCTTTATCTTTTGGATCTTTTTGTACCTGATTGGGAGCTCCGTCTGAATTTATAACAAATTGAGTGTTTCACTAAAATGTTTTAGCTCAAGCTGGCAGATAACCAATGTGATGATGAATATAGAGCTACGTGTAGGAGGTGTTGGAAGACCTGTTACCCCAGGTCTTATGTCCTGGGTCCATGACACATGGATTATGCTCTCAGGTTTTCCTTTGAGGTCACGTGGAACCATGAAAACTGACCAACTTCTCCTGGTAGAATAATTTTTCACAGTAGACCTTTACCTTCTTTTCCAAACTCCTTCTCTAGACGTAAGTACTTCGCTTAAGTACCTTTCTGGGTTTTCTGAATCCCAGCTCTCACTTGGGTTCAGTTCGCATCTGTGTGGGTGAGGTCATACTTAACAAAGGGGAAAACAGCTGTAGAAGTGGGGATCGAGAAATCCCAGGGAGATCAGGAGGTAGTGTTATAGTTCAAACTCAGGCCTCACATTGCATATTTTCTGTCGAACCTAGAGACTGTGTGCCTCTGCGCAGAAGCTCTCCTCCTCCCCCATGCCGTTCTTGGAGACCGCTGTCAGTCTTACTGTGTGTGCTGTTCCAGGTGAAGAGCTCTGGAGGCCGCGTCATGTTCCTGCTGGTGGACGAGGAGACTGACAAGCTCCACACCGAGCAGAAGACCAGATTCAGGAGAGAGACGGCCAGTTTGAAACTGCTACCCCACCAGCCCCGTCTCGTGGAGATGAAGAAGGGGAGCAATGGCTATGGTTTCTACCTGAGGGCAGGCCCGGAACAGAAAGGTGAGGCGCTAGACGAGCAGAAAGTGTGGCAGTGGAACCAATTGAACAATGAAGTCCAATTCTTCATCCTAGTCCGACTCCAGAGTTCTGTTAGGCCTCCAACTTCCTAGCTGCTGCACGAGGAGATAGTAAGAAACTAGAAGGCATAGCCGGGTCATTTTCCATGGGGGCCTGACAACGGGTCTCTCAGGTTTTCCTTAGCAGAATGATAAAGCAGAATTTTAGATCTGGGCGGTAGTGTGCTGTAAATTTGCTCTCCGGGGGGAAAAATTCCACCTAATTTGTAGCATTTGTTGATCTATTTTATTTTATTTTATTTTATTTTATTTTATTTTATTTTGGTGGTGCAAATACTCCCATTACATCTGATTTCAAGCTACCAATGTGCTGTCACAGAGTGCAATGTTGAGAAGTATTGGCGAGAAAGGGTTCTCACGAGCCTGGACGAGCCAGCTCCGGTACGCCACCAGATCCGAGGCAGAGGTGTGGGCTGGGGCCTGGGAATCCAATAGAACCAGGAATCTTTCTGATTCCTTGCAACTCAACAAGAAAAGAACTACATTCCTTCTAGGGAAGCTGAATATATAAAAGAACGCAGCTTCAGGCCATTTTGCAAACTGTTATTCTCCTAGAAGTTGCTATGTTCTGTTCATTATATTTGAATTAATCGAATGTTAATTTGATTCATATTATATAAAAGCATCCTCAGGGCCTTCTAGAATATCAAGTGGATCAAATAGGAGTTCTTCAGTCAAGGAGCCTCCTGTTTAGTAGAGGAGATGCAATACTTATGTCCATAACTGAAGGTAGTTGTGAGGAGAACCTTAATATGGGTTAGATAAAATACTGTTGGAATTCAAGGTTGGAACACATTTTCCTTACTAAAAAAGTACAGGAAGACCTCATTGTAGAGATGGCACCTGAGCTCAGGCTTTGAAGTATGAATAGAATTTGGACAAACAGATGGTGTGGGAACAACGCAGGCCATTCCATTAGGATGGGATTGTGTGAATAAAGCAGGGAAATATGGGCACAGTTTGGCATCTGAGGTGTAGCACAGGAAACCATGTTAGAAAGGTAGGTTGGGAAGAGATGATGAAGGGCCTTTAATACCAGGTCGAAGAGTTTAGACTTGGCTCTGTGGTCGATGGGGAGTTAAAAGTTTTTTCAACAGTGTGATAAGAAAAAATTAAGCCTATAGCACCTTGGGGGCTTATGCATCTCAAACACAATCCTAATAATTCTGCAAGAAGAATTTCTGAACTTAAGGGCTTGGAGAAGATACAGTAATTATTATAAAGTCAAATAGTTGTGGTTTAACTGGGACCAAACTCAGGTCTGTTCTGTTCTTTTTTTTTTTTTTTTAATTTTTATTTTTTAATGTTTTTATTTATTTTTGAGACAGTGACAGAGCATGAACAGGGGAGGGGCAGAGAGAGAGGGAGACACAGAATCCAAAGCAGGCTCCAGGCTCTGAGCTGTCAGCACAGAGCCCGATGCGGGGCTCTAACTCATGCACCGTGAGATCATGACCTGAGCCGAAGTCGGATGCTTAACCGACTGAGCCACCCAGGCGCCCAGGTCTGTTCTGTTCTAAAGCCCACACTCGTGCTGTTGCCCCAGGGAATGACTTGGTCCGACATTGCATCAAGAAGAATCTGAAGGCAGATCTGTATTGGAGAAGACAGAGATCAGGGACAGGGAGAGCAATTCATAACTGAAGGTAGGTAGAGTTTAAGGCAGGAACTAATACCACCTGCATTGAGGGTAGAGGAAGTGGCTCCAGAGAAGAGGAGATATGTCAAATATTAAGGCAGCAACAAAGGACCTAGGAGTTGATTGGAATATGGGGAGTGGACACTGAGGAAGAATTGTTCCTACGTGTCAGTGACTGGAGTGATGGTGCTCCCATGAACAGGTGACCTAGAGGAGGAGCTTTGGGATGGGGGTGATGGGCAGAGATGGCTTTTGGTTTGAGTATGTTACATTTGAGGGATCTATGGGATACCTAGTTGGAGATGCCCAGCAGCCAGCTGGAAGAGTGAAACTGGAGCTTGTTACAAAAGTGGGAGGGACAACAAAAAAGACAGTGTGGGAGATCTGAAGGCGTCTGGTAAAGACAGTTCAAGTCGGGAGAGGAAGGCGGAAGACACATTGTCGAGGCACGCCCACAAACACATTCACAGTCAAATACACCTAGTGGCTACTAAAATGCCAGCATGGGTTTCCTAGGCTCTGTCTTCTTTGGTTTTGTTCTTCTTTCTTCTTTCAACCCCCCTTTTAATGGCTTAGCTTCTCCATAAGATGTATGGGTTACAAGAGCTTCCTGGGAACTAGCTGACTCCTAATACTTAGCATGTTATTTTGTCAAGATTGAGCCTCAGACACTTTTTTTTTTTAAATTTTTATTTATTTATTTAATTAATTTATTTATTTTTTTATTTATATATGAAATTTATTGTCAAATTGGTTTCCATACAACACCCAGTGCTCATCCCTAAAGGTGCCCTCCTCAATACCCATCACCCACCCTCTCCTCCCTCCCACCCCCCATCAACCCTTAGTTTGTTCTCAGTTCTCAACAGTCTCTTATGCTTTGGCTCTCTCCCACTCTAACCTCTTTTTTTTTTCTCAGACACTTTTAGTAACATGATTTTTTTTCCTTAAGGTCCTTTCATCGGTAATGGCTAAGTTTGTTCCTGGAGTAAGTTCTGGGCAGGGAATGAGGCTGGATAGGGTGCTCACAGGCTTTCTCTGATGCCAGTGGGAGGGGCAGTAGTATTCAGCATGCCTTTTACATTTATTTATCAGATCCTTGGGCTCCAGCAGAAATGCCACAGTTTAATTTAGGGATCTTTCTGATAATTTTATTTAATTTTTTGGGAGGGTAGGTCAAGTCGTCAAGGACATAGATTCCGGAAGTCCAGCAGAGGAGGCCGGCTTGAAGAACAACGACTTGGTAGTCGCTGTCAATGGCGAGTCTGTGGAATCCCTGGATCATGACAGTGTGGTGGAAATGATTAGAAAGGGTGGAGATCAGACTTCACTGCTGGTGGTGGACAAAGAGACGGACCACATGTATAGACTGGTAAATAATTCAAGGCCACGCATTCGTGCATTAAGGTTGGGTCCATTCCCTCAAGTCCTCAAACTTTGGCTAAGTTACCACTTTGATTTTCAAACTGGAAGGGGTGTAACGGTCATCATTAAGGCTGCATTGAAGGTCAAGTTGGTAGTGACAAGAGAATGCCAAGTGATTGGTACGTGAGTTTTAAATCCTTAGATTCAAGATTTTGAAAGAATTTGCGAATGTAACTACAGAATTACTCTTGCTGATCTGAGAAAAATCTACGAACATTACCCTGGAAATAGGCAGATATAGCCCTAACTGTGCCAAATAGCAAACAACTGGATTTTAAACTATAGACCAATAAATGCCATTAACCCTGCATAAAAGCCTAGAAAGGATTATTAAATAGCTCCTGAGCCCTTAGCAAGGGAATAGAAACATGGATTCACCAAGACTAACATTAGTGTCACACTAACCTTATTTGCTCTTAACTTTTAATCACAACAGGTGTTACCTGCATGTCTTTTTTTTTTTTTTAATAATCTTTTAATTTTATCACAAGAACTGAGATTCGGTCTAGTTTAAGAGACATTCAGGGGCCTTCGATGTACCATCCGCCTTGCTAGGTGGTGGTCACACAGATGAACAAAGATGAACTTATTCTATGTGATATACAATAATGGCAGCATCCAAAGGTACATAAATGATAGCGAGGAATATGATAGGGGTGGTATTAGCCCCTTTTTACAGATTTGCAATTTCCTAGTCTCTCTAAACTTCATTTTTTTAAGTCACCCATCCCAGCCGGTATTTGAACCCAAGTTGTTTTGCTGAGTGCAGGGCTTGAACTCACGACCCTGAGATCAAGACCTGAGCTGAGATCAAGAGTCGGATGCTTAGCTGACTGAGCCACCCAGACACCCCTGAACCTAAGTTCTTAATTCATTCCACCATATTCCCTCTCAGCACATCTTGATTAGGTATTTCAAGATACTTGTGTAAAGAAAATTGAAGGGTAAACTGGATGATAGAAGGATTTGTGGGTTTTTAGCTAGTTTGCGGCCATACTTGAAGGATAATTGATATTGGAACAATGTCTTTCTGCATAGATGTCTCCAATGGTATTCTGCGTATCCTAAGCTGTTTATAATCCAATTTGGAAACATGGAAAATGTTTAACATACTTTAGTCATACAGATGGCTTAATGTGTTGATGGGTAATTAATTTACTAGAGATTATAATATTCAAAATATCCAGTCAGGATAGAAAGAAGCATAAAAACTAGTAAGTTTAACTTTAAACAGGAATAAATTTCACATACTAATTTAAAACTAAATTGTATGCATATCAAATGGTGAGACCTGATTTGAGGACTATAAAAAAAGAACAGGGGCGCCTGGGTGGCGCAGTCGGTTAAGCGTCCGACTTCAGCCAGGTCACGATCTCGCGGTCCGTGAGTTCGAGCCCCGCGTCAGGCTCTGGGCTGATGGCTCAGAGCCTGGAGCCTGTTTCCGATTCTGTGTCTCCCTCTCTCTCTGCCCCTCCCCCGTTCATGCTCTGTCTCTCTCTGTCCCAAAAATAAATAAACGTTGAAAAAAAAAATTAAAAAAAAAAAAAAAAAAGAACAGAAACCTGATGATACCCTACATAGCTGCCCCCACCCCAAAAAGGCAATTTAAACGGACACTTGGCTTTTAGAGAGGACAGTTGGTCAGATCGTACTTAAAATGACTAGTAAGTAATGTATGCTTGGGCAAGTTACCCTGGCTGTACTTGTTTCCTTAGTTGTAAAGTGGGGAGAGCTACTGTGCAGTGTTATATGAGCTAATATTTAGAACATTCAGAATAATGTGTGGCATATAGAAATGTTGTTTAAGTCAACTTCGTGTCCAGTTCTGAGAACATCACTGTAAGAAGTTCAGTATCAAGAAAGGTAATTGGAGCAGAGGTTCTAGAAGTCACAATGTGAGTATTTAGCTTGAATAAGCATAGACTTTTGGGGAGGAAAGGAGAGTATCTTCAAGAATTCTAGAAGCAGGGGTGCCTGGGTGGCTCAGTTGGTTAAGCTTCCAACTTTGGCTCAGGTCATGATCTCAGGTCTGTGAGTTTGAGCCCCGCATCGGGCCCTGCACTGACAGCTCAGAGCCTGGAGCCTGCTTCCGATTCTGTGTCTCCCTCTCTCTCTGCCCCTCCCCTGCTCACGCTCTGTCTCTCTCTCTCTCAAAAATAAACATTAAAAAAAAAAAAAAGAATTCAAAAGACTAAATGATAACATGATGACTGTGTAAGGGGACAGATATGTTAATTAACTTGATTGTGGTGATCACAATGTGTATGTATATCAAATCACACTGTACATACACCTTGAATATATACAGTTTGTCAATTACACATTAATAAAGCTGGAAAAACCATGAAGCACAAATTGACAAACTTGGAAGTGGAAATAGGCAATTCCACAATAATAGTTGGGAGATTCCTCGTTCTTAATCACAGATCGAGCCACCAGACAGAAGATAAGGAACTCAAGGACTTGAACAAAATTAACTAGATCTAACAAATATAGAGCACACTCTACCCAACAACAGCCCCAACTGAAGCTGCCAGGAACAGGGTGAGCCATTTTTGCTGAGTGGTGACCTCCCAGCTTGTGGAAAAGTTCAGACAGAAGTCAGAAAGTCACTTCTCAGGCTGCTATAAAGGGGACTCTGGCATTAATTCTTTTCCACTCCCTCCTAATTCTATGACAATGATTTAACTATAATGTTTTGGTTAATACAAGAGAGAATTTTGAAAAACATGTTTTCCCCATCTTCTTCCTCCCCCTTCCTTCAGCCCCTCTAAAGCAGGTTCCACACAGGGGTGGGTGGATCTTTGAGATATAACCGTGAATGAAACAAACACCTAAACAAGTTCCTGGCACATACTAGGCACCCAGATATCTGAAAGTGAATGAAAACTCGCTAAGTGTTTAATGTTACTATGCTTGTCCTCAAGATTAGCTGCTGTGATCACATACAGTTGATTTGCCCTTTGGGTAGTGATGTTGGAGGTATTTTTGTATGTAACAAGTCACTGATAACTTTCCACATTTCATTTTATTTTATTTTTTGTTATAATTTTTAAAATAGAATTCATTGTCAAGTTGACTAACATACAGTGTGTGAAGTGTGCTCTTGGTTTTGGGGGTAGATTTCTGTGGTTCACTGCTTACATACAACACCCAGTGCTCATCCCAGCAAGTGCCCTCCTCAATACCCATCACCCACTTTCCCCTCTCCTCCACCCCGCCATCCACCCTCAGTTTGTTTTTTCTCTGTATTTAAGAGTCTTGTGGTTTGCCTCCCTGCCTCTCTGTTTGTAACTAGTTTTTCCGCCTTCCTTCCCCCATGGTCTTCTGTTAAGTTTCTCAAGTTCCACATATGAGTGAAAACATGATACCTGTCTTTCTCTGACTGACTTATTTCACTTAGCTTAATACCTTCCAGTCCCATCCATGTTGCTGCAAATGGCATGATTTTATTCTTTCTCATGCCAAGTAGTATTCCATTGAATATATAAACTACATCTTCTTTATCCATTCATCAGTTGATGGACATTTAGGCTCTTTCCATAATTTGGCCTTTGTTGAAAGTGCTGCTATAAACATTGGGGTACATGTACCCCTATGAATCAGCACTCCTGTATCCTTTGGATAAATTCCTGGTAGTGCTATTGCTGGGTTGTAGGGTAGTTCTATTTTTAATTTTTTGAGGAACCTCCACACTGTTTTCCAGAGTGGCTGCACCAGTTTGCATTCCCACCAACTGCAAGAGGGTTCCTGTTTCTCCACATCCGCACCAGTATCTGTTGTTTCCTGAGTTGTTTATTTTAGCCACTCTGACCAGTGTGAGGCGGTATCTCAGTGTGGTTTTGATTTGTATCTCCCTGATGATGAGTGACGTTAAGCACCCTTTCATGTGTCTGTTGGCCAGCTGGATGTCGTCTTTGGAGAAGTGTCCATTCATGCCTTTTGCCAATTTCTTCACTGGATTATTTGTTTTTTGGGTGTTGAGTTTGAGAAGTTCTTTATAGATTTTGGATACTAACCCTATATCCAATATGTCATCTGAAAGTATCTTCTCTCATTCCATTGGTTGCTTTTCGGTTTTGTTGATTGTTTCCTTCAGTGGGCAGAAGTTTTTTTTATCTTGATGCGGTCCCAGTAATTCATTTTTGCTTTTAATTCCCTTGCCTTTGGAGACATGTCGAGCAAGAAATTGCTGTAGCTGAGGTCAAAGAGATTGTTGCCTGTTTTCTCCTCTAGGGTTTTGATGGTTTCCTGTCTCACATTTAGGTCTTTCATCCATTTTGAGTTTATTTTTGTGTATGGTGTAAGAAAGTGGTCTAGTTTCATTCTTCTGCATGTTGCTGTCCAGTTCTCCCAGCACCATTTGCTAAAGAGATTGTCTTTTTTTCCATGGGATGCTCTTTCCTGCTTTGTCAAAGATTAGTTGGCCATCCATTTGGGCCCAATTCTGGGTTCTCTATTTTATTCCATTGGTCTATGTGTCTGTTTTTGTGCCAATATCATACTCTCTTGATGATTACAGCTTTAGTAGAGGCTAAAGTCTGGGATTGTGATGTCTCCCGCTTTGGTTTTCTTTTTCAACATCACTTTGGCTATTCAGGGTCTTTTGTGGTTCCGTACAAATTTTAGGATTGTTTGTTCTGGCTTTGAGAAGAATGCTGGTGTAATTTTGATTGGGATTGCACTGAATGTGTAGATTGTTTGGGTAGTATTGACATTTTAACAATATTCTTCCAATCCATGAGCATGGAATGTTTTTCCATTCTTTGTGTGTTCTTCAATTTTCTTCATAAGTTTTCTATAGTTTTCAGCATGTGGATCTTTCACATCTTTGGTTAGGTTTATTTCTGGGTTTTTTATGGTTCTTCGTACAATTGTAAATGGGATCGACTTCTTGATTTCTCTTTATGTTGCTTCATTGTTGGTATATAGAAATGCAACCAACTTCTGTACACTGATTTTGTATCCTGCAACTTTGCTGAATTCATGTATCAGTTCTAGCAGCCTTTTTGGTGGAGTCTTGCAGGTTTTTCATGTAGAGTATCATGTCATCTGCGAAAAGTGAAAGTTTGACTTCTTCTTTGTCAATTTTGATGCCATTTATTTCATTTTGTTGTCTGATTGCTGATGCTAGGACTTCCAACACTATGTTAAACAACAGTGGTGACAGTGGACATCCCTGTCATGTTCCTGATCTCAGGGGGAAAGCTCTCAGGTTTTCCCCATTGAGGATGATATTAGCTGTGGGCTTTTCATATATGGCTTTTATGTTGTTAAGGTATGTTCTTTCTATCCTGACTTTCTTGAGGGTTTTTATTAGGAAAGGATGCTGTATTTTGTCAAATGCTTTTTCTGCATCTGTTGACAAGATCATATGGTTCTTATCCTTTCCTTTATTAATGTGATGTATCACATTGGTTGATTTGCAAATATTGAACCAGCCCTGCAGCCCAGAAATGAATCCCACTTGATCATGGTGAATAATTCTTTTTATATGCTGTTGAATTCAATTTACTAGTATCTTGTTGATAATTTTTGCATCTGTGTTCGTCAGGGATATTGGCCTGTAATTCTCCTTTTTTGTGGGATCTCTGTCTAGTTTGGGAATCGAAGTAATGCTGGTTTAACTTTCCATATTTTAAAGACAGAAAGAAATGTGGAACATTTGCAAGTATATAACTGAAAGGTCTGAAATGTAGTTGAATTGGGTAACTATGAGGTTCTTGGCTATTCTTGTTTAGAAAGGAAGATGTGGTCTTGTGGTTAGTCAGAGAATTGATAACCAGAGGACCCCAATCTAATTTTAGCCAGGCTGCCGAACAGCACAATTTGGGGCAGAGCACACATTGTACTCACTTTCAGTTGCCTGATTTTGTACTCATTGCCTAATAAAAGTCCTGGACACTCGTGGGCAGCAATTTAACTGCTGGTCCAGGATCTTGCCATACTCAAATCTACCTTTTTGATTCTCTCAATTAAAACCCACAGTCTAAGCTGTTAATTCTATTTAAAAAAACCAGTCGTATGTTTCCTGTTCTATGCCTCTTTTGTATTCAAGACCATCACACTCTTCTTCACATGGATGGTCTGGGAGTTGAGATGGATTAGAAGTATTTAAAGATGAGTTTGGCGTAACAGAAGTTTCAACTAATGGTTACAACAATAAATAATAAAAACGAGTATAACAAATTAGTACGTGTACTTCAGATGGTGATAACAGCTTTTATTTTATGTATATGTGTATTTGGTTACATGTTTATACACATTACTCATGACCAAGCTCAATATTTCTTTATACCTTTTCTGGTTAGGGTGGTAGAGAAATTTTACTGCCCCCAATCAGATGTATCTGAAAGAGCTGTGGACCATGTATGACACCTTGTAAATTAAGCCAGCACATTTAATAAAATATAACTACTCATACTTACAATTCATGGTTTTTTTTTTTTTTTCCCCTTTCCTTTCTTTTCCTTTCCAAAGGCTCACTTTTCTCCATTTCTCTACTATCAAAGCCAAGAACTGCCTAATGGTTCTGTCAAGGAGGCTCCGGCTCCCGCTCCGGCTCCCGCTCCGGCTCCCGCTCCTGTGGAGGTTTCAAGTCCAGATACTACAGAGGAAGTAGGAGATCATAAGCCTAAACTCTGCAGGCTGGTTAAAGGTGAAAATGGCTATGGCTTTCACTTAAACACCATTCAGGGTCGGCCAGGCTCGTTCGTCAAAGAGGTATGGTAATCTGGTTCTAGCAGCCCAATGAACACGCCACAGTTAGGAGAGTCCTAGTCTCTCCCACTCATTGATGGCTTAGGTTACATTGAAGGCCTACATTGACGGTCTCACTTGGGTTTAAATAAATGCTTCCATGGTCCCGGACCCTTTAAGGTAGTGACGAGTACATCCTAAGCTCACATCTTTTATTTTTCTTAAACATCTAATTGTCTTTAGGTACTTTCACGTCAAATAGAGTGAATCGACATGACTGTAGTTGACAGTCACTACCAAGTCTGACTGGGAGTGATACTTGTTTACTCCTGTGCGTTTGGCGTAACGCCCCCAGCCTATAGGGAGTGACAGCGAGACTATCCCCATAGCTCTCAAGTTGGGAATGAAGAAGGGAACCTATGAAATCTAATTAATGCTCCAACTCAGAAGACCTACAATATGGTACTCAACCACTGTAATGCTACTTATTTTCTTCTGATGATCTTCATGATTTTTTAAAAATTGAAGTATAGTTGACATACAATGTTCTATTAATTTCAGGTGTACAATGTAGCATTTTCACAATTATATGCATTACGAATTCTCATCATCGGTGAGTGTAGTTACCACTGTCACCATACGGTTATTAAATATTATTGACTATATTCCCTAAGCTGTACTTTTAAAATTTTTTTTTTTTTCAACGTTTTATTTATTTTTGGGACAGAGAGAGACAGAGCATGAACGGGGGAGAGGCAGAGAGAGAGGGAGACACAGAATCGGAAACAGGCTCCAGGCTCTGAGCCATCAGCCCAGAGCCGGACGCGGGGCTCGAACTCACGGAGCGCGAGATCGTGACCTGGCTGAAGTCGGACGCTTAACCGACTGCGCCACCCAGGCGCCCCCATCTAAGCTGTACTTTTAATTCCTGTGATTTACTTATTTTACAACTGGAAGCTTGTACTTCTTAATCCCCTTTGCCTATTTTGCCCATATCCCTCCCCCATCTGCCTCTGCTTTGGCAACCACCAATTTTTTCTCTAGATTTGAATGTTTGTTTTGTTTCTTGGATTCTACATATAAGTGAAATAATAAGGCTGATTTCTGTCTGCCTTTGGTCCATCCATGTTGTTGTGAATGGCAAGATTCCATTCTTTGTTATGGCTGAGTAATATTCCATTGTGGACCCCTCCCTCCCCCCATCTTCGTTATCCTTTCATCTATTGGTGGACACTTAGGTGGCGTCCATATCTTCGCTATTGTAAATAATGCTGCTGTAAACAAAGGGGTGCATAGATAGTTTCAAATTGGTGTTTTTGTTTTCTTTGGGTAAATACTGAGAAGTGAAATTGCTGGATCTTATGGTATTTCTATTTTCAATTTTTTGAGGAATCTCCATACTGTTTTCCATAGTGGCTGCACCAATTTACATTCCCACCCACAGTGCACAGGGGTTCGTTCCCTTTTCTCCACATCCTTGCTGATACTTGTCATTTCTTATCTTTTTGATACTAGCTTTTCTGATAGGTGTGAGGTAACATCTCATTGTGGTTTTGATTTGCACTTTCCTGATTAATAATGGTGAGCATCTTTTTATGTGTCTCCTGGCATGTGTATGTGTTTGGAAAAATGCCTATTCAGGTCTTCTGCGCATTTCTTTTTTTTATTTTTTATTAAAAAAATTTTTTTTAACGTTTATTTTTGACAGAGAGAGACAGAGCATGAGCGGGGGAGGGGCAGAGAGAGAGGGAGACACAGACTCTGAAGCAGGGTCCGGGCTCTGAGCTGTCAGCACAGAGCCCGACGCAGGGCTTGAACTCACAGACCACGAGATCATGATCTGAGCCGAAGTTGGACACTCAACCGACTGAGCCACCCAGACGCCCATTCTGTGCATTTCTTAATTGGATTATTTGTTGTTGTATAAGTTCTTTATAATTTTGGATATTAACCCGTCATTGGATGTATCTTCTCCATTCAGCAAGTTGCCCTTTCGTTTTGTTGATGCTTTACTCTGCAAAACCTTTTTAGTTTGATGTAGTCTGAGTGGTTTCTTTTTGCTTTTTTCCCCTTGTCTGAGGAGACAGATCTACAAAAATGTTGCTAAGGTTGATGCCGAAGTAATTACTGCCTGTGTTTTCTTCTAGGAGTCTTATGATTTCAGGTCTCCCATTTAGGTCTTTAATCCATTTTGAGCTTATTTTTGTGTATGGTATGAGGAAGTGGTCCAGTTTCTCCAGCACCATTTATCGAAGAGACCGTCTTTTCCCCACTGTATATTCTTCCCTCCTTTGTTGTAGGTTAATTGACCATATAAGCGTGGGTTTATTTCTGGGCTCTCTGTTCTGTTCGTTGATCTATGTGTCTGTTTTTGTGCCAGTACTACACTGCTTTGATTACTGTAGCTTTGAGGATACCTTAAAATCTGGGATTGTGAGACCCCCAGCTTTGTTCTTCTTAAGATTGTTTACCTATTTGGGATCTTTGTGGTTCCACACAAATTTACAATCTTTTGTTCTAGTTTGGAGAAAACCACTGTTGGAATTTTGATAGGGATTGTATGGGATCTGTAGATTGCTCTGGGTAGTATGAACATTTTAACGCTATTCTCCCAATCTATAAGCATGGAATGTCTTTCCATTTAAGTGTGCCATCTCCACTTTCATCAATGTCTTACAGTTTTCAGAGTACAGGTCTTTTAAAACTCTTTCTTAACTTCCTTGGTTAAATTTATTCCTATGTATTTTATTCTCTTTGATGGAATTGTAAATGGGATTGTTTTCTAAATTTCTCTTTCTGCTACTTTGTTATTAGTGTATAGGAACACAACAGATTTTTGTATATTAATGTTTTCGCTTTTGCAACTTCATTGAATTCATTTACTCTGATAGTTTTTGGTGGAGTCTTTAGGGTTTTCTACATATAGTCTCATGTCATCTGCAAATAGTGACAGTTTTACTTTTTCCTTGCCAATTTGGATGTCTTTTGTTTCTTTTCCTTTTCCAATTTTTGCAGCTAGAACGTCCAGTACAACGTCAAATAAAGGTGGCAAGAGTGGACATCCTTGTCTCCCTCCTGATCTTAGTGGAAAAGCTTTCAGCTTTTCACCGACTACGTTAACCGAGGGTTTGTCATATAGGGTCTTAATTATGTTGAGGTATGCTCCCTCTAAGTCCACTTTGTTAAGTTTTTATCATGCTGAATTTTGTCAAATATTTTTTCTGCATCTATTGAGCTGGTCATTAGATTTTTAACTCTCGTTTTGTTAATGTGGTGTATCACATTGATTTGTGGATATTGAACCATTCTTGCATCCTTGGAATAAATCCCACTTGATTGTGGTTAATGATCCTTTTAATGTGTTGTAGAATTTGGTCAGTTAATATTTTGAGGATTTTTGCATCTATGTTCATCAGGAATATTGGTGTGTAATTTTGTGTATGTGTGTGGTGTGTTTGCCAGGTTTTGGTATCAGGGTAATGCTGGCCTTGTAGAATGAATTTGGAAGCTTTCCTTCCTCTTTGCTTTTTTGGAATACTTTGAGAAGGATAGGTATTAATTCTTCTTTAAATGTTTGGTAGACTTCACCTGTGAAGCCATCTTATCCTGGACTTTTGTTTGTTGAGAGTTTATGATTCCTGATTTTGTTACCTGTAATCAGTCTGCTCAGATTTTCTATTTTTTCCTGACTCAGTCTTGGACGATTCTGTTTCTAGAAATTTTTCTATTTCTTCTAGGTTGTCCAATTTATTTATTTTTATTGAAGTATGGTTGACACATGTTCTATTTGGTGTACAACATAGTGATTCAACAACTCTAAATGTTATGCTGTGCTCAACCACAAGTATAACTACCATCTGTCCCTGTACAACACTATTACAATATCATTGACCATAGTCCTGCTGTAACTTGTTCTGTTACTTGTTCATTCTATAATTGGAATCCTGTATCTCCTACTCTCCTTCACCTGTTCTGTCCATCACCCCAATCCCTTCCCCCTTTGGCAACCATCAGTTTATTCTCTATTTATGGATCTGTTTCTGCCTTTTTTTTTTTTTTTTTTTTTTTTTAGATCCTACATATAAGTGAAACTATATGGTATTTTTTTCTCTTATTTTACGTCTAGGTCCATCCATGTTGTCTCAAATGGCAGATTTCATTTCTTTTTTTTTTTTTAACGGCTGAGTAATGGACACTTAGGTTGTTTCCATATTTTGGTTATTGTGGATGATGGTGCTATAAACATAGGGGGTGTATGTATCTTTTCAAATTAGTGTTTCCAGTTTCTTTGGGTAAAATACCTAGTAGTGGAATTATTGGAACCTATGGTATTTCTATTTTCTTTCTTAAAAAATTTTTATTTATTATTTAATTTTTTTAAAATATATATTTTTTAATTTTTTAATGTTTATTTATTTTTGAGAGAGAGAGCATGAACAGGGGAGGGTCAGAGAGAGAGGGAGACACAGAATCTGAAACAGGCTCCAGGCTCTGAGCTGTCAGCACAGAGCCTGATGCAGGGCTCAAACTCACGGACTGCGAGATCATGACCTGAGCCGAAGTCGGTCGCCCAACCGACTGAGCCACCCAGGCGCCCCTATTAATATTTAATTTATATCCAAGTTAGCTTATAGTGCAACAATGATTTCAGGGGTAGATTCCTTAATGCCCCTTTTAGCCCATCCCCCATTTAGCCCATCCCCCCTCCTACAACCCCTCCAGTAACCCTCTGTTTATTCTCCATATTTAAGAGTCTCTTACGTTTTGTCTCCCTCTCTTTTTTTATATTATTTTTGCTTTCCTTCCCTTGTGTTCATCTGTTCTGTGTCTTAAAGTCCTCATATGAGTGATGATATTTCTATTTTCAATTTTTTGAAGAACCTCCATACTATTTTCCATAGTGGCTGCACCAGTTTACAGTCTCACCAACAATGCATGAGTGTTCCTTTTTCTTCACATCCTTGCCAACACTTGTTATCTCTTGTTGTTTTGATGTTAACCATTCTGACAGGTGTGAGGATATCTCATTGTGGTTTTAATTTGTGTTTCCCTGATCATCAGTGGTGTTGAGTATCTTTTCATGTGCCTGTCAGTTATATACATGTCTTTGGAAAAATGTCTATTTAGGGCCTCTGCCCAATTCTTAATCAACTTATTTGTGCTGGTGTTATCATTTGCAAATATCTTCTCTCATTTAGTAGGTTGCTCTTTCATTTTATTGATGCTTTCTCTGCTGTGTAAATTTGTTTTATTTTGGTATAGTCCCAATAATTTAGTTTTGCTTTTATTTCTCTTGCCTGAGAGCATATATCTAGAAAAATGTTGCTAAGGCCAATGTCAAAGGCATTACTGCTTACATTTTCTTCTAGGATTTTTATGGTTTCAGGTTTCTCACTTAGGTCTTTAATTCATTTTGAGTTTATTTTTGTGTATGGTGTGAGACAGTGGTCCAGTTTCGTTGTTTTGCATGTAGCTGTCCAGTTTTCACAGCCCCGTTCATTGAAGAGGCTGTCTTTTCTCCACTGTATATTCTTGCCTCCTTTGTTGTAGATTAATTGACCAAATAAGCATGGGATCATTTCTCGCCTCTCTATTCTGTTCTATTGATCTATGTGTCTATTGTTTGTGCCAGTACAACACTGTTTTGATTACTGTAGCTTTGTACTATATCTTAAAAAAAAATTTTTTTTTTTTTAGGGGCGCCTGGGTGGCTCAGTTGGTTAAGCGGCCGACTTCGGCTCAGGTCATGATCTCGCGTTCTGTGAGTTCGAGCCCCGCGTCGGGCTCTGTGCTGACAGCTCAGAGCCTGGAGCCTGTTTCAATTCTGTGTCTCCCTCTCTCTGACCCTCCCCCGTTCATGCTCTGTCTCTCTCTGTGTCAAAAATAAATAAACGTTAAAAAAAAAAATTAAAAAAAATTTTTTTTAAAATGTTTATTTATTTTTGAGAGAGGGAAAGAGTGTGAGCAGGGGAGAGGCAGAGAGAGGGAGACACAGAATCTGAAGCAGGCTCCAGGCTCTGAGCTGTCAGCACAGAGCCGACACAGGGCTTGAACCCACGAATAGTGATAGTTTCTTTGGTGGAGTCTGTAGGGTTTTCTATGTATAGTATGTCATCTGCAAATAATAATTTTACTTTTGCCTTATCAATTTGGATGCGTTGATTTCTTTTTCTTGTCTGATTCTTGTGCCTAGGTTTTCCAGTGTTGTGTTGGATAAAAGTGGCAAGAGGGAAGGTTGTCCCATTTATTGGCTTCTAAGTTTTCATAATAGTCTCTTATAATCCTTTGTATTTCTATGCTGTTGCTGGTAAGTTCTTTCATTTCTCATTTTGAATCCTTTCTTGAGGAGTCTGCCTAAAAGTACACAATTTTGTTTATATTTCAGAGAAGTAGGTCTTGATTTCATTGATCTTTTCTATTTTTGTCATCTCTATTTCCACTCAGATCTTTATTTCCTTCCTTCTTCTAACTTTGGGTTTTGGTCCTTTTCTAGCTTTTTCAGGTAGAAGGCTAAATTGAGAATTTTCTTATTTCTTAGGGCAGTATCTCTATAAGCTTCTTAGCACTGCTTTTACTACATCCTGAAGGCTTTGAATTGTGTCTTTATTTTCATTTGTCTCCATGTTTTTGTTTTTTTTCCCCCTTCTTGATTTCTTGGTTGACCCATTCATTGTTTAGTAGCTACATGGAGTAGCAAACTCCATATTGGTGTTCTTTTTAGATTTTTTTTTTGTGATTTCTAGTTTCATACTGTTGTGGTTGGAAAAGATGTAGGATATGATTTCAATCTTAAATTTATTGAGACTTGTCTTGTGGCCTAACATGCGATCCTGGGGAATGTTCAATATATAATTGAAAAGAATGTGTATTTAGCAGTTTTTGGATGGAATGTTCTGTATATACCTGTTAAGTCTGTCTGGTCTAATGTGTTGTTCAAAGCCCCCATTTTCTTATTGACTTCTGTCTGGATGATATATCCACTGATCTAAGTGGAGTGTTATAAATCACCTACTGTTATTGTATTACTGTCAATTTCTTTTATGTATATTAAAAATTGCTTTATGTATTTTGGTGCTATGTTGGGTGCATAGATATTTATAATTGTTACATGTTGGATTGTTCCTTTTATCATTATGTAGTGCCTTTCTTTGTCTCTAGCTATAGTCTGTTTTAAAGTCTATTTTATTGGGGTTCCTGGGTGGCTCAGTTGGTTAAGTGTCCAACTTCAGCTCAGGTCATGATCTCATGGTTTGTGGTTTTGAGCCCCATGTTGGGCTCAGTGCTGACAGCTCAGAGCCTGGAGCCTACTTTGGATTCTGTGTCTCCTTCTCTCTCTGCCTCTCTCAAAAGTCAATCAACATTAAAAATTAAAAAAAAAAAACTTATTAAAAAAAGTCTATTTTATCTAATGTAAGTATTGCTACCCTGGCTTCTCCCCCAACCCCCTGCTTCATTTGCATGGTATATGTTTTCTAGCCCTTCACTTTCAGCCTGTGTCTTTAGGCCTGAAGTGAGTCTCCTAGAGGAAGCATATAGATGGGTCTTGTTTTTATATCCCTTCAGTTACCCTCTTTCGATTGGAGCATTTAGACCATTTACATTTAAAGTAATTATTGATAGGCATGTACCTACTGACACTTTGTTACTTGTCTTCTGGCTATTTTTGTAGTTCTTCTGTTTCTTTCTTTTGTTCTCTTCCCTTGTGATTGATGACTTTTGTGTTATGCTTGGATTCCTTTCTAATTTTTTGTGTATCAATTATAGTTTTTGGTTTATGGTTACCATGAAGTCCCTACATAACATCCTAAATATATAGCAGTGTATATTAAGTTGATGGTCACTTAAATTCAAGTATATTCTAAAAGCACATGTTTATTCCCTCCTCTCCACATTTAACGCATGTCTTATTTTGCACATCTTTTTATTTTATAAATTCCTTATTTTTTTTTAAAGATATGATTGATTTTACTACTTTTGTGTTTCAACTTTCATATTAGGTTTATAAGTGACTGATTACCACCTTTACTATAGGTTTGCTTTTATTGGTGAAATTTTTTCCTTTCATAATTTTCTTCTAGTTATGGCCTTTTCTGCTTAGAGAAGGTCCTTCAACATTTCTTACAAGGCTAATTTAAGGGTTGTGATTTCCTTAACTTTTGTATGGGAAACTCTTTCCCCTTCAATTCTGAAAATAATCTTGGTTGGTAGAACATTCTTGCACGTAGGTTTTTTCCTTTGAGCCCTTTACAGGCCCGAGGGAGAGTGGCATCTAGCTCCAAGTTTCTACTGAAAAATCAGTTGAGAGCCTCACGGCATTTCCTTGTATGTAGCTAGCTGCCTTTAAGAATCTCTATCTTTAATCTTTGAGATTTAAATTATTATGGGTCTTGGTGTTCCTCCTTGGGTTCATCTTGTTTGGGGCTCTCCTGGACCTGAGTGTCTCCCCAGGTTTTAGGGAGGTTTTCAGCGATTATTTCTTCAAATAGGCTCTCTGTCCCTTTCTGACAGGAATGACATGAGTGTTACTATGCTTGAGATTTTCCCAGAGATTCCTTAACCTAAACTCAATTACAATTTTTTCTTTTTGTTGCTCAGTTTGGGTGCTTTCCACATTACCTGTCTTTGCAGATCACTTACCTGATTCTTCTGTATCATCTGTTGATTCCCTCTGGTGTATTTTTTCCAGTTATTTTAAGAAAAAACCAATCAGAGTTAAAGAGATAGAAAATATATTCTGTAAGTTCTGAGTTCATCCACTCAGCAGGTTGATTGCTCATCTCCATTTTGTTCAGTTTTGTCTTCTTTCCATTTGGAGCATATTTTTTGTTCTCCTCATTTTGTTTGACTTTTGGTGTTTGTTTCTATGAATTAGGCAAAACAGCCACCTCTCTCTGTCTTAAAGGAGTGGCCTTGTGTAGAAATGTCCCCAGTGCAGACTGTGTGTGCCTGGTGGCTTTGGTTGGAGCCAGCGTCGGTGGCATGGCTGAAGCAGGCCTGGGCTGGGGGCGGGGGATGGTATTTTGGGGTGCTTTGTGCCCTGGCAGCACAGCTGGAGCTGTAGCAGGCAAAGGCTGAGGGTGTCCTGGTGGGTGCCATCCTGGGGCTGCCTTGCGCTGGTGTGGGCTAAGGTCCAAGGGCTTGCCGAGGTGGCAGGATGGCTAGGGTGCCTGGCCCTGGGCCCGTCTGCACTATCAAGGTGGAGACGGAATGTAAACAGTGGTACCTGCCAGTAGCTGTGACGCTGGAGAAGTTCAGCAGTTTCCCTCCCATTTGGTGGATGCTCTAGGGTTAGTGAGTTGGTTCCCTTTAGTTAGTCTAGCTGCTCTTTAAACTGCTTTTTTGCTGCACCCCAGTCTGTGTGCAGACCCCTCCGTGCTCTGTCGCTCGTGCAGCGCGGTTTTCATCATGACCGTGTCTCCATGTCTCCTGCCGTTCCTTATGTGGTCTCTCTGTCCTTTATTGTGCAGATACTGTTCAATCAGCCCTCAGTTCTTTAGGAAGAATCGCTCTGTATGTAGGTATAGATTTGGTGTCCGTGAGGTGGGGTGAGTTCAGAGTCTTGTGCTATCATCTTGGACCCCTCCAATGGTATTCATTGGAGTATGGAAGTTGAAGCTTTGAGAAGCAGAAAAGCATTAGAGCTCCTTTCTTCTGTACCTCAAGGAGAAATAACATGGTTAAGAAGAAATTCTCAAAGCCCTCTCTCCTCTGAAGGGAAGCCAATCTAACATTCCCTTATCTGTGCCTGGAAGTGATAATTCAGAACCTCTTTTTCACAGGTACAAAAGGGCAGCCCTGCCGAATTGGCAGGGCTGGAGGATGAGGATATCATCATCGAAGTGAATGGAGGGAAGGTGCTGGAAGAACCCTATGAGAAAGTGGTGGACAGAATCCAGAATAGTGGGAAGAATGTCACACTCTTAGTCTGTGGAAAGAAGGCCTATGATTATTTCCAGGCTAAGAAAATCCCTATCGTTTCCTCTATGGCTGATCCACTGGATGCCCCCCCTGATTCCAAAGAAGGAACATTGGCAGAACCAGAGCACGACTCACACATGGCAAAAGAACGAGTGAGTGGTGATAGGTTTCTCTCAGTGATCTAACCTATCAGAGTATGATAAAGTCTTTCATAAGTACACCTTAGGTCTATGTTTGCCACAGATTTCCTAGAATACTAGAAAATTACAATGTAAAGATAAGTCATTTTGGTGGAGAGAAAGTGGTATGAGGACAAGTTTCTTTTTCATAGCATGGAGTTGACAGTAACTGTCCAGAGAAGGTAAGTTTATCAAAATTATAATGGAACCACCAGAAGAACCTGAATCAGACTAGCTATGTACAAATTCTGGTTCTGTCACTTAACGTCCTTGGGCAAATGGATTTATTTTCTCTTTGCCTCATTATCCCCACCTGTAAAACAAGGAGGATTTGTAGGACTGTTATTAGGATTATATTATCTAAGACTAAAGCACTTCAAACAGGGCCTGGTTAATGGTAAGCATGAAAATGAACTGTGGTGTTTAGGGACATATTGTTTTTAAGATCATTGGCGGTGTATTATTGCTAGGGAGGAATAAGCATTACTCTGTATTTGGATTAAATTCCTTGATAAGTCTTTTGCATCATTCTTCTTTCTATTACCTTTAATTCTACTCTATTTACAATTTATTATTGGTAATATAAATTAAATACTATTTGTTAATGAATACCCACTTAGTCTGGAGGGCTATAATAAAAGACCATACACTGGATGGCTTATAAACAACACAGATTTATTTCTTACAGTTCTGAAGGCTGGCAAATCCAAGATCAGGGCACTGACAGCTTTCGGGTCCGGAGAAGGCCCTCTTCCAGGCTGCAAACTGCCAACTTCTTGCTATGTCCTCACATGGTAGAAGGGGATAGGGAGCTCTGGGGGTGGGGGGTGGGGGCTGGGGGCTCTCTTATAAGACATTAAACCCAACCACAAGGGCTCTGCCCTCATGACTTAATCACCGCCCAAAGGTCCTACCTCCTAATATCATCACCTGACCTCAGGATTAGTATTTCAATAGACGAATTTTGGAGACATACAGTCAGACCACAGCACACATAATAGCCACTGACCTTGCATTCGTGACTGCTTCACGAAGAAAGCATTCTAGTTGTCTTTAAAAAATTCAGTGATAGCTCTGTAGCAAGTCAATTATAGGACTGTGCTATCTTTATAGAAAAGATATATAGACATTAAGAAATTTGTTAGTGTCAAACAGCAAGCTGGAAACAAAGCCAAATGTAAAATCCAGATTACCTGGCTTCTAGTGAGGGACTCTACTCCCTGCCTCAAGTCATGCAACTGCTGACATTCATACTCGCACTTACAGATCTTTTGTTCTCTTTTGCACAGGCGCACAGTACAGCCTCACATTCTTCTTCCAATTCTGAAGACACAGAGATGTGATGAGAGCAAATAATGGCTTTGGCTGACAGCTGTTTCTGGGCGTTCAGTAAGAATCCTTTCCCAAGGAATGAGCTGCCACCCATTTACTGTCTCTGTTAGAGAAGAGCTCCTCTGGGAACCAGTTCATCACGTGTGACTCTCTTCTGTGGTCATTTGCCTTGGGGGCAGATACCGCAATAGATGGCTTATTTATGGTCAACTTAAGGCAGGAACCAGATTCTTTTCAAGTGATCTCTTTCAAGCTTCAACTTAACTACATTTCTTTGTATGATGCTATCTCTTAATTCTATAGGCTCCTTGAGCACCAAAGATGATTCACAAATCTGTACACGTGAGAGCTCATTATAGTATCTGAGCAGATAAGCCTATTAAAATTATGGTTTTGTAAGAATGTTGTGGTTGCTAAAACAGATGCCATTAAGAATGCCTGTAGAGTCTTCCTTGTTAGCTGATCAAACCTTAATAGTGCTTTTGTTTTTGGTAAACTTGCTTTTATGCTTTAACTTTCATTTTGCCTCTGGAAGTCCCAGCACAATAAAATTCAGGATTTCCTTAAATTGCATTTCTGAATATTCTATAAACTTCCCAACATTTCCCTTTCACAGATGGAGAAAAGTAGGGTCTACAATAGGAAAACTTATTCCAGTTAACAGTTATTCATTGTTTTACCCCACAGCATGAGGGGGCAGATGGAAAGAAAAAAAAAACTGAGACATCATCACCAACTTGAATGCACAGTAATTCACTCTCAAATACGGACTTAAAAGGAAATCAATAAAGATGATATACCTGACCTCTCTCGGTAGAATCTATTTCCGTAGCACACCATTCCATCCCCAGACAAGAACAGATAACCTGTTGGTAATTTTTATGGGGCGGGGGTTGGCTGGGGGATGCCAACTCACGTTAGATCACACAAGCACACTACCAAGCTATCCTTGATAAAATGAAGCTAAGGCCAAAGGGTTCCAATCTGATTTTAATGATTGTCAATCTTAAGGGAAAGCCAGAACCTCCTCCGTGTGAGCCTTGACAGAGATCCTGTGTGTTTGGCCCAGCTACCTCAGACTTCCCCTTACCCTAGGGCTCCAGTGTATTCTCCCAGACTAGTTTCTTGGCTCTTTTACACCCCTCTTCCGCCATGCTGCATCAGCCTCAAACCCACGTGGGATGCGCTCCGCTGAGGGCTAGCTTGAGTTTACTTCACGCTCATGTTCTAGCTAATGCTACATGATCACAGTATCAGCTGAGGAGGAAGGCATAAGCTGGAGGTAGAATCTGCTACCTCAGTGTTTTGATTGTTTAAAAAATATTAGGCCCTGGTCCCCTCCATTGTTTTCTCTTAAATCCAAATTCTGACGCTACTGGCCCGTAGCAGTCTGTAACAGGCATGAGTTCAAGGTGCCATATGCTTCTCTGGTGCCTGTTTGTGAGCCAAATAGAGGAACAGTATGCTGGAGAGAGCACTGACCAGGAAGATCACATCAAACCAACGGTGATAGAAGTTGAACTGTAGCTCCCCCAGGACTTCGGTGATTATGGTACGATATTCTAGAGGCATGCTCATTCGAATCAGCAGCACAGAGGAGACAAAGTACATGCCCTACAAGTTAAACAAATTAACCCGGAGGTCACTTTGTGGTCAGGGATCAAAGGGAATTGTTAAAATATTCAGAAGTACAAAACACTTCTGGTATTTTACAGTTATAATCATAAAGCTAGTTCGTGAAACTTACCATTATCTGTGCTAACAGCAGGACAATGACGTTGGAGGACTTACTGCTAGAGATGGCATAAAAGAACTGTCAAGAAAGGGAGGAGAATTTATGCGGTACTGCTAGACACTTGTGTCAAGAGCATTAAGTAGCATAATTAAAAATGTCTCTTCCGGGGCGCCTGGGTGACTCAGTCGGTTAAGTGTCCGACTTTAGCTCAGGTCTTGATCTCACAGTTCATGGGTCTGAGCCCCGCGCCGGGCTCTGTGCTGACAGCTCGGAGCCTGGAGCCTGCTTCGGATTCTGTGTCTCCCTCTCTCTCTGCCCCTCCCCTGCTCATGCTCATGCTCTGTCTCTCGAAAATGAATAAACGTTAAAAAAATAAAGTCTCTTCCATGCAGCAATCCCATAGGGAACGACTGGTACAGTTAACGCCATGAAGAGAAACAGACTGCTTGCTATGTTGCGCTCAGAGGGATATTTGGGGGTTTTAAGAATTACGTTATGACATGAAGGGATTCCAATCTGTATCAAGTTTGTCAGAAACTATGTGACACATATGACTTTCATATCATTATGAAATATTAGAGCAGATTACCTCAGGCCACTCCAAGCTCTTATAATTATTACTAGGCTCCTGAGCTCCTTCCAAAATTGTGCGAGATGCCTGTAGATCCATCCTTCCTCCTCCCCTCCCAACCTCTTCACTCGTTTCATTCAAGCCCTTCTTGGATTTCGAGATTCCCCGCCTCGTCTCCAAGAGAAAATTTACCTTCTGCCTCCATGAAGCCTTCCTGTGTTGATCAGAAAATAGCCAACCATTCTGCTTCTCCTACTCCCATGTCCTCCTTATAAGGGACCCTCACAGTTATTCTAACCTCAAACACCTCAAATACTCAAATTCTAACCCAAACACCTCCAATCTTCTTCATCCATTCCAAGTATCCCTGGAACACCTACTGCATGCCAGCTTCTGTTCCCAGATGCTGGTGCCGTATCAGTGAACGCAACGGACCGTGATCTCGTTCTATGACCTTTGGTAAAAGTACGCATCTGATGGGCGTGGGATGTAAATCCAACTATTTGTGACTGTTGTTTAAGATCTCAGAAGGCAGAAATCTTAATTAGGTAAAATTATCTTGTGGTGCCACGTGTAATTAAGCAAATAAGAAATTTAAACTCAATGATACAACCTACCTTGGTAAGAGTGATCAGCAGTCCTCGGATAGATGTAACGATGATGATTCCAACCAGAATGAAGGAAATGTGTTGAGACCAGAACTTCACCTGCCACCATAGAAAGAAGGAAAAGTATCTGTGAAATCTCTGTTGAGAGACACGTGAAGGCTATTCTCCTGATACATTCTGATTGCTTATGTGACTGTGAGAGGGTACTTCATCGGGCCCTGCCTGATTAAAAAAATTTTTTTTTAGGAAGGGAGAAAAGTAAGGTGCAACTAACAACACCTAGGAAGGTGGCAGTGCAAAACTTTTTTTTTTTTTTTTAATGTTTATTTATTTGAGCGAGAGAAAAGGAGCATGAGTGGAGGAGGGCAGAGAGAGGGAGAGAATTTCAAGCAGGCTCTGCACTGTTAGCGCAGAGCAGGCCCGACACGGGGCTTGAACTCACCAACTATGAGATCATGACCTGAGCTGAAATCAAGAGTCAGACACTTAACTGAGTCACATAGGCATCCCTGCAGTGGATATCTTAATGAGACTTAATCAAGACAGGACGGAAGCAAGTGCAGTGGAGTGATGAAAATAACACTAGTCAGTCTGAGGAAACAGAGATGGAGCTAATGATGCAGCTTCAATGTATTACGTGAAAAGCATGGATTAAAAGGAAATTAAATAGCTAAATTACTTTTAACATCTGTGAAGGATAGTCCCCTCATTGCCCATAACTGTAAGAAATTATTCTTTTTATAATAAAAGAATATGTCAACATTCTCAGCTACAGTCTAGGACATAATTGACCTTCACTTGAATTACACGAGGGTACCTTTTTCTCCTCTTGGACTGCTTCATAGTGGCAGGCAGCTTTGGAACTCTGTGCTTGATTCGGGTCTGAAAAGTAGCTGCCAGGGAAGTGCTATTACTAACATCTAAAGGTGTTACTCAGAATTCTGAAACGTGGAGTATGCAGATGAATTGTAGATTAAATATATATATACACACACAGCAACTAAGTAGCCTCACAAAGCACTGATAAGGAAGAACACTTCTAATAACTGAGCCCAGGAATAAATGAAAAGAGGAGAAGAAAACACATATGTAACAGTGAAGCATGGGTTATGGGATATTTTATAAACTACTTGAACGAAAGGTACCATGTTCCTTCATGTGAAAAAGTTTACACCATTGGTTTATCATCAAAAAACGTGCTTTGGGGTGCCTGGGTGGCTCAGTTAAGTGTCCAACTTCGGCTCAGGTCATGATCTCACAGTTCGTGGGTTCAAGCCCCACGTCGGGCTCTGTGCTGACAGCTCAGAGCCTGGAGCCTGCTTTGGATTCTGTGTCTCCCTCTCTCTCTGTTCCTCCCCCGCTCATGCTCTTGTCTCTCTCTCTCTCTCCTTCAAAAATAAATAAAAACATTAAAAACAAAAACAAAAACATGTGTTTTGAATTGTTTCTCAAGGACTGGAGCTCATTTTGCTCTGGTTCATTTTCATTTTATCCAGCATCTAGCTACCAGGAGCATGTCCAGCTGAGACGGATGGCTGGGGGTAGCATGCAGTCTGTCACTAGGATCCTAGCCCAGCTAAATGGTCCTCACAGGGACTAAGAGCATGACTCTGGGCTTACTATCAAAGTGCTAATCAACTAGAATCATTGGCTATATATATATATATATGTGTGTGTGTGTGTGTGTGTGTGTGTGTGTACACACACACACACACACACACACACACATATATATATATATATTTTTTAAATATACTCTTCTATTAATAAAGACAGAAAACATAAATCGGGACAAGAGTGTTTAATGATAGTGGTATCATAAAACAGGTAGAAAGAGAATTAAAACTGCACGGGTTACACTTACCATCTTTAGCTCAAAGTCCACATTAATTAATTGATAAAGATAAATTTTTTACAGCAGACATAATTTCACTTCTAACGTGGAACGCTAATTAGTAGTTAATTTTCTACTAGAGGAATCAAAGGTGAGTTTTGGATTTGAAGATCTCATTATATATCACAGAGAGAAGTATCTAATATTTGGTGGGGAGAAACTGGTGAGGAGTAGTCAGCTACAGAAAAGCAGAAGACGAACTATAGAAATAATCGGCATCTAAGTCAGTAATAAGTACCAGCCATCACTTACGGTTTTATGCCCTTTACAAATTTGCTATAAGAATATGTCAAAAAACAATGGAGAATGGGAAGAACAAAAACAGACTTAATTCTTACATCAAATTGGATCCCCAGATAATTCACAGTGATCTCAATGCCTCTCGTGACAGGATCAGTTTTCCCAACCCGGTCAAAAACGATATTAATCGTTGCCTGTAAAGACACAGACCTTTATATATTAGAGCATCTCAATAATCACTATTTCAAAAAGTGACTCAAAATAATGAATTAATCAATATAACATCCTACAGGTAGATGTTCCATCCTACCTATCCTATAGGTAGATGTTCTTAAAAATTCAATTCTATTCTCAATCTAAATCATATATAAAACATCTATTATAGTTATTCACATATAGGCAAACAAAAGTCCTTATGTACCCTACCTTTTCTGTAAAAAATAAAGAGAAAAAAAGGCTATGGCATATGGCATGTATACCTTCGGTTAACAGAAGTCAGAAAGGTAACATTCTGGTGATACAGTTAGAGTGAAATCAAGGAATTCCAGGGTCATTCCCTCTGGTTATTTTCTGAATGCTCTAAGAGCAATCACTAAAATAATGAAAAGAGAGTTACAGCTAACAAGGCAATAAGAGATCAGATGGAATTATGAAAAATATCCAATTTATCCAAAAGAAGGCAGAAACAAAGAAAAAATGGAAAAAAGAACAGATGGGACAAATAAAAAACATAATAACAACATGGCTGTTTTCAACCCAACCATATTAATAATCACATTAAATGTAAATGGTCTAAACCAGGGTTGGCAAACTCTGACACTGTAGTGATAGTAGCCACAGATGATACGTAGATGAATGGCCTTGGCTGTCTCTCCAGTAAAACTTTATTTACAAAGGCAGGTGGTGGTTGGATTTGATCTGTGAGCTGTAGATGGCTGACTCTTGGTCTAAACATGCCAATTAAATGGCAGAGACTGTAAGACTGGATAAAAAAGCAAGACCCAATTGTACGTTGTTTATAAAAATCTACTTTAAATATAAATATACAAATAGGTTAAAAGTAAAAGAATGGAAGAAGATATACTAACACTAATAAAGAGAAAGAGAAGTCTGTATTAATATCAAAGTAGATTTCATAGCAGAAAATACTGCCAGGGATTAAAAGGGTCATTTCAATAAGGCGTTCAAAATGACCCAGAAGGTGCATGTACCAAATAACAGAGCTTTAAAATACATGAAGCAGAGGTGTCAGGAAGATGGTAGAGTAGGAGGATACTGAGCTCACCGTGTCTCAAACACATCAAGATAACAGCTATATCTGTGCAACTAACTCTACTCTGAAAACCACCGGAAGATTGGCAGAACAGACCATCCACAGTTAAGTGTTGGGAGGCCACATTGAAAAGGGTAGGAGGGGCTGAGACACGGTTGGGAACCAACCCCCACCCGTCTGTGAGACTAACCACAAACAGGAGGGACACCACAAGCACAGAGGAGAGGATCAGACCCCACCCTAGGCACCCGAGGCAGTGGGATGAGGAATTCCAGTAACATGTGGCTTTGAAAACCAGTGGGGCTTAACTTGGGGAGCTTGTAAAATCAGCAGGGCTAAACTCCAGGTACTTTAAAAATTAGCAAGGCCTAACTCTGGAAGAGCCAGAGGGCAACAGGAAACGAAGTCCCTGCCCTTGAAGAGCTAGAATAAATACCTTGGCCTGAGAGACAGCAAAGAAGCAGCAGTTTGAAAAGTGCCCAGGGTATATGTGAAGAATATTCATTTATTAATCTCACTATGTGCTGGAGGCGCAGGGAGACTTCAAGAACAAAACTGCTGGGCACCATTTCTCTTCTCCTCCCCCAGCCTAGATAGCCAGACACCTGTGGGCACCAGGGCTAATACTCCCTACCTATCTCGCTAGCACCAAGTGCCCTGGCCCCATGTTCACCTGGGGACCTGCCTGCCTCGGCAGGTGGCCCTCTAGCACAGCTCCTGCCCTACTACAAGCAGCCTTAGCAGGGACCAGCACCACTCCAGAGGGACTGCTGTCTTGGGGAAGGGGAGAGGTTACATCAGTGTGCCCATAGTTCCAGCAGCTGAGCCTCTTAGTTGGCTGTGCAGGGACCAAACCCTGCCCAGTGTGCCCAGAGCAGGCAGAGCAGGTCACTGCAGCCATCTGGGCTGAAGGCAAATGCAACTCAGCCACAGCAGTAGGGCACATGTTTCCCACAGAGGAGACACCCTTGGAGCACCTGGTTTTGGTGACCAGGGACACTGCACTACAGGGCACCACCGGGTCTCTTCTACACAAGGCCATTACTATCAAGACCAGGAGTCACAGCTGGCCCCCAATACACAGAAACAAACAGAGAGCTAGATAAAACGAGGAGACAGAGGAATATGTCCCAAATGAAAGCACAGGACAAAATCATAGCAAAAGAGCTAATCAAACTGAGAAAGGCAATATACCTAGATAAAGAACTCAAAGCAATGGTCATAAAGATACTCATTGGACTTGAGAAAAAGTGGATGAACTCAAGGAGAACTTCAACAAAAACATAAAAAAGAACTAGAGATGAAGAATGCAATAACTAAAATTAAAAAAAAGCACACTAGAGGGAAGGGCAGATTAGAGGATGCAGAATGGATCAGCAATCTGGAAGACAGGGTAATGGAAAGCAACAAAGCTAAACAGCAAAAAGGAAAAAAAAAGGAATAAAAAATGAGAAAAGGTTAAAGGAACTCAGCAACTCCATCAAGTGTAGTAACATTCGTATTATAGGGATCCCAGAAGGAGAAGAGAGAGAAGGGGGCAGAAAACGTCTTTGAAGAAATAACAGCTAAAAACTTGTCTAATCTGGGGAAGGAAACAGACATCCGAATCCAGAAAGCACAGAGAGCCCCTAACAAGATTAACCCAAAGAGGTCCACACCAAGATGTGTAATAATGAAAATAGCAGGAAGTAATGATAAAGAGAGAATTTTAAAAGCAGCAAGAGGGGTGCCTGGGTGGCTCAGTCGGTTGAGCGTCTGACTTTGGCTCAGGTCATGATCTCACAGTTCATGGGTTTGAGCCCCGCGTTGGGCTCTGTGCTGACAGTTCAGAGCCCAGAGCCTGCTTCCGATTCTGTGTCTCCCTCTCTCTCTGCCCCTCCCCCACTCACACTCTGTCTCTCTCTCCTTCAAAAATAAATAAACATTAAAAAAAAATTTAAAAAAAAGCAGCAAGAGAAAAATAAAACCAGTTACTACAGAAGGGAAACCCTACAAAGCTATTAGTTGATTTTTCACCAGAAACTTTGTAGGCCAGAAAGCAGTGGCATGATACATTCAAAGTACTGGAAGGAAGACCTGGAACCAAGAATACTCTACAAGCAAGATTATCATTCAGAATAAAAAAAGATACAAAAAGTTTCCCAGACAAAAGTTCAAGGATGAAATCACCACTAAATAAGCCTTATAAGAAATGTCAAAGGGAATTCTTTGAGTGGAAAGAAAAGGCCATAATTAGGAGAAAATTATGAAAGGAAAAACTTTCACAGGTAAAAGCAAACATATAATAGACAGTAGAGGGGCACCTGGGTGGCTCAGTTGGTTGAGTGTCCAACTCTTGATCTCAGCTCACACCATGATCTCACGTTCATGGGACTGACCCCTGCACTGGGCTCTGAGCTGACAATGAAAGCTTGCTTGGGATTCTCTCTCCCCCCATTGCCACCCCCCCCCCCCCCCCGCTTCTCCCCTGCCTGTGTGCACTCTCAAAATAAATAAATAAACTTAAAAAAATTCTACACATAATAGATTAATCACTTGTAAAGCCAGTATGGAGCAAAAGTAATAAAATCAATTATGTCTACAAAAACCAGTCAAGGAATACACAAAATAAAGAGATGTAAAATATGACATCATCTACATAAAATGTGGAGAGGGAATAAAAATGTACTTTTAGAGTGTGTGTGAACTTAAGCTCGAACTTAAGTTTGATCAACTTTACAGACTGCTATACACCTAAGATGTTATATATAAACCTAATGCCAATCACAAATCAAAATCCTACAATAGATACATAGAAAGTAAAAAGAAAGGAATCCAAGCATAACACTAAAGAAAACCAACAAAACACAAGGGAAGAGAGTAACAGAAGAAGAAAGGAGCAGAGTACTACAAAAACAACCAGAAACAATGAACAAAATGGCAAGAAGTACATAAGTATCTATCTATCTATCTATCTATCTATCTATCTATCTATCTATATTTATTTATTTAGAGACAGACAGACAGACACAGACAGTGCATGCTCATAGCATGCACATGAGCGGGGGAGAAGGGCAGAAGAAGAGAGAGACAGAATCTTAAGCAGGCTCCATTCTCAGCGTGGGGCCCGATATGGGCTTGATCCCATAACCCTGGGATCATGACCTGAGCTGAAATCAAGAGTCTGACATTCAACCAACTGAGCCACTCAGGCGCCCCTCAATAATTACTTTGAATGTAAATGGTCTAAATTCTCTAATCAAAAGACAGAGGGTGACTGAATGGATAAAAAACCAAGACCCATCTATATGCTCCTTTAAGAGGCTCACTTCAGACCTAAAGACACATACAGACTGAACATGAAGGGCTGGAAAAAAAGCACCATGCAAAAGGTAGAAAAAAAAGGTAGAGTAGCAATACTTACATTAGATAAAGTAGACTTTAAAACAAAGACTATAGCAAGAGACAAAGAAGGCCACTACGTAATCATAAAGGGGTCAATCAAATAAGAGTATATAACAACTAAATATCTATGCCCTCAACACAGGAGTACCTAAATACATAAATAATAACAGACAACTAACACTCCACCTATATCAATGTAGATTATCCAGACAGAAACCAATAAGGAAACAGTGGCTTTGAACAACATCTTAGACCAAATGGACTTAAAAAAGATATACTGAACATCCCATCCAAAAAACCACTGAATACACATTCTTTTCAAGTACCCATTGAACAGTCCCCAGGATAGATAACATGTTAGGCCACAAACAATCTCAATAAATTTAAGAATACTGAGATCATATCATGCATCTTTTCCAACCACAATGATATGAAACTAAAAATTGATCACAAGAAAAAAAATCTAAAAAGAATACCAATACATGGAGGCTAAATAGCATGCTCCTAAACAATGAACGGGTTAACCAAGGAATCAAGGAGGAAATAAAAAAAAATACAGGGAGACAAATGAAAATGAAAACACGATGGTTCCAAGTCTTTGAGATGCAGTAAAGAAAGCCATTCTAAGAGGGAATTTCATAGCAATACAAAACTAACTCAAGAAACAAACAAAAAATCTCAAATAATCTAACCTCACACCTAAAAGAGCTAGACTTTGAAAGAACAAAGCCCAAAGCTAGCAGAAGGAAGGAAGCAATAAAGATTAGAGCAGAAATAAATGAAATAGAGGGGAAAAAAAAAACCCACACAAAACCAAAACCCCACAAATCCAATGAAACCAGAACCTGTTTCTTTGAAAAGATCAACAAAATTGATAAACCTTTAGCCAGACTCATCAAGAGAGAAGACTCAAAATCAGAAATAAAGGAGGAGAAATAACCATTGACACGACAGAAATACAAAGGATTAGAAGAGACTATAATGGGGGTGCCTGGGTGGCTCAGTTGGTTGAGCCACCGACTTCGGCTCGGGTCCTGATCTCACAGCTCATGAGTTTGAGCCCCGCATCGGGCTCTGTGCTGACAGCTTGCAGCCTGGAGTCTGCTTTGGATTCTGTCTCCCTCTCTCTCTGCCCCTAACCCACTCGCATTCTGTCTCTGTCTCTCTCAAAAATAAAGAAGCATTAAAAAAATTTTTTTTAGAAAGAAGAGACTATAATGAAAAACTATGCCAACAAACTGGACAACCTAGAAGAAATGGATAAATTCCTAGAAACATATAATCCTCCAAAACTGAATCAGGAAGAAATAGAAAATCTAAACAGAGCAATTAGTAGCAATGAAATTCAATCAGTAATAATAATAAAACAACAACAACAGAAGCCCAGGATTAGATCGTCCCACAGGTGAATTCTACCAAACATTTAACAAAGACTTAACACCAAAGAGGCGAAAGACCTACACTGTGAAAACTATAAAGTACTGATGAAAAACAGTGAAGATGAATCAAATGGAAAGATATTCCATGCTTGTTGTACACCTTAAACTAATGTAACATTATCTACGGAAAGAAAGAGAGTTAATACCTATTCTTCTCAAACGATTTCAAAAAATAGAAGAGGAGGGAAACTTCTAAATTCACTCTATGAGGCCAGCATTTAAAATCCCTGATACCAAGACCAGACAGACACTACAAAAACAAACAAACAAAAAAGCTACAGGCCAATATTTCTTTTTTTTTTTTTTTTTTTTTTTTTGAGGCAGAGAGAGAGCATGAACAGGGGAGGGTCAGAGAGAGGGAGACACAGAATCTGAAACAGGCTCCAGGCTCTGAGCTGTCAGCACAGAGCTTGACGCGGGGCTTGAACTCACTGACCACGAGATCATGACCTGAGCCGAAGTCGGCCGCTTAACCGACTGAGCCACCCAGGCGCCCCTACAGGCCAATATTTCTGATGTACATATATGCAAAATTCCTTAACAAATTTTAGCAGACTGAATTCAATAATGCTCTTAAAAAAACCTGTCCACTATGATCAAGCAGAATTTATTCCAGGAATACCAGGGTGATCCAGTATTTACAAATCAAACATGATAAACAAAATCAACAAAATAAAGGATAAAAACCATATGCTCATCTCAATAGATGCAGAAAAAGCATTTGAGAAAATACAACATCCATTCATGATAAAGTGGTTTTAGAGGGAACAAAGTGGGGTTAGAGGAACAAACGTCAGCATAATAAAGCCATATATGAAAAATGTACACCTAACACCATACTCAATGGTGAAAAACAGAGCTTTTCCTCTAAGACTGGGAAGAAGACAAGGATGTCCACTTTCACCACTTTTATTCAACATTAATATTGAAGTCCTAGTTCCAGCAGTCAGATAAGAAAAAGAAATAGAAAGCATTCAGAATGATAAGGAAGACATTAAACTGACTGCAGATGACATAATAATATATACAGAAACCCTCAGAGACGCCACCAAAAACTATTAGAACTTATAAATTCAGTAAAGTTGCAGGTACAAAATTAATATACAGAAATTGGTTGCATTTCTATACACTAATAATGAAGTACCATAAAGAAAAATTAAGAAAACAATCCTATTTACAACTGCACCAAAAAAGACGATCTAAGAATAAACTTAAACAAGGAGATAAAGACCTGTACTCTGAAAACTATAAAATATTGATGAAAGAAATTGAAGGCAACAAAAACAAATGGAAAGTTATTCTGTGCTCAAGGACTGAAAGAATCAGCATTATTAAAACGTCCATGCTACCCACAGCAATCTACAGATTCAAGCAATCCCTGTCTAAGTACCAACTGTATTTTTCACAGAACTAGAACGAATAATCCTAACATCTGTATGGAACCACAGAACACCCTGAACAGCCAAAGCAATTGTGAAAAAGAACAACGCTGGAGGTCTCACAATCCTGGAGTTCAAGATATGCTACTAAACTGTAGTAATCAAAACAGTATGGTAATGGCACATAAACAGACAGCTAGATCAATAGAACTAAATACAGAGCTGAGAAACAAACCCATGCTTATACGGTCAATTAATCTATGACAAAGGAGGCAAGAATATACAGTGGAGAAAAGACTGTCTCTTCAATAAATGGTGTTGGGAAAACTGGACAGCTATATGCAAAAGAATGAAACTGGACCACTTTCTTATACTACATACAAAAATAAACTAAAAGTGGATTACGTACCTAAATGTGAGATCTGAAACCGTAAAACTCCTAGAAGAAAACATAGGCAGTAATTACTCTGACACTGACCATAGCAACATTTTTGTAAATATGTCTTGCAAGGCAAGCGAAACAAAAACAAACATTAACTACTAGGACTACACCAAAGTAAGAAGCTTTTGCACAGTGAAAGAAATCATTAACAAAACGAAAAGGCAACCTACTGAACGGGAAAAGGTATTTGCAAATGATGTATCTGATAAGGGATTAATATCCAAAATATATAAAGAACTTATACAACTCAACACCCCAAACACAATCCAGTTCAAAAGTGGGCAGAGGAACTAAAGAGGTATTTTTCCAAAGAAGACAAAGAGATGGCTCGCAAACACTTGAAAAGATGTTCAACATCACTAGTCATCAGGGAACTGCAAATCAAAACCACAATAAGACATCACCTTACACCTGCCAGAATGCCTAGAATAAAAAAGACAAGAAATAACAAGTGTTGGTGAGGATGTAAAGTAAAAGGAACCCTTATGCAGTGTTGGTGGGAACGTTAATTGGTATAGCCACTGTGGAAAACAGTATGGAGGTTTTTCAAAAAATTAAAAATAAAAATACCTTATGATCCAGTAATCCTGCTACTGGGTATTTACAGAAAGAGTATGAAAATGCTAATTCGAAAAACTATAGGCACCCCTATATTTACTGCAGCATTATTTACAACAGCGGAGATATAGAAGCAACCCAAGTGCCCATCAATAGATGAATGGATAAAAAAGATATGATGTATTCATACAATGGAATATTACTCAGCCACAAAAAAGAATGTGGTCTAGCCATTTGCAATAACGTGGATGGTCCTAGAGGGTATGATGCTAAGTGAAATAAGTCAGACAAGGAAAGAAAGAACACCTGATTTTACTTACATGCAGAATCTTAAAACAAATGAACAAAGAAGTAAACAGACTCTTAAATACATATAACAAATTGGCAGTTGCCAGAAGGCAGGTAAGTAAAGGAATGTGTGAAATGGATAAAGGGGATTAAGAGGCACAAATTCTTAGTTATAAAATAAGTAAGTCACAGAGATGCAATGCACAGCATAGAGAATATGGTCTATAATATTGTATAACATCGTATGGTGACAGACGGTGACCACACTTATAGTGGTGAGCACTCAGCAATGTATTGAATTGTTGAATCAAATATACTGTACACCTGAAACTAACATTGTATGTTAATTATAAGTAAAAAAAAAACCGCACAAAGCACAGAGAACTGAAAAGAGAAATAGACAAATCCATAACAATGGTTTGAAATGTCATCACCTCCTCTCAATAACTGAGAAGATAGAAAAATCAGCAAGGATACAGAAAACTAACAATACTACCAACCAACTTGATCTAATTGAGATTTATACAACATTCTAACCAGCAAGAGCAAAATACACACTCTACTCAAGTGCACATGGGATGGATATTAGCCATGGTTGAAAATATTCTGGGCAGAAAACAAGTCTCAATAAATTTGAAGAGATCAAATTTAAGACAAATCAAAGTACGTTCTCAGATCACATGGTTTAAACTTGAAATCAATTACAGGATGATATTCCTCTGATCACCAAATATTGGATAACATACTTCTAAATAACCCATGAGTCAAAGAAAAGGAATTATACATATTTTGAACTGAATGAAATAAAAATACAACACACATCTGAAATGCTACATTTTGAATCAATGTAATATACTATACCAGCCAACTAAAAAGAAAAAATATCATATGGTCCTCTCAATAGATGCAGAAAAAGCATTTGACAAAATCAAACACGTGTTCATGATTAAAAACACTCAAGAAACTATGAATAGAAGGGACTTCCTCAACCTGATAAAGGGCATCTAGGAAAAGCCAACAGCTAACACCATACTTCATGGCATAAGACTGGATGCTTTCCCCCTAAAATGAAGAACAAGATTAGGATGACTGCTCTTACCACTTGTTTAATTTTGTACTTTGGTGTGATATGGCTGAAGGAGAAGAAAGATGAGATAGAATGGGATGGGATGGGATGGGATGGGACGGGAGGGGAGGGGAGGGGAAGGGTAGGGAAGGGAAGGGAGGGGAGAGGAGGGAGGGGAAGGGAAGGGAAGGGAAGGGAAGGGAAGGGAAGGGAAGGGAAGGGAAGGGAAGGGAAGGGAATGGAGGGGAGGGGAGAGGAAGGGGAGGGGAGGGAAGGGAAGGGAAGAAAATAAAAGGCATCCAGAAAAGAAACAAGGAAGCAAAACTGTATTTGCAGAGAACAGATTGTCTATGTAGAAAAAAAATCCTATGAAATCTACAAAAAACTTTAAAAATAAGCGGGTTTAGCAAGGTTGCAGGATATGAAATCAACAGACAAGAATCAACTGTGTAACTACATAATTATACTAGATACAATTGTGTATCTACTAACACTCAGAAACTGAAATTATAAAAACATTCCCATTTATAATAGCATCAAAAATATATTTGAGATAAATCTGAAAAATGTAAAAGATCTATACACTAAAAACTATAAACAATGCTGAGTGAAACTACAGAAGATCTAAATAAATGGTTACACCATGTTCATGAATTTTAAGACTCAATATTAAGTCAAAATTAAGTCAAATTGATCTGAAGATTCAATGACATTCTAATACATATTTCAGCAGGTATTTTTGTATTCAGCAGTAATTAAAAACTGATTCCAAAATTCATATGGAAATGCAAAGGGCACAGAATGGCCAAAACAAATTTTAAAAAAGGAGAAAAAAAGAGTATTATTTATTTCAAGACTTATTAACATATATATCAATAGGAAAAAACAAATAGAAAAAATATGTGGTCAATTAGTTTTTGACAAAATTGCAAAGTCAATTCAATGGAGAAAGGATAATCTTTTCCACAAATGGTGCTACAACAAGTAGATATCTATGCGAAAAAAATGAACTTGGATCCACACTCCAACATCATATGAGAAAATTAACACCAGATGGATCATGGACGTAAATGTAAAAACCTCAAACTATAAAATGTATAGAATAAGACAAGAAAAATATCTTTGTGACCTTGGGTTAGGCCAAGATTTCTTAGATACCACACCAAAAGCATAACCCATAATAGAAAACAAAAGATACAGCAGACTTCATCAAAATTAAGAACTTCAATTCTTTGAAAGATACTACTAAGAGAATGACAAGCCAAGCCAGTGACTGGGAGAGAATATGTGAAAAATCACATTTGATAAAGGGTTTCCAGAATGCAATGAAAAATATGCAAAACCCAATAAAAAAGAAGCCTAATTTAAAAGATGGCAAATAGTTACCCCACCCTCTCACATATACAGGTGGCAAATCAACACATGAAAAGTTGTTCAACATCATTAGGCATTAGGAAAATACAAATTAAACAATTCAATGCCACCTCATACCTATTAGAATGTCTAAAAGACTGACTACAAAATGTCAGCACGGATGTGGAGTAAACGAAATTCTCAAACACTGCAGGTGGGAATGTAATAGGGTACAACCTCTTTGGAAAAGTTTGGCCATTTCATACATTTGCCATGTGACCTAGCCTGTTTCCTCATAACAGGAAAGAGAGCACATGTCCACATATAAACTTATACACAGATGTTCATAGCAGCTTTATTTGTAACATCCCCAAAGTGGAAACAAATACCCATCAGCAGGTGAACAGATAAACAGACTGTGGTACAATAACACAACGGAATACTACTCAGCAATGAGAAGGAATAAACTATTGACCACATGATAACATGAATGAAACATAAAGTAATTATGCTGAGTAAAAGCTGCCAGACAGAAAAAGGGTACATAATTTAAGACTCTATATACATAAAATTCTAGAAAATAGAAGTGGTTACCTGGGGACACATGAGAGAGACATTACAAGGGGGTACAAAGAAGATTTTGGAAGTGATGGATGGGTATGTTCTCTCCGAAGTGTGGTGATAGTTGTTGGACAGGTGTCTACATAGGTCAAAACTTACCCAACTATACCCTTTAAATATGTGCAGTTTACTGAATGTCAATTACACCTCCATAAAGCTGTTAAAAATGATATGCTCCTCTAAAGGCTATGTCTTGGGAAAAACTTTTTAGTAGCTTAGTTAATTGAACATACTATCTTCATTGATCTTCTCCACTGAATGAATCAGGATTTAAAAAGGTCCTCTGAATAGGCATTGCCATCAATTTATTATAACATTAGATCCATTAAAATCCAGAATCTTCCATTCATCTATACTGATCAAAATTAACAAGCTGACAAAGCTCCTCTTTGTACAAACACAGCCCCAGTAGGAAAGTCACCAAAACAGAAAGTCCAATCAGCCTTTTCTGTAATCACACTGAAATCCACGAATACCTACAGATGAGACACAAAATGAATGTACACAAAATGCACATAAAGAATATGGCATTGAGAGTGCCACATAAGATGAATTTATCTGTAGAAATAATGTTTCGGAATTTACTTTGTATTTAATTTTTTTAGGTATATACAGATGATTAAAAAGGAGAAGTAGTTTCTGTTCTGAGCTGAAGGTAGGGATTGTATTACATAGATATACTCATGGGTAATATGGAAAGCAGAGTGTAAAATAAAAAAAAAACCTTTGTATTCCTTTCATGTAGTTTATAAACTAAGACCTTACTAATGATTTCTGACTGAAGAAAAATACAATTCCTCTTATCTATGTGACATAAAAATGAGATGTGGGGGGAGGGGCACCTGGGTGTGGCTCAGTCCCTTAAGCATCCAACTCTTGATTTCGGCTCAGGTCATGATCTCATGGTCCATGAGATTGCACCCTGCTTCGAGCTCAGAATTGACAACGTGGAGGCTGTTGAGGATTCTCTCTCCCTCCCTCTCTGCCCCTCCCCTGCTCATTCTCCCTCCCTCTCTCTCAAAATAAATAAACATTAAATTAAAAAAAATTTTTTTTAATGTTTATTTATTTTTGAGAGAGAACGTGCACAAGCATGAGAGGGGTAGAGAGACAGGGAGACCCAGAATCTGTAGGAGGCTCCAGCCTCTGAGCTGTCAGCACAGAGCTCAACGTGGGGCTCGAACCCATGAACAATGAAATCAGGACCTGAGCCGAAGTTGGCCGCTTAACCGGCCAAGCCACCCACGCATCCCAAACATTAAAAAAATTTTTTTAAAAAGAAAAGGGGGAGAGTCAGGCTCAGGGATGTGAAAGATATCATTCTCTGTTGACTCCTTTGGATTTAGAATTTACAAACCTACTTTTCTCTCTGCCATTACCAGGGAAAATAACCTAAACCCTGACAGTTAAAACTAATATACTTACCATGAAAATTTTCCAAACACAGTAAATAGAGAAAAAGTAACCCAGAAAATTGAAGTATTTTCCCTTAAATGTTTTGGAATATTCTATTCTCTCCTGAGGGAAAACAAATACAGAACATGGTTAGTCTCAGCAAAATGTAAACTTTATACTCAGCTAAAACATTCCTGCCTCTATGAATCACTGTTTTGCCAGAGCGAAAAACCCACACATAGCTTCATAATATTAAAATAATACTAGGGGCGCCTGGGTGGCTCAGTTGGTTAAGCGGCCAACTTCGGCTCAGGTCCTGATCTCGCGGTCTGTGAGTTCGAGCCCCGCATCGGGCTCTGTGCTGACAACTCAGAGCCTGGAGCCTGTTTCAGATTCTGTGTCTCCCTCTCTCTCTGACCCTCCCCCGTTCATGCTCTGTCTCTCCCTGTCTCAAAAATAAATAAACGTTAAAAAAAAAACTTAAAAAAAAAAAAATACTAGCGGGAAACATTTATTGAATGCTTACTTTAAGCACCAAACTGGGATAAACACCTTACATACATTATCTCCTTTAATTTTTATAACAACTCTTCTATGTTCTATTATCTTAATCTTACACAGGAGAAAACTGAGGCTTACGGGGTGGGGGGTGTGGTGTTAGGTAACTTGCCCAAGGTCGCACAGATAGTGAGTAGGGGAATTGAAGCTCAAGTCGGTCTTCAAAGCCTATGCTACCTCTATATTATGGCTATTCCAATGAAGTGATCCTTAAAAAGGATAAAAATAGTTTGAATGACCTTAGCTAATAGATTTTACATACTTAAGTTATATGGCATTTTTACATAAATTATATGGCATTTTAACTTGAGGAAAGTTAGGTCACTTCTTGGTCTGGATCCTTTAAAACATGGCTAGATCATGGCATCACTCTTGCAATATTATTAACTTCTATAGGAATAAAAAGCAACCAGAGGAGCTACCATCTTGACCCTGAATCAGTAGGGGGTGGTGTGAGCCATCTTCCCAGATGTTGAAAAAAACCTCGCCCGACTATCCCACTAATTTTTATTATTGAGAGCGTTCCATTAAGAATTTTGCTGGGGGGGGGGGGGGGCGCCTGGGTGGCACAGTCGGTTGAGCGTCCGACTTCAGCCAGGTCAGGATCTCGCGGTCTGTGAGTTCAAGCCCCGCGTCAGGCTCTGGGCTGATGGCTCAGAGCCTGGAGCCTGTTTCCGATTCTGTGTCTCCCTCTCTCTCTGCCCCTCCCCCGTTCATGCTCTGTCTCTCTCTGTCCCAAAAATAAAAAAAACAAAAAAAAAAACAAAAAAAAAAAAAACGTTGAAAAAAAAGAATTTTGCTAGGGGGTAGGAACAATGTCATGAAGAACAGACTCTTAATGCTTCATGGCTGATACTGGAGCTATGAGGTCTCTCTTGTGCTGGGTGGCCATAGAGGATGCTACAAAGCTATTTAGTCTTGTTCTGCCTTCAATCGTACTGATTAAAAACCACACTTCCGTTTCCTTTCTCTGTACCTTGGTAGCATACAGATCAGCTGTTTCCAGAAAAAGCTGCCTGCTTAGTTCTTCCAAAGCGTCCACTTCCTGTTGGATAAGAGTGAGATCTGGCACAAAATGGGCATCAAGGTTTAAATCACATAGAAGTTTCAAGAAATAGCAATGAAGAAATCATATGCTTTTGGTTTCTCCTAGCCTGGATATTCAATTTCCTGCTTCATGGCCAGCAGTACTCCTTCAGAGCAGTTTTCCCAACCTCCAACACAGGTGTGAAAAAGCTTCTCCCCCAAGAGCATTACCAAATACCTACCATTCAGTTTCTCACTAGTTCAAGTGGCTCAGACAGATGGTTTTGTTGTTGCTTTTCTTTAATTAGAGTAAGTCAAATGTAATCTTGAAATCTTAAATAGTTACATAGTAAAACTCCTATAATATAGCGTAATTTCCCCTTAAATTATCTGAATAAATATAATGTTAGGAAAGGGAATTAACACTACTGAGTTTAATACAGGCTGGGATTTATAAACATTTCCTTCTTTAGTTCTTTATAGACATTATCTTCTATTATTCTCATAAAGTCCCATGAGATAGGTGTTATTACCCATTTTGCAGATAAGGAAAGTAAAGCTCAGATATGCCTTCCTCCAAGGTCTGCTCTTTCCATTACACTATGCTACTTTCCAAGAACTCAGTGAGGGCCTGTTATTGTCTCCATTGAGGAAACAGGGGCTCAGAGAGGGAAATAATTTTAATACTGATACTTTTGCTGATTTGACTTACTATCACTAAGATAGCTTAAACCTAAACTTTAGCTTTTATGGACTTTAAAGTCATAAAAAATAGTGAAAATAGCCCAAGTCAGAAGATTCACTTTGGTCCAGAGCCTCCCTAACTCTGTGACTTTTTCTGCTAGAGGCAGGCATTCTACTGCCTTCTGCAGATACTGCCCCCTTCACCCCCTCCCTTTTTTTTTTTTAAACAAATGGAAGGTTGTGGCAATCCTGCATTGGACAAGTCTATGGGCACCATTTGTGTCTCTACCAAAATGTATCACATTTTGGTAATTTTCACCGTATTTCAAGCTTTTTCATTATTATTACATTTGTTATGGTGATTTGTGATCAGCGATTACCACTCACTTAAAGTTCAGGTAATGATTAGCATTTTTTACCGACAGTTTAAACTAAGGTATGTACATTTTTTTTTTAAGAATGCTATTGCACACTCAATAGGATACAGTATAGTGTGAACAAAACTTTTATATGTACTGGGAAACCGAAATATTCATCTGACTCACTTTATGGCGATATTTGCTTTATTGCGATGTTCTGGACCCACACCTGTAACATCTCTGAGGTATGCCTGTACTGCTCAAATCACCATAGTGCCCTTCGGCTCCTTCTTCAGTAGTGGCTGCTACTGGGATGGTCCAGGCCACCAAACAACAGGGTTTAACTAGTTACATGTCTGCCTCTCCCATGATTAGATGGTCAGCTTCTTGAGGAGAGAGGGTACATACTCTGTTCATCATTTTATCCCTTAGGACTCTGCCTGGAAATAGAAGATATGAAATAAATGTCTCCAGGGTAAATGAATTCAATGTAATCCTTTTTTTCTTCTCTCATGGTCATCCTGCCTTTCTTCAGTCCAATTCTTACCTACATTTGACACCGGAAAGATATGTCACAATTTATAGCAAGGACAGATTACATCCTTTTCCTCCAATTGAAGCAAAAGGGAATTTGTACTTCCCTCAGGCTAGAGAAGGAAGGAGGAACATGCTATCTCACCCCAGCCCCCCCCCCCCCTGCAATTTTGACTTAATAGCCTGGTAGACACAAAGAGATTTTGTTGCTCAATCTGGGAATCAAACACTGCAACCAACTGGGCCAAGAACAACCTATTAAACCCAATATCCTTGATCCTTCAAACTAAAAGTCAATGAAGATACAGTGCTGCTTAAAAGTTGTTTAGCAATACCGATCGCTTTAGAAATGGGCCCTTACCAGCTCATATACATACAAACCATCCATTTTCGGGAGTCACTGTGTTTTATGCTAGTTTTTCAGACCTGGGAAATAGAATAGTGTAGAGGAAAGAACTAAAAGGAGGTCCTATCTTTGCCACAAACCACAGTGTGACTTAACCTCTCTGGGTCTATTTTCTCATCTGTAAAATGGAAAGAGTGACTTTTAGAACTTCTTGAGCTCAAAGACAATGGTTTTATGATCTTTTAGGGGCACTGGAGAGATGACTTTGTATTTCCTAAGCCTAGCCCTGGCCAGCTGGACTCTGATGCACTCAGGTACCTTAGAGAAAACCACCCCAACACTACTTTTTTCTTCTGGCCTTGGTCCAGAGTTGAGAAAAAGAATCAGGCAGAGGGATAAAGGATACTTTCACTTCCTGGTGCTGAAGTGGTAACACTTTTTATCATTCCCCAGAATCCTGATGGTTTGTTATGCACCTCCCCCTTCTGGAACATAGTTCTCCGTGTCATTGCCATCCTGAAAGGAAAGAAAAGATAAAACCTCAGCAGGGAGCTTTAATCCTCATAGTCGGTATTCATCCACCTTCTAGTCTCATAACTGCCCTTTTCCCTTGCTGAGCTGTTCAGGAAAGAATGCAAACTCCGGAGTCCCGCTTTGCCACTACTCACAACCAAGGGGAAACTGTACACTCCCAAGAAGCAATGTGGCCTATGCAAAGGAGCACAGAATTTGGCGAAGGCAAGAAATGTGAAGATTGGCTCTGAGAAACTAGAAGACTGCAGAGTTTTCATTTCCTCATCTCTGGATGGGTGTGAAGATCACTGAAACCGTATATAAGAACTCATGCCGTCAACTACAAAACTCTATACTTATATTAGTAATTTTTACCATTATCATTTAAGGACAAAATAGTTAACACACCTGAAGGGCCAGGTTCAGGGTAAGAACTAAAAAGTTTCCTTCCTTTTTGAAAGCAGACAAAGAACAAAAACTAAATGCAGGAAAATCACATAAATCTAGTCTTTTTTTTTTTTTTTTAAAGTTTATTTATTAATTTTGAGAGAGACAGAGACAGCATGAGTTGGGGAGGGGCAGAGAGAGAGGGACAGAGAGAGAGAATCCCAAGCAGGCTCCATGCTGGCAGCACAGAGCCTGATGCCGGGCTTGAACCCACAAAACCATGAGACCATGACCTGAGCCAAAACCAAGAGTCAGACACTTTAACCGACTGAGCCACCCAGGTGGCCCTCTGTGGGCTAGATTCTTTAAGACAGTGATTAAAGGTATTAACAATAAGAATATGAGGTATATTGGGTCATGCTGACTTAATTTTCTTCTCAAAATGACCTTTGCCTGGATATCGAGTGAATGGGATATAGCTCCAAGTTTTAGCTCTTTAATTACACATGTTCACTATAACTTAGCATTGTTGGAAGAGGTCATTAACAACCAAGAAGAGGCTCACTAGGAAGCTTTTGACTTGGGAGAACTAAGGGTTATGAGTCTTGCCATTTTCATAGGTGGAAAAGCTGGAGCAAGTGTATGAAGAAGGAAGAGGTTCTATCTTACTCATTTGAAAGTTCACTTCAGTTTACCGGGCCGGATTAAAAGAGAGGCAGTGGGGAGAGAGGGAGCACTGAGGCCCATTTCTATTGTCCTTAGTTTCGATGCCTACAGCACGACAAATGCAACGACTGGCTGTGGAGTGGAACTGGTTGATGATGTCAAGGTGACCGACACTGTATCATGGCCCCGGAATAGGCAGGGAGGCACAATCACTGGAAGAAGTGAAGGCTGGCTGCACACAACAAGCGTGACCTTGTTTTAAATGACTCACTTTCACTTTTAATTTTATCACTTTAGCCTAAACCAATTTTGCTCTTTCTTACCATAAGTTGCAGATGAGAAATAAACATGTATTTTTAAAAGAAATGGTTAACATTATCAGACTTCCGGAGATGTGGTAAAAAAGAAAGAAATAGTACGAGATACTTGTACTTTTATCTTGGACTTTTTGTCACTATCATCAACACCACATCCTGTGACCATCATCATTATTGCCTCTTTATGATAAGGGCAGTCCAGAACGAGAAATTATTTTTTCATTATTAGCTGGATGCCATTAAAAAACCCCACAGTCTGGAAAAACATGTGCCTGGCTGAGGTTTGGTGGTAGTTTGCAAGTCAAGAGGCTGAAAAGTGTCTACTGTGGTTTAAATATACCATTCCACTATTCTTCTGGTACAAACTAGAAAGGTGGGAAGAAAGCAATTACTTTTCCTTTCTAATTAAACATTTTGAGGTATTGTAGATTCACATGTGGTATAAGAAATTACAGAGACATCCCACACACCCTTTCCCCAGCTTTCCCCAATGGAAACATCTTGCAAATTTATAGTACAATAGCACAACCAGGGTACTGACACTGATACGGTCAAGATACAGAATATTTCCATCACTACAAGGATCCCTCACAATGCCCTTGTACAGCCCACTTCCCCTCTCTCCCCTCTGACTCCTCTTGAACCACCTAGCAACCACAAATCTGTTTTCCGTTTCCATTCTGTCAGTTCAAAAATGTAATAGAAATAGAATCAGATAGTATGGAACCTTTGCAGATTGGCTTTTTTCACTCAGCATAATTTTCTGGAGATTCACCCAGGCTGTTTTAGCGACAGTTCATTCATTTCGTTCATTTTTATTACTCAGTAGTATTCTGTACATGTGCGACCCCGTAACCATTCATTCACTAAAGGGTATCTGGGTTATTTCCAATTTGGGCCACTATGAATAAAACTGCTACAAACGTCAGTGTACAAGTTTTCTGTGAACCCAACTCTTTTCTCTGGCATGAATGCTGAGGAAGGCAGTTGCTGGGTTGTGTGGTTGTTGCAGGTTTAGTTTTTAAAGAAAGTGCTAAATGTGTTCCCGAATTACTATTCTACATTTTAACCAGCAATGTATGAGTAATCTAGCTTCTCTGCATCCTTGCTAGGATTTGGTGTCGCTTATTTATGTTAGCCATTCTAATACGTGTATAGTGGTATCTCATAGTTTTAATTGCATTTGTCTCACGTTTTAGGATGTTAAAACATCTTTCCACCTACTTCATAGCAATCTACATATGCTCTGCAATGAATATCTCCATGTCTTTTGCCTATTTTCTAATTGGACTTTTTTTTTTTTAACTCTGTTTTGAAAGTTTTTATATTTTAGATACTAGTTTTTTCTCAGATCTGTGGTTTACAAATATTTCCCCCCAGTCTGTAATTTGTCTTTTCACCCTGAGCAGGGTCTTTCCCAGAGCAGAAGTTTGTGGTGTGGATGAAGTCTACTTTATCAATTTTTCCTTTTATATGTTTGGTGTCAAATCCATGAACTCTTTGCTTAGCCCTAGAGCCCTCCTAAGACTTCCTATGTTTCTTTCTCCCTAAGTTGTACAGTTGTACCGTTTGAGTTAATTGTTGTGTAAGATGTGAGATTTATATTGAGATTCATTTTTTAAAAAATCTATGAAGGGGTGCCTGGGTGGCTCAGTCAGTTAAGTGTCTGACTTTGGCTCAGGTCATGATCTTGTGGTTCCTGAGTTCAAGCCCCATGCTGGGCTCTGTGCTGACAGCTCAGAGCCTGGAGTCTGCTTCAGATTCTGTGTCTCCCTCTCTCTCTCTGCCCCTCCCCTGCTCTGTCTCTGTCTCTCTCTCAAAAATAAACATTAAAAAAATGTTTTTTAAATCTATGGATATCCGATTGCTCTAGAACTATTTGTTGAAAAAGCGATCTTTTCTCCGCGGAGGTGCTCTTGGATCTTTGTAAAAAAATTACTTGGGCATATTTGTGTTGGTTTATGTCTGAGTTTTCTGCTCTTTCCTATTGATATGTGTCTATACCTCTGCCAATACCACACAGTCTTGGTTAGCATAGCTAGATAATAAACTTTGAAATCAGACTGATTCTTTCCATTTTATTCTTTTTCAAAGTTGTTTTAGCTATTCTAAGTACTTTTGCCTTTCCATATAAAATCTACAAAAAAATCTTGTTGGGATATATGTTAAAGCTGTGTATCAGTGTGGAGAGAACTGACATATCTACTATTTTGAGTCTTCTAATCTATAAACTTGGTATGCCTCTCTATGTAGATATTTGATTTCTTTGATTAGCATTTTATAGTTTTCTTTTTTTTTTTTTTTCAACGTTTATTTATTTTTGGGACAGAGAGAGACAGAGCATGAACGGGGGAGGGGCAGAGAGAGAGGGAGACACAGAATCGGAAACAGGCTCCAGGCTCTGAGCCATCCACCCAGAGCCTGACGCGGGGCTCGAACTCACGGACCGCGAGATCGTGACCTGGCTGAAGTCGGACGCTTAACCGACTGCGCCACCCAGGCGCCCCTATTAGCATTTTATAGTTTTCAGCATGTAAGACCTATATATGTTTTGTTAGACTTACATCTAAGTATTTCATTTTTTGAGTGATTGTAATTGGTATTGTATTTCTAAATGTCAGTTTAAAGAAATACTTCAAGTCTCTGTATGTTTATTATGTACCTGCAACCCTGTTAAACGACCATTATTTTGCATTGTTCCCCTGTGGAAAATAAGCTTAAGAATTCTGTACACTTGCACCAGTGGGTTAACAAGGCTTAGGGCAGAAAGCCACTATGGGGCAAAAGTGCCCAAGGTTAGTCACTAAGTAAAACAAGGCTTAGGGAGAAAAGCCACCTCCACAGGACAGAAGCCTCTGAGAATAGAGGGACAAAGCCACTATGGGGCAAAAGTGCCCAAGGTTAGCTAGTAGAAAGGTGCCTTGTTAGCCTGGAGGCAGCGCGCTCCAGCAATCTTACACTTTGGAGAGAACAGCTACGTGGCTGTATCGCCCACAGAGAAACACTGTCCATCTGGCATCTGGTGCCAATATATCACTGTGCTTTAATCTCAACTTCTACCGTCACTTGCCCCCCAAACCCTTTGCTTCTTACAAATTAATGGTCACTATCTTATTGTTTGTTTCTGCACATTCACCATGTATGTAAAACCTTGAGAGATCAATACATACAGAGGCAAAACCCCTGTTTGGGGCTCTTGTCTCCTCCTGGACATTAGCTTCTCTCATATTCAATTCTGCATCCAATCTCTTGCTGGACAAGAGAGAGCTCCAGATTCAAAGTCTGCAACATTCCCCTGTATCATTTTTCTCTTGCTGCCTTCAAGATTTTTTCATCTTCATCTTTTAGTAGTTTGATGATATGAACCTCAGTAGAGTTTGTGTTTACCCTACTTGGGGTTAAGCTTCTTGGATCTGTAAATTAACATTTTCCACCAAATTTGGGAAGTTTCTGGCCATTAGTTCTTTAAATGCACCCCCGCCCCCTTCTTTGAGAGAGAGAGAGCAAGCACGCAAGCGCGCGCACGTGCATGCACCTGAGCATGGGAAGGGCAGAGAGAGACAGACTCTTAAGCAGGCTCCACGCCCAGTATGGAGCCTGATGCAGGGGCTTGATCTCACAACCCTGGGATCATGACCTGACCCGAAATCAAGAGTTGGATGCTTAACCAACTGAGCCACCCAGGCACCCCTCTTTAAATACTCTCTTTCTCTCTCTTTAGGACCCCAACTACATTTTGAGCTGCTTGATATTGTTTTATACTTAAATACCCTGCATTTTTTCCAGTCTTTATTCTTCAACTGACTAATTTCTTTTTAAAAAAAAAATTTTTTTTTAAACATTTATTTAGAGAGACAGAGAGAGACAGAGCATGTGCAGGGGAGGAGCAGAGAGAGGGACACACAGAATCTAAAGCAGGCTCCAGGCTCTGAGCTGTCAGCACAGAGACCGATGTGGGGCTTGAACTCACGAATCACGAGATCATGACCTAGGCAGAAGTTGGACCTTAACCAACTGAGCCACCCAGGCGCCCCTCCAACTGAATAATTTCTATTGATCTATCTTCAACTTGATCCTTCCACCTCTCAATTCAATTCTGCTAGGCCTACCTAGTGACATTTTCATTTCAGTTATTGTACTTTTCAGTTTTTGAATTTGTTTTCTTTTTAAAATACAGTTTCCATTTCTCTTTTGGGATGCTTTATCTGTTCACTGATATTATGTTCTCCTTCATTTCTTAGAATTCATAATAGATTTCACAAAAAGACTTAAAGGCTATTATTTGGGCCCACTTGAAGTTAAGTGTCTTATTATCTGCTTTTTATCTTGAACATAGATTGCTTGGTCCCATTTCTTTGTATGTTGAGTAAGTTTTGGCTGAAAACTTAACACTGCAGATAGTATGTTGCAGTAACTTGGGAATCTATCACCCCCCTCCCCCGAGAACTCTTTTTTTTTTTTTTTTTTTTTGGTTGGTTGTTGTTCTGTTAAGCAGTTAGCTTACCTGGGCTCAAACTGTGAAGCCATCATACCTACTGCATGCAGCAACTACTATCTTTGCTTAGTTTTTCAGCATCCAGATGCTCTCTTTGTAGCTGACTCTGGTGGTCTCTGCTGAGCCTGAGCAGGTTAATTAGTGGTTGACAAAGAATCTGAACAGATTTTATATTTTAAGGCCTATCCTTTCTCTGGTCCCTTTGTTTCTAGGGGTTCCTCTAAAATTTCTAATTGCACCTTGCCAGTCCTGAGTTCTACCTTGTGACACCTTAAACCAGTTAAGAATTTCACTTTCTGTCATTCAAGCTGTGTGCCCATCTTACACACAGTTCAGGCAATGCACGCAGCCAAAGGCACCATACACCTGCAGATCACATTAAGAGGGAATTACGTCTTTCAAGGGTAGACCCCCTTCTAGTTTCTCCCTACTTTTTCTCAGACTCTCTGGTATCTACTCCGCAAATGTATTGTTTAGTGATGAGGCAGGGACTTGGATAGTTTATACCTCGATTCTATTATCTTAGTACTTCTACATGTCTCTTGCCTCCAAAATTTCACTTCCAAGTTCAAACCAGAGTAATTGGAAATTTATCAGTCTGAGTGGATGCTAAGATAGTGGGCAGTGGCTGAAGAGCAACCCCGAGCAAGAAAGCCACAAAACGTGAGGTAACGTGATACTCTTCAAAATTTTTACCTCTGTTCGTTTTCCAGTGTCTTTGAATAATATCTTTTATGATTTTTTTCTAGTTTTTATGATTCTCTATAGAAGGATTTATGTAAACTCTTTGCAGTACCATGGTTTGAAGGCAGTTGTGGCTGGTGCTGAAATTTCACCAGTGAATGTATTTTTTCCCCTATCTCTACAAGTTTTCAAGAGAGCCTAAAAAAAAAATAAATAAATAAATAAACCAACTCAAGAGTATAGGTTAAGATTTTTTCTTTATAGTAATAGCTTGCATTAAACTTTTACATATTATAATACTCTAGTTTTTTTTTAGTCACAAACAGAAAAATTAGAAATTCAGAATTTGTGGTTGGAAAGGGATCCTAGAGACCCTTTAGCCAACCCTGTCATTTTCCAAATGAGGAAACTAAGTCTAGCATTTGCTCAAGATCACTTAGCATGTTTACTGTAAAGTGACTGGCTCAAATTCTTTTCATTATACTATGGGAGAGTTGCATAGCTGTATTTTCTATCTTCCACAAAACCACAATTTCAAAGTCGTATTAATACTGTTTGTGAGTACAGACTATAATTTAGCTATATCCTAGATTACCAAAACAAAAACTTTGACATCTAAGTCAAAAGAAAAAGAAAATAACAGATCACTTAATTCTTTTAACCTGAAAAAAGCTGAAAGCTTTGATCACTAAACCAGCGTGTTCATACTAATTGAAGTAGGTTTAAAAAAAATTATTTTTGAAGTTTATTTATTTATTTTGAGGGAGACATCAAGCAGGGTAGGGGCAGAGAGACACAGAAAGAGAGAGGGAAGGAGGGAGGGAGGGAGAGAGAGAGAGAGAGAGAGAGAGAGAGAGAGAGAGAATCCCAAGCAGGCTCCGCACTGTCAGCAGAGCCTGATGAGGGGCTCGAACCCACGAAATGTGAGATCATGACCTGAGCTGAAATCAAGAGTCATATGCTTAAACAACTGAACCACCCAGGCACCCCTGAACTAGGTTTTTGATGAATGTTTTCCAAATACTATAAATCTCATCTTCTCTTTAGTGTTCCCAGGGAGAACACAGTGTGCCTCTTTCCTACCCCCATTTTTAACCATTAATTCTTTTGTACATAACAGATGTTATATTTCTTGTAGGTCATCTCACTATGGCTCTCTGCTGGTAAATTAAAAGATGGTTTTCTGGTCACTACTCCTGCCCAACTAGGAGTATTTGTGAAAACAATGTTTCTAGTATGAATCCCAAGGGCCCCAGTGTTGTCATGTTAGCTTATTTGCCCTGATAGCTCCACTGCGGTGATAATTAGGCCAAGTTAGGAGGCTGACTCTTCTGAGAGCCACTCAAATTAATAAGATCTACTAGAGGATCACAAACCATCCCAGATTCTGACTAGACAAAACCTGTAGGGGTACATGTAGGGATCAGGGTCAATTCCTAACCATGACTTATGATGAAATGGCTTAAAAGTACACATCCAAGGAAAAGGTGTCAAAGATGGTAATGTAGGAAGACCCTGAACTCACCTCCTCCACTGACACCCCAAATCTAAGCTATTTATAGAGCAATTCCTCCTGAAGAATAACTGAGGGCTGGGGTGCCTGGGTGGCTCAGTCAGTACGTGTCTGATTCTTGATTTTGACTCAAGGTCATGCTCTCAAGGTTTGTGAGTTCAAGCTGACAGTGCAGAGCCTGCTTGGGATTCTCTCTCTGCCCCTCCCCAGATCTCTCTCTCTCTCTCTCTCTCTCCCTCAAAATAAATAAATAAACATTAAAAAAAAAAATGACTGAGGGCTGACTGAACAGCTTCTGCACAACAAAAGGCAGACAGACCACAGAGAATGGCAAAATAGTGGAGACTCGGTATTAAAGGGAACCTCCTCCTCCCTCCCCCCGCCAATGCTGTACAATGCAGGGGGCGCAGGGGAGAGGAATTGTACTGAGGGACCATGAACAGATTTGTCTGGCCTGAGGCACAGAAAAAAAGGCATGGTTTACAAGAACGACTTGAATATAAAGGAACCAGCTCTACAAGCCTACCAGACAGCTGGGGAGCTGCTGGAACTCTCTCTAGCTGGCCAGGGCTGGCAGGTACCACAGTTTATGTTCCCCCTCCACCTTAATAGTACAGACAGGAGCAGGATCTGAGCACCCTAGTCAGACTACCACCTCAGTGAGCCCCGAGCCCCTGGACCACATCAGTCCCAGCTGTCCCACCAAAGCAGCCCCAGAACTGTACACACTGGGGCACCCCTGGTCAGCGTTCACTACAGCTCCAGCCATCTCACCATGTGACACAGGCACAAAGCACCCTGGAACACTCTATGCTGACACCACTTCAGCTCCAGATAGCTTGCTAGGGCACCCCTAGTGCAGATCGCACTGGGACCTCCTGGCTCACGTGTGTTTCAGCTCTAGCCACTTTGCTAGGGCACCCTGTGTATGGAGCCTCTCGAGAACCTCTGGCCTGTGCCCACTTTAGCTCCAGCTGTCTTGCCAGGGCACCCCCTGAGTGGAATACCTGGGGACCCTGGCCCATTCCCCACCTCAGCTCCAGCCATCCCCCAACTGGGTGCCCCTGGAGTGGAGCATCTTGGCCTGTGCCAGCCTTGGCTCTAGCCACCCAGTCAGGGTGCTTCCTGCATGGAGTGCCCTGGGACACTGTACCTTGCACACATTTCAGCTTCAGCTATCTTGCCAGGGTGCCCTCTGCACAGAGAGGCCCAGGACCATCCTGGCCCACACCCACTTCAGCTCTAAACATCCCACCAGGGCAGACCCAGAATGGAGTGCTCCAAGGCCCCCAGCCTCTGCCAGTCAACAAAAATTACCAGTCACATACAGTCTACACAGAAGATGATGATACCCGGAGCATTTCCTCAAGTTTGGAAGTAGCTGTTTCACCAAATTCGTAGAATAAAAACAGAAAGGCAAAATGAGGAGGCAGAGGAAGATGTTCCAAACTAAAGAGTAGGACAAAACCTCAGAAAAAGAACCAAATGAAATGGAGATAAGCAACATGCCTGATAAAGAGTTTAAAGTAATGATCATAAAGATGCTCATGAAACTGGAGAGAAGGGTAAGAAGCCAGTGAGAACTTCAACAAAAAGACAGAAAATATAAAAAGAGCCAATCAGAGTTGAGGAATACAATAACTGAAAAGGAAAATACACTAGAGGGAATCAACAGATTAGTGGATACAGAAGAATGGATTAGTGATCTAGAAGAAGGGTAATGGGAACTACCTAAGCTGAACAGCAAAAAGAAAAAAGAACTAAAAAAAAATAAGACTAAGGGTTCTTTTGTATCACATCAAGCAAGTAAACATTAACATTATAGGGATCCTAGAAGAGAAAGAAAGGGGCAGAAAACTTATTTGAAGAAATAACAGAAACCTTCCTAGCCTGGGGACGGAAATAGACATCCAGGTCTAGGAAGCAAAGAGTTCCAAACAAGATGAACCCAAGGAGGTCATACCAAGATACATCGTAATTAAAATGTCAAATGTCAAAATCTTAAAAGCAGCAAGAAGCAAATAGTTACATACAAGAGAAACCCCATAAGGCTATCAGCTGATTTTTCAGCAGAAACTGCAGAACAAAAAGGAATGGTAACATATATTCAAAGTGCTGAAAGGAAAAAAACCTACATCCAAGCATACTCTACCCAGCAATGTTATCATTCAGAATTGAAGGAGAGTTTGTCCCAGACATCCAAAACTTAAAGGAGTTCATCACCACTAAACAGGCCTTAGAAGAGATGTTACAGGGACTTCCTTAAGTGAAAAGAAAAGGCCATAAGTAGAAGAAAACAATGAATATAAAGATGTAAAATATGACAACATATATATATATATAATGGGGGGAGGGGAGTGAAAAAAGTTCTTTCAGAATGTGTTTGATCTTAGGTGACTATCAGCTTAATATACACTGTTTCATACTTAGGATGTTATATCTGAACCTCATGGTAACCATAAACAAATATGTATAATAGATACACAAAAAATAAAGAGGAAGAAAGCCAAGCATACACTAGAGAAAGTCATCAATTGCAAGACAAGACAGCAAGAGAAGAAAAAAGGAACAGAAGCACTACAAAAACAATCAGAAAACAATGAACAAAATGGTAATAAGTACAGACCTATCAATGATTAAATATAAACAGTCTAAATGCTCCAATCAAACAACTTAGAATGACCGAACGGATAAAAAAACAAGACCCATCTGTATGCTGCCTACCACAGACTCACTTCAGACCCAAAGACACACACAGACTGAAAATGAAGGGCTTAGAAAACCTATTCCATGCAGATGAAAGCGGGGGTGAGAGGTGGGGAAGCCAGGGTAGCAGTACTTACATCAAACACAATAGACTTTAAAACAAAGACTTTATTCATTTATTACTTAAAAAATTTTTTTTAAATGTTTACTTATTTTTTGAGAGAGAGAGAGAGAGGAGAGAGAGAGACAGAGCACAAGGTGGGGAGGGGCAGAGAGAGAGGGAGACACAGAATCCGAAGTAGGCTCCAAGCTCTGAGCCATCAGCACAGAGCGTGACGTGGGGCTCGAGCCCACAAACTGTGAGATCATGACCTGAGCTGAAGTTGGTCACTCAACCAACTGAGCCACCCAGGTGCCCCTAAAACAAAGACTTTAACAAGAGACACAAAAGGGCATTACATAAAGATAAAGAAAGCAGTCCAATAAGAGGACCGAACAACTGTAAACATCTTTTCATGCAACCGCTGAATCATCCAAATACATAAAGCAAATGTTAAGAACATAAATGGAAAAACTGACAGTAATACAGTAATAGTTGAAAACTTTAACATCACACTTACATCAATGCATGAATGGAATATCCAGGCAGAAAAATCAGTAAGGAAACTGGATTTTTTTTAAAGGAAACTTCATCTTTGAATGACACATTAGCCCAGATGGACTTAAAAGATATATACAGGACATTACATCCCAAAACAACTGAATACACATGGAACATTCTCCAGGACAGATCATATGCTGGCCACAAAACAAGTCTCAATAAATTTTAAAACACTGAAATCATATCATGCATCTTTTCTGACTACAATGGTATGAAACAAGATATCCATCACAAGAAAGCAACTGGAAAAAACACAAACACATGGAGGCTAAACATGCTACCAGGCAAACCAACAGGTCAGTTAAGAAATCAAAGAGGAAATTAAAAATACATGGAGACAAATGAAAGTGGAGAAACAATCATCCAAAATCTTTCGCATACAGCAAAAGCAGTTCTAAGGGGGACACTTACAGCAACACAGGCCTACATCAAGGAATCAGAAACATCTCAAACAATTTAGTTTTACACCTAAATTAGGAACCAGAGAAAGAACAAACAAAGCTCAAGGTTAGAAGGAAAAAAACAATAAAGATCAGGCAGAAATTATAAATGAAATAGACTCTAAAAACAAGTAGAAAGATCAATGAAATCAGGAATTGGTTCTTTGAAAAGGTAACAAAATTGACAAAACTTTAGCCAGATTCATTATGAAAAAGAGACAGGACCCAAATAAATAGAACCAGAAATAAAAATGAAACAACTGACACCACAGAAATACAAAGGATTGTAAAAGACTACCACAAAAATTTATATGTCAACAAACTAGACAACCTAGACGAAATGGATGAATTCCTAGAAACATAGAATCTTCTGAAATTGAATCAGGAAGAAATAGGATATCTCTGAACAGACCAGCTACTAGTAACAAAATTGAATCAGTAATCAAAAAACTCCCAATAAACAAAAGTCCAAGACCAGAAGGAATTACAGGTGAATTCTACCAAACATTTAAAGAAGAGTTAATATTGGGGCTCCTGGGTGGCTCAGTTGGTTAAGCTTCCGACTTCGGCTCAGGTCATGATCTCACCCTCTGTGAGTTCGAGCCCCGCGTCAGGCTCTGTGCTGACAGCTCAGAGCCTGGAGCCTGCTTCGGATTCTGTGTCTCCCTCTCTCTCTAACCCTCCCCCGCTCATGCTCTGTCTCTCTCTGTCTCAAAAATAAAATAAAACATTAAAAAAAAAATTAAAAAAAAAAAAAGAAGACTTAATACTTATTCTCCTCAAACCACCCCCGAAAAAAGAGAAAGGCTTCCAAATTCATTCTACGCGGCCAGCTTTACCGATACCAAATCCATCCAAAGACACTACAAAAAAAACTACAATACCCTTGATGAACATAGATACAAAAATCCTCAACAAAATATTAGCAAACTGAATTCAATAGCACTTTAAAAGGATCATTCAGCACGATCCAAGTGAGTTTTACTCCAGGGATGCAAGGATGGTTCAATATTGACACATCACACATTAATGTGACACATCACATTAACAAAACAAAGGATAAAAATCATATAATCACCTCAATAGATACAGAAAAATCATTTGACAAAATTCAACACTGGATCATAAAAACTCTCAACAAAGTAGATTCAGAAGGAACATATCTCAACATAAAAGGGACATATATGAAAAACCCACAGCTATCGTCATACTCAATGATGAAAATCAGTTTTTCCTCTAACATCAGGAAAAAAGAATGTCCACTCTTACCACTTTTATTCAACACAGTACTGTAAGTCCTAGTTGCAACAATCAGACAAGAAATAAAAGGCATCCAAATTCATAAGAAAGAAGTAAAACTGAAACTAATTGTAGAAAGAGAAATTTGGAAAACAATCCCATTTACAACTGCACCAAAAATAATAAAATACCTAGGAAGTAAAAAACTTGTACACTGAAAACTATAAAGTATTGATCAAAGACACTGCAGCTAACAAATGAATGGAAAGACAGACCACGTTCATGGATTGCAAGAATTTATATTATGAAAATGTCCATACTATCCAAAGCAATCTACAGATTGAATACAATCCCCATCAAAATACCAACAGCCTTTTTCACAGAACTAGAAAAAATAATACTAAAATTTGTATGGAACCACAAAAGACTCTAGAGAACCAAAGGAATATTGAGAAAGAAGAACAAAACTGGAGGTATCACTAACCTGGAGTTAAAGATATACTACAATGCTATAGTAATCAAAGTAGTATGGATCAGTGGAACAGAATAGAAAGCCCGGAAATAAATCCATACCTATACAACAATCTACAACAAAGGAGGCAAGAATATACAATGGGAAAAAAAGTCCTTTCAATAAAAGGTGCTGGGAAAACCGCACAGCTACACGCAAAGAATGAAACTGGACCACTTTGTCACACTATATATAAAAATAAACTCAAAATGGATTAAGAACTAAATGTGAGACCTGAAACCACAAAATTCCTAGAAGAAAACACAGGTGGTAATCTCTTGGATATTAATCTTAGAAATATTTTTCTGGATATGACTTCTCTGTTGAGGGAAACAAAAGCAAAAAGAAACTATTGGGACAGCAAATAAAAAGCTTTTGCACAGCGAAAAAAACCATTAATAAAATAAAAAGACAACCTATTGAATGGTAGAAGCTACTTGCAAATGATGTATCCAATAAGAGGTTAGTATCCAAAATATATAAAGAACTTATACAACTCAACATCAAAAAGGCAGTCTGATTAAAAATGGGCAGAGGACCTGAATAGACATTTTTCTAAAGACGACATACAGATGGATAGCAGACACACGAAAAGATGCTTAACATCACCAATCAGGTAAATGCAAATCAAAATCACAATGACATATCACCTCACACCAGTCAGAATGGATAAAATAAGAATTAACAAGTGTTGGCAAGGGTGTGGAGGTAAAGGGAACCCTTGTGCACCGTGGGCAGGAATGTAAACTGGTACAACTGTGGAAAACGGTACGGAGGTTCCTCAAAAAATTAAAAACAGAACTATAGAACTACCATAGGATCCAGTAATTCAACTACTGGGTATTTATCCAAAGAAAAAAAAACACAATAATTTCAAAGCTACATGTACCCCTAGGTTTACTACAGCATTACTTATAATAGCCAAGATACGGAAGCAACCTAAATGTTGGGCGCGTGCGCACACATGCACACACAGAGACTATTACACGGCCAAAAAAAAAAAAAAAAAAAAAAAAAAAAAAAGGATGATACCTTGCCATCTGCAACAACATGGATGAATACAGAAGTTATTATGCCAAGGCAGACAGAAAGATATCATATGATTTCACTTATATGTGGAATCTAAAAATAAACACAAAACAGGAACACTCAAATACGCAGAAATGATGGTTGGCAGAGGGGAAGGTGGTGAGGGATTCATTTATCTCTACATGAATAAAATATAGTAAAAAGGAGAACAATCATGGGAATCAAGATAGTATTATTCCTTTATAATTATCTTTCGATACTGAATAATGTTGCTCTTACTGTTATATTTTTTAAATCTACATTCATATTCATTCATGTAAAATAAACTGTATAAAATTATAAAATGTGGACAAAACCCAGAGAACAAATGTATATCCATGTGTATCTACTTTCAATACCCTCGGACAGATGTACAGAAATGGAGACAAATAATTAGCTGGTAAATCTCATCCTCTTTATCATTGTAAAGTCTGTTGTCATCTCTTCCATTAAAGCCTTCTTTGACTTTGACTTGATGGGTCTTACTATAGAAAAATGTTGAAGGACGAAACACGAAATGCAGAAACACTCATGCAGTTTAAAACCTCTATGGGGCGCCTGGGTGGCGCAGTCGGTTAAGCGTCCGACTTCACCCAGGTCACGATCTCACGGTCTGTGAGTTTGAGCCCCGCGTCGGGCTCTGGGCTGATGGCTCAGAGCCTGGAGCCTGTTTCCGATTCTGTGTCTCCCTCTCTCTCTGCCCCTCCCCCATTCATGCTCTGTCTCTCTCTGTCCCAAAAATAAATAAACATTGAAAAAAAAAAAATTTAAAACCTCTATGTCACAGTTTTTATTTGGGTAACAGGACTTTAATAAAGACAGACTAAGTAGCTTAATGAAGACAATAACTTACTATCTTGTTCCTCATTCTATCTCTATGACCGTTCAGCAATTAGCAAAGTGCCTAGCAGAAACTGGGCTTCTTATATTGAGAGAATGAAAATACATGAATGCATAAATGAAGACAAAGCACTAAAACCTAATGACTGTCCTCCGAGACTATTAATAAGTTCAATAGTTTTCCTTAGCTATGTATGGTTCACTGTTCTAGAGTTCTACATGTCAACTCATTCTTATTATTTCCATTTTACAGTTGAGGAAACCAAGACATGAAGTAACGCTCAAGGCCACACTGTGAACTCTACGGCAAGGATTCAAATTCAGAAAGTCTGAGTCTAGAGCCTAGGCTTTAACCCACCGTGATACAGATTTCTAGAAATGCCACTTTAAAAACACACACTGTAAGTCTACTTCTTAAAAATGACAAAAAGGACAACAGCTAGAAGACTTGAAGGATTTTTCAAAGTAGTTGGAGAAAAGGAAGTTGAAAAGATTGAAATCAGGCATGCAGATTTTGTAAAAATGTAGGACAACAGACTTTTAAAGCATCCAATCAATGTAGAATACCTTCAACTACAGAAGTTATTCTAACAACTTATCTCAAGAGAATTAAAGTCAGGAAATAAGTGGAATTTGAAAATTTCATTCACACAAGACTAAACATTAAGTCTTTTTGTTTTTTTAAGTTTATTTTTGAGAGTGAGCGAGTTGAGGAGGGGCAGAGAGAGAGGGAGAGAGAGAGAATTCCAAGCAGGCTCTGCACTGTCAGTGCGTGGAGCCCAATGCGGGGCTTGAGCTCATGAACCATGAGATCACGACCTGAGCCGAAATCAGAGTAGGATGCTTAACTGACTGAGCCACCAAGGAACCTCAAAATCTTTGATGGTATCTTATTGTAAAAATGAATATGATGAAACTCCCTGTTATCAATTCACAGTCACATTTTCTTGTTGAGAAATTCTAAGAGTACATGTTTTTTAACGTTTATTTATTTACTTTTATTTTTGAGACAGAGAGAGACAGAGCATGAACGGGGGAGGGGCAGAGAGAGAGGGAGACACAGAATCGGAAGCAGGCTCCAGGCTCTGAGCCATCAGCCCAGAGCCCAACACGGGGCTTGAACCCATGGACCGCGAGATCGTGACCTGAGCTGAAGTCGGACACTTAACCGACTGAGCCACCGAGGCACCCCAAGAGTACAGGTTTTTAATGTGCTGGTATCTTACCTTTTCTTTTTGCTGATGATCATGTCCATGGTTTGGAGCAGTCGCCGTTCCAGGGCGAGGATATCTGCATCAGTCACATTTCTATAATAAGCACAAACTGTTAGCAATGTTTTGGGACCCCATCCTTGGGCATAATAAATACAAGGCCGCTGACAAACACATAAACCTCAATTGTTACCCAGTAATTGAAGGACCTCTTTCTAGAGAATATTAACATGATTATAATAAACAGAAGTCCTTTTGTTGCCATGTTTTATAGCTAATATTTTTTACAGTCTCAGGGTAGTGGAAGGTAAGTGGCTCTCTTATATAGTCTTTCTTACCTCTGATCCAATGACATTTTTTAAAAATATTTTTAATGTTTGTTTATTTTTGAGAGAGACAGACATTCATGAGCGAGGGAGGGGCAGAGAGAGAGAGGGAGACAGAGAATCTGAAGCAGGCTCCAGGCTCCGAGCTGTCAGCACAGAGACTGACATGGGGCTTGAACTTGGGAACGGCGAGATCATGACCTGAGCTGATGTCAGAAGCCCAACCGACCAAGCCACCCAGGTGCCCCTGATCCAGTGACATTTATGAGGTATCCGTAAGCACGCCTGCAGCTTGGCAAAGCTTTGTGCAAGGGCAGTCTTGTAGCCAATGAGGTTTATCCGAGGCACAATTAGTGCTACTTTTGGGAGGAAGCGATTGACTGAAGTTGGGATTAGCTTGCACTGCTGTCCACAAGAAATGTGCCTTTAAGAGGAGGTAGAGGGTCTGAGTGAAACAACCATTTTAAAAATAAGTGAATGTAGGACAAATAAGGACAAACAATATAAGTGATAAGACTTATTCAGGAAGACTCCTAGGATAATGCCCATAAGGGCAGAGGGAAAGAATAAAAAGTCCGTGTCACAGATCTAATACTTAAGTATTAATGATGGCAGCATGATATCACGTACGTATGCATGAAGTCATAGGAAGAAAGAAAAGAGACGAAGTTCTCTTTACCTGAGGAAGTAGGACATGTACGTGTATGGGCAGTTGACAGCACCAAATCCAGAAAGAAGAGCCATGAGAGTCACACCGATCACACCTACCCGGCTGATGAGCTGTTCTATGGACAAAATCCCTAAAAACATCAAAGCACCTTAATGTCAGCTGATAAAGATCAAATGTACTGTGAGAGGAAACATCACGAAAAACATCAACTGTTACATACAGCTCATGTAAGCCAAATTTTAATTATCAATATGTATATCTTCCATAATAAATGTATAAAAGTCTGTTGATTTTCGTCATATCTCACATGCTTCTAGAATCATCTCCTACTGGGTGATGGTAATAGTAATAATTATAAGTAACACTCACTGATTGCTTACTCAAGGTAGTGTGAACACTAACAGAGCAATGCACTTTCAGTAAAAGCTTTGGTAAAAAAAAAAATATATGTATCAGCAAAGTAAGTCTGCTGGAGATTTACTTTGCAAAGTAACACTTTGCACTATAGTTACTGTCAATATATGTATATATGTGTATATATATATATATATATATATATATATACACACATATATACATATATATACACACACATTTCCCCCTTAGGTCATAAGCTCTTTAGGTCTCAGGAGCTTATGTTTTATTCATTTGTGCCAATAAACAGATAAGGCATCTAACAAACGGGCTGAATTTATACGTGAATGAGTACTTCAAACGCAAATATGTGAGTTTTTGATGATCAGTTGCATTCTAATTATCAACTGTTTCCTATGATTTGAGAATGCTGAAAGTCTGTAGGTAAAATAAATGCTGTTGAGATCTTGGATAAATGAGAGAAGGCAATGCTGAAGAACAAGCCAGGAAGTTTGGAAGCACCCGACAAAACTAGCTTTGTTTTTACTCCTGTTTCTAGGATGGGATCCACTTCAGCATTATCTACCCCTATGGCCTAACACCAGAGCTGCCATGCAGGAATTCTGTTGGCTTTGGAACTGAAATTCCAATAATCATGTTCTCTTGCTCTTGTGTTTCCACTACACCACTTTAGAGCTCTTTGTGACCTCTGGTCTCTTGTCCTTTGCTTCCCCCTACCTTCCATTTCCTTCTTCACTGAGCCTGACCTCCAAGCTTGCTTGCTTTAACTTCTCTCACTAGGACTCTGTCCCCACTGTCCTTCTGAAGTGCTGATCCTGAAAACTCCCAATCCTGGATCAATCTGACACTCGGTCTTCCCTGTGCCCGTGCCTGAGATGCTAAAACTGCTAAAACGCGTCCCGACGTTGGTGCCATTACAGATTTAGGTCTCCAGTCTTAACATGGCTTACACTACTACTGAGGGATCCTTTTCTTGCCCTTGGTCAACCATCTCTCCCCACCCCCCTTAGCAGATAATCTTTAATCCATTTTCTCAATCCTTGTTCTCCTTAGACAATGCCCTCATTACAGAAGTTATTTGTTATACCACCTTCACTCTACTATATTCACATCTGCAATCATCCTCCCATCTTGTCCCCCTCAAACAAGACAGTGTCCAAAGCTAAGACTTCTCTATGTGCTTTGATCTTATTCCCTTTCTACCTCCTCCAGAATCCTGTTCCATCTCCTGTCATCTCTCTCATCTTCAATCTTTCCTTCTTTGCTGGTTCTTTCCCTGCAGTTTCAAGTCTCTTTCCTAAGGAAGGTTAAGGCCTTGAGTTTACCTCTAGTTACCAATCCTCTATTTTTCCTTTAATGGCCACGCTTTTTGAAAGGAGTTTACACTTCCTATTACCTCTTCTTCACTTCCACTTATTCCTCAACTGGCTGCAATTCAGCTTTCATTCCATTCTCCTACCCTAAAGGAAACTGCTTTCACTAATAATTGTAATGGCAATAAAAAATTGGCAACATTCATCAAGCACCTGTTATGCGCCAGGCACCGTGGAAGCATTCTACTTGTATTAATTCATTTGCTCCTCATTACAGCTCTATGAGGCAAACAGTATCGAAAACCTCATTTTACAGATAAGGAAATGGAAGCACTGAGGAGGTAAATTTTGTCAAGGCCACACAGCTAGCAAGAGGCAGAGTCAGGCTTCAAACCCAAGCCGTGTAGCTCCACAGCCTATGCTCTTAACCATTACTATAATATGGTCATGAATTTTCTTCTGGTTGCAAAACCCAATGACATTTCCAATCCTGCCTTTATTTGATCTTTTATGACACTGAATCATTGCTACTTAAAATTATTTTCCTTTCTTGGCTTTCATACCATTTCCCTCAGTTATCCCTTTTACCTCTCTCGTATTTTCTTGGTCTTTCTCTGTTCATAATGGGCCAAAATAATCTTTCATTTCAGTCTATACATTTTTCCATGGGTGGTACTGCGCTTTTCCCCAGATTCATCTCACGACATTTAGCTGATGGTGCCTGAGTTTTTTAGATTCCTGGAGTTATCTCCCTGAGGACTCCTAAATCCATTCTTTGTCCTAAATTGCTGACCTCGTGTATCCAACTGCCTACTGAACATCACTTTGGATGTGCACAGGCACTTCAAATTCAACATACCTCAAGTTCAACTTATCTTCCCCTTTCTGCATTACTTATCCTAGAAAATGACATCATCAAGTATCTAGTCACCATGACAGAAAAATCTACACCAGTAGTTTCCATTCTGTCTCTTACTCTCCAATGACTCCACCAGGCTTTTTTACCTCAGGGCGTTACACGATGTCTCTGGCACCTTCTTGCTGGGTCTACCTTTGTCTTGTCCTTTAAATCTCAGTTTAAATAATTCCTCAGAAAAGCTGACTCTAACCACTTACATGTAATTTGACATCTTTATTTGCATTGTTGTCTACCATAGCAACCTGTTTGCTCTTTGATAATGATCACGATCAGCAATCACTCGTTTATATATTTATTGTTTAGTCCTTCCTGCCAGAAGGTAAGTTGCTGGAGGGCAGAAGCCTAGTTAGTTTGTTCATGGTTGAATCTCCAGCACTAACAATAAACTAGGTGCTCAGAAAATATCTGTGGAATGTTAAAGGAATGACTAAATCCTCATCCAAATTCTGTTGATTCTACTTCCCACATAACTCTTTACATCCTCTATTTTTTTAATGTTTATTGATTTTTGAGAGACCGAGAGAAAGAGAGAGAGACAGAGACAGAGATGGTGTGAGCTGAGGAGGGGCAGAAGGAGGGGCAGAAAGAGAGGGAGACATAGAATCCGAAGCAGGCTCCAGGCTCTGAGCTGTCAGCAGAGCCCGATGCGGGCTTCGATCCCATGAACTGTAAGATCATGATCTGAGCCGAAGTCAGAGGCTTAACTAACTGAGCCACCCAGGTGCCCCTACATCCCCTTTATAGGAAGGAATCCTGCCTTATTGATCTTTGTTTTTCTTACTGCCTGTCACATGGAAGGTGTTCAGTAGATGTTTATTGACTATGGGTACATAATTATCATCTGGTATCATAAAAAAGTCCAAGGAATTAATATAGGTTACTAAATGTAAAAAAACTAGAAAAATGTCCCCTCTACTTTTATTCCCTTTAAGGTAGTGCCCCTTTATTAAATATCTTTTTCTGGTCTAAATTACTGTTTAGATACTACCGACTTCATCCTAGCATTTCTATGAAGTAAAGGTCAATCATTATTTGTTTTCTAGCTACTAGATGGAAAGTCTGATGGATGAAGTGACATGCACAAGGCCATCTAACTGTTGCCATTTGCTCACACAGACTCCTTTTAGCTTCATGTACTTTCTTAGCCTCTCTTACCCTTTCTCACTGTTGAATGCCTTCTACCTTTCCTAGGTACAGGCACTGCATGAAGGAGTATTTTCACGGACATCTTTTCATGATAGGCAAGGCCTGGGTCTTGCAGTCTTCTGTGGTCTCCACAACAATGAACCATACTGGTTGTTGGGGCAGTCCTGGACAAGCTCTACGATGGCAGGGTAAGCCTGGCTGCTTCCCATCCATTGCCTAAACTTTGCTTCCTATTTACTTCTCTTAGTCAAATGAATTAGACACCTGAATATTCAGACATAAAACCAAAATGCTTATTTCCTGGAGGAAATACTAAGGAAAGACTAAAAGTGAAACTCTCTCTAGCGCTTCCCCCCAGTAGCTTCTTTAGGATATCCCTATAGGATTTAGAAATAAGGACAGATGAAGATCCAAAAGATGTGGTGGTCTTCATATTCCCTCAGGCATGGTCTGGCTGTACAGGTCATGTGAACTGACTGCTCACAAGGAGAAAGCTGGAGACAGGCATCAGAGTCTCTCTGGGCTGTACGTGACCTGTGCTATCATTGTAAGCATTGGGGTCTTTTTAGAATTCTTGTCCCTCTTCGGTCTATTTGAAACCATTTATATGAGATCTGTATTATCAGGGCTTCTCTACTCCAAAATCCTTCCCTACACGGACATGTACATGTTAATCATATTAGCAAATCCTAAATTCCTACCCAGAATGTCATCTTCTTAAACTCATCTACTACCTTGGAGAGACAGAAATTGCTTTTCTCATTCAGTAATGCAATAAGCACGCATTAAACACTTTATGTGCTAGGTTTCATGCTAGACACCAGGGATGCAAAGACCAGAAAGATGGAGTTTTTGACCTCAGGCTCCTCAGGGAACTCACAAGTTAAAGAGGAAGTCAGAAAAGGTAACAAGTAATTATAATCTTTATAGGTGATACAAGTATATTGAGGTGGGAGCAATTAATACCTTGTAATGATGGCCAGAAAAATCTTAAGAGGAATGAACTGACAGGAATTCAATACTGAAAGAAAAGGCATTTTCCACAAGGAAGGTTGAGGCTGACAGAACAGCTCTAAAAACTTCAAGTAATTTGGTAGGACTGGAGACAGGCACAGAGAAAGACAGCAATAGTCAGGCCATAGAAGGTCTTGTATGCCATGCTAAGAATCTGAATGCTTTTGGTAGCCCATCCTGCTTTCCTATAAATAGTACAAACTCCCTAATACTCCATAATAAATCACTTTCTGCTTTAAACTAGTTAGATTCTGTTTTCTGCTAGAAGAACCCTGATACAATAGGAGAGTGAAATGAATAGATGTGTATTTTTTTAAAACCTCTGGTATCAAAGTGCCAGTATATTTATTATAGGTGGGCTTGCTAATCTATTTTAGATAGATTCATATATATATATATATATATTTCTGAAGTACTAGGACTTTTAGCTGAGAGACTATTGTTCATGGTTTTTAGCACAGAAATTATGGCTATATAATCTGCTCTTATATTTAAAGAGGTTTTTTTTAAGTATTTATTTATTTATTTATTTATTTATTTATTTAAGTAAGCCCTACACCCAACTTGGGGCTCAAGCTCATGACCCCAAGATCAAGAGTCACATACTCTATCCACTGAGCCAGCCAAATGCCCCTGCTCTTGTATTTGAAATGAACTTTCTTTGTGTAAGAAGAGACACTGATTCCTAGAAAGCTTTTCTTTACCTACCAATTTTGAATGTTTATGTCACCACTCTTTCCCAAAATGCATATATTCCCTAAAGACAATATTTATCATCATCTGAGCAGTGGTCATTTATCTTTTGGGTCATACACCCCTTTGGGAATCTAATAAAATATTATGGGTACTTCACCTCCAAACACACACATAAATGTTTCCCCGTACTTCTGCATACGATATCAGGAGTTTTCAAAAAAATTTTTTTTTAATGTTTTATTTATTTTTGAGATCGAGAGAGACAGAGCATGTGCAGGGGAAGGGCAGAGAGAGAGTGAGACACAGAATCCGAAGCAGGGTCCAGGCTCTGAGCTGTCAGCACAGAGCCCGATGCGGGGCTCAAACTCACAAACCACAAAATCATGATCTGAGCCGAAGTTGGACGCTTAACCGACTGAGCCACCCAGTCGCCCCATGGAGTTTTAAGTTAAAGACAAATTTTCCTACCCCTTACTCTCTTGAAGTTCATTCACCAACCTAAGGTCAAAAACTCCTACTCTAAAATCATAGAGGTAGTTTCTTTCCAAAGCCAGCACTGAGACTTCCTAGGACGAAGGGAAGTTCAGTTCAAAAGCAGATCATTTTTAGAGAAATAACTTGCTATATTTCCCATAATCAGAACTTTTTTTTTTTAATTTTTTTTAATGTTTATTTATTTTTGAGACAGAGAGAGACAGAGCATAAACGGGGGAGGGTCAGAGAGAGAGGGAGACACAGAATCTGAAGCAGGCTCCAGGCTCTGAGCTGTCAGCACAGAGCCTGACGCGGGGCTCGAACTCACGGACCGTGAGATCATGACCTGAGCCAAAGTTGGACGCTTAACCGACTGAGCCACCCAGGCGCCCCAGAACTTTTAAAAAAGTTATTGTTTTTCAAAATGAGAAAATGGTAAACAATTATTTCCCTCTCCCTGTCACATATTCACTCACCATGTTTCGGGCTGAGAATGGGAAATGGGTCTCCTAGTTTCCAGAAGAAGTACATGAAGGTCAACCACAGGAGACAGGAGAAGAGCAGTCGCTGCCTATGCACTAAGAAGGACGAGAAAGACTAAGGTTAAATGGATCCACATTAGAGAGCTTGCTCTACTTCCAGATATGGAATCATGCTAACTACGATTTGACTGGCTTGTCCACTTGGCAAAGGAATGATGGAATAATACCATTTTTAGAGAAAGCGTATTTATCGTCGCAAGAGGAATTTGGCTGAATTAAGATGTGGGTTAGGGGAGACAGAACAGTAGAAACAGAAAGATAGTTGTGGCCACACAGGTGGCTTAATTATTCATTCAACATTGATTTTATGCCTACTTTTTAAAGATGCTGGTGTGGGGCACCCCCAAACAACAGTAGTTACTGAGAGTAATACAGAAATGAAACTCTCCACAGCCTCAGTCCCCACGAATCCTTGTCTCAATCAACGTGCTGACATGAGCAGGTAAAATACTCACGTTTACAAATACTCACATAGTCGGATGTTGCTCACAATAAAATAGCCAATGTAAAAAGGCACCATGAACACCAGGATCAGAAGGATTACGCACAGGTTCATTTTCCAGTGAAAATAACGGGAACTGAAATGAGTATCAAAGAATATGGCTAAGAGGGGAAGGAGGCAGCAACTTCCACTCTCTTTAGTCTTCCGAAAGATCTCTTGCTCTTTGAACTCAATAGCAGATATATCCCATCCAATTAGTCCAGTAGGCTGTTACGGTCTGCTTGTTTATAGAGGTTAAAGAATAGATTATAAAGTTCTGAAAGGATATATGACCATCCTAACTTCCTAAGAATTTTACCTATTCAAATGAGAATGTTAATGCTCTAGTTATATTCATAGGCAGTGTATAATAACCTATTAACATATACTATCACTGGTAGAATGGCTATTGTTTCTCTTACCACTGGGAGGCTCATAAGAATTAAGAGAAAATAAATATTAATGGCAATATGTGCTAGAAAGACATAAACATTTCTTACGTATCTTCAATATAAATAAACATTTGATTTTCATGACTACTTTAATGCTCATAAACTGTATTTTATTAACTGACTAAAATATTTTTAGGACTTTTCTAATGTCATGCCTTTTATTCCCATGACTTACACATTCCATAATCAGAAGCCTGTATCTCCCACTCCCCTTCACCCATTTTGCCCAATCCTCTACTGTGGACATTTAAAAAAAAATTTTTTTTTTTTCAACGTTTATTTATTTTTGGGACAGAGAGAGACAGAGCATGAACGGGGGAGGGGCAGAGAGAGAGGGAGACACAGAATCGGAAACAGGCTCCAGGCTCCGAGCCATCAGCCCAGAGCCCGACGCGGGGCTCGAACTCACGGACCGCGAGATCGTGACCTGGCTGAAGTCGGACGCTTAACCGACTGCGCCACCCAGGCGCCCCTGGACATTTTTTAAATGAAAAATTTATTGAGATATAATTCACCCCTTTAAGATATAACTCACCCATTAATACTCCAATGGTTTTAGGATACTCACAGAGTTGGCAGCCATCACAACACACTTTAGAACATTTCATCACTCCAGAATGAAACTCTGTTCCCATTAGCTCTCCTTTCCTCTCAACTGCCCCAGCCTTAGGAAACCACCAATCTACTTTAAGTAGATTTAAACAGATTTACCTATTCTGGAAATTTCATATAAATGGAATCATACAGTATATGGTCTTGTATCTGGTTTCTTTCACTTTGCATGCTATGCCATCTATCAATACTTCATTTCTGTTTATGGCTAAATAACATTCATTCAACTGTATGGATATGCCACATTTTGTTTTTTCATTCATTAGTTGAGGGGCATTTGGATTGTTTTACTTGTAAGCTATTTTTTTCTAAAATTTTTAACATTTATTTATTTCTGAGAGACACTGAGAGACAGAGAACAAGCGGGGGAGGGGCAGAGAGAGAGAGAGAGACACAGAATCCAAAGCAGGCTCTAGGCTCTGTGCTCACAGCACAGCTCTGTGAGCACAGAGCCTGACACGGGGCTCAAACCCACAAACGGTGAGATCATGACCTGAGCCAAAGTCAGTCGTTTAACTGATTGAGCCTCCCAGGCGCCCCATTATTATAAACAGTGATGCTATGATCATTTGTGTACAAACTTTTGTGTGGACATGTTTCATTTCTTTTTATATTTATACTGAGGAGTGGAATTGCTGGGTCATATGATTACTATTTAATTTTTTGAGGACTGCCACTATTTTCCAGAGTGGCTGCACCATTTTACATTCTCCCCAGGAAGAATGCTAGGGTTCTCCACAAATTCTCCAAGCTTCGCCCACACTTGTTACTGTCTTTTTGATTATAGCCACCCTGATGGGTGTTAAGTGGTAGCTCATTGTGGTTTTGACTGGCATTTCCTCTCAAATGGCTAATGACGTTGAGTGTCTTTTCACGTGCTTATTGGGCATCCGTATCTTATTTGGAGAAATGCCTATTCAGATCCTTTGTTCTTTAACAATGTGTCTTTTTATTATTAAACTATTAACAGTTCTTTATATATACTAGATTGAAGTCTCCTTCAAGTGATTTATAAAAATTTTTTCCTCATTCTTGGGTTGTCTGTTTACTTTCTTGATAGTGTCTTTTGTATTTATTGATTTTTGAACTTACACTTGGGCCTTGTTTCAAAAAGTTTAGTGGTTAAGTGGTTTATGAGGATATATAAAATACAGAATGATGAAATAAACTGTAAGTAGGAAAAGAAAGGAAAAACATGGGAAAAGATAGGTAAAAAAGCAGGCTAGGCCTGATGACAGTTTTGAAAATGCAAACCATAGGATTCTGGAAACTTATATGAGTGGATCATAAATTTAGCTTTAAGCTTTCTAATGGTCGACATCAAATAGAAAATTTGATCAGTTAAACAAGTGACAGTGCTACGGGAAAAAACAATTGCTTCAAGGAAGCATAACTATTACTGAAATTATTACCAAGACTGTAATGAAATTTCTCCAAAGATTTCCTAAAGAAGAAAATGTGAGGGCAATTAACAATGTCTTCAACGACACCCTTTCAAGAGAAAGGTCAAAATGAGTTTCACTGGGCTGTTCCTTACCGTTTCTCCTTAGTACAGGGGGCGGGTATCATAAAATAAAGAGCTATTCATTAAAAGCTACACTACAAAATGCCAATATCATTTAGTCTATATATACAGACAGCTTTTTACTGCTCTGGATTAACCCACTGTTACTGCATCTAGAGAAACAAAAGACGCTGCACATTCTCTGGGCAATTGTACTTAGTATTTCAGCTCAACTTCTAAAAGCATCGGGAGACAGTTTGAAATGACAAGGGTGACACATATTGCCAATTAAAAGTTGGGGCGCCTGGGTGGCGCAGTCGGTTAAGCATCCGACTTCAGCCAGGTCACGATCTCGCGGTCCGTGGGTTTGAGCCCCGCGTCGGGCTCTGGGCTGATGGCTCAGAGCCTGGAGCCTGTTTCCAATTCTGTGTCTCCCTCTCTCTCTGCCCCTCCCCCGTTCATGCTCTGTCTCTCTCTGTCCCAAAAATAAATAAACGTTGAAAAAAAAAAAAGAAATTTAAAAGTGAACCACATGTTTTAACTGTTATATGAGCCAAGAGTAAAATGACATTCTCTTGGAAAAATTGAGGATCCTAACAAGATTATATATTTGAATAGGAGACAATACCACTTCTGCTTAGAGGGGAGTCAAAAAATACTCTTGGTTAGGGCCAAGATTTTCCTTTGAAAACTTCTGAACGCAGTCAACACACCAATATAATATATAATCAAGGCCCATATTTCTGTGACATAGTAGGGCCAAATGTTAGCATGAAAGAAATAGGGGTAACTGAACATGTCTTAGTTTACACAAACCCAACCCCCTCAAAAGCACCCTAAGAACAACCAGATTTTAGCAATGCAACTTCCTATATTCTTTAAGATAAACTATTTAAGAACTATACATCAAAGTAACTGAGTTAAAGGTCTTCCTGTATGGATTAATTATAAATGAGTTAAAAGTGGGGACATCATCTACCAAAAACAATTTTGGTTTTAGAAAATATCTGAGCCAGTCTTTTCTTTTGGCACTTAGATCAGTAGTCAGCAAACTATGGCCTGCCAGACACCTGCTTTTATAAGTAAGATTTTATTGGCACACAGCCATACTACACAGCCATGAACACAGCCATGAATTTGTTTATTCATCGCCTATGGGTGCTCTCATTCCACAGCAGCAGAGCTGAGGAGTTGTAATGGAAACCACATAAGCTGTGGAGCCTAAAATATTATCTGGTCCATTATAGAACAACTTACCGGCCTCTAGTTAGAGAGCAGTGAAAGTTCCAGCTTGTGATAATAACATTTAGTAATTTTGAAGTTAAAGAACACTGGTCTATTCTTGATAGTCACAGGATCTATATCTTGCTCATCCAAAAAAGGTTTGAAGAACTAGTTTAATAGAAGAGGCAGAACATACTCTTGTTTTATCATATGATAAGCTTTTAATTTACCTATCAAGAGACATTAATTATCAACTCTGATTCTCAAAGGAATCTGCGAATACAGTCTAAGTCTCAAGTGTCAGGAGTCTGAAACAAGTTATACAGCTTAGCTCAGCACCGATTCCTGACTACAGAGTCAAATGCCACCTTATTCTTGAAAGATTTTTCCATGCAGTGATAAAAACTACACAGGTCAACACAGAATAGCTGATGTACTCTACACACAATGGCCTAAAAAACCCCAAACTTCCTGTTTAACAAGAAATACTTTGGACTATAACAAACAACATGTCTGTTATTTGGAGAGGAATAGGAGTTGCTTTTTAAAAACGCTTTAAAGAAGACTTTAAATTCAATCAGACTTGACCAGGCCTGTGAAATCAACAAAGGTAGTGAGAGCTGGAGTTCAGACTTCAGAGAAGCCCATACAGGACTAACTGAGGAATTCTGATCTTTTAAGGTAGAGATTTTTTTTCATTAGCACAGCAATGTGAAAGGCCAATAGCAGGATTCAAAGAGCAGCCTCAGGACAATAAAAGCTCTAGGAGTGTAGCCTGGGATCTAGGCTCTCTCTCATAGCCTCATTCTCAATGAGCTCAGAGCTAATGGTCAGATTTCTTTTTCCCTATTTCTCACGGTCTGTGTCAAACCAGCTACCAGGTGGCTGGGACCCATATTTGCTAGGATTCTTATAGTTACTGAGACTAAACTAACTGCATGGTAGAATTTTTTCAGCTATGGGATTCAGGTAAGTCTTCTACCATAAAGAAATCTTATAGGTCTCTTCATGAGAAGAGCTAATTAGTACTCACTCACCTGCTATTCAATACTTTTAAGATTTCAAAGATGATGAGCTCAAACATGGTGCACGAAAATGCGAAAGTCACAGAGAAGATCACCTGTACCACATATTGACGTACCTATTAAAAGTCAAATACAGAATACAAGTCATGTCCTTGTGTGAAATATTGAATTGATAATCTTCTGGTCACAAGTCTGACAAAGAAGAAATTCTTAAATCACTGGAAACAGGGCAATAGCAACTTTCTTGGAGCTAAAGAAACAGATGGAAGTAGGCAGTATTTCTAAATCATGACGCACTTTTATCATCATCTTGTGGATGGAGAATTTAAAGCACAAGATGAAGTGACAGGGTCAGGAGTAGCACTTGGAATTCATGATGCACACTGATCAAAAAAAGGGACAGATGTACACATATATGTAGGTTCATACTAAAAGGGTTTCTTCAACACTCTGCAGGCCTTGGACCAGTTTTGGAACCTCCCCTGGGAGGCCTTCTTGAGCAAAGCAGAATCTCTAGAATCCTGGGCTCTTTCAGACAACAACCCCAAACTCCCTGGGGAAGGTTTAACGGTGAACATCCTAGAAATGATCTAAAAGTAGTCCACAGCCATTGAGCTTACTACTAAATGAGGATTAATTAGGAAATGTCCAGTCTAAGCTGGTGCTTCTATGAATTCAAGACTTAAGAACCAGATCAGCCTTAGCATTTTGGTATTAACTTAGGATGTAAGATTGGTCATTAACACTGAAGGTCAGATACCCAAACTAATGGGAACATTTATGAGACGTAAGTTAAATTCTCTTCCAAAAAATATCTGCTATTGTTCTGTATACTGATATTACTAAGACATGACAGTTCTTGCTCCTAGGCTACATATGACTTGCTTTAAAAAAAAAAAAAATCAACTAAACTTAAATCATATTCTCCAATTTAAAAATTATATAGTACTCATTTGGCCAAAACTCCCTATCTTGGAAGTGAACATGACCTTTCTTGAACGGAGGAATTTTACTCGCCCACTTTAAAACAATCTAAATACATAGAGTAGTATAACCAAAATGATATCTTCTTACTTCATAGTCCTTAAACAGTTGGCGCATGAAGAAAAGCCATCCAAATCCAAAGAAAAGTATCTGGAGGAGAAAGAAAATCGAATTGTCAATATATGTCATCTTTTGAGAAATGCCTAATACAGACTATTTTATGATAAAAGGTCTGCTAAACAATTAACTTATCTCAGAGATTAAAGACAAGATCCACTTATGTCAAGTCCATAACATTGGGAGAGGATGTTAAAATGCTCTTCAATTTTTGAAGTTATCCATGTTTTAGAACATTGTTTAAGTTAGGCAAAAATAAAATATTTTTTCCTGTAATCCTATGATTATCATTTTAGCCAGAGATGCTTGCAAACAAAAACAGAAACCAGTGATACTTGCTTCTTATATTAGATCCCTGTTTGCAAGTATCTCGAAAAACCAAAACTTTATGGGAAAGGAGTTAAAAGTAAAAAAAAAAAAAAGGTAGAAAAACTGATTTTTTTTTTTAATTTTTTTTTTTTCAACGTTTATTTATTTTTGGGACAGAGAGAGACAGAGCATGAACGGGGCAGGGGCAGAGAGAGAGGGAGACACAGAATCGGAAACAGGCTCCAGGCTCTGAGCCATCAGCCCAGAGCCCGACGCGGGGCTCGAACTCACGGACCGCGAGATCGTGACCTGGCTGAAGTCGGACGCTTAACCGACTGCGCCACCCAGGCGCCCCGAAAAACTGATTTTTTAATGTCTTTTCTTTCGTGGAGCTTTCTTAGCCTCTCCACAATCCTTCCTAATCCACATAAAGTGGTTTTCATTTCAGTATAAAGCCAAGAGATTGAAGGATCCCACTTCAATGGTTTCAGTTTTGGTTCGAGCTGGCATCAGAGATCGTAGCCACAAGACAGCCCTGTTCAGTGCTCCAAAAGCTGGTCTGTTTTTCACTGGTGAACAGAACCTTTGCTACATACACACACTGATACAACTCCTTTTTTTTTTTTTTTTAAACAGTTTATTTTTCTTAAAGTGATCTTTACATCCTACATGGGGCTTGAACTCACGACCCAGATACCAAGAGTCAGATGCTCTACTGGCTTAGCCAACAGGTACCCCATAACTCCTCTTATATGGGTTAAGAACTTTAAGAATAAAATTCTTTTATGCCTCCCCACCAACTTCAGAAGGAAGTGTGAACTCTTGAGCATGGTTTAGAAGACTCCTCCAGCCTCTTGTTGTGTCCCTCCTACCCACCAAACTCACATTTTCAGCCACATGAAACTGCTTATGGTTCTTTAGACACAATATTCTTCTTTCATATCAAGATTTCTATGGACATTGTCCTCTGACAGGAACTTCTCTCTAGTCCTTACAGGTCTTAATTCTTAGAACCTCTGGAAGGCTGGCTCTGACCTCTTAAAGGTAAGTTGCTCTTTTTATATAATCCTATTCTACCCTGTATTTCCAAAGGACTTGCCACACAGTTTTGTAATGTCTAATTTAATCACACTTTCTTAGACATTAGACTGTAAGCTCTGTGAGGACAACGATGTTTGAATGTCAATCTGTATTTCCAGCACCCTGTACAATGCCTGGCACATGGCAGACTCTCCATTAAAGTCTGCTGAACGGATAGATGGTCCATAGTGAAAGGTGGTTTGTTCTTGAACACTAAGCCTCAATTTTTTGGTGACAACTTCAATGTGCTGCGCTAAGTGCTGGGGATACAAAGATGAGTCAGACAGTCACCACCTTCAAGGAGCTTGAAGTATAAGTGGTGAAGACACTAAGTAAGTAATTATAATGTCACATGGGACGTGTGAGGAAAGAAATATACACATATGTAAAAGAATATGGAAGAGGGAGATCATGTAGGGAGTTAGGGTGGATTTTCTGGAGAATATCTTAGTTGAAGAAGGTTTTAATTCAGGGTTAAAACCTGTATCATGTGCAAATTTGGGGATTATATGTATTTTTCTAGGCAGAGGTTCTAAGGTATTTGTCACATAGTCCAAGGTTTCTACCACCCCTAAACTATTAAACGACTACTCTCTTAAAGGATGAAAAAAAGCAATACACAGGTAAAAGACAGGGGATGGAGGTAGGAAGACTGGGCTTTCCTTCCACGTAGGAAAGAATAGGAGGACAGGCACAGAAGTGAGAAAATAGCATGGTATATACATGGGAGTATCCTGGGAATATACATGGGTATATACAACACATGATTGGGTGCTGCTGGAAGATAAAACTCAGAGAAGGAAGCCGTTAAAAATGAGACTTAGGAGGAGCAGGAGACCAATGAGTCAGAGTCCTAAAGGCCACCCGAAGGAGCTTGTAGTCTATAGGTGATGAGTCCTATTTTAATAGGGCAAAGACATGGCCCGGTTTGTTTTATATGGAGCACTTTGGTGGCCACGTGGATTTGAAGGAAACAACACTGTAGAAAGAGAAAGTTTACAGAAGGTTGCTGCAGCAGTCCAGATGATAGATGATAAAGGCCTGAATGAAGACACTGGTTGCTGGAGAGGAGGCAATCGATTTGAGTACTTAGAAGGTTAAATCTGCAGGGAGGAATAAAGCTTGACTTGTCTGGAATACACAATGAAGATTGAGGCCACCCAACTTATATAAAGAATATTGGATAAATAAAAGGTCTGGGAACTAGGCTGGGATATTAAGAGAGGAGTTCACTTGCTAAGTGCCCGAGGGCCATCCAGGTCAACACAGAAGAGATTATGAAGGCAGAGCTCAGATACACCTGAGTTAAAACCATCTAAGTATGTGAGATCACCCTGGAATAGTATGTAGAGTGAGAAGAGCAACATGGCAAGAAGAAACAGTGGAGGGAAGGAATGGGGGAGAAGAGAGCAGGAGGGAGACAGAGAAAGAGTGGACAGAGACTAGACACCAGGAGAGTGGAGTATCCTGAAACCAAGGGAACAGAGTTTGAAGGAGTGTTAAATGAAGCAGAGGGACAATAAAACCAGGACTGAATATTGTTCAAAGGATTTGGTTAACTTGAACGTCAATGCTGACCTTAAGGAAAACAGTTTGGATAGTGAAATGGGGGCAGGAACCAGACTGCAGGTGGGCTGGGGGTGAAAAGGGTAAGGCAAGGGAAACAATGAACACAAATTAACCTAGCAAGAGCCAAGAATGAGAAATACCAACAGCATTTTTCACAAAACCAGAATAATACTAAAATTTGTTTGGAATCACAAAAGCCCTTGAACAGCCAAAACAATCTTGAGAAAGAAGAACAAAGCTAGAGGTATCACAATTCCACATTTCAAGATAGACTACAAAGCTGTAGTAATCAACACCGTATGGGTACCGGTACGAAAACAGACATATAGATCAATGGAACAGAATACAGAGCCCTGAAATAAACCCAAGCTTATATGGTCAATTAATCTACGACATAGGAGGCAAGAATATACAGTGGGGAAAAGCCAGACTCTTCAATAAACGGTGCTGGGAAAACTGGACAGCCATATGCAAAAGAATGAAACTGGACCACTTTCATATACCCTACACAAAAATAAACTCAAAATGGATTAAAGACCTAAATTTGAGACTGAGGTTATTTTTTTTTAATTTTTTTTTTTAATCTTTATTTTTGAGAGACAGAGCACGAGCAGGGGAGGGGCAGAGAGAGAGGGAGACACAGAATCCGAAGCAGGCTCCAGGCTCTGAGCTGTCAGCACAGAGCCTGACGCGAGGCTCGAACTCACAGACTGTGAGATCATGACCTGAGCTGAAGTCGGACACTCAACCGACTGAGCCACCCAGGAGCCCCGAGACTGAGATTATTAAACTCCTAGAAGAAAACACAGGCAGTATCTTTGACATTGGCCTTAGCAACATTTATCTAGATAGGTCTCCTCAGGCAAAGGAAACAAAAATCAAAATAAACTATTGGGACCACATCAAAAAAAGATTTTGGACAGCAAAGGAAACCGCGAACAAAACAAAAAGACAACCTACTGAATGGGAGCAGATATTTGCAAATGATAAACCTGATAAGGGGTTGATATCCAAAATATGTAAGTAATTTATACAACATCCGAAAGGCAAATAATCCAATTAAAAATGGGCAGAAGACCTGAATGGACATTTTCCCAAAGAAAACATACAGACATGTGCCAACAGACACATGAAAAAATGCTCAACCTCACTAATCATCAAGGAAATGCAATTTTTTAAGGGAAATGCAAATTAAAACCACAAGATATCACCTTATACTTGTAAGAATGGCTACTGTTAAAAAGACAAGAAATAACAAGTGATGGCAAGGATGTGGAGGAAAAGGAACCCTTCTTGTGCACTGTTGGTGGGAAAGTAAATTGTGTAAAATGGTATGGAGGTTCCTTAAAAAATTAAAAACAGAAATTCCATAGGATCCATTAATTCTACTATTGGGTATTTACCCAAAGAAAACAAAAACACTAATTCAAAAAGATATATGCACTCCCATGTTTATTGCAGCATTATTTACAAACCCCAGGATCCACAGATAGATGAATGCATAAAGAAGATGTGCACGCGCACACACACACACACACACACACACACACACACACACACTGTGGAATGTTATGCAGCCATAAAAAGGACGAGATCTTGCCATTTGCGACAACACATATAGACCTAGAGGGTATGAGGCTAAGTGAAATTAAGTCAGAGAAAGACAAATACCATATGATTTCACTTATATGTGGAATCCGAAAAAACAAGACAAACAAAAAGCAGAAACAGACCCATAAATTCATAGAACAAACTAAAGCCTGCCAGATAGGAGGGAGTGGGGGGATGCACTGGATGGGTGACGGGGAATGGGAAATACAGGCTTCCGGTTATGGAACGACTGTCACAGGGATGAAGATACGGCCGAGGGAATATAGCCAATGGTATTGTGATAGCAATGCATGGTGACAGAGGGTAGCACAGCAGAACTCCCAGACTGGTGCAATCACCATGCTTTCTTTTGTACACCTGAAACCAAAGTAACATTATGTATCAACTATACTTCAATTAAAAAAACAACACAAAAAAAATTCTGACTGCTCAAAAAAGGCTGGAAAAGAGAAAACATTAGATAGTAGCCTAAGGACAAATGTGGGGAAAGAGAAAGTTTATAGGTCAAGGGGAAGAGAGGAGTAGAGTAAGGGGATAAACACGCGAGAAGGAACTGATGGGACACTAGAGGAGGAGTTGTTGCATCTGGTATTTCCACGGTAACCATCTTGGCCACAAGCAGTTTTGCTGCAAACATTCTGCTGTGTAACTAATATGCCATAAGGCAGTTTTGCTGTAAAAGATAACAGCAAGTTATCAGTTTGGCTCATTTCTCCATCGATGCAATACCTCCATTTTTATATTATATATAAATATATATAATTTATATATATAGCCCTCAGAATGGTCTATACAGTGACACAGTTTTGTACCCACACTGACTGTAGAACCTTGATCCATCCATCGGTGGACATGTGGCCGTGCACCAAGAACAAACAACAGTGAGGAAGGCATTCAGGGTTCAATGAAAAGATCAGTTATAAATGTACATCCCGGTATTTGGAAACTGACACATCTCTTAATGAAAGAAGAAATTTTAGAGGAAAAACAAAAATATGTAATACCAAATGAGGAGACAAATCAACAAGCAAAAAAAAAAAAACAAAAACCAAAAAACACGTATAATGCTATGAATGAAATACTGAAGATAGTGCTTAGGGTACAATCCACAAAATGAAATCATTTATTTGCCTAGTATTGCCAAGTGTGCTATGTTACACATTTTGGATGCATTCAAATATATATATATCTCACAATAAGGTCTATCTAATTTTGTTATCCATTTTTCATGTTTTATGGTGTCCTTTTATTTTTTTATTATTATTTTTTTTTATGATGTCCTTTTAAATGAATGTCCCGTTTTATTTTTGTAAGTTTATCTTTTGCAGCAAAATTGCCTTATGGTCAATCAATTATGTGGTGAAAATACTTGTGGCAAAGATGCATACAGGGAAACTGAATTGAAGGTATTAATGATTTATTATGATTAGCGGCAACTATCCTTTATTGACCATGTACTATATTCCAGGAACTCTAAATACTTAGCATTGTAATCTCATGAAATCATAAAAACCTACGGTACGTGTCATTATCCTCATTTCAGAGAAAGATGAGGTTTACAGAAGTTAATTCATTTACAGTAATTGTCAAAATCAGGATTGAACCTGAAGTCTGTGACTGATTCCAAAGCTTGTGCTTTTAACCACAATAAAGCTGCTCTAAGATCAAAGGCACAGGTAGAGAGGATGTCCTTAAAAAGGAGCAGCGGGCACCTTTTTTTCTGACCAGGGAGGAAAGCAGCTGGAAATGGTTGTAGACATACATTAACTGCTTAGATTAAGACCTACGGTGTAGGAGGAGATCAGATCTTTTTTCCTCACTTTTATTGATACAGTGGGAGGCAAGGTTATCTGCCAAGAGTTTAAGAGATGAGGCTGGAAAAGGGGCTTTGAGGACTGATACAGATTCAGAAATGATGAGGGGAATGGAACAAACACCTGGTTAAAGTCAAGAAAAAGAACTATTTCAGACTTCATGTTATCATTTATTTATTTTAAGTAGGCTCCACACCCAACATGGGACTCGAACTCACGACCCTGAGATCAAGAGTTGCATGCTCTATCGATTGAGCTAGTCAGGCTCCCCGAAACTTCATTTTAAATAAATCTTTCAGGTCATACAAAACAGGAAAAAATGAGGAAGAGGTATTTCTAAGGTAACTAATATTTACTAGGCCTCTATGCGTCAGCAGCTGATTTAGATGCTGGGGAATACAGCATAGAACAAGAAAGAGAAAATCCAGAACCTCAAGAAGTTTATATCTAACAAACACACAAATAATAGTGATAGAGGCTAAGAAGAAAATAAACAGGAAAATGAGACAGAAGGTGGCTGGAATGGGTGCTATTGTAAATTTTTTTTTTTTTCAACGTTTATTTATTTTTGGGACAGAGAGAGACAGAGCATGAACGGGGGAGGGGCAGAGAGAGAGGGAGACACAGAATCGGAAACAGGCTCCAGGCTCTGAGCCATCAGCCCAGAGCCCGATGCGGGGCTCGAACTCACGGACCGCGAGATCGTGACCTGGCTGAAGTCGGACGCTTAACCGACTGCGCCACCCAGGCGCCCCTGGAATGGGTGCTATTGTGACGGGGTAGGGAGTCAGGAAAAGCCTCTCTAAAGTGACATTTTTACTGATACCAAAATAATGAAGTAGCCACATAAAAAATGGACAGACAACAGTCTACACAAATGATTCTTTGGTCTTAGTTCCTCGTTTATAAAGAGCATTAAATATTTAATATTGCATATGAATGCATGTGTGAAAGTTAAAGTATATGATGTAAAATACCAGAAAGCCACTTTCTTGCTTCAATTTATCAATTATATCCGTGTTAAGAATCTTAAAGGCTACAATGCAATGCCAATTTCTTCACTCACATTTTTTAAAAATTGAGTAAAAAAAAAAAAATTGAGTAAAGAAAAAAAATGCTACTGAAATATTGTCATTTTTCTTGAGTTGGTAGTAGAGCTAAAAATAAACCTGAATTGTCACAAAGGGACAATCAGAAAAGCCTAAGAAAAGTTAGAAAAGAGAATTATGGGTCCAGATTTTTGTGCATCAATGTATTTGAATATTATGCAACCAATAAACCAATTATGAAAACCATATAAAGGATAGTGAATTTTAAAGTAAAAAGTTATAGTGGGACGCCTGGGTGGCTCAGTCGGTTGAGCATCCAACTTCAGCTCAGGTCATGATCTCATGGTCCGTGAGTTCGAGCCCCGTGTAGGGCTCTGTGCTGTCAGTTCAGAGCCTGGAGCCTGCTTCAGATTCTGTGTCTCCCTCTCTCTCTGCCCCACCCCCACTCGCGTTCTGTCGCTATCAAAAAAAATGAATAAACGTTAAAAAAATTTTTTTTAAATAAAAAGTTATCTTATTAGGGCATTCCTCATTTCATAATTTCCGAAATGTTGTAATTAAAGTTTACATTTTATTTAAGTTTAAGTTTATTAAAATAAAGAGACAAGGACGATGCTCCATTCTAAAGACAGAAGCATTAGGATGAAGCAATAGGAAAACTGGATCAAAGATTGTTTCCCTTAAACCCTCAAAAGGAACTGTTTCTGTCGTTTGCCACTTGAAAAAAAAAAAAAAAAGAAAATATACTCTAAACGCTGGGAGATGACGGGGGTGGGGGGGAATCGATAATTAAGATAATCTGAGCTTCTACAAATATTAACAGCTGGCCGGCAAATAATTGTGTTTAGTGCTTGCACTTAGAGGGAAAGGGAATTCAGCTTTGAACAAGACAGGACCTCAAAAATTAAATTAATAAACAAAACATAAATATCAGTGCTACGAAGAAAACAGAGTGGCTTAGCGAATGAAAGCTGGTAAAAGCAAGAGATCCCCTAGACACAGCTTCTATAGAGCAGGAGTTAGTGTTTTATTTGTGTTTGTACCCTCGGAGCTTTATACAATGGTCAAGTCTGCTGATTGTACGAATGAAGGTGCCCGATCGGTAAGAAAGGAGCGTCGGGAAAAGATCCGAAGAGCGTGTGCAGCAGAAAGAGGATTAAACGATGAGGTTTGGTGCACAAACGAAACCTTCCACAGCACTTTTAAGATCTCTTAGCTGACCGCGGCAAATTCCTCCAAACCCGGATTCAGGATTTGACAACTAACCAGCAAGGTCCCCACGTGTCCCCAGAAGCCGGCTCCGATTGGCTTGCTGCGCACTCCGCGCCCGGAACCACACTCTTCCCCGAGCCATGGGTCAGCAGCGCGGTCCAGAAGCTTCGGGGCGCTTTGGGGACCGCTCCTTTCTCGCGGCACCGGCTCGGAGCACCGAAGCCGCCTAACTCCCTCCAAACGTGGACGAGGAAGCGGGGAGATGGAGGCTGGGTGGGGGCACGGACGGCCGCAGGACGCCTCCCCACTACCAGGGCGAGGGAACCGGACGCAGCAAATCCCACACCCTCCCCGAACTCTGAGAACCGATGAGGCGGGCCCAGGCCGCGGAAGAGGAGAGCGAGACCCCGGGCCAAGTCGGCATCACCGAAGCCCCGAGAAGATTCGCAAAAGAGGCTCGAGGGTCCCGGGGCGGGAGGCAGTAGCTCACCTGGGAGGTAATCATGATACTGGAGTCGATCAGGAAACTCATGGCGAAGTGTAGGGAGGCCTCGTACCCCCGATTCCCCCTCCCCGTGTCCGCAGCGAGCTTGGGCCACTGGCCCTCTCACACAGGCAGCCTTCGCCCCGGGTCCACCCGCGGGACCGCAGCTCGCCAGCCCGACGCCATCAAGCTGCGCCCCAGTCAGCCAATCCGTGGCTCTATCCAGAGCTTCCCGCCCCGGGCCGAGGGTGGGCGGGGCGAACGCGAGGCGCTTGGAAGCCAAGGGGGCGGGGCCAGGGAGGTGCCGTTCTGGGGGCGGGGCTTAATAGAGAGGGCCTGGCTAAAAGGAGCGAGATAGAATTAGGAGGTCTGAAAATCCAAAAGCTGATGTATTGCAAGGTAGCATTTAATTTGTGAGGCTGAAGATGGGGGCGGGGGGGGGGGCCTGAGCTAACATCTTTTTTTAAGTGGTAATTACATTTTTTAATGGTCATGGCTAATAAGATGAAGTTAATGATTATAATGAGTTAGGTGATAATTCAGGCATCGTGTTTTAGATGTTACAACTTATACTTGGCTATACAAACAACTACATCATTACAAGTGAGGAAGAGTGGAAAGGCAGATGATATTTTTAGCATATATAACTAGCCAAGTAATTTCTGATGTAATAACAAAAAAAAGCACACCGTGTATAACAAGAGAGTGATAATCTCATTGTACTTGGTACCCATCAGCCCACACATTGAGTACTACGCTCTTTGTACCACTCTTTAAGTGGAACAGAAATGAATCGGAGCATGCTCAGAGGTGAGCCTGATGGAAGGAACTGAAGTAAGGAGACTCAGGAACATGATAGCTGTCTTCTTGTGAAAAGAATGGGTAGAATTGATATGGCCCCTGGAGATAGATGTAAGACAAAGGACTGGAAGTTAAATGAAGCTTGATTTAATTCAAAACAAGGAATAATTCTTTAAGGGTCTGAAGATGAGTTATTTCGGGAAATGGCTTGAAGTTGCTCAACTATAGACTGAATCACTGCTTCATCCATCCAATACTCATTTCATGAAGGCCTCACTGCTGTGAGGCTTATCCTATCCCACTAGGGCTCTAGCTAGTTCGTAGTTCTTGTAGTCTCCTAGCACTAGAAGCAGGCTCCAGCTGATGGCAATGGCCCGGTGTGGGAAGACCTACAGTCAATACCCTGAAGAGTCTTGAGTACACCTGGCATTGAGGACCTGAGTGTTTAGAGTACTGTAATCTGAGTAGCCGAGACTCACACATTTATTACACACGGGGGAAGGTGTCTCTCTTTCTTGCAGTTGAACTCTGCCTTTCTAAGCAGCCCAAACTACCTGTCAAATGTCCAATCCCTTATCCAGAAGGCTAGGGAACAGTGGGAGTAGCCCTACTATGGGAGAGTCAAACCAGATACCTTTGTGTCCTTGGCTACAGCTCTCAGGGATGCAGGTAGATACCAGCACAGAGGCTACTGTGTAGGCATTTACCTTACGCGTGATAAATTGGAATCTCACCTCACCGAGATTCAAGGCAGTGTAATAGTGCAGAATTCTGGGAGAGTATATTAAGGCAAACAGTTTACCTTGGTGGCTTACTGGGATGTATGGTGGGGATCAGGGTCTCAGTGAACTTGGCATAGCAGAGAAAGGTATGCAGTCCCACTGGCCCCAGCCCTGTGCAAAGCTTTGAATGGCACTATTCAGGATTTTCTCCCTTGTAATACCTGTTTCCAGGTCAAGGACGGGCCTGGGTGACCCAGAGAACTACTACCCCTTGCTTTTGATTGCAGAATGTCTCCAGAAACCTTCATACTAGATTAATATCCACTTGACTCACCTCTCAAAGCATTGGGAGGGATGGCTGAAACTGAGAGGCATGAGTTTTTGCTTTCTTGTCCTCACCTTCGCTTCTCTTTCCCATTAGAGCTATTACCAATCCCCATGACCAACAGTGACCTCTGAGAGGGAGGGAGAGCTCTCCTCTCAACCCCTCAAGACCAAGTGCACAAACCCTTCCCTTCTCTGTATCTCAGTGGAGTCTAAGGTACAGCGTTTAACAATAAAACTATGCTAGTCATATGTCACAAGATGATGACAATAATTATATCACATAGAATAATATATTTATCATGGTGATAATAACCAATACTTACCAAGTGTTTACTATGTGCCAGATACTATTCTTAGATCTGAGAATAACTCATTCACTCCCTGACTTACTCCTGACTTGCCTCTATATGGCAGACACCATTGTTCTGTTTCTTTGGAAGCGTATTGAGCACATTGGCACTTATTGGATACCGGGCCTAAGAGAGTGAGGCTCAGGCAGAGAAAGGAGTTCCTTTTTCTTTCTATTCCAAGCAAGAATCTTTCTCTTTTCAGCATTTGACACTGAAATATCCATTTTCTTCACAGGAAGCCTCACCTCCTATGGACAGGGTGGGATCCTGCCCTATGTCCACAACTGGACAAGAATGTGGAAACGTAACCGTTCATTAGCAGTACACAAACAACAGCAGGAATTGTTTTCTTATACTTCTAAATTTGTAGGATTATGTCTTTATGCTTGCAAATCAAAATTTGTCTAGATTTTTTTCCCCCTGGTACATGATGAATTCCTTTCAATTTGTGTTTTCAGGTCTTTTATCAGCTTATTAAGGAAGTTTCCTCTCATTACATCTTTGATGCTTATGGTTCTCTTGTCCTGACTCTCCTTCAGGAGGATGCATATTTATGTGTTGGATTTCTATTGCCTTCTCTCCATTTATCTATTATCTCCTCTGTGATAATTTTCATGCCTTTGTTCCTTCTCTTGGCATTCTGGGAGAATTCCTGGTATCGATTCTTTACAATACTGATTTGGCTTTATGTGTTGCTAATTCTGTTCTTTATTCTTTTTTTTTTTTTTTAATTTTTTTTTTCAACATTTATTTATTTTTGGGACAGAGAGAGACAGAGCATGAATGGGGGAGGGGCAGAGAGAGAGGGAGACACAGAATTGGAAACAGGCTCCAGGCTCTGAGCCATCAGCCCAGAGCCCGACGCGGGGCTCGAACTCACGGACCGCGAGATCGTGACCTGGCTGAAGTCGGACGCTTAACCGACTGCGCCACCCAGGCGCCCCTGTTCTTTCTTTGTTCTTTCTTCTATCTATATAGGTCCAGCCATATAGGTTCTTTCTTCCAGCTATATAGGTCATCTATAAAGATGATAACTATAGTAAGTGAGAAAGATAGAAAAAATGCCCCTGGAAAATCTGGATGAATTAGAAAAACTGAACAGTGTTCAGGAAAGCTGAGCATTAGAGAGCGGAAAAGCCCCTCAAAACTCTGTCCTAGCCAAAGGAGTCATGACCAGACACTATCATTGGCTAAGGGCTTCCCTCATGGTGCAATCCGGAATTAGCATTTTTGTTACCGTCTATTCAAATCCTGCCTACTTCCAAGAGCATTTGGAGCAGATTAAACCACATATCATTTGTACAATGAAAGCATTAAAACAAAGGAAAAGGAACCACACTTGATGTCTTTACCTCAAATCTTGCTCCTCTCTAGTTCATTCTTTCCACAGGAGTTGGAACGGTCTGAGGGAAAGTGACCAATAAAAATATGGTGGAAGTAATGGAATGTGACTTCTAAGGTTAGGTCATAAAAGACATGGAAATGTTTGCCTTGATCTCTTGGTTCACTTGCCCAAGGGGAAATCAGCCACCAATTCACAAGACCCTCAAGTAGACCCAAGAGCAACCAACCTGCCAGCACTAACTTGCTAGTCATGTAATCATGTGAGTGAGTGCGTCTGACCACCCCAACCACAGGCCCCATCAAATTCTGACTGCAACATCATGAGAGACCCCAAGCTGCTCCAGAATTCCTGACCCGCAGAAACTGTGAGAGATGATAGATGGTCATCGTTGTTATAAGGCACGAAGTTCTGGAAAGATTTGTCACTCAGCAACAGATAACTGATACATAAATCATCACAGGTGACATTTTTACTAAATATGTGCATGGCATAGCCTGGAGTTCTATCCTTGTAGCCTTTGATTTTCATTTCTTTACCACTCACTGTTCAACTGATAAGCCAAAGCAACAGATTTTAGATTTTTGTTATAACTGCATCTAACCTCAGTTTCTATAAATATACAAGGTATTGCTAGATCCTAGATGAGATAAATCTTGAGCTATCAGAGGACTAACACAATAAAGTTTATTTTTATTTAACTCAAAGTTCAAAAGTCCAAATAGAAACTGGTAGGGATGGGAGGCCCTCTGATCTACAGTCATTCAAAGACTCTGACTGCCATCTTCAACATAAGGCTTCCAAGTTTGCTCTGGGTGATGATATCCAGCAATTCATATGAAAATCTCCACCACCCCCCCCCCTTCCTTTATTTATGATAAAGCAAGCCTGCCTGCCTTCAAGCCTGGAACTCCTGGAACCTTTAGGGAATCTTTCTCAGATATACTCCTATGTAGTGTCAGCTTCCAGTACATCCCTTTGGTGATGGGACCATTTGCCAATTATTTCCTTCCCGCCTCGGGAGATGTCTCAGTCCTCATTCATGGGTTCACCAAACATTACTATGTTCTAGGCCCCATGCTAAGTACTGAATATTCAGAGATCTATAGGGTGAAATCTCTATCCTAAAGTTGCTTGCAGTCAGAAGAGAGAAAAGCAAGAGAGAAAACAACTTGATAAATGCTATGGTAGAAGTGCACACAAGTATCAAGGGATCACAGACAAGGGAGCAACTAACACTGTCTTGGGAAGTTTGTGGAAATTTGATAAAGAAGGAGACAACTGAGCTGAATGTTGAAGGGTGAGAAGGAGCTGACCATGGAGAAAAAGGTAGGCCAGGACAGAGTCCTGAAACATCACGGAATTCATTCGTCACCATGGGCTAGGCCTGTCTACACTGGGAACTGGCCAATGGTCCCAGAAGGCTAGGACACATACACATGAGTGGATGTGGGAGATGAGGCTACCAAGGTGGTATTGACTGCAAGCAATAGAGATAATTTTGGCCATGTTAAATGAAACAAACAAACAAACAAACAAAACTCTGGGGTAGTTCTGCAAACTAAAGGAAGGCTAATGAACAGGATCTGGAAAAAGTGGAAGCAAGCATGGTCCAGAAATCTAGGTAATTAGGAACTCACTGTGAGTCTGTTCAGCGGCTTTTGTCAAGATGAATGAAGTCCAACCAGGTTGCATTTCTCTGTTACTCCACTCAACATCTGCATTCCAGGGAGGGAAAGTTGCCCATTTGGATCAAAAAAACCCTGACCCTTGACCAGGGGAAGTCAGATAGGCATTACTTAGAGTTCTACCAAGTTCCTCCAACTGAGGAAGTTATTATAGGAGAAGGAAGAATAGATTTGGGCAGGTAAAAACAGATGTCTTATCTGGGTGGGTTGAGGTCACTTATGAAGGCTTTGTAAGCTGCTTTGAGGAATGGAGAATTTATTGGGTATGTAATGAAGAATGGGAGGATTTTAGCAGAGAAGTGACATGGTAAATCCCAGGCAGAATCTTTTGGCCAATTTAAGTTATCTATTTTTATCTGTAATGAGTAACCTTAACTCTTCCCACAGTTCTCAGAGACACAGAAGAGTGTCTTTTGCCTCTTCCCATAAGGCCAAACAAGTATACTTTTTGATTTTTCCTGACATTTGTGTAGAGAAAGAGAAGGAACAAAGTGACCAAATCTCAACGGAAAAGGAGAGTTTTCATGTTCTTTCTGAATCAGAGTCTTCTCCATTCTACTCAGTAGTGAGCTAGAACTAACTACGTATACTGGCCCGAAAGAATCATTTGCTAAATTTCCTGGACTTTTGTAAGCCAGTTGTTAGGTACAGTCATTATTAACAATTAAACTACATAAACTTAAAGAAAACGTGAGACACAAGGGAATAAATAGTCAAAGCTCATCGCTTCTTAATTATTTGACTATTAGCTATGCTAACGGGGTTATTGGTATCTATTATAAGGTGGAAATCTTTTATAATGTTGAGCAACTATACATCTCTCCCCAGCTCTGTTTTCAGTGACATTTTGTTGGAAGCCTGAAATTAGTAGGGCATGGTTGGAGAATTTACACAGAGGAAATTGGCAAATGCTATAAACCAGGGCTTCTTCACCCTGCAGAGAGCAGTTTGTGAAGTGTTTACCAGAATACCACTGCCCCCCTCCCAAAACCCCAGTCCTCTTCTTCCCCAACCCCTCAATTCCAAAGGAAGGTAACCACGAACTGGGGCAGTCTCTTCACAGTCTAGCTTGGTTGACAAGTCAAAAGAAAAAAAAAAACAAAGATGGCGAAAAGTCAGGTTAGTTTTATTTGTTTTGTAACAGTCTAACATGTGACTATTAGCTCTAACATAAGGATGTGGAGGGTCGGAGAATTCAGGACCCAATCCCAAGAATGCCTTTCTCCCTTGCTGGAGATTTCCCCCAGGAAATTTGTTAGGAATATGCTCCTTAGCTGAGTCTTTACTAACCCTGTTTCCTAGGTGGAACGTTTTGCAGAAAAAGGCAATGGAGCCATCAATTTTTCCTTCCAGGAAACTTCATGTGATTCTTCCAGAATTCTTTGTCTACCCTAGAGAAAGAGCTTCCAGAAGGAAGTGGGGCTAGAGCTAACAGTATGTCCCACTGCTGCCTTGGTGGTCGACTTTGGGAGCTGCAGTGTCTAGGGCAGTGGAGACTGACTTGTCTTCATTAAAGTCTTCTTTTGTCTAACTGCTGAACCTCCAGTTTCGTTTCCTTTTTCTCCTCCCTTCCCGGTTACATATTTAGTTATAGTACAATGATTACAAGAAGGGAAAGTCTCCCTATTTCAGTATCACTTCTAGGCACACACTGACTTTGTTTTACAGATTGGATTTACGCTTACAGGAGTTTTCCATCCAACCAGGCAAACCCTTTTGCATCTAAATGTTGCTAACTTGGGTTGTGTGGTCATTTGCACACAGTATGCATCGAGGAAAAATTCGGGGTGGGGGGGAGGGGAGGAGTGGGGTGGGCTATGCTGTGTGGGTGGTAGCTTCTTTTTCACCCTGAGCATGACTTAACCACCCTCCCCAGGAGCTCACGGAGAGCAGCTGCCCACACTAGCCTTGCCCCAGGCCTTCCACATGGCTTAAACTGCAGAGTTCCTGCACATAGCTCTGCCAGTATCCAGGGGCTCCCTTCTGCTATGAGTCAGAGACTCCGGTCTCAGGGGCTGGCACATCTCTACACATGAGCCCTGGGAAGCTGACCACCTCCTGTAGCACCACCTTGAGCACTGAATTCTCGCGTGATTAAAAACGTGCTCTTTTCACAGTGTAATTCTTAGGAATTCAGGACGACAGAAACATTGCCCCTCCCCTCCCCCCCCCCCCCCATTTACTTCCTTCACTTTACTTATTAGCTGACTTTTTGTCGGGATCTTAGTCAACAATCTATGCCGGATTTGAAAGTGGCGACTGTCCTTGCTTCACTATGCATTTTACAATAAGGACTTCTGACAAATTTGGACAAGGCCGTCTTCCCTTTCCTTGATTTCCAAATTAGTGAATTAAAAAAAAAAACACCCACGTATTTCTTCTAGTATGCTCATGGTGTTTCCTGGGTATCAATTCACTTGTTCTATCTTGTGAAGGAGGGGTAAAATTTGTTACCGCCCCCCCCCCCCCCCAGTTGACTGAGGGAAAATCGTCATATGGAGCAGGTAAGTGACATCTTGGGGTCCTGGGGCAGCCAACACTTCTGACTTGACCTTCATTGTTCTTTGTGGGTAAATCTTATCCCCAGGTCACAGTGACCCTCAGGAGTATTTGTCTGATTCTGTGTGGGAGATGTCACCTGTGTGGCAAGTTGCAGTGTCACCGTGAAAAGCAGATAGGCCTTTTTATGATGCCCCAAATGCTAGGGCTAGGGATTACAGACCCAGGTTTGAAATTTCCGAACTGAACTTTGAGTTACTCTGTCCCTCCCTGTCACAGATCTCCCCTGATGGAGGAGGTGTTATAGCTGCTGTTAAGTGATTGGCCCTTTTCCTCTGGAGCAGGCTGTACTTTGGATATCCAGCTGTTCACTGATTCTTTTTATCAGTAGGTCTACATGCCCTAAGGATTTTAGTCTAACAAGGGAAGGACCCAGAGTAGGATTTAAAGCTGGACCTACTGGAGCCCAGGGGGGGATTATAATCCTGAGTCGGTCATAATTATTTGCCTCCAAACAGATACTGAGGGATCCAGCTGTACAACGTTAAGGGCCTCCACGGACACAGAGCTGCCTGCAAATGGAACCTGGGGCCTCTTCCAGAGGATGAAAGTAATTGCCAATCTGTCCCCAGTCGTTTCTCAAGGTCAAAGAGCCTCAGGTTCCTACTAAACATATGGGGGTCCAGATTCTGTTTTGAGCCTTCTCTGAGAAAACTGATCTCCAGAGTGTCTATTCCACATTGGAAAAACTCTCACTAGGTAAATGCAAAGCAGGTTGAGAGGGGGGGATGGAAACCACCCATCTCCCTTCCTTCCCAGTCTCCCTGCTGCTAGAGGAATCTTTCAGGGAGTGGTGACACTGGGCAGGGGTGGGGCGGGGGGGGGGGGTGCTCCAGGCTTGGCGGCCAACTCGTTAATCCTTAACGATACCCCTGGAGGTAGGTTGGTGGCAAATACCATCTCTAGTTTGTAGACAGAAAACCAAGAGACACAGAGGTTAAGGGATGACAACAGCACAGCTACTAAATGGCAGAAATAGAAAAAAAAAAAAAAATCCTGGTCCCTTGATGTCTGTGTCTATTTCTGCCCCCAAATAGTCTTCCTCTTTTATTGGGGAGACTAAGAGGGAAAATGGCAACTTCCCTGGTGGCGGGGTCAGTACAGACAGTGAGGCTGGATACTGCTTCATCCTGGGAAATACACTCACTTGCAGGCTCATGCCAAGACAAGGAGGCCTGCAGCCTTCACCCCTGCACCAGCAGTTTTCACTTAGAGCAGGGTGAATTCTCTTTTTCGGATGAGGTCCTTGTGGAGATAGACACTCCGTTCTGGTGATGATCAAGCTGTTCTCAGGCTCTGAGTTTATATGTTCTTGAAATGAGTGTGCAAGAGCAAAACTGTAGGAGCAATTGTGCAGCCATTGGGGTGAGCGCAGTGGTGCAGTGTCTGTTCCCAGGCCCCGGGGTGTGTGACTTGTCTCACCATAGGGAAGTTCTGGGTGGAGCGGTGTTGATTGCCAGGGGAAGAGTCAAGCAGTAGCCAGAAAGTCACATGTCTCTGAGATAAATACACCTCTTCTATTCAACTATCCACTGCCTGATACATTCTTTCACTGAAGGTTTGTCACTGTGGATTAACCTAGGTAAAATATATTTTAAGCTGTCTCTTTGAAAATGTAAAAGTTCCCCGGAGTATTTATCAAACAACCATACCTTAGAACGAATTTAAGTTCTAGACCACTTTGTTTTAGAATGGGACACCACGGAATGGGAGGGGAGGAATAGTTTGGGAGGAGGCTCTCTCTGCTCTGGAAAATCCTCTTAAAAGGAAGGGGATAATCAGAGGGGCAGCAAAAGGGAATTCCTTACTCCAGGATGGGGCTGGCTGGGGGAAGACAGAATTAAGGCAGTTTTCTGGGTACTTCTTTTGGGTTCCCTGGTGGTCCCATGTCCAGATCTCTGCCGTGTCATTTTGGTTTCTATCCCTCGAAGCATAGCTTTGGTTCAGATAAACCATCCTGGTTATCACGTTGTCCCTCAGCTCTGGGAATTGATTGGCTCTAGGTGAAATTGCTTCCTGTGGGAAATATGTGCTTGTACTTGAGGGTTTCTCCAAACTGGACTGCATGTTTGAGGAGTGTTGGTTGTAAGGGTCAAGGGTAGGAGAACTTTGAGATTCTTCTTGTTCCCTTTAAGCCTCTGTGTCCCTTCTAGGGAGGAGGCCTGGCCTGGGACCAGACTTTGAGATTCTGGCTGTTTGAGCTCCCACTTGGTAAGAGGCTCTCCCTAGTACCGCCGTGATGGTCCTCCTTGTGCACATCTTATGTCTGGGCAAGGCCTGAGAGCTGACCCTCCTCAGAACTGGGCTTACCTCCAGCCCCTTATAGGAAGGAGGCGTGGCTCTCAGGGTGAGCACTGATATTGGCAGAGGAGAGGAAAGAAGGGCACATTCTTTCTTCAGGGAAGAAGACTGCGACCAGACCTCCAGGCCTTTTCAGCTCAGGGAGAGGGTCTGGGGCCTTGCCCTCTTTCCCTGATGGTGCCCCGGACAGAATTCCCACCAATTCAAGGGGTATAATCGCATCAGAAACCAGGAGCTACGGTGACCTGAGAGAGAGGTCAGTGAGAATACTGGGTATCTCCTGGGCTGATGACTTTACCCGGACACTCCAAATTGGTGAAATGAGATTTGGGCACCCTAGACACAAGTTAAGACCATAAGTAACATGACCAATTCCACGGGAAAGCCGGGCTCACTAGTGTAGGCTCACCTTGCACATTGGTGCTCCATGGATTAAATCTGGCTGGCACACATTTTGCTTGGCCCACATGGCATGTTTAAATTTTAGCTGGCAATATTAAAGAGGTTGGACATTTCACCGAGAAGTTTGGGCTTCTGGATTCTGTGGAAAACTCTGAAATTTCTGTGGTAACACTGCCTGGTAATCAGTGCCTGGCACTGAGCGACAGCTGCCCTCTGCCCTCCCCCGCCAATCTTCACACCCCTAGACGTCCCATGGCATTAGAACAGGCCCACCCCACCGATTTAAAGCACCTGCCTGCATCCTGTAGGCATTTGAGTTTGGGCCCCCTGATACTTGGTCACACGGCGTCCGCTAGGGAAGCGCTGGGGTGATAAAGTCTGGCTGAGCCAGCGGGCTTGAGTCATGGCTGGTAAACAGCTGTGAGGCATCCACAGTTCTGATCGGAAGGATTCCGATGGAGAAACGGGGGCGAAAGCAGAGTTCCCCACTGCAGCTGGGGTAGAGGGGCAGGGCAGTCATTTGAGACTGGGAACTTTGAGGGGACAGTGGGTTTATCTTGGTGGCCCTTTTATATGGGAAAGCTGGTTTCCTAGTTGAACAGCAAAGTACCGTACCCCTGCAGTACCTGTCCAACCAGGGGTGGGTGGGAGGGGAGGGACAGAAGACTCCAATCATGGTGGCATCCTTTACGTTTCATCTTGCCCTAGGTCAGCTCAGGGGTTTTCTTCTCTCTCTTTCTTCGGCAACACTTCACACGGTTAGATCGTCGGACCTGGCGCGGCTGCTGGTCTTGCTCAGCCTGCTCAGTGGTCTGGTGTCATCCCTGCTCGGGTCGGGACACAGTGAAGGCGACTTCTCCACGGGCAGCCCTTGCTTGGCTACCTTCTCAGCCTGCAGCTCGTCCTTCTCACCCTCCTTCCCGACCTCGGGAGTCTCCACTTTCTCCCCCTCCAGCACTGCCAGGGTCTCCTGCCCTTCCGTGCTCACTCTCTCGGCTTCCTGCCTCTTGTCTCCCACCTCCGGTTCCGCCCCCTCCTCCACGGGCTGCTCTCCCCCCTCTCCCTCCTGGGCTCCCACCTGAGCGTAGGAAGGCAGTGTCTCTTGGTAAGCCCGGGACAGGTCCCCCAGGGGCCCGGGGCCCATCTTCTCCTCGAACTGTGCAAAAGGCTTGGCAGAGAGGGGGCTGGTCTCCACCATCCCGACCTCGGTCAGAGGGAAATAGTGGGACACGATTTTCTCTTCTTCCAGCAGCTGGTAGCCCTTGGCTTTCTGGATGGAGGAGACGGCGATGGAGTGCAGGGACTTCTCGGGGATCTCCCCCAGGGGCTGCTCCACGGGCCTCTTGAAGGCCGACCGGATTCTCTTCAGGCCCAGGTGGCTCATCTCCAGAATGTTGAGGAAGAGGGACACGGAGGCCACAGACAGCATGAACAGGATGAAGATGGTCTTCTCCGTGGGCCGCGACACGAAGCAGTCCACCACGTTGGGGCAGGGCCACCTGCTGCAGCGGTAGAGGGGCAGGATCCGGAACCCGTAGAGGAAGTAGTGGCCCACGACGAAGCCCACCTCGAAGAGGGTCTTGAAGATGATGTGGCAGATGTAGGTCCTCAGCAGGGTCCCCTCCAGCCGGAACTTCTTGGTGCCTTTGCTGCTGTTGCTGCCCTTCTTGACGCTGCCCTGGTCGGCGGCTAGGGGCGCCCTGTCGCCGCCCTCGGCCGCCCCCTGCTGGCACAGCTCGTCGGCCTCGCGCTCCTTGCGCTTCTCCTGCATGCGCACGTGGTGCACGGCGTGACCCACGTACACGAGCGACGGCGTGGACACGAAGATGATCTGCAGCACCCACAGGCGGATGTGCGAGATGGGGAAGGCCTCGTCGTAGCACACGTTCTCGCAGCCTGGCTGCTGGGTGTTGCATACGAAGTCGGACTGCTCGTCCCCCCACACGAACTCGGCCGCCGTGCCCAGGATGAGGATCCGGAAGATGAAGAGCACCGTGAGCCAGACCCTGCCGATGACCGTGGAGTGCTCGTTCACCTCCTCCAAGATGTTCCCCAGGAAACTCCAGTCGCCCATGGCTCACCCACCTGGAGAAGGCAGAAGGCAAGAGCTGAGCGGCCGCGGGGCACCCCCGAGCGAGGCTGTCTGTGCCAACCCTCGGGGTCCCTCTCCTTTCTGAGTTAACTGCCACAGTCCGCGCGTGAGCCGCGCCCCTGCAGCGCTCTTGGCGCAGACGGTGAGGCGGGGGTGGGCGGGATGGGCGGGGGGTGGGGGGCGGGAAGCAGCCTGAAGGATCTGCTTCCACTAGCTTCCTCATCTGCAAAATGGGTTGAACGCTAACACCTGTTCTCAGTCACTGTGCAAGCAAGCGGTGGTCTGCAAGGGTACGGGAGGCAATAGGTATGGAATTCCTCGAGTTCCACCCCAAATAAGGGTTCGCGGTTGACCATAGATAGAAACCCCATGGTTTCATGGATTTAAATCGAGACCACAAGCTTGAACTAAGCTTCAAGACGCATAACCCTTAAAGAATACCCCACCCCACGGGGGTGCGGGCCCCCAACACAGTTCTAGGGTGTGTGAGATGGTCTGTAGCCACCTTACTTTTCACCATGTGGGGATGTGTAATGATCGGGCGTTTGAAGTGGAAGGAAAGGAACACTTTTTGAACGTCTCCTTTGCGGCAGACTTTTGACATTACATTATTCCATTTAATTTGATTATGCTGGACTCTAATCTCCACGAGGATAAGGACCACGCCTGTTTTATTTACTGCTACATGCTCAGTGCCTGCCACAGGGCCCAGCACGTAGTGAAAACTCAAAAGGTATTTAACCCATCTGGTTTGATGAGAAAACAGAAGATCAGAGAGGTTAAATAAACTAAGATCAGACAGCTAAATAGCAGGAGTTTTGTCCTCCTGGTCCCAAAGCCTGACTTCTTTCCACCACTCTGTGGAGATAACATTGCTTTTGATCAAAACTACGCAACTCCTGTACTCACAATTTATGTTTCTTCTGTCTCTGGGTTGAGATTTGGAAACCATTCTTAATAGCTTCACAAATTGAGAGCAATATTTTTTTATATTATTGGTATAACCCTTTTACATCCAAAGGATGGGGAGAGGGCTTCAGGGAGGAATCATGTTACGGGGTGAGGAAAGTCCACGGAGACACTTTTAGTGTCCCACTGAGTAAAAAAGGTTTTAGGGTCTGTACCATGCGGCTATTTTAATACAACTAAAAATTTGTTGGAAAAAAATGCCATTAAACATGATAGCATATAATGCCCCTAGCAGCAGCAACGACTAATGCACATGGGATCGAACTGACAGGGTGATGTGTGCAAACTGGGGCATTCATCCACTGCAACCCTGGGCTAACCTATGAAGGACTACGATCAGAACTTCCATTTTGGGGCGTCTGGCTGGCACAGTCCGGGGAGCGTGGAACTCTTGATCTTGGACTCATGGGTTCGAACCCCACGTTGGCCATAGAGATTACTTAAATAAATACAAAAATAAAAAAAAACTTAAAAAAAGAAAAAAAAAAACCCTTCTACCTCAACCTGTGGCAGATATTCCTCCAGCTTGCACATCTCTAGAGTTGCAGTGTTTTCCTCATCACTGCTCTCAGACCAGGACAAGAGCCCTTGCCCGAGTTGCTGCTCAGGGCTTCTTTCCGCCTCGCCCTACCCTACAGGATTAGAAGCCTATGGGGGCAAAGGAATATACCCACCACTGACAGTGGTGATTTTAATGACAGTGATATTTGTTAACCACTCGATGGGTAATGAAAAGTGATAGTTTGGGTGTAATTTTCATCGCCAGGAGAGGATAAACAAAGTGGCATCTTCAAGCCTCCTTCCGACCTGTGGTTTGGAGCCTGGCCAGACAGTCCTTGGTGGCAGACAATGACGACTGGCATGAGTAATGCCCAGCCCCTGCCCTCAGGTTATGTACAACCACCGTCTGCTTTTTGTTGCTCCTCTTGGAACCCCAGAAACTCCCAATTAGGTAGGGCATCCAACAGCAGCTTCTCTCCTCCTGGGAAGGTGAGAGCATCCGGGGCTCCCTAATCATGACTCCAGCATTGGAAAGAGTTCCTTGTAGGCATGGGGGTACCGAGAGTGGGAGAGGGTCCTCTACTCAGAACCAGATGTTCGGAATCCTAATCACATGTGCCTACTTATACTTCTGCAGTTGACACTCCTCAAAGTACTGTTAAATCTAGTCCTTGCCCTGTAACGAGTGGCAGCCATTTCCATCACCTTTGGGGAAAAGATGGGAAGCATCACGAACAGGCAGCCCAAGCATAAATCCTAGTGGTGGCAGAGCCGGGAAAATCCAAGTTTCTTACAACATGAGTCAGTCTAACATTCATGTTAAAACAACAATTTATGTAATGTACTCCCACAGGATCAACTCTGGCTTTAACATACTCTAAATCTCGTGTTGCTAATGTCTTATCCCCATTGATATGTCAGCTTGCTTTTGACACTCTTCCTTGTACTGTACTGTATCAGTCCTTTGGGATTTCCGTGTGTATTTCACTCGTGTGCCACAATGAATGTGTGCAGCGAGCACACACTCCCGGAACCGTACGTCTATCAGTCTTGTTTCTTCCTTTGAGAATCAAAAGCTCTTGGAGGGCAGGGACCATTTTGTTTTCATCTTCTGTGAGCCATCATGACACAAAACAAAGACTTTCACAGAGTGGGCCCTCCATAAACACCAGTGCATGGGACCGATAGTAATCATTTCAAATCTGAACTTCTCAATCTCTGAGTGTGTGGAATACTGATATTACTTAAAGTCTGGAGAACTCCAGTCTTCTTTGCTGCAGTTAGCAATGGGGAGGCTGGGAACTTGCAGAGAAATGCTAACTACCAAAAAAGGATAGTAAATTAATCCCAAACTAGCTCTTTTGAGGCACTGTTTTGTATAAGATCAAAGATATAAATAAACTGGAATCTAGAAAAGATTCTTGACATGTGAATGATGTGATATATGTTCATGAAACAAGAGACCCTCCTGAGCACCCCATCAGTAATTTCCAAAGTAAAGCCAAACAGGGCTGTGTCCTTCCACATTCCATGCTGCAATGCTGGGATTGAGCGTATGTGTGTGTATGTGTGTTTCATGTCTCGTTACAAGGTTTCTCATAATAATGGAAAGAGAGAAACTAATTTAGGATGAAATCTTTCCAATTCCATCCTATTGAAACAGGCCAACTATGCTTTTAAGAAGAGAAGCTTTAGGGCGCCTGGGTGGCTCAGTCAGTTGAGCGTCTGACTCTTGATTTCCGCTCAGGTCGTGATCTCACAGTTCATGGGATCGAGCTCTGCACTGGGCTCTGTGCTCACTGTGTGGAGCCTGGTTGGGATTCGCTCTCTCTCCCCCTCCCCTGCTTTCTCTCTCTCTCTAAAATAAATAAACATTTAAAAAAAAAAATAAGAAGAGAAGCTTTAGAGGTGCTAAGGGAAAGGTTCCTGACTTCTGCACATGAAAATTATACTCAAAGGAAGTCAGATCAGAGTATATCTGAACAAGCTATTCCACTGGAGCAGGGAGTAATCTAAACCAAAGAAAGAATATTTTTCTGCTCTTCTTCAAAGAGGAACAGATCTCTTACAGATGGAAAATAAACCGATGGAGTTCAAGCCTCCACCCCCAGGACATCCACCAGAACACCCACCAGAGGATTATGGTTTTAAGTAATGATAAAAATGACATCTTATGTTTGGGTCTCCCTTGTCTATTTATAACTGATACACTTTTCCATATCTTATTTCAGCCCTTATAACAACCTGCGAACGAGGCCCGTGGTTCTCAGCTTTGGATTTCACAGACTAGTACAATAACAACAACAAAATAGAGTGACCAACATAGAGCTACCAACTCCTAATTGTACCAAGCAAGGACATAAAAATAAGAAACTTATTAAATCACTAATTATGACTACAGTCTGTTTTCACCATCATTCCACAAAAGGGGAATTTTCACACCGCAAAACTAGAAAAGACACAATTTCAGAATAATAGGCCTTTAGACTGAACACATTTAAGTTGGTGAAAAAATGTGCTACATTGTTTACTGCATTATTACTACAGGCTGCTGAAAAGTTCATCTTGGACCAGAACTCACAGATCCACAGAATGACTATTTGAGAAAAAGAGAACCAGGCATTATCACCCCCCTCCCCCCCACCCCTTACCAGATAGGAAGGTAGACTAGGAAGTTAAATAAGTCTAAAGGGTCTCAGCTAGTGAGGGCAGAGCAGAGATGGGAGCCCTGGTTTTCCCGCTTCAAGCCCAGGGCAATTTCCAGTATAACATAACCTTCTCTTGGCTTTAAAGGGGCAGAAAAACACACTTACATCTGTGTTAACCAGTTCCCTGAAGGATTAGATGGCCACTGACCACTCTGAATTGTAAGGGAGTGTAAATATGCCTCCATTCATGTCTCTAGAGCAACCACTTTAAAGAGCAGCTCTCCTAGGGAGCCAACAGAGTCTGCTCCCAGGAAGACTTTTAGGGTCCTTAGCTAGACCTGTTCTTGTGCCCCATTAAATGCTCCAACATGAAAACACAGAGCATGAAGCCTCCTCTACACCCACAGCACTCAGTAGTCACTACCATTACTCCTATCACAGAGTTCAAGTGAAAAAGTGCAAAACTCTTTCATAAACACCAAATACTCGGTTTAGGTCCCTCGGGATTCCTGGAGGCATGTTAATTCATTCTGAAGAATGAGAAGACCTTAAAAAGTCAAGTTTTAGTTAGAATTTGGACATCTCCGCTCCCCTCCCTCTCCCCCACTCCTACATTCCTTTCCCTTCCAAACCTCTGCCAACTCTTAGGCCAATTCCAAGAGGGTTTTCAGAACTGGACTCTAAATCCAGCCATCCCAACCCAAGACCGAACCTTAGTGACAACGTTTTTCCTTTTGGAGAAGCCTGGATATGGCCCTTAATTAGGCTGGGAAGGAAGCTGGGGTGGCAGGGGGGAAGGCTACAAACCACCATCACCCAAGGAAAACTTGCCAATAGGAGTAAGGTCCCCCGGAGAAATATGTGCTCTCTTTCTCTCTTGGCGCTCAGCAGCAAAATGGCAACTTTGGCCTCCTTCCTTTGGCACCTAAAAGCCCACCTCCCACTTCTCTATCCCGCCCCTACTGTGCTGCACGACTGAGCAGATATGACTGGATTGGTCCTGATGGGTAGGTTTTACTGTCCAGCAATATTTTAAGCTCCCAGCCAGACAGCTTTTATGAAGGGAGGGATGTTTGGAAAACAATGGGAGAGAGAGAATGGGAGAGAGAGAATAGGAGAGCTGTGTTGGGCACAGAGGGGAGGAGGGTGGAGAAAAGCTGATGCGGGAAAGCTTAGATGGGCTTCTGCAGCCTCCAAAAGTGTCTTTTAGCAGCAGACTGGCCCTCTGTTGCAGAAAGCCCTTGGCTTCTCTCCAGAGGCCCTGAGCCTGGGGGGATTTTCCCCAAGCCCCACCTTCAGCTTAGAGAATCCTAGGGAGGTAGGGACAGACGATGTTCACCTGTGTGCATCCCTCTGCCCCCCGGTCAGACTGTGCCAGAGTCACCCCAGAAGAAGAGTGTTTGGTCTTTTTCAAAGGATGATCTATCCTCTTCTCTTGGGGGGTTGGTCTTGGGTCTCATAACTTGGAGCAGAGAGTGTCTTTCTTTGGAAGGAGCCTTAACACTCCAAAGAATTCTGGTGCCGTTTATCAATATAGTAACACTTCCCTCCTTGGTTTCCTCATAATTACAAATACTTTCGAGAAACTGCAGAGTCAAGGGGATTAGGCAGCGTCAGCTAACAGTTTTAGACACTAGTGCCTCCATCCGTGAAATGGGGCTATGATGGCTTAGCTCCCCAGGAAGCTCGAATGAAATACCAATGTGGCCTACTGAAGAATGATGTTTGGAAAGCTAGCTTGGAGGGCAAGAACGCATGCGCTCTGTCTCCCTGAGGCCCACCCTCTTCCCGTTGTCTGGGACTGACCATTGAAAAATGGTTGTTTCGACCACAGTTTCCAAACCCCAAGCTGGGGCATTTTATTGTACAAGTTTATGTGTGGAAATGATGGAGCAAAAATAGTCGAAACTGGGATGGTTTCAGGAAATCTACAAGGTATGATTACTAAATGGAAGGCAATTTTAGGGTAAGTCAGAAAAAAATAATCTAGGCACTTGCCTCTTCTCTACCCCTATTTCCTGTCCTTTCAGGTGTCATGGGAAAATTGCGTTTTGATGGTGGCAGTTTGAAGGGGGATGGTACCAAGGCCATAGGAGTCTCAAATTCCAATCATATTAAAATGTTCACTAGTCCACAGCCTTCTTCCCTTTAGAATTCTGATTCCTGTTGGACTTCAAATTTGAAGGCCTACTTTAACTGGGACAGAGCCTTCTAGAGAATTCCTTAAAGACAAATGGCCCGTGCCTATTCCTCAATATCAATGAGTCAGAAGAGAGAGGGAAGGAAACCAAATCAGACTTTCTTTTGAGAACATTTGGCAAATGTTGATTCCTGAAGCTTGGAATATTCTGGAACCTACAGACTTTTCAAATGAACTTCTCTCATCGATGGCATCCCTGGCTAACTTGGCTCATATAGTGGAGCAGCCCCATCTCCTGACATCACTGTGTGGAGAGATGGCCATAAAGGATGTGTTTGAGTCTGGAAAAACAAGGAATGTCCTCATAACTCTGCACCGACTCTAGTCTCTTGAGTTTGGACAAATCTAGCTTTGTCACTGAGCACTTTCTTTGCTTATTTACTCCGTTGACATTGAAGACTCTCTACCAATAGTGCCCATTTTTGTGGTCAGTTGTCTTTGAATTATTTTTGTTGTCAGTTCTTCTGTTTGCAGTCTTTGAAAACATAAACACTCAACCCCTTACGTCTAGAGGAATGTTTTGAAGGAGATGGGGAGAGAGGCTCATCTCAGGCTCATCTGTCACTCAGAGATGATTGTCTATTCCTTTTTTATTAAAAAAAATTTTTAATCTTTATTTATTTTAGAGAGAGAGACAGCGTGTGACCAGGGGAGGGGCAGAGAGAGAGGGAGACACAAAATCTGAAGCAGGCTTCAGGCTCTGAGCTGTCAGCACAGAGCCCGACGTGGGGCTCGAACTCACGAACTGTGAGATCATGACCCAAGCCAGAGTCGGACACTCAACTAACTGACTGAGTCACCCAGGTGCCCCTCTATTCCTTTTTTTTTTAAATTTTTATTTAATTTTTGAGAGAGAGAGAGAGAGACAGAGCAGGAGTGGGGGAGGGGCAGAGAGAGAAGGAGACACAGAATCCAAAGCAGGCTCCCGGCTCTGAGCTGTCAGCACAGAGTCCGATGCAGGGTTCGAACCCACGAACCATGAGATCATGACCTGAGCCGAAGTCGGACGCTTAACCAACTGAGCCACTGAGGCACCCCATGATGATTGTCTATTCCTAACCAGCAATTAGAGTCATTTTCTCAGGTCTTTCAGAGGGAAGACTTCTTGTGGTGGCTCTGTTGTTTTATTGGGTGTAAATAAATCTCTAGAACATGGGACATAACTACATTCAAATGCAAATTCTACTGTTATGTTCTGTAGTAAGGAATGGATTATTAGATCATTCACATGTTGGGTAATGTAATGGTGGCATTCTTCTACCAGGGGTACATTTTGGAAACAGTGACACAGTTATGTGTGGGATGATCATGGGATTTTCAGTGGGAAGCTCTGGCTCTGGGTGTGGCCCTTTCACTTTCTGTTTGTGAGCAGTTTGCTCAGCCTCTCTGGGGCTCAGTTTTCTCATCTGTGGACAAGAGATGATAATGACTGCCTTTCCCGTTCTGTGAAAAGGATTTTTTACAACGGTGGTGGCCGTTGATGTAACCCGTGCAATGCTGTGAATACCTTTCCACTTGTTAGTTACGTTCACTGTGATCTCCTCCCCTCTGAGTCTGACCGACTGTGTCCTGCCACCCCAGGGTCATGGGTTGGTTTGTTTCTAAGTGCGCCTTGACTACAGTCATGTATGCTCCCCTTCCAAAGGGAAAATGTCCAAACTGGAAAAGAGCAGGAGAGATCATTGGCCTCTGTTCCCTCATTTTACAGATGGGGGGACCAAAGTTCAGGGTGGAAATGACATCCTGAGGTCGCGGTGCAGCTCTGAGGCCCGGGCACTTTTCATGGCTCTGGATGTCTCCACGTACGGGGCATAGACTCACCAAGCAGCAAGACTCTAGGGAGAACCAGGGGGGCCCTATGGTGGGTAAAAGGGCAGGCAGATGGATGGGGCCTGAGGGGCCCATTCTCAGTCGATCCCAGTGACTACAACTAGGAGACACAGAACCTCTTCCAGCTGCTAGGGTGTGCCAGGGAGAATGAGTCTCTGAGAAACCCAGGACCAGGGGCCGTGGGTGAATCGGGTCATTTCCCTGAATGTCCAAGCCTGGCTCTGATGAGTGGGCAACGTTTAGTGATTTATTTCATAAGCCTTTCCTGAGCTCCTACCCTGTGAGGTGTTGGGACACATCAGTGCGTAAAACAAAGATCTCCTGCTGTGGCAGAGCTTCTGGGCGAGTGAGGGAGACGGGTGATTCTCATTAACACGGGGAATCAACTCGGGGACTCACACAGTAGGTTGGGAGGTGATAAGAGTTACCCCCAATGGCCGGGTGGAGAGGGGATTGGGAGAGCCAGTGGGGGGAGGTGGCGCTCACACAGGCCTCACGGAGAAGGTGAGGCCGGAGCCCACTTTAAGGAGGCTGAGGGAGGGAGCTGGGAAGGCGTGGGGGAAGAATAAGTCAGGCCAAGTCTGGTATAGCAGCAGGCAGGCCAGGGCGGGGCCGCACCAGCGCGGGTGGACACAAACTGCTGGGAATGAAACTTTTGTCTCCGGACTGTTTATCCAAGTACGGTCCGTCCACCTGCAGGTCTTTAAAACTTCGACACCACCAAGAAACAAGATACCCAGCATCCGACGCGCCACTCTGCCCTTCCTTTCGGCCACACACTTCTGCCAAGTAGCCAGCGTGTGCCTGGCGCTGTGCTGGGGGCACCAGGATGGGTGAAGCACAGGCCCCCGGGTGAAACCTGGCACACAGAGCGCGCAGAGGCCTCGTGCCCATCTGCCCGAGGAGTGGGGGGGGGGACCCTGGGAATCTGGTCTCCCAGGCCCCAATTCCCACATCTGGCCTTAGTTGCTGGGGCCTCCGTCTGGTAGGAAGCTGAACAGAGAAGTGGTAACACACCAGGCTTTGGCGTGAGATAGGTTTGAGCCCCCTTCCCCCGCCCCCCCAAGTCAGCTGCCTGACCTCACTTTTGGGACTTTCCGCGGCTCCTCCTCACTTTTCTCTTGTGAAAAACAGGAACCAGCGTCTCCTCATAGAGTCATTGTGATTAAATGACATGATGTGCATGACACGGAGTTGGGTACTAGACATTCAGGGAGTACTTGATGCATAGTAACTGCCATCACCACTGTTAGGAAGGTTTAGATACCCCTGCAGTGGGAGCAAGGGTTCTTTGCTTAACCAGCATGGGGATCAGTACCTGCTTTCCCTTGTCTGTGGCACCTGGGGGAGGGGGGCCCAGTGGTGAGCCATGGCCCTCACTGTCCCTCCTCCCTGGCCAGTTTGGTCGGGAACCAGAGATTGTTCTTTATCACGGCCACTTGGCTGAGATTCAAGGGCTCCTGTGCCCTGAGGGGCAAGGGGTGGGCTGGAGCGGGGGACAGGGGTCACTTTCACTAGGGAGAGGATTTCCCGCACAGACGGCTGTCAGGACAAGGCCGGGCACTCTATTGACCGGAGCAGCTCATGCGTGAGAACAGATTGCGCCAATTCTATAGAGCACGACCCCTCGGCCCTGGCTTCTCCTGCTAACAAAGTTATCTTTCCCAATCTGCTTAGGCAGAAGGGGGACACACTTCCCGACCTTGTGCTGACCGTGCAGAGCAAGCAGGACCTGGGCCAGGGCTAGGTCTGGCTCTCGGTGTGCCCCCAATTCCTCCCCTGTCCCCACCGGGAGTCTTGGGTTCTCCTCAGCTGCCCTTTTGCCTCGGTGAGAGGAGCACAGGCTACAGAAACCGGCCATTGGCTGGGGGTGACAGCAGGGAGTGTCCTGGCATTCTAGCTGCCTGGGGAGGTTGCAGAGAGAACATTCCAGAAGAGGGGTAGGGAAACAGGCTGATGCAGCCTCAAATTCACGGGGGTGGGAATAGCTGTTGATGCTGTAAGTCAATGGGTCTCAAACTGTGGTTCCCCATCCCAGCATCGCCTGGGAACCTGTCGGGGGTGCAAGCCCTACCCCAGACCTACTGAGTCGGAAACTCTGTGGGTAGAGACCAGCAAACTGTTTTAAAAAGCCCTCCAGGTGATTCTAACGCATACTAACATTTTAGAACTGTTGCTGAAAGTAGCCCCGGCTACTAGAATTGGTCATCCTGGCCCTGGGGCCCAGAGCCTTTGCAGTGCAACCCTCCCTGATGCCCCCCTGCACTTCCTGACACTCTGCCTCCACCGCAAGGCCCTGGAAACATTTCTCTGGGTCCATCCAGAAAACAAACAACTCTTGTGGAGTTCCCTATGGTCTCTCAGCTGCCATATTAGCCCATCCTACATATATAATATCATAAATCAGAACGGGAGAAAAAAAAATTGTACATACATGGCGTAGGCAATTTTACTTCCATTTACCGAGACACCGCGAGGTTAAGTATTTTGCTCGGGGTCACAGACAGAAAGGGGCAGGGCGAGGACTGGGACCAGATCTGCTTGACTCCAAAGCCCATGTTTGCTCTGGCGGCCCATGCTGTCGCCTTTAATTATGAGATTCAGTCCTACAGTGCTGACCTCTCAGAGCATTTGGGGTCTCCGGTCTTTGTGCTAATCGGTTAACATTTGTGTGTTTAAAAAAGGGTGGTTTTTTTTTGTTTTGTTTTGTTTTGAAAAACCCACATAGCTGCAAATATTTTCTAAATAGAGGAATTCACTTGCACGTATTCATATATTTTTTTAAAAATTACAAATGTGCAGCATGAAAAAACAAACCATATAGGAACAGGCAGGATAAAAAGTAAAGATCTCAGCTCACCCTTTCTTTCTATCTCCTCGTCACTGCAACCGTGTTTAACAGTTTGGTGTATGTCCTCTCAGGCGCATTTAGCTTTTTAAAGATATACTTAATATATGCTTAATATATCTTGATATCTTTGCTGTATATGTACAGATCATTTTAATGCCAGCAATTGTGTTCCATACTAAGGACATCCTGTAAATCTGTTCAGTCACATGGTTGCTTCCGTGGTTTTTGCAATTACAAACTTAAAAAAAATAATAAACATCTATGTGTACGTATTTGGGGGTAAATGTAGGAATAGTTTTTTTTTTTTTTTAATTTTTTTTTTTTTAATGTTTATTTATTTTTGAGACAGAGAGAGACAGAGCATGAACGGGGGAGGGGCAGAGAGAGAGGGAGACACAGAATCGGAAACAGGCTCCGGGCTCCGAGCCATCAGCCCAGAGCCCGACGCGGGGCTCGAACTCACGGACCGCGAGATCGTGACCTGGCTGAAGTCGGACGCTTAACCGACTGCGCCACCCAGGCGCCCCAATGTAGGAATAGTTTTGAAGGATGTATTCCTAGAGGTAGAACTGATTGTTCGAAAGATAGGTGAAATTTAAAAGTCAGTAAGTACTACCAATCACTCTCAAAACAGACTGCCCTAGACTGTACTCTCAGTATAGTGTGTGAGAGGGCACTTCATGATCTGTTCCTACCACCACCGGCTATTGTCCATCTTTACATTTTCTGGACAACAGGATGAACAGAGAATATTCTTTATTTTAATTCACAGTGTTCTGATTACTGGATGACTCAGATATTTACTAGCCCGTTTGCATTTCTTCTCTGAATCGCCTACTCCTATCCTGTGTCCATTTTGGGGGAGTTATTTGTCTTTTCATGTTGGTTTATAAACTCTTTTTATAGACCATGGCCGTTATTTCTCTGTCATAAATATTGTAAACTTTTTGCAAACCGTGACTTGTAACTTTGCTTTTAGTGTGTTTTGCTGTACAGAGGGTTTATATTTTTATCTAATCAAATCTGTCACTAAACAACTCGTGGTTTCTCGTCTTTGTGCCTGGCTCAGAAAGGCTTCTACATTTCACTAAAATTCAGGAGACCATTCTGAAAAAATGGAATTGTCAGAGCAATATGAATACTGCCTATTCTCCTGCTAGTTTTGTCTATAGTGGCCTTTTAATTTTGATAGTAAAGGAATTACACGAATTTTATTCATCATCTCGGTGCATTTGGCAACAGATTTCAACTTCGTTACCGTTTTCCAGGGCCCATTCTGATTTGCAAGTCAGAAAACCAAACCTGGGGATCATTCGTGTCATAGATGTTTTGTTTTGCCTCTTTACAATCCTGGATGCCTGATCTGTACTTCTATTCGGATATCACGCGTGGGTGGGAAGAGAGCAAGAACATTATTATTTTCTTTTTCACAGGCGTATTTTCTGCCCTTTAATGGGGAGGACATTTTTTCTTTTTCTTTTTGCCGTGTCTTTGTAGCAAAGAAAATAGCTGTAGGCTGGGCCAGTTACCCCGAATTCCGGAAAAAGCCTGCCTCTTTTCTAATCCTTTACCACTTGGTTTCTTTTTGACTTAAGTAAGAGGCTTGAATCTGACCAGATTTGTCGGGAAGAACATGGTTCTGGAGGCCTGGAAAACTTCAGTCTATGGCTTCATCTAGTTGGTCTCGCCATCACCAAGGACTTCAGTCCCTCCATCTTTGAAGTAGGGATAATGCCGATCTCCTGTACGTGACCTACCATGGTTCCTAGTCCAAAGAAGACTCAAATCAAATATTGCTTCATGTCCATCCCTCAGTTTCCTGAACCATAACATGGATAAACAGTGTGACGTACCTGGCTGAGTTGTTTTGAGGGTTAAATAAGAGAATACAGAATTTTACAAATGAACGCGAGGAAAAGGTCAGAAGCAAGCTTGGTTCCTTTTGCCGGGGGTCATGCTGCACTTGTACCACTAGATGGCATTATTAACACAGCAAGCTGGCTAAGGTGGTTCTGTCTGAAGTCCAAGCAGGGAAAGGGGATCCCCCCCTTCATTTTCTTCCCTGTGAATGAAATATATCTAGCAACAATTATTACAGAGGTAACAAGGAAGCTTTCGTTTTTGCTGTAAATCATTTGTTACCGCCAGAGCTTTTCTTAGGCAATAGACCGCCCGAGGAGTGGTTGCAAGCAAGGCCTGGAAGCCAGAGTGGTCTTTCTGAAACACAAACTTGGCCTTCCCAAACTTCGAACCCTTCTGTAGCCTGTTACTATATACAGAGATACTATCTAACAATTTTTATTTCAGTTTCAACCTTACTTTGGAATCGAGAGTATAAAATAAGTCATTCAGGTCAAGGGCAACGTGCCCCTAGTCCTCTCTCCCGGGCACCACAGTGGACCCCTAAAGCTCTAGGAAGGAAGGCTCAAGAATCGCCACAGAATGAAGTTTGGGGCCTGTAACACGCCACATAGGGTCTTCTGCTGTCTGAAGCTTGCCTACTCCTCCAGCCCATATCTTGCCACTCATAGCTTTGCACTGGACCCTCAAAAGCTCTGATCTACTGAGTTCCCTGTACACAGCACCCCGATTCTTGCCTCTGTGCCTTTGCCCATGCAGTCCCCTCTACTTTGACCTCCCTTTCCAATTCTGACTCATCCATCAAGGCTCAGTTTGGGCTTTACTTTCTCCAGAAATTCTTCTCTGACCCCATCTAGGTTAGATTTCAATAGTTCATTCTTTTGTCTGTCTCCCCTACTGTTCAATGAGATTTGGGAGTGTGGGGAATGTGCCATTCTCATATCTATTTTAGGAAGACCAGGCAAATGAGAGGCACTTGGTGGGTTTTTGTGGAATGAATAAATGAATGAATGATGAACAGGGAGGACATTCCACGTAGATAAGATGGCAGGAGGTGAAGCTACAGAAGTTGGAAAGGGAAGCGAGTGTTTCAGGGAATGGATTGTTTGAGTCCAGGAGTAAGGGGAATTCTTCCCATGCCCCTGGCTGAGCCACTCACGGGAGACCAGGCCCTGTCCTCTCAAAGCCCCAGTGGCGTTCATCATGAAGATCACAGAGGGTGGGGACTGTATGGCAGCTGTAAGAGAAGCCCCAGCAGTGGCCTGTTTCTAAGAATGACTTTGACAGTGACCTTCAGCAGCCTAGGATCGAGGAGCTAGAGCTTCTCAGGCTACATCTGAAAGTGAGGACCCTGCCACACATGACCTTTGCCAGAAATTACACACACACACACACACACACACACACACACACACACACAAAAACACACTCATACAATCTCTTTCTCTGTTTTCTTCCTCTTCTGAGACCAGATTCTCTTTTTCTTCTGAGGGTCCCTGAGAAGGGTAGGACAGGACTCCAGGGTTCCTCGGGTTAATGAAGATGACCTTTCTCAAATGGGCAAATACTGGGGGAGCAGCCCACATGGTTCCAGGGGGGGAAAAACTGCAGGGAAAAAGGGGCCGGGAAGCAGGATGGTGGTTCTGGTTCCTTGCGATTGCAGACATGGGGATCAGTCTTGAGCCGGCACCGTGTCTGGGAACCAAGACAGTGGACCGCAAAGTTGTTACCTTCCGGCCTCTGGACCTGTAGGGCATGAGGTCTTCGAAATAACCAGAAGATTTGCTTTCCCCCTAAAAGCAGAAGTGGAATTGACACCCTCCTCACTCTGGAAGCTTCCTAAGCAGCAGACTCACCCTGCCAAGGTGTTCCAGGTCATACTTTCAAGGTAGGATGTTGCCTTCTTAGTGCCTCACCTCAAGGCTTTCCCAGGGAGTGGCACCACAGCGCCCAGTCGTCTGGCCCCCAAAACCGGAGTCTTTCTTTGCTTCCACCTGTGAGGTTATACGGACCTGAAGAGGCTCGGGTCCCTGACCCGTTTGTGCCCCATCCCACCCTCCAGGGTAACCAGGGGAAGAGGCTGCCCTTTTCCCAAACACTTGCTACCCCAGGGATCTGTTCTTCCTCAGGTCCTGTGGCTACCGAGGAAGTGAAGATTTCCCTCAACTTTCGTGTTTCTGACATGACTTGCTGGGGCCAGCCTCTTTGCAGGCCCCCGGTGCCTTTTCTCTAGACGGTCCACCAAAATAGATCAAAGCCAGTTTATAGTCTCTCAGGCAGAAGGGGACTCTGGACATGTAAATGGAGGGTGTGGGAGCCCCAGGGGAGAAACTTCTCACCCTCCTGACATCACCACGGTCATAGGGCTTCAAATGTGCCCCTAGAGATATGTTAGGTGCTCCCCCCAAACTAAAGAGGGGGCATCCTGGTGACAAGTCCCACCTTACCTGAAAGTATGAGAACTCGAAAAGGATGGAGAAGAGTGTCTTTTGAATCCCCCAGATTCCTGGTGGTGGGTCTATTGCAGTTTAGAGCCAGATCTGCTCAGCCCAGCCCAGGGCCCCAGGGAGGCACACGCCTTCCTGTCTTAACTCCAAATGTCAACCTCCCTAGAGGGCAGAGGGGGCTCTTGGCCTAAAACTGGGAGAAAAACCACTTGGAATTTTTTAAAAAATTGCTTCTTACTTCATTTTCCTTCTGAGCGGGTCCCCAGGCATCCAAACAATGCCTCTCCAGGCAGCCTGGCATGGCTGTCATAAAACGCAGCTGAAATCCGTATCTATGGAAACAGGCCGGCTCTTGTTGCCTCTCTTCCTCTCCGCTTCTGCGCTGCCCAGGGTGGGCCTAGACTCTGGGCTCTGCACTCTGATGTAGGGGCCGGTCTGGCTGTGCCCCGAGCAGCCTCTGTGCCCGCTCTCCTTTTCCCAGGGCAGAACGGCACTGGCAGTAGAGTAACCCCGGTGTGGTGGCAAAGCTTCAGGTCGACCCAGACTGACAGCGCAGAAGGGAGAGAGTGTGTCTGCTTAGGGCTTGAGGGAAAGCCGGCAGTGCCGCTCAGTGGGGACAGCACTGACCCGGGCACCCAGAGTTCCGTGCCGCTGTCCTGGCCTTTGAGCTCAAGACCCAGGCACTTACTCAGTCAACAAAGTTCATTCCCTGCCTTCTCCACTCACCCCAGGCTTGGCTACGATCCTCTGGGCCTTTCTTCTTTTGCCTAAAAAGGCAGTTCATTATTCCTTAGGGGTACACATGTGATGGTGTTTGGTTTAAGAGGTTTTTTGTTTTTGTTTTTTGGATTTAAGACAAATGAAAATCAGTCTGCTTCAACTTGGCGGAATGGGCTGAAATGAAAACAAAGACATCAGAGCTCTCTTTTCCTCCTCAGCCCTCATCTGCCGACTTACCAAACTGAACATTTTCTTGCAGGGGCAACCTGTCTTCAAAACAGGCGCTGCAGACAGGTGTAGTTGGCTGGGAGGGGGGCGGGGCAGGGTGATGTTAGGGGAAACTCCCTATCCGACAAAACGTGTCATATGTAACAGAAAGGTTCTAAGGAGATCATCTCCATTCCAACAACGCGCCTCTGCCTGGGCAGCCCAAGAAAGCATCCAGAATAAGCATGCAGAATTCTACCAAGATGGTCTTTGCATCACTCCATCACTAGGGGGCGATGCTGTCCCTCTTTTGCTCCACCCAGGTGTGTGTTTTTTGTTGTTGTTGCTTGTTTGTTTTTTGTTTGTTTGTTTGTTTTTTTACTTCTAATTCAGAGAAAGAGGTCAATTCCAGGTCTGTTTCAGGGTTGGGATCAAGTGAATTCTATTCATCACCCAGAATAGAAGGGCATGATCTAAATGTGAGTGGCTGAGAGGATTAGGAATGCAAAAGGGCAAGACCCGGCCTTAACTTGGGGGGCTTTATTGTGGGACCATATTTACTTGCCCTCCCTCACTCTGTTTACCCAACTGGTGGGGCAGGTGCCCCAGAAGGTATTCCCCACTCTCCTCTTTTCCTACTCAGTAGCTCCTTCCATCACTGAAATATTTGCCCTGTTTCTCATGGCCCCCCACACCGCCAAACCTGAGAGTCCCAAGATGCTCTGCTACACCCCCCTTCCCTCTCCCAGGCCTGCCCTGTTTCCTCTGTTCCTGCACTGTTTGACTGTATCCCTGATCGAAAGGGGGGAAAGATTTGATTACGAAAGGGCAGAAGTATATTTTATAGTGTTGGTTCATGTGGTGGCAAAGCAAAGGGTGAATCAGCAGGTGGCAGGCTCTGACCTTGGAGAGTAGAGGCCCAGGAGACAGCAGCACTCTGGGGCCATTCTGGCTAGGGTAAAGGAGAGTCCGTTCTAAGAGCTATGGCTGAGATTGTGTGAGTTTAACTCACCCAGCTGCTTGCTACCAGAGGCCTCTGTTGCTGGAGGCAGGGTTGGTGGGGCTCCTGGGGCCACGGAAGGTGGTGGGAAGTGGGTCTCCTCTCCTGCCAGCCGCCTACCTTGGACTTGCCCTCCAAAGCCTGCAGGCTGATCAAAAGCCCCTGCGATAGAACTTCGAGGCTCCTACTCATGAGTTCATTCTCTCCTTGGCCTGTCTGCAAACCCATTAAAATGAAGACTTCCGAGGAATTTCTCTCCCAACTGGATCCAGTGGGTGCATTTTCATGTTCTTTTAAAAGATGAGGGGGGCCTTGCATGGAAGGCTCTATAGTTGGAGTTCATCGTTGACTTTCTCAACATGGTGGAGTATTTTCTTCACCTTCAGACTATTACCAGACTGCCTGGCTCTGAACCTACCACTTACTGGCTGCATGATATTTGGCAAATTAACCCTTTGAAATCTCAGTTTTGTCATCTGTAAATGAGGATGATTGTTATGGGGATTTAATGAGATAATTTATGTAAAGTTGGCCCAATGGCTGGCACATAAACGGTCACTGTCATTATCTTGAAATGCTCTAGAGGGTAGTAGCTAAGCCAGCTGGCTCGAATCGGGACTTTACCACTTACCTACTAGCTGTGCGCTCTCAAGCAAATCATTTAATCTCTCTGTGCCTCGGTTTCCTTATATGTAAAATGCAGCTTAACAATAACACCTATTTGTTAGGATTGGATAGCTTATGCCCGCAGAGCCCAGAAAACAGTTGCTGACACATAGTAAGTGCCCAGAGAAGGCTGGCCCTCATTGCCTGCAGAGCTGTTGCTTGGATTATCCCAGGGCGAACTGCTTTTGGCTCTGGGGTACTGTGATAGATGTTTCAGGAGAATTGTTTTCTCGTTTGACTTAGTTTGCACTAAGACGAATCTGTATTTGTTGCTCATACAACTGGTAAATGCTGAGGCCAGGAGCTCAGAACACGGCCGAGGGAAGCCAGTTAGCAGTGCAAGATATGAAGCAGAGAGTCCAGAAAACAGATCCTTTTGAGGCACTTGTATGGCGCCTTTTGACCATGGCCCTGGATAGTTTTTCTTTGACTATATATCAATGTGGAGAGAAAGAGGATATTGTCAAACCAATTTTGCAAGTGGAGAAATAGGTGAAAGAGACAGATTATGTGCCCGGCACAAGGCGTACAAATCCATGCTTCACCCTCACACCAATTGCATTTAAAAAGAAAAACTAATCAAAGTAGCTTTTGGCACTGCCAGACAGAACAGGCCATGGCCAGTGTGTCTGACGTGTCATCTAACCGTGTTGGCAGCCCTAGTCACAGCTACAGGGAACTTGGGGTAACGCCAGGAGTAGAGCACATCTCAGGGCGCCTATCACACCTCCCTGATTATTTATTTATTTTTAGAGTCTCCAACAAGAAAATTTTAAGGGAAAGAAAGAAAGAAAGAAAGAAAGAAAGAAAGAAAGAGAGAGAGAAAGAAAGAAAGAAAGAAAGAAAATACCATGGGTGGGAATCAGGAGAGGGCAATCTAGAAAAATCTGAAATTCTCCTAAAAATGTCCACATATATATTGTGAATTTCAGGTTGCTTTCTAGGTCATGGGCCACTGTGATAAGACAATCTTGAAGAATAGAAAGATCAGAATGAGGGTGATGTGCCATCATTTTTTCTAAAAAAGTGCAAAGAATTAATCTGAAGAAATAACCTGTTAGGGCTGACAACTGTTTAAGTAAAACTGATGAAATGGAATTGGGAAGAAAATCCTCTCCCGACTTCTTAAATGGGACGATGATTTATTAGCAGGGAGAGTTAGGGTGTCTGTTGTCCTTTGCTGATTTGATAATCAGCATGGATTATCCAAAAAAGATCTTCGGAAAATGTCATGGTATTTGTTTTGGCGGTAGATTAATTTTTTAACTAAACCTGTTAGCTTCGTTACAAATGTTTTATTAGAAAGTGATGGGCTTGTGTGTGCTTAACCTCTTTTTATTCAAGAAATATTTATCGAGGACCAACTGTGTGCCAGGCACTGGGCTAGGAGCTGGAAAGACAATGCTGTGCTTGTTAGGCATGGTCCCATTCCCCTGGAGAGAGGCATTGAACAAATAATGTACATAAGTAATCCTTACATTAATACTGTCTCAGTGAAGTGGACATACAGGGTGCAAAATACGAATACGGTAAAGAGTTAGCCTTCCCAGGAGGTTGGAAATACAAAAGCACTTGGAAAACTGTGAAGTGCTCACTGTAAAAGATGGAATGGTGCCCAACTCCAAGCTTCATCTGGAATCATGGTTAGTTTCTGAACGCACACGAGTTTGCTCCTGCCTAAAGCCTCAGCTGCTGTTTCTGCTGGAACTTTCTCTCTGGAAGGAGGCTAACCTCCTTCTCCAAAGCCTCCATGGTAAGTGGGAAAGGCCCCAGAGGTGGATGGGAACAGGTTGAGAAATGGTTCTGCCAATTACCGGAACAAAGAAATTGGTTCAGCTCTATTCATCATCCACTTTGGTTGGAAATCTCACACCACACACACACACACACACACACACACACACACACACACACACCCAGTACAGCAACTCCTTGATCAAAACTATCAGCAAGAAGGTCTGCTACTGTCCATCACTCATGCTATAAGGGACCGACACGATGTAGTTCTCGTTTACCAATTATATCCTAAGAGTTAGACATATGTGCATGTGAACGTCAATGTTACTATGAGAAATGAAAACGTTAGACACCTAAAGCTGAAAAGGCTCTTTTCTAACAGTTAGCACTTATTAAATACACACGTAAGGGCTTGTGCTTTTACAAAATACACCATGTCATTTAATTATTGTGTAAGGTCTATGAAGCAGCTCTTTTATTCCACAGATGGAGGAATGGAGGTTAAATGCATTAGTTCACATGTTCAAGGTCACAGTGCAAATGCATTAGCTCACATGTTCAAGGTCACAGTGCTTAAGAAGTGGCAGAATCAGGATTTACACCGGGGCCCCCCTGAACTTTTTTTTTCTAATTTTCAGGTTTTGTTTTTGTTTTTTGAGAGAGAGAGAGAGAGAGAGAGAGGGCGAGGGAGGGGCAGAGAGAGAGAGGGGGACAGAGGATCTGAAGCGGGCTCTGCAGGCAAAGCAGAGAGCCCGATGCAGGGCTCAAACCCACAAACGGGTGAAATCTTGCCTGGGTTGAAGGCCAATGCTTAACCGACTGAGCCACCCAGGTGCCCTCCTCCCACCCTGCCTTGAACTTTAAAACCCGTGTATTTTTCCACTATGCGGTACATGTCCTTTGGAGAATGTAGAGGTAGAGATAGCAGCTAGAGTTTGAGACTCGGGTAACATGATTTGCTTTCTCTTGATAAAGAAACAAGTTGGGGTGGGGAGGAGAGAGTCTATAACCAAGCTTTAAACTGGGGATACGTGGAAGTAGACCTTGCATCATTTTGAGTGCAGCACGCTTTATTGGGTGGGCCTGGGACAAAAGGCTAGGAAATGAGATGTCTGCTCTGAGATGGGGGGTGGAAGGTCCGGTACCTTCACAGGCCTGTTAGTGTAATCAGTCAGGAGAGGGCTTGGATAAAAGAAACTAAGACATGTAACTGGCAAATAAAAAAGAGCATACAAGGGACCAAGACCTAGAGGATCATAGAGAAAAGGGACACATAGCTAGTCGCCAAGCTGGAATTAATTTGGTTGCAACAGACCCCAAAGTCCTCCCCTAGTCCTTGTCCCTCAGTCTTGGTAACATGGAGCTCTGAGGGTCATTCATGCTAACTTCGTCCCCTTGATGGCTCCCTGTGTAATTAGATCCAACCTTTTAAGGAAGAGGGCCCTGGCAGATATGTCTTATGGTTTATGCATAACCCAGTTCCTTTCATGTTTCCTGCTGTAAATTTTTGCTTGTAAATTGCTTTTTTGAAACCCTGTTATAATGGTTCCTGGGGGTGGGGCTTTTTTATTTATTTATTTTTTTTAATAACCAAACCAGTCGGCTGCTGTTTGGCAGACTGCTAAACTAGATTGGAAGAAGAGCTGGTAAAAGAACTGTGCAGAGACAGCACGGTAAGAACACTGAGGAGATTAGTGTCCAGGGATTTGGGGTCTCTGAGCTTCCTTCATCTTGTACCGTCTGTAAGAAATCAGCCTCAGACAGGCTTCTCCAGCTGCCTTATAAAATGTTAAATTTCCAGTTGTGACTTTGCTTGTTGCCATTTCTTCTATTCTTGGAAATAAAGAAGTTTTGGTCCCGAAGGGATCTTTCTTCTCTCTCATGTTGGTTTTGTGTTTAATGATTTTTATAACCTCTTTAAACTGGTCTATTAGCATAGTCAAATGGGGTTCGTATGTATTCCTGCTTAGAAGTTAATCAGCTTAGTTGAAGAACGGACTTAATGCACTCTAACTTGAACTTAAGAACAACTGAAATAATAACCACAATAATAACCCTGATTGTAATTAATGAAAGCAAACCATACTGCAGTGGGGGCTGGTGGTTAATCCATTTGGAATATTTGTTCGATACACTTACCTGTTGGTCTGACAAATATCTAACACCTAACATTCTTGATAACCTGCTCAAAGTCTGAAAGTGTTTACAGTGAAGGTGATCACTCTCATTTCTTGAAAAACATAAAAAAAAAAAAGAAAAATAGTTAATTATCCTTTTGTTTGGTTGGGATGATCCCATCCTAGTCATATCTCTGTTATGGAATTTGTTGAGTTGCATGATGATTATTAGTTAACTTGGCTGGCTCCTCCAATAAAATGTAGGTTCCTTGAGGGCATATTAATTAAAATTAATTTTAAGAAGAGTTTGTGGATTCTTGATTAAATTGTGTCCAGAAATTCACTAATAAAAAATGAGGAGTCAAATTAATTCACTTAATGAGATAACTGGGGCCAGCCAGCTCAGCTAGCCAGCAGGGAGTTCCCCTCGAAATTTATCACCACCTGGCTATGTTTTGGCATCTCCTGGTGGCAGTTGTCTGTTCTAGGTTAAATATTGATGGGGATGCTTCTGGATCCTGTTGTTTGAATTTCCAGAGCAAGAGCAGTGATTCTGGAAATCTCCTGGCTAGTGGTACCCATTTGTTGGCCCAATTTAAGTAGATACGTGGGGATTCTGGGGGACTCCACTTCTCTGATTTCAAAGGCAAAATTTCCCCTATCCTGTCTTCCTCTCCTTACACATTCCCTCCATTTCCCCCCAAATAATAAGACATTTAGATGGCTACATTTGAGAATGGGGGCTGGATGGAGGATAGGAGCCAATTTATAATGGTCTTCATTCTAATTTAATGTCATTGCAGGATTTTACTGTATTGGGTGCTCAAAAAGTGTTTCTTGAATGAACAAATCTAACTTGTCTCACTCAACATCACCGAGCAGTGAGTTGAACTTTTTTAGAAAGACAACAAAATGTGTGAATAACCAATGAAAGGGATCAACATTTGGTCCCACTAAATCTTGGGTACCTAGCCACTGATGTACTAATGATATATTAGCAACCCTAGATCTGAATATAGCAATGATATATTAGCAACCCTAGATCTGAAACCCTGAAAGAGCATCTACAACAGATAAGCCTGAGTTTCAGAGTCAAAACTGTGCCTAATTCTAGCCTAAAGAAAGTCTTGCATTTGGGCAAAACTGGAAATGGCTGTGGCTGTTACTCAAGATTGGACAACTCAACTGGTGCTGAAGTAGAGTAGAGTGTACCAGAGCATCCAACGTAGTTGACGACGGGAGCAGAAAACAAATGGTGATGAAGAAGACTGAAGACTTTTAATTTTTAAATATATATCATTAGATTCTTGGACCACAGAATTCTTCAAATTATGCTGGCAAAGACAAATTATGCTGGTAACAGCCTTTTATGTTTACTGTGTTGGAGAAAGCATGTTCAGACATATTGGAACAGAATCATCATGACAGATCAACAAATCTTGGCCAAAGACAAACTGATCTAAAAAATAATAACAAAATTTCGTTTTGATGGTTAGGGGATAAAGTCTTTTGTGGTTTCAGAAGAGAAGCCAGCACAAATGTGATGGTTGGGAAATGTGAAATTACCTCAACCAATTATCACCTGGGTAACTATAGTAGTTTTGACCCCAAAAGGCAAGCAGCTTTGGGAATTAGGGTTTCCTTACATGATACTATCAATTTATACCCTATTTCTTTAGAATAATCCACATGTTTACCATTTCTGTTGTCTTTTTACCTTTCTGTGTCTCCAAACTACCATTTGGGATGATTTTCCTTTTTCTTAAGGAAATAACTTTAGTATTTCTCTTAGTGCCAGCCTACTTTTGATGAATTTTCTGTTTTTGTTTAAAAATGGATTAAACTTCATTTTTGATGATGGATTTTTTTTTGATGAGTTATAGAATTAAAGACTAGTAGTTATTTTCTTTCAGCAGCTTAAATATGTCGTTGCCTTCTGGTTTCTATAGCTTCTGTTTGAAAAGTCATCCGTCAGTCTTGTTTTGCTCCTTTGTAGGTAATGTGATTTCACTCACCCACTGATAATTTTACAGTTTTTTTCTTGGTCTTGGTTTTCAGCAGTTTTGCTATAATGTGCCCAGTTGTGGGGCTGGTTATGTGTGTGTGTGTGTGTGTGTGTGTGTGTGTGTGTGTGTTGCTTGTTTTCATAGGGATTCCAGTATGTGGACTGATGCCTTTATCGGTTTTGGAAAATTCTCACCTGTTATCACTTCTAATATTGCTTCTTCCCCATTCACTCTCTCACTTCCTTCAGGACTTAAATTTCATATCTTTTAGACCTTTCACCATGTCCTGTGTGTCTCTAATGCTCTTCTCTTTCTCCCTTTCTCTCCCTCTTGATATTTTCTATTGACCTGCTTTTTTTTCCAGCTCATTAACACACTTTTCAGCTGTGTCTAATCTGCTTTCAAACCTCTTCATTGAATTCCTAATTTAAATTATTTTATTATTTCAGTTTTAGAATTTCCATTTGATTCTTTAAAAAATAGATTCCAGTTCTGTGGAGAAAGTTCCTCATAAGTTTTTTTGAATATATTATTCACGGTTATTATCGTTTGATAACTTCAAGATCTGAATCTCTCTTGGGTCTGCTTCTATTTTCTTTTTATCCCTCCTTTTGTTCAGTTAGTCTTGTCTTCTAATGCGCCTGTAACTTTTGTTTGAATCCTAGACATTGTGAATAAAATATTGTAGGGATGTTTTGAGACTCTTAGTGACATTATTTTACTTCAGATGATATATACTTTTGCTTCTAGCAAGCAGTCTAGAGGCAATTTATCTCAACCCAATGTATAAGTGAGTTCATAGAAAACTGAGATTTATTCTTTTTGAGGGGTGGTCCATTTCTAGTTCACATTTACACTTAAAGTCCAGCCTTTTAGAGGTCCTAATTGAAAGCCTAGGGTGTTATCAGATCTTTTCCTCTTTGGTAGACACTGACCTCAATTCTCATAAGGCTGCAAACAGCTCTGCTCAGTTTCCTAGCCCCACAGTCACCCTTTTGAAGCTGAATGTCGTACTGACCTTTCCTGAGTCAAAGATCTTTGTCCTCAAGGCCTTGCTGCCTTGGTAGCTGTCTGACCCTTCCAATTGATGTTTTTATTTCAAATAGTTTATCCAGATTCTCTAGCTGTTCTTGGAATGAGGATCGGTCTGTGCAAGTTGGTCTGCCACGGCTGGAAATCTCAATGATGTCTGTTTCAAAGATGAATTTTCCAGATAATTCTCATGTGATCAGTCTGGGTTGAGTTTGGCAGCAAAAGGTTGGTCTGTACAGTGCTTGGCTTATGATGTTCATATTGTGTTAAGAATAATAAGTAATAATGACAATGGCAACTTAAAGGTAGCTACTCAGGGTAGCATGAGGATGGTTTGTCATGACCCCGTGACCAGTCTGCCTGCTCCCAGGCCCAAGGCAGTACTGAGAGGAAAGTGAGGTAAGAACCCTGCCACCTACCTTTTCTTCTCAAGAAATTTATAATCTCCCCAGCAAAGTAGAATCCCTCCTTGATTTATCCTGGCCACCACTGCACTTATCGTAGTATCTTGCACAAACTTTGTGCATGTGTTGAATGACTGACTCTTGTCTCTCCATTGCTTTCTGTCACTTAGTAGCTTGAGGAAAATGCCATTATCCAATGCCACAACAGCAGTCCGGGGGTTTGCAGGCTTGTGTTCTTGTCGCTATGTGACACAGGGAAAGCCACGCCCTCTCTGGGTCTCAGTTGTCCTTATCTACAAAAATGAGAGGTTTGTACTAGATGCTTTTAAAGAGTTCTTCCAGCTTAAATTGTAAATATTTATAAATATAGCCATCTTAGCAGCATTTTTATTTTTAAAATAATAAATGAACTTCTTTTTTAAAATGTTTATTTTGAGAGAGAGAGAGAGATAGCGCACACTCGTGTGCATGCACCTAAGTGGGGTGGGGCAGTGAGAGAGAGGGAGAGAGAGAATCCGAAGCAGGCTGCGTGCTGTCAGTGCAGAGTCCAGTGGGAGGCTTGAACCCATGAACCTTGATGTCATGACCTGAGCCAAAATCAAGAGTTGGAACTTAACCAACTGAGCCACCCAGGTGCCCCTAAATAATGAATTTCTAAGTGATAGGATTTGTGGAGTGAACTAGGAACGGGGACTCCTGTCTTTCCCATAGGAAATTGCTCTTATCATCACTTCCACCTGAGAGTTAAAACACTTACTGGGTGCTTGCAATGTGTCGGGTGCTTGCAATGTGTCAGGTGCTGTACTAGACTACTGAATCTCAGCCTTCACTGTCTACTAGAAACTCCTCTGGAAATGTATACAATGCCTAAACCTCATCCCGAAAGATTTTTTTATACCTAGGTAAGGCTGGAGATCAATATTTTTCAAAAGCTCCTCCTATATTCTAATTCTAATGTGTAAACAGGGTGCTGCTGTGCCCTGCTGTACTTGGCATGATGATGGTCACTGCATCTGAGGTCAACTCTATATAAACAGAAGTCTAATCAGGAAAGCACCTGGACCCTGGTTACACAGCCAGTAAGTTGGACTTAAAACCTAGGTCTTTTGATTCCAAGTTCAGAGCTCTTTCCTCATCCAGCAGCTAGTGACTGGATATCTTGCAAGCTCAAGATGCTAAGTTCGGTACTTGGAGGGATGGAAAGATGACAAGGATATGGTCCCTGCTCTACAGGTGGAAAGAAACCTTGGCCAAGTGTCTAGTAACTCTCAGTTGCTTTTATACACATCATCTCTATCAGTCCTCAGAATTACCCTCTACTGGGGGACATTATCAACCCAATTTTAATATGGGAAAAAGGAGATTCAGAAAAATTCAGCAATTTAGCAACTTGTACAATTCCAAACTAAAAGTAGTAAGTGAAAAAGCCTAGATTTGAATCCAGGTCCATTTGTCTCCAAAGGCTACTCCAACAAGCTGCACTTTAGTATCATAGGTGGGAAACATACAGTGATGACTATGTTATAAGACAGTATACAATTAAGCGTAATACAAAGTACAACCTGGACTAAGGAGGGATGATTTTTTTGAGGGATGATATGGCAGTGCTTTGGTATCTGACTTCTAAGAGACTTCTCTGCTTTCTACAGTAGGATATGTCTTCCACGATAGTTTGAAGAGTGCTCTAAATGTAATCATGTCAGTGGTTTCCTACAGAATCAGTGAGAAGATAACCCTTTCATATCCAATTAGCAGATGGAAAAACATTTTCCCCAACAAATTGCAGGATGATCCTGGCATCAGCAGCCAAAATAGATGGGTGCCTGGGTGGCTCAGTCTGTTGAGCGGCTGACTTTGGCTCAGGTCGCCATCTTGTGGTTCGTGAGTTTGAGCCCTGCGTCCGGCTCTGTGCTGACAGCTCAGAGCATGGAGCCTGCTTCGGATTCTGGTCCGAATCCTCTCTCTCTGCTCTTCCCTTGCTAGCACTCTGTCTCTATGTCTTTCAAAAATAAATTTAAAAAACTTAAAAAAAAAAAAGAAGGCAAGATGGCTTTCCCCTAGTAGGGGATTAACCTTCTGCTTCATAGCCCTGAGAGGAGGAGGGATCCAGTCAGAAGGAAGACTTTAATTGGCAGTGGTACCATCTCCTCATCAGGAGCACTGAATCTGTCCTTTGGAGACACGCTGCTTGGCCCTGGAGGCCCAGGGTCCTGCCATTACCTTCTCAAACTACCTTCTCTAACCTACATGACTAGGACCCTCCATGTTCTGGGGCAAAATGAGTCTTTACCAAGAGAGCATGCTAGGGATGTTTCTTGGCTAGCAGAGCCCAGGGAATTATTTATAAACCCAATCGCTATGTATACATTGTGTATGATCACACTACACTATAGTACCGTGGTTAAGAGTAGAGGCTTTAGAATCAGAGAGATCTGGGTTTGAATACTGATCTTGCTGCCTATCAGCAAGTTGTATTTACTCTTTGGGTTTCAGTTTTCTAATTTCAAAGTATGAATAATAATACGTACCCCTAGTGTTGCTAGAAGTAGTAAATAATATACTTAAGGTATCTAGGTCAGTACATACATAGCACATGATAGGTATTTAATCAATATCAATGGTAAGAAAGTGTACTCTTGTCTAAGTTTAGTTTTGGTTCTGGGCACTCATGTGCCTCAGTTTTCCTTCTAATTAAAGGGGGAAAGAGACCCATCCATCTCCTAAACTTTGCTTAAGATTAGGAAATGGACATGAAGATTTTGAATGAAATGCTCTACGTATTGACTTAACATATCCCCAGATGTGTTCAGATGATAATTGGTTCACCAGACTAGAAAAGATTTCAAGCAACTCTTGAATTCATTCCTCTGTCTACAAGCATTACCTGATTATATTTTAAACCATCCCAGATAGACGAGGATTGTTCCAATTTTAAAAGATTTATAAGAAAGGAATACAAATCACAAAACTCCCCTGTTTAACAACTAAGCAAGCCCTTCCTTAGAGCTAATCTAAATCCTTTGTGCTAGAGCTCAGATTTATTTCTTTTCACACCTTTGCTAGATGGGTAAATTCCTCCAGGATGGGTGCATTTCTCCTGCTCACTGTGGTATCCCCAGCCCTTGGCACATAATAGGCCTTTAGTATTTATTTGTTGAATGAATGGATGACTGAGATAACCCCAAAATTCTGAAATTGAGTTATAGAACACTACAGTTTGATGAAAACATAGGTGTTCGCTAACCCATCCTTATGCCAAAGACAGGATCAACTTCTCCACCTGCTTGATAGGGCCTTACTGCTCCTATTAGAATACTTCTGCAACGAGTAACTCACTTCTTTGAGACAACCTGTTTCATTATTCAACAACTCTGGTTATTAAAATGAATTTTATTTAGGTAGAGCTAAAGGACTGATTAAAACATTTTTTTTGCAGAGTTTTATGTGTCAGGCCTGAAAACAGCATGCATGGCTTCCACTCACATGCATGTAGCTCCAACCTAACAAGGGGGCCAGTTTAGCCAATTATGCAGGAGAAAAAGAAAGGGCTTCGTGAACACATAGCACTGACTGTCATACAAATTAGGAAGGTAATTTTTAGTCTCCCCCCCGAGAAGCAATACATAGACATATTTTTAATGTTTTTTTTTTTTTTTTTTTTTTGACAAAGAGAGAGAGCATGAGTGGGGGAAGGGCAGAGAAAGAGATGGAAACACAGAATCTGAAGCAGGCTCCAGGCTCTGAGCTGTTAGCACAAAGCCCACGCAGAGCTTGATCTTGCAAACCACGAGATCATGACCTGAGCGGAAGTTGGACGCTCAACCGACTGAGCCACCCAGGCGCCGCAACATAGACATATTTTTAAATTCACTTTGTACTTTAACAGATATCCTATCTCTAAGTCCCATTTTCTAGGGGCAACTAGGCATTTCTTCTGGTATTTATCTCACTATTTCATAATAGAAGATAAGAATATAGGTTTCTTAACATAATCCCCTTTCACACACATTTCCCCCCTTTCCTCACAATTTTGATTGTGTGTATTACGTTTTTCCAAACAACATCTTTGGGAGACTCCCAGACACCAGGAGACTGGCATGTTCAAATACGCCTTCTTTCTACCTCATACTCAATCAGCATTGTACTCAGAAATGCAATTCTAGATTGGAAACATTTCTCTTCAGAATTTTAGGACACTGGTCCACTATCCTTTAGCATCTAATTTTGTTTTTGAGAAGTCCAACACCATTCTGATTTCTGAACTTCAAAATTTTACCTTGCATTTTTTCCTCTTTCTCTTTCTTCCAGGGATCCTGGGATCCTGTCTTTATCACCACCATTCTTAAATTGCACAGTGATGTGCTTGATGTAAATCTATTCATTGCATAGATTTTTGATGGATCCTTTCAATCTGTAACTTTATGCCCTTCATTTTTGGGAACTTTTCTAGTATCATTTCTTTTGTGATTTCCTCCTCCATGTTTTTTCTTTAAAAAAATTAAAAAAAAAATATTTATTTGTTTTTTGAGAGAGAGATTGAGAGTGTGAGCAGGGGAGGGGCAGAGAGAGAGAGGAAGACACAGAATCTGAAGCAGGCTCCAGGCTCTTAGCTGTCAGCATGAGCCCGATGCGGGGCCCAAACTCACGAACCGTGAGATCATGACCTGAGCTGAAGTCGGACACTCAACCGACTGAGCCACCCAGGTGCCCCTCTCCATGTTTTTTCTTTCTGAAACTTTTAATTTATCAGCAGTTGGACATCGTGAATTTATCTTTTAATTTTGACTTGTATTTTTATGTCTGTTTTCTTGTTCTACTTTCTGAGAGACTTCTTCAATTATATCTTTCAATATTTCTATTGAATTATTTTGTTCCTGCTTTTATATTTTAATTTCTTTTTTTTTTTTTAAATTTTTTTTTTTCAACGTTTATTTATTTTTGGGACAGAGAGAGACAGAGCATGAACGGGGGAGGGGCAGAGAGAGAGGGAGACACAGAATCGGAAACAGGCTCCAGGCTCCGAGCCATCAGCCCAGAGCCCGACGCGGGGCTCGAACTCACGGACCGCGAGATCGTGACCTGGCTGAAGTCGGACGCTTAACCGACTGCGCCACCCAGGCGCCCCTATTTTAATTTCTAAGAACTATTTCTACTCCTCCTTCTTCTCGTCCTTCTTCTTGAGTCTCTCTTTCAAATTGTTTGGTTACATAGCTAGGACACATCTTTTTGGAGATTGATTTCATTATTGTTAGATATCTGTGCATTTTCTCTTCATGAATCCTCCCAGATTTCTTATATTATAGTATAATATTTCTTTAATCTTTTCTCGTGGCTTTCCTTTTTTCACCTCTTTATTCTGGATACCTAATCTCAATACTCGCCAAGGTCTTCATTGCCTTCTTTATCTGGTCAAAGTATAAATAAAGAAATGTTTCAAGAGATTTAATCTGCAATCTGAACACACTAGTCCAATTTTCAATGTTCATCAATTCAATTCCTATTCAGGAAATTATAGTCAAACTACAATCTTGAAAATCAAAAATAAAATCTGGAAATAGACCCATAGTCACTTAATCTACAACAAAGGAGGCAAGAATATACATGGGGAAAAGACAGTCTTTTCAGTTAGTGGCAGTGGGAAAACTGGGCAGCTACATGCAAAAAAAAAAATGAAACTGGACCACTTTCTTACCCATACACAAAAATAAAATGGATTAAAGACCTAAATTTGAGGCTTGAAACCATAAAACTCCTAAAATAAGATACAGGCAGTAATAGACATTGGTTTTAGCAACACATTTATGGACATGTCTCCTCAGGCAAGGGGGGAAAAAAGCAAAAATAAACTATCAGGACTATACCAAATACAATCTTTTGCGTAGCAAAGGAAGCCATCAACAGAATGAAAAGACAATGTATTGAATGGGTAAAGATATTTGTAAATGGTATATCCAATAAGGGGATAATATCCAAAAAACATAAAAGATGTATACAACTTGAAACCAAACAGCAAGCAATCTGATTTAACATTGGGTGAAAAGAAAAAAAAATGGGCAAAAAAGACCTAAATAGACATTCTTGCAAAGAAGACATGCAGATGGCCTATGGACACATGAAAAGGTGCTCAGTGTCACTCATCATCAGGAAAATGCAAATCAAAACCACAACGAGGTATCACCTACCACCAGTCAGGATGGCGAGTATCAAAAAGGCAAGTAATAACAAGTGTTGGTAAGGATGTGGAGAAAAGAGAACCCTTGTGCACTGTTGGTGGGAATATAAGTTGATCAATCACTGTGGAAAGCAGTATGGAGGTTCTTCAAAAAGTTGAAAATAGAAATACCATAGGATCCAGTAATTCCACTACTGGGTATTTAGCCACAAGAAACGAAAACACAAATTCAAAAGGCTATATGCAACCCTGTGTTTATTGCAGCATTATTTACAATAACCAAAATATGGAAGTAACCCAAGTGTCCATCAGTAGATAAATGGATAGAGAAGATATGGTATAGTGGGACACACACACACACACACACACACACACACGCATACAAATATGCATCCATAAAAAAGAATGAGATTTTGCCATTTGTGCCAACCTGGATGGATCTAGAGGGTATTATATGCTAGTGATAGAAGCTAGACAGAGCAACACAAAAACCATATGATTTCACTTATATGTGGAATCTAAAAAAACAAAACAAATGAACAAATAAACAAAAAAAAAATGGACTCTTAAATACAGGTGGTTGCCAGAGGGGAGGTGGATGGGGGGATGGGCAAAATGGGTGAAGGGGATTAAGAGGTACAAATGTCCAATTATAATTTTTTTAATGTTTATTTATTTTTGAGAAAGAGAGTGGGGGGGGGTGGAAGGGTACAGAGAGAGAGGGAAACATAGAGTCTGAAGCAGGCTCCAGTCTCTGAGCTGTCAGCACAGAGCCTAACGCAGGGCTCGGACCCATGAACCGTGAGATCGTGACCTGAGCTGAAGTCGGACGTGTAGCCGACTGAACCACTCAGGCACCCCTAAAAATGTCTAGTTATAAAGTAAATAAGTCATGGAGATGAAAGATACAGGAAACATAGTCAATAATACAGTCATGTTGTATGGTGACAGATGGTGACTACACTTACCGCAGGGAGCATTGAGTAATGTATCGAATTGTCAAATCACTTTGTTGTACACCTGAAACCAATGCAACATTGTATGTCAACTATTTTAATAAGCAATTAAAAAGTAAAGAAAATAAGAGGGAAAGGCTTAAAAGCAGCCAAGTTGGGGAGTGGGCACAACATACTGGGAAACCAAGAAACTTGTTAGAATTGACTTCTCACAGGAAATAATGAAGGCCAGAAGAAAATGGAATGACATATTTCATAGGTGGAAAGAAAAACAAGCCCCATCCACCCAGAATTCAATATAATTCAATATGCTGTGACACTATCTCTAAAATATGAGATGGAACAGAGCATTTTCAGATGAATTACAGCTAAGAGACTTTGTTGCCAGCAGACCTACATTACAAGAGATGCTAAAGAGTAGTTATGAGGCTGAAGGAAAATGATACCGGATGAAAATTCAGATCTACAGGAATGAAAGAGGAGCATAAATATGTAGGTAAATATGGAACACTACCTTATTTTTCCCTCTTCATTTCTTTAAAGGGCAAGTGACTGCATAAGAGAAAACTAGCAAGAATATATTGTAGGGCATATGATATAGGTAGAAGTATAATATGTGACAATAATAGCATAAAGGATGGAGGAATAGATGAAAGTATAGTGTGGCAAGGGTCCCACGTTCCATGTAAAGTGGCACAATATTAATTCTCACTAGATTATGGTAGATTAAGGATACCTATGGTAATGTCTAGAGCAACTACTAAGAAAAAAATCTCCGGAGATACAGCTTGAAAGCCAACAGAGGAAATACAATGGAATCCCAAAAAGTCCAATTAATCAAAATAAAAACTAAAAGACAGGGAAGGAGAAATACAGGGGAAAAATCCAGATGGGACATGTAGAAAAGAAAGAGCAAGATGGCAGACTTCTACCCAATGATCTCGAAAATTACATTAAATAAATATAGACTAAAGATTTTACTTAAAAGATAGATTTTCAGGTGGGTTAAAAAATATCAAGACGCAAGTATGTGATATCTAGAGGAGACAGAGCTTAAATACAAAGAGCACGCATATAGGTTCATCGTCAAAGATGGAAAAAGATCTACAATTAAACAGTAGATAGAAGCAACTTGGTGTGGCTATGTTAGTATCAGTAGACTTAAAGTCAAAGAATATTTCCAGATATAAAGAGGCACAATTCACGATGACAAAAGGGTCAATTCATCAAGAAGACACAACAATCCTAAATATAAATACATCTAATAACAGAAGCAAAACGTGACAGAACTGAAGGGAAAAATAGACAAATATCCAATTATAGTGGGAGATTTTAATAACTCTCCCTAAGCAATTTATAGAACAAGTAAATAAAAAAGTGAGTAAGGATAAAATGTTTAGACCTACTTGATTTAATTGACATTTATAGAACGTTCTACCCTGTAACACCAGAATAAACATTTGAATGCTCAGGGAACATTCCCCAAGTTGGACCATATGCTGTGCCATAAAATAACTCTCAATACTTTCAGAAGACTAATATTTTACAGAAATATTCTTTGACTACAATAAAATTAAATTAGAAACCAATAACAATAAGGTACCTAGAAAAATCTCCACATATGCAACAATATAACAACGCATGTACAAACAGCATGTTGTAAAGAAGATATCATGAGAAACTGGAAAATGAAACAAAATGTCAGTATACTTCTAAAGGAATACTTGAAAGGAAATTTAAAGTGTTTTTTTTTTTTAAGAAAAGAAGAAATGTTTGGGGTGCCTGGGTGGCTCAGTCTGTTGAGCATCTGTTCAGCTTTGGCTCAGGTCATGATCTTGCAGTTCATCAGTTTGAGCCCCACATTGGGCTCGCTGCTGTCAGTGTGGAGTCCGCTTTGGATCCTGAGTCCTCCTCTCTCTCCCCCCTTCCCTCTCATGCTCTCTCAAAAATAAACATTTAAAAAAAGAAGAAGAAATGTTTAAAATCAGTGATCTACATTTCACCTTAAGAAACTAGAGGGGCGCCTGGGTGGCGCAGTCGGTTAAGCGTCCGACTTCAGCCAGGTCACGATCTCGCTGTCCGTGAGTTCGAGCCCTGCGTCGGGCTCTGGGCTGATGGCTCGGAGCCTGGAGCCTGTTTCCGATTCTGTGTCTCCCTCTCTCTCTGCCCCTCCCCCGTTCATGATCTGTCTCTCTCTGTCCCAAAAATAAATAAACGTTGAAAAAAAAATGTTTAAAAAAAAAAGAAACTAGAAAAAGAGGAACAAAATTAAAAACAAAGAAAGTAGAAGGCAGGAAATAATAAAGAGCTGCAGTTGACTAAGTAAAAGACAAACAACAGAGAAATTAACAAAGCCAAAGTTGATTCTTTGAGAAGATTAATAAAATTCATAAGCCCCCCAAGGAGGCTGATCAAGGAAAAAAATCCAAAATCAGGAATTAAAGAAAGAACATCATTATAGATGCTACAGATAAAAAAAAAAAGGACGAAATGAAAAATTATGAACAATTTTAAGCCAATAAGTATGACAGTTTCCATTAAAATAGACAAATTCACTGAAAAAGACATAATTTGAAATTGACTCAAGAAAAATAAAAGGTGAATAAAAATGAAGAAAATTCACAAGCCTTCTCACAAAGAAAACCACATGTCCAGATGGTTTTATTAGTGAATTTTATTGATCATCTAAGGTCAAAAAATACTATTTCTACATAAACTCTTTCTGAAAACAGAGGATGAGAAAAAACTTGCAAATCATTTTATGAAGTCAACATTATACAGACTAGAAAACAAAGATTCTAAAACCAAAAAGCAAACAAATGAACAAACAACCCCAAACCAAAAACCAAAAAACAGTCTACAAGGAAAGAAAAAAGAAGACCATTGTCTTTCAAGAACATATTCTTAAAAAGTCCTCAATGAAACATTGGCACATTGAATCCATCAATGTGTAAAAGGGATGATTAAAAAATAAAAATATTTTTTTGTTTTTTTAATTTAATTTTTAATTTTTAAAATTTATATCCAAGTTAGTTAGCATATAGTGCAACAATGATTTCAGGAGTAGATTCCTTAGTGCCCCTTACCCATTTAGCCCATTCCCCCCTCCTGCAACCCCTCCTGTAACCCTCAGTTTGTTCTCCATATTTATGAGTCTCTTCTGTTTTGTCCCCCTCCCTGTTTTTATATTCTTTTGGTTTCCCTTCCCTTATGTTCATCTGTTTTGTCTCTTAAAGTCCTCATATGAGTGAAGTCATATGATTTTTGTCTTTCTCTGACTGATTTCACTTAGCATAATACCCTCCAGTTCCATCCACGTAGTTGCAAATGGCAAGATTTCATTCTTTTTGATTGCCGAGTAATACTCCATTGTATGTATGTATATATATATATATATATATATATATATATATATATATATACCACATCTTCTTTATCCATTCATCCGTCGATGGACATTTGAGCTCTTCCATACTTTGGCTATTGTTGATAGTGCTTCTATAAACATGGGGTGCATGTGTCCCTTCGAAACTTCACACCTATATCCCTTGGATAAATGCCCAGTAGTGCAATTGCTGGGTCATAGGGTAGTTCTATTTTTAGTTTTTTGAGGAACCTACATATTGTTTTCCAGAGTGGTTGCATCAACTTGCATTCCCCCCAAAATAAAAATAATTTAAAAAGGATTATATATTAGATCAAGTAGAGTTAATCCCCCCAAATAAACAGATGGTTTAAAATGTGAAAATCAGTATAATATACCACATTCACAGAAGGAAGAAGAAAAGCCAAACAATCAACTCAATAAATTCAGGAAAATATCTGAAAACATTCAACACTCATTCATGGTTAAAATTCTCACCAGAGAAGGAATAGAGCCTCCTCAATCTGATAATGAATGTCTATGAAAAATTCTACAGCTAACATCATACTTAGTAGTAAAATATTGAATGCTTATCTCCTAAGAACAGAAAAAGTGCTCTGGGTTTTCCACTGGATATTCTTTCCTACTTTGTCTAAGATTAATTGACCATATGGTTTTAGGTTGATTTCTAGGCTTTCTATTTTGTTCTATTGATCTATGTGTCTGTTTTTGTGTGAGTACCATACTGTCTTGATCATTACAGCTTTGTAATACAACTTGAAGTCTGGAATTGTGATGCCCCCAGCTTTGCTGTTCTTTCTCAAGATTGCTTTGGTGATTCAGGGTCTTTTGTGGTTCCATACAAATCTTAGGATTGTTTGTTCTAGCTCTGTGAAAAATATTGGTAGTATTTCAACAGGGATTGCATTATCAACATTAGCCAAATTATGGAAAGAGCCCAACCAACTGATGAGTAGATGAAGATGATGTGGTAGATATGTACAATGGAATATTATTCAGCCATAAAAAAGAATGACATTTTGCCATTTACATGACTTGGATAGAGCTAGAGAGTATAACGCTTAGTGAAATAAGTCAGTCAGAGAAAGACAAATACCATCTGATTTCACTCATATGTGGAATTTAAGAAGCAGAACAGATGAACATATGAGGGAAAAAGAGAGGCAAACCAGGAAATAGACTCTTAACTATAGAGAACAAACCGAGGTTTGCTGGAGGGGAAGTGGGCGGGGGATGGGCTAAATGGGTGATAGGGATTAAGGGGGGCCACTTGTTGTGATGAGCACTGGGTGTTACACATAAGTGATGAATCACTACATTCTACATCTGCAACTAAGACTACACTGTATGTTAACTAACTGGAATTTAATTAAAAGCGTGAAGAAAAAAAAGTTAAACATGAACCTATTCTGCAACTCAGCAGTTTAACTCTTAGGTGTTAAGCCCACAGAAATAAAGATACATTGCCAAAAAGACTTGTGTCAGAATGTTTACAGCAGCTTTATTCGTGAAAGCCAACAATCCTAAGCAACTCAACAGGAGAATGAATAAACAAATTGTGGCATATCTATACAATGGAATTCTATCCAGCACTAAAAAAGAGCAAATTATGGCTACACACAACATAAATAAATTTCAAACGAATTATCCTCAGTTAAAGAAGCCAGGCACAAAAGACTATGATTGTACGATTCCATTTATATGAAAAACTAGAAAAGGCAAAATTACAGTGATGGGAATGAGATGCATGGTTGCCAGGGGACAGGGAATGTAGGGGGTGGGGATAGACCGTAAAGAGGCTGGAGGAACTTTTTTGGGTGGTGTAAGTGTTCTATATCTCAATTGCCGTGGTGATTACACAGCTGTATACCCTTGTGGAAATTTAGTAAAGTGCATGCCTTCAGTGGGTGAGCTCTATTGTGTGTAAATTATGCCTCGCTAAAGGTAGTTTAAAAACACATCTTTTTTTTTTAAAGTAGGCTTCACGCCCAGCACGAAGCCCAGCATGGGACTTGAACTCACAACCCTCAGATCAAGACCTGAGCTGAAATCAAGAGTCGGGAGCTTAACTGACTGAGCCACCCAGGTGCCCCTAAAAACGCCATCTTAGGAGGATAGGCATTATTGCCCCTATTTTATGGATGGAAAGAGTGAGACCAGAGAGGTGACATTAACTTGCCTAAGTTCATACAGCAAGTAAGTGGCACAGCCAGCGTTTGAACCTTCGCATATCTTTGATGCCAAAGGCCATATTCTTTCTGTTACACAAAGAACTTAAAAATGATTGTGTGTATGTTTATTTATACATGTAGGCATCCTCTGTTCCTTCAACTAGCGTGGAAACTCGAATGCTCTGTAACAGGGTGGGGCCGTCTGTAGACTTGAGCTCGCCCAGCAGCGCTGTGTGCGGTGACCTTGAATGGATTACAGGCACGTCTGAGGTATTGGTCCCCTTTGTCCTACAGGCATCGGGAGTCCCTGGGTTATTTGCCCTGCTGAGATCAGCTCCATATGTCACCCCGGGGTGCCATACAAATATTATCATTTTCTCTTCCATGAAAAAGATTAGGAAGCACGGGCTTAGTCAGGAAGTGCTGCTGGAACTCGAGGGTGAGAGAGGCTAACTCTGTCTGAGAGGCTCTGGGTCAAGGACCCAAGAGGAGGAATTTGCTAATCAGAGAGGAAGGGAAGGGAGTGTGTGGAAGGGGAAGAGGAGACTGGTTTGGAGTGAGATTGGGCTTGACACACGTTTGGGGACAGTGAGCAGAGCCCCCAGGCTGGCACTGGGCTTTTGGAGATATATTGGAGAGGGAGATGGATGCTTTTCTGGTGAGGGCCTGGCACCGGGCTAAGGAGTGGGAATGTGCTCTGCAGTACCACGCTCCCTGTTCAGATTTCACACAAGATTTCATGTGTGTGTTTAGGAGGCTGGGGGTAGGGAAGGAAAAGTGTGTGTGTTTAAGAATAACATGCTGTTCCCGGACTCCACGGCCGACAGTCCTGCTGGATGCTGGGAAGGGCCAGCCCCCCAACCTGGAGCCGCTGGTGAAGTCTGGCTTTCCTTTTCACACAGCATTTGTTCCCAGCCCCTGGCTGTCTCCCCCGGGAGGACATCCGTGGGGACGGTTCCTGTTTCCCTGCCTTTGCAGGCCCCTGCCTTCCTGAACGTGATATGATTGTTTCTCTGGGCACAGTGCAAAGATGCCAGTGGAGAACGGAAATATCTCATGCCTCGGCAATTTTTTAAGGCAAAAAAGAAAAGGCTATTGAACTTGGGAACTCTGGGCCTGAAGTCCTCTCTTCCTGGTGTGGGAGGGGGGACATTGTACAGGGTCTATCAGTCAGTCGTATGGGCCAGATATCCAACATGGGAACGATTTGACTCCCATCCATCAGCTAAGCAGTGACAATACTACTAAATTCCTTCTTGCTCTTGAACTGCTATATTTATGCTGTTCCCCTTAGGAATACTGGGGCATGGAAATAGAGGGCTCTATCTTCTGGCTCCTCCCCCACTTCTCCTTCCACATCCTCAGCCTCTTTTAATAGTCTTTCATTCATTCACTCATTTATTCACTTGGTCAAGAAGCATTTCTTGAGAATCTGTTATGTGCCGGATACTGTCCTACACAATGAAAAGACAGCAGCGCTTAACAGAAACACCCATCCTTGATCTTATGCACTTAGGGTCTGCTGGAAAAGATCGTCCGCTGGGTGCAGGTGTGGGAGGACAGAAAATACAGGACAAAAGAAATGCAAGATGAGGAGTATATCTCAAAGCTCTTCGAAGCCCGGGCTTGTGTCTGGTTCATCCTTGGCCCTCTTCTAACACATGCTACAATGCATGGTACGTAACAGGTGCACTGTGACTGTTTGCTGAATTAATGACGCCAAAGTAAATGAGAAGTCACATAATATAACGCAAAAAGAACACAAGCGCTGGCGTTCCACAGGCCTGAATTTGATTTCCAGCTCTACCACCTCTGGGCTGCTGTGACCTGGGATAAGTCGTATAACCTCTCTGGGTCTCAGTTTCCTCATTTGAAAAATGAAGGTAATAATACCTATTTCAGGGAAATTTGGTAAGGATTAATGGTTAATGAGTGTGTAAAGTGTAAGTATGTATAGTACGTAGCACACAGTGAACAAGAAAGAGCTTACATCATTTTTTTTTTGGTGTCACCAATAAGGCATAATAATGATTAAATGGCTAGTAGAGAAAAAAGTTCTGGAAGTATGAAGGAAGGTGTGGCTACAGAGGGCTGAGGTCCTCATGGAGATGGGACGGCACCGAGCTGTGCCTGGAAGGTCACCCACAGGTGCATAACTGCCGAGGGGGCCCGAGGCAGTGCAAAGGGCACAAGCAGTAAGAACAAGGCGCCGGGCACAATCATGACGCACCTCCGGGACTCAGCAGAGACAGCCAGATGCAGTGGAGGGGACGGACCAGCTCAGAGAGCTCCTGCAGGATTTGACTCTGGCCCAGTGGAGTCTTAAAGTGCGGTATGTGCCAAGTGGTGTTCTGGAATCATCCGTCTGGGGCAGCGAGCCTGGGGTGCCGAGCAGGGAGGCAGTGAGAACAGCTGCGAGATCATACAACAATCCAAGTAGCATGGGGCCCGGATCCAGGGGACAGCAGCAGAATAAAAAGGAAAGCGTGCATGTGACACACTTTGAGGTGGAAGAATCAACAGGATGAGCTTTAGAGAAGCTTGTCCGGGATCATAGAGTCAGGAGGTAAAGAAACAAATACTCCCCCCTCCCCCAAAGGAACCGCTCCTCTAGTGAGCTCCACTTCCCTATCTTAATACCTTTTCAGGATTGTTAAGTATACTCATATTCCTGTGCAACCAATCTCCAGAACTTTCTCACCTTGCAAAACTGGAAACTATACCCATTAGACAACAACTCATTTCTCCCTTGCCCAGCCCTGGGAGAACACCATTCTAGTTTCTGTTTCTAGGGGATAACCCCTCTTTCCCACCTTTTTTACAACTTGAACATGAGTATTCATCTTGAAGGGGCCTCTATAAGGAGACCTGAAGACTTTACCTTACTCTCTGGGCCAGTCTTTGTTTTTTTGTTTTTGTTTTTTGTTTTTTTTTTTTAATGTTTATTTATTTCTTGAGAGAGATACAGAGTGTGACCAGGGGAGGGGCAGAGGGAGAGAGGGAGACACAGGATCCGAAGCAGGCTCTAGGCTCTGCTGTCAGCACAGAGCCCGATGCGGGGCTTGAACTCATGAGCTGCAAGATCATTACCTGAGCCGAAGTCGGACACTTAACCTACTGAGCCACCCAGGCACCCCCAGTCTTTGGTATCTTTATGCAAGAAAATGTATACACCTTTATCAGGGCCCTGCTGCATTTGGGCTGAGCCCTCGGTCCTGCCGACAAGAGGCCGAGATCCCTGGCATCACTGGCAATAAGCCAGTTGTGAGCCCAGTTGTGAGCTCATGACTTCCACATGAGCAGGTGGGACCCTGATCCTGAGCTGCACCCTCACCTTCACGTGCTTTGTATTCAGGTTGTTGACAGGTCACTTGAGCTCGGACTCACGACCCTGGTTCCCATTTGGAGCAGGTTTTGAAGTTTATGTAGGTGATTCCCCAAATTTCTGGCTTCAGCTTCAGCCTTGAGTATCAAACACGTGCAGACGCTTCACTGGCACTTCAAACTCAACCGGTCCCACACTGAACTCAGGATCTTTCGTTCAAAACTTTCTTTTCTCTCATCTCTGTAAATAATGTTTCCCTATTTCCATGTTCCTATTCCTTACTCTTTAGAATCTTCGTTTAATTTCCTCCCTCTCCTTCACCCCCACATTCCATCTACAGTTAAGACCATACGAGCGTAATTCAATGCCTTGCCTGTCTTCACTCTCCTCCCCAAGGAAAACTCCAAGGTTTTCCAGTCTTCTTTCCTTCTCATCAGGAGACCATGGGGTCATCGACAGTTTTGTATAATTTCTGAACTCGGGGGTCTCTGCCCGTTCCAACTCCTCTTGTGTGCCACATCGGTGTTTGACAAACCTATCTCTAGACATATCATCATTCTTTTAATGTCTCACATTTGGCATGTGTTATATCAGATATAGACAAGAGATTTCAGCCATAGGGCACATGTGTCAGTGTGCTCCCGAATGTCCTCCCATCCTTTCTAGGTATATTAATTATGTACTGCTGCATAACAAATGATCCCCAGACTTAGTGGCTCAAAACAGCACACATTTATTATCTAACAGTTTCTGTGGGTCTAGAAGACGGGTATGGCTTCAGCTGGGTCCTCCAGCTTGGGGTCTCTCATAAGACTGCACTCAAGGCATCACCTAGGGCCACAATCATCTCAAGGTTCGACTGGATCAATAATGCTTCCAAGCTCACCCAGCGATTATTAGTAGGATTCAATTTCTTGTGGGCTGTTGAACTGGGGGCCTCAGTACCTCATAACATGGCAGCAGGATTTATCAAAATGAATGAGAAGGAGGGAGAGAGAGAGAGAGAGAGAGAGACCGAATGAACAAGATGGAAGTCTTTATAGCTTTATTACATGGGAGTGTGGGGTGGGGATTCCACAAGGAGGGTGTGGAGGTAATCACTAGGAGGCATTTCAGAAGCTGCCTCCTATACTAGTCTTCTGGACTTGTTACTCCACTGTTTATGCCCTAGGTTCCGGCCACCTGGTGTGCTGACTGTGACTTGAGTACATCCCATTTTTTTCCACCTCTATGCCATTACTTAGGCTATTCCTTTCACCTAAATGACCCCTCCACCCCCACAGCTACCTGTTCATCCTTGTAAGAGCATTTCAAATGCCACTCTCCCTGCAGAGCCTTTCTTGACCAGATCTAGAGTAGATCTTCCACTTTGGAGCCCTGGGGAGCCCCCTGGGGCAGAGCATGTGTCTCTCTTGGCTGTTAATCACATTCTGCTCCGTGGCAGACTCGTTGGTACAAGTCTACTCCACAACTCTCAGTAGACTGAGTTCCTTGAGGGTACGGTTATATTTCAGTACATTTTTCAATCTCCTTATGGCCGTAGAACAGTTCTTGAGACACAGTAAGCGACCAAACATTTGCTGAACTGTAAACAATTGTGAGGTCCAAGAGCCCAGGTCTGTGCAGATGGAATGCTGTTATGGGCAGTGGTAGGGGAGAGGAACCCCATGCTTCTCAAATAGCCCTGCTTAGCTGACTTATAGAAAAACAGCTGCCTTGCTGTGACTCCAGGGATTAGTCAGGCACTGGGACAGTCTGCAGGGACTGTGGGCTGCTGGGGACCAGAAGCCACTGATATCTGATCTCTCTGCAGGAACTTGGGAAGACTAGTCAGGGTGTCTTATTCTGATTATTCCGTTTAAAGAAACCCTCTTCGTGACCTCAGTAGAGCCAATGAGCTAGAAATTGAAGGGGAAAGGAACAAGTATTTATTTAACCTATGAATTTTGCTAGCATTTAGTACTCAGGAAACAGTCCTCCATAAAGTGGTTACTATATGCCCCTTTGGAAAATGAAAACAAAAACAAAACAAAATTCAGAGGGTAAAAGTAACTAGATGGAACTTAAGAGTTAAAATAGTGATTCAGATGTAAGCAGGACTGCAAAGAATGGGCTCTATTATCGTCACTCGTCTGCCTGTTTTTATTGAGTACCTGATATGTGCAAATCTCTGTGATAGAGTGTTGAAGGTTTGTAAGGTACAAGGCATGGACCTTACCTTTCAAGACAATCTAGAGTTGAATTTGGGGTGGGTGAGTTGGTTGATGGAGGATAACTGAGTTTAATGTGAACAGTCCTGTACAGACAGATGGACACCCTCCCCCCCCCCCACATTTGTCTGTAGATGGGAATATAGTGAAAAACTGATTAATTGCACTGGGAAGACTGGGCCAAGTTTCTTAGAGGAGATAGAGATTCCAGAAAGGTAGGATTCTGAGTTTAAAGAGGGAAATCTTATGTCTCTTCCCAGCCTCAGCCGTGCCTTCCTGTCGAATCCTGGGCATAGTACACATGCTATTGACATTTATAGGTGTGATAAGGATTACAATGCACCTGTGCTTGGTGATGCCCCACGAACTCAGGTGTAATCAAACCTAAGGAAGGAAATATTGAATTTGCAAGCAAAAGGATAAATCAGGGTAAATTTTTATCTAACATGTCACGTTCACCAAAGCGAACTTCCTGGGTGATTAAGTGAGAGACGAGTGCTCTGTGAACAGCAGAACACTGGTCGTATGTGAAATACCAAAAGAAGAAGTCCAGCAATATTCCAGTCTTTATGTTTGCGCTGCTGTGCAGCTATTTTTGTGACTCTAAACACAGGACTTTCCATTTATCTTGATTACATTTCACCTTGTTATCCTGGGGAGATGGGATCCTGGATCCTGACTCTGTCAATCTTTGTATTTTCTATTCTTGGCTTCGTTTGGGCTTTACGTTGATAAACATCTTCTCGCGTTTTCATCCAGTGTGTTATTAAAAACGTTGAACAGACCGGGACTGCGGTCTGTGGACAGGGGCAAGCAGGGGTGGATGTGTAATGTCTGGGCACAGTCATCTCCACAGTACCTGGTGGGGGGGCTTGGCGAGGACGCCTCTGGTAAGCAGAGAGACACGAATTTGTTACACTTGGCTCCTTCCCCCCAGAGCGGCCGGGGCACACAAAAACAACCACGCTGAAATGTTGTATAAAGACTCTGCGACAATTAAAAACTCATATCTCTTGGGTTTTCTAATTGCTTTCACATTGATTATCTCATTTGGGCTTCCCAAGAATCCCATGTGCAGGTGTGGCTGTGCTGATTTTCGGAGAATGCTAATGAAATCAAGGCTGTCAGAGTTAAGTAACTTCTTGAGGCTCATGTAGCAACAAACAGGAGGACTGGGTCTCAGATCCTTTCCTGATTCCGAGACCTGGGAGGCTTTTACTTGCTTGATAATATCTATGTTCAGTGAAGTGAAACCAGTCTGGTTCCCCACCTTATTGTGATATCATTGACGTAGAACATCGCGAACATTTCAGGTGTACAGCAGAATGATTTGATATGTGTATATAATGCAGAGTGATATATATATTTTATGATGAGAACTTTTAATACCTACTCTTAGCAACCATCAAATACGCAATACAGTATTATTATCTATAGTCACCGTGCTGTACATTCCATCCACAAAACCTATTTATCTTATAACTGGAACTTACACCTTTTGGCCACCTTCACTCATTTCCCCCACTTACCACCCCTTACCAAAATGTTCTGTTGCTGTGAGTTGGGTTTTTGGTGTTTTGGGTTTTTTTTGTTTTGTTTTGTTTTTAGATTTCACATTTAAGTGTGATCATAGCCTATTTGTCTTTCTTTGGCTGACTTATTTCACTTAGTGCAATGCACTCAGGGGTCATCCACAACTGTCCCAAATAGCAGGGTTTCCTTTTTATTTGGGACTGAATAATAGCCCATTGTATATATACACACACACCACACTTTCTTTATCCATTCATCAGTCGATGAACACAGGTTCTTTCCGTGTCTAGGTTATTGCAAATAATGCTGCAGTGAACATGGGGGTCCATATCACTTCAAGACAGTGATTTTGTTTCCTTCAGATATATACCCAGAGGGGGAATTGCTGGGTCATGTGGAAGTTCTATTTTTAATTTTTTGAGGGACAGGATTTTTCTCTTGTTGTCCGTCCCTGCACTTGTGAGGACTGGCTGGTTGCATATCTCCCCACCAGACTCTATGCTCCGTGAGCTATTATTCCTAGCTGCCTCCTTTGTTCCTGTTTGGTGATCAGCACAATGTATGTGCTCAATGAATGTGTGTTGAATGAATAAGTAAGTAAATAAATAAGTCTTATTACCTATAATGTAATTGTTAATAATAACAATCCTTATTTTATTTAGTAAAAGCAGGGCTTAAAATCGCTCCCTTCCAATACGCCCTGAATAAATACAGCAGTATGACTATATACACTGCTCTCTTAATAAAGAACTCAAGATTCTCTAAGTACGTTCTGTTTATCCTCACACACACCTTGACAATAGGTATGGGCTAGTGGTGTTATCATCTTATTACCCACAAGAATAGAGAGATTCTTTATCTCACCCAAGACTGCACAGACATTTTCAGGCACAGCTGTTAATAGATTTTATGTTTCTTTATATTCAGTCCATTGCTGAGGCTGCTAAATCCTACTAAAGCTATCAGGCACCAGAGCCTTACGCTGCTTTTCAAGGGTCTGCAATGCTCCCAAGTTAATTCATGGAAATGGTTGCAGGATTGTGCAAAAACAGCTGGTTACCTCCCAGCAGAATTAGCTGTAACCAGTTTCCTCACTTGCTGAGAGAAAGCAGGAAATCAAACGTCAGCAAAATCCCCCCTGATATAATAGCAAGTAAGTCTCTTTCTGAGGAGACCCAGATGGGTGGTTGGTTTAGGAAGATTCAGGGACGGGAAGAGATCTGTGGTCTACAGAATGGGAGAGATTTTAGAGCCAGACCTGGGTCTCTGATTTGGTGATGATGTTACAGATGGGGCAAATCTTGGGAGGATGGTGAGAATGGTTTGCCAGTGAAGTTAAAACAGAAATGTGGACAGGGAACCTTGAGCTGCACTCAGTCAGCTGCTGCTATGCTGACATTTGCGTCTCCTTTCCACAGCCTGAGATCTGCAACAAACTCTTGCTCTCCACTCCCTCTGTTCCGGGAGGACCCACCAGGAAGAAATGGGGGATACCCTGCCCCGGGGGGCTCAGGTCACAGCCTATTTTTTTGATAGTATCCTTTTCTATGAAGCAGACTGGGAAAGAATTACAAAGTTCCTAAACCCTACGAGTACTATAGAAGTTAACAATTTTTTCCTTAACCATTGGAGAATAGATTGCCAATCTGATTCTCTGTGAGCCCGGAACTTCGGTATCTCCTACAAATAAAGACATTCTTCTCCATCCCAACAACACAATCAACCAAATTAGAAAATTAACCTCAAACCATTAGACCGCCATCAGACCTCATCCAAAGTGTAAGTGTTGCAATGGTACTTTCTGCAGCAGAACGATCCAGTTGAGAACCACATGGTACACGAATCTGTCTCTTTGGTCCACTGCCGTGTGGACAGTTCTTTAATTTTTGACTGTCACGACTTTCCCACTTTTGAAGATTATAGACCAGTTACTTTGTAGAATGTCTCTTCATTTAGGCCTGTCTCCTATTTTCTTGGATTAGATTATTCGGGTTATGAAGTTGTTGGAAGGAACAACACAGAGCTGAAGCTGTGCTATTCTCAGTGCATCGTATCAGGCGGTGCAAATTCCAGTTTTTCCCTATTCCTGATTGATGGTAGCTTTGCTTTATTAAGATGGTGTCCCTCAGGCTTCCCCAGTCTCAAGTTACCTCTTTTCTCTTGGTAAGTAATAAATATTTTGTGTGGAACAATTTGAAACTATGTAACCATCCTATTCGTCAACAAGCTTCTAATTTATTCAGTTGTTATTTTCTATCTGTAAGGATTCACCGTTTCTTTCCTATTTTATTCCGTGAATTATGGGTTTTTACTATCATTATTAATTTTAATACTCCAATTGTTCCCAGTTTGCCCAGTGGAAGTCTCTTTGATCTGGCATTTCTTTATCCCTATCATTCTTTGAGTACTTCTTTGCCTCTGGCAACAAAAGAATTTATACGCTCATCTTATGATTTCCCTGCCCCAGCCTTCAACGCAGACATTTCTCTAAGAAGCCCCAGTTCCTTTAAGTGAAGAATGGTGTTTAGAAGCCACAAGTTGGACGGGGCGTCTGGGTGGCTCAGCCGGTTGAACGATTGACTTCAGCTCAGGTCATGATATCTGGGTTCATCAGTTCGAGTCCCAAGTTGGGCTCTGTGCTGACAGCTCAGAGCCTGGGGCCTGCTTCACATTCTGTGTCTCCCTCTCTCTCTGCCCCTTCCCCACTTACACTCTGTCTCTCTCTTTCTCCAAAATAGATTAATATTAAAAAAAAAAAAAAAATTTTAGAAGCCAGGAGTTGGGCAGTAGGTATGCTTATTGCTAATAAGCAAGGCCCCTAAGACTTCTCATTAGACAGAGCTAGGGAATACATGTATGTACACATACACATGCTTACCTCGACACTTATTTCCATATCTAACTATATCTATTGCAAACTGCTAGCTCCAAATTCAACATCACAGAGTTCATTCTGATTTTCTGTGTTACCATAATTGTAATTGCATTTTCTGATGGTGAGGAACCTGACTCCTGCTATTGATAGCATATTTAATTGCTTGATTAATACCCCTGTGTGAAACTGATTTCCCGTCTTCATGGCCACCCCTCGCCTGCGAAGATGCCCTCCTCTCTCTACCTCCCTCTCTCCACCTCAGGCTGAGAAGAGGACCCTGAGGCACTGGCAGGAAGGATACTGCTGAAACTACTTTGCTACAACGAGTGCTACTTTTTGTGGAAGAGGAAGGATGGCTCAGACGGCAGAACACAGGGTCCAGAGGGTGGAGAGCCAGGGAGAATTTATTCTCAAGCCTTGAAACCTAATCAAGGAAATCTAACATGTGCCCGACTGAGTATCAGAGCTGTGAAGGACCAGGGACTCTTTCTTACCTCCCATCTTCCCAGTTTTTGAACCAAGCTAGCATCCTAAGGCTGTCACACCATTGTATTTTGGGCATGTTGGGGGCAGATAGCTTGTCTCTTTCGTTTCAATGGAGAGGCATTGCATCCCAAGAGCGGTACTTAATAGATTACACCTGGGATTCTCATCAGCACTGATTTAGATGATGAGATTTTGGACTTCGAGTTGATGAAATGATGAGATTGAAATTTAGATGATAAGATTTTGCTGACGATGCACTGAGATGAGGATCATGGGGTAATGAATTAGTCTGTTAGAGGTGTCATAACAAAGTAACACAGAGTGTGTGGCTTAAACAACAGAGATTATTGTTCACGGTGCTGGAGGCTACACGTCTGAGATCATGGTTCAGCTGCATTGGTGTCTTCTGAGGGCTTCTATCCTTGGCTTCTGGATGGCTGTCTTCCCTCCGTACAAATTTCCTCTTCTTATAAGGACACCAGTCATATTAGATTAGGCCCCACCCTAATGACCTCTTTAAAGACGCTGTTTCCAAATACAGTCACATTCTTAGGTACTGGGGGATTAGGACTTTAACATATAAATTAGTTGGGGGGGTGGCTATAGCCTATAGCAGATGGGGGTGAATGTATTTTGCATGGGAAAGGACATAAATCATTGAGGGCCAGAGGGCCAACTGTGGTAGACAGCATTCTTGGATGGTCCCCAAGATTCCTGGCATCTGGTATGCATACCCTGTATAATCCCCTCCCGTTGAGTGTAAGTGGGACCTGTGATATGATAAGGTAGTCCCTCCTGTGGTTACATTGTATGAGATCCCATCTGAGCAGACTGGAGAGAGTGAGTGAGAGGCAGAGAGAGAGTGAGAGAGAGCGAGAGAGCGCTTCTCCTGTGGGTCTTGAAGAAGTAAGTGGCCAGCTTGTGAGAGGGCCACCTGACAGGGAATTTGGGGGACCTCTAGGAGCTTAGAGCAGCCCTCACTGACAGCCAGCAAGAAAGCAGCAATCTTAGTCCTACAGCCACAAGGAATTCAACTCTACCAACAAACACATAAGCTTGGAAGAGAACATAGAGCTCCAGAACAAAATGTAGCCTGGTGGACCCTTTGATTGTAGACTTGTGAGACCTTGAGCGGAGAACCCAGCTACACCATGCCCGAACTCCTGGCCCCCAGGAACTGGGTGATAATAAAAGTATGGTGTCGTAAGGTATGTCTGTGATAATTCGTTACACAGCAATAGGAAACTAGTATACCATCCAAAGTTTCTAGCCCTTGTCAGCTCTAGGCTGCCATTCTCTGCCTTTGCAGCACTGCCCCCCCCCCCCAAGATCTAACCAATTTTGGACTTCCTACCAACCCTAAAACCAAGCACACACATAGTTTTTACAATAAGTATTGCAATCCATTAAACTCACTCTTGCTTCTTCAGCGTCTTCAGGGTTGGCTTTCATGCAAGGAGCCAGCTGACTAGTGCTAGTTTGTTACACTGTCTCCATGACCCTCAGATTTGCATTTGAAGATCACTCTTGATTCTATGTGGTGAATGAATTGGCAAGACCAGCTAGGAGGTTGCTGTAGCGGTCCAGGTGAGCGGCAACAATGACTTGATTAAGCGACAGCCAGGAATCTGAGGAGAAGTGGTGGACTTGAGGAAGGCCGTAGAAGTCACCCTCAACCTCAGTTCCTGGAGCAGGACCTGGTTCCACGGTCAGCCCTGACAACAGTACACAGCACCAGCCCCTGCCCTGGCCAGAGCTCACTGTTCCCAGCTATTCCGTGTGTTATAACCTATGCATCTCATACCAGTCAACAAGTTTGTCATATTGTAACTACTTACTAAGTGCTTAAAGTGATCTGGAGTGCATAAGGGCACATTTTCAAATGGACTTTAGAAGGGAGGCAAGAACAAGTTGGGTATTAGGAGAGCAGCTGGCTGTGAATTTTTTTTTTTTTTTTTTAATGCGTCCATTAAACAACAGATCAGCCTTCCCCTGAGAGCCCACATGCTCCACTCAAGCCTCCCAAACTTGCCTGCAACCCTCTTTTCAGAGCTTGCGGTCGGCTTCCCAGGAGTCCTCTCATAGATTATCCACATATACACCCCTCCTGCCCTCCCTCTGTCCGGCTCCCACAAGTGCAGGGCCAGTAGGGAAGGGGTCAAGTTAGTGGGGGCCTATCTCGGGTCCTCCTGTAACTATTCTCTCCTCCCACCTTGCATTCCCCAAACCGTATCTCCACTTTTCACCTCCCCCTGTGAGGGACAAAGCAGGGTCTCTTTCCCACACACACTTGGAAAGTTGTCAAATAATTTAAGCCAGGGTGTTTGCTGATAACAAAGGTGCTGTGGCCGATAAGGAAAGTGTTGGCCAGATAGGCTTCACATCCCAGGAATATTTGCATTTTCATGGGGGCCTTCTGAAGAGAGAAGGAACTGAAATTTGGGATAGTTCCCCGGCATAGTCTTAGACCTCGCTAGTCTTTGCAGAAGTGTCCCCACCCCTTTTGGATCAATGCCCACCTGCTACTAGACGGGTGGTCAGAGACCTGCGGGCCCAACTAGCTGGATACCTGTGTCGCCCTCACGTCCCGCCTTCCCCTTGTCTCTCGCAGCTGTGGGAAGGATGGCCGGGGAGGAGGTGGGGGAAATGCTGGTTTCGCCCCAAATTGGGAGACACAGTGTCAGAAGATTATTTCCACTTTTAGCGGCACAGTTACATGAGAAACAAATTTGTGTAAAGATTATGATTTGAAATGAGCTATCTAAACAAGATGGACTATCAAACTGCACTTTTTAGTGCACTGTTGAATATAAATCTCCAAACTGGCCAACAATGACCTACAGTTTAGTATCGTAAAATACAAACTGAACTTGTCTCTTTCAGTGTTTTGTTGGTGTAAGTTCTAAATATCCTCTCATGGGAAGAACTTACTTTTATTCTGAGATTCTTTCCTATCTTTGAAAACAGTCTTCTTTCCTATGTTTGGTATTTTTCCGATGTTTTGGTATTATTATTTCCAATCCTTTTTCTTATATTTTATATTATTATGGTTTCTATGTTTAGACTTACTGTTATCTGTGTGTGGTATTCCTATTTCTCATGTGTTTATAATAACAACCGTTTAAACATCTTTGTGATATTAAAACATCCTTGGTATTAAAACATGATAAATGACAATGACAGGAGGCAGAGACGTGGTTTTGTTCATTGCTGTGCCCCCAGCCCCTAAGACACTGTGTGGGGCATAGTAGAGATCAATAAATATTTATTGAACAAATGCATATATGAATGATGGGTCTTAGAAATTACATTCTTATCTGTCATACAAGTTGGCAATTCTGTATCAATCCCTAAATTTTAAAGTTACCAATTCATGGGGCGCCTGGGTGGCGCAGTTGGTTAAGCGTCCGACTTCAGCCAGGTCACGATCTCGCGGTCCGTGAGTTCGAGCCCCGCGTCGGGCTCTGGGCTGACGGCTCAGAGCCTGGAGCCTGTTTCCGATTCTGTGTCTCTGCCCCTCCCCCGTTCATGCTCTGTCTCTCTCTGTCCCCAAAATAAATAAAAGTTAAAAAAAAAAAAAAAGAAAAAATAAAGTTACCAATTCATGAGATCCATGGGTTTGGAACACAGAACAGGGAGTCAGAGCAGCTCTAATTTAACTTGACCTTGGACAAGTGATTCGATCTCTGCAGGCCTCAGTTTCCACACCTGTGGAAAGGAATTGATACCAGTCGTTACTTTGTTGGGTCATTTGAGGATTGCAGGAGGTGTCTTGCAGGCCCTGGCGGGGGACCGGGGGTAGGAGACTCCGTCCAGGGACTGGACTGGCCTCCCGGGCAATGAGGTGTGACTGCCGTTCGTGTTTATGCCTGGCCAGCCCTCTGGATACAGCTTACCCCCACCCCTAGTAATTCCGCTCTGAACATCTGAAGAACATAGAGGTATTCTGATGATAGAACGACCTGCCAGTTGGTTTTCCTCAGGTGTAGGGAGCGAGAATAAAATGAGCACACCCTTCAGTGAATTCTGATTTTTTTTTCTTAAAAGCTTAAAATTTACTTTTTCAATAGGACAAATATTTTTATTCTTAGAAAAACTAAGCACTTAGTATTAGCAATTGGTTACATACCTGGTTATGGGTTTTCCCCTCCCCGCCACACTCAAAAATAATTCCAGGACGTATTATTGTTATCTTACAGTTATGGAAACAGAGTTCAGATTGATTAAACGGCTTGATCACCGTCTCTTGTTAGCAGGTGGGAGAGCTAAGGTTGGGGTTTAGGTCTGATTCCCAAAGCCATGCTGTAACTGCAGCGTGCTGCTGCACGGAAGGGAGATTGCATCTATTTGTCTGTTTGGGTGGAAAATTTGGAGACAGGACTCCCTTAACCTCTCTCTAGATAAGATTCATTCAGCCTCTGAACGAAATCCTTTTCCATTCTGACTGCTAGAGATCAGGCTCTGCAACTCATTAGCTGTGTGACTTTGAATAAGCTGCACACCCTCTCTGAACTTCAGCTTTTTCTCTTGCAAAGTGGAAACAGCAACTTCCGCCTCTCTCTCTAGGTTGATGCCTTGTGAAGGTGCCTTGTAAAGTGCTAGATACACGCGAGATAGCGTTGTTAGTGAGTCCCCACGATTTCCTAGCCAGCTTCCTCTCCTCTATGGATCTGTTTCACTGATGAAAGAGTTCTTTGCAAAGCTCTTCCTTGTATATTTTTAATTGCCTTGGTTTTTACTTTACCCCAATTGTCTATTTCCTTTAACTTTCCCTTTCTTTCCCCCCCACCTTGGGCTATCTTTCCATTAGATTCCACTGATTAGTCAGGGAACAGAACTATTTCAAGTGCTTGGTATTTTGATCCATTTCACACTCTCCTTTTGCGCCTCCCTTACCCCCCACCGTGGGCTTTCAGTCAATTGTGCTTAGTCTCCAGACTTCTAGCGCAGGCTGCCTTTAAAAATTCTGCCTTCCAGTATACTCCCTGTTTTGCTACAACCCCTTCCCCCCCCCCCCCCCCCCCCCCCGCCCCAGGCAGGAAAAAAGCTGATTGCACCACATGAATGGAGGAGAACAGTGCCTCATGACCTTGGAAGGTTGTGTGCCGGAACAAGTGGTGTCCGTAGTGTTAGAAATGTCCCAGCACTCAGTGAGCTTTAGTTCTGCCTCTAAGTGGGTTTCAAAGTTCCAAATATGCATTTGCAACCCAAAACACGGACATGCTCTCCGCTCTCCTCAAAACGATCATCCTTGTTCTAAGTATCAAAGAAGTTCTCGAACCACCCCTCTGTGTTCATCGGGCAGCAACTGTGTACCAGGTCCTAGGTTAGGCGCTGTGGGGATGTCAAGAATGGAACGGAGCCCTTGATCAGTAGGGCTGCTGGGGACAACAGACTTGCAGACAACACGGACATAAAATGAATTCCTCCTTTTTCTCCTCAAACAAAAACCTCAGCCTCAGAACAACACTTCAAGGGATTCGAATATAACCTTCTGAGAACAATCTTATGTTAAGGACCACCTCCGGGCTGAGCCTGATATCCTGGAGCCCCAGATCACAGCTTTAAGTTCACCCCCAAGAGACTCTTTGCATGCAAGAGGCTTACGTGTGCGTGCTTCGGTTGTGGTCAGTGCGGGGACAGCGTCCACCCCCGCCCCCCACCTCTGTACCCTGTCCCCAGGGCACCTCAAGGAATCAGGCCAGGTGAGGAAAGCGGTCACTCTATCAATCCCTGGAGGGGGAAGGGAGGAAGACTTTTCCCCTTTGATTCCTCCTCAGCTCTGGCCAGGTGCTGCCCTTACAGTGTTATCTCCAGCAGCCAGTACCTGGGTTGACCCTGGACTAATTGGAAGCTTCTCCCTACAGAGGCTGTGTGGTGTGAGGGACACATCTTCCATTTCCTAAGAAGGTCAGGGCCACTGTCTTAGTTTGCTAGGGCAGCCATAACAAAGTATCCCAGACTGGGTGGCTTAAACAACAAAAATTTATTCTCTCACAGTTTTGGAGGCTGGAAGTCCAAGATCAAGGTATTGGCAGAATTTGTTCCTTCTGAGGGTGTGAGGAAGAATCTGTTCCATGCCTCTCTCCTAGCTTCTGGTGGTTTTCTGGCAATATTTGGCGTTCCTTGGCCTGTAGACCTCTCAGCCCATCTCTGCCTTTATCTTCACATGGTGTTCTCTCTGTGTCTGTCTCTGTGTCCAGATTTCCCCTCATTATAAGGACACAGTCATATTGGCCTAGGGCCCATCCGGCTGACCTCATCTTAACTTGATCATCTACAAAGATTCTATTTCCAAATAAGGTCACGTTCCCAGGTGCTGAGGGTTAAGACTTCAACATCTTTTGGGGGAGACAGACTTCAGCTCCTAACAGCTCTCTCCCTCAGATGGCTCAACTTTTCCTCAAGATTCCTTGGTATTTCCACCTTCTTGCTCCTCCTTAGTTCCAGAGGAGTCTCTCTCTTCCTTGCCCAGGCTAACGCCTTCCCTGGGTCCCCTGATTCTGTCCCTTCCCGCGTCCTCCAGGGCATCCTCTGTCAGTTAGCCTGTCCTGGGCGCCTCTTCAGGATCTCCCAGACTTATAAACTTGTTTAGGCTTTATAGCTGCTTCCCATGGTCCTGCCGTTCCTGCGTTCCGTTCTCCTGGTTTTGTTTTGTTTTCTTTCACAAACCGCTGTGTCTATTCCTCTATCAGTCACCCCCTCTCCACCCCCAAATCAAAGCTTGCCCTGTCAGAAGAGCATTTGAGAAGCGGTGGACCCTGATGTCCGAGTGTGCAGGCTTCGGAGTCAAGACTACCTGGGTTCAAATCCTTGTTCACTTAATCTGTCTAACCCTCAGTCTTATCCGTCTGTCCCTGTGCATGACGACAGTGTCTACCACACGGGGCGTTTTGAGGATAAATGAGGTGGCGCGTTCATTACCTTAGCACAGCTCTTGGTAGACAGGGAGGTCTCAGCTACGTGTTAGCATTTCAATTTTTGGTGATTTCAGCTTTTCCTATTGCCACGAAGATGGTAATTATGTCTGTGTGTTCTGCTGCAAGTCAATTACTTTCCACCTTTCCACCTCATCCTAGACAATTTATTTAGAAATGCTACTAACATTTTAATATATCCCCCAAACTAAGCCCTGTCCTTGCCTTCCCGTGCCCCCCTCCCCCTGCCCCCAACACACACACTCCTGAGCTTCTGTCTGATTTTTCTATTTTTGCTAATGGCACCATTACATTCGTATCAGCTCTGGACACAAAACTTGGAGTCTCTGTTCCCTTTCTTGTACCAACTATATCTAAGCAATAGCTAAGTTCTGTAAATGTTGTTAGTGAAACATTTTAAAACACACGTGCTCCTATCTATCCTGTCCTTCCATTTCTTTCTTTTTAAAAAATTTTTTATGTTTATTCTTTGAGAGAGAGACAGAACACAAGCAGGGGGAGGGCCAGAGAGAGAGGGAGACACAGAATCGGAAGCAGGCTCCAGGCTCTGAGCTGTCAGCACAGAGCCCGACGCGGGGCTCCAACTCGGTCAACCACGAGATCATGACCTGAGCCGAAGTTGGATGCTCAACCGACTGAGCCACCCAGGCGCCCCCAGACTATTCCAGTAAACTGCACTCTGGGTCTCCAGTCCCTTCCTGTCATGATCACTTACACACACTGCCACCAGATTATTCTTCTTAAAATGCAGCTTGATCATGGAAACTCTCCTGTAGAAAAACATTCAATTGCTCCCTATTGCTTATCAAGTAAAACCCAAACTTTGGCATTCAAATGCCTTTATAGTAGGGCTTTTCTTCCTTCTAACCTCCTTGTAGGCGCTTAAGCTTTGACTACACATTTCAAACATGTACAGTATCCTCTATTTTTCATTTTTTTAAAAAATTTGTTTGAATGTTTATTTTTGAGACAGAGAAAGAGACAGAGGGAGAGAGGGAGAGAGAACATGAGTGAAGGAGGGGCAGAGAAAGAGGGAGACACAGAATCAGAATCAGAAGCACACAGACAGATTCAGAAGCAGGCTCCAGGCTCTGAGCTGTCAGCACAGAGCCTGATGCAGGGCTCGAACTCACAAACTGCAAGATCATGACCTGAGCCAAAGTGAGATGCTTAACTGACTGAGTATACCCAGGCGCCCCTCTATTTTCCAATATTCTTCTCAAATATACTTTCCTTTTGGTAGGCTTCCTTGTTCACTTTACTGGGGGCGGGGGGTAGTTCTCTCCCTTTGCTGGTCTTCAATATCCTATTTGGTATCTACCCCTCGCGGGGCCCTGAACACAATCTGTCCCATATTCCCTGGTAGCTAAGAGGACAGAGACATTCTTCTGTCCCATTGTCATATCTCCTGCAACTTTCAAACAGTGCCTGATACATGTCGATACATATAATTGTTGAGACTTTTGACCTGAATTGAAGAGTACTCAACCTTCCATATCGGTTTCCTTTTCAAAAGGGCTTCAACAGACAAATGTGAATGGATGCTGCAGTCAAGTGTAAAATCAGAAATTCATCTCTCAGCCCCCTGGAGCCTCCCTCTGCCTGCCCCGCCCGCAAGGTCTCTTCATGGCTTCCCTTGCCTGTCATCCACACTGGGGGAAATTCATGGTTTCAGGGGAAGTGTGAACTTAGGACTTGAAGACATACCTCCTTCCTCCCTTCCCACACTCCTTTTTCTTCCTAATCCTGGCAGTCTCTCAACTTGTACTTCATGCTCAGATTCTTTCTTCTCTCTGCTTCTTTTCTTTCTACCTTTTCCTCTTTGCATTTCTGTCTGCATCCGCATCCAGTTGTAAACAAGATTCTGAATCTGGGGCTCGGCTGGGGATGGGCAGCAGAGAGAATCAGACATTAGGGCTGGGGAAAGGCTAGCCCATGGGGCCAAGTCATGGCCCCCTCTGGCTTCCTCCTGGCCCAGCAGCCAGGCTGCAGACTTGACCTAACTGTCCTCCTCACTAACCGGGGACTCTTAGACTTGCAGCAACTTCTCTTTGTCCTATTAGTGGGATTTAATGGAGAACAGAGAGGCTTTCAAAGTGATGGCTTTATTCACAGAGACCTATGGAATGCAAAGTACTTTTCTCTTCCATTTACAGAACCAACAGCTGAGAGTCAGGAATTCTCCCCACAAAGCCCTGCTAGCCATTCCTTCCCTCCCCCTGGCTTCTCACCTCCAGATCCCTCTACCCCACAAGTGCACTATCAAATGACTGTGGGCGCCCCGGGGAGGTGCAATTTAATCTTCAACCTGTTTCTCCACGGAGACTGCTTTTCTGGAGCACATTTTTGGGAAAGCATAAATGTTTTAGGTCTGATCAACTAGCATTCCTTGTCCTGCCCATGGCTGGGCCCCTCTGTTAATGCGTCCCTTTGTCTCCATCAGCAGTCTCTTTGTAAACCTGTTTTGTGATCTCTGGCCGCATCGGTAACCCCTCCCTTGCTGTCATGATTCCTCAAGCCAGGTTTGCACCAAATCACCCATGTGTTTGGAGACCATTGCGCTAGGAAGGAAGATGGCTCACATGGGCATGTCCGAGCGCTCAGTCAGCCCTTGTCTGTCGCAAAATAAGCCCGACACCCCATGCACTCTGAATCCTCTCAAGGAAACCAAGTCGTTGAACTATATGTTAAGTTGAATTCTGTTTCTGGTGTAAGCATTTTCGGGGACTAAGAGCACACTTTGTAGACTAGGTTAAACTCACACGAAACACATTTGTAAATCCAAGGTATTCTTTATCACTTACTGCTATTACTCAGAATAACCTGGTTTTAGCACATTATAACAGGAAGGTGGTATTCCTCGAGTATACTGCAACCCCTCACGCTTGGGGCTAAATTTCTTGCGAGTGTAACAAATGTCTAGAGATTTTGCTTTCTGAGCCGACCTCAGTATAGGATATCTGTAACTCCCAGGGCTCCTGGGGACAGCCAGCCAGTGCAGCAGTAATCTTCTGAAAGTGGTTGGTCGACTATAACCATCCCCAACACTATGGATAAAATTCACAAATAAAATGTCGAGAGAAAGAAGAGAGTCATAAATAATAAAATACTCTAGGATTCCATATTTTAAAGTTTAAAAGTAGAGTAAACAAATCTATTATGCTACATGTCAGGATAGCGGTTACCTTGGGGAGGTAGTGACTGACACACAATGGGGAGCACCTGGGGTGCCGGTAACATTTCCGGCACAAGTAGGTTCTCTTTGTGAAATTTCACAGCACTATACTTTTGTGATTTGTGCACTTCTTTATATGTGTGCTGTATTCTGATAAAAAGTTCTGTTAAAATGTGGTTTGTCAAGATTCTGGCTGCTGGGCTTGGGAGCAGTGACAGGTGAGAGGATTACATTGCTACTGTAGTAAATTATCTCCTTCAGGGACTCTTGAAGGTAGCAAGTTCCTTCCAGCCTCCACAAATGGCTGTAGAAGGGGCAGGCTCAAGGGCCGACTCTCAGTCAAAGTACACGGTAAAGCTTAAGAAGATCTAGGGATTTTACCGGACACTCCTCATGCTCTTGGATGCTCTACTTCTGAATCCTAAAATAAGGGAGGAGGGTGAGAAGATCGAGTCTCCCATTAGGAAAGCCAAGGAGGGAAGGTAGGCTTCTTCCTGCTCCCTGCCACTGGGGAGTGGCTGTGCAGCCCAGGCGTGGCCAATGGATGCAGTGGCCCTGGTATTTGAATCTTTGGGGCAGTTGAAACTGTTCTAGGCAAGAGAGGCGGAGATTGAGGTGCCTAGGGACTTCGTACTGAGTGTCCAGTAGAAGCGAGAGGCCATCAATGGCGGAGCCTGCCACAGCCTTCTTGACGGCCTGGTTTTGTTGCGTGATCTGAACGAGTTCTTGGCTGCCCAGCCTTTCTTAGACTCGGTCTCACTTCCAAGCCTCCTCCTCAGTTCTGAGGATAATATCAGATACCTTTTCTAAGTCCCTTTTCTGGTTAAGGTAATCAGAGTAAGTTTCTGTTAGTTGCATTCAAGACCCTTGACTAGTAGAAGAGCTCCCCAGTGAAAGAGATTGCCAATTCTGCTTGCAATTCTTTACCAAAACTTTATCACATAGCTTCTCATTCACTAACTAGAGATTATTTGGGGTTAACTATGCTGCTGTTTCAAAAATACCAATGTTCCTACAGGGCAATTTGTACCCCGATGTGAATTCTTTGAACCCAGTTGGTTTTTCCTTTGTGTCTATCTGCGATCAGTACATAAGGAAAAAAGGATGGAGGGGGCATCTGGGTGGCTCAGTCGGTAAAGCATCTGACTCTTGATTTCGGCTCAGGTCATGTTCTCTAGGTTTGTGAGTTTGAGCCCCACATTGGGCTCCTCGCTGACAGTGTGGAAACTGCTTGGGATTCTCTCTCTCTCCCTCTCCATCTCCCTCTCTCTCTCTCTCTCTCTCCATCTCTCTCGCTCTCAAAATTAAAAAAAATTAGGATGGAGGGGGGTGGTTCAGGAAGAGTTCATTTTGGTCTTGGGCCATTTCAGGGAGGGCAGGAAGGTGGGGTGGGAAGGTACCAAGGTGGGGAACCTTACGCGGTCAGAGAGTTTCACAAGGTCACAGGATTCATAGGGGGGAGGGAAAAGAAGACACCATGAAATAGGAAAGGGATCAGAGCAATGTGTCAGAGAACCAAAGATACATTTTGCAATTTACCTTCAGGCCGCTCTCTTGCATTGGAGTATTTTTTGTTTTGTGTTAGGGTAGGTAATTGGGAGCTCTGGTCTGTTAGAGTTCTGGGAGTGATTACAGGTGATTTATCATGTTACTGCAACTCCCAGCTTATGTACAGACACCATCAGGAGAAGCAGTGTGGGTTCAGGATCCACCCTGCCGGACCAATCTTCATAAAACAACGGGAGCTCACTCAGAACCAGTTATGCCAGACTAAGCTCATTTCCTTTGTTGATGGGGTTACTAGGCTGGTGGGTTTCAGCAGGATATAGGCCTTGTGAGCCTGGTACAGTTAAGTGGATTTGTAATTGGGCGAACCATCCCACACAAAGACTAATGATTAATGAATCTGTGTCAACTTTCAGGGAGGTCTCTAGTCATTTGCTGCGGGGTCTCAGTCAACATTGTTATTAATGACTCGGACGGGTTCACAGGACACAGTGATCAAATTTGCTGGGAGGGTTAGCAACTACGTTGGATGACAAGATCAGGATTTAGAATGCTCTCAGCGGACTCAAGTGACATCCCGGGCGTAACAAGGTGGGATTTAACAGGGATAAAGGGGAAGTCTTACACTTAACCCTAAAAAGCCAACTGTACGTGTAGAGGCTGGAGGTGACTTGGGGTGACGCGAGCACAGCTGAGGGAGAATCACCCTGAGGCGGGGCCTGGCGTGCCTGAGAGCAGGGCGACTCCGCCTGCCCCCACCTGCAGAGGGGGCTTCATTCCGGGTGCCGCCCTTAAAGAGCAGCAGAGACAGACTGAAACATGGCCAGAGGTGGGACCCGGCCATGAAGGGGCTCTGAAGCCATCTTGTAGGACAGTGAACAGCTGAAGGACGCCTAGCCTGGAGAGGAGAGGGCTTGGAGACAGGCCACCTATTTTGAATCTTGGCAGGCCTGTAAAGTGGAAGGTGATTCAGTATGGTGATCTGATGTCTCAAAGGGTAAAACTCACAGCTGTGGGTGGAACTTTTGGCTTCTACCTAAAATATAAAACTTAGGAAAGCTTCCCAACAACTAAGGAAGCAGGAAAGCACAACAGTAAGACCCCAGGCTTAGGAGTTCAGCTTTGGTTTGAATCCCAAATAGTCTACTTATTAGTTGTGTTTTGGGTAAGTTTATCTCACCTTTCTATTTTCAGAGGGATTAACTGAGATAATACTACAGCACCTAGCCTGTGGCCTGTTATACGCAGGGACTCTGTAAATGAGAGCTATTTTATAATGGTTGTTACAATTGCTCACAAGTACCCTGGGGCGGGGGCGGGGGGGGGGTGCTCATGGCTTGGTCCACTGAGCGTCCAACTCTTGATTTTGGCTTAGGTCATGATCTCATGGTTCCAGTGTGGAACCTGTTTGGGATTCCCTGTCCGTCTCCCTCTCCCTCTCTGCCCTGCCCCTGCTTGTGCACTCGTTTTCTCTCTCAAATAAATAAATACACATTTGAAAGAATGTATTCAGGCGGAAGTGAGCTTGAGCATAGCTGGAATGAGGGAGAGGGAATTTTATGTATTTTATGGGATGGTAAGGGAAAGGTTGGTTGGTAGGACCCACTTAATTCTGAGATTTGATGTCTTTTGGACAAAATGAAATGTGCGTCTTAGCAGAGGAAGGAACAAGGGCTATGCCCCATTTCTGTATTTTTTTTCCAGATGTATTCCCAGAACAGCCAGGTTTTATGATTTACACTGCCTAAGAAGTTGTTCTCTTCCTCAAACTCTGTACATTTAAAACTTGACTTTTGGGCCAGATATAAAATATAAATCCTAATCTTAGTGAGACCTTCTCTTTACTGAGGCTATGTTATAGGCTAGACAGTGTGTTAAATCACCTTCCATATATCTTTATGACAACATCCTAATATGATGCCAAAGGAATAGTGTATAAGAAGTATGGCATAATAAACATCTAATATAATGACATAGGAATATTGTATAATAAGTATCATAGAACATTTTAATATGATAATATGAAGTATTATATAATAAATGTCACAGGAACATTGAGAGGGAAGCAATTAATTCTTTTTTTTTTTTATAATTTTTTTTAACGTTTATTTTTGAGACAGAGAGAGACAGAGCATGAATGGGGGAGGGTCAGAGAGAGAGGGAGACACAGAATCTGAAACGGGCTCCAGGCTCTGAGCTGTCAGCACAGAGCCCGACGCGGGGCTCGAACTCACGGACCGTAAGATCATGACCTGAGCTGAAGTCGGCCGCTCAACCGACTGAGCCACCCAGGCGCCCCGGGAAGCAATTAATTCTAACTGGAGGATTAGGAAAGGCTTCTTGGAGAAAGTGGCATATGAGTTGGGTCTTAAAGGATGAGTAAGACTTTAATTGATGGGAGGCAGTGGGGGCAAGGCCATCCAGGCTGGGAAATGGCTTAAACAAAAGCACAGAAGTAATTAGTGGAGATAATGAGCCATCTTCCCAGGGCAGACTCTGCCTTTCTGATTATGGATGCCATCATCCTTGCCATCCTTGATGATAGCACGTTAGTATGAAATTATAGGAAAGATTTTGCAGTCAATGAGTTGTTACCGTTGCTCCTGTACCGAGGTTATTTTCGTGTGTTCTCATTAAAGTAGATGGAATGCTTGCGACATGCGAGCAGAGCCCCGAGGTCTGGACAGGCAGGTGACCCTGGACAACTCAGGAAGGGAGATCAGTCAGGGAGAGCTATGCGGCAGGAAAGGAGGTCCGGGAACCCACACTGAAGTAGGCCTTCTCCACCTACCGGGGAGAGGCTGTTGTGGCTTTGAGAAGGTCATCTCTGGCTGGAAAAAACCCACCAGGTGGAAGAGGCTCCGTGGATGGGAATCTAGCAATACTCGGGCTGGAGGACCCTGTGCCATTGTTTTCATGCATGCCTGTACCTATGGGAGGAGGCCTGGAAGCTGAGAGTGACCAGGGGCCAATGGGAGGCACAGAGAAGCAAGACCTCAGGTCAGGGTGGTTTCCCATGGATGGATGGAACCCCCTCCACCCACCCCAATCTGTCTGCTCTCAGAAAATGAGGCGCTCTGAGAGTAGCTGCACCTAGCTGTCAACCAGCGTTAGGGCAGGACAGTACTTGAGGAGCTACCCTGGTCCACATTGACCACAACTGGCCTATCAGTGACCAAGGGGAGTAGGGTGAGTGATGACTCCAGAATTTCCAGATCTGCGGCACTTAGGGACAGAAGTCAGGTTGGGGGAGGTGTTGGGATTCTTGTCTTAGAGCTGCTGTTGCATATCATGCACTGTTTTCACTTGGATGGTATGGTGTAAGTCAAGGAGCAAAGCAATGCTTTTGAAATATGCTTTTGTTCACATTTCATATAAGATTAAGAATATGCCCACTGTCCATTTCAGTGGGAGAGGTGCTGATGGAGATTAAAGGGACTGGGCTCGAAGCCACCCCTTAGCAGGTGGACCAGGTAGAACCCGGGGCAGAGCCCTGGTGCCTGGAATTGTTCCTGGGCTCCAGCCTGAAATGGGATTCAGGGATAGGACTCCAGTGTCCTTGGTGGAGGGAACGTTTAGTCCTCTCTGGAGAAGTGGGAGAGGGCGAGAAGGCTAAGATTGCCTAAACCAAGACTAATAAGTAAAGTCATCATTTATTGGGCACTTACCATGTTGTAGATCTTGTCTCACTCCTGACAGTAACGTAGGTTACTGACGCAGGTATTTCCTGTACCCATTTTGCTGAAAGGCTGTGTGACATGTTCAAGGTCACAGAGCTAGACTCCAAAGCCCATGCTTGCAACTACCACCCTAACCTTGGGATGGGCCTGGGAAATGGGGCAGGGCTAAGAATAGAGGGAGAATGGCTAATTAAGGGGCTGGAGTATAGTAGGCGGAGGTAGGAGCTGGCTTACACCCTCAAACTGATGCTAACTGACACATACTTACCCGATACAATTTTCATCAAAGAATTTATTCTAACAAGGAAGGGTAAGATCTTGGGCACTGGTGGAGGGGGGAGGGGGGGCAGACATGATTATCAGAAGAAGACATAAGGGGAAAAAAAAGGGTTTGAGGCACATTTTGCTAACTCGTAAGTTTTTCATGGGCCGGCCTGGCTATAGATAAGACTGGTCTAGTGAATGGGGAGAATTCGAGAATTGAGCCAGCGAGATGAATACCACCGTGCGTCTTAATCTAGTCAAGCTGGTGCAATTCCATCTGAGGAAGAGAAAGCAGCTGGAGAATTCTCTGTGGTTTTGGGGATTAGCTCTCTGAAGGGCAGTGCTAACCAAGGGGGAGATGACTACACAGGCCAGTCATAATTATGTCTTTCATTGAATGAGCATCTTCTAGTTGATTTGGTCATTTGAAGCAATCGATCTCTGAGCTGGGAGGAAAGGTTGGGGAAAGGTGAAGGGGAATAACCAGTCTTTTTGCCTCGACTGAGGAATGTAAGACGTGACACCAAAATGAGCTACCGCATTAAACCACCCAAAGCCAAACAATAATACAGCAATTTGACCGATTTCTCAACCTTGCATCTGGTTACGTGTCTATTTTTGGAGGATTTTTCTCTTCATTCCCGTCACTTGAATACTGACCGCTTTCCAGGCACGTCAGCTCAGTAACACTCAGGGTGTATGTCACAAGATCTGTGGGTCTGAGGAAATCGCAGCACACACAGCCAAGGACCAAAATGTCCCCGGCTGCTTGGCAAAGAAAGGTCAACCCACGGCAGGCGCCGGGGACATAGCATCGCTGGCTTGCAACGCTAACAATCCTTAGTGATTAGCAAATGAAGAAGATGTGTATGTGATGATTGTGTGGTCTCATACAGTCCCAGTGTCAAGGACTTCTTTTTCCTTCTGAATTTGCTTTTTTTTTTTTTTTTTTAATGTATTTCATTCTTCAAAAAGATAGTTCTTTAAATACATACCTGAATGTGGCTTACTTGTTTTGCGTTTGGAAGACTTTTCACATGAGTAAGTTAACATGTCTGAAGGAGAAAAACACCCTGCCTATTATCCATATGGTGACATCATGCATTTCAATGTTTGGTTTTGGAAAATATGGTCACAGTTAGGGAGTCAAAGTCTTTTTCCCTCCACCTATAAGAGCCAGCTCCTTACCAGAAATAGAGTTTAGGGGGTGCCTGAGTGGCTCAGTTGGTTAAGCATCCGACTTTGGCTCAGGTCACGATCTCATGGTTCTGGGTTTGAGCCCCGCATTGGGCTCTGTGCTGACAGCTCAGAGCCTGGAGCTGCTTTGGATACTGTGTGTCTGTCTCTGTCTGCCCTCCCCCACTCATGCTCTGTCTGTCCTCTCTCAAAAATAAGGAAACATTAAAACAAAAAATAGAGTTTAGGACAGACCAGGAGAAGAGTGTAATAGGGGTTTTGGCATGTAGCGCCCCAAGTAAGTTCTGGGGCTACAGTCAGCTGACAAAAGTTGGAAAGACAACGGATATCCATGAAGCAACTTTCTCATGTGTGGCTCCAGCCAAGTGCTTCACCACGCAGTCTAATCTAATTTCAGAAAGACCCTCTGAGGTGGGCACCATGAACCCACTTTATAGATAAGGACACTGAGGCCGCCACCCCTATTGGTGCCCCTTAAAAAGACCGAACAGTGGATTCTTTAAGTTCAAAATGTCTTTTTACAGGATGTACCTATAAAGAAGTGACTTTTTCCTAGCAGAAGAAAAAAAAGGAAAAGATGACTTTGCCTAGAAGGGAGAAGCCCTCCTCTGCTGTGCTTGTGTCATACAGCCCGACTCTTCCTCCAGGAAATCTACAGGTGATATGTCGTTGGGATCTGTGATGGCTTCTGAGATGGTCTTACATTTGCACCTCCTTCACACTGGAAACAGAGTTTCAAATCTCCCCAGGGGCTCCCATATCTTGCATGTAAGTTGTTTGAGATAACTCTGTGGACCTAACATGATAAATCTTTCCTGGAAGCTTCTGCTTTGACTCAAGAGAACCTAAATAAAAGTTTTCAGAGTGCCATTGCATATTATCCACACCCTTTCAAAGGAATCCAAAGTGGAGATTACAATATATTGTTTTAATTACAAAGGGATAATAGCCTCAAGTAAAGGAGTTTTCCCAAGAAGAAATGAGTCTCACAAAATGAGGGGGGGGGGGGGGCGGGGAAAGCCACTGTGATTGTTATTACTGGTTTTATTCAGGGTGAGACCTCAGTAAGATTGGGACAGAGGCCAACGTGTATTTGAGCACCCCCCTACTTCCCTATGCCATGGTTATGGAGAAGCCTGTTGACCTTGTCTCTACAAAGGGATGGCCCTATGTACTTTTATTTACTGCTTTCTGAGTCAAAATGAGTCATTAAAGAAGTAGCTTAGCTCAACTCCATTCCTCTGGTAGAGTATAAATTCACCATAGTGTGCTGCTACATACAAAGCAATAAAACATGGTCCTTACCTTGGGGGAGATGATAATTCCTGGGGAGGTAGAACTCGTTCTCCTCCAGGATGTGGTAGGATAATATAGTGCATTACTGAGGGCCATCTGGAGCTTTAAAGTGATCTTCTGTCTCTGTCCTCTGCCTCCTTCCAGCAAGATTGCCACCTCTCATATACTACACGGAAGACTTGAATCTTTACTTGTTAGCAATTTGCTGGGAGACCAATGCATTTAAGAAGGTGATGGTGTGCCTTTCTCTGCAACAAATCAGCTTAATGCCACCCACAGTTCTTCCTTTTCTGTGGCATATTATGGTTTATAATAAGAAATGTATATTTGATCTTTGCCATGTCTGGCACAGAGCTTCTAAAACCCTTGGGATTTCCTAAGGGCTAAGCTCGATCAGGTTGTCTTTGTTTTCTGCATCACAAAACCCTTTCAACCACACCTGAGTTTGTGCTAGTGAAGTGACTTTTGGGAAACTCCTAAGGATGGGGCCTGGGGAACCGAGCAGATGATTGAAACTTTCGGCTTCACTCACCTACTTGAGAGGAGGGGAGAAGGGGCTGGAGTTTGAATCAATCACCAATAGCCAATGATTTGATCAAGTATTCCTACATCATTAAGCCTCCATGAAAATGCAAAGGACAAGGTTCCGAGAGCTTGTGGATGGCTGAGTGTATGGAGAAGTGGGGTGGTGGGAGCGCCTGAAGAGTTCAGGGAAGCCCTCTTTGCACATACCTTGCCCTAAGCATCTGAGTCACTGATAAGCCGAGCGCTGAAATTTTTTCAGAGTTTATTTGAGAAAACATCAATTCCAATTGGGCGGCACCAACCCAGAAGTGGTCAGGAGCTAAGGGCAAGGTTCTTATAGAGAAGACTCCCAAGAAGAGCAAGGAAATTCTTTGATTAGCTATAGCCTCAGGTTGCATTATTTGGGAAAGCCTAGTTGGCTGTTGGTGATTGGTTGTTCTTAATCTTGAGGCGTTGATAGGAGTTGACTCCAGCTTAGGTTTCTATTTGCTGATGCGGCTTATGTAGGCTCCCAAGGTGTCAGAGCCACCTCAGTCTAAGGGGCTCCTTGTTTGATTACTTGAATCCACCTTTTCCATCTGGCTGTTTCTGAGTTATATCCTCTTATGATAGTAATCAAGTAAATAGTAAACATAATCGGGTAAATAAAATGTTTTCCTGAGTTCTGTGAGCTGCTCTAGCAAATGAACCCAAAAAGGGGGTTGTGGGAACCCCTGATTTATAGCTGGCAGGTCAGAAGCACAGGTATCGGCGTGGGGGGTGAGCTGTCTTGTAGGACGGAGCCTTTGACCTGTGGTATCTGACGCCATCTCCGGCTGGATAGTGCCAGAGTTAAGTTGTAGGACCCCAGACTGATGTCACAGAATTGTTTGGTGTGGGAAAACCCCTCACCGCCCACACTTGGTAACCAGAAGTGTCAGAAATGAAGTATTGAGAGTAGAGGCATCACACGAGAAGTGTTTTTCCCCAAACGCATGGGAAGCCACAGGTTCCCCTAAAAGGGAGACTGCCTGTGTCCATCTCAGCCTCCCATTCTCTCTCTCTCTCTCTCTCTCTCTCTCTCTCTCTCTCATTCTCACTCTCACTCTCTCCCTCCCTCTTGTATTGATTCAGGTTGCAGCTCCCTTGCCCAGTTTTTCTTTCTGGACCACTGTGGACTGGACACTTTATTGGACTGTCTCCGGGTCTTGGGCCCTCTTTTGCCCCCGGAATGCTGATTTCTCTTCTCCATTCACTCAATACTCCCAGCTGTGGCTGCCTCTGTTCCCTTGCTGGTTCAAGCTCTACCAGGACAGCATGGGTCAGACTCCTTGGCCCCTGTTTGCTTAGGAGGGCAAGCTAGGCTCTGTGATCCTACTTGGCAAGAACAGCTGTGGTATCCACTGTTCTTTGAGGTTATTTAGATCAATAGATGGGGACTGAGTGATTGGGGGAGCCCCTGGAGAGTCTTGAGATTCTAAAATAACTTTTCTACTGTGTGCTTTCTCCATGACGCGTGCGGAAGTCAGGAAGTCCTCCCACATCACCCTGGAGGGATAGAATGAAAAGAAAAAAATATATATATATATGTAACCAAGATTTCCAGCTATTTAGTTTCTTGGATGTTGAGCCATCATAAATAACTTTAAAAAAGAGAAATTCTTAAGCGTGGGGGATATGTTGAATTTCATACAAAGGCCAGATTGACGGTCAAAGCCAGGAAGCACTCTGCACGTGAAGCATCCACCTGAATCAGTTGGGGTCATCTATCTCATGGAAACATGGTTTTCCCCATACAGCTGGGATGTTTGCCATCATTTTAGAGCCGAGCTTCTCAAATTATGATTCCTAGACCACCTGCATCAGAATCATCTAGGGAGCTAGTTACAAATGTAGATTCCTGGGCTGGGGCCAAGTTAGGATGCTTTCAGTTGCAAATAAGAGAAACTCAACTCAAAGTGGCTACCAGAACTGGTTAAATCAGAGTCTCAACAACCTTCAGAGACCTCCTTTCTGCCTTTTTTCCTTACGGCAGCTTTGACCTCAGCTTAGTTCCCCTCGTGCTTAGAAGATGGCTCTCACGTGTTCCAAATGCAGCAGCAATGCTTTCCAGCAGAGGGAAAGACTCTTTAAATGAGGGGATGACCCCCTTTCCAGGAGCCTTCCTGCCTGGGCTGGTTTCCTGGGCATGATGTCCGTGCAGTCACATAGGGCCCTGTCCTCAGAAGGGCCTTGTCTTGGTTTAATGCTTGCTTAAGACAGCACTGTCTTGAAATTCTTAGTAATTTTATCTTTGAACTTGTGTTTGGTGAGTGAAGCCCAGTGAGACAACGGATCAAGCACACAAGCAGAGGAACCACGTGTTGCTGCCCTTCCTTGCCTCTTGATTCCCAGAGAGTCTTGGCAATGTCCCATGAGCACACAGCATGTGGGACTTCAGCAAGGCTCAAAGCTAGGACGACGTAAGCATGTCATGGAAACCACTGGCTTCAACAGCATACACACATCAAGAAGCAAAATGAAATAGGTGAGTTTTGTACATCCATTCCACAGTTGCAGTGGAACAAAGTACCAGCGTGAGGTACCTATATGAACTGTGTGATTTCAAGGATCCTGCGTATAAAGTAAACGCTCTTATACTTACATTTAATACTGGTATTATGCAATGTAATGACAAATCGTAAAATTCGTGGTAATAATTAAAAAAATTAATTTGCGGGGCGCCTGGGTGGCTCAGTCGGTTGAGCGTCCGACTTCGGCTCGGGTCATGATCTCGCGCTCTGTGAGTTCGAGCCCCGCGTCGGCTCTGTTCTGACAGCTCGGAGCTTGGAGCCTGTTTCGGATTCTGTGTCTCCCTCTCTCTCTGCCCCTCCCTCGCTCATTCTCTGTCTCTCTCTCTCTGTCAAAAATAAATAAACATTAAAAAAAAAAAAAGAACCGGGACTTTTTAGTATTAAATTTTCATTCATTTGCATTGCTGCAAAGTAAATCCTTTCTCCATTTTCCTCAAAATGTCGGCAAAGGCCTTGTAAGATTTGTGGGGGATGTGAGTCAATCAAGGGAGGGGACTGGGTTTTCACTTCCGGGTGAGAAGGGCCACGTGTGCTGGAAGGTGAGCATTGATAAACTGAATTAATTCCAGAACCAGAAGAGACCACGGAAACGTAATAGCTCTGTGAAAGTGCAGACGTGTGGGGGAGAGCATTGAATTTTCCACAGGATGTAGCTAGCCTAGAGATTCAAGCCAATCTTATCTGGATCTCAAGTGGCCAGTGTGCCTGCAGCTGACTTTTGGGTTATGTTAGATTTTTATCTTACTTATAATGTCAAGTCCATTTCCTTGACCTTCCATAATCTTGCCTCACCATATGAAGCCAGCCTCCATGCAGAAGCCCTCTGCTCTGCTACAGTAATATTGCTATACTCTCACGAACACATCACACTGAGCAGCCTTGCCTCCATTTTCCCTGGATCTCCAATGCCCTTCCTTCCCTCCATTCACACTCCGCATCCCTCCGCCTTGCTCAGCCGCTCCTCCCTGCACACTCTCTGTTTCTGGCACTCGTTGGCCCTACAGTTCATACCCAGGAGGTCTTTCTTTTCTCTTTTTTCTTTTTTTCCCTTCTTTTTAAAAAATAGACTTTATTTTTCAGAGCAGTGTTCAGGTCACAGCAGAATTGAGTGGAAGGTACAGCGAGTTCCCACATACCTCCTGCCCCCATATGTGCATAGTGTGTCCCATTCTCAACATCCCCCACCGGAGCGGTACATTTTTTACAACCGATGAAACTGCACTGACACATCATGGTCACCCAAAGTCCTTAGTTTACATTAAGGTCCCTTTTGATGCTGTGTGTTCTGCCGGTTTGAAGAAACGTATGAGGACATATATCCCTCGTTATAATGTCATACAGATTATTTCCACTGCCCTAAAAATCCTCTGTGCCCCACCTGTTCACCTTTGCCAGAACGTCATGTAGTTGGAATCATACAGCATGTAGCATTTTCCATTTGGCTTCCTTCACTTAGTAAATATGCATTTAAGTCTCCTTCATATCTTTTGGCTTGATAGCTCACTTACTTTTAGTGCTAAGTACTATTCCATTGCCTGGATGTGCCACAGTTTATTTATCCACTCACCTACTGCAGGACATCTTAGTTGTTCGGTCTACTCTTACTTAACATACTATTTTGTATACATTGCCCGTTGCTGTTCAGATCTACCTGGCTTTCAACCCTGCTGTGCTGTGGCTCCTTAAGGCCAGAGCCCTTCTTCTTCCTTGGATGCCCCACGGTGCCTAGCAAGGTGCTTTGTATTAACACTAGATTCTGCCAGCCTGACTGACACTGTCCTCTTTGGGGCCATCCATGCACCAGAACCCCTGCTTTTTCTGCTGCCTCTAGGCCCTTGGTGTTGTCCTGGGGCTCAGTATCTGGGATCCTCCTCTTCTGAGACTGTGAAACCCTCTGCTCAGGCTCACTCACAAATCACATTCCTCTGCAGATGCGCTGATCAGCCCTGGGCAGAGGTGTTAGGCCGCCTCTCACAGAGTTCATAGCCCACAGTTCAGGAAGCCCTAACTTGCCCTTATTGAGTGGGTAAGGTCAGTCCTGGCTTTGGAAGACTTTCTACCACAGCCTGTAATAGGTACTGTTCTTTTATAGGCAGACTCTGTCATCACCCAGGAAAAAATACACTTAATACTCAACCGAGAATACTCGACACTCACAGACACGTACACTTACACATAGTACCTTCCTGAAACAAAAGTTTTAAAGAACAAGATTCACACTTACTTTGTGCAATGCATACCGATAGTTTCTTATGTATGTATGTATGTATGTATGTATTATTTTTGAGAGAGAATGAGGGAGTGAGAGAGAGTGAGGGAGTGAGAGAGGGCATGTCTGCACAGGAGCAGGGGAGAGGAAGAGAGAGAGGGAGAGAGAATCCCAAGCAGGCTCCACGCTCAGCACAGAGCCCGACTCCGGGCTCCATCCCACAACCCTGAGAGCATGATCGGAGTCCAAATCAAGAGTCGGACACCCAGGTGCCCCTTTCTTTTTCTCTTTTAATTTATTTTATTACAAATGGTGATGGCAGCCCACTCCACTGATTTCAGTGTAATTGTAATTGGCAGCTCAACAAAATAGGGTTCTGGAGGGTCCAAGAACAGTTGGCAGAGGAAGAGAGGGGCAGGGCCATTCCGAAGCCCTTGAATGGTAGTCCCTGGTGATGGCGGGGGGAGTGCTGGTTCTGGGTGATCAGTGCTTCTGCAGGTTCCCTTGGCCCTGCGAGGTTCAGGGCAGGTGAAGAAGCAGCCTGCAGACGAGCTGATCCGGCAAGTACACCCACGTCACTTCACTGGTCTTTGCACAGGAGCCGGGTGGCCGGCTCCCGTAGAGTGACATCCAGGGAAGGGCCTGGGTTCTCTGGTGGGGGCTGTTGCACCGTGAGCGGCGGGGACACTTGGACAGTATCCTGGTGGTATTCAGTAAACCCATGTCGAAGGAAGAATTGAACAGTGGTGACCTCCTGTTTCTATAGTTCTCACTCAGTGACTACTGACCAGGGAGGGGCACTGGGGAAGGGGAACACGGGGAGGGAGGGATGAACACAATTTCTTGCCACCAGTGACAATGGACGTTGAAGCGTCCGTGTGTCAGCCTTGAAAAAGGTGGGCAACGAGCTGGGGAGTACTCTGAGTTCCCTCTCCATCCAGAACTGAGCATGCTCAGTGAGGGTCAAAGACAAATGCAGCTTCTTTAAGGCCTTTGCCGGTGGACAGTGTTCTCGGGCCTGAGCAGAAGGGAGGCTCTGTGGGCGGGAGAGGGAGGGAAGCGTGAGGAGATGATACCGGCTGTGGCATGGTGTTGGAGAGGACGAGGAAGTACTGAAAAGTGCTGCTGTTGTCCGAGCTCACCTTCTTCCCGCCGGTCGCTGTCACACAGAGTGAACGGTGGCCTCCCTCCACCCTCCCGACACCAACCTCCCCACCTCCCACGTGTAGGCTGCCTTGTTGTCTACCCGTCACTCTCCCTGGGGAGCAGAGCGGCCAGGGAGCGAGGTTCTGTTGGCCCACAGGGTGTAGGAGACCCTCTCCATGCTGTCACCCCGGTCCTGGGAAACAGAGAAGCAGCTTCTGTGTGTCAGCTGCAGCCAGAAGGACTTGTCTTCTTGTGGAGTATGGTAGTTTGGGGGCCCTGAGCCGCATGACCTCAAGAGAGTTATTTTATTATTATTATTATTATTTTATACTATTATTATATTATTTTATTTTATATTATTATTTCATTATTATTATTTGACTTTATTATATTATCATTTTATTTTATATTATTATATTATTTTATTATTTCATTATTTTATTTTATATTATTATATTATTATTTCATTCTTTTATATTATTATATTATTATTATATTTTCATTATTTTATATTATATTATTATATTATTATTTTATATTATTATCATTATTTTATTATATTCACTCTCTGTGTTCTCCTCCGTTAAGTGGAACTCGACAATATCATATATATATTTACATAGTTTCCATGAAGATTAAAATTAGATTAATTTAAAGTCTGTAGCATATATTTGCTCAATGAATTAATTCAACAAATATTAATGGCTCCCTGTTATGAATCACTCACTATTGTCAGTGCTGAGGACATAACAGTGAACAATGCCTTGATCTCATAGAGCTTATATTCTAAAAGATGGAGCCAGATAATAAATAACATAAAAATAAGCCAATATGTAATATGTCAGATTGTGACAAATGCTATGGAGAAAGAAGTGAATCAGTGTAAGGGCCACACGGGTGTGGTTGGGCAGAGGTTTGTTATTTTATTGATGTTGATCAGGGAAGGTGCTGTGGACTAAATGTTTGTGTCCCTGCAAACTCATATGTTGGGCCCTAACCTCCAGTGTGGTGGTATTTGGAGATGGGGCCTTTGGGAGGTAAATGGGCCATGAGGGCAGGACCTGTTCGAATGGGATTAGGGCCTTTATAAGAAGAAACTCCAGAGAGTGTCTGCTATTTTGTTGTGGGAGCCCAAGTAGACTAACATAGAAGGCCTCTCCAAGAAGATGACATTTGAGCAGAGACCTGAAGAAGTAAGAGAGCAAGTCAGGCAGACACTTAGGAAGAACATTCTAGGAAAATGGGCTAGCAATGCAAAGGCCCTGAGGTGGCAACATGCTTAGTGGATTCAAAGGCTACCAAGGAGGCCAGCTTGCCTGGTAAAAAAGTGAGTGACGAGAAGAAAACTAAGAAATGAGGGAGCATGGGGCGCCTGGGTGGTTCAGTTAGTTAAACATCTGACTTCAGCTCAGGTCATGATCTCGCGGTTCATGAGTTTGAGCCCCACATCGGGTTCCACACTGACAGTGTGGAGCCTGCTTGGGATTCTCTCCCCACCCCCCCCCCCCACCCCCCAGTGCTCCTCTCCTACTTGTGCTCTCTCTCTCTCTCTCTGTCAGAATAAGTAAATAAAGTTAAAAAAGAAATGAGAGATCTTAACAGGTGACATATTATCATGATCCCCTTTAAATAATCCACTCTTTCTTTATTCGTTACCTGAGCTGGGAATTTGAAACGATGGAGCAGGTGTGTAGGAAAAGGGATGGCGTAGGGGTGGGGTGGGAGTGGAAATAGATTTGGGCATAGCCATGCCTTTCCTTTGGACTCCTTGGACATTACATTCCCATCCTTCTCTAAGACCCCTTGCATCTCCTGGGTACCGTGAGTCTACTCAAGGGCAGTGGCCAGCAGAAGGCCACATGTGGTAGAGCGCTTCACTTGTTGGCAATTATCTGTGCTCTCCTATGTTTGCCATGCTTCTCTGCAGGTGACATCCCACCCAGCGGCCTTGGGCTGGGCCATGGGATTTACTCTGGCAGGTGGAGCATGGGCAGACATGTCAGAGCTGAAGGTTTAAGTGTGCTGACATGGTCAGCTCTGTCCCCCTCGGAGCCTGCTCTCCATGGGGAGCAGAGCTTGCCTTAGAGAGCGGCTGTTCCTCCATCATGAGCCACTGAATGAGAAGCCAAGGGGGAAACCAGTGGAGTCCGGTCCTCAGGAAAGAAGCATCTGTGCTTGTAAACCGCTGAGATTTTGGGGCTTCTTTGTTGTCGCAGCAAAGTCTGACCGCTAAGAAAAGATTCTGTCCTAAGCACTTGCAAATAGGATTGTATTTCACCTTCATACCGGTACTTCTCCGTGCAGTGGGTGTTTGCGTCCCAGTTTTGTGGATGAGGAAGCTGAGGTCCGGCAAAGTCAAGCAACTTGCCCAGAATCGTACAACCGACAAGAGGCAACACTCAAATGAAGGTCTAGCTGGCTTCCCGGCCATTATGTCATGGGCTACTTCCTTGCTTTCCCATGTGATCCACGGGAGGGTAATAGACAAAGAAGTTGCCAAGACAACACTGCGCGAGAAGGGCTGGACTTCTCTCTCGCCCTCAAACCCTGTTGACTCCTTTCCTTTCTTCTTCCTCCCCTCTCCCACCACCCCCACTGCACCGCACTCCCCCACGGCTGAAAACGCTCTTTGTCTTCTCGTTCTCTTCTCAAATGGCTATTAAAAACTACCTTCTCTGGTGAAATCTTTCCAAATAACAAGAGAAAACATGGTCTTTCTTACCTTTATTATTTCCAAACATGCATGAAAATCTCTTGGCTATTTTTTCTCCATTCTTTATTCCCAAATGCACAAAGTTTTTTTTGTTTGTTTTTTGGTTTTTTGGTTTTTTTGGTTTTTGTTTTGTCTTTGTGCTGTAAATGTGTATATTGCCACATTTCGTGAGTACCTCCTATGTGGTAGCTGCTGTGCTGGGGCTGGAGAGTGACAGGTGAGATATTTTGCTGGAAGAGTTTAAAACCTAGTGGGAGACAGCATTAAGCAGTTCATGTTATTAGATGTGCTAAGTTCTAGGGGCACCTGGGTGGCTCAGTCTATTAAGCATCCGACTCTTGATTTTGGCTCAGGCCATGTGTCTCGCAGTTTGGTTCGTGAGATCGAGCCCTGCGTCAGGCTCTGGTCTGGCAGTGCGGATCCTGCTTGGGATTCTCTCTCCCCCTCTCTCTCTGCCCCTCCCCTTCTCTCTTTCTCTCTCCAAAATAAATAAGTAAACTTAAAAAAAATAAATAAAGTGCTAAGTGCTATCAAATCACTAAGCACAGGGTTGTGGTCACACAGAGGAGGGCTCTGTGCTCAGCTTGGAAAGAATGATTGAGAAGCTTTTTGGGGCAGATGACACATAAGTTGAGCTTTGAGGGATGAGTGGGAGCCAGCCAGACACAGTGGCAGGGAAGGGAACAGCACAGCAAAGGTGTTGAGGCAATAACCACAAGGCATTCTTGGAGAGTCCCAAGTGGCTGGGTTTCGCTGAAGTGTAAGTTATAAGGGAGGATCGCAGCAGGCTATGGGAGGCAGAAGGCAGTGGCCGGAAATGGTCTGGAGACACAGAACAGATGTACCGTCTGATGGCCTGCTGTACAACTCAACGGGTTAACATGCTGACAAAGGTCAGAGTGTGAGACCACATCCTGGTCCTTGTAGATACAGCCCTGCTTCAATCAGAGCAGCTGCTGCTGGAGTAGGCTTGTGGACAGTATGTTTTTGAAGCTCCCAGTTTTCTCACACCTGTTTGCCTATTGCTTCCTGTGCATTTCCACCCTGACCTCCCGGCTTCTCAAAAGCCTTCCTTCACCCCAGGAGGCAAGGTCAAAGCAGTCCTCTTTCCCAGCGTGTCAGCCTCCTAACAATGGGCTGCCAGCATCCGCAAAAGCAACAGTTTCCTGACACGTTATGGGCCAGGCTCCGTACTAAGTGCTGTAAATGCAAACGTAATATCATTCAATCCTTTGTTACCCTTGCTTTAACAAGGAGGAGACCAAGCCTTTTGGAAAATCCTAAGCCAGTAACAGCCAAGAGAGGAGAGAATTTTGAGGGGGAGTGAGCAGGATTCGGGGGGGTGGGAGCAACTTCCAACTCCAACATCCCGCCCCACAGACTGACTATGGACACGTACTCTTGAGGCTATCAGTCCCGTGAGACCCAAATACTCAGCATCAGGAACAAGGCTAAGGAGAGCTTCGTGATCTGCTGTCCTTGGGGTCAGCGATTATTATTTTCAGGCACAGGACTTGGCCAATGGCATATAAGTTATGTACAATGAACTATATAACTGGACTCCCTAAATTTAGTGTTGTTTTTTTGTCTTAAGAGGGAGGACTAGAGAGGCCTATGTCTGTACCTTCTGCCTGCCTCTGGCCCTTTGAACCACCTGACCCCGTTATTATGCTAGGTGAAATCAGTCAGACAGAGAAAGACAAATACCATACGATTTAACTTGCATGTGGAATCTAAAAAACAAACCAGATGAACAAGCAAACAGACAAAGAGACTCTTCGTCGTAGAGAACAAACTGGTGGTTGCTGAAGGGGAGGCGGGTGGGGGGATGGGCGAAAAGGGTAAAAAGATGAAGGTACAAACTTACAGTTATAAAATAAAGAAGTTACAGAGGTGAAAAGTACAGCACAGGGAATATAGTCAATATTTCGTAATAACGTACGGTGACAGATGGTGGCTCCAGGTATCGTGGTGAGCACTGGGTAATGTATAGAATTGGTGAAGCAACATATTGTACACCTGAGACTAGTATAACATTGTATGTTGATTATACTTTAATAAACAAGCTAAGAGACAAAACTGCCCGGCCCCGTAGGAGCTCACCAGCCCTTAAAGGCCACAGAGGCCAAACCAGGAATTTATTGAGATTACCCAGGGCCACCTTGCTCACACCCAATGTATCCTTGATCTGACCCTCTCTCCCCCAGCCCTCAGCTTGACTTACTCAGATTTCTCCTTCTGGTTCTTTGGGCTCAGTTTTCCCCACTTTTCCAGAGGGATTCTATTACCCTCTCCCTTGGTTCCAGTGCTTGCTGGATCTAGCTCTACTCATGCAAACCCGGCTTCTTACCGAGTGGCAGACAGGTGGGAGCAGAGATGCTGATACAACTGGGTGCTTGATAGAGCCTACTGATGGAGGGGCAATAATGAGAGCTGATATTTACCGAGCACTCCCCTGACCAAGTATCGCATGTTAATCAACCACATTCCTAAATCCCATGGTTACTTTTCCATACTCATCTTCCTTAGAATGACCTGTAGGCTACACTTGACTTTGTCCACCTGCCTTGCGGGACATCACAGTCTCTGGATTTTCCTCTTTTGCACTCTCTTTCGAGAACTCTTCTTCCTGACCCCTGAATATTGGTGTGGCCATGGCTTGGTCCTTGGTCTTCTTTTCTATTTGTACTCACTTCCTTGGTGACCCCACTCACTCCTGAACTTGTATATCAAACTACCTACTTGACATACCTGCATCTAATAAACATCTCAAATCCGTGTCCTTCCGATCAAACCTACTCTACCGTCAGTCTTCCTCATCTCAATTGATGGCAACTACATCTTTCTGTCGAGTCATCCACTTTCCTTTACATCCAATCCTTCAACAAATGCTCTTGGTTCCACCTTTAAAATATGTCTGGAATCTGGCCACTTCTCACCACTCTACTGCTAGCACCTTTGTTATCTCTCGCCTGGATTATTGCAACAGCTTCCTAACCCATCTTTCTGCTTCCATTCTTGCCCTTTATAGTCTGTTATATCACATGGTAGCCAAATCTTTTAAGACTGTGTAAATCAGACCATGTCACTCCTCTGCTCAAAATCCTGTGGTGGCTCTCTGTTTTCCTCAGTGCAAAAGCCCAAGTCCTATGAGGTATCCTGACACCGTCTGGTCTTGTTACCTTTCTGACCTCATCTCCTACCCTTCTTGTCCTCCCCTACTTGGTTCTAGTCACACTGTCTTCCTTATGAAGGAGATCAGAATATGCCACCCCCAAATATGGCATATCTTTCTGGCAAGTGGATTATTCTGAGCCAAAGACAATTGGCAAACAGCAGATGTAGGATGAGCTCTCTGTCCTCTTTCTGTCTACCTAAAAGTGGGTCATAAACTCCCCTTGTGAAGCTCTCCCCCACCCACCCTGTTCCATATCAGGAAGAGGAGACAACTCTCATATTGGAGGTGGGGCCAGCTTGAATCTGCATAAGAAACCTTACTGAAATAACCCTTGTATTACATTAGTTTCCTTCTGTATAACTATTTTCCCACAATTCACTGCCCCTGGAAGCCCACATCCTTTTCCTTTGTATGGTACTTCTCTACAAATTTATTGTTCTTTGTTAAGATGGTATATAAACTCCCAGCCCTAACCACTTCTTTGGGTTTTTACTTCCTTTTCTGTGTATACATTAAAAAAATTAAAATATTAACATCAAGTAAAATTTGTTTACCTCTTCTCCTGTTAAGCTATCTTTTGTCAATTTAACTTGCAGTGCCCCAGAAATGGAATACGAGAGGATACTGGGAAGTTTTTTCCTCCTCTGCACTCTATTTCTCAAACATGCCGGGTGCACACTTGCCTTAGAGCTCTTATACCAGCTGATCTCTTTGCATAATACTTTCCCCCCAGATGCAGGCTTGACTCACTCTCTTATCTGCCTCAGTTCTTTGCTCAGAGGTCCCCTTCTCAATAAGACTTACCCTAACCACCACATTAAGGACTGCAAGCCACCCCCTGCACACTCAATCTTGCCTTTCCTGTTCTATTTCCACGCAGCACTTATCACCTTTCATATTAAATAGTTTAATTATTTATGACCTCTGCCCTTCCCTCCTGTTAGAATGTAAATTCCAATCAGGAATGCAGTACCTAGAAAAATAGCTAGTGTTATAAACCCGTGTGCTTTAGGCCCTCCTATAAGCACTTTACATATGTTAAGAAATCTGGTGTTGGTATCAACCCCATGAAGTGGGTACTATTCTTATCTCCATTTGATGGATGAGCACACTGAGGTGTGTAGAAGTTAAACGACTTGCCCCAAGTCACACAGCTAGGCTATACTGCCTTCTGTCTTCTGTCGCATAGCACATTGTAGGCGTCCAGGAAGTGTTTGCGGCATGAATACATGAATAGACAATGAGGACAATCACTAAGTGAATCATTTTATTGCTACCATACAGATGAGCTGAGGGTCAAAGATAATGAGCAACCTGTTCACACAGGTAGGTGTGAAGGTAGGCGGCAGGGCTAGGGTCTGAACTCAAAGTACTGCTTCTGTTTCTATTACTTAACACCATAGACAGGGGGTGATCATAAACGGCTCGGGGACGCCCGGTGGCTCAGTCAGTTAAGGGCCTGACTCTTGGTTTCAGCTCACGTCATGATCTTACGGTTCGTGAGTTCAAACCCTGAGTCGGGCTCTGTGCTGGCCACATGGAGCCTGCTTGGGATTCTCTCTCCCTTCCCTCTCTCTCTGCCCCTCCCCCCCTCACATGTGCTTGCTTGCTCGCTCTCTCTCAAAATAAAGAAATAAACTAAAAAAATCAATAAATAAACTGCTGATCAGCATGAATTTTCATAGATTCTCATTGTAAACCCTTTATGCGAACTTTCCCTAATGCACGTGTCCAGGCATCCTCATGAAATACCATGAATGAGGTGGGAAGGGCATTAATTTCCAACACACTAATACGAAAACTAATCTCATATAGGTTGATTAGCTTTCTCAAAGGAAAAACAGAACTCAGGGGCAGAGCTATTGTTTCCCAGACGGATTCCAATTTCCCAGTAATCTACAGAAATGCAGAGGAAATGAAGAGTTACTCCCATCAACTTAACTCCTTTGTCTTAAGAAGAATGCTGGAGTTGAGACCTGCGTCAGTTTGTGACACCAGATTTGGGTGGGGACTGGCCATGCGTGGTCACTGCTGTTCCCAGTTCCCGTCTGAGAATCACTTAGGGGTCCTAAGTCATTTTTGTCAGCTTTCCAAGTGTGCATTGGGGACCAAGTTGTCTTGCTGCTGGCCCAGCCAGCTCTCCGTCTCACAGAGACACCCCCTCTCTGAGAAACTCATTTATTTATATGTCTGCATTCTTGACTTCACCATGTAAACAGTGATGGATATCAGGAATATCTGGAAATGGAACCCTCTTAGAGTGTGTGTTGTTTCTGAACGCTGACAACATGGGCGGCTCAGAGAGAGGGCAGCTCAAATCTCCCCTGGCTGGAACAGCATGCAGTTGTCAGGTCTTAGGCTGGACTGTGTCATTAGGGCCGCTGCAATGTCTCTTCTCCCTTATTCTCAGCTCAGATGGTTCCTTCTAAGCCCTCTCCCCTGGGTTCTATGAGAGCCCTCCTCATTTTGGATTGTCATCATCTGTTTACTGTGTCTCCCCAGCTAAACTGTGAGATCCCCCAAGGGCAGAGATGGGTCCTGTTCATCTTTGTATCACAGAACTCAGTGCACAGCCTGTTGGGGTCATAAAATTTGGTGTATGAACTGATGACAGACACTGATGACGTGTGACCTCAGCCAAAGGGGGGAATGGTGATCACATGGGGTTTGTGTTCTAGTTACAGGACCCATTTTCCGCTCCTACCAACCTGTCAATTACTCTTTTTGCAAGGGGCTTGCAAGCCCTGTCCCCATTGTCACATTACAGGTAGGGAGGGCCATGCAGAACCGGGGGCAGAAGGCAGGCAGCTGAGGGAGAGACACGAAGATGATGAAGGGCTGTGGGCGGGATGGTTTGTCACATGTTTTGGAAGGCCTCTGAACCTTATTAACAGTGAGTACTCCGTGTACATTCAGACCAAGGCAGGTAGAGACGCTGAGCTTCTCCTGAAAGCTTCGATGAGGTCACAACACGAGGAAGTGACCTGTCCCCAGGTGGTGCTGGGACAAGCATAGTGTGGCATTCCGGAAAGGATAGGCAGTATCTGGGTAGAGAAAGAAGACAAGAAATCCAGATCCACTGAGATGCTGAGGCAGTCTCTTGGGGACTGCAGGCTAAGAGTCACTACTAATTCCTTACTCGGGAAGGGTGGCGCGTCACCATCAGGTTCTCACTGTGAGGTGTTTGCACCTGTGTATGATCATGCTGTCCACTTACCAGAGAGTAAACGGCACACAGTTCTCTTCCCCCAGCAAAGATGAAATTAATGTTTTCCTTAACGTTTTCATAACTCTCCAGATGTCTGATCTCAACCCTGTAGATCTGACAACTATGTTGGTCCTGATTCTAGAGTTCCGTTGGGGTAGGACTTGTTTCTTAACAAAGGGTATTCTTGTACACGTGTGCTCTGGTTCAACCTGGGACGTGGGAGGTGCTCTGTCGTGATTCAGTAAAGGAAGGAATTTGGCCCAGGCGCCTGGTGCCTTCTTTGGTATGGCTTCTCCACAATGCCCGCTTGGCACCCTTTCTCTAAAGCCAGTGCCTTCTCCTCTGGACCCATCTGTCTCAATTTTTTTTTCCTTTTTTTTAAACACTGAACAAATGGCTAAGCATTGAGGAATCAGGGTACAGCCCACAGTACAGCTCTCTGCTTCATCACTTTGCCGAAGAGCAAGAAACAAACTTACTCAAAGGAGTATCTGAGTGGCTGAGATTTATTCCCTCTCATCTTTTCCTCAAGTTCAAGTTAAACAGTGACAGATTCTGTTTTGGTTTCCTTGCTTTCAATTCCCTAGATAGGAAACCATCTGCCTCGATGAAAATGATTTATCCCTGGAAGTGTGTGTAACAGAGAGAGAAAAAAATGGGGCCCACTTGGTTAATGTTGACTATGAATTTCTGGTGTGAACCGACCACATCAGCTATTCAGTTGGTAGCACTACTGTTGAGAAGACGGCCAGCCGACTCCAGATTTGGGGCGTCGGCAGTTCTAGATTTGAATCCAGGCTCTAACACTTTCTACCTGTGGGACTGGGACATGCTTCTTTGTGTCTGTGAGCTTCATGTTCCTCATCTGTGAAATGGGGACTTTAATGCCTACTTGGTACATAGCTACAGTTGAGTCATATTATTGTGGGAAGGAATGTCATCAATATATCCAGCGAAGGGTGCCGATATTGGACTTTCATTTAACATGCTCTCTCCTTCCAGAAACATTTTAATAGGGTCCAGCACCTTGCTCCAGGGGGGCCCGGGGGCATTCTGAGAGGGGGCCCGGGGTCATGCTCAAGGTCTTGGGCGAATCACACTGGGTGCGTCGGAAGAACAAGAGCTTCCAGAATCAACAAAGTTTAGAGAGTAGGCCTCAGAAACAGGCAGGGTGGTGACCAAAAGGAGGACACTGAATTCACTTAGCTGATTATTTACGTACCAAGTATGTGCCAGGCACTGTTTGTAGGACTGGAGATCCAATGGTGATTTAAGACAGATCAAACACTTACCCTAATAGAGCTTACCTTCTATTTGAAGCGATGTCTAATAAGCATAAGAAATAATTAAATGTATGGTATGTCAAAAGATGTATAAATCTAGATAATTTGTGTGTGGGGGGGGGTGTTGCTGGGGTTTACAAAGTTTTTAAGCTTATTTATGTATTTATTTTGAGAGAGAGAGAGAATCTCAAACACTGTCAGCGTGGAGCCCCATGGGGGCTTGAGCTCATGAACTGCAAGATCATGACCTGAACCAAAATCCAGAGTTGGATGCTTAACTGACTGAGCCACCCCCGCACCCTGGGGTTTACAATTTTATTTTATTTTATTTTATTTTATTTTATTTTATTTTATTTTATTTTATTTTATTTTAAATGTTTATTTATTTATTTAAAAAAAATTTTTTTTTCAACGTTTATTTATTTTTGGGACAGAGAGAGACAGAGCATGAACGGGGGAGGGGCAGAGAGAGAGGGAGACACAGAATCGGAAACAGGCTCCAGGCTCTGAGCCATCAGCCCAGAGCCCGACGCGGGGCTCGAACTCACGGACCACGAGATCGTGACCTGGCTGAAGTCGGACGCTTGACCGACTGAGCCACCCAGGCACCCCTACAATTTTAAACAAGGTGGTCAAGTCAGCCTCCTTGAGAAGGTGACATTTGAGCAAAAACTAAGGGAATGAGGAGGTATGTCTCCAAATGATACTGGACAGCCTGGGTTGGGGGGTGAGTGGACAAGGAGTAAAAGCCTGGAGGGAAGCATTGCTCCCAGGCCCCAGCGTCAGGCCTACCCACAGTGCCTGGTGATGTCAGAGAAGGCAAAGGGCAGTGTCTGTGCTCATTATGTTTTTTATGGACCAGCCGGCGAGGACTCTTCCTCCCTCCCCCCCACCATTACTATACTGGATCTCTGCCTGTCTCCAGCAGCCTCATTTTTTTTAATTAATTTTTTTAATGTTTATTTATTCTTGAGAGAGAGACAGGGCGCGGGCAGGGGAGGGGCAGAGAGAGAGGGAGATGCAGAATCTGAAGCAGGCTCCAGGCTCTGAGCTGTCAGCACAGAGCCCTACGTGGGGCTCGAACTCAAACTGCGAGATCATGACCTGAGGTGAAGTCAGACGCTTAACCGACTGAGCCACCCAGGCACCCCTTGAGCAGCCTCATTTTTAACAAAGCACATGGGTCAGCCCTTCTCTGAATTACTATTGCCGTGTACGGTTGTGCAGGTTGGACACTGCGTAGGATGACATACCTAAGAGGTTTCTGTTTACATTTTAGATGCTCTAGATTTGTATATCATGATAACTTTCTGGCAGGTGGCAGTGAAGTGTCCCAATGAAAGCAATATATTGCAATGCTCTTCTGACTGTCAGGATAAAGTATTTTGAAGAAGAACTTTTTCTAATTCACATTAAGGCACCTGGCAACCTTGAAGATCCAGATTTCCAAGAGGCGCCCCCTGTGGTTTGTCAGGGATAGATTTACCGGTTGAGACAAGTCTGTCCTCTGCCGAAAATTCTACTGTGGCTCTCAGAGTGGAAATTCCGGCATTTCTGTGTTGGAGGGTCTTCAGATAGCAGTCTGATCAGAAGAGTGAGCGAGCCCAGAAAACACACGGCCAAGCTGCATTTGCAGGGCAAGCGCGTGGTGCTGTTTGAGTTTGGGGAAGCAGCACTCGCACCACCCCTCGACCCCACCCCTGCATTGGTTCCTTCTCAACTTGGGCTCGGCTACCTCCTCTAGCCTCGCTCTCATCAGCCCTGACTTCCTCTGCAAAGCCTGTTCTAATGCCCAAATCCCTCTCCACACACACGTGGTCACTCTGTTCTGGTGCTCACAGACATTTCACCAGTTCCTTTTTTTTTCTCTTTTAATTGTTTAATGTTTATTTATTTTTAAGAGAGAGAGAGAGAGAGAGAGAGAGAGAGACAGAGTGTGAGTGGGGGAGGGGCAGAGAGAGAGAGAGAGGGAGATATAGATACAGAATCTGAAGCAGGCTCCAGGCTCTGAGCTGTCAGCACAGAGCCCGATGTGGGGCTCGAACCCACAAACCATGAGATCATGACCTGAGCGGAAGTCAGATGCTTAACCGACTGAGCCACCCAGGCACCCCTACACCAGTTCTTTTTAAGTATTTGTTCTCTCTCTGGAATTAAAACGACAGCTTCAACTGCCTATGTATCCCACTAGCCTCTGGACTCCTTGAAAGCTGGACTGTGTCTTATCGACTTTGGTAAACCCTCCCTGACACAGTAGTTGCTCAAGAAATGTGCTGTCGAGCACTGTTTCTCAAGCGCAATTACTAAGCATCGTCTGGTGATAATAAAGAAAACGGTCCTTTTAAATGATACATTTTAAAATTGCGGGACATGCCACAAGCAGCTTCTAAATCCTTTGTCTTAAAGGCTGTTTTTTCCATCTGTCACATTTGCCTTAAGCCTGGTAGTTTCTCAGGAGCTGAGGTACTATAGGCATCAAGTAAACACACGTGCAGATAAGAACAGCAACCTGTGATTACGGGGTCACGGATCGAATAGCCCAGGCTACAGCCTTCGGGCTCGAGGGTGTTCATTTGTCCTTCTTTGGGGTTGGAGAGAAATCTCCTACCCCAATATGGCAAGCATGGGCCGCCCGAAGCCCTGAGGCCATATAACTGGGCCGCCCCCTGGGTCTTACAGCCAGTTTTGGTTTCTGCCAGGCTTGATCACTGGGGAAACGTACAGAGTATGTGGCCTTGTAACCCCAGCACATAAGTCTTTGTGGAAAGTTGCCATTCTCAGGCGTCAGGCATGTCCGTGAGCAAAGTCCCCAGGGGGACTCTGGGGCAGAAATATCCCAATTTAAAAATATTCTCCAAGTGGCTTCTAAAATGTGTACAAGTTCAATTACTCTCGGCTTCCCTGTGCTGTGGCAGCTGGTCTGTCTGTGTTTATTTGCTCCTCTGACGCGTGATTATTCAGAGGGACTGCATTTGTCTTGCCCTGTCTCCTCCGTGAGAGGCCGGGAGCCCCTCAGAACAGAGGTCAGCTCCCTCACATAAGTGGTGGGCCTGGCTGGGACTGTTGTGCTCCAGGGGGTGGACATTAGTGGAGGCTGGGGACAGTTTGGGCAGCAGTGGGCAGGGCTGGGTGTCGTCTGGGTGGCAGTGTGTCCATCGAGAGAGAGTAGCATGCTGGTATTTTCTCGACTGGTAGTGGAAACCATTCTTGGTGCTATCTTGACTCCACTTTCTGTAGGCGGCCAGTCCTGCCTGTTCTGTGTCTTTGGAGGCAGAGTGAGAGCAGTCGCTCGCCTAATAAGGCACAGTGTCAGAGGGTAGCTGGCAAACGTTATAAATATGATTTAAGCAATAGAATCCAGGGGCTCCTGGGTGACTCAGTCGGTTAAGCATCCGACTTCGGCTCAGGTCATGATCTCGCGGTTCGTGGGTCCGAGCCCCGCGTCGGGCTCTGTGCTGACAGCTCAGAAGCCTGGAGCCCGCTTCGGATTCTGTGTCTCCCTCTCTCTCTGCCCCTCCTCTACTCGTGCTCTGTCTCTCTCTCAAAAATAAACATTAAAAAAAAATTAAAAGAAAAAGTCTCCACAACACCAAGTGGTACATTTGGATGTCTCTTTGCCATTATTAGCAATGTGGCCTCGGCTGGGTTACCTAATCTCCTGCTTTCTTCATTTAGAAGATCTACACTTGCCTCCTAGAGTTTTCATGAAGGTCACCTAGGATACTTTAAGTAATCAAAAACATATATGTCCCAGGGTGCCTGGGTGGCTCAGTTGATTAAGCGTCCTACTTCAGCTCAGGTCATGATCTCAGTTCATGAGTTTGAGCCCCGCATCGGGCTCTGTGCTGACAGCTCAGAAGCCTGGAACCTGCTTTGGATTCTGTGTCTCCCTCTCTCTCTGCCTCTTCCCGACTCACGCTCTGTCTCCCTCTCTCAAAAATAAACATTAAAAAAAACCCAAAAAACAATAGAATCTATAGTGTTGAGAACAGAAGGGCTGTCTCTGAATTCCCTTTGGCTGGCCAGGTGACTGGGGCCGGCCAAGCTAGTGGACTAGGGACTGGAGGAGAGAATTCCTTACTGAAGGTTTTGGGGAGATGTCAGCCAAAGAAGACATCTAACTAGGCTACAAAAAGTAGTGGGGCTGGGGAGATAAAATGGGGCCCAGCCTCCTTTCCTCAGTCATCTCATGACCTCCGTAGCCCATAAGGCACTGACTGACCCGAAAGGATCCTGGGCCCAGCTGGGACGGCAGCCACCTCATATATCCAGGGAAGGACAAAGGGGCCATGTTTTAAAGCCCACGTAGGTAACTTCGGTTGGCAATGATTCTCCACTTCATGCCTCTTGGTGTGATCCTCAAATTGACCTTTGCGGCCTTGGATTTCAGCTTTTAGTGTTGGTGCCATAGACACCCACCTTGTATTAGTCTGATTTGCTCCTCGTCTCTATGTGGCTTGTTACTGTCGTAAAGCCTTTCACGTCCCCGAACACAATCCTGAGAGGTGGGTAGAATTACCAGCCCCATTTCATGGATGAGAAAGATGATGCTCAGAGAAGGGAGGTGACCTGTGCAGGTCATCGCACTAGTGAGCAGTGGAGCCAGAGCCTGGACCCAGATATTTCGACTGCATTTTTGCTTTGACACGTCAGTTATGCCCATAAATCACCGGTAGTCACACTTTTCTAAGTGCCGCATGACCGTGTCCTCCAATGTATGTGCGTTTAATTACCCATAAATCATAAAATGCCTGGCAGTGTTAATATATAAGCATGTTATACAGCCTATGAAAACATATTTTTAAAGGGCAGAAAATGAGGGGCGCCTGGGTGGCTCAGCCAGTTGAGTGTCTTGACTTTGGCTCAGGTCATGGTCTCACGGTTTGTGAGTTCGAGCCCCACACCAGGCTCTGTGCTGACAGCTCGGAGCCTGGAGCCCGCTTTGGATTCTGTGCCTCCCGATCTCTCTGCCCATCCCCCACTCACATTCTGTCTCTCTGTCTCAAAACAAGTAAAAATTTAAAAAAGGGCAAAAAATGAAATAAATGATGTATTTTTTAAAGCCCAGGGACCAACACTTGTGGGTAGGAGCTGGGTAATGGGGATTTATTTTTATTATTTGGACTACTTTTGCATAGGTTTAAGATCTTCTCATGAAATGTTAGAAAAAACAAACACGGAACAATGAACCGAGAAAGGGGGCCAACAAACAGTTACGGAAGCTCTGGGCAGGAGCCGCAGATCCAGGCAGGGTAAACTGAGAAGAGGGGCCAGGATTGCCCTGCTCGCTCATCGGGCACGTGGGTGACAAAGGCAAGGGCTGGATGAATTCTGCTTCTGCCATGTCATCGATACCACTGTAGCATGTCTGTACTCCTGCCTCTGTGAGGGGCCACGGGGGGCTAGTGGGCAAGAAGCTGGACTCCAGAGCTGGACTTCTGGGCTCACGATCCTGGCTCTGCCACTCACTAGTTTTATAATCCTGGGAAGTTTCCTAACTTCTATGTGCCTCGGTTTCCTCCTCTGTAAGGAGGGGATAATAACAGTGGCTCCTTCACTGGGTCGTTGTCTGGATCAGATGATATACACACATCATTTGCATAAATTAATATTTAAAGTAGGAAGGACAGTGTTGGAAACATAGTGCTACATGGACTGGCTGTTGTGATAATTGTTGTAGAGCTGTTACACGTTGTTTTAATGTTATTATTATTCCCTCTGCCCTTTCTAGACATAATGGGATCTGATTTCTCAGGGAGCCTGCTTCCCCTGTTTCCACCTCTGACTCAATCTCTGAAAATGTCTGGACCAGAAAGGTGCAAGTACTTCCTGGGCAAGTGTACTCTGGGAGAAGAGGAAAACAGCGGTGCCACATGTAACAGGAAACAAAAGCTGATGGAAAGAAGTGGGATGATGTTTCAGGAAAGGAAGTATAGCTTCAGCCGCGCTAGGTACGGGGGTCCACTTCACGGGGTCCCAGCCTCGTCATCCCTAAAGCGAGCGATTTGCTGCAGCTGATACCAGAGGTGCCTTTCTGAGTTGACATTTTTTGGCTGTGTTCTGCTTCCCTTTGAGCTACGATCACTCTTAGGATTTCGAATTTCAAACAGTCTCCTGGGTTTAGCGCCTGATCAGAAGATCTCCCGATCTCAGGTTTGGTCCATAAACCATGGTACACCACGTGCCTTGGGACATAGGCCAGGTTAACCTGTAAAGTAACAAATCACAAATTATGCATTAAACTTTTAGAAGCACAGATGTGTCCTATTCTTTATGATACATGCAGGTTGATGGGTTGATGGTGTAGGAATTCATATTAGGATGCCAAATAAAAATACACATGTCATATAAGCTGATCTCTAGGCAGTTGTATATATAGCTAGCCATACAAATTTCTACCTACTTATAGACACTGTATGATACATAGGGCTAGTTATATATATATATAGGTAGATAAATCTGAGATACGCATCAGATACTACCCTATTTCCTGGATCTTTATGTCAGGAATATATAGAACACTGCACTTAAGCAAAAACAGGTGTTCATAAATTTAAAAAATCCACAACTTTTGTGAAAAGTCACATATTTGTATATATCTATACAAATATTAATATTGATATATAGATTACACAGATATAATCATTGAATATTAATAGTTATTATTTCCGGGTAGTGCATTTCAGGTGATTTTGTACTTTTTTCCTTATGGTTTACATATTGTGAATTTTTTTTTTTACATTGAGCATGTATTATTTATATAATCAGAAGAAAAAAGCCCTTTTCATGGTGAAGAGTGTCTAAAAGATACTAACTCAGATATTGGCATAAAGAGAAAATCATTAAAAGGAAAAACTAACAAAATATCTGATGCAGTAACTAAACAAAGAAAGAATATCCCGAACTCTGAAGGTCAGAAACCTTTAATGCAATTGCGATGTTTTAGATACTTTCGTTTACAATTACGTTCTAGGGCTTCTTGGACATTTCCTAGGACCAATTACAACTAGGAAATCCTAGAAAATGTTTGGAGCTGGGACAGTTTAGCCTTTGAGGACAACTGAGTGCCTTAACACATTTCTTTGCATAGACTATAGCTTTTCTTTAGTTTGAAAAAAACAATTCATTTGATCACGTTTGTGTTGGGGGTTTTACTATATTATTACTGGGGTACCCTTACATTGGTCCCTCATCTTAGTCACACACACACACACACACACACCCCTCAGTCCTTATTTGAAAGACAGCCCCCTCCAAGCTGCACTCCTGCCCCGCGCTGGCCCTGAGGCTGTGAAGGCAGCGGTTCCCACAGCTGGACTATCGGGAGGGGAGCCGTGAGTGCTGAACAAGAGTGGAGGAAGCTGGGGCAGGCCCTGAGCTGATAGCCTCACAGACAGCATCCATCCAGGGCAGGTGAGAGACTGGGGCACACTTCCTCCACGGTGGGGTTTGTCTCCCTTGCTCTGGGTCAGGTTCTTCTTGGAACAGTCTCCCTGGACAAAAGGTCTCAGTTCCTACTGTGCTGGGAGTGGGGCAGGGGAAGACTAAAGGTGAGCATCTCAAGAGGGGTTCCCTCCAGGACCGTTTATGATATGCTCATGGGTCCCTGTGGACTCAGGTGAGGCACCACCCCCGCCCCCCGCCCCCAGAAGCCAATCAGGCAATACCCCTGTGGGCTGGAGAAGAATCCCCCTTAACGAGACCAGACCTATGCATTCCTCTTGCCTGAGCTTGGTCTCATTTTTAAAAGTTCTACTCAGAATACCCATTTAGTGCTTAATACAATACTACTAACGAATACTTATTAAATAAGCACTTATAAAGCACCAGGGGCCAAACTAAATAAATGCTTTACATGTGTGAGCTAATTTTATCTTCCCAATAGCTCTATGAGGCAGGATCTATTATCACTCCCATTTTATAGATGAGAAAACTGAGTAATAGGAAGTCACTTTCTGTAAGTCATACAATGAATTATGTAGCTCAGTCAGATTCAAATCCAGGTCTGTCTTCCCCTTGAACCCATGCTCTTAACCTTTGTTATACAGCTACACACTGTGCTCAAAGCTGTGAATAAGGCCTTCATGGGGCTCACAGTCTAACAGGAAGAGTTAATTACGTGTGTGAAACATGAGTGAGAGAAGAGAATGCAAAGTGTATAGTACTCACACCAAAGAGAGCTACCCTAGGCTGGCCAGGTGGTTCACCTGTATTTGCAAAACCATATTCTAGAATATTTTATGAATATCATTATGAACATTGTATGTTCATCATTATGAACATAATATGTTATGAACACAAGCCTAGCTTATAAACAGAATCCAGCTTACTCAAAACCTTGTCTAAATCTTTGCTGTTAGGGAGCTCTAGGCACTTGGGTGAGTCAAGCTTAACAATTACTTGGGGTTGGTGGATAGGAACAAGGTGAGGCAGAAATGCACACAAATTCAAGGTGGAAATTAGGGACTCCTTTCTGGCAAATCATGTACTTCATCTTGCCTAACAACATTGGAATTTCATCTGGCAAAGAAATTGGGAGATATTTTTCTCCCAAAACATTTCTTTTGGCAAATATTTGAGGATTCGAAATTTGACCACTGATCTACTGGGTTTTAGTTTGAGAGGAAACAAGACAGAGTCTTCTTGGAATAAGAGTACAAGAACGGCTGTTTGTTAGTTTCATCCCCAAAGCCTCTTTCCCTTCCAAGGCTCAGTGGGCAAGTTTGTGGGCCAGACAGTAGAAAGGGCTTATCTTGAGTTTTGGCCTCCTGGAATAGAAATTTAATTTCAAAAAGGTACATTATTATTCATATTTCTGTCTCCATGAAAATCAAACATTATATTTTTATTCCAAGTACTCTAGTATATGAAAGACCTTCCTCCCCCCCCCCCCATATATTCCTCCTACAAAGATAGCAGAGGAGAGTGTCAAAATATATTCCAACTGATGAAGTGTCTTCATGGCAGGAAAATGGAATTGGAACTTTATAAAGTGTTTGTTAAGGGGAGGGCAAATGTCGAAGGTTTCAGCTGGAGCTTCTAATTGCCAAGTTAACAATTTTGGGAAGATCTCAACCAAGCTCTGTGGTGCCTGGTAAATATCCTCTGGCCATTTTGATTCAACACTCAATTAATTAATGTAGTGGCAGAAAGGAGCTTTAACTTGGAGTCCAAAAGTCTGGGTTCCAAATCCTTTTGTTAACTGCTTGACCTTGACTCAAATCTGAAAACTCTCTGTTCTTTATGTCTTCATCTGTTGAATAAACATCATACTTACCTGGGAAGGTCATTTAAAGGATCAATACAATGATCGCAAGGGTCCGAATAAATGACATCCCCTTCCTCTGTCCAAGTTAGGAAAAATGGGTGAGAACAGTCCAGTCCAGGCAGAAGGATGTCAACATATTGCCTTTAGTACTGATGAGCCTAAGAGCAAAGGCTTAGCTTAGGGTATATAACAATAGTGGGACTTTCTTCCCAGTTACTGGACATGGCTATGGCCTTATCAAATGGTGAGAATGGAGGAGGGGCTAAATGATGGCAGGCAGGGAATGAAGAGAGGGGAAGGATCTGAGCCACCCATGCCCACAGAGCTGCACCATGACTTCTGTGGGTCATAGGCCCTTTTGCCTTCAGGGGTCCCTGCTTCCATAAAAGATACTAAAAATTACATATGCATTGACATAAAGATGAACATAGTAGCATGACATTACTTCAGCATTACATTTTAAAACATTTTCTTGGACCTAACCTGAAAAAGTTTTTTTTTTTCTTCTGAATTTAAAAGAAATTAAAACATTTTTTTGTGGATCCCTACAAGTATTTGGACCCTAGCCACTGTACTGAATGGTCAAGTTGGCCTTGGACGGCTGGCCCTTGTTCTCAAATTTCCTAACTAGAATAGCCCCTCCTCCCTTCTTGGGGAGTACTAAGGAGGCCAAAGTGGACACGCTAGGTGTTGCTACAGACAGAGACATGAACTCAGGGGGCGGGATGCTCCCCAGACCCCATGAAAGTAAAGTGCTAAAAAAAATGTGTGTGTAGTCTAGACCATGAATAACACCACAATGGGTAAGACATTTTCTCTGTCTTCAAGAATTGGTTATAGCATAAGGCAGAGGGAAATAAGAGCAAAACTGGAGAATAAGTCACATGATGAGGGAATTTCTAGAAACAATTCCTTGTGGTAGTGATAGTGGAACTTGGCCTTGAAGGATAAAGATTTTTGTTAGACAAGGCAGGATGGGATGGAGTGGAGAGGTCATTCTGGACTGTGAGACTGGAAAAGATATGGATTCACTTGAATGCAAGGATGTTCTGGAAATTAAGTTCAAAAGGCAGCCACTAGTGGCACCTGGATGTCTCAGTCGGTTGGGCGTCTGACTTGGGCTCAGGTCATGATCTCACGGTTCGTGGGTTCGAGTTCTGCATTGGACTCTGTGCTGATAGCTCAGAGCCTAGAGCCCGCTTTGGATTCTGTCTCCCTCTCTCTCTGCCCCTGCTCTGCTCATTCTCTCTCTCTCTCTCTCTCTCTCAAAAATAAAAAATAAACATTAAAAATTTTTTTAAAAAAGTAGCCACTTTCCTTATTCTTTGGCTCCACTGAACTCCCTGTTTAATGTTTTTATATCAGTGGGTGTTTTTATACCAGTGGGTGGGAGGGAGGGATGTTATTATTTACTTGGTACCTACCATGCACCAGGAGATTTACATGCATTGCCTCATTTACTCTTCACTATAGTGATTTGAAGTGGATATCATTGCCCCTGTTTTTTCAGACAAGGAACTTGAGACCCTGAAAGCATAAATGGCTTACTCATGGCCCCAGAACATAGTGGGCATCAACAGATTGGCTCTTGATTGCCAGTCCAGGGCTCTGTTCTCTGGCTCCTGGGAGACTTCAAAGGGGTTTTCTGAGAGTTATACAAAGAGTTCCTACAATTATAGTTTAGGTGGAATGTTGTTCCAGGGCCTCACTTCTGGTGTTCCATTATCCCGACTCTCAGACCAGACTGTGCTCCCTCTCGTGAGCATCTACCTGGTGAGGGCCCCTCCATGCATGCCTTCATCTGTTCACCAGCACTGCCTTCCCTGGCCTCCCATGCTGGGTCCAGATCTCTGCTGTTATAGACTTGGTGCTTGTGATTCCCCAAATGGGGCTGGTTCCAGGGGCCCCTGTGTGCTGGTCCCAAGACCGTGGTGGGCTTGCAGGAGCTAACAAATAGTGGCTAAGTAGCTAATATTTAGTAAGCACTTGCTCTGCTCCAGGTACGGTGCTTAACACATCCTCACATGTTGTTTTATCCTCACAACCTTCTCCGACATAGGCATTATTAAACTTTTACAGATCAGAACACCGGGGCTCAGAGGGATCCTTCAACTTTGCCAAAGGACCACAAGTGACGGTGCCAGAGGCAGGATTTAACCCCAGCAGCCTGACTCTAAATTTTCCCCCCAAACCACCATGGAATCTGGCCTCCTGGAATACTTAGAGCTTCACAGCACGTTGTTACTACTTGTGAGAAATTGGCCTCTGCTTTTCTCCAGTTGATCTCAGTTTCTCAAAGTTCTTCCATATTTGGCATCTTTTCTTTGTTGTCTTCCATGTTGCCCTCCCTAGGCGTGGCTCTTATTCTTTCAGAATTTTGTCATTTGGCTGGGTCCTGTTCAGAAATTATTAATCTGTATTAATATATCTGTATTTCTGTATATCTGTATTTCATCCAGTCCTTTCATTGTAGATATCTAACAGCTTAGTTGTTGTTCATCTGATATTTAGTTATCTTTTCGCTCCTTGCTTGCTTTTGTCTTCCCCTGGCAATGGCCAGAGGGTAAGCATGGAGACTTGAATGTGGAATTCCTGGCAGGAAGTCACCTTTTCCCTCTAACAGGACCCAGCCATGAGGGAACATCTGTGGGTTTTATCTCTTCACATCCATTCTCCTCTTTCATCAACACAAAAATTCTGCTTTGAGGGACTTACTCTTTCCCTGTTGACATTAGAGGACACATAACATGGTGGCACCACATTGCCTCGGCTTAAATCCCAGCTCTACCACTAGACCATCTGTGCTAACTTGGACTGATAACTCAAACTCTCTGTGGCTCAGTTTCTTAATTACAATAGTACCCGCCTCACAGGGTTATTGTGAGAAGAAAACATGTATAAATATGGTGCTTAGAACAGTGCCTGGTAGAAAATAAGCACACCATAAATATTAGTGATTTTTAAAAAATCGTTCATCTTTCCCAAGGCTAGGCCGAGGGAATGTTCTTTCCTGGAATTTGAATCCTGAGCAGAATGGCAAAAAGACAGAAATCCATTAGAGCTGATTCATTTGGGTAGTGCCCCGAAGAAATGGTTAATCAGTTCCTATTCCCTAGATCCTAGCCATCCTTCTTCTGGTCTTCAAGTTCTGGATCTTCAGAAGTGTTTTTTATTCTGCATTCCACTCCCCACATTCTTCCAACAAATGTCCCCTCCTCCTCCTCATTTTCCTCTTCCTCTCCATCTTTCTTCTCTTGCTCCTTCCATTTTCCTACCCCCCACCAAGCACCCTTCTCCCTCCTCCCCAAGCCCAAAGTAGTAAGCATTGGTTTCTGATACTTTCTGCCAAAAAATCTTTACTGAGCCAGCATCCCATGAAAATGGCCCCTTAGTCTTGGCTTAAATATTTCCATAAAACAGCTCTCTCTGTCTCTTTTTTTAAATTGGTGAACTCTGAAAGTACTTTGTCATACTAGGCAGAAAGCTTATATAGGATTCTAGAACTACAATGTTTGGATTCGGAGCCTGGCTCAGTCATTTACTCACTGTGAAGCTTGGGCAAGCTGTTTAGCCTCTATGCCTTGGTTTCCTCACCTGTAAAATAGAAGGCAATAATAGTAACCATTTCATGCTATCGTTGTGAATATTCAATGTCATAACACATGTGAAGCATTTAGATTTCCAGTAAGAGTAAGTTCCTGTGAGTCATCCTCCTCTTCCTCCTCATTCCTACCATGGATCCCAGCTCCACTCTTCTGAGCTGCCCAGTATAAGCCAGATCTTCCTCTTAGTGCCAATCTTTCAAATACCAGGATGCTCCATTTGTGTCCCTCCTTCCTCTGGGCTCAGTATGCCCGGCTTCCTTCTGTCCTACCTGCAGACTTCTTCCCAGTCAGGCCAAGCTGCTCTTTGTGGTCTAAACTGATCAAACTGGAAAGATCCAAACCTGTCTTCAACTTGTCTGCCTCATTATTTTATCAAAAGTAAAACACAAGTAAACATCTTATAAGGTTTTGGGTTGAAATCTACCTGCTTCCCCTCAACACTGGGGAGGGTCTATGCCAACAGCTTCTGGACTCCAGAGTCTTTGAGCACCACCCGACTACCTGGGCCTGAGGGTTGAGACTGGGGTCAGGAGGAGAATGGCACATGAAGGCATATGGAAATAATAGCAGTGGGAAAAACTTCCTGCCTCCCCTGCCGGTCCCCACCCAGGCTTATGCAGAAGCTGACCAGACATACTTTCTGCACTTTGCCTGCTCTGCCTTAGAGTCATAGGCAAGTCCCTGGGCTAAGCTGTTCCTGGTTGTTGACATGCCACTGACAAGCCTGAAGAGTTTCTACTCATAGGAAGAGCTTTCCCCACAGTGTGGAGAGCAAGAATCTGATTAATCATATCGGTTGCATGGCACTTCGCAGTTTGGAACACATCATTTCACTACAACATTGGGATGGATTTGTCATAGGAAGAACAGTCTTTTTTTCACAAAAGGAATACCTGTTTACAAGGAGGATGTTCAGGTCCGAAGAGGTTAACGGCCTTGCCCGTTCACACAGCCACAAGGGACAGAGCTTGCATTGGAGTTGCGCTTAGAGTTCTTTGTGACATGCCTTGTTCTGAAGGCTATGGGACCGCTGTTGGATGTTCCCATGAGTGTGTCACTCTGCCCCGGAGGCTACAGGACCTCTAGTAGCCTCTTTCTCAATGGTCAGCAGAGGCACCAAGGAGCAGGTCGCCTGGGACCTATAAGTAGGTCTATCCTAGTCTACTTCGAGGAAGGGGAAACTTTTGGAAATAGAGACACAGTGACTTGAAAGACACATGATGTTTGGTAAGGCTGCAGGGGTACCCTGGAGAGAATGAGAATCCGCTGGTGAACTGGAAGTTGTTGGGGGAGTCAAGTTCCAATGTCTATTCATCCCATCACTTATAAAGTCCAAGGGAGCCTTCTGACTAAGGGGCTTAATATTAGGGCTCTTTCTAGAGAGTCTAAGAAAAATATGTTATTTGGTGGCATCCATTGTGGATTTTCTTGGATTTGGGGATTGCATGGTGAGAGAGGAGCCCAGGATTCCATGGTGGAAAGCTACTGGGGTGTCCTGCCCAGCTCTGCCTTTGAGAAGCTATGTGTCCTTCCAGCCCTGGACTGGCAGTAGGACTTAAGTTCCCAGCCCTGAGTTCCACCTGTAATTGCAGGGGGTGGGGAAGCTAAAAGCAGGGAGCAGGTGGCCAAAGCAGAGGCGGTTTTATATTGGGAGTGATCCAGGATAGGGCAACTGAGAAATCACCCTGTGAACCCCTGAAGATTGGAGGACAGTCCTGATTCATCCCTTTCCTTGGCTCTCCTCAGGACAAACTAATGTGGTTTGCAAAGCCCTTAAAAATCTGGCCCCAAACTCTGGCTGCTTTGCAAGCCAAGCTTCCCCATACATTTTGGTCCAGCTAGGTAGAATTATTTACTGGTCTTTGAAAGTGCCATCTCACTTTCTCACCTCATGCCTTTGCTCATGCTGTCTCATGCTGCCTGAGATGTACTTCACCCCATTTCTCTTTCTGGAGAACTTCTACTCCCTCTTCAAGATGTGCCACAATGTCATTTCTTCTGTGGAGCCCCCTGGCATGGTCATGACTTGCCCCATTCTCGGTTCCTACAGCATTCTGACCTCAGCTCTGCTGTGGCACTTATCACATCGTTATGTGATTGATTTTGTGTTTGCGTGCACAACGGACACTGAAACCAGACTGCCTGGATTCAAATCCGAGCTGTACCACCAACCTTAGACAAGGTCACCCTGGACACGGTCTCTGTTCTTGCCTTCCTTCTATGTAGAATGGGGGCACTAGCACTCACCCCACAGAGTTTTTATGAGGATGAAATGAGCCGCCATGTATTAAAGACTCAGATCACGGTCTGGCACTGTAAGTGTTAGTGGTGTTGCTGTTGTTACCGTTACCTGTTTGAAGTCACCTGTCATGGTTCCCTCCTATTCATGTCTACCTGAACTTCGACCATCACAAAGAGGTCACTTGAACATCCACAGTCCATAAGCCATACCTGGAATGTGACTTTCTCTCTCTCTACCCTTGTGTGTAGGGTGAATAGATGCTGACAGGCAAGCTTCCTGATTTCCACTCAATGTTCCTCCCAGATCAGAGCTCCATCTTGATCCTTTTTATAGTCTTTGCCACCAACTTCCAGCATGTATTGTCCAATTCCCTCAATCCAGATATCAGGATATCCTCCTACACATGGTGATCTAAACCAGGCAGACTTTTTCTTCCAACTAGATCTCTATGCCCATGGAATGCCTGGTTGGTAACACGCCTACACCCCTCATCTGGTTCTCAGAGGGGTCTGGGCACCCCTGACACCTTATGACACTCTAGGCTTTGTTTTTTTTTTTTTTAATATAGAGGCCATGTTTGAGTCACCTGTACATCTATTTCCCAACACAATACCAAACTCAGTGGGTTTTTAAAACGAATAAATAAATGGAGAAGTAAGAGTAAGTCATCCTTGACTTTCCCACAGTACAGTGTCAGTGTGATTGGATGCACCTGGGCTTTCTGCTATTGACAGATGAAACTGTCCTGATTGAAACACACCTCCAAGTGTTTGCTCATTTCCATTCTCCTTATCTGGAGTACCCTTGAGTTTTCAGTACAGTGCCACCATCTGGAATAAAAAGTGTCTGGGACATATTTTGTGCTCCCCAGAGAGCAGCTTCAAGAGTAGATATAGTTAGGCACCCAAGACAAACTTCAGTTTCTTCCAAGCTTTGGCTTGGTATGGAGAAAACCAATTGCTTAGAATCACAGACACTGAACTGGAAGGAAGAGTCAGTGTAATCTAGCCCAATCTCTTCTTTTTACCAACATGGAAGCTGAGGGCCAAAGAACAAGAGTGACTTCTCAAGGTCACTCAGCTCTATATGTCAGTTAGGATCTGAGCTCACATCTCCTGAGTCCCCAATCAGCACCTTTGTCCCCGGGCTCTCACTACCCCATCAACCTTTGTGTCTTGCACATGTCCTCGCCTCCATGGGCATAGCTGCTACTCAATTCCAGACCTTTATAAGCTTACTGAAAGCTGGGCAGGACTGGAGGCAAGAAGCACAGGAGATAGTTGTTCTGGGGGCAGTAGGCTCCATGGGTGGTGGGGGTGGGGGTAGGGCTGGGGGTTGGAGAGGGTTTTTACAAACTTTGGTTTTGTTGTCCAGGATTTAAACTTCTACCATGTTTACCCATAGAAATCTTCTCTCAAGATTTTTGCAGGGTTTTCTCAGGGTCTGTCAAGGTCACTCTTATCTCCACTTATTCACCACTCACCCAGCACACTTCCTTTTGTGTGTTATGTGTGGTGGGGAAGGGGTTGGTTGGATGGGGGAACCTAGTATTTTTTGTTTTGTTTTAAATTGTTTTGTTCAGAAATTCTGTTTTTTCCCACGATCTGCTTGCAAGGCTTTGAAATGAGGACTCAGAATCACATGGAGTAACTCAGAGTAACTCACTTGGGGCAGAGAGGGGGATGTGTCAGCAGCACCAAATTACATTGCCTTAGAAATTTAAAAGGGTGCTATTTACCTTCAACGAGTAATATTTTAGTAACAGATATTGAAATGCCCAATACTAGGGAGTGAAATGAACTTTGGTAAATCCAAAGAGTAGGAAACTATGTAACCCAAGGATTTAGCAAGGGGCATAGGAGATATATCAGTCTAGGGGGTACCACACAGCACGCAGATGCTAATCTTTGCAAATTCTAGTGTGGTGGTAACATTCTTGCAGAGAAAAGGCACCAGCAGATTGTATGGCCTTTGGGTGTCATTTCCCGTCACTATACTCCTGATAATCATTAAAAAGGTGAAGAAGATGTATATCTATTGACATAGAAGATGTCCCTGGCATATTGTTAAGTGAATTAGAAAACAATGCTCATAATGCAATTCCTATTTTGTAAAAGTTATAATGATAAAAATGTGGTGGGTAAAAAAATAGATATCAATATTGTCACAGTGATGATAGGCGATTTTAAGTCCTGTTTATACTTTTTCTGCATTACCAAAAATTTCACCATAATATACTTCTACTTTTGATACTTGGAAAACACCGTAAGTGTTGGAAAAAATAAACTTTCTATTTGTGGCTGGGCCCAGAGATTCATTTATGAAGGGGATTTTGCTGAAGAGGTCAGTCATTGCATTAAGAAACTTGGGATATCAATAAATGTTATTTCCCTTCGCTATGAAGAGAAGGAGGCAGGAAGAGGCCATCCTCAATGTAGGTGTGGGGCAGAGACTCTTCAATCGGAAACTCCAAGGGGATGTATTCCTGGAGTCCCTAGTCAGAACTTGGCATCATTATTTCCCATCCTGAGACCATCTTAACTAGGTTGTTAGAGTCTCCAGTACTCTCCACGCTGTAGTTAAGCAGCATTATGCCTTAAATAAACTTTTAGGGGCTAGCCTGGGAAGCCAACTACCCTTTACCACGTTATTTCTATGGGGAAACATACTCCCAATGCCACATCACCAGGTTACATTGGAGCTTTGGGACACAGCCATTTTCGGTTTGGAGACCTACTTGACCCTTTCCTCCTTATTCCCTAAGTATTTCAAAAATCCCTATTAGTTTGTGAAAGATTGTAAAGTTATGGACAAATTCTTTGGTTTACACTCCATTTGGTAGCCTGGCACCCAGTTTTCAAGACCGAAGAGTTCTTGGAGATTGGCACCACTAACTCATTTTTTAATGAGTATTACTTCTCATTGATCAAGTTGGCTGGAGTTGCCCAGGGTTCCCTAGTTATGCTAGTGATTTATGTCTTCCTCAGCACTCCTTTGCTTACTGTGGTGGTTAATTTTATGTGTCAACTTGATGACTTGTGTTGGGTGCTGGCCTTGGGTAGCTGTGTGAGTTTGCAAGTTATAAAAGAAAGGAACGGACAACCTGATCTCAGAGGGCCTTTCCATATCTGACAGGTGAAGTCTGAACTGAGAAACTCACCTCATATCTGTGGGACAGATTTCAACCTATTTGGTAAGAGACTTCTAGGCCAGGGAGGGAGTAGGCCATGCTTGCCTCTGTTAGATTTGTCAGCCATTTCAATTACTTTGGAGGTTGGTGAAAAATGACCTTTCTTGGCGGTAGAGCAGTAGTCTAGAGCGGTAGTCTCTAAGCTTTTCTGGGTCGAGAGTGCTCTGTGAATCAGATCAAGACAATGATCCCTCTTCCCTAAAGCTTTGTGTATGAATGCAAGGGCTTCTAGGCCCCATGAACTTCACCAAAAACCTTCTAGGGGTCCATGGATGTAATAGAAGCTCCTTTGGCTAAAGTCCAAATCAGCAAGTTCATGATTTGGCCAGAGATGTTTAAAAAGAGCTCAAGAGCGAGTTTTGCATCTCCTCTCAAACACCTTCCGGATCTAGAGCCATCCTAAGCTCTTGGAGACAAGTTGTTCCAGGACCTAAAGAGGTCAAGCAATCATGTTTTTCTCTAGTTCTTAGTAAGTTACGCTCCAGGGACTTTCAGCTAAGAGGCCTAACAGAGGTCAGAGGATCTATTATCAGTTAATTGGCCTGTTCAGCCCTAAGGGAAGTCCCCAGGTTTCCTTAATTCTTTGAAAGATCTGGATTCTGCTTCTGACCTGGGACAAGCCGCCTCCCCACTGGGGGCCTCATCTGGCACAGTCACTCTTTAAGTTCCTGTCAAGCTCCGGTGGTGGTCTGTCATCTGTGAGTCCTTGATAGCTGTGTGGTGGAGACAAGCATCTAAGAAGTCATGATTCTGGATCCTAACTTGGGTCTGCTCCTGTCACTGAGGGGATTCCTGTCCAGAGAAACTTCTAGAGCACCCAGCCTGAGAAGCATCTAGCTTCCCAGAGGCCTTCAGGGCAAAGGAGAGGAATAGAGTTTGTGTTTGTTTGTTTTCTGCTCTGGGAAGAAACCTATTAAGAGTCATCTTGAAAGGAAGATGTCCACTGGGCACCAGGAGAGGCAGGCTAGCATCAGGGATTTAGCTGTGCTCTGAAGAAATAGAAATCTCTTCTCTGCTCTCAGAAGTTCTCCCATTTCCATGACTCACCTCCTCTCATTCCAGAAAGTCATGCACAGGAATTAATTTATGGGTCCTGTCCAGAGGTCTTTAAGTAAACAGTGCCACCAGACCTTTCTGCTACCCAGACAAGCTGGATTTCAGGCCCCAGGGAGGAAGCTAATGACTTGTAGTTACTTGGCTATTGTTTTCCGAAAACAATCTGACTTCCTTTCTGATAGCCTCAGAATTCCTTCTTTACAAATTAAGATGCTGGAGCCAGGGAAGGGCTGAGCTCACCAGCTTGGTAGCACAATGCTCCAGGGCAAGATCTGCTTTCTGCAACAAGTTACAGAGGCTCCTTATGGACTGGTGGACAGGCAGCTCAGGGCATGCAAGCCCCAGCTGGGCCTCTGGGCCACTGCTTCTCTCTTGAGATCTTACCTCCATTCCATAGCATGTAATAATAACGAAGTTGTATTGTGCTCAAAGAATAAACTTGTGAAGACGATATCACCATTTTATAGATGAGGACGTTGAGGCTCAGTGGTTTGCCCAAGATCTCACAACAAGTAAGCGACAGGGTTGAGAGTCCATCTCTAGTCTTCTGACTCCGAGTTTCAGCCTCTTTGAAAGAGGACATGTCAATGCAAAGAGAAGCAGTCTGTCTGGAGCTGATAGATTTTGGTCCATCATCTGAGAACTGAGTCTTCATGTTAGATAAGAATCAACATCTGAAATTCACTGGATGTGGGGCTTAAGTGCTAGATCCCTGTCTCTTCTCCTCCTCCCCTCCACATACTCCAAAGCTAGGGTTGGCTTGGGTCTGGTGTTGGGGGGGCAGTTTCGATCCTTCCTCCTGCCTAAGAGGTTTGATGAACACTTAACAGAATGGCCAGTCCCTTTTTGCCGTAAAAGAAGATTCCCCACTGGCTTTCTCTGGCCGTCTGGACCCCGTTACAGAGTCGTGTTAAGTGTTTTTTGTTAGGGTGCTTGTGGGAGCTTTTGTTTTTGAAGGGAAGTAGACTCTGACTTTGTGCTATTGTTGATAACCACTGTGCCCTCTACGCCACCACCACCACCACTTTGAAGGAAAAGCTGATACAGTAGTGTCCCCTTATCCATGGGGATTTGTACCAAGACCCCCAGGGGTGGATGGCTGAAACCACGGACTGTACTAAATCCTATATGTACTATCTTTTTTTCCCACACATACACGCCTATGGTAAAGTTTAATGTATAAATTAGGCAAGTAGCTAACTAAGACCGAGATAGAATAGTTAAAACAATAGACAGTGACAAAAACTATGTGAATGTGATCTCTCTCCCTCCCTCTCAATAACTTATTGTACTGTGTTCACACTCCTTGTGATAATGTGGGATGATAAAATGCCTGCCTGGTGAGAGGAAATGAGGTGAATGACACAGGCCTTGTGACATAGTGTTGGGCTACTATTGGCCTTCTGATGATATGTCTGAAGGAGGATCATATGCTTCCAGACCCACAGTTGACCACGGGTAACTGAAACTGTGAAAAGTTAAACTGCGAATCAGGGGGAGCTGCTGTAACCCCCTTGTACCATTTTGTACCTACGCCCACTTGTGCACTCATTACATTGTAGTCTACTTGCTGGTGCCCGGGGCTCTCTCCCCAGCCATGGAAAGTATGGGGGGAAACTTACGTCTCTGTTACTTCTGTATGCCCTGTCCCTGCACAGAGTGTGTCCTCATTGGACAATGAAGTATACCTTCATTGAATTCATGATTAGCAGATAAATGACTCTACAGGGTAGGTGCTATTCCTCAAACTCTGAAGGAGGATGGTGGGGGGAAGTGCAGTATCACCTGGAAAAGCAATTGAAATGTGCTCTCAGGTACAAGGGAAGGTTGTATTTGAATGGCACCTTTGGATGTGTGCGGTGTCCCACCTACGTGGCCCCATCTGGTGGCCTTGGTCAAAGGAACCAATGGAAATGGACAAAATAGTTATAGCTGTAATATTGATAACACCATGTTTCCATTGTTAATCTTTTATCTTTCATTTCTTTCAAAGTAGTCTCCCCTCTATGATTTAATTTTAATCTTGAGAACAGATGCATGATTCATTATATGCTGTATGTATGTATCCATGTATGTATATATCTATGTCTATTATCTATCTACATGGATGTGTAGGTATATATGTCTGTATTATATATATGAGAGAGGATATTTATTTAGCAGTCACTACATGCCAAACATATATCTCATTCAATCTTCATAACCAATCTATAACTTTCATAGTTATTATGTTATTCTGATTTTAACTCATGACCCTGAGATAAGACCTGAGCCGAGATCAAGAATCGGACGCTTAACTGATGACTGAGCCATCCAGTCGTCCCCTATGTTATTCTCATATTAAATGTTTACTTAATTTTCTTGATTCATTTTGAGAGAGACGGGGAGAGAGAGAGAGAGAAAGAAAACAAGTTGGGGAGGGGCAGAAAGAGAGGGAGAGAGAGAATCCTAAGCAGGCTCCACACTCGGTGCGGAGCCCAGCATGGGGCTCAATCTCATGACTGTGGGATCATGACCTGAGCTGAAATCAAGAGCTGGATGCTCAACTCAGACGCCCCATGTTATTTTCATTTCAAAAGTGAGCCAGATGAGGCTGCCAGGGAGAAAAAAATTTCCTCTACTCTTTATGTTCAGTTATTGGAGGCTTGGAATTAAACTGACAGAAGATAGATCACAGGGGAAAAAGAGGTTTATTCATATGCATAGGGAAACTAACAAAAGTAGCTAGCTCACTAAAAGGTTAAAGGTTAAGGGGTGCCTGGGTGGCTCAGTCAGTTGAGTGTCTGACTTTGGCTCCGGTCGTGATCTCGCGGTTTGTGGGTTCAAGCCCCGCATCGGGCTCTGTGCTGACAGCTTGGAGCCTGGAGCCTGCTTCAGATTCTGTGTCTTCCTCTCCCTCCTTCTCTCTCCCTCTCCCCCACTCACGCTCGGTCCCTCTCTCTCTCAAAAATAAATAAACATTGAAAAAGAAAATTTTTTAAGGTTAAAGGTTAAACTTAGGTAGTGCAAAAGGGGGAGGGAGAAAAGGCTTCTATGGGAAGAACAAATTGATTTCTTTAGGAAGGACAAGTGAATTTTTAGAACAAATGGGAGATAAGAAAGTTTGTGATAATGTTTGTTTATGCAGGTGTGGTGATCTTTCTGTCTTCTTCACGGCCATGCAACTCCCCCCCAAAGAGGGGATTTATGGTGGCCTCATTTCCCAGAAGCTGCTGCTTTTAGTCAGATAAGGGAAGCTCCAACAAGGCTTCTTCCTGTGTCTGATGAATCTCAAATGTCTTCAGTTTACAATAATCTCCCTACCAACTCCTGGGTTCCAAACGGGTCCCCACATGCCAAAGAGGGTCACATAGCTGCTGAGAGGTGCAGCCAAGATCTGAACCCAAGTACTCTTAACCACAAGGTGATTTGCCCCCAGCCTTATCCATTCTACTTTGAGTATTTAGCTGCTGAATGTGAGATGAAACTTTGAAGAAATGGAATAATCTTAATCTCCTAAATATGCCTCTAATCTTCTGTAATAATTTGACCGTAGCAGCTATAGTTGAAGCTGGGCACTAATTTAGGAGGAGATGAAAACTTTGTTGTTGAGTTAGGTTTTGAACATTATTGTCTAAATTATTGGGGCGCCTGGGTGGCGCAGTCGGGTAAGCGTCCGACTTCAGCCAGGTCACGATCTTGCGGTCCGTGAGTTCGAGCCCTGCGTCAGGCTCTGGGCTGATGGCTCAGAGCCTGGAGCCTGTTTCCGATTCTGTGTCTCCCTCTCTCTCTGCCCTTCGCCCGTTCATGCTCTGTCTCTCTCTGTCCTAAAAATAAATAAACGCTGAAAAAAAAAATTAAAAAAAAATAAATTATCAAGACAGGCATGGGATATTCTATCTCTATTTTAAATGCAAGGAAATGCCTCTTTTTTGGCATGATTTGTCTGAGGGCACCTGAGTTAATGGCATATCTGGCAAAAAGTTTCCTGACCTTGTATTTTTATTACTTTTGCCGCTAGACCCCCTGGTATTGTACCTTGGACTTGACTGAAAACACCTTTCAAAACAAAGGAGGAGTAAGTTCTTTTTGGTCTTTGTGAGGTGGGTAGACCAAGGATGCAGAATCTGTTACAGGAAAGAGAGGTGTGCATTGTTAACCCTAGATATTGCTTATAATGACATAATAACTAAAATAATGTGAAATTCATAGTCTTCTTGCTTTCAAGGACTTCCTTTTGGATCTAGAGGGCAAATGCCATCCCAAGATCTCCCAGAGAAAGGTCTCATTTGGGTCATAAAATGAAATCCCTGGACCGGGTACTCCAAGGCTCCAATGAGGCTATATCCAGCTGTTGTCTTCATGCCCTGAATTTAGGGGGCGAGAATCAGGCTTGGCTGATACTGGATTCCTCCTACCCCCGCCCTCCTTCTCTTCTTCTCACGTCCGTGGAGGCCACTGGCCCAAGCCCACTACAAAAGAGTCCTTAAGTTTGGGATCCCAAAAGTTCCCATCTGCCTTAAGCCCGAGAAGAGGTATGGCTGTGACTTTGAGCTTTTCTTTGGGATTAAAACTTGAGATGTATTGAGAGTAGATTCATAGACCAAAGCACCAGGGGCAAGGAAGTCTGTGTTTCTTTTGCTTTCTGCTTCTTGGAACAGGGTGTTCTTGCCCGTTTTAGCCACTATCTGGAAAGCAAAAGTCTTAAAGGGGACGGCTTATGCCTGTGGTGTCTGCCTCTCCACCGGCAGGAAAGGGTGAGTTCAGCCCACTAACCATGGCTCCAGTTATATACTGAGGACCTCCGAGGGGGCATGTGGGACTCGTCACTCTCTTAATTAAATGCCGGCAGAACTTACTTGCATGTGTTATGGTTGTAGGTTCTAAGGGAGGAGGCTCTTCCAACATCTGGACCACAGTGTCTTGGGAAGGAAACTCGGGGAGTCAAAGATTCATGAGGTAGAAGGACATTCAAAGGTCTTCTCATTTGCCCTCTTGCCTCTAAGGAGAAGCAACAGAAAAAAAAAAAAAAAAAAGAAGGAGAAATTTTCAAAATGCCACCTTTAAAAGACTTGTAGAAAAAGGGTGCCTCTGCCTGGAAATCTCAGCTGGGGCTGCACCACCTTCCTGGTCATGGCCAAATGCGGTCTCTCTTGCTGGGGTTGGAGCCCATTCCTTCTGTGGCATCTGCAGGCCTGTTTGCTCCCACCTGGAGAGCCCTGTGCCCCACTCTCTGACCAGGCCATGGGTTCCATGAGAATTCCTCCACGGCCATGGGGAGAAAGTGCCTGACCTTTCGCATCAGGCAGGCCTTTTCTCCACTTCTTAACTGAGTACGCTTGCACAATTTACTAAACTTCTCTGAGGCTGAATTTTCTTTCCTGCAAAACAGAAATAATAACACAGTGTCTACCTTGTGGTGTTGTGAGGTGAAAACGCCTGGTACATCGAAGGCCTTCAATAAATGTGCCTTGCCCTTTCTCCTTCACTAAAGCACAACAAACAGATCACACTGTATGAATCTGTTTTCCAAAAGATTTGTTTTCCTCATCTAACTTAACACTTTAGGATATCATCATACAATGAGGACAAACACATATCGAGTACTGTCATTGATACTAATTGTTTTGCCTGCATAGCTGACTGTGGACAAAAGATGGCCCTTCTCTTCTACTTAGCAGAGGCTGGGCCCATAGGCGGGCTCTGGAGAGGTCCAGGAGACCGTGATGGATGGTTCAGACAGTCTTTAGAAGGTCATCTGTCTGTCTTCTCATCTCCAAGTAGAATAAGGTGAAGAGTGCCTCACACAAAGCCCTGCACGTAGTAGATGTGGAAGGATGTCTCTTTTGCTATCCCACGTCTACAGCCCTTCCCTTACAGGTACTGCCAACCAATTCTTTGGCTCTCTAAATCCCCCTGAGTTCCTCCTATCTGTAAACGCGTGGCACATAGACCTCGGCACCTCTGTGTAAGACCGTGTCTTAAGCGGAATGTGAGGATGAAGGCGACGACACAGCAGACAGACCCTCAGTTCCCACCCCGGCCCCTGGCCTGACACCTCCTCTTCTGGGGCATTGAGCATCTGCTCGTGGCATCCTTTTTGGATATGTGGTGACAGCTAGATTTAGCTCCATTAGATGATCGCCCAGAATCCACAGCCTGAATGATATTTTCCTTAATTTTGGCAGAGTCTTTATGTGAGCCTGGAAGAGACCCAGGTAAGAAATAAACCAGACTTCTAGCTTTGGACCATCAAAATGCACTCTGTCCTAGATAGCACCGTGAGTGCAGTACCTGGCTGGAGAGCTGCCCCACTTCCCTGCGTTGGGATGATCCTAGTTGGGGACCTCAGTCTTCTCCCAACACTGACTCGGACTTCCTGGGTCACCTCTAGTGGCCCATCCAGTTTCTTCACTGCCCTATTTCTCTACCTGCCAAGCACGGTGGGAGCATTTACCTTCTGCGCCCTGTGTTCTGCCCCAGATCATGGGTGTGCCTACCTCTTGGTAGTTCTTTCCTTCTGGGCATTCAGAGGAAAATGGCGCTCTCCTTCATCCGTAGCCCTAATCCCAGCTAGACTCTCCTTTGGAAGCCAGTGATCTGGGAATTAGTACTTCATTAAATCTTCCCCACTCTCAGATTATCCTTCAACTGAGACTTATGTGTTCTTTGACTGGCCCATTTCCTGGATAGATATAATAAGGGGTTTCCAGGAGCCCCCAGACTGGCTGGGCTATGAGGACAAAGCCATAGTAGACGGATAATCTCTGTTGTGGAGAAGAAACTGGTATCGCTAGGGCTCTCTGTGGGTTCACATGCTGAATTCTATCCTAGGAGTGTGGCCCAGCCATGGTAAATGGCTGTACAGGCAGGAGGAGACTGGTATTGTATTGTATTGTATTGATTGTGCAGTCGCATCCACAGCACTTAAGTGCTCTAGATACTGTCCTAAGTGCTTTACGCATACTCATTAGTCCTCACAACAACCTGAGGGGGTAATTATTATTATCTCCAATTTATAAAACCGAGATGCACAGAGGTTAAGTTAACTTGCTTGGTGTTACATAGCTAGTGAGCAGGAGAGCCATGGTTCAAACCCGGACCGGCTGGCCTTGGAATCTGCTACATAGGAAAAAAAGAGTGGAACTCTGACTAAGGAATCCAGAATCCAGAATTTAGTTCCAATAGGGCTGCTGCCTCCCTAGGAAATTTGGCCCCATGTTCTTCCCCCTCTTGCTGGTCCTAAGCTTATTCACCCATGAAAAACATCACCCACTAAAGAAACAAACGATTTTTGCAAAATGTTGGCATGTGCGTGAGCAGCGCTAGGTGTGACGGTGATAAGAGGGAGCCAAGGAACGGATCTGGGTTCTGGTCCTGCCTCTGCCACCTACTTTTTCCTGTGTGTGACACTGACATGTGGTCTCTGCTCTTTGAGCCTCAGTTTCCCTGGCTGTTCCAGATAATCTCTGGGTTTTCCTCTCGCTGTCACAACCTGTGGGCTCTTGGCCATTGCTTTGTCTGGGTTCAGTCCACTCACAGCAACCTCTGTCATTGATGTTTATCACACTATGACTGGGCCCATGGCTCCATGCTTAAATTAAGTTGAGGAATTGAGGAGTTGGGAATGAGGGGAGATTAAGGGGAGAAAAAACTCTCAGTTTCTGAATTTGCTCCCCTGTGACGCATGATCTAACAAGAGATAAGCTTCCTTCCATCCACTGGAGTCCAGCTGGGAGACCTGTATGCTTTTGTGGGAGGAGCACAGAGGTGAATTTGGGCATTGGCTAAAACTTCTGACCCCCACTCTACCACTAACTAACCCACTGGGTCACCACGATTGGGTTTCCTCAAGTGTAGGAATGTCTACCTTGTAGAACTGGAAACTGGAATGATTAGCGAAATAAAAATGGAATATATATACATACTCTAGCCCAGCATTGGGCACATGGAAGGTGCTCTCGTCTCTTTAGAGAAGAGGGAACAAGGAGGATGATCCTGGTTAGTGGGGGTGCCCTCTCCCTGCCCTTTGGAGCTTTTCAGTTACCCTTGGTGTCTATTCTGGGTGCTGGTGGCTGTGAGTTGTGAGACCACGTTTCCTATGCTAGCTGACTAGCTCCCATAGGAGGACAGAATGGAGGTCCCCAAAAGACCTGTTCTGTGAAGCAGCACTCTTTTTCTCTGGTGGTGGGAAAAGGATGGAAAAGAGGGATCTCTTGGGCCATGTGCCAGTCTTCCCCTGATGCCCAGGAGGAGCTCAAGGAGGCTCTGTGGAGGCTAGGGAGGCGGCTTGTCACCCGCCGGAGGGAGTGGGGAGGGGGGGGCGCCAGGACTGTGGCGACAGCGACAGCGGAGGTCAGCGGGGGAGGAGGAGGGCTCTGTCAGTCTCTTCGGGAGAGGGTGGTGAGGACAGGCTGCAGGGAGGTAGAGGGAAGAAAACTTTTGAAGTGAGCACAGATTATGAGCCTGGAGGGAGGGACCCGGGGGGAAGGGGGTGGGGACCGAAAGAGTAGGAAGAAGTGGGAGGAGGGAGGGCGACAGACAGGGAGTCAAAAGCGGGGTGGGAGCGCAACTGGCAGGCTGAGAGCCTGAACGGTGGGCGGCGGAGGAGGCGGCCAGGAGCCGAGGCAGGCGGGAAGCCCGCGGACATTCCAGAAAGGAGGACGAGGAGAAGGTAAGGACGGACTTGCTTTCCAGAGATGAGACGACCCTTGACGGGAGAGCCTTGAGTTCCAGGCTGGAGAGCAACAAAGCTCCTTCTCTGTCCCTGGGGGCTTGCCCCCTACTCCTGGCTAGTCCCTGCGCCCCTGAGGTTGTGAAGCAGCAGATGAATGACACTTGATTTATAAGGAGTGCTAGAAGTGGGAGGGGAGGGCCCTTGCCTTGGGTCTGGACTTGTGGCTCCAGGGGCATCTTCCAAGCTGCGCAGCGGTCCATCTCCAAGAACTTTGGTTAAGACGGAATTGGCCCTTTAAAAACCAAAACCATCACTGTTTTACGATGCTTCCTCTAAGCTTGGAATCTTTTTTGAAGTGCTTTCCGCAGCAGCATCTAGGGGAGTGTTTTGATTTCCACCCCCCTAAGGCATGTTGGGTGGTTTAAAAATATTCCCTGCTTAGTTTCCTGCAGAGTATCATGTCCCTGCTGGCCTGCCACTCGCTGTCACTGTCGGAGGAGAGAGGCTGGTGAGCCCCCCAGAGTGGAAGCGGGAGGAGGTGCCCACCGAAGGTCCCCTTTCCTCCTGGGTGCGGGGCCCCTTGGCCTCTCTTCTGAGCATGTGGCAAATGCTTGGGGGTCGAGATGCCTGGGTTCTGGTGCCCTGAGTGGCTGTGTGTCTTTGGGCCAGACACTTCCCCCTTCTGGGCCTCAGTTTCCTCATTTAGAAAATGAAGGGTCTGAAGTAGAATGATCCCTCTGGTCCCATTCAGCAGGAACATTGTACAAGGTTATGATTCCTTTGGCTCAAATGCACCTGGGAACCTTGAAAAAGGAAAGCTTCGGGGCGCCTGGGTGGCGCAGTCGGTTAAGCGTCCGACTTCAACCAGGTCACGATCTCACGGTCCATGAGTTCGAGCCCCGCGTCGGGCTCTGGGCTGATGGCTCAGAGCCTGGAGCCTGTTTCCGATTCTGTGTCTCCCTCTCTCTCTGCCCCTCGCCCGTTCATGCTCTGTCCCAAAAATAAATAAACGTTGAAAAAAAAAAAGAAAAAGAAAAAGGAAAGCTTCACATGAGGGTTTTACATCTTTCCTGTGCCCTTGCTCAGTTTTAACTTGACCCCCCCCTTCCCAGTGTCACATCATAATGGAGGGATTCCTGGTTTTTACTCCTTGGCGTCTCACAAGGCTCTGGCACATGGGGTCCGACTGGCCGGAGAAAAGGCAGGACAGAGTGAGGAGCACTGGACGGGGAGTCAGGAGACCCAGGAGAAATCCAGAAAAACTGGAGAGGAGACAGCAGCCGGCGTGTGGAGGTGCAGCCCCTCCGTGTGCCAGCTGGTGTGGGCTCACCACCGGGGACACGAGCTGGTGTTTATAGGCAGCCCAGCCTGACTTTCATTGTCAGCGGGCCCTCATCTTTTCCACCCAATGCCCCCAGAGTCCCAGCCCGGCCCAAGAGCCTGATTCACTGCTCTCTAGGGACAGCTCTGAACTTTCCACCTTCCGGCAGGTTCCCCAGGGCGGCAGCGCTGTTTAGAGCCTACTCCCCTGGCTGTTCCTCCAAGGAGCAGTCCTCTGACATGGCTCGGCTCGCAGAGCAGAGAACACCAGGAGGTGTGTCCCCGGCTTCCACACCGGTGCCCTCTGGCCACACTCCCACCCAGAGCCATGAAGTTCATAGAGACATGGCAGGAGCACAATCGTACTGTCCTGCTTTGCCTTTGAACCCCATGGACGTTCTCGCCGAGCTCCTGAGACCGGTTCTTGTCTGTTAGCTGCCTCACTCCTGTCCCCTGTCCTGCCATTGGCTAAAAGTCCTAGGCCATGAGGACTGGAAGAGGTCTCTCAGATTTCCCGTCACCTTCTTCGACTGATGGGGAAAACGAAGCCTAGGAAGGGAGGGTGACCTCTGAGGGCTGACGCAGTGAGTCAGGCCAGTTTGCTTGGGAGAACATCCAAGCCTGCTCATGCCAACCTCGGCCCCTTCGGACTCTGTCCTCAGCTATTTCTGAGCTTCCATTTCTCTCCAGGCCTCCCTGCTTCTTCCATTTAAGCATCTCTACAGTCCTGTTTTCCGGCAGTGACACCCACCTGCCCACCTGCACCTCCTCATCTCTGCGGGCCGCCGGGGGCGGGGCGGTGCGCAGTGCAGGGTTCTGGGCTCTGGCCACCGGCGGGGGCTACCACCGTGCAGCTTGGCCTCTTGGAGCCTGGCTGATCCCACCGCATCAATGGAAGCAGGACAGGGAGGCTGTCTGCCTGGATCCGGCAGGAGACCCGTAGTCCTCAGGGCCAGGGAGACCCAAGGCCCGGGCTTAGCTCCCTGTGTCAGGGAAGACCTCCCCCACCTGGGATTCTAGCAGTTCTCTGTGCCAGCTGGCCCCAAGGATTAAGCTGACGAAGGGAAGAGATGCCCATTTTTTTCAGGAAAGCTTCAGGGCTCCTAGAAAAGAAACTGACTCCTTGTCTCGAGTCGGAAGCTGCTGTTCTTGGAGAATGACAGCTTGAGTCCCCCTTTGTGATTCACTTGTTTCTGGATATTAGCAAATAAAAAAAAAAAAAACTCAGCTTTCAACAGTCCACTCATGTTCATAAGGAAAGGGAGTCAGGAGGTCTCAGAATCAGAGGTATTGAAACAGCGCAGAGAGAAGGTAGAATTTAACTCAGAGTCACATTTGGGCTAGAATTTCAGCTGTGTGACCTAGGGAAAATTATTTAATGTCTCTGAGCCCCGGTTTCTTCATCTGCCTAAGAGGTTAATAAATGCCTTCCTTGTAAGGTTTTATGAAGATTAAATAACATAATGTACAGATTTCCCCCACTACCAGAAAGTTTGTTTTAGGCCACTTCAACTTTTACAAGAGACCTACATTATAGTGTCTGTTTCACTGATGGAAATCCGAAAGAGGATTTATTTTCTTTAAGTTTACTTATTTATTTTTTTAAGTTTATTTGTTTATTTTTTTAAAGTTTATTTATTTATTTTGAGAGAGAGAGAGAGAGAGAGCAAGTGGGGAAGGGGAGGGAGAGAGAGAGAGAGAGAGAGAGAGAGAGAATCCCAAGCAGGCTCAGCACTGTCAGCATAGAGCCGGATGCGGAGCTCAAACCCACGAACTGTTCAGATCATGACCCGAGCCAAAATCAAAAGTTGGCTGCTTAACTGACTGAGCCACCCAGGCACTCCCCAAAAGAGGATTTATACTTATGTCAAGGTCATTGCTTCTTCGCTTTACACCATTTTGGCCTACAGATGGTTTCATAGGAGCCCTCTACCTTTTTGGATAGTGGGGGAAACCTGTATTTAAAATGGCTATTATATATTAAGTGCTCAATGAACAATAGAACAATAGGGTAGAATCCGGATCACCTGGTCCTCAGCCCGTTTCTTTGAACTACCTCTCATTTTATGTAAAAGCCTTTCTACAGGGAAGGCTCATATTGGCAAATAATTCTGAGGAAGAACCGCTTGGTTTTTACGACCACAGACACTTTTTCTGGGACTACTTGTGCTGACCTCTAAGCTGGGGGTCAGAAACTCTAGCTTTGCCTTCTGGCTCTGCCACTAACTTGCCACACTATCACAGTTGGTCAAGTCACAAACTCCCCGGATGTTCTCACCTAGAGCTAGAAGGGCCTTAGCAACCATCCAGCTCAACTGCTTTCTTCTCTACACGAGCCAACTAAGGCTCAGGGAGGGGACACGTCTCATCTAGAGTCACAGAGAAACAGCTGGGATTGAAAAGAGGCCCTCTTTCAAGGCTCTTGTTCAGAGATAACTTCCAGGACCTTAATCCAACCTGGCATCTTCATCGTTCAGAACCTCAGAAGAGGGCAGATTTAGTGAGGGGTCGGGATGGCCCTTCTAGACTATCACCTATTTATTTCCCTTCGAAGTAGAACTGAGCCAGCTTCAAACCTACCCTGTGGATGTGCCTTTGGCTTGGTTGGTGAGCAGATCCAAAAGAGCTGCAGTTTCTCAGAAGGCAGGAATTACATGAAGCACACGTTTTGTAATGTGACCTCCAATGGAGTCCATCCCTAGACCCAAAGGCTTGACTTAAGAGAAAAGTCTGGAGGCAGGCCGGACCTATTTCAAGAACGAGAGAGGCCTGATCTGAGTGGGGCCCTGTACCTCCCTTCTTCTCCACGCTTGCCCCCGAGGGTCTGCACACCCAGTGAAATAATTAACTCACAGTGAAATGAATATCCTTCCCATCGCCCATGTTTTCCTCGCCTCTGACGGTCACCTACCCCACCCGGTGCTACAATGAGGGTCCCTGTGAATCACTGTAACCGGCCGGCTGCACTGCCGAAGTCCGTGTCAGGTTGACTAGTTGGGTCATGCCAGAGAGGAGTTCTTACTGGAAATGTCAGAAACGAAGACAAGGGCCTCACCTTCCCGAGGGCCTACTATGTGCCAGATACTGTTCTAGGGGCCTCCACACATCCACGTATTGTTTAACCCCCACAAGGAAACAGTCCCGTTTTTCAGATGAGGAGGAAACCGGGAGGCCGAGTGGCTTGCCTGAGGGCTCACAACTGGAGCGTGGAGGCAGGGTTCGAATCCCACCATTTCGCAGGAAACGTGAGGCCCACTACCTATTTTTGTTTCCGCTGTTCTTGTCACGATTTGACATCAATGGAGCACCAAAGCCTGTTGTTTGGCCGGCCGAAAACCCGGCAGTAGACACTGCTGCAGCCAAGAGCACTTAGTGGCTAAAAAAGGAAATAACTTTCTATATGTGAATTCTGGCCAAATGGTGGCAGATGCTGAAGAGTCTGGGAATCCTGAGAACTGGGGGCCGAGGGCTTCGATGGAATCGTTCATTCTAGGAACAGCATATGCAAGGGCTGGCCAGCCAATAAGCCAGAGGCTAACAGCAAAAACCCTGAGCCTCTTCTGGGAAAGTGGGAAGAGCCCTGCTCAGGGAGTTAAGAGACTAGATAGAGTTCTGGTCATAGGTTTGTCACCAGCTGTCAGTGCTGGGGCCTCTTTGCTTTGCTTTCCCTTTGAGAGACACAGAGCGACGGTAGGCTTTGAGTCAGGCAGACCAGGTGCCAAGTCCCTTAGGCAGCATTTGCTACTGGTGTGACTTTGTACAAGTCACTTGACCTCTGAGCCTCAGTTTTCTCAGCTGTAAAATGGGATCATAGCTACTTTCCTACCAGAGTTAACAGAAGGGCTAAAGGTATAGTTGTAAAATGCTTCACACGTGGAAAACTCTCAACTGAGTGGTACCTGTTATCGCTATTCTGAACTTTCCTGGAACCTGGTCTTCAGCTGGTATAAAAGTAAGGGATTGGTTTTGATTGATGTCTAGATTCCTTTCGGCTCTACTGTACTATATGAATCTATGACAAGATGGTGGAAATAATAAAGAAATGTAAGCATCCCATAAATTCAATTTTCATTAATACCTGCATAGGTTTTAATCAACCTTTTGGGGGTAATTAATAAGGACCTCCAATATTTCATTGTAATTGAATGTCTCCATTTGCCACTACCTCCCATCCACCTCTTACAAATATTTCTTCTTCTAACAGTTTAAGAAGAAAATTACTTATCCCGGCATAATTCTCCTTCCCCACTTTGCCTGCTCCCTTCCACCCCCGTGGCTTTGAAACAACTGTCTGCCAGTAGAGTGTTTCTGAGCGACCCTCTCTGTCCTTGTTAGAATGAAAATAATGAAATGGAGAGAGCGGTTAATTATCTGCCATTGGCTGGAGTCGAAGGGAAATTAAAGTGACACTTCATCTCCTCCATCTGTCTCCTTCTTCTCTCTCATCTCTGTCTCCCTCCCCCCTCTTTAGTGATCAAGCTTCAGGGGTGTAAGCCCCCTGCCCCAGACTTCTGAGAAGGTTGCCCACACTGCCCAGCTCAATAGCTGTAGCTGTATTACCCACATGGTTATTCCCCCGGAGGCCGAAGAGGCTGCCCCAAACCTAAGTCAGGAAAACAGTGGAAATTCTAAATGTGAGAATTACCCCCAAGCACTTAGAACTCAACTCCCGATTCTAACAGTCACTTTGAAAACATCCCTGCAGCGCTCACCTTATGTAAATGTGGCCAGCCTCTGACTGGTAAGGATTTTTGGAGAAAGGAACTCTAGGTGATTAGATAGAATCCAGCACAGTTGTGAAGACAGGCAGGGGTATTGCTGTCAGACAAGGCCAGAGCCGGTTTTGGTGTCAACTCCTCTGCTTACTGGCCAGTTTTCCTTGAGTGACCTTGCTCAGCCAACCTCCCCCAGCCCGGATAAAAGGGAGGGGGATAATCCCCACTTGCCCAAGTTGTTGGGACAATCAAATGAGAAAACGCATGTCAAGAAACTTGCAAAATGTCTGGCACATAGAAAGGTCTCAGTAGCTTTATGTTATTATAATCATCATCGCCTAGACTGAAAGTTTGATTGTTGTGTCACTTGATGTAAACTAGAAAATGGAGCTGAGCATCTCCAAGGGTAATAAAGATTGCTGATCTGGCTGAAGATCAAGACCACTTTCTTATGCAATCCTCCCTGTATCTCTGCATTTTAGTGAGAAACTGTGGAGGGGGAGGAAGGGGAAATCACAGAGACGTGCACTAATGAATAAGGGACAAAAGGGTTTTGAGATGATGGTCATGCTTGGTGCTTTACTTTATAAAGCCACCCTTGATGTCGGCACAGCACAGGAGTCCCATAAACATTTTCTGAACTGAGCTGCACTGATGTATTATGTCCAAGGAGCCTTTAAGTGAGGCCCCGCGGGTCCTTTTACAACAGAATTCTCTTCATTGGGAAACAAGTCAGCCCTGCTCTGTGCCACATTCCACTGTTTGGTGAGCGGAATTATAGCATGGGCCAGAGTGCTGTTATTATTACCATGAATAACAACCTTTATTGAGAACAAGAGATCTGTCAGATAATGCCCCGAACATGTGTCGTTGTCCAGAATTAGACTCAGGCTCTGCGGAGTGGTCTTATAATCTAATTTTGACAAACTTGGGTGAGCTTCCCCAGTGATCTGTGGGGAGGAAATGGAGAAGAAACAGTCCATGGTGAGCAGATACATCCAGTCCTGCTCTCAGCGAAGCAGAGGGCTCTGTCACCGACAGACAGAAGGAAGGCTCAGGGGCTGCTGTCTCCCTGGTGTTCTGGTCACCACAGCCATTGTGCAGGTGCCCCAAGGTCACCCTCCCAGGGAGTCCCTCTACTGGCATCAGGTGTTTCAAGTGAGCTGAATGCTGTAATTCATTCACTGTGGTTGATTTTTAAAAGTACATGAATTAACCTATCAGGTGCCAGGCGCAATGTCAAGCACTAAGAGGAAAGAGTGGGTAGGGGGATTTTAGCGGGAGGATACAACGATGAACAGATACGGGCCTTTTCTTCAAGGACCTCAGGGTTGAGTTGGAGAGATAACACACAGCCAATAGAGCACATAATTCTCATTACGTGTTTGAAACCCCAGTGACTTTACAGTTCAGTCTGAGGCCCAGCTTCTGACTTCTGGGGTGGGGGGCACAGAAATGAGAAGGCAACTGTTATGTGTGGCTCCACACGACAGGATTAGAATCAATAGAAGGAAGAGAATTTTCAAGGAATCCCCATGGTAGCTTCTTGCTCTCTTGCAATATGCTTTCTTGAGCAGGAGAGACAGGGTGCTGTTTCAGCAGGGTGCTGGGTGGCACCTGTAACCTGCAGCCTACCTAGTTTATGCTACAGCCACTACTAAAGGACAGCAGGGTGATTATTGACTGTGCCGTGCCTTATGTCCCCACCTCATCTGAGGGCTGTGTCCCATTAGGGTCTACCCACAGGAGCAAGTCATGTATGAAAAACATGGTCTATCATAGGGGTTGAGAACTACTCTAAACTCCTAGGCATGGCCTCCAAAGCCCTCCATAACCTGCCCCCACCTATTCTTTAGACTCTACCTCCCCTGCTCTGCTCATTGTCCTCTAAAACCATGCTGCTTTTCACTTGGTAGATTTGTTCCTGGGGTTGCCTTTGTCTGGGATGCCTCCCACCTCCTCACCTCCACAAATGTCACCTCCACTTAACTCCTACTCAAGGGTTGCCTCTTCTGGGAAGCCTGGTGTATTTGCACGTTTGGTTGTGTCTGTATCCGTCACCAGACAGTAAGTTCCTTCAACATTGAGTCTTACTGATCTTTGGGGCCCGAATTGTGAGGGTGAACTGAATTATACTTTCCCATAATCCCCTCAGCACCCCACCCAGTGCTGGTCACATCAAGGGAGCATCACAAATATTTTCTTGTTTGCCCAAAAGCTGGCCCCCAGGCCTTATCACTAAATGGTAGTCCAGTCTCAAATAACTCACTGCCCCAGGGTGAGAAGAAGCTTTTGAAGTACTGAAGGGGGAGACATAAGAATCGATGGGCTCTACCCTTGGAAGGAAGATGGAGGGAAACGTTCTGGTGTGCACCAGACTTGAACAGAAACTCAGTGGTCTAGGTTCTGTCTCCATTTGTCTTCATCTCTTCAAGCAGGTCTTTTACCTTCTGTAGATGTCTCCTTTTCTGCACAACAGAGGCGACAGTCATCACCCCACAAAGTGGCTCTGAGGATTCCTCTGTTCAGCAATAAAAATTGAGGGTCTATATGTTCTGAAGGTATTCAATTGTGAACAAAAAACAAACGTGGTCCCGCACTCTTGGAGTCAACAAGAGAAGGTAGGAGAAGCATGTTTTGAACTGTGTAGGGTTTTATTTTTTCTTGCTGGACTTAAGGAAGATTTGAGCCTCCTTTTGATCACTCTGTAATCTTACTGCTAGATGAAACGTTTTTGTTTTTTTTTCAATCATTAAGAAAGCATTTATTATGGGGGCACCTGAGTGGCTCCGTTGATTAAGTGTCTGATTTCAGCTCAGGTCATGGTCTCATGGTTTGTGGGTTCAAGACCCACATTGGGCTCTCTGCTGTGAAGCCAGCTTTGGATCCTCTGTCTCCCTCTCTCTGCTCCTCCCCTTCTCAGAAAACAACAAAATAAAACAAAACAAAACACCAAAAATAAACAAACAAGAAAGCATTTATCATTTACCTAACATGAGAACCTAGTGCAATAAGAATACAAAGTAGAAGACAGGGCTTTTGACTTGGAGAAATCTGTTACTCATTTGAAGGGAAAAGCTGTTAAATCCTTGAGGGCAGGACTCTTGCTTGATGTTATTGGATCAACAGACATCACTGAGGGTCCAGTAAGTGCCAGGTCTGGTGTCTCTTAGATATAATTTTCAGTACCCAGAACAGTGGTAGGCACATAGAGGGGACTCAAAAAAGTACTTATGGGGTGGCTGATAGAAAATTTTGGAAAATCAGTGTAAGGCAGCATATAAGTAAGAATGTACCCTATAGGCTGAACAGTAATTTAGAGTCTTTAGAGTTCAGGAGACATCAAAGAGGGCTGGGATCAATTTGAGGAAAGACTTCTCCATTTCTACCTAGATCTGTGGGGTCATAGGAAAAGGTCCTGGCTATGAGCTTATGTTAACCCAGGTTGTTCTAATTTGGTTTTCTTTGAAAACACTGGCTGTGTAGGAAGGCAACAATGCTAACACTGGACTGGGAATGTAGGTACCTGAATTTTGTCTGTAGCCACGTAATACACAAAGTAGGGGAATAAAATGATTCCTGCTCACTATACACAGAAGCCTTCCTTTGGCCCTTTCCCTCTTATCTAAGCACCATGTCACTGTTACCAAGCAAGTTCCCTGGTGACTCTTCCAAATGTTTGTTTTGCCCCAGGATATGACACGCATAGAGAGGATGTTGAAGGTTTTGGAGTGAAGAAACTACAGAGTTGGGATGTTCTCATCTGGCTTCCGGGGACCATCTCTTTTGCCTTGGGGATTTCAGTTGTATCCGTTGCAAAAGGCTGTAGAGTTCAATTATCCAGGGTTCCTCAGAGGGTCCTGACCTAACGAGGCCCTCCCCAACTCCCTAAGCCAGAGCCAACTCCCCCGAGGTGGTCCCAGAGCACACTAAACTTTCTTAATGTTAACACACATCATGCTTTATTGCAATTAATGTGTTTGGTCTCTCCCCTTCATTAAGGGATATGAAGGCAGTTAAGTTCAGTAAAAGCAGGGACTCCTTATTTGTCTTTTTAACTGCTGTGTCTTAAGGGTCTTGTATGATACCTGGTAACCACTCCTATTAAATGGATGAATGAGGGGCGCCTGGGTGGCTCAGTCGGTGAAGCCTCCGACTTCAGCTCAGGTCACTATCTCGCGGTCCGTGAGTTCGAGCCCCGTGTCGGGCTCTGGGCTGCTGGCTCGGAGCCTGGAACCTGCTTCCGATTCTGTGTCTCCCTCTCTCTCTGCCCCTCCCCCGTTCATGCTCTGTCTCTCTCTGTCTCAAAAATAAATAAACGTTAAAAAAAAATTTAAATGGATGAATGAAAGGGAAGGACTTTATAGGTAGAGAGGAAAGGAGCTAAGACAAAGAGAGGTGAGAAGGTGTGGGCCATGTATACTCCCCATTTGTGAGTGGGGAGTTGTGTAGCCTAAGTATTGGGTATGTGAGCGGAACGGGAAAAAAGGATGTAGCTGTGCTGTGGAGGATCTCAAGTTGAAGTTAAAGGGTCTGAACTTCATAAGCAGTAGGAAGCCAGTGAGGATCACAGCTAAAGCAGTGAGGTGTATTATTGCCATTGTATTTGATAGAATTTATTCATGGCATGGGCAGCTTCCTTTGCCCCTTCTGACACACTTCCTGCCAAGAAACGGATAATAGTCTACAAAACATTTTGTATGCTGTACACCCAGTAAACTCAATGAATATCTAATCTACATATTTCTTTGGCTGAGTCCCCCCCAAAAGGACCCAGTGTAGCTGGGAAACTGACTCTCATATTATAAACTGAGCAACTGGTACATGGTAGCAGCTTTACGTTTCTCTGACCTCGCCTAAGTCATCCAGGAAGTCGCAGATGCTCAGTCCCGTCACCTGTTTGCGGCCTCCAGGGCACATGGAGTCTGCATCACCCCTCCACCTCGTCAGCTAGTTTCTGTTGTTCCTTCCCCATGAGGGAGCCTACCTGATGTAACCGGCTTTCTCCTATTCCACCGCACTTTCTTTCTTCCAGGTGGGATCCCTTGCACTGCAAGTGAGGGGGGCAGCAGTCAAGCCTCTTGGCAGACCAGACCAAAGCGTCACATTCTTTGCCCGGGACTATTTTTAGATCTCCTGGGGGACATGCGAGGAATGAGCGACACAAAAGATCAAGGGAAAAGTCTTCAGGGACTGAGGGCAGTTTGGAAAACTTGCCCCAAATTTTGGAAGGATATGACATTTGTTTCTAGTTTTCCTTTTGTGTCTTTCTTATTTCCATTTCTGTTTCCCTTTCACTTTCTCCCCTTCTGCTCTTCCATCTGTTCTTTGTAATGCAAATCTCTTCTTTCTTCTCCTTCCCCCTCCTTCTCCATTCTTGTTCTTTCTTACTGTTTCCCTTGCTAGTAAAGTCTGCCTTTTATTCTTTAGTTTTTATATGGGAAGGACTGTGCTAAGTGCTTTTTATACATCACCTCATAACACTCTATGAGATAAATAACAGTATCCTCATTTTGCAGATGGGAAATTGAGATACAGATCCAGTAGCTTCTCCAAGCTCAGTGGTATTTAGGGATTTGAACTCCACTTAACTAACCCCCAAACTGCCTTCTCTTAACCACTACGCGGTCTTTCCTTTTCCATTCCCAACTCCCTCCGGTCCTTTCCCTCTTTTTGCTCCTCCTCTCCCCTTCTCTCCTTTCCCATGTCTCCCCCACCCGCCCCACTTTCTCTCCCTCCCCTCTCTCAGACACTCAGCACATCCTGGTCCCTGCACGTGTGTGGATGACCCTGAAGGTGCTGAACACTAGGCACGTGCCTAGAAGAGATGACAGATCATTCAAACTCTTATCTAATCAGCCATTTTCCTTTTGAGCAAACGCTCCACAATTTTCCACATTTGGAGGCTAAGGGAGGGGGGGACCCTTCACCACCTAAGGGAAAGGGCAGATGTCTGATCGCAAGCCAGAGGAAAGGCCTCAAGACCTGGATGGGTCTTTGATATGGAGGGGAACAGAGATAAAGCCCTTTACACTCATGTGCAGACTCTCAGGGGTGGGCAGCAGAGGCCTGGCAGAAGACAGGGCCAGGAGGCTGGTCTCTGTCAAGGAGATCCCAACTCAGGAGTCCAGGGAGCCTGCATCATGAAATATGGCACCCCACCCTGTCCTCCCTCGTATGCATAAAGAATGTTCAGATAGGAACCAGGGGCACATCGGCAGTAAAGATGTGAAGGTCAAGGTTTGAACTTGACAATCTCTAAGATGCCAGTAGATTCTGAGGTTCTGTCCTTCCAAGAAGGGAATATTTATGTTCGGTTCCCTCCTTTTCTTTTCTCATTATAATATCTTATCACTCTGTTGATTAGGATTGTTTAGAGACTTCGGCCATAAGGACATTTATTACTCATCAAGTAAGAATTCTGGAGGTAGGAGATTCAAGGGTTGATTCAGAGGCCTCAGGATATTGGTTGGCATTTCTGAGAATCTTTGGACAGCTTCAGACATCTTGACTCACACAGGCCTGTCCACACAGGAGGTAGTGGGGGTGGGCGAGACCTCCAGTGAGGTTCCCTCCATTTACTGGGGAATGGAAAAACAGTTTCTAGAGCACTCCCTCTACATTAGACTCTTCCCATACCTGGCTGACCAGATCTCACTGCAGTGGAGACTGAGAAGTGAAATCTGGCCTTTTTACCCTGCTACAGAGATGCGGCCAAGGAATAGGGAATTGGTTTGCTCCTGGGTAGGGAACACCAGAGCTTGCCACCCCTCCTTCATTCACTCAACTAAGATTTACTAAGCACCCACTCCGGGCTAGGCTCTGGGACAGGTGATGATGATACAGAGGAAAAGGCAATCTCTGTTCTCAAGGAGCCCCTACTGGAAGAACGCAGACAGGCAGAGGACCACAAAACAAGATGGCAAGTGCTAGGAGGGAACTGAGTGTCCTCAGGGCCACCACAGGAGCCGAAGAGGCTCAGCTTGAAGGATCAGGGAGCTTGGAGGGAGCCCTGACTGGGTTAAAGTTCTAAAGGGTTAATAGGATTCAGCTAGGGGTGAGGGGGCATGTGGCTGGGAAGAGGGCATCTGGGAATCTTCTAGGATATGGAACCAAAGGCACTCATGGGGACAGACAGGAAATGAGGCCGAGGAAGCAGGCAAGGGCCTGAGGAGAGAAGGTTTTGTTTGGGGCATGTATTCTGGATTTGAGGAGGAGCAGGTCTGGGCATGGGTGCCTTCTGAACACGGGAGGATAGGCCGAGCTGTATGGTTGTAGTGGCCGCACCACACTGAGGCATAGCAGGTGGGCACGAACCCAAGCGCTCATCTGCAGTGCTTTTCGCTGGTGTGACCCAACACGTTTTTGTTCGCCACCTCCCAAGACAGCTGGGCCATGTCCGAAGAGGAGAGAATGCGTCCTAAGAGGCCAGACTTGCCGCCCCCTCACCTACTCCTTCCCCTTCGCCCAGTTCTGCCTTCTGGAGCCAGAATAATTCTTTTTCACCCCAGAGCCGTTCAAACCTATGGAACATTTGAGTTATGATTCCCAACATGTCATATACCTCAACTCATTTAACCCTCAGGACACTGACGTAGCTATAGTCTATCCCCATTTTACAGACAAGGAAGCAGACTCAGTGAGGCAGATGGCCAGCCTCGTGGTGGCAGAGACCAGTCCTGTGTGTTTTCCTCTTCACCAGGATTTCTCCAGGCGTGGCCCTTGGACAGCCAGCCTCAGAACAACCTGGGCTGCTTGGGGCAAATCCTGATCCCGGGGGCCACCCCCAGACCTCTTGAAGTAGACTCTCTCAAGGTAATAGCACAAAATCCACACTGTAACACACTCCTCAGTCGATTTCCAGATCCATTCAAGTGCGGGAATCACACTTGAATCTTGCTAACACAACCATTTTTAATCTTCTCTTTCCTTTTATTTTTTGCTGGCCTGGAAAAAAAAAGAGAGAGAGAGAGAGAGAGAGAGAGAGAGAGAGAGAGAGAGAGAGCTTTTTAGGTGAATTTGACTCCTGAGTTGTCCTTTTTTAAAGAACACATTGGCATGGACCGGTGGCATCCCAGAGCATGACTGGACCCTCGAGACTCTGCAAGCCTCCCTCTCTTTTTCTCTCTCTTTCTCTGCCCCATTTGCAGAAGTCCTGGTGGCTGTCCCCCACTGAGCCAGGATGGGTGACTGGAGCTTCCTGGGAGAGTTCCTGGAGGAGGTACACAAGCACTCCACGGTGATCGGCAAGGTCTGGCTCACCGTCCTCTTCATATTCCGCATGCTGGTGCTGGGCACGGCGGCCGAGTCATCCTGGGGGGACGAGCAGGCGGACTTCCAGTGTGACACCCAGCAGCCCGGCTGCGAGAACGTCTGCTACGACCAAGCCTTCCCCATCTCGCACATCCGCTACTGGGTGCTGCAGACCATCTTCGTGTCCACGCCATCACTCGTGTACATGGGCCACGCCATGCACACCGTGCGCATGCAGGAGAAGCGGAAGCTGCGGGAGGCCGAGAGGGCCAAAGAGGTCCGGGGTGCTGGCTCTTACGAGTACCCCGTGGCCGAGAAGGCAGAGCTGTCCTGCTGGGAAGAAGCGAATGGAAGGATTGTCCTCCAGGGCACTCTGCTCAACACCTATGTCTGCAGCATCCTGATCCGCACTACCATGGAGGTGGCCTTCATTGTGGGCCAGTACCTCCTCTATGGGATCTTCCTGGACACCCTGCACGTCTGCCGCAGGAGCCCCTGCCCCCACCCTGTCAACTGTTATGTCTCCCGGCCCACAGAGAAGAATGTCTTCATCGTCTTTATGCTGGCGGTGGCCGCACTGTCCCTCTTCCTCAGCCTGGCTGAGCTCTACCACCTGGGCTGGAAGAAGATCAGGCAGCGCTTTGCCAAATCTCGGCAGGGCACGGCTGAGTGTCAGCTTCCTGGTCCGATTGCCGGCATAGTCCAGAACTGCACACCACCCCCTGACTTCAATCAGTGCCTGGAGAATGGCCCTGGGGGGAAATTCTTCAATCCCTTCAGTAACAAGATGGCTTCCCAGCAGAACACAGACAACCTGGCCACTGAGCAAGTGCAAGGCCAGGAGCAGATTCCCGGGGAGGGTTTCATTCACATCCGTTATGCCCAGAAGCCTGAGGTACCCAATGGAGCCTCTCCAGGCCACCGCATCCCCCATGGTTACCAGAGCGACAAGCGCCGTCTCAGCAAGGCCAGCAGCAAGGCCAGGTCAGATGACCTATCAGTGTGACCCTCCAGTGCGGGGGAACCAGGACCAGGTGGGAACAAAAGAGGCTCAGAGAGGGAAGATGTGTCCCTACCGACCCCATCTCTCATTCTCATATCTGTTCTGCTCCTTTTGGGCTCTGGGTCTCAAGGCCATTGCTCATTTATTCCAGAAAGTAGGACCAGGGCTCTGCAAGTGCAGGCAGAGACATGGCTTCCCACCCAGGCTACTGTCCCTTCCCCATCCTCTAACCAGTGTACCTAGAAGACTTTCAGATTCTTTAGTCAAGGGGGTAGAGGAAGAAAAGAGAACTGTGGCAAATCTGGCCTGGGAGGGATAGCCAGAAGGATAAGATGGCTCCCTACATACCAGCCACATACCAGATGGGTTCTCCAAGTTCCTATGGCTTCCTTGACCCGATCACCCTTCTTCCTGCAAGAAAGAGCCCAACGTTCCTAGCCAATAAAGAGCATGAATCAAGGACCTTACATTAGATGCGCTCTTGAATCTGTTGTCTCTGTGGGTCAAACCTTGGAGTGACAATGAGGTGGCCTTGGGCTGCCCTTGGCTGCCCTCCCTCTATCCAGTCTTACTTAAAAAGAGGCCCTTGGAACTTGACCAGCAACCTCAACTTTACAAGTGCTTTGGTATGTACCTCTGGCAAATGTCCCACTTGGTGATGCTGCAAACTTTACTTCTGCCAGGGTGACAACTAACTAGCCCATGGGGGTGCACACTCCCCTAGGGAGCGACTGTGTACACAGGCCCCACTGGAATCCCTGCCACCACCTGTCATCCTGCGGCTCTTTTACAGCTCAACCTGATGATAGAAACCATCCCATCCCTCCCTTCCTTGGTTGTTCACTCAGTGCTCCCCTAAAGACCTTATCGACCGGAATGCCCAAGAAGCCGTCGTCCTCTCTCAGATCCTGACCAGATCACCCGCCACAAAGGCCAGTGGAATTTCCCTAGGTCTTATTAAAACAAAGATGGCATTGTGCTTCTCAGATTCCCGTTGGGAAAAAATAATTCTGCTGTGAAGATAAAAGTGAAAAAAAAAAAGAGAGAAAATACTGGAAAACTAGTTTTCCCTCCTATTTATTTCCCTTGCTGACTGCCAACTTAGAGTGCCAAGAGGAGGTGTGATGACAGCTATGGAGCCCCCAGATCTCTCTCTCCCTGGAGGGCTTAGCAGGGGCATGGAAGCAGTAAGGGAATCTCCAGCTCTCTTGGCAGGGGCCTCATTTAAGAGCACGCAAATTCCTATGTCTCCCTGGTGCTCCTGATGAGACTGCCAGAAAGCAGTGGAGACTGCAGACTGTGAAAAAGCCCTGCCTTCCCAGGGACTGGCCTGGTTTCTCTGTTCAGTCCATCCATAATGGGTGGTTGCCATTTTGGATGAAGGTAAAGGATGCTCAGAATTGGATACTGAGACTTACAGGGAGATGATTACTTCTTAAAATGCATATGTGTGTGTGTGTGTGTGTGTGTGTGTGTGTGCGCGCGCGCGCACGCGTGCCAATAGGGTGGGGAGGGGGAGGGGGAGGAGAGTCTGAAATAAGGAAAGGAAACCTTAAAGGAAATTCTATCTTCCTGCCCTCACCTCCAGATGCCTGGCAGAGGGACTGAACCTCACTGTTCATAGTGGCATTGGCCTATGTAGGTGAGAGTTCGAGGAAGAGGAGGGTGAAGGTTCAGAGGTAGGCTCAGCCTCTGCCCCACTCACCCGTCTCCAGGCCCCTTTGCTTATTGGCTATTGGTGGGTAGAGAGAAGTATGAGGGTAGAGAGTTGGAGGGGACTGACCAGGATGCCATTTAGGGAAGAATGACTGCTCATTCCAGGTCCCTAGACACCTTTTTATCTATTGTCTGGCATTGGCATGAAGACTGTCCAAAAAAAACCCGAGAAGACTCTCCTTCCATCTCGAAAATGGGTTTGTTTTGTGAAATGGGTGTTATTGGATTAGAAATCCTATGAGATTATCCTTGATGATGGGACTTTCAGTAATGAAACAGGAAATGATATGTGTAGTGTGTCTTAATAAAATTTCGCCCTGCATGTCGCTTTGGTGTCTCTTTCATGCTGCGACCACAAAGAAGGATGGCGGACTTGGTGGGGGAGGGAAGCACTCGGACCCCACCCATCAGCCAGTAATGAATGCAAACAGCTTTGGAGTCCAGCCTGCAAGGGTGAAAATCCCAGCTTCTGATTGACAGCTGGGCTCCAGCAAGCTACTTAATCTTTGAACCTTGGTTTCCTCGTCTGTAAATTGAGCTTTGTAGTATCTACCTTATTGGGTTGTTAAATGAGAGACCGTAAAGAGTTCAACAGAATGCCTGGGAAATAATATCTGTCACTAAATTATAATCATTGATATTGTTGTCATGATTGTCTTTATTATTTTCATTATTGTGTTGAATTCATAGCATCTGAAAACCTGGGATGTCAAGAGATGATTCCAGAACTTTCCCCCCGGAGCTCACAATCTACCAGTTAACTGAGGTGGTCCAATTAACTGAGGTCAAATTAACTCAAATTAACACAGAGGAAACAATTGGAATAGAATTAAATGTGAATTCATTTATTATCAATTCTAAGAACCACAGGCTCCGGGAAGTGAAACACAGGATGAAACGACATGGAACAGGACACTTGGCCTGGGCCTCAAGAGGCTGAGGTTTTAGACAAGTGAAGGCCTCAAGGATGACTCTGAAATGGGTCTTGGTGTTCCTATAGAGATACTGAGGCCCAGGAAATTTCTGTGACAGTGGAGGCTTCTCACTGGCCTCCCTGATTGGGATCACATCGTTTTGGATGAAGAGAAATGGTTCTTGCTCCAAACAAAGGGTCAAGGGACCACCTAGCACTTGACCAACCCCCTCCCCCCGCTCCCCCCAGAGGTCCTATTTCCTAGAGGAAGAAACAAAGGCTGAGAAACACAAACAGAAGAATTCTCTTAATTCCTGGTCAATGCTGTTCATCAGGGTAGGAAAGCTCATTTGAAGAGGCTTGCAAGATCATAGAACACATCTTATGACGGCAGAGTTGCGACTCAGGGGGCATCTGTCCAAGAGCAAGGTGCTCAGCCCACAGGGGCCTGCGGAGTCCAACTGGAAAAAGCTTCTGAGATCCATTTTTTCTCCTAGAAAAGAAGCAGTGCCTCTCACGGTTTTATAAACATAGCTATTAACATTTAACAGTTTATATTACACCCAGACTGCAAAAGCCAAGGGACTTATTTTACAGCAAGTAAGATTTCAACCTCATGTATCTGCTCTCATTTTCTCTTCCTCTCCCCTTTAAAGGTTCATCACTGAGGAAGGTAGTACAGTGAACACACTATGGATTGTAGGCCCCTGCAGACTCCTTTCCAAATTCCCTCCCTCCAGTGCCAGATAAGGTCAGAATTTCTACTACCAGTGTTTCATTACTGTGGTTAAAGTATCTTAGTGCTTAAGTGCTAATAACACTTTTATGAAGAATCATGGTAGGAATGAATTTCAGATTTCTTCCTAGTAGCAAATTTTCCCAGCAGAGAGAAAAACAGGGGAACAAGGGCAGTGGGCACCCCGCTGGTGTCTTGAAGGATTGCTTTCATGATGTGCAGATGAAGAAAACAGTGAGGTTCGAGGGGCTGCCAAAAACAGGATTCCCACTCCCCAATCCTCCGTTGACCCTAGAAGGCCCTGTAGTCGATCCATGGATTGAACAGTAAGCAGAATGTATAAATGATAGATACGTAAATAGAACAGGATCAATAGTTTCTCTTCTCATTGGTTACTTGATGGCAGCAATGAGTATGACCTACAGGTTTTTTTTATCTTCTTTCATTTGGAAAAGAGAAAAATTTTATTCAACAATATCTGTTGAGCACCTAGCTTGGGCTGGGCACTATGTCAGGTTTTAGGAATGCAATTCTACAAAACGTGTGAGTCCCATCTTTTGGGGCTTCCATTCTGGTAGGGAAGACACCCTAACACAAGGAAACAAACAAAATAATTATGAACTGTGATAAGCGCCAAGGAGGAAACAGATAAGATGCTAACAAAGGTGGAGGAGGGATGTTCCTCAGGATGGGCAGAAAATCCTCTCTGAGGAGGTAATAATGAGGTTGAGATCTGACAGGTGAGACAAAGCCAGCCACTGATGAGCAGAAGAACCCGAATTTCTTCCGGGAAACTCCACAATACAACCGTCCCTGACTTCAGTCTGGGCCAACATTCTTGAAAGACACAGAATTCAAGCAGCATCTAAATAGCACCTAAAACACCACCACTTGGCAATGACTATTACAAAACATACATCCTTTTTCAGTAAAAGCCCCAAAGGACAGAAAAGTCTCTTTACTCAAAAGAAGGGAAGTCTTAATTAAAACACCTAAATAGCATATGTCAACGTTCTGAAAAGCCCTCTTTGATGTTGCAACTGTTATTTCCAGGACTGATTCTTATAACATGCCTGGGGCCTTGTAAATTGGGCCCATTCCCTCGAGTCCAGGCTGGTGGGCAGAAGACTGTGTGCAGAGAGCCAGCAGCATGTGGTCCAGAGGAGCCTTGGCATCAGAGGAGTCAGAACAACGCAACATCGAGCACACGGAGAGGGGGGCAGTGAGGAAGGAGGGAGAGTGCATCAGTACGGAAGCCAGGCCACAGGAGTGGTGCAAGATGCCAGGCAGGCACCACGGGGGACATCTGTCAGCTGGCAGCAGGGTAACAGCTGCATCCCAGGGGCTGGGGTACTAGGCGGGCAATGCATCAGGCCAGGGTCTTGAACAGAGTACAAGGTGGGTGCCCATTATCAGAATTACAGTGAGGTGCTGCTAAGGACAGTTATTGATGGTGACACACAAGACTTAATAGATGCCTTCAAAGTCAGAAATCTGAGGAATAACCAATAGTGAGACTCCCAGGCCCCCCATCAAGCATGGTGGTGGGTGGGGAGATGATTTTGGCATGGTACCTCGTTGGCACCTCTTCAACTACACGGAAGGCTGATGCAGCCCCGGGAAGTCATGGCCAGGAAACAAGGCTTAAGTCCCCTCTGTCCCTTTAACCTAGCTGATTTTCCAAGACTCTGACTCAAGGCCCTATGGATGGGCCACAAGTAATTACTTGCTAACAAGGGTTTCCTCTGAGAGAAACTGAGAGCCTTGCATGAACCCATTCAGGAGAGCTCTTGCCCTGGGCTCCGCAGCCTGGCCAAGCTCAATCCCCCGAGGAAGCAGCTGCGGGCCAAACAGCAGCCCAAATCGGGAAGGGAATCGGGTGGGGTGGAAAGTCCGTGTAGGCCTCCCTGGGGCTTTTCTCAAGTGGACCGAAATACAACCTGGAGGGGTGTAAGCTTACAAAGGTTTGAGGCAAAGTTATAGATTTGACAACCAATGTAAAAACCTGTGTAGGGCGTCATTAGCTGGGGAAAAGTCTGTTTAAAGAAAAATCCCCAGGGGCACCTGGGTGGCTCAGCTGGTTGAGCATCCGACTCTTTGATTTCAGCTCAAGTCTTGATCTCATGGTTTGTGCATTCCAGCCCTGCATTGGGCTCCACGCTGACAGTGCAGAGAGCCTGCTTGGGATTCTCTCTCTCCCTCTCTCTGCCCCTCCCCTGCTTGCTCTCTCTCTCTCTCACACACACAAAATAAATAAACTTTAAGAAAAATAAAATAAAATTAAAAATTAAAAAAAATCCCCAAGTTTGTTTGTAAAACAAACCTGGGATTGTTAAGTGCTGTTTTCCAGGCTCTGTGCTAAGAGAGTTTCTGAATTATCATCTCATCCTTGTAATAGTAATAATCCTGAGGTTGTTTGCCCACCCCCACCCCCCCATCACAGATAAGGAAACAGAAAGATCCAGTAACCTACACAGCTGGCAGGTGTAGAAGTGAGATTCAACCACTCATCTCTTTGTCTACAGCTGCTTCTCCTAAGTGCTTCTCCTACAGTCTTCTGTAAAAAGGCAAGACACAAAACTGTACCCACACCACGATTACGTGTAAAGTAGGTACTTGAAAGGACAAAGGAACTTAAAAGGACAAAGATCTGAAAGAAACAAACAAAAATGAAGGCAGTTGTGCCGGTAGGGTGGATCTGTGGGAGGGCTTTAGTTCTCCTTATTTCTAAACTATTTTAATGTTATCGTGTTATTTTTGCAATTAAAAAATTTAAAATATATTTATATTCAACCTTTGGGCTAAATTTGGTGTTCCCTTGGGGTGACTGCCAGGATCCGCCTCTCTTCATTTCCGCAGTACTCATGCCTGGGAAAATCTGTCTTTATTTGGGCTCTGAGCGCCACCCTTAAATGGAATAAGGTTAGCAGGAGGCACCCACCCCAAGGTCAGGGCTGCCGACTGCGTGACAGCGGATGGTCTGGTAGCCGCGCCTGGTTATGGCCGAGCATTGGAGTGAGTGTGGGGGCTCCACCCACACCCACGAGCTCTTGCGCCCCCTGTGGGGGCTTGACCGGCACCCAGGAGCGCTGGCGCCCCCTCAGTGCAGTGGGTGTGGTCAGGGCCATGGGCAGGCTCTGTTTGGGCAACTTGGGAGCGTATCACTAGGAGGGCCCGCAGGTGCTCAGACCTAGTAGGAGAGGAGAATGCTGCCATATTCCAAGGGAGGAGCTGGGTGTGCTAAGCGAGAGGAAAATGGCAGTGCAGGCCTTCAGGGCAAGGCAAGGACCCCCGGAGTGGGAAAGAGCAGGAAAAGCTCCTCAGAGTGAGTACCACTTGAAACGGCTGTGAAAGATGATTAAGACCGTATGTTCCAGGAACTACAAGGATCCAGAAGGGGAAGATGAGGCCAGGAGGTGGGAAGGGCACTTGTGGAGATTGGTTGAGAGCATACCTTTCACTGTGTAGGCAATGAGGAGCTACCGAGTTTCTTGGGGCATCTGGAGAGTGGGGTGATCAGCGCTGTACTTGAGGTTGACTAGATGAAGCAGCTTGTCAACGGACTGCAGAGGGGAGCCCCTGGAGGCTGGGAGGCTCCCTTTTGAACCAGGGAGGAAGTGAGACAACATAGAGCCTCAGGCTATGGGTACTTGGTGGCTGGTTAGGTACAGGGTGGGGATAGTGGTAGGAGAAGGAAGTCCGGGATAATGAAGGGGTTTCAGGTCGGTGTGATCATTTATTCATTTATTTCAACAAAATTCACTCTGTTCACTTAGTTAACACAGATATAATGTGGGCCTGCTCTGTGCCTCACATAGTGCCAGGACCTGGGCACCCAGAGAGGAAAATCTGTGGTAAGACAGTGATTATCATGCAGCAGAGGGGTAATGGGTGTTTTAGACCCCTTTTTTCGTATCACTTCAGATCTTCTCAGCCTCACCTGCCTCTTGTTCCCAGCTGTGGGTGTGGCCCAACTTCACACAGGCGCATCTGACCCCTCCCCAGGTTTCCTTTACTGACACAGTGGCAGAACTCTGCTCAGCACCCAGCCCAACAAATGAACCACCAAGAACCATTGAGTAGTCCGTGCAATAAAGGGCAAACCTCTGACCAGGAGGGGAAAGAAGCCCTCCCTCCACCCCTACCCCCACCCTGCTAGTGGTTCCGAGACCTGGCTCTTCTTTTTTAATGTTTCATTTTTATTTTTGAGAGGGGGGTGAGGGGCAGAGAGAGGGGGATAGAGGATCCGAAGTGGACTCTGCATTGACAGCAGTGAGCTGATGCAGGGCTCGAACTCATGAACCACGAGATTATGACCTCAGCCACGGTTGGAAGCTCAACCAACTGAGCCACCCAGGCACCTCCCAAGACCTGGTTCTTAGGGCTTTTCCAGGATATAGTACTTTAGATTGAACAACCGGTCCCACTTAAGAGTGCCCAGCTTGATAATACATCTATCTACCTATTGGCCCTACCTCCTTCCATGCTTTTCTCCCCCTTGTTTCCTGCTCTTGCTACTAGAACTGTATGCCTTAACAAAGTGTTAGCACATCAGTCTCTGCCTCAGACTTTGCTCCCTGAGGAATCCAGATTGAACCAATGATTCTTACTCGAACTCTAGCTGTCCTCACTCTACCCAAACTTATATAGCATTCGGCCAAGTCTGGAACATCATGGTTAGTAGCAATACTTCACTTCTAGAACAAGTACAGTATAGGAGTGTAGGTCAAGAATTCTGTCTTTTCTGTTCAGCATTTATAGGGATTCCCATAGTTTCTTGTGTGTTAGTCTTTAAAAAAAAATGTTTTAACATTTATTTATTTATTTATTATTGAGAGACAGAGTATGAGCAGGAAAGGGGCAGAGAGAGAGGGAGACACAGAATCCAAAGCAGGCTCCAGGCTCTGGGCTCTGAGTTGTCAGCACAGAGTCTGACACAGGGCTCAAACCCACAAACCATGAGATCATGACCTGAGCCGAAGTCGGATGCTTAACCGACTGAGCCACCCTGGTGCCCCTCTTGTGTGTTAGTCTTATCTGCCTGGATAGATCTTACCTCCAAGACCCTGTGCCTCACAGCATTTAGACAATGTTGGTCAGGCAGAAGATGCCAGAAAACATTTCCAAATTGAATTGAAGTTGTTCTCTTTAATTTTCCTGGATTCCACATTTTTGTCCACTGCCTCCCTTTATCTGTAAACTAGTTTCCAAAAGGGCATTTCCTTCCTCTCCTTGTACTGCTTGTGCATGGTAAGATACCACTGATGGAAACTTCCATTTAGTGTGAAAGTGACCACGCTCCAACAGATACAGTGGTTTATCCAAAGAGTTCCCCTTTCCCAAGCAGTGGCTTTAAAGGCTCTGCCTACAAATATCCAAGCTGGTTGCTGCTATTATGCTGCTATGTCCCTCTTTACAGGGCAGCCCCACTCTCCCATCCACCCCTACCAACAAATCATGACAACCTCCTAGCTTTGTTCAACTTTTTGGTAGGAAAGGAAGTTAAAGTGTAGGAAGTGTAAGTCTCCTCCCCAGTTAATTGATGACATCACTGTCATTAACTTGTCCTTCTTCCTCCCCATGCCTAAAATACTCTGAAGATTTGGGGAAAATAAAAAAAAATTGTGCACACGCGCACACACACACACACACACACACACACACACACACACACACGTCAGGGTTCCTATCTTAATATTTATAGCAGCCCTTAACCCAAAGGGCTTTCTGGGAGTGGGAGGCAGCCAAAGCTATGGTGGTCTTTCTCTCAGCCTCCTGTGTCAGGCTCAGACAGGAGACCAGGAGAGGAGGTGTTGAGTTCGGGACAGCCAGGACACTTTAGCTGGTTAGAGAGAGTGAAACACACCCTCTGACAGCTGAGGCTAGGAGCTGTCAAGGCATGGATAGAGCTGCTTGTGTGGCAGCTAAGCTTTCAAAGGGAAACACGTCTGGCTTTCCAAACACTCACCCTTTCTGTTTCCTTTTCTTGACACCCACTTAGACCCTACCATTCCAAGCCCCCTGCTCATTCCTTCCAACACTTTCTGTCCCCCCTGCTGACTTTCCCTGCCCACCAGCAGAGCAGTGGGCCATGGGCAGTTGGGTTCATACTCATGGCTCGTCTTCCCAACTAAATCCTGAGACGTCAGAGAGTATATATGATATTTCTTTTCTGTCACCATCTATCCCTAGCACATGCATCACAGGATTTTAAAACAGAAAGGAGGGGCGCCTGGGTGGCACAGTCGGTTAAGCGTCCGACATCAGCCAGGTCACGATCTCGCGGTCCGTGAGTTCGAGCCCCGCGTCAGGCTCTGGGCTGATGGCTTGGAGCCTGGAGCCTGTTTCCGATTCTGTGTCCCCCTCTCTCTCTGCCCCTCCCCCGTTCATGCTCTGTCTCTCTCTGTCCCCCCAAAAAATAAAAAACGTTGAAAAAAAAAATTAAAAAAAAATAAAACAGAAAGGAGCCTCTAGCAATCAAATTCAAGTCTTACTTTCCAGGAAACAGAGCCCTAGAGAATGAAGAGTTCTAGAACTTCAGTGCTGAGCAGTCACTCAGCCCAACCTAATTGCTGCTGTGCTCTCTCCCCTGCTGGCCAGTGGTCATCCAGTTTCTTCTGAGCACTTCCACTGGCAAAACAGAAGAGTGGGTGGGAGTAGTCAGCCTGGTTTCACAGATCTGGGGTTCGAGCCTAGTTTTCTACTTCCATATAACTTTTTGAGCTCTTGTTCCTCATCTCTGAAATGGGGTGATAGTATCTAACTCCTAGGATTGCTGTGAAAAGTAAGCAAATGATTACTTAATAAATGTTAGCTGTTATAATGCCATTTCCCCAGACAATCCAGCCTATCTTCAGATAGCTCTGTTACCAACTTCTAAGTTTTCTCTTAGTTGAAATCGGTACCCATGGAGTTTCCATCTTGTATGAGCTGCCCTAAGTCATCAAGTGAGTTAGAGTTTAGTGACAGAGTTGGCACTAGATCAGGCCAGGCTGTCTCTGAAATACATGCTGCATGAATGAAAAAAAAAAAAAAAAAGCAATTTGTCATGACAAACTGCTGTTATAAGTATTCCCATAGAAGCTAAGACAACAAAGTGATTTCCACTAGCCCCACAGCTAGGTAGTGATCCAGTTAAAATCACCTGTGTCCTCTCTAGTCTGGTGCTCTACTCCACCACAGGTATGACTTTGAAGAGGTTCTCTCTGCCCCTTCCACCTTCACAGATCAGAGAGGGAGGTATTTGCAGATGCAGACAGATAGCAGTCCACCATGAGATCCCACCCATCTCCCCTGCACACACTTGCTCATGCTAACAAGTTGGTTAAAGGACAGGAAGTTGGCCTATAAGTATATTGGAAAGACAAGATTAGTCTTTCAGTTCCGTAGGGGGTCTTGCATTAAAACTGCAAAAACATTCCACATCCAAAGAGTCTATTCTATAGAGGTAATGGCCCAAAGCATGGGGTACGCCACTGGGAACATCCTGGGGAGTCGAGGGCAGGATGAACACCCTGAGAATCTGAGAAGACTGCCAGAAGGTTGTCTGGAAAAGCCTTTACCAATTCTATGGCAATGCGGTGGATTGAGCACAGACTGAACCTCACACTTTCATTCCACATCACATATAATAGATAGAACATTTAAAAATCAATACATACAGAAATCACTAGAAAGAGAAGTCTTCATGGACCAGAAATAAAGTTGTTGCACTAAAAAGGGAGAAGAAAATATATGGAAAGAACCTACAGTCACAGGCAAAGGCTAGAGTGGAGCCTCATGATCCAGGGGAGGAGGAAATACATAAACATCATCAAAACCACAGCTTTAATGCCCAAGCAAGGATAAAGGCCAGTGTTCTTGTTGGTAGCTCCATTATTGGCAGTGGGTCTGAATCAGAATTCCTGAGTAAGATGATATGTAAAAGAGGAAGTTAGAATAACTCTCCCCTCCCTCCTGGAACTGCATGCCAAAATGAGGTACTACCAGTGGCTAAGGAAGAAAAGTCACCTGCATAATACCCAGGCATAAACCTTTATGATGAGTTCAGAGCTTAGTATGACTCTATTTTCTCAGAGCCCAAGTCTTGAGCCAAGCCTCAAACAAAATATGTGCTTTGGTGCTTTGCACTGAAATTGTAAAGCTGCTCCACAGGGAGGTCATCATAGTACAGGAGTACATATGAGACAAAATGTCATGGAACGGGTAATGAAAAATTGATTGTGGTGATGGACATACAACCATGTGAATATTCTAAAAGCAACTGAATTATACACTTCAATGGGTGAATTGTATGGTAGATAGGTTATACTGCAAAAAAGCTGTTAAAAATTTCATCGAAGACAAGCTCACAATTCTTAATAAAGCATTTGAGGAAAGGCAGGATAATGATATAGTCATTATATCCAATAAATTGAAAGAAACACGTCTGAGAAAAGAGGAATAACAGAGTACTCTGAAAAAGACTTAAAACATGCATGTTTAAAATCCTCAAAGGAATAAAGGATAGAGCAGCATCCACAGAAGAAATACAGGATTCACAAAACAAGAATGTGTAAATATGAAAAAAAGTATATATCTTAAAAATGAAAAATAGAGCACTGAAATTTAAAAAAAAAGGTCCAAGTTATTGATTGGACAGAGCTGAAGAGGGAATTAGTGAATTGGGAAATAGAAGTGATAAAATTTCTTAGAATTTCAGCACAATGTATTAAAAAATAGAAAATCTAAAAAGGAAATTAAAACACATGGAGGCAGTCCAATATAGTCTAATAAAACAGTTTCAGGAGAGACTAAAGAATGACAAAGACACAAAAATTGAAGACAGAATGGTAGATATTTCTAGAACTGAAGGAAGAAATAAATATTCGGCTTTATAAAGCTCATTAAGTGTTAAATATGATAAATCTCCAAACTCCACATTATAGTAAACTATAAAACATAAAAATAATGAAAAATCCCAGAATTTATGGTAGAGATAGATTAACTACAAAAGAACACCAGTGGACTTCTCATCAGCAACAACAGAAATTCTCTGGTGTAATGTAAAGGGAGGAATCCAAAAATTTAGGGAAATAGGAATGTCAGCATGTATTTATCATATAGACCCCACTCATTCACTCCTTACCTTTGTCTCTGAAAAGGGTTCTAAGACATTTCTCTTTGCCACCATCTTGAGAAATGCATGCCTTTTAGAGTAAAAACATGACATGACTCTGGATAACTGATGTAATTCTATAGCAAGATAGAGAAAACTCTCTTTTCCACATGAAAGTTACTTGATGGTGGTGTTTCCTTGTAGAAATAAAATCATTTTTCAGATGAACAGCTGCATACTAAGTGCCAGGGTATGTATTGATCTACAATGTCGAAAAGTCTGTCTGGAACTAAATGTAGCCTCTACCTGACTTGGTTTATGAGAGTCCGCTACTATGCTCCATGATCGGTCTTCTACATAAGACAAACAAGTAATGTAAATGGGAGTATAGTGAAGATTATCCTCTTTGCCTCTTTCGAGGCTTTATTAGTTCTAATCTCTGTGATTCCACGATAAACAGGGTGCTTTGATCCACCATTTCGGTAGGGTAGCTCCACGGATTCCACTTTCTTCCTACCATGATAGTCCTCACACTATAGGTCAGGAGGAAACATACAGATTTTTTAGTTATTGCGTATATTTATTCCCAATATATACTCAGGAACATGGGGGAAAAATGGGGTATATTTGTGATCTACTGGGACTACTGTGGTATGGACAAAGCCCCAAATTCCATGTATTTCCTTTTTACCATCTCGGTCAAGCCACCTACCTTGATACCCTCAATTAAAAAAATGTCTCTATGGCATGACACCCTCCCCCAAGGCCTCCACTCTGGCTTATGTGTTAGAGTGGTGTTGTGGGTCCTCAGGGTTTAGCTCAGATCCAGTGTTCAATAATCTCTGAAAATGTTTGGGTATTTGCTTCCCCCACAGTGTACAGTTAGTTACGTGGGCAATGGCTACAGGAAGCCTGCTTAGGGAAGGCTAGAAAGATTTGTAGTACATACCTGTGATAATACCTCAGGGCACTTTCTCAAGGGTTTTCAGTCTTCCTTTCATTCAGTGAGCTCTGGGTCTTTGAGTTGATGCTGATCTAGATTCTCTACTGCAGTGACTCAAGTCAGGCTTATATTTTCCAGACCTAGAGTTCCTTTGGTTATACAGGTCAAGAAGGAATGTATTGAGCTGCTCCTCTATGTTGTTCCTAGGGATCCATCATCAGCTTAACACTTACAATGATTCCTGTGGGTTAGGAATTATAGGATTATACTCTGGGCTTGATACCCCTTATGGTAACCATGCCCACTCTACCTTTGATGGCTAAGTGCTGCTATGTTGCCTCTTCTACTTCAGAATCCCATCATCTTCTATGAACTCAGGGAGCATGTTTCAATCGCAGCATCTCCCATCTTTAGTCCTAGCTTAAAATAAGCTGGTTTTATGGGGGGTGGGAGGGAGGGGAGGGCGGGTGATGGGTATTGAGGAGGGCAGTTTTTGGGATGAGCACTGGGTGTTGTATGGAAACCAATTTGACAATAAATTTCATATATTGAAAAGAAAATAAGCTGGTTTATAGATGGATCTGCACAATATGCTGGCACCAGCAGTAAGGGGACTCCTGTCATGTTACAGCTCTATTTACAGGCTGGAAGGGGTGGCCCTAAGGACTACAGAGGAGAGAAATCCTTCCATTGTACAGAGCTTTAAGTGGTATTTGGTCTGAAAGGAGAGATGAACTGAGATCTGGATCTAAGCCAATTCATGGACAATGACTAATGGTTTGGAAAAATAGTCAAAGACTTGGAAGGGATATGTGACAAAGCATTTTTGGGAAAGAGGCACATGAATGGACAAATCATAATGGGTCCAGGATGTGAAAATGTTTGTTCCATGAGAATGTTCTCCCAAAGATGTCCACAGTGCAGGTATCTTGCTCTATGAATGTCAGCCAGCCTCTTTCCCAGTCACCTCAGTCTTTAATCAGTGAGGTTATGAACATCATCACAATGGCAGGGTTACAATTATAGATAGGCTACAATATGCATTTTCCTTCGCAGAGGCTGACCTGGCCGCCATCGCTGCTGAGTATCTAACTTCCCAGAAGCAGTGACTAACCTTGAACCCCCGGTATGGTATCATGACCTAGAGGTACAAAACTGTCACCTGCCTGGAAGGGTGACTACATTAAATCCTTTTATTGTGGAGTGAATGGTAACTTGGTTCTCACTGAAATAGATGTTTTTATCTGGATATGCATTTTTGTCTTTGCGTACCATGATGTAGGAACACCATTTAAGGGCTTAATGAATGCCTGATTCAGCGTCATGAACTCTTATATGAAGTTGTTTCTAGCATTATGGTAACGCTAGTTTGTGCAACCCCGCCCCCTCAATGGTGGTTTAACACAATCTATATTTCTTGATCATGTAATTGTCCAATGTACATGTTTCATATGGTTGGGTTTCGAGCATTCCTTTATGTGGTGTTTAGGGGCCATCTTGTGGCTCCACTATTCCCTAGAAACTCAGAGTTTTCAACATTCAGATGGCAGACAGGAGAAGAAAATGTGGATATTCCCCATTAGCTTCTTAAAAGTCCCAGCTTGGAAGAGACACACATCATTTCTACTCACATTCCATTGGTGGTAGCGAGTTATATGGATGTAAGGGATGCTAGGAAATGTAGTCTACCCCCATATCAATTGTATATTATATGAATATTGGATAGACAGCTAGCCATCTAGGTCTAATGTTATCAGCCTGCTAAGGAGGTAGACTGGTCATTAAATATTACTGCACACCTGTCTTATACTTACACTCTTAGTACACACACACACCTCCAAAATCCCACTCAGTCACTATATCCAGCTCAAAGACCAGGATCTCTGGGTGATATACAGTTATCTCTAGCAAGTCTAGATGTAGCCCCCTGTGGTCCAGAGACCTATGAACACAAAGACAAGTATCATCTCTCCACTAATCACCAGTCAAAACACGATATGGAGGTAGGAACAGGAAAGCCATAATAAAATTCCATTCAGAAAAAGGAATAATGGGAGCTACAAGGCAGTCACTTGTCCGCAGCAACGATAAAGTCTTTCTGGATAGACACAGTGAAGACTGTTTGTTCCAGTGTGAGGGTGAAATTCTCTGACTAGACCTTAATCCTGATCTCTGAAGGAATTTCCTTGTCCACTGTTCTCTCTGGTGCCAGACTATACCGTTGGAATATGGGTCCATGCCCAATTTCCCCCATGGCCTTCTCTGAAGTGAGCTTTGCTGACTTGGCCATCCTTGGGACTATATAATTCACAGCCTGCTTCCAGCCAATGCAAATTTAAAGGCCTGAGAAATGTTTTATATTACAAGGTGTTTTTGGTGGGGGGGGGGGCAGGGTTGTTTTGTTTTTGTTTCTGCTTTTCGAATCAGGATTATGATTTCTCTGACAACAGAGCTCTCTCAAAACCAGTGGGCTTCTAGGGGCACCTGGGTGGCTCAGTTGGTTAAGTGTCCGACTCTTGATTTCAACTCAGGTTGTGATCTCACAGTGTGTGAATTCCAGCCCTGTGTCAGGCTCTGTGCTGACAGTGTGGAGCCTGCTTGGGATTCTGTCTCTCCCTCTCTCTGCTCCTCCACCACTCACTTTCTGTCTCTCTCTCAAAACAAGTAAATTAAAAAAAAAAAACAAAAACAAAAAACAAACAACAACAACAACAACAACCCAGTAGGCTTCTAATCTATTTGCTTCCAGTCAATTTCATAACCCTAACCCTAACCCTGTAGGCCTGTAGCCATACCCAGAAATCTTTCCTAGACATAAGTCTCAATATTGCCTCATTTCTTTGCTTTCTCAGCCTCATGCCTCTGTCAACTCATTGGAGGCTACTCTGAGGCTGTCTGAAGCACAAGCTTGAATATGGAGGTTGAAGCTGGTCTTTTTCATAGACTGAGTCCCTCTATGTAACTGTGAAATCTTAATGGACCTTTGTTGCATACACCAATTTTATGTCTTACCTCCCATTGTTTGGGACTCAGATGATTTGACTTTTTCCTATCCCACAAGGTCTCATGTCTCTACAATCCCTATCACCTTTATTTCTACTTCATTAATAGATCACTAAACCCAAATCATTTCAGTGTCTGCTTGTGAGGAACTTGACCTAAGATCCTTGTATATGTCTGTCTCCCTTTTAGGATATAAATTCTACCATGGTGAAGGCTGTTATGCTCATTATTGTAACTCAGTGCTTAGACCAGTGTCTGGCACAAACCTTAAGGTGCTAAATAAATATCTATTGATTGGGGGAATGGAATAGGTGCAACTAAACATTTATTTAGTAAATGAATGAAATAAATTTAGTGCTCTCCTTGAAAGGTGTTTTGGTAAACGTATCTTCTTTCATTTCATTATACTCAGTGATGTTTTACAGCCCGGTAATGCAACCCTTATGGATTGGCACTTTGGAAGTCTGCCTGGTTGGCCGGTGCCCAGCTCTCACCGAATGAATGGACGTGGTGTGTGCCTACAGCTAGGAGGAGAGCACAGGACACACAATGGGGGGAAGTGAGGTAAAGCAGGGCTTGCCTACTAGGTGCAGTTGAGTTGGGGCAGCCCTACCACTGGCGATCAGCAGGGACAAGGAGCTCTGCCATCTGCCACCACCCCTCTATACAAGTAGCCACACTTCCTTTTGGCCAACCAAGGAAACCTTTCCTTGTAGAGATGTGTGAGAGGAAGGATTACGGCAGTTTTAGGTGTTTCCCCCTGATAAGACAGACTCCGGGGCCTGATGCCTGATCCTATTGTTAAACCATCGCTTCTTTAGAACTTTGCAGAGGGTGAAACACGGTTGGGTGCAGTCAAAACTGGCTAAAAATAAGCCCTGAAACAGACAGTGTCTGTCAGAAGCAGGTGTGCTGGGAAAGAGGAGTCTGACTTCTGAAAAGGAGCACCTCATAGGGCCTTTGCAAGGGGAGAGTGAGCACCTGGTGGCAGTGGTGAAGTCTGTTTTCCTGTCCCAGGCCCCCTGAAGGAAGGCTATCCAAGCCTTCCATTCTGCCCCCCACGTCTAATACCACCACATACCACACCCCCATCATGGCTGTCCCCATTGCTTTACCACCTCCTGCCCAATATAGATTCACCAAGTCACCACCTTCTGACTCAAGGATTATAGAGTCTCAAAATAAATCGTACTGAACAACTGCTGTAACCAGAAACAGATTGAGTGTAAATTCCAAGGCCCTGGGACCGGGTTCCTCTTCCCTCATGCTTAAGCCCCTGCCATGCGCCACTGTCGGCACCTGACCAGGAAGCAAATAGAGAAAGCAAGTCTTTCTGACCTTGTGCTCCATTTTTACATCAAGAAGAAGTTGGCCAAGTCTAGGCCAATGCATTTAAAGCCCTCTGTGGTATGAAACTCTTCAAATACAATGTCCTGTCAACTCACATATAGAACTGGCCAAACCGAGCAATCCTGACTGAATTGTGGAGCAGGGAGAGAGGTGTGGCTGAGCCTTGTCCACTTTGCCCCTCCTCTGTCTCTCCCTCCTGTGGGTCTGGACAAGCTAGAAGAATCCCTTCTGTCATATTCAGGGAAGAATAGTGTAAGGCACAGAGAGCTCCAGCAGGAAGGGACACATCGAACCGAGCCAGAACCTGGAACTCAATCCTACCTCGTGTCAGTATTGTACTAAGGAGGCTGGGTGAAACTGAGTTAAACCTGTATATGTATGTCGGGGTGCAGATGAGGGGCGTCAGGTGGCCTCAGCTGAGAGGAGAGAGGCCTTGAGGCATGATTCAGGCCAGGCCAGAGACTATGAGCAGATTGTCTTGGCCCAAGCAGAACTACACTGCTTACAATGTTAACATCTGCAGATGACAGTGGAGAGGAAATCACGAAGGATCCAGTTAGTGGGCAGCTTTGAAGGTCAGAATGGGAAGAAGCCTGGATCTGATCCAACAGGCAACAGGGAACCACTGTAACTTTCTGAGCAGAGGAATATCTCATAAAAGAGACCCCAGAAGAATAGTGGACACGCTCTCATAAGATCAGCCCTAAAGAGGCACGTGTCTGGACTATAAAAACTTTTAGTAAGCATTTCATGATGTCTCTTGCACCCTCCCCTTCCCTTCTGTCATCTCTGCCTCACCTAAGTTTAGATGCCCAGTCATTCCCCCTAGGCCCTCGCTCAGCCTCCTACTGGTGCCCACTGTCCGACCCCCCATGAGTCCGTCCTCCGTTCTGACATTGTGGTGGTCTCCCTGAAACACACACCAGCACAGCCACTGCCTCCTTCAGCTCCTGCAAGGGATCCTCGCTGAATAAAGTCCAGCCTCCTAAACCTGGCTTTCAGAGTCCTCCACGATGACGCTACAGCCTCCATCTCCAGCGCCTGCACCCACGGTTCCCCCCTGCTCTGCCTCCCCCCGCCCCGCTCCCTGGCTGGTGCCCACCACACCCCCCACCTATTCTCCTTCCCGTCTCCAGCACCCCTTACCTTCTCCCAGAAGCATCTGTCAAAGACCTCTTACTCTTTAAGGCCTGGTTCTAATCTCGTGCCCCTCCCAAACCCTTTTAAGATCCTCTGAAATAGTCTCTCAAGGCACTGTGTTTGTATATCTAGTGTATCTGGTCTAGCACTTATCTGTCTGCCTAGTGTCAGGGTTATTTATAAATGTCTGTTTCTTCTATTATGCTGTACGTTCTAAGAAAGCAAAACAGAGTTAACAAAATATATAGTTGAATTTCTTGTATTGGCTAGCAGAGCTTATAAACTTTGGTGCGGGGTAACGTGGGGGTGGGCAGTGGTGGATAGTTCTACAGAAATCTTTAAAACTAAGAACCATCCTGAGCCCAGGACACTCTGAACTTTCAAGACCCACACACTTTCTAGCCCTGTTCTATGGTAAGTGAGGTCAGCACTAGATAAGAAATGCCGAGTTGGCCAAGAATCTCCCACACCCCTCCCAGCCCAGTGTTATGTCTAACAGTGGAGCCAGGCTGGCGATTTGGGGACAGGCATGGCGTCAATATCATAACACTGGGACATTACCTACCACGTGCCTTAAGTCCTTTTCCTCGCACTCTGGATCTATCATCTCATGCTGACATGTTGCTTAGTCTATGGAGACTCTGGGAGAACACAGGCACTTAGCAATGAGCAGAATGGTTATTTAAGAGAAATAATAGCCACCTGAGATAATTGATTGATTGTGTCTCCATGCAGGGTTCTGGACCAGAGACTGTAGAAGCCACAACCCTGATAGGTTGGGAATGATGGTTAAGTACAAGTCAGTCTGCAGCCACAGATAGTGTTCTTGAGCCACATGTGTTGAAACTTAACAAGCTTGTTTCAGAGAAACTTATGAACGGGAGAGAGAGGCTTCCAGGCTATTCCATAGGGGCCTATTAAACTCACAATGTAACTAACCATAGCACCTTACCATTACAGATCTCCAGCAGCCTTTAAAACCTGATTCCAGCAGAAAAAGTCACTCTGCATTCTAAAATAGAATGCGGTCTCTGCCGAGGGGAGCCCTAACATGGGCTCGGCGATCCTGTCTTGTGCATAGGGCCACCGCGGCAGCAGAAGTTCTGAGTTCCTAGTGTCCTCTGCCAGCATAAATGGCAGAAAGGGAGAGTCCCTGAAGCTGCTAGCGTCTGTAAGTGGGTGCCTAAGTGTCCCCAGCAGCAAGGAGAAGAGAGGACTTCATATGCTTCTTTTGGAGTGGGAATCCTTGGCTGGAACGAACACTTGTATAGAATAAATGTTCACGGAGAATGAGTCGTGAGCTGAGAAGAGCCTATATATACTAAATTAGATGGGTTGGAGAATATCAGAGGTGAAAAGACCACGTAAGGTCTGCATATCCACCCCCCACATTCTATAGAGGAGGAAGCTGACCCTGGAGAAGCCACATGATTTGCCTGTGGCAAAACAGAGCTGTGAATCCAGACCTTCCGTGGAGCAAGTCATTTCACTTGAGCTCAGTGTCTTCTACTGAGTCGGAACGACGCTCCCTCCCGCGCTCCGAGGGTTGTTAGGAGGGTCACATGAGGACCTGCTTAGGAAATCTTTACAAACTGCAAAATGCCATGCAAGTAGGAGCTACTTTTACTTCCTCTACTCCCAGCTGCCTCTTATTCTCCTTAAGCTCAGTGCTACCATGAAGTGACATGGGAGCCAGGACGCACGGTGGCAGGATGCCCCACGCACAGCCCCCAAATCCTGCTGGCCTGCCAGCCTAAGATGCTGGGCAGCCTGTTAATACTGATCCCCAGTTTTTCCTTCCTTCTGCCCCCATCGCCGATGCCTCTCTTTGGCTAGGCAGCAGAAACGTGCCCAAGCCAGGGGGGGCCAATCCCCTGGAGAAGGTTTCCAAGCTTCAGAGAAGATGTGCTTGCGAGGAACAGCACTAGAAGCACTGGAGGTGTCTGTCAGAGTGGCTCTGGGAGCCTCCTGGGGTCTCCCAGGAGAAGGCCCTAGAAAGCAGGGAGTGAGTCCTCAGTAGAAGGCCTTCATGAAGAAAGCTGCTGTCCTCCAAGGTCCCCCTTTGCCCTTTTGAATGGATGGTTTAGGTTGTCTGCCCATGTTTCATCCTCTCCCACTTGCAATAAGTGAAACGGTATTTTGTAATTGCTTGCCATTGATGGGTCACTTGTGTTTTTGCAGTCACTCTACGCCACTTTTAGAAGCGTGCCATCCACTACTGCTATTCAGTTACGGGGTTCCAGGGGCTGGTGGGAGCCCACGCATCTGGGTGCCAGTGGCTTGTAAGAAAGGCCTCGCTGAGTTCTGGTTGGTTGTGGCCCCATTGATCCCAACATCTCTCTGCACAGCGCGTTCACAAGATGGCAGGTAACAGTAGCCTCTCTGAGGGTGAAGGCACATGGCGAGTGTGTACCTCTTGTAAGGCAGGGGACAGCTGTAAGTAAAAATCGTAATGGGAGCTACCATTTATTGAGCAGCACACACGTGAAGCCCTGTGATGGGGGTGTTACTTGAAAGAGCTTATTTGACCCCTCCAACAACCCTCTAAGGTGGACTATTTTTATTTACATTTTACAAATGAGGAAGCTGAGACTTAAATAACTTGCCCAGGGTCCCACAGCCTGCAGGGGAAGTGGGATCTGGTCCTGTTCATTTAGGTCAGTGGATTTGGCGTGTGAAATTCCCCAAAACTGACTTAAAAATAAAGGCACATTTAGGCTACATCATTTATGAAATGTGCTCATGTGTGCATAAAATGGGAAGACCATCACCCTTAACTCTTCCGAGCTTTTGTTCGAGGCCAGGAAGGAGTTCACTGTGGTCTGACGTGAGCCTGCGGCCCAGAGACGAGCTTGCAGGTAGCAGGCTGTAGATGGCCACCAAGCTCTGATGATGGTGGTCCCCTCTGTGGGCCGGTCTAAGGTACCCCCAGAGGGCTGAGCTGGACCCCTCCCAAGGTCACATGACTCTGAACAACAACAGGCAATTCTGAGAGAGTTCCAAGAAGTGCCTGCCTGCCCAAGTCACCCTGTGCTCATCCTCCAGGGACCTATTGGGTCTGAGTGTGGGCCACGTGCTCGTGTGGGTGCGGTGCCTGAGCCAGCACTAGAGGTTACAGCACACGCGACAAGGCCGATGCCCACCCTCCACAGCCCCTCCCTTAGCCTCTCCTCCTGTGGCCTCTGTCACCTCCCTCACCTCCTTCAGGAGGCTACCAGGCGGGATGAGTGAATAGGGAGCAGTCAGGATAGGAGGGGGCTGGCATGGCAGTCTCCTTGTCACCACAAGCACAGCTGAGGCTGGGCCCCATCCAGTCACACTCTAACACTGGCTCCCACAATAGCCACACCCCGGCTCCGCTTCCAAGAGTCAGGGTGGCTGTGCCCAGTGACTCCTGGGGTGCTGACAGAGCCGAAAACTCAGACTGAAAAGTGACTCAACACAAAGCCAGAGCTTGAAAATGATGCTTTCCCACCCCTGTCCCCTGTCCCAGTCTGTTTCCATGTCTTATCCAGGAGGTGTTCAAGCTGCCTGTTACATGCAGAGGAAGGGTACCATACACGTAGCACACATAGAAGTGTAAGCCTTGTGATGGTCATGTAGAACTTCTCTAGAAAGGATTGCAGCGAACATGTGTTGCAGACACACGGGAAACCCAGGAGGCCAGAGGCTTGTGTCACACAGATCACAGGTGATCACATGACTTCCGCCAAGCTTTGAGGCTTGTTAAATAGGAATCTATAAAAACTCATTTCCTCTCCTTCAAAAGGGGTTGGCACAATACAAATATGGGAAGACATATGAAACGAGGATATTGCCAATGACCAAACAGAAACCTTTTCACTTCAAGGTGAAACCCCTCCCGTCCCCTGCCCTGACCAACCCCACCCCACCTCCCTTACAGGTGGTGATAGAATCTGCAGATGGGGCCGAGAGGGTCTAAAGCAATGTTATCTCTAAGCTGTTTGATAGTGGCTCAGGCCAGAAAGGGACTAAAGGCAGTGAGCCCACAGTTCTAACCTCCTGTGATCTGGAGAATTCCTTATTCTGGAGATGCTGAGACCACCGAACTTCACAGATGAATCTCCATGATGAGAACAAGGCAAGCATTGGGAGCCACTGAGAACCTGCATTCTCTTCCTCTGGTGGATGCCTTCTACATTGCTGCTTTGCTTATATCCTGATTTGCCAGGAAAACAAGGTCCAAGTAACTTCAGCTCAGTGTGTGTCACCCTTCCGGTCAGTCCTCCAACCGAGACCTACTCTATGTAGTAAATGTATGGACAGTGAGTTGGAAGGACATACACTAAAAACACAGGAGTGGGGACCTGTGGAACAGGGAGAGGGGTAAAAGGGATAAAACAACAAACAGTTTAAAAGGTCCCTGAATAAGGAGAAGCCAGGAACTGAGTTGGGTGGCCAATCTATAAAGAATTGATACAACTTAACTCCTAAAAAACAAATAATCCAATTAAAAATGGGCAGACAACATGAACAGACATTTTTTTCCAAAGGAGACATCCAGATGGCCAGTAGACACATGAAAACTTGCTTAAAATCACTCATCATCAAGGAAATACAAATAAAAATCACAATGAGATACCACCTCACACCTGTCAGAATGGCTAAAATCAATAACACAAGAAGCAACAAGTGTTGGTTAGGACGTGGAGAAAAAGGAACCCTCGTACACTGTTGGTGAGAATGCAAACTGGGGCAGCCTCTGTGGAAAACAGTACAGAGTTGTTAAAAATAGAACCACCCTACAATCCAGTAATCACACTACTGGGTATTTACCCAAAGAATACGAAAACACTAATTCAAAGGGAGACCTGTCCCCCCCCCTATGTTTTTAGCAGCGTTATTTACAAATAGCCAAATTATGGAAGCAACCCAAGTGTCTATTGATAGATGAATGCATAAAGAAGAGGTGGTATATATATGCAATGGAATAAGGTTCTGCCATAAAAAAGAATGAAATCTTGCCATTTGCCATGACATGGACAGAGCTGGAGAGTATAAACCTAAGCAAAATAAGTCAGTCAGAGAAAGATAAATACCATATGATGTCACTCATATGTGGAATTTAAGAAATAAAACAGATGAGCAAAGGGAAAGAGAAAGAGAGAGAGAGAGAGAGAGAGAGAGAGAGAGAGAGGGAAACCAAGACACAGACTCTTAACTCTTAACTTTGTTCTCTATAGAGAACAAACTGATGGTTACCAGGGGAGGTGGGGGGGATGAAGGAAATAGGTGATGGGGATTAAGAGGTGCACTTGTCATGACGAGCACTGAGTAATATTTGGAACTGCTGAATCACTATTGTACATCTGAAACTAATAGAACACTATGTTGACTCTAGTGGAATTAAAATTTTAAAAATAAAATGACAAAACTAGCATTAAAAAAAACCCACCCCAAACCCAAATAAATAAGTAAATAAACAAAATGGTTTTCGTGATTGCTGCATGTCCATCTACTCATAGCCTTGGATAGTCAACTGAGAATCACACCCCACTGAGTCTTGAAGGAAATACCCTTAAATATCTTAAGTGAAGTGATGCCTTACAACAATATTAGATTTGTCTCCATCTGGGAACACTGATCTGGACTAATCGAATGCCATCTTCCATTTTTTTACCCTCATTGGCCCTCCCTTCAAGTCCAGCCAACTCTGTCTATGAACGTTTGTGGCTTTGTCCATGTGGCTCTCTGTGCCTAGAATGCCCTTGGTAATCAGGCTGAAACTTACTTCAAGGCTGGCCTCGAGGTCACTTCCTCTGTAAAGTAACCTCAGTAACCATGATAGAAAAAAAATCATTCTCTTCTCTGTGCTGCTTGGTACTCCTGTGGCACTTTTCATCCACAGATGTCTATTTTCCTATATGGCTTCTCCTTTGGCATCAGGATTCTTGAAGACAAGGACTGGGACTTACTTGGCATTTTATCACCACATGGTGCTTGGCATATTGTAGATAGGCAATAAGTAGTTGTTGAATAGACTTATCGAGGCATTTCTGGTCTGCAGTCAGCATTTTTTTTTTACACCTCTACTAACTAATGATGTCAAAGCCGACCCCAGTCTCAAGAATCAGAAGCCAGATGTCCTAACTCCTTCGTGGGGTCTGCTTCTTTGGCAGCAGCCTCTAGCTGCCCCGGTCTTCTCTTTCATTCTCTATTTTCTGCTCATCTCTCTTCTATGTTTCCCCAGAAATGAGAACGGAACAGAGCCTCTGTAATGCACACTATTTGAAAAGGTTTTCCTGCTAAAAAAATGTTTTTGTAGAAATGCAATTAAGCTACATCTTGTATACGTCTGTAGCCCTCCCAGTACCTAGCACGGTTCTTGCCTAGAAAGCTATTTGCTCAATTAATATATGGTTTTATGCAATGCTATACTTCCAGCGAACTTAAGATGTTTCAGACAGTCAAAATGATTGATTATGAGGATATCATTTTTGTGGGGTGCATGCGTGGGGTTGGGGAAATTAAGTGCCTGAAGACTCTGTGCCTGCCCTGTGATTACCCTGACAGGCTACTGGGAGACTCGGCATATGCTATTGTGGTTAGCAAACCTGTTTCATAAGCTTAGCAAAGATAGACTTCGATTCAACCCATGTGAAAATAACATCAATTTTGAATCATCACATCAAAATGGATGAAGATTGACTGTACTGCACACAGAAGCACAGCTGGCCCCCACATGCCTCTTTTGGTTGGATCTCTAGCCTCCAGCTCATTTCAGCTCACCAGCAGCATAAACATGTCATAAATTTAAAGCATTTTTGGGGGTGCCTGGGTGGCGCAGTCGGTTGAGCGTCCGACTTCAGCCAGGTCACGATCTCGCGGTCCGGGAGTTCGAGCCCCGCGTCGGGCTCTGGGCTGATGGCTCAGAGCCTGGAGCCTGTTTCCGATTCTGTGTCTCCCTCTCTCTCTGCCCCTCCCCCGTTCATGCTCTGTCTCTCTCTGTCCCAAAAATAAATAAACGTTGAAAAAAAAAAAGCATTTTTGGAGTAGAAGGGACTTTAGAGATCACCTAGCCAAGCTGTTCAAGCTCAGAGACCATGTATATGCTCAGGAATATACTAAAGTGACAACGGGAGAGCCAAAGCTATTTCCAATATTTCAAAAAGTCTGCTGGAAATCATGCACTTACCAGGAATAATATGACAGAACGTCTAAAGAAGTCTGGTCTATTTATATTTGCTTTTCGTTGGGCTTTTGTGAATTCAGGGTTATTAAACCCTCCCTTGCTTATTAAAGTTTCTGATTAATTACAGATGGTAAAATAAATTCTTGAAAATGCAGAGGATTTTTGGAGGAAGATCGATCTTTCAAAACATGAAGTCCACGCAGAGAGAAACAATAAAAGGGATGGTGGTGAAAAGTTGGCAAACTACTGACTTCACCCAACACGCCCGCTTTACAACCCAGGGAAGGAAGCCGACTGAGGTAGACAGACTTGCCTGGGTCACGTGGCTCGCTGGCAGCAGAGTCAGGGAGAACTTGACCTCTATTTCCTGGATCAGTGCTTTTAAAGCTCCCACACTAGAACATTCACAGCTGCCTTCCCTTCACCTGTCTTTGCTTCCTGGTATTCCTAACATCATTGGATGCACAGAATGGCAGGAGCCCACCACGTCCAGAGCGAAGGAGAATGAAGCAGATCCCCAGAGCAGGAGAAGCTGGAGACCAGCGACACCCACTGCTCAGACTGTGATGAGAAGCACAGGTGTCCCAGGCAAATGACCCCAGGACAGGAACTCAGGGGGATGTTGGGGATGACTGACAGTTGTGGCTGATGGAAGTACGCTGCACAAGAATAAAGATGGTTTCTGTTTCCTGGAGGCAAGGGCTTCCTCATGAAAGAGGCATTGAGAATGGGAGACTGTTACTCTGCTGGCTCACGATGGCAAGTTACTGGCACTGTGGGGTGGGGTGAGCAGGCATGTGGTTTGGTAGAGACTCAGGAAAGCCCAAGAGAAATAAACGCAAAGGTGCAGAACGACCACCAATTGTATAGGGGACACCCCGCCTCTTGACACTTCCCTGGCTCTTTTCCCATAGTACTTAATGCCCACCTCCCCGACTGCTCAAGTAAGAACACTTTTATATAGTGTTTGTTCCAGGCAACGCACTCTACCCTTGCCACAACCCTATAAGTAGGGACTGTTATTATCCCTGTCTCATTGATGGGAAAATAGAAACCGAGAGTGGTTAAGAAATTTGCTCAAGGTCTCACAACTAGTAAGTGGCAGAGCTGGGATTCAGATCTAAGCAATCTGACTTAGATGAAAAGAGTCTATACTTTTTTTTTAATTATGCTATAAATTCTTTTTATTTTATTTTTTTGCTGTAAATTCTATAAATTAAATAAATTTTAAAAAGACATTCAAGTATGGGGTGCCTGGGTGGCTCAGTTGGTTAAGGTCTGACTTCGGCTCAGGTCACTATCTCGTGGTTCCTGAGTTCGAGCCCCGCTCAGTCTCTGAGCTGACAGCTCGGAACCTGGAGCCTGTTTCAGATTCTGTGTCTCAAAAGAGTCTACACTTTTAACCACCTGCAGTATAATTACCAAACTCTATTGAAATGCTCCTTTTCCCCTTTTAGTTTCTGACTGAATTCCTGAAGCTCAGGCATTTGGTTTTTACTCATTGTTGCATCCACTCTGCTTAGCCAAGGCCTGGCATGTTGTACATTCTCAACAAATGCTTGTTAAACAGAACCAAACCCCATCCTTGTTCTCAAACCCTTTAGATTTCCGAGATTCCAGGAGCTCTCCTAGCTGGTGTAGATTTTATCCTATCATCTCCACCCCAAACCCGATTTACCCCATAGGCTTTTTCTCACCATCAGTGTCCCCTGCTCGGAGTGTTCCTTTCTCTTTCTCTGCCCTTAACCTCCCCCCTGCGCACCCCCACCAAAATCCTACAGGGCCTCCAGTTTGACAAAATCCTACACTTAGCCATCAGAAATATCAATATCTTACAACACGTTGCCTTTCTTGGTGGGATTTCCTAACCCAAATGGAAAAATACAAATTCATTAACTCAGACAATTCAATTCTTTACAGTCTGATTGATGGAAGATTAAAGCAAGACAGGACTTAAAAGCCCATCGGAGTTCAATCTCCTCATTCTACAAAGAAGGAATCTGGGTCTTGGAGAGGAAGTGCCTGGCTTTCAATCATATAGCCAGTTAAAAGTAGAGCCAGCTCTCTTAAACTTTTATTGTTGGTTAGGAAATGGTCCTTCCCTTCAAGAAGGAAGGAATGTAATGGAGGAACTGCTGTAGGTACTAGAAGGGGTGGGATTGGGATAGAAAGACCTTCCCAAATCATTCCATGTAGGTGGCTATCTCCTGGGTTGTCCCTGCCTTGGGTACCTAATGGTGGTTCCTAGAAATCTGGGCCAGAGGCAGGGAGCCTACAACAGGTAAGTAAGGTCTAATTATAGCCAGAGCCAAATATCACAAAGTCCTCACCCCATGTGTGCTTATAGTTTCAGTGCAAGTAGCACCAACTGTCTGCAAACTCATTTTTCAGATCTCTGAGTTGACAGAACAGATCAAGAAGAAGGTGTTCATTTACCTCAAATCTTAGATTTGGGGGAATATTCCAATTCAGTATGGTTTGCCTTTAGCTACTCTTCTCTGTCGGCTGCCTGTAAAATGCTGTCTTTTTCATGGCTCCATCCCTGCTTTTTTAATTTATACACTTCTGATTAATCTCATCCATTCTCATAGCTCCGAATGTGACCCTCAAATCCTTATCTCCCAGAAGTTCCCCTGAGCCCCAGATCACTACGTGGAATGGACATCTTCCCTTGGATGGTGCACAATCTGTTAAGACTCCATAACTTTCAGGGAGTCTTCATCAATCCTTTCCTCCAAGGCCCTGCCCTATACCTACCACCCCAACGGATCAATATCCTGTGATCTACTCTCATATCCCTCGGTGCCCACAATTTATTATCACTGATAATAGTTGTGATGGGTAATTTTATCTTTCAACTTGACTGGGCCACTGGGTACCCAGATAATTGGTCGAACATGATTCTGGGTGTTTTTGTGAGAGTGTTTTTGGATGAGATTAACATTTACAGGTGTAGACTGAGAAAAGCAGATTGCTCTCTGTCATGTAAGTGAGTCCAATCAGTTGATGTTTTGAATAGAAAAAAAGGCTGACCCTTTCCTGAGTAGGGGAGAATTCCCCTGCCTAATGGCCTTTAAAGTGGGACTTTGGCTCGTCCTGGTTCTACTGGAACCAGGTCTGCTGGCTTTGGGACTTGAACTGAGACATCGGCTCTGTTGGTTTTGGACTTGCCAGCCTCCATGGCCATGTGGACCAATTCCTTATAATGAGTCTCATATACCCTATTGGTTCTGTTCCTCTGAAGAACCCTGACTAATTCAATAGTAATATTTATCTCACTGTTTTACTATGTGCTAAGCACAAACACATCCCAACTGCACTTACTCCTTTCTACAACCCTACATGGTAGGTATTAGCTCTATTTTACAGATAAGGAATCAGGCTCAGAGAGGGATGGTAGTGTGTTCCAGGCACTCTCATTCCAAAGTCCAGCACACACTGTACTGATAGGACTCACCAGTTTTCTGGTCACCCGTGTGACCCTTACCAAACAGGAGATTTCCTTTCATTAGATCCAAAACCAAATATTTTACCTTTTCTTCCAAGTTGCTTTTGGCAGACATTCTGGTCATCTAAGGAAGGAAGCTAGGGAAACTGGAGAGCACTAGCCAGATTTTGGATATGCTACTCTAGATGTGTTACTCTAGAATCTTTTAAAAGAGTGATGGAAAGTTCCTACCACCAACCTGCTCAGTACAATGCCTCACGCCTATGCACCATGCTGGTTCTTCCTCACCAAGATCTTCAAGTCTATCCATTAATTAACTTCTAAATTTTAACACAGAGAAGACAAAGCTCCAGTTTTGTGATGAAAGTCAGTGGGAAACAGAATGCACTTCATTCATGCATGTATCCATCCATTCATCACTTTGAGTGGCTACCATTTGTCAAGTACTGGGCTAGGTATGAGGTGGACAGATATTTCTAGATCATAGATATAGATCATAGATTCTTTAATGAGAATGATATGTTCCTATATGTTACCAGACATACTGTTTTTGCAGAAGTAGAAATGATATGAGACGCACTATACAAATGCAAGACTTGTTTTTAAGGACATTTGAAGTGATTGGAGGTTTCTGAGTAGTATTTGAAGTCTGGCAGCATTCTACAGAATGAATCAGAGAAATAGAGAGAGAGAGAGAAGACAGAAGGCAGAGACATACATTAAGAAGCAACTTCAGTAAGTTGGAGAATTTTGTAATTAGGCATAAGTTAATAAAGTTCTGGCCTCAGGTACTGAAAACAGGAATGAAAGGGGGGGTGGGTGAAACAGTATTGCAAAGAATTGACAAGATGTGTGATAAGCAGATGTTAAGGAAAGGAAGAAACAGTGACTCTTGGGTTTTGAGTGGGGGTAGCTAGAAGAATGGAATTTGGAAGGAGGCAATAGTTTGGAGGAAAAAGCCCTGTTGGAGATATACTGAGGGTGTGGGAATGTGGTCTCTGGAGAGGCTACCTGGTGGGCAATGGATGAGGCAGTATATATAGGACCGCATAAACCATGCCTTCTTGTTCCACTCAAATACCCCTTCAGTTGATTCACAGGAATACTGCACAACCATTTAAAGTGATATATTGGAATTGTTGAATCACTGTATGGTACTCCTGCAACTAATATAACACTGTATGTTAACTCACTGGAAGTAAAATAAAAACTTTAAAAAACCCCACTTATATCTTCATGAAAAAAATAAAGTGATGTATTTGGAAGTATATTTATTAATATGAAATTAAGTTTCCATATTAAGTGGAAAAAGTCAGTGAAGAGAAAAGCCTGGATCCCCCACATGTTAACAGTGGTTATCTCTGGGTGGTATTATGGGTGACTTCTTGCTTCTTCATGAATGACATTTTTAAACTTGAAATTTTTTTTAATGTTTATTTTTGAGAGAGCGAGGGAGAGAGACAGAGCATGAGTGGGGAGGGGCAGTGAGAGAGGGAGACACAGAATCCGAAGCAGGCCCCAGGCTCTGAGCTGTCAGTACAGAGACCGACGCAGGGCTTGAATTCACGAACCCCGAGATCATGACCTGAGCCGAAGTCAGACGCTCAACTGACTGAGCCACCCAGGCACACCCAAACTGTAGCATAAATATGCTACTTTTGTCCTCATCTGAGATTGTCCCCAGGTCAGGGACCGAAGGGGATCTGCTAATCCCTTTAGTCCATGTGGTTCATGCCCCCTGGGCTCATGTCCAGAAGCTTCCCACAGCTCTCTTCCGGAGAACACTCCCTCCTCATTGTAGGGCAGTCAACAAAACTGCAGTGGCCACAGCACAGCCATCCCCAGCAGCCTCAGTCCCCTCCCCTGATAGCAAAGCCCCCGACTGCAATGTGTGGCAGAGAGGGGAGCAGGGGTGTCCAGGCACTGTCAGGAGGTAAGGTCTGCCCTCAGCCGCACCCTAGAAGGCATCCTCCTCTTTGAAGAAGTCAGAACGGGAAGCCATGTGGGGAGAACTGGTGAGGAGGTTTGGCCCTGTCAGAACACAGGGAGCTCAGAGCCTGCTTCTCCTGAACGAGCACGGAGACCTCTGAGCTGCCTTGGGTTGCCCTGCTCCACCTCTCTTTTCTCTCCCCCAAGAAGTCCCCAAGAGATCTCTCAACATGGAAACCTCTGAGTAGGCATTCCTGATGCAGCTGAACGAGCATGGGACTGGCACCCAAGGATGAGAATATGCATTCTGGCTCCACCACCTACTAATCAAGTGTGTGCCAGGCATTGACACTCTACCTGTATTAACTCATTTAATCGCCTACCAACCCGAAGAGGCTGCTGATTATTACGTGAATATTTCTCCCTGCTAGAATACTCCTCACTCCAACTGCATCTGCAAAGACCTCCAGTGATCTTCATGCTGCCAACTCAAATATGGTTTCTTCATTTTACATCACCTCGGTGCCTTTAAGTTGGCCAGTATCTCTTATTCAGCTTCCAAGATTCTCTCTGTTTCCCTCGACTGCCCAGCCCTAGATCCACCTGTTGTCTTTCAAAATCTAGTTCAGGCTCCACATTTCTGGGAAACCATCTCTGACTCCTGCTTCTCTCCTCTCTAACGACTCTCCTGTGTCACCTCCTTATATAACATTATAATCTGTTTCCTATCTGTGTCCTGTTAGGCAGAGAGTGCCTTGAGCATCGAAACCATACTCCATTGCTCTATTCACAGTATATTATATACAGTAAGTCCTCAATAAATTGCTTATATGAATAAATGAATAACTGGATAAATTGATGAGGAAGGCCAGGAATGTGAAGAGCTCATTTAATAAGTTTGCTAAGGAAAGACAAATGGTGGTTGGAAACGGGACCAAGTGGTTTTGTGTGTGTGTGTTCATTGTACCTGGGAGATAGCTAAGCCCTGAGAAAAAGTGGTCCCAGGAGAGAGGAGAGATTTTTAGGAAAGGGGAGACCTGATCACATTTTCAGATTGAGGGGGTCAGTCTGTGGTAGAGAAAGAAGCAAGGGATGTATGTGGAGAAATGGAGGAAGCAAGAACTCGTGAGGGAAAGTCAGGATGAGCCCCAAGAGCACAGATGGAGCCATGAGCTGTGGACGGAGGAGAAGCCAGGACTCTCTCCTCACCAGCTCGCCCTGCTGCCTGCTCCTTCACCACTGCCCTCAGCTGGGATTCCTCCTCCTCAGGTACCAGCATGCCCCTCAGTTGCTGGCATTGCCAAGACCCAGCAGGGAGGAAACAGATGCTTCTCCTCTCAGTAATTCCTGAATACTGGTGGTGGCAGGATCGCCCCCCGCATGCTAATAATTCCTTTCTTAGACCACAGAACGGAGCCACCATATGCCCTTGGTTCTCTTGCGCAACCTTCACTCCAGAGCTCTGTCCTTTGACCTGCTCCTTCTACGTACCATCATTCCCTTAGCTACTTAGTCCCAAGTCAGAAGATATTGTGAGACTTCATTACTTTTATGTACATAAGTAGGCATGAAATGGTCAAAGAAAAACTCTTACTGTGCAAGTGTGTATAGCGATGGTGTTGTTGCGGGGGGCGGGGGGCGGGGTGCTCCAGTGGAGAAGATTTTGTTTTTAGCTCAGATCTCAATCAGGAAGTTATTCACTCTGGCAAAGGCACTAAATGGATTGGGTCAGAAAACAAAGATGGGTCACTGAATGCTCAGGGAAGTGTAAAGAGTCTGCTGGAGCTGCAGCTTTTTGCAATTTAAGACAGAGAAGCTTCTCCAGAATAACAATCAGGTAGGCAGACAGAGTTTTACAGGGTTTTATATTCAATTGCTCATTTGACAAATATCTGAGTGCTTCCTCTATGCCAGACACAGTGTAGACACCAGAGATCTAACACTCAGTGAAACAGATCAAAACCACCACCCGCAGGGACCTTACATCCTAGTGTGGGGAGACCAAAAGTAAACATCTGAAATAGGCAAACAATATGGTGTCTCAGAGGGTGGTGAGCACTATGGAAAGAAATAGAGTGAAGGTGTGGTGGTCAGCCTTCAAGATGGTGCCCGTGATCCCTCCTCTCTGTATAGATCTGGCCTATGTGACCAACAGGAGACTGTGGAAGGGATAGTGTGTGACTTCCAAGGCTAGGTTAAATTGATGTTGTGGTCTCTGTGGGCTGTCTCTTGGATCGCTTGTTCTGGGGGAACCCAGCTGCCATGGCATAAGGCATACTCAAATACCCTGGGAGACGTCCATGTGAGGAAAAACTGAGGTCTCCTGCCCACAGCCAGGTAAATAAACCATCTTCTAACTGAATCCTCCAGGGGCGCCTGGGTGGCTCAGTTGGTTAAGCGTCCAACTTTAGCTCAGGTCATGACCTCACAGTTTGTGGGTTCATGTCCCGTATCGGGCTCTGTGCTGACAGCTCGGAGCCTGGAGCCTGCTTTGGATTCTGTGTCTCTCTCTCTCCCCTTCCCATGCTCATGCTCATGCTCTGTCTCTCTGTCAAAAATAAATAAATATGAGAGAAAGAAAGAAAGAAAGAAAGAAAGAAAGAAAGAAAGAAAGAAATGAATCCTCCAGCCCCAGTCAAACCTTCAGATGACTGCTGCAGTGACGTGTGACCTCAACCTCATGGGAGAGTCCAAACCAGAATCCACCCAGCAGTCCCAAATTCCTGGCCCACAGAAACTATGAGAGATAAGAAATATCTGTTGTTGTTTTAAGCTGCTATGTTTGGGGACAATTTGTTATGCGGCAATAGTTAACTAATATAAAGGAGAACCGGGAGGGACAGCAAGCTGGGGTGGGGACTGCAAGGTTAAGGAGGATGGTCGGGGTGGGCCTCACTGAAAAGGTGACACTTGAGCAGAGCTTTAAGAGAAATCTGGGAGATAGGCATGCAGATCGCTGGAGGAAGAGCATCCCAGGCTGACAAAACAGCCAGTACCAAGGCCTGAGGAAAGAGTGTGCTGGAGGATTTGCGGAACAGTAAGGACTGTGGAGAGTGGGGACGGAGGGAGCCAAGTCGGTGGTGGGGTTGGAGAGGTGATGGGGGGAGGGGCAGTGGCCGATCACGAGAAAGGACTACTGGCTTTAGCTCCGTAGAAGTCATTGTTGACCCTGTGGACAGTGGCCTCAGCGACCTAATGGAGACAGACGCCTGCTTGAAGTGGGTTTACCAGATAATGGGAGAAAGGAATTGGAGGCAGCACCTCTTTCAAGGAGTTTTGCTGTAAAGGGGAACGGGGAAATGGGATGCAGCTGTGGAAGGAAGTGGGGTCAAGAAAAGATTTATTGTCTAGATGGGAGAATAACAGCACGTGTGCATGCTGACCATAGAGGGCAGGGAGGCGAGGGCGGGGAGAGCTGCGCTGGAGTCGGTGAGAGGAGCTGGGATCAGAGGTCCAAGTGGGGGAGCTGGGACTTGTAGACAAGACAGAGGGCTCATCTACACCGAAGTCAGAAAGGCAGCATAGCCCCAACAGATTCGGGTGGGCAGGCCGCTGTGCTGGGGGCAGCTCTAGTCTGATTGTTTCTCTTTGCTCGTAGGAGGAAGTCAGCAAGTTTCTTGGCAATATGCCGATAAAAGCCATGCATAAAGTGAACCAGCGTATAATCAAGACAGGGAAGAAAGGCCCCAGGAGCAGAAATACACGTCTTGGCGTGGCCTGTTATTTAGAAAAACTAGCATGGTGCATAGAAGAGAATTTACCGAACCAGAATAAGAGAGTCATGAGTTGGACACGAACACAGGTCATTCTCTCAGTCAGACCTGAGGATTTTTACCAGCGTCCTAGCCCGTCTACTTTATATGCTTTGCAGCTTGTGTATGCATTTATGTGTGTGCGTTAGTCATATGGTAAAATGCAGGAAATTCTAATTCCAGAATGTGAGCTTAGTCATTCTTAATTCTTCCAACTTCATGAAGTCCCAAAGCAAAAAGACTTTTGTAGTTCTTAATATAGAGAGATATCTGGGATTGGATGGACATCACCTGACTTTTGAAAGTTAGTATGCGATTGTCCAAAATGCTCAGAACCAGGCAGAGACAGAGACCCACCTAAAGTTTTATTATCAGGGATATCACACCCCACAGTGTCATGCAGTTATGCTCAAAACCATCCCTCCCCATCACCCCATACCGTCTCCTTGGATTGACTCAGTACACTCGGTCTGTCCTTTTTCTCCAGGTAAAACGTTCCAGTTGGTGACGTTAAAAGGTATCCCTTTACCTCAGCCGTAGCAATCTCTTACTCGACACATCCCCAAAGGCAAGGGAATTAAAAGCAAAAGTGAATTACTGGGACCTTATGAAGATAAAAAGCTTCTGCACAGCAAAGGAAACAACCAACAAAACTAAAAGGCAACCAACGGAATGGGAAAAGATATTTGCAAATGACATATCGGACAAAGGGCTAGTATCCAAAATCTATAAAGAGCTCACCAAACTCCACACCCGAAAAGCAAATAACCCAGTGAAGAAATGGGCAGAAAACATGAATAGACACTTCTCTAAAGAAGACATCCGGATGGCCAACAGGCACATGAAAAGATGTTCAGCGTCGCTCCTTATCAGGGAAATACAAATCAAAACCACACTCAGGTATCACCTCACGCCAGTCAGAGTGGCCAAAATGAACAAATCAGGAGACTATAGATGCTGGAGAGGATGTGGAGAAACGGGAACCCTCTTGCACTGTTGGTGGGAATGCAAATTGGTGCAGCCACTCTGGAAAGCAGTGTGGAGGTTCCTCAGAAAATTAAAAATAGACCTACCCTATGACCCAGCAATAGCACTGCTAGGAATTTATCCAAGGGACACAGGAGTACTGATGCATAGGGGCACTTGTACCCCAATGTTCATAGCAGCACTCTCAACAATAGCCAAATTATGGAAAGAGCCTAAATGTCCATCAACTGATGAATGGATAAAGAAATTGTGGTTTATATACACTATGGAATACTACGTGGCAATGAGAAAAAATGAAATATGGCCTTTTGTAGCAACGTGGATGGAACTGGAGAGTGTGATGCTAAGTGAAATAAGCCATACAGAGAAAGACAGATACCATATGGTTTCACTCTTAGGTGGATCCTGAGAAACTTAACAGAAACCCATGGGGGAGGGGAAGGAAAAAAAAAAAAAAAAGAGGTTAGAGTGGGAGAGAGCCAAAGCATAAGAGACTGTTGAGAACTGAGAGCAAACTGAGGGTTGATGGGGGGTGGGAGGGAGGAGAGGGTGGGTGACAGGTATTGAGGAGGGCACCTTTTGGGATGAGCACTGGGTATTGTATGGAAACCAATTTGACAATAAACTTCATATATAAATTAAAAAAAAAAAAAAGTATCCCTTTTACTGACTGCAATTATTAAAAGGAGCAACCATTAGCTCCAGCTGGCCCTGGTCCTCTCCCTTGAGGCTCATTAAGCCCACACTCGAACAGAACCCATGGCCAGCCGCCCCCAACGTTCTGACATGCTCTGATATGCTTGAGCTCCCTAAATGGGCAGGCCCACTCAACTCCTCCACCCTGGACCTGCCTACACCTGCTTTGTGCTATATACTGAGGGGAGGATACTTCTATATTAAGAATAGGATAAGTTAAATAGCCTGCCGATTTCCGCTGAAATACAGTGAGTTATTTTCAAGTCTCCCTACATGGCACTGGGGGAGGCTGGTGAAGAAAAAGGGGTGGGGAGAGTGTTTGACTCATGTTTGAGAATTGTTCTACAATAGAGATTAAAAATATATATATATATTCCTTCTGTATGTGACTTTCATTCAACCACAAAGCTTTTCTTAAGAAAAATAAAAATCCTTAATGTGCTAACAACAGTGCATTACCAAAGTCCTCAATTAAATTGCAAGAGAATTGAGAAAATAGGGCTATTAAAATATTTGGGTTATTTAGTGACATTGAATGGGGAGAAAAAAAGACTATTGTAGCTCCCTCCTGCCTTTTACCCCCTACCCACATTTCTCTCAGTCTCTGTCTCTGTCTCTCTCACTGTCTTACTGTCTCTTAATCACACTGACAGGACAAATAGCTTTGGGAAATGATAGGGAAATGATAGGGAGGGAAATGATAGGAGGGTACCTTGGGAACAAGGTACTGCCACAGCTTTAACTGACCACCATATGGACCCTCAGATGGATTTGTCCCCTTTCCTGCTCTACTCCTCCCTTTCAAAGGATTCCAGTTGGAATTATTCGATCCATATGCATTGAGTTCCTACTATGCTCAAAGCACTATGATCTGTAATTTGGGGGGAAGTGGGGCTTAAATAATTGAAAGGCATACTCTCCTTAGAAGAAAACAATTATACATGAAATAAGTAACATGCTAGATTTAACAAGCTATACATTTTTTAAATGCGGTCTCATATTAAAGGAGAGGAGAACCAAGATTTTTCTTTTGCCTTATATTTGCCAGGCACTGTGCTAGAGGATTTATCTATTTCATTGACTCTTCACATCAAAACCATGTCATAGATACAGCCCATTTTAGTTACGGAAAGTAAGTCTTGGGAAGGATGAGGAACCCACCCAAGGCTGCACAGATGGTGTGGAAGGAGGGGTTGCCTTCGATAGGAATAGATGAATATGCTGGAATTTTAAAGATTGACAGGAAAGAGAGGGGAGAGCGACCCAGGTTGAGCCTAGAAGCCAGGTCATAAGCAGTGGAAGGCTGTGTTGGCAGGGCTCAGGGAACAAAGTCAAAAGTCATCCTATCCACAGCGCGATGGACCACCATTATGGGACAAGGTCCTGAGCTTACTGGGAAACACAGGAGACAAGATCCATTACTCCTGAGGGAAAAGAGTCTCACACTCACCACCATCCAACAACTATTAAAATCTAGACCAGCAGATCTTATTGAACTGGCCGCCTGGAAAACCACTTTTATTGAACGGAGCTTTGGTGTGGTCACCCCTAATGAGTTCCACCCCAGTGCCTACCTTAAGAATTGCTGTTGTGGGTGAGGGCCTTTGTGATTGCATAATACATGATCTTGTTTAGGACATTCTTTCGGAAATTTTTTCTTTCTGGTTTTAGTATCAGGAGTATGTTGGTATGGCGTGTTTATACGTCATGATCCCTGGGACTGGGGCAGTTAATTCGCTCTCCTCTTTCTGAATCACCTCCAGCAAGCACGGACCGAAGGAGGACCCGCTAGTAACCAAGAGTTGGGACTCTAAGAGATATACATTTGCATCCCCCTTATTACTTGCTCTCGTTTTTCTTTTGTCCACTTACTTTTAATTTAAAATTAATTTAATATTTTAAATTTACTTAATATATTACCTTGGTCAACTACATCTCTATGGGCACCTTAAATCCTTTCCTAGAGCAGGGAAGAGAAGGAGGAAAGGAGGACATAAGGAGGACAATCAGAGACCACGAAGTCTGAGGACACCATGAAAGGCTAAGGCAGAACGGACTGCTAATTCTTAAAAATCACAGGGTGATGAATAATGCAGAGCAAAATAAAAGTCAAGAATAGAAACTGAATCAGAGCATCAGAGCTGGTCAATTGCGGGAGCCATGAAGCAAGAAGGGCATTTAGGAGAGGCTCCAGAGAGCACAAGGTCCTGTATGAACCACGAGCAAGGACTGTTTGACCCCGCCCAGATTTCCACGTGTGGCAAGTGAAGAGGGGGGGAAATAAATGTCAGCCTTGTATTGCTTATTATTAATAATGGTTTGGCAATGCCAGATTGCTAATATTGTCCTTGGATTATGCTTCTGCTTGTGATAGTGTCAGTGATTTTGTTAGCCCTACGGTATTTATATGACCCGGAGGTGCTCAAATTCTCTGACCTTTCATCCCCAAATAACATTAGCTTGGGCCCCTGTCCTCTATGACTGCAGGAAGTCCGGTCTCTATCCGTCTCACCTTCCCAAGCACCTCTAGTGGTCACTAAGAAAAGCTTACTTGTTCATAAATCCTGTTTGTCACCTGTCATCTCAGGCGCAGTCCTTGCTCTAGAACATCAAGGCACTAAGACCCTGTTTTCACCTCTTGTTCTCCTTGTAAGTGGAACAGCAGCCCATGCCACACACTGTGCCTTCCGTGTGAGCATAATCATACTCAACTCCCCAAACATGGCTAACACTGGTCTGAATGTGTAATAAATGTCCTTGGGCCAAGGAACATACAACAGAGAGTAGCTAACAGATGTCATTACATTTCCACGTCCAGAAACTGGGCTCCACTTCCCACAGACCCAAAGTTCTCCCCTTCTTCAGTGCAAAGCCCACCTCATTTCTGTGCCTCTGTGTCTTCATCCTCATACGAGGTGCATCATGCCCCCTGTCTGTGACACAAATGGCCCGCCTGGTGCTAAGTAAAACCAAAGGGTACGCCGCCCACCTCGTCCTCTCGTTTGTTCTCTGGTGTGCAACAAAGGAGCAACCAGGCCTGTGTGTCACACGTGCCTGCAATCTGGGCTCTAGGCCTTAGAGGGTAGGTGCTGGAGCAAAGCCCACCTGTGCCTTCCACACACACGCAGCTTGCAGAGTGCACAGCTCGAATGCAAGTGTAGAAGGAAGTGTCCTCATGCTGCAGGTAACAGATCACACTCCGGGAAACAGATCTAAATAGCATACTTAACACGTGTGAGGCAGGCTTCCCCACTTATATCTCCTCGACCACACTGATCACTGAGAAGACCCTCTCAGAACAAGAGGAAGGTGTTCTCAAGCACACTCCGGCCTCCCCACCCAGGAGTGCAGAAACTGCCCCGAGCCCCCAGGTGGCAGTGTCGGGCTCCAACAGCCTTAGGATCCATCCGTCATCTGGCAGTCTATCACCCCTTTATGACTCCTTCATCGTTTCTATTCCTGATTCTGCTTCTAACACTGTTCAAGGCAGCAAAGCATTTTACACACAAGACATGAATATATGGAAATGTCCAAATCTACCTGTAAAGTAAATAATTATCATCATAAGCAGTGCAGTGGTGCTCGTGATGTGTCGTCATTTACGCTTTTTCAGTGCAAACTTGGGCATTTTAGCTTAAGTCCGTGTCTCCGTATATAGTCAGTTGGACATGAAAATAAGTAACTGCTTTCTAACCTTCATGACGGTTAGTGACTGAGTAATGGATCAATCCCCGAAAGAGCGAGTCGCTGTCGTTATCCTAAAGACTAAAATAACAATGTGAGTTGAGTTGCCATGAGTCGGGCTTCCAAAGCCTGGACACTGTGAAGGTCCTGATGAAATGGGCTCCATGAAACTGAGGACTGCAGCCCACATTCGTGATAAGCTCTCACAGCGCAGCAGAGACAGGAGGACCTTTCTGAGCCATCACTTGGCCTCTCTCTTTGACATCTCTTCAACAACAGTAGCACTCAGGTGCCAGTTAAGGACATTAAAAAATTTTTTTTTTAATCTTTATTTATTTTTGAGAGAGAGAGAGAGACAGACAGACAGACAGAGTGTGACTGGGGGAGGAACAGAGAGAGAGGGAGGCACAGAATCTGAAGCAGGCTCCAGGCTCCGAGCTGTTGGCACAGAGCATGACGTGGGGCTCGAACCCACGAACCGTGAGATCATGATCTGAGCTGAAGTTGGACGCTCAACCACCTGAGCCACCCAGGCGCCCCTGGTCAAGGACGTTTTTCACCAAATAACAACAAGGACCTTTTCATCAAATGTGGTTTGACTGAATAATACTCTCAGTGGCAGAACACGCTAAGATTTATTTTCAGCTCTTGACCACTTGCTCCCCTTGTGGCTCACCCTCATTTATTGAGTCGTTGCTAAGTGTCAATCTCTGTGATAAGCTATTTATGTAACTCTTATCTTTAAGAAAATCCTGTGTGTGGGGGGAGGGCATCATTTTCCTGTTTTACAGATGATAACACGAAAGTTTGTAAAGTTTAAATGCCTTGTCTAAAGTCACGTTGAAGTAAGTGGCAAAACTAGAATCCGGATGCACATTTGTCTAGCTCCGAGGCTTTCTCTTTTTTGTATTTCTTTTCTTTCTTTCATTTTTAGAATGTTTATTTATTTTTGAGAGAGAGAGACAGAGAGACAGAGAGACAGAGAGACAGAGTGTGAGCAGGGGAGGGTCAGAGAGAGAGGGAGACAGAATCCGAAGCAGGCTCTAGGCTCTGAGCTGTTAGCACAGAGCTCAATGCGGGGCTCAAACTCATGAACTGTGAGATCATGACCTGAGCCCAAGTCAGATGTTCAACTGAATGAGCCACTCAGACACCCCTCATATTTCTTTTCTGAGTATTTCCTACTTGCCATCAGAGAACAGATGTTAGTAGCCACGTGTATAAATTGGAATGCAATACAGAGAGATATCACACAGTAATTTCAACAGGGGAAATTTCATATGAAGAAATACTAACTATAACAGGGGAGTGGAATAATGCGGAATTGTCTAAGTAAAGAAGCCCTCTTACAACTCAATGATAAGAAAAAACTCATTTTTTAATGGGCGAAGGATTTGTCAACGTTATTTTTTTTTTTATTTTTTTTTATTTTTGGGACAGAGAGAGACAGAGCATGAATGGGGGAGGGGCAGAGAGAGAGGGAGACACAGAATCGGAAACAGGCTCCGGGCTCCGAGCCATCAGCCCAGAGCCCGACGCGGGGCTCAAACTCACGGACCGCGAGATCGTGACCTGGCTGAAGTTGGACGCTTAACCGACTGCGCCACCCAGGCGCCCCTAGGATTTGAATAGATATTTCACCAAAGAGGATATATGAATAGCTAATAAGTACATGAAAAGATGCTCAGCATCATTACCATTAGGAAAAAGTAAATTAAAACCACAATGAGATAGCACTTCATATCACTTGAATGTTTATAATAAAAAATACCAGACAATATCAAGTATTGGCAAGGATGTGGAGAAACTGGAACCCTCATACATTGCTGGTGGGACTGTAAAATGGTTCAGCTGCCTTGAAAAACAATGTGGCAGTTTCTTAAAAAGGGGGAAAAAAATCCTTACCGTAACACCCAGTGAGTCCACTCCTAGGTATTTACACAAGAGAAAAGGAAACCTATGTGCATATAGACACGGACATGAATGCTCACAGCAGCATGATTCAGAACAGCCAAAATCTTGAAACAACTCAAATGAACTGTGAATAAATAAATAAATGGGATGTATACACACAGTAGGCCATTATTTGGCCATCAAAAGGAATGAAGTACTGAAACATGCTTGACATGGATGAACTCTTGAAAACATTATGCTAAGTAAAAGAAGACCACAGGTTGTATGATTCCATTTCTATGAAATTTCCAAAACAGACGAATTCAAAGAGACTCAAAGTAGATTAGTGATTGCCTGGGGCTAAAGGACAGAATGGGGATTGGCTGAAAATGGGCATGAGGGATTGATAAGGGGTGATGGAAATGTTGATAAAGTTGCATTGTGATTCTGGCTGTACAGCTCTATAAATGCACTAAGAATTATTAAGTTGTATACTTAAAATGGGCAATATAATTTTTTAAAGAAGTAAAAAAAACCTCTAAAGAATATAGGAAGAACAGATATGAGGAATTTCTTATATCTACTTCTGGGGCTCAGATAGAGCCCCCAAAGGAGAGCATTCTCCACACCACAGATTCCACACCCCAGTCCTCTCCTCCAGCCACCTGCCTCACTTCCAACTTGAAAGACATTTGAAACAATCAAACATGAGTTCCAACTTCCTACTTCTTTACCCACAACCTCCTTCTCCTTTTTTTTTTCTCTAGACCCAGCAGGTGAATGGTCCCTTTCCCTGATCTTGACGCTGGCCCTGTGCTTTGCACCCCACCTGCACTGTGCTGGGCTCTGCTCCTTGCGTACTCCACACCCCGTTAAAGTCAGCCCCTCTTTCTCCACTGCAGTCTGCAACATGTCAAAATGCCCATACCTCTTCCACCTGAAGAAAAAGCAAGCACCCTTTCCAATTCTGCAATTTCTCTGAACTACTTTTTACCTCCCTCCCTCCCTCCCTTCCTTCCTTCCTTCCTTCCTTCCTTCCTTCCTTCCTTCCTTCCTTTCCTTTCCTTTCCTTCCTTCCTTCTTCCCTTCATTATCAACTTCTTCTTCTTCTTCTTCTTCTTCTTCTTCTTCTTCTTCTTCTTCTTCTTCTTCTTCTCAAAAGAATAGTTGGCAACCACATTTCCACTCTTCTCCCATTGATGTGTCAACTCACAGCAATAAGGCTCCTGTCTCCATCCCTACAACTATTGTTCCCTGAAAACAAAACAACGACTTCTTTCCAAACTCCCAAATAGATTCTTCCCTTCACACCCCATTTTATATGGCCTCTCTAAGCACTCCCTTCTAGGAGTTCTCTTCTCTCTGGGCTTCTGAGACTCCAGCTTCTGATAGTCGCCATGCCACTGTGAGGAGAAGTCTCTTCCCAGTCTCCGGCTGACTCTTCCCCTGCCTGGTGCTTCCTAATACTTTAACTTTGGCCTTATTCTCTTCTCAGACCACATCCCCTCCCTGGGCCACCTCTTCACTCTCATGGCTTCATCATCCACCTCAGAGCTGGTGGCTCTGCAAACTCTATCTTCAGTCCAGGCATCACCACTGAGCCTGGGAGTCAGAGATCCAATTGTTTTCTGCATCTATCTGGTGCTCCCCAAACCTGCCCCTCCTCCAGGCCTCCACTTCTCAGTAAATGTCACCACTATCTTCCTAGTTATTCAGCCAGAAATTCTGGAGACATCCTTGTCTTCTTTCTCTCCCTCACTTCCCATAATCAAATTACTAAACTGTATTGCTTTTACAACACAGTTCAATAATCTCTTTTTATAACTGACCCCTCCTTTCTATCCTTAGTGACACTGCCTGGCTAAGAAACAGTATCACTTGTGTCTGTGTCTATGTGTGTGTGTGTGCATGTGCGTACGCGTGTGCACGTGTGTGTATGTGTGTGTGCACATGTGCGTGCGCATGTGTGTTTTCTTTGAAAGCCAGACTTGGAATTATCATCACTGCGCATGAGGACCATGAAGCTGGAACCCCTTTGGTAATGCTGCTCTGGGACCCTCTGTTCTGGGTCAAGGTCTGCCATAGAACAAGAATCATAAGCTTGGTCTAGGGGACCCAGACAGGTCACCCTTAGCAGTAAAGCTGGGGAGATATGTAGGCAGGGGAGGTGTAGGGACAGAAGTGAACTGGAAACACAAGCCCTGTCTGAAGGCAGTGACACTACTCTGCTCAATCCACTGTAATGTGGAAGTGCAGAACTAATGTTGACAAATACTTCAATTTTCCCCCCATAAGCTAGAAATTCAGATTTTTTTTTTAATGTTTATTTATTTTTGAGACAGAGAGAGACACAGCATGAGCAGGGAAGGGGCAGAGAGAGAGGGAGACACAGAATGTGAAGCAGGCTCCAGGCTCTGAGCTGTCAGCACAGAGCCTGACGCGGGGCTCGAACTCACGAACTATGAGATCATGACCTGAGCCGAAGTCAGACGCTTAACCGACTGAGCCACCCAGGCGCCCCTAGAAATTCAGATTTTTATCTAAAATCGTCCCTGTTCAACATTGGAAACAAATTCAAAATATTTTTTAAAACATCACACAAACAGAGCATCTCTGCAGGACTGATACAACTTGCTTGTGAGTTCCACCCCAAAAGGGTTTCTGTCTGGGGAGGGCACGGTAGAAACGGGGTCTGGGGAGCAGGTTTCTGGCAGTGATTGTGCCCAGTCCCAACACCAAGGGAGAGAGCAAAGGGGGGCTAGCTGCAAGCCCAGGGGGGAGACACACGAGCCCACACTAGGGGGATGGGAGCCAAGAGAGCATGTGGTGAGCATCCCCCACATCATAAATCAACCGAACAAGACACAGCCAGAGATCAGGTCTCGGTGGCACCACTGTGCAAAGGGATCCAGTTCAGTCTGAGTGCCTGCCTCCATCGCAAAGTCCACTCACCTACAGACATTTGCCTGCACTCCTCAGCCCCAACCCATCCTCTTGAGGTGCCTGTGGGACCTCGGCATGGTCCATATGGCACCAACGAGGAAGTCTGCCCGCTAGTCCCCTAGCTGCCATAGTCTCACTCCATTACCTTATGCAAATGGCAGGCACACAGAGGCTGTTTCTCCATCTGGGTGCCCAAAGGAAAGCCTTCTGGACACCCTGACCTTCCTCTCGGACACGGTGAAAGGAGCAATAAGGAAACATTTGCAAAGCCCCGAGACCCACCTGTTGGCAGACGAAGGAGAGTTGCTATATAAATTATTAAAGAGACCAACCTGAGCCAAAGGGAGTCAGGGAAACTTCATTATTATGCGTGGTGCATGGCTGTCTTTTGAATATTCTGCTTCCTTGGTTTCCAATTTCCTTTTCTTAGTGAATCTTTCTCCCTCATAAATCTTTGCATCGCAATGTTCTGTTCTTTCTTCTTTTGTGTTCTGAACTGGGAGTTCTCGCAACCCCTCCATGGTTAATCCACTCCTCCAAACGTTGCAGGCTCCGAGCGGCACTGTGCATGGTTATTGCTCTTGAAGGCAGGTGACACCCTTCTGCCTCCACTCTCTGTAGGGCCTGCTGCCCTGAAGGACAGGTTCTGGAGGGAAGGCAGGGGAGGGGGCGTTAAGGAGAGCCAGGCAGGCAGGGAATGCTCCCACCACTCTCTCCTCCTCTCCTAGCTGGCCAAGGAAACACTCCCCAACCATTCTCTAGAACAAACAAAGCGAGCACCAGGGCCTTTTTGTGAATCTGACAGCCAGTGATCACAGAAGGAAGACTTCCAATGCCCCCAGGGATGGCACCTGGCCCAGAATTAGCATCAAGTGCCCTCTAGTGGGAATCAGAGGCACCCTTTCTAAGAGGCAAATGCTCGTGTCCTGTCCAAATCGGACATCAGCATTAGTGGTAGCATACGATGGGGAGGAAATCACAATTGGTATCTTCATCACTAAAAACCAGAGAGAAAGGCTTCCTTTGGTATCAAGAGGAATCTGACATATGAGCAAATGTGTGCCACTCTAATTAGGCCCCATTTCTCTGGCAGAGACCGTACATACACAAGTGAGGGACCAGCAGTGATCTCGGGGTGGCACGTGAGCGTGTGGTAGGCACACAGGCATGAACATGTTTCCCCTTTGCCCTCGTGTTTGACGTGTTGAGGCAGACACAGCTGTTTAAACCGGCATCCCTGTTAATCTCTGTGTTCCCAGTGCCTAATGGTTACATGACTGAACTGAATTTAAATTGCTGTAAGCTTGTTAATTGCAAAGGAACAGAAAAATTTCAGGGGGATGGTGGTTGGGAGCTGCATTTCTACCACTCTGCCTGCTGATACACACCCCCCACTCTGCATAGCTCCTGCCAGATAGTCAAAAGAACGGGGTTGGTGTTGGGCTTAACTGTTTATGCCTGGAGGGTCACATGGTATAATGAAAAATCTTGGGTTCTGGACTCAGATGTGACTTCAGTTCAATGGGAGTTACTCCACTTACTAATTGTGGGAACTGCACAAGTTTGTAAAGCTTTCTGCCCATCAGTGCCTTCATCTTTAAAATGAAAATACTGGGGCGCCTGGGTGGCTCAGTCAGTTGGGCGTCCAACTTCGGCTCAGGTCATGATCTCGCAGTCCGTGAGTTCGAGCCCCGCGTCGGGCTCTGTGCTGACAGCTCAGAGCCTGGAGCCTGTTTCAGATTCTGTGTCTCCCTCTCTCTGACCCTCCCCCGTTCATGCTCTGTCTCTCTCTGTCTCAAAAATAAATAAACGTTAAAAAAAATTAAAAAAATAAAAATAAAACGAAAATACTAAGACCTGTTTCAGAATCTATATATTTTATTTAGCCTAATGCAAACTATTCAAACCATGTATAGACACGTATTTAATGACATGGAAACTTTATGATATATTAAGTAAAAAAAGAGAAGGTTATGGAACATGTGTAGAACACCTACAGGTATAGAATATTCTACAGGTGTAGAATATCACCGTTTGTAAAGTGAAATAACACTACTGTCTGGGTGTCCCCAGGTTTTCTTGTGTTTTGGGCCCACTGCTACCACACATGCACAGCACCGTGACAGAAACGAGGGGACCCACTGGGTCCAGGGTGCCTGTCCACTGGTGTAGTCTCTGCCTGGACAGTTCTTTTCAAGGCCACAGCTTCTGTGATTTGTCTCTAATCGCTCCCCAGGGGGGCATCTGTGCACATTTACCATCACACCTATTCCTTTTTCCCCACAAAAGCATCCCGAGAGTTAGCATTCCACGTCTAAGAATAAAGTACACTGGTAAGCTGATGAGAAGAGCTGCTTTGCACTTTTGGGTTTTATACACATTTGGGCAAAAGAGAACTAATCTAATCGAAGATTCAGGAGACTCTTCACTGTCACAAATGACTAACCAGTAATTATCTCATCTATGAAATGATAGGGAAAAGGCACTGAAAGGGGCACCCCAATGCCCTGTTGTACTCTGTTGGTAATAGTAAAAGCTGGTTCAAATCTTTGGAAAACTATCCGATAAGAGCCTTTAAAATGGCACACCTTTAACCCAGTAATTCTGGGACTGGAGCCTAAGAAAATAATTTAGAACACATAAAAACTTTCATGCACGAGAACACGCATGGTAGCATTATTTATGCTCGTAAAAAACTAAAAAAAAAAAAGAATGAACAACAATAATCATTCAAGGCATAAGTAAATAATGACCCACCCAAATGTTAGAATAGTTACCCAACGCTGTGAGAAATGTTTTCCAAAGATGGCGGACAACATTACGAGTGATTTTTTTTTTCTTTTTTCTTTTTTTTTTTTCAACGTTTATTTATTTTTGGGACAGAGAGAGACAGAGCATGAACGGGCGAGGGGCAGAGAGAGAGGGGGAGACACAGAATTGGAAACAGGCTCCAGGCTCTGAGCCATCAGCCCAGAGCCTGACGCGGGGCTCGAACTCACGGACCGCGAGATCGTGACCTGGCTGAAGTCGGACGCTTACCCGACTGCGCCACCCAGGCGCCCCTGATTTTTTTTTTCTTTCTGTTGAAATATTTACTTCATTCTACAAGAAGTGAGGACTAGAACACTTTTTTACACACGTCACAAAAATAAACTCAAAATGGATAAAGGACCTGAATGTGAGACAGGAAACCATCAAAACCCTAGAGGAGGAAGCAGGAAAAAACCTCTCTGACCTCAGCCACAGCAATTTCTTACTTGACACATCTCCAAAGGCAAGGGACTTAAAAGCAAAAATGAACTATTGGGACTTCATGAAGATAAAAAGCTTCTGCACAGCAAAGGAAACAACCAACAAAACTAAAAGACAACCAATGGAATGGGAAAAGATATTTGCAAATGACAGATCAGACAAAGGGCTAGTATCCAAAATCTATAAAGAACTCACCAAACTCTACACCCCAAAAACAAATAATCCAGTGAAGAAATGGGCAGAAAGCATGAATAGACACTTCTCTAAAGAAAACATGCAGATGGCCAACAGGCACATGAAAAGATGCTCAACGTCACTCCTCATCAGGGAAATACAAATCAAAACCACACTGAGATATCACCTCATGCCAGTCAGAGTGGCCAGAATGAACAAATCAGGAGACTAGAGATGCTGGAGAGGATGTGGAGAAACGGGAACCCTCTTGCACTGTTGGTAGGAATGCAAACTGGTGCCGCCACTCTGGAAAACACTGTGGAGGTTCCTCAAAAAATTAAAAATAGATCTACCCTATGACCCAGCAATAGCACTGCTAGGAATTTACCCAAGGGATACAGGAGTGCTGATGCATAGGGGCACTTGTACCCCAATGTTTATAGCAGCACTTTCAACAATAGCCAAATTATGGAAAGAGCTTAAATGTCCATCAACTGGTGAATGGATAAAGAAATTGTGGTTTATAGACACAATGGAATACTATTTGGCAATGAGAAAGAATGAAATATGGCCTTTTGTAGCAACGTGAATGGAACTGGAGAGAGTTATGCTAAGTGAAGTAAGCCATACAGAGAAAGACGGATACCATATGTTTTCACTCTTATGTGGATCCTGAGAAACTTAACAGAAGACCACAGGGGAGGGGAAGGCAAAAAAAAAAAAGAAATAAAAGTTAGAGAGGGAGGGAGGCAAACCATAAGAGACTCTTAAAAACTGATAATAGGGGCGCCTGGGTGGCGCAGTCAGTTAAGCGTCCGACTTCAGCCAGGTCACGATCTCGCGCTCCGTGAGTTCGAGCCCCGCGTCAGGCTCTGGGCTGATGGCTCGGAGCCTGGAGCCTGTTTCCGATTCTGTGTCTCCCTGTCTCTCTGCCCCTCCCCTGTTCATGCTCTGTCTCTCTCTGTCCCAAAAATAATAAACGTTAAAAAAAAAAAAAAATTAAAAAAAAAAAAAAACTGATAATAAACTGAGGGTTGATGGGGGGGGTGTGAGGGAGGGGAAAGCGGGTGATGGGCATTGAGCAGGGCACCTGTTGGGATGAGCACTGGGTGTTGTATGGAAACCAATTTGACAATAAATTTCATATTAAAAAAATGTTTTTTAATCTGAAAATTTCAAAAAAAAAAGTGAGGATAATTTTGAATTTGGAAAAAATAACTTTCATTATTTAAAACAAACAAGAGTCTAGATTATATCATCATTAGGGTCACTGGTCACAGGGTGGGTTCTTCAGAAGCAGATGCCGAGCTGGATTTCAGGTAGAAGATGTTGGTCAAGGATCAATACTTGGGCAAGGAAGGGAGTGGAAGGAGAATGAATCAGAGGAGGCAGTAAAGACCTGAAGAGGCTTTACCACCCCACTAGAGCACTTTAGAGCAAGCACTGCCCACATGAGTGTCCCACATTGGGTCAAAATGGCCTGACCTTTCTCAGTCACCAAATGCAGGCTGTACGCAGAAGGGCACGACCTCAGGTGAAGAGTGGCCTCTGTAGCTGAGGCAGAATCAGACGGATTTAACAGCTAGAGGCTCCTCTTGATTACACCCCTTGCAGTTGGGCAGTATGTTTTTCCTGGAAGGGAGATCTAGGTGCCTTCCACAACCATGCCTTCCCTCCTCGATCCCGGTTCTTAGGCTCCTGCATCACATGCTTAGTTACTACACAAACAATAACAAAACAATCTTACAGAGCACGTTTACCATGTTCTCACATATGGCACGCTTCCCTAATTCATAGGACAGAACCAAGAGGACTGTGAGGGATGTTTTTTAAAAGCACTGCACAGCTTTTTCATGACATTTGCTTTCCCCACTTCAGTAAGGCCATTTCATCTAAGATTGGTTCAAATTGTGAAACAGGGAACTTAAGCGCTTCCTCTTCTCAATGCAATTCTCTCCCCTGCTAGCAACTCTTTTCCTTGTTCCTGTCAGACAGCTGTTGCTCTAATATTGGCAAAAATCCCTGTGCTCATGGTAACATCTTACCCCAGCCTCTCCTTCAGGTAGCTCCGTCTCTCTTTTCTACAACTGGCTAAGCCTGGAAAATGACCGACACACTTAATGCAAACAGGTTCTAATGACTAAGTACAACGCACTATTCTGCCAAACACAGTTGTGTTTCAAAAGTGGTGCCCACATGTAACAACAGAAGCATAGGCAACAAAAGAAAAAAATAAATTGGATTTCACCCAAATTCAAGACTTTCGTGTATCAAAGGACATTATCAATGGAGCGAAAAGATAACCCACAGAATAGGAGAAAATATTTGCAAATCATATATCTAATAAGGTACTGACATATATAAGGAACTCCCCAAAACAAACAAAAAAAAGCCAAACAAAACTCAAAAATGAACTTTTTGGGGCACCTGGGTGGCTCAGTCAGTTGAGCGTCCGACTTTGGCTTGGGTTGTGATCTCACGGTTCATGAGTTCGAGCCCCTCACCAGGCTCTCTGCTGTCAGCCTGTCAGTGCAGAGCCCACTTGGGATTCTCTGTCCCCCTCTCTCTGCCCTCTCCCCTGCTTGCGCTCTCTCAAAAATAAATAAACATTTTTAAAAATGAACTTTTTGATTAGAGATTTCTCCCCAGAGTATACACAAATGGCTAATAAGCAACCGAAAAGATGCTCAGCATCACTAGTCATTGGGGGAAATGCAAACCAAAACCACGATGAAATACCACTTCATGCTCATTAGGATGGTTATTATAAATAAACAAAAACAAAATGAAAAACAGAAAATAAGCATTCGCAACGACGTGAAGGAATTGGATCACTTACGCATTGCTGGTGGGAATGTAAAATGATGTAGCTGCTGTGGAAAATATGGCAGTTCCTCAAAAAAGTTAAACATAGAGTTATCATAAGAGTCAGCAGTTCCACGTCTGGGGACCTACCCAAAAGAACTGAAAGGGACTTGAATGGACATTGGTGCTCCCATATTTGTAGCAGCATCATTAACAATAGCCAAAACATGGAAATAACCCAAATGTTGGATGAAGTGGTGTGTACATACCATGGAATATTATTCGGCCTTAAAAAGGAAGGGAATTCTGATATGTGCTACAATGTGGATTAACCTTGAGGACATCACGCTAGGTGAAAAAGCCAGACACAAAAGGCTACATATTATACGATCCCATTGATATGAAATGTCTATAATTGGTTAATCCACAGAGGAAGTAGATTAGTGGTTGCCAGGGGCTGGGGGAACGGAGGAATGGAGAGTGACTGATAATGAGTCTGAAGTTCCCTTTGGGGGTAATGAATATGTTCAGGAATTAGACTGCAGGGATGGTTGTACAGCTTTACGAACATACTAAAAACCACTGAATTTTATACTTTAAAAGGGTGAATTTTATGATATGTAAATTATAGCTCAATTTTAAAATTTGTTCAGATAGTTCCAACTTCACGAAGACCTCCCTGAGCCTTCTGGTTAGGGTTAACCACTCCCTCTTGTGCACAACTTTAGATCACATCTTTATTGAGTCATGTCATTTTTTGTAATATCCCAGCCCCTGAGCTCCACCTAGACAGGACGCATCTTGTCTATGCCTGTATCTTCTACCCGGCACACTGCTTGAAACTCAGCACACAGTCAATAAACACGGGTTGAACTGAAGATATTACCTACTTTCCAAGACTTTATAATACACAGCAATACTGAGCAATCCATTTGTTGGATATGATAAATATTATCCACACATTATGTGTAAGACTTCAGTGATATAAAAATGAAAGATGCATGGCCTCTACCTTTGAGGAACTAAAAATTTTTGGTGGAAATAAGCATACTTAAATACAGGCATACCTCAATTTATTGCGCTTCACAGATACTGTGTTTTTTTTTTTTTCTTTTATAAATTAAAGGTTTGTGGCAATCCTGCATCAAACAAGTCTGTCAGTGTCATTTTCCCAACAGTATTTGCTTTGTTTCTCTGCATTACATTTTGGTAATCTTTGCAGTATTTTACACTTTTTCATTATTGTTATATTTGTTGGTCGGCGATCTTTGATGTTACTACTGTAATTGTTCTGGGGCACCATTGGCAAACTTAATCTATAAATGTTGTGTGTGTTCTGAATGCTCCAGCCACCGAGCATTCTCATGTCTTTGTCCCTCTTCTCAGTCCTCATTATTCCCTGAGGCACAATACTATTAGGCCAATTAATAACCCTACAACGGTCTGTAAGTATTCAAGGGAAAGGAAGAATCACGTCTCTCACTTTAAATCAAAAGCTAGAATGATTAAGCTTCATGAAGAAGGCGTGTTGAAAGCCAGAGCCTGAGCCAGAGCAAGGCCCTCATTCTCTTCAATTCTATGAAGGCCGAGCAAGGTGAGAAAGTTGAAGAAGAGTTTGAAGCTAGGAGAGGTTGGTTCGTAAGGTTTAAGGACAGGAGCCATCTCTGTAACCTAAAAGTGCAGGAGGAAGCAGCAGGTGCTGATGCAGAAGCTGCAGGAAGGTATCCAGAAGATCCAGCTAAGACAATTAACAAAGGTGGCTACACTAAACAACAGGTTTTCAATGTAGACAAACAGCCTTATATTAGAAGAAGATGCCATTTAGGACTTTGATGACTACAGCAGGAGAAGGCACTGCCTGACTTCAAAGCCTCAAAGGACAGGCTGACTCTCTTGTTAGAGGTTAATACAGCTGGTGACTCAAAGTTGAAGCCGATGCTCAGTTACCATTATGAAAATCTTAGGGCCCTTAAGAACTACGGTAAATCTACTCTGCTTATGCTCTAAACGGAAATGGAAAAACAAAGCCTGGATGACCGCACATCTGTTTACAACATGATTTACTGAATATTTTAGGCCCACTGTTGAGACCTGCTGCTCAGAAAAAAAAGATTCCTCTGAAAATATTATTGCTCATTGACAATGCACCTGGGTACCCAAGAGCTTCAATGGAGATGTACAACAAGATTCATGTTGCTTTCATGTCTGCTAACACAACATCCCTTCCACAGCTCATGGGTCAAGGGGTCATTTCAACTTTTGAGTCTATTTAAGAAATACATTTCATAAGGCTGTAGCTGCCATAGATAGTGATTCCTCTGATGGAGCTGACCAAAGTAAATGGAAAACCTGGAAAGGATTTGCCATCGTAATACCATTAAGAACATACATGACTCATGGTAAGAGGTCAAAATGCCAGCATTAACAGGAGTTTGGAAGAAGTTGAATCCACCTCTCCTGGACGACTTTGAGTGGTTCCAGACTTCAGTGGAGACAGTAACCGCAGATGTGGTAGAAATAGCAAGAGAATTAGAAGTGGAGCCTGAAGACGGGACTGAATGGCTGCCATCTCATGATCGAACTTGAATAGAGGAGGAGCGGCTCCTGATGGATGAACAAAGACAGCGGTTTCCTGAGATGGAATCTACTCCTGGTGAAGATGCTGTGAAGCTTGTTGAAATGACAACAAAGGATTCAGGACATTACCTAATATTACATACACTCAGTAAAGCAGCAGCAGGGTTTGAGAGGATTGGTTCCATTCTGAGAGAAGTCCTACTATGGGTAAAATGCTATTAAACTTTATTTTTAATGTTCAGGTATTTATTTTGAGAGAGAGAGAGAGAGAGAGAGCGCACATGCACGGTGGGGTGTGGGGGGAGAGGGAGAGAGAAAATCCCAAGCAGGCTCCACGCTGTCAGTGCAGAGCCTGAGGTGGGGCTCGATCTCACAAACCATGAGATCATGACCTGAGCTGAGGTCAAGAGTCGGACACTTGGGGCGCCTGGGTGGCGCAGTCGGTTAAGCGTCCGACTTCAGCCAGGTCACGATCTCGCGGTCCGTGAGTTCGAGCCCCGCGTCAGGCTCTGGGCTGATGGCTCAGAGCCTGGAGCCTGTTTCTGATTCTGTGTCTCCCTCTCTCTCTGCCCCTCCCCCGTTCATGCTCTGTCTCTCTCTGTCCCAAAAATAAATAAACGTTGAAAAAAAAAAAAAAAAAAGTCGGACACTTAATCAACTGAGCCACCCAGCCTCCCCTAAAATGCTCTTAAACAGCACATGCTACAGGGAAATTGTTTGTGAAAGGAAGAGCCAATTGACATAGAAACTTCACTGCTGTCTTAGCGTAAGAAATTGTGCAACGACCCAACCTTCGGCAACCACCATCCTGCACCCCTGATTGGTCAGCAGCCAATTGACCACATTGAGGCAGGACCCTCTACCAGCAAAAAGGACTATGACTTGCCGAAAGCACAGTTGGTGGTTAGCATTTTTTAGTGATAAAGTGTTTTTTAATTAAGGTATATACATTTTTAAGATATAACACTACCGCACGCTTAATATACCACAGCACAGTGGCAACGTCACCTTCGTACGCACTAGGAAACCAAAAAATTCATTTGGCTCACTATTTTGCAGGGAGGTCTGGCACTGAGCTCACATTGTCTCCGAAGTATACCTCGACGCAAGGTAGAAAATAAGCGCCACGTGAATGGCATGACAATCCATAGCTAGCAGTTCAGTGAAGTAAAAAATGACTACCTTGGGGGTGATGAAGAAGATTTTGTTGACGTAGAGGCATGAAAGTGAACTTTAGGGTTGTAACAAGATGAGAAAATGAAAGCTTCCGCTGAGGCACATTCCAGAGCTGTGTGTTGGACCAAACTGCAAACACTTTCAAAGTAGGTGGTAAAAAGTGGGGGAAGAGAGGCAGGTAACTCTTAAATTGTCACCTACATTGATGGCATAAAGGGACGTTGAACTGGAGAGAGGAAGCATTTTGAACAAAGCATTTCTTTGGAGAGAGAACTACTGAGTGTGAAGAATTCTACCCTCCTCCCCAAGGGTGAAGGAGGAGAGAGAGGGAGATATGCTCCTTACCTCAAATTACAGCGCAGGACTTTGAGGGAACCACCTGCAGAGCTTAATGTGTGTCTCTGGCAGTTTGAGGCACACAGGACTGCCACCTGGCATGTACTTGAGACATGTAAATCTAGAGGGCTGAGGTGTGGGGAAGCAGTCACACTCCCAGAGGCCACCTGGGGAAACAGTGCTTCCTTCCAAGGGACCAGAGGAGGTCCCCGAGGGAAAGGGAGTCAGTCTGCTCAAAATGACCTCCCGCAGGGGTGGGGGCCTTAGCAGAAGCAAGCTGGATGGGGGACTGCTGTGCCATACCTCAGGGTGAAGTGTGGGGAAAGGGAAGGTCTCTGGGGAACCCACGAAAAAGTCCCTAAAAGAGCAATCAACTTTAACCAGCTGCAAGGTTCAGACAGCACCGGTTCGATCATTTCCACAGTACGTACTTATCAACAAGGGTTGTGCTAATTTCCCTTCCTAATTCCTCTTTACTAATGTCCCTCCCCAAACTCCAGACCCCGAAGGGGTCAGAGATAGGTTGATACAATGGAAGAAGAGAAGAAGGAACATTCGAGGAGGAAAGAGAAGCCAAGAATGCTTCTCTTCCTCACCTTCAAATGTCAAACTTCTAGCCTACGGTCAGCCCAAGCGTGAGGAGGGGAGAAACTTCAAGGTTCAAGTTCTAATTCTTCTCTTGGACTGCCATTTTAATTCCTGATTGCCACTTTATTTTGTGACTTAAAAAGTGACTGAGTGCTGGGGCGCCTGGGTGGCGCAGTCGGTTAAGCGTCCGACTTCAGCCAGGTCACGATCTCGCGGTCCGTGAGTTCGAGCCCCGCGTCAGGCTCTGGGCTGATGGCTCAGAGCCTGGAGCCTGTTTCCGATTCTGTGCCTCCCTCTCTCTCTGCTCCTCCCCCGTTCATGCTCTGTCTCTCTCTGTCCCAAAAATAAATAAACGTTGAAAAAAAAAAAAATTAAAAAAAAAAAAAAAAAAAAAAAGTGACTGAGTGCTTTTATTACCTCTGAGGGACAACCTTTGTCTCCTCTAAGGGCAAGGAAGAGACAGCCCCTTGGTGAGATGTAAAGAGACAGTGGGGGGTCAAAAATGAATTTGCCTTAAGATTCCATTCTACCAGTTGTGCTTGTTCAATGGAAGCATTACAGGCAGAGAAACAGGAAAAGGAGCCTCCAGCAAAATTATGGAGGTAGCCAGATCCAAGTTTTATTTGGCAAAGGAGACATAGATAAATACATCTATCCCAGGAGTAGGGACAGCGTGAGGGAGGCTGTAAATATGGACAGGGAGCTGACTGGAAGGGCCTCCAGTGCCAAGCTAAAGAGTCACTTAAATACTAAAGTAAAATGTCAGTGTATTTGGTATTTATTTCACATAATGTATTTTAAGTACTTGAGATCAGTAAAACAAAGTATTTAATACATTACAAATACAAAAATTGATAATCGTAAGTAAAATGTAAATATACTGAATATATATTAAATATGCTCTAATATAAAGATGAAATGTTGCTTAAGCACTACATAAAGTTTAATTGAGAGTTAAAAATGAATTGAAATTGACAACAACAAAATGAAATAAAATTATGATCTTTTTAAAAAAGTGATCTTGGTCTTTCAATGATGTCATCATTGAGTTATGAAAAACTTTCCAGTTGCTGAAAGTTTCTTTCTGAATCTACACTGGTTAAGGGAATAATAAGGAGATAATTGTAAGCTGTTCTCAAATATTTTTCTCTAGCCTATGATCTTCAAACAATCCTATCTCTTGGGAGATAACTTTGAGGAAATTTGGAGGGGGGCAATGTTTTGTTTCTCTGCAGAAACAACAATTTTTTTATTAAAAATTTTTTTAATGTTTATTTATTTTTGAGAGAGAAAGAGAGAGACAGAGAGACAGAGCATGAGCATGGGAGGGGCAGAGAGAGGGAGACACAGAATCTGAAGCAGGCTCCAGGCTCTGTCAGCACAGAGCCTGATGTGGGGCTTGAACCCTCGAACCCTGAGATCATGATCTGAGCCAAAGTCGGGCACTCAACCAACTGAGCCACCCAGGCACCCCTAACAATTTTTTTATTGGTTACAAGCTACAAGCCATATATATATATATATATATATATATATATATATATATATATATATATATATATACACATATATGTATATATGCATGTGTGTGTGTGTATCTTCCAAAAAAGTATTTCTCATTTGTTTTCATCTTCCTATTTTATCTTACCTAAGTAGAGATGTTAATGCAGATACCATATTAATGCCAATAGTGTCTGTTCATATTCCATTTGCTGGAAAGTCTTTGTAATAGATAAGAATCATTTCTGCATTAGAAGCTTTCCTTTGGTGGTTGCTATTTTCTTCTTTTGCTTGAAGTTTATGGAAGTATAGAAGACAGCTTTCTCAACAAGCTCACCTATAGTGAAAGTCTTTAAAAATTTTTTTTTTTACATTTATTTGTTTTTGAGAAACAGAATGAGACAAAGCGTGAGCAGGGGAGGGGCAGAGAGAGATGGAGACACAGAATCTGAAGCAGGCTCCAGGCTCTGAGCAAGCGGTCAGCACCGAGCCTGATGCGGGGCTCGAACCCACAAACTATGAGATCATGACCTGAGCCAAAGTCGGACGCTCAACCGACTGAGCCACCCAGGTGCCCCATCTATATAGTCCAAGTCTTAATGAAGCATGTCTGTGGTATGTCAAGACATAAATAATTGAGATTTTTTTTTTAAACTCCTAAATTAACAGTATGACACCAATAGAAATACCAGTATTCCGGGTATAAAGCAGCACGGAATACCAGACTGGTGGGCCACTGAACACTGATACCAAGAATCATCCTGTGGGCAAAGGGGAGCCAATACAAGTGTTTACACAAGGAAATGATGGAGGTACAGAGGCAGAGGTAGACATACCTAATTGGAGTTCTAAGAGCTGCAGGAGAGGATTAAGCCCACGTCCCTCTGCTGAAAGGTGAGCAACTTCGCCGTGAGCCCGACAAGGCGCACAGGGGGTTGATTAATAACAGGACGAAAGACGGGAGAAAGGTGTGGAAGACATCTGCTGTGTCCCCTCATCATCCATTGTCCCTTTGCTGCTGAGAACAGTTCTCTGAGTCTCCTTTGAAGAGCTGCTTTCACCCCTCTGCTCGTTTGCTTTGGGTGGGTTTCACTTACTTCCCCATCAACTCCAGGGATGGTCAGAAATGATTTGTTCAGAAATTAAGCATGTGTCCCGAATCTGGCAAGTGATTCTGAGGCCCAGGATCTCTGTTTGCATGAAGGGAAAAAAAGCTCATTGTTTCCAGCTAAGCTGAATGGGGAAGAGCGACGGCCACGGTGCAAACCAGGGGCAGCCTAGCAGTCGCCAGACAGTTTGAAGTTACACAGTTTGAGGCTAAAAGCAACAGAGAGAGAGAAATGAAGCTGGAGGCCGCAAAAGAAGCCAGAAACCATCTGTATGTCCTCTTTGGAAAAACATCCATTCAGGGCTTCTGCCCATTTCTTTTCATTAGAAACCAATGTTATCAGTGCTTCTAGCCAGCTAAGCCTGAGGCAGTTCTGAAGTTTTCCATAACGTGGGCTAATCAATTCCTCTCTTTTCTTTCCTCCTGTTAACCCAGCTTGAATCAAGTTTTCTGCCACTTGTGACCCAACAAGTGCTAAATGATATTCAAGAAAATAATCGAGGAAGCCATCAATCACTGAGGTGGTAACAGGAAGAGAGAGACTTCCTGGTGAGAAGTTCTGAAGGAAAACCAACGTTTTAATTTCACATGTTGGAGGGATACCACACACGCGATATAGCACACAAATTACTAACCCCTTCCCCAGCATAAGTTTAGCAGTATCTATCTGGGGCTCATATTATAGGTCCAGATGTTACACGGGCAGGGGCTCTAATTCAAACTACCCAGCAATCCAATTATAATTATGTACTTACGTTTTATCTTTATAATTAATATGATAATACATAAGTAACATTATTATTTTTATTATTATTACTATTGATGGGTTTTCTCTTTTCCAAACTTTTTGGGGAAAAGAGAAAACCCATCACTGGGGGAAACAATTTGTTGGAGGTGAAACTATCAGTCTTACCTGCCTCAATGTGTGTCTTTACCTCCTTCTTCCCTATCTTGCTGGAAGAGGTGACCCTTAATGAAAGACATAACCCTCCTGTGGATGGCTGATCTTAATTGGAGAGGTGGGACTTCTCCTGTCCAAGGTGGATCCTTCCTCCTTTCTTTATCATACCTTCTCCCACCTCCTTAAGGGCTTTGTCCTATCAATGATTCCTTTTTGTCTTGCTTCCTCTCTACTGGCAATTTTCTCCCATTTTTATAAAAAATCCCCCTGTACTAAAATAACGCCGTCCTAGACTATCAGTAGTCCTGAAAGTGTGATCTGAAGAGCTCCTATATCAGAATCACCTGGGGGTACTTGTCTAAAACTAAAATTACTAAAATTGCAGAGTCCTGGACCCCACCCTGATCTGTAAGACTCAATGGTGCCCTGGAACCTGCACTTTGACAAACCCTCCAGGTGATTCCAATGCACCAGGCAATGGTGCACTACCCTCACTTGTGTGTACTGTGAATATTTCACTTTCCCATGATCCTCAAATCTTCAAAAGCATCAAGCCTGGCTCCCTTCCCATACACATACTGATTTTGCAGAAAAAAGAAACCATTAGAGGAAAAAAAAAAACCCTCTAATTCCCATATTATAAACGTAACTCCATTCATGGGGTGCCTGAGTGGTTCAGTCAGTTAAGCGTCTGACTTTGGCTCAGGTCATGATCTCACGGTTCGTGAGTTCGAGCCCCGTGTTGGGCTCTGTGCTGACAGCGCGGAGCCTAGAGCTACGAGCTCTGTGTCTCTCTCTCTCTCTGTTTGCCCCTCCCCTGCTCAGGCTCTGTCTCTCTTTCTCTCTCAAAAATAAATAAACATTAAAAAAAAAAGAAAAAAAAAAGAAACGTAACTCCATTCACACACACCTACCCTTTCTACTTTTCCTCCTGTCAACATGGAAAATACGTACTTTCTCCTTCTGAGGCTAATTATGACATTTGTCCCCTTTTCCTACCCTCCTGAGCGCTCCACTCGATCTTCTATCCTGTCTCTTATATTTTTAACCTCTCCGTATCCACAGCCTTCTTTTTTTTTTTTTTTTTTTTTTTTTTTTTATTTTGGGACAGAGAGAGACAGAGCATGAACGGGGGAGGGGCAGAGAGAGAGGGAGACACAGAATTGGAAACAGGCTCCAGGCTCCGAGCCATCAGCCCAGAGCCCGATGCGGGGCTCGAACTCACGGACCGCGAGATCGTGACCTGGCTGAAGTCGGACGCTTAACCGACTGCGCCACCCAGGCGCCCCCACAGCCTTCTTTTTATCAACATTTAAACATATGTACAATTGACCCTCAGACAACACGGCGTTAGAAGTGCTGACCTCTCCCTCCCGGCGCCCGGAGTCAAAAGTCCACCTATAACTTTTGGCTCCCCAAACACTTAACCACTAACAGCCTACTGTCGACCAGGAGTGTTACTGGTAACACAAGCAGTCAGTTAACACGCAGTTTGTACGTGATGTGTATTAGGTACCGTAGGCTTACAATCAAGCAAACTAGTAAAAAGAAAATGTGATTAAGAAAAACATACAGGAGAGGGGCGCCTGGGTGGCTCAGTTGGTTAAGCAGGCGACTTCAGCTCAGGTCATGATCTCACAGTTCGTGAGTTGGAGCCCCATATGGGGCTCTCTACTGTAAGCTCTGAGCCCACTTGGGATCCTTTGTCTCCCTCTCTCTCTGCCCCTCCCCCACATGCATGCACTTTTGTCTCTCTCCAAATAAATAAATAAACATTAAAAAAATCATAAGGGAGAGAAAACACACTTACAGTATGTACTGTAATTACTGAAAAAACATCCATGTGTAAGCGTACACGCCCTGCTCACACCTGTGTTGTTCAAGGGTCAACTGTGCAAACATCTCCCATCTTCAAGACGATTCTCCCTTAACTTCATGAACCAAACACCTCCAGCGACTGTACTCATTCACCTCCTCTTGTCGGCTAAACTTCTTCAAGATGTCTACACTTACTGCCCACTTGCTGCCCACTTCTGTTTAATTCCCACCCTGCTATTTTCCTGCAACTTCTCTCACTAAAATGACCCCAAATTCCTTTGTCGTTAAATCCAGTGGACACTCAGTCTGCACGTTATCGGACCTTTCAGTTCTATTTGACACTGTCGTCCATTCCCTTCTTGGAACCTTGGCTTCCTTGATATCTCACTCTCTTCTTCCTATCTCTGTGCTGCTCCTTTCCACTTTCCTTCTCAGGCTTCTCTCCCTCTGCCCTTCCCTTAAACGGCGGGCTCCTAGAGTTCTGTCCTAGCCCCCTTTTTTCTGCTTGCCTCACTCTATCCACTCGCCCCATGAATCTTACCCAAGCCTATTGTTTCAGCTAATAACTAGGTGCAGAAGAACCTCATGTATACATTCCCATCTGAGCTCCAGACCCACACAACCAATTATCTAGAAGGCATTTCTACTTAGATGCCTCACGGGTACCTCACATCAGATATATTCAAAAATTACCTTGGCAACTTCCGCTCAACCCCCTTCCAGGTAAAAAGGCATTCTCGTGGAGCTGCCCAAGTCAGGAATTTACCAGTGATCCTTGACTCCTTCCTCCCTCTCTCTCCCGTTAACTCCCTCCTAAATGTTTCACACTCGGAACAGCCTTTCCCCAATCTTGCTCCCTTCCCATCCAGGGTGATACCCTGGAAGAAAAGGCCAGTTATACTGACCAAATATTTGCTGTAGTTAAGTTTAGAAGTGGGCTCCAAGCTTCCTGTCAACCCAGTAAAAATGTAGGAAAAGTAATCTTCACAGTTTGTAATCCTCGTTCTAAGGCTAACACGTTAGTCTAAAAGAAATTTCTCAGGAGGAGATTTATATAGGGAGCAAAATGCGATGAAATGGACAATGTTCTCAACAGCATCCCTGTGATAGATCCTATAATTTCACTTGGCAAGTATTTTTGGAGTACTTACTATGAACCAGGCTCTGTGCTCACCATTGCACATAAAACAAGTGAATGTGGTTATTTCTTATCTAATCTCATGATGAAAACCAATTTGGGCATCATGTTAAATGCCACTGTCTGCACACAATTTGGTGGGTTTCCCAAGCCATCCCTGCCTGATAGTAAAACTGGGGTCACAACAACAGCAGTTCAGTTCGTCCACCTCCTCCCCTCTCCCCCCGGGGCCATCCCCAGACCCTAAGGCATGACTTCACGATGTCTAGCCTTTCCTTTAAACCGCAGCTCACTTAAAAAAAAAAAAAAATTATAAACAAACAAACAAATGGCACTTACCAGCAGTACCAGCACCACCATGCATCACGTACTCAATATTTATAGGACTCCCCAAGAGTTGTCGCATATGTGCTGACAAACAGTGCTCTCAGCCACCACACAGAATCTGTCATTTTCCAACCTAACCTGCTCTGGCTTCCTGCGGAGATCCACTGCTAAGATATCCCCAGTGCAGTCACCCCAACCACACATGTGTGTCCCGGCCAATGTGTGTGTCCCGCTGCTCTTGCTTAAATAGGTCGAAGGTGCTGCTCCTGATGCTTGACAAACTTGTGCTGAGGCTGCCAGAGTGGAGGGTGTGGGCTAGGGTGGCCTGTCCATTGTGGCCGAAGGTACTGGTTCCCAGATGCCAACGTTACATCATCTTAAAGCTTACCCTGATGTACTGAAGCTGCCGAAGCTGTTCAAATTATCAGGGTCCTTCCGCACAAGAGTTGTACCATGTTTTGCCATGCTGTGGAGAACAGATATCTCTAACTACGGGGATTATAGTTTCCAAAGCAGTGTTGTCTGGCACTCCCGGGGCCTATAGAAAAACAGCTTTCAGTTTGTACTCACATCAGGATGCACAATAAGACTTTGAAGAGAGTCCAACCAGGCAGGGGTGAGGCCAGGGGGAAAACTGTGACAATGAGCCCGTTCCAAAATCACCCTTCCCCCATAGTAGGGTATTCATAACCTTGCAGCTTGCTGAACAAGCTTAGATCCAGGTCAGAAGTCATACTCCGTAAGTATGTTGTCTTCAGATTTGGCCCAGTTTGATCCAGGACTAAAAATCAGGATTTAGGAACTGGTTAGATGGCCTATATTCAGAGTCTTCTCACACAGGTCTCTCCTCTCAACTTGACCTTTGCCTTCAGACACAGCTGGTTCCATTATGTTCTGTTGTCAAGATTTAGAACCCAGGCTTGAGGCAGTCCCATATGCAAGAGAAACCAGACCAACAGGTGCTTACAGGTCACACTGTCCTTTGTAAATTAAGGTGTTTAGTCACTGGGACACTCACAGGCAGGCCCTGGATTTTTCCACAAGAAATATGGATATAAGTGAGCTTAAAGTTCTACGTGTATGCGACAACTTGGGCCTCTTTGAATTCAGAAGGGGCCGTTTAATCTTTAATCTTGGTAAGTGAAGATTAAATATAAAACGCCTAGTGCCATCCTTCGCAAGGAGTGATCACTCAGTAAATTGGTGTCTGGGCTCTTAGCCTCACAGACCCCAGCTTCCAGGACGGAAGTGTCCTACACGCCTTAGACTCAAAATTACTCCCCTCTATCACCCAGTTCTACCCCAGTCTTCTCTTTTCCTACCTTATCGGCCAGGCAAAGTCGCGGATTCATTCCTACCAACTACATTGACCACCCAGTCCCGGAGACTTGGACCCTCAGCTGCTGGGGAGCGAGATGCAAAGTCTGGGGCAAGAAATTACCTCCTAGCAATGAGCCCGCCGCGCGCAGCCTTGTGGGAGTTGTAGTTCTCACAACCCAGAGCCTCCAAAGAGGCGTCACCGCGGGACTCGTTTTCCCGTGCTCCTCGGCGCGGGTCCACTTGGGACTGGTCCCTGAGTGGTTGCAGTGGTAGTGTGCGAGCTTGCTGACCGAAAAGTGGAATCCGGTCCCCTGTGTTCGTGGAGTCTCAGCCGCCGAGGATCTCAGGGCTGGTTCCCGTCCCTTCGGAGCCCCGGAGGCCAAACTGGGATTACAAGTTTAAGGTTTCCTAGAGGGCGAAAGATAAGGAGCCGACCTCCCCCCCCCCCCCCCTGCGGTGTCTGCTGCGGGAGCGGCCAACCCCTACCCGGGTTAAAACTCCCGGGGAGTCTTCGCTGTTCCCACCTCCGCTTCTCCCGCCACGCTCCCACTTGGGGTTCCCCCCACCAGGGCCGCGAGTCGCCGCGGTCGCCGCAGCTTGGCTGGGGGCTGGATGTGCGCCCCCGCGGATTCCCGGGAATCTGGAAGCTGCCGCTGAGCCGCGGCGCGGGCGGAAAGTTTGTATTCGCCCCGTGCAGCCTCACCCCTCAGGGGCGTCCACCATGATCACCCGTGTCTTCAGCGTGCGCGTGTGGGCCCCGGTGGGCGTCTTGACTTCGCTGGCGTATTGCGTCCACCAGCGGCGGGTGGCCCGGGCCGAGACCCCGGGGGCGCCTGGCCAGCGTCCCGTCGACCGGAGTCTGCTGGAGTTGAAAATGGTGCAGGTCGTGTTCCGACACGGGGCGCGGAGTCCTCTCAAGCCGCTCCCGCGGGAGCAGGTGAGAGGTCGGCCGGGGCCGGTACTGGTGGGGCAAGGACCGGGGCGGTCGACCGCAGGCGGACCGGGTGCCTGGCCCCGAAACACACACCTTGGGAGTTTTACCCTCATCGAGCGGGATTCCGGCTGGATCCAGACCAGAGGAAAACTGCAGTACCTTGAGCAGAGGGGCTGGCCTGGCACTGCTAGCCGCCCATCCTCCTCGTACCCTCTGGATGTTGGGCACCCCGGATGTTGGGCACCCCGGGGACTTCTAATTGATGGCAGTGGTGTAGCACAGTTGGTAGCACTGCGCTGCTTGGAGGGCTTAGAAATCTCCTAGGGATCTTGTTCAAATGAAGATTCGAATCCAGCAGGTGTGTGGGGTAGAGCCTGAGATGCTGCATTTCTAACAGGTACTTGGGTCAACTTGAGAATGAAAGTGTAGTGCATTTCTGTGTGACTGTTTGAAGGTTGTCAAGAGTTGCAGGAACCCCCATAACTGGGATTACAGCGGGTAGCAGAGGTCAACATCTTTGGAAACAGGTATCACAGCGGCTTTCAGTTTGCTGGAGATCATTTGAGATCCTTGAAGGCTTTTTTTTTTTTTTTTTAAATAAGTGCTGTATCTTGGGTCTTATTTTCTATTTTGGGTTTCTAAAACTATCGTGGAAGGGATTTGAGGTAGGAAAACATTTTTAATTGGCTAGTCCTGTGTTTATAATGTCTTAAAATCTACCAGGTTTGGCCAGGGTAATTATGACTAAAGCACAAATAGTTTCTATTTATTTATTTATTTTAAATGTTTGTTTATTTATTTTGAGAGAGAGAGAGAGAGAGTAAGCAGGAGAGGGAGAAAGGGAGAGAGCATCCCAAGCAGGCTCCGCACTGTCAGCCGCAGAGCCCCACAGGAGGCTGTAACTCACAAATTGGGAGACCATGACCTGAGCCAATATCAAGAGCCTGAGCTCAATTGGCTGACCCACCCAGGAGCCTCTAGGTGTTTTTTGTTTTTGTTTCTTTTTTTTGTTTGTTTGTTTTTTAATGATTAACCTTCCTGGATTTGATTTTTGGAGAGAGGCAGTTGAGGTCTCTGGCCTTTGGTGCAAGCAGGCCTGTAATTGAAGAACTGGCTTCCCAGCGAAGATAAAGAGGCAGCCTGAAATCCTCAGGCCCCCCAGCTGTCACACTTACCTGTGGAGTGCTTTTGCATTAATTGGTCCTCCAGGCTGATGTTGGAGCAAGTTCAATAGATGTCTAAACCTCATATTTGGCATTCTCTTCATGATCATCGTTGCTTTCCAGAAACCCTTAGGGTTGTGTCCTCACAGTGTCCAACTAAAAATCTGGTTTTTAAAGCTGGCCACACATGAACTCAAACCTTTAAAGCACCTCCCACATGAATAAACAAATTTTGGCAGGCACTTAATTCTGCTACCAGATTTCTAGTTAGCCTTTCTGAATGGCTGTACCACTTTCCATCTGGTATTGGAATTTCTTTTTTCTCATCTTCCCTCCTCCCCCGCCCACCCCCACCCCCACCGTTCCTTCCTTTCTTTTTGATGCTTTTTCAATCCCTTACTCTCCCTTTTTTTATTTTTACTAAATCTTCCTTGTGACTTTTGCACATCGCCCATCTCATGTGCACTCCCCCCTTCTTCATTTATTCTTGTTACAGAAAGGCTGGAAAGTAACATAGGGATAGAAGACTCATCACGTTAAAGACAAAGCTATCAGTGGTAGCAGAGAATTAAAGTCTGAGTGTCTAGGCTTGGGCCTAATATATACCGGATATATACTCCCTTAAGGCCTGAGAAAGATTTAGATTCTTTTAGGACTTCTTCCTGAGCTAGCGGGGGTGTGATGGCTACCTTCTGCCATTCTGTTGGAAGGCGCAGTTTGTAGCTCAGGTAGAATGCCAGCTTCATTCTCTTCGTCTGTGTAGCCACAAAGTAAGAAGCATCTGAGTCCATGGCCTCCCTTTGCAGTTAGGGAAGGCACGTCACCTCCTGCCTGCTCACATTCTCCAGACATCAGGCCAATGCATTAAACATCTTCGATTAGCACAAATGCCAGGGGTGGGACCAAACCTCTTTCCATTTAGGCTGTGAGCCTGTGTCTTTGGCTCCCTGTAACTTGTTTCTGGATGATTTCTCTCAGGTTTTCTTTTCAAGGTCCAGTTTGATAACGGTTGTTATTGGGATTTTCTAATCTTCCTGGTTCTGTTACTAACTGTAGTCAGAAGGGACCACCTGGTAGCAATTCTAAAACGAAAATTGCCTTTGGTAGATGTTTCCAGGCTTGTGACTGGTTAATGGATGAATACAAGTGACAAGTCACTTCATTCAGTTATCTCAGAAATCTTCAGAGAGCAGCATTGTTTAAAACGAGGTGTGTTATTGAGTTGTTTTCATTTGGCTTGAATGGCTGTTGACTTAATTTGTCTTCCTTTAGCTGTGCTTGGGAATATAAGCTCTGGAACTTGGTTGGCTATTTTTTTCTGATCATGAGATTCGACTCAAGTACATATTCACAAGATAAGTGTGGCCCTGCTTTCAGATTTCCCTTAGTTCACCTCTAGGCAAGATGGCCTCCAACTCAGGCAGGTTCCTCCAGTTTTTATAAAGTAAAGTCTAGCTTATCTCAGTTCCACTGTTGATTAAGGCATTTGGGTTCCTATTTATTTGGTAATGTAGGCCAGCTGGAAGGCGTACTGTTAGTCTAATTGTTACTCAATACTTACCCAGAGCTCAGCTAAGAGAAGCACTCACTATTCAGGAAGCGTGGCATGAAGGATGTGCCCATAGCCCCATTCATTCCTCTGGAGCAGTGTTCATGACTGCTTGTTCTTGGAAAGACTTTGGACTCCGATGGGGAGCTTTCAAAAATATTGATGCCTGGGTGTCCCTTCTGGAGATTCTGATTTAACTGGCCCAGAGCATCCAGACATAGCAACATTTTCTCTGGTGGAGCTTTAGAATTATCTGGACTGGATAGCATTAACAAAGTTGAGGCCCCATCCCAGGAGATCCAGATGTGATGAGCTCAGGATGGGGCTGTTTTGTTTTGTTTTGTTTGTGATGCCAGTGTGCAGCCAAGGTTTCAAACCACCGCTTTATTCTAAAATCCACACCTGGAAGGGTTTTGTTTACTTTTATGTAGATTTTGTCTTTTACCTCTGGAATGTAGCATATCAATCCTGGTATAGTACTGTCTTCACAGAAATGTGCTTTGGTGAGATGCCATCATTCTGTGTTGAGAAAACTATGAGAAACAATCCCACAGAACTCGTTGCTGTGACTAGTGAAAAGATGTTCATTATATTACTCTATCCTCTTTATGAGGACCCTTGGGAGGAATTTGTCTGTTCGCATTAGAAGTGGTGTGCTTCTCCTGAACAGTTGGCTTGCTTTTATCTTTAAGCTTGTCTAGCTGATCGAGTTTCTCCCTTCATAAAAGCCAGAAAGCTTAGCGCTGAATCTTTGGCCCACCTACAGTGAAATCCGTGGGTCTTTAGAGTGTACCTTTTTGAGAAACTTTATTTCCGTATCCAGTTTTTGTCCCCATACTTGTTTGCTTTTGTCTTTCTTGCCTACTTTGAATGGGTTGTCTTACTCTCTTTTAGGTCTTGTTATCCTCTCCTTTAAGTTAGTTCTTAAAAATGGGGCATAAATAAGTAAGATTTTAAAGTTAGTCTTTGCCATGAACTCGGAAGCTGAAGAGCAGGAACAAGAATGAGAGTGTGTGTGGTGGGGGGGGCACGGTTAGACACCATGTACGGAACTAGTGTATCGTGTAGTCTTAAAAATTTGAAAACGTGCATTGTAGATTTGGCATGAACTGGACTGCCAGGAGTCATCTCTTGGGAAACACCAAAGATCCTCTGTTGGTGAATGTTGCTAATAAGAGGAGATTTCTTAAGTGAGGCTGAATAGACCCTGTGGACTTGGTATCGGAGCCTGTGCTAGACAATGGCCTTACCAGGATGGATAATTCAGTCTCAGCTGTAAAAGAATTTTAAGATGTGCTAAAGGAGAAAGAAAAGAGATTCCTATGCTGGGAGCCCTGGGAACGCAAAGAAGGTACCTCAGACTTAAAACCGAACTCAGTTTGTCTGTTCTTCTGCGTTGGCCTTAGTTTTAGTCGAGGAGGACCTCTATTACCCTTGTCGCCTTAGGAACCCAGGCTCAAAACCAACGTAATTTCTTTCTTCAACCTTCCTTATTTACCTACCAACATAGCCCCCACATAAAGCTTTTATCCACTCACTTGCCAGGTTTGACTCGAATCTCTAGCATCCACCCCTTCTATTCCTACTGCCTTAGATGGGGCCTTAGGCCCTCCTCTAGTTGGCTTCTGCATCTAGACTTCCCATTCTAGTTATGATCTATGCTGCTGGTTGTCAAGCTATTCCCTGGAGCCTGTGGCGTCAGAGGGTCTGAGGGGCTAGGGCTCTGTGTTCCCACTCCTGCTTCAACTAGAGGAACTCCAGTTTTTGCCTTTGTATGTGGAAATCTAAAGTTAAACTCTACTTGGTATTTGCTAATTAAAAATTTTGTGGGGCGCATGGGTGGCCCAGTGAGCTGACCATCTGACTCTTGATTTCGACTCAGGTCATGATGTCGCATTTCGGGAGTTTGAGTTCTGCATCGGGCCCTGCACAGACAGCGTGGAGCCTGCTTGGGATTCTCTGTCCATCTCTCTCTCTCTCTCTCTCTCTCTCTCTCTCTCTCTCTCTCTGCCCTTCCCTCACTCTCTCTTTCTCTTTCTGTCTCAAAATAAATAAATAAACTTAACAACAACAAACTGGGCTGTTATTTAAAAAAAAAAAAAGTTTCAAAACTCGTCCCAGGTTGAAGCAAATCAAACCACTTCTTTCCTACATGGCATTCTTGGCCATCTCTGCTTCGCTCAAGCTTCTTCCTATTCTTGGAATTCTGAATACCAGTCTCTCCTTACCCACCTTTCACTCTCAAGTCCAGGTCTTTGCTTTTCTAAATCGTCTTCACTTCAAAGGCCATCCCTTCATGAAACTTTTCCTGAATCCCCAGCCAGAAGAGGTCTGTCTCTCCTTTGAACTACTGTGACCCTCATCTGGTGTCTTGTGGCACACAGTTTCTGTTTTTGGTGCTGCCGTCATTTCCATTCTAGCTTGCTATCTCTGCTAACCCGAAAACCTAGAAAAGGCAGGATCATGCTATCTCAGTCTTGGTTTCTTCCACAAGGTATGGCAGATCATCTGTGTACGGGCCCTTTGCTGGGCTTCCAAAATGCAAGGGCAAATCGATGACCCAATCTCTCTTCTCCGAGCAGGACTGCTGAGCAGGACAGACTAGTAAGGGAGCTCTTCTAATACGGTTTGGTAAAGGCCACCAAAAAGAGCCACCGAGGCTACTTTGAGGCCATGGGGCCATTGTCACAGCTCCTGGGAATGTTTAAGCCGTCTTGCGGAATAAGCAGAAATCTTTTCAGGTGAAAGGGAAAAGAAAATTCCAGGTAGAAGGAACATGAGGTTGAAAAGCTAGGAAGTTCGAGGACGGTGCTGTAGAAAACAACGTTGTGTGGCTAGAAAGTAAGTGTGGAGGGCAGGGAAGAAATGGTGAAGAGAGAGAAGGAGAGGCAGGGGCCATCATGCAGCTGTGAGCCCCGGAAGGGTTTTATGCAGGCAAGTTACAGGATCAAAACTTTGGAAGGAGGAGCCATAGTTACAGGACAGTAAGAAGAAGGTCTGTGCTCTGAACACCCAGTCTTCTGATGTCAGTTGCTGCAGCTCCAGTGGGGGAAGAGGCCCAGGTCTGGAGGACTGGCTGCAGGTGGGACTAAGACAATGTCCTTTGAAAGATGGAGGGTTTCCTTTGTGTGAATGGAACCTGGGGTCCCCCCCCCCCCAGTGGTGCTCCCCTGGGCTATTTCTGGGAGGGGCCAAGATAGATACAGTGCTACAAGACATAGTAAGTTTTCAAATGTTAGTTTTAAAAGGAATAGGAAATCGCATAGTGGGAAATTGAGTTAAATGATCTTGTGATTTTAAGTGCTACAGGTCTCCCGCTCTCTCTTCACCATTTCTTCCCAGCCCTCCATACTTACGCTCTAGCCACACAACGTTGTTTTCTACAACACCGTCCTCGTACTTTTAAGAAGACAAGCACTAAAAGCTAGAGTAGTCACTGAAGGGAAGTAAGACTTGAGCTATCATTGGACCTTGAAGAGAAGCTGGATGGGCAGGAGTCCCTCCGAGCACAGGAAGCAAGTTGAAAGAAGATGCAGAGGAAGCAGTGGGCATGGTCTGATCTGGGGACGGGAGGAGAGAGGCACAGTGACACTATAGCAGGGGACAGGGGCTCGGCCGAGGTGTAGGAGTCCTGGAATGCCAGGTGCCTATCTCTTGAAACATTAGGAAACAACTATTGACATGATGAAAGTGGCTTAGCAAGATTAATGGGGGGCAGGGAATTGTATCTATGTATGGATTGTGGGGGTGGAGGGAAGGGAGTCAGTCACATGCTTTTGCCTGAGGTAGTAAGGTTTTACACTCTTACCAGATAAAAGGAGGACCTTCGGGAATGACTTTTTTCCTAGCCAGTGATCCATAGAGTTTAGTGCGGCTGGTGGAGTAGTGGGGGAGAGTCAGAGGTTTGAGTTTTGGGGCCTAGGAGACCTGTGGCATCATTGCGAGCGACGTAATGTGTTCGGGAGAGGAGCTGGCATATGGGAAGAAGAAAAGATTTTCGTTTTTAAAATTGGAGTCATCACATCTGACTCAGCGAGTGTAAGAGTTTCATGGGCAGTTGGAGCTCTGAGACCTGTAGCTACTGGGGATGTTTTGGAACCGTGACAGTAGAGCGGAGCAGGAGCCAGACTGCAAGGAGAAAAGGAAGATGGTGAAGAGGTGAAGAAGGGGCAGCCCCTTGTTTGAGAAACTCGATGAAAGGAAGGCAAAGGGACATTAGGTATCCTTAAGGATACCATAATTAGGACATCATGTATCCTTAAGGGCAGGGGAGGCATAGAAACCTGGAGGTTGATTCCTGGAAAAATCTTACAAGTGTCTGCTCACTGAGGTCATATTATTTTCATTCATTCATTTGTTCATTCATTCATTCACCAAGTATTTGCATGCCAGGCCTTCTGGTGACTTCTCCCCTTTACTGCAGTCTGGGCTTAGTGCCAGAGCAGCGTCTTAATAGCCAGTGCTAGTGGAGCAGTAACAGGGCTTGGGCTGAGGGTACCCGGAATAATAAATTACTGTCTTTCCTTCCTTTAATTGGAGCTAGAGTTAAAGCTTCTTTCTTTCCTTCCCATGGGAAGGTTGTGAGTCTAGTGTCTGTGATCCCAGCTATGTCTTTCAGGTGCTGCTGGATATTAATGCTGTAAGTTTCAAGAACCTTCTAAACAATGTGTTGTTTTTTTGTGGTCATAACAGGCAGAGTGGAATCTCCAGCTATTAGAGGTCCCACCCCAAACTCAGTTTGATTACACTGTCACCAATCTAGCTGGTGGCCTGAAACCACATTCTCCTTTCGACTCTCAGTACCGTAAGACCGTACTCAAGGTGAGCATTGCCTCCCTGCCCTGGGAAGCCCCCTGTAAAGTTTCCATGGTTTTCTCTGGGCTGAGTTTAGCAGACGGGGAGGTATTTTCATGCTTCTCTTTCTGCCCCGCACCAGGGAGGCATGTTTGCTGGACAGCTGACTAATGTGGGCATGCAGCAGATGTTTGCCCTAGGACAGAGGCTGAGGAAGAGCTATGTGGAGGACATCCCCTTTCTTTCACCAACCTTCAATCCACTGGAGGTCTTGTGAGTCACTCGTAAAAGGGACGTGGCTTCCATTTTAAGATCTTACACATGAGGAAACCTGTACTGACCCCCCAGGATGGTGCCCATTCTCACCCACGGTAGTTTGGGGCAGTTCCCCTTATATAACAGCATCCTGTGAACATGTGGTCAGTGGAGATCACGTTCATTGGCTTTTGGGTCCCTTGGGGCACCCATCCCTCAGAGAAAGGATTCCTCCCAGTCCCATAGCCCCCCTCATGTGATCTTAAAGCCTCCCAGTTGCTCTGTAGGATGAGACAGTGTATAGAATCAAATCTTCCTTTTTTGAGTGTCTCTACCTTTTTGTTTTTTTCCAGTGTTCGTTCCACTAATATATATCGGAATCTGGAGTCTACCCGATGTTTGCTGGCTGGGCTTTTCCAAAGTCAGAAAGAAGGTTTGAGTTTGGAGTCTAGAAGTCTGCCCTGTCCCTGAGGAGCTTTTTCTTCTTCCTTCCAAAGCCCTCCCGCCTCTCTTTCTTAGTGCGTGTTCCTTCGGTTTCTCTTCTCCTGCACACGTGGCTTCCATGGCATGCCTACTCTGGTGGGCCCTCGCTTGTCTGGCCTCCTGCTGGCCTTGCCGGCCTGACCTCCACCTCCACGGTGATGTGTCAGCCACTCTGATGTGCCTCTGGCCCCTGACTTCTCCTCTTAAGCTTCTACACAGGCTGCTTAAGGCATCCCCAGCCAGGTCTTGTGAATAATACTGGGGCTTTTTGCTTAGGTAAGACACCGCTGAAAAGGAGGGAGGGCAGGAGGAACACTTAGCCGAGACCCAAGCCTGCTGCCATTGGCTTGGTCTTGGTGTTAACCCACAGCATGACTCAGATGGTATTAACAGTATTCTGTTCAGCCTTTCCTCACTGAGAAAGTCTATTGAGTTTGGGTTTTAACATGTTCAACCGGTGAGTGATTGCAGCTAGTGGTGCCCAGCCTTTTCACCACCAAGGACCACGTGTTATTTTCCCTCATGGATCTTATGTATTGAGGGCCTTTGACTGTCAGAGGGACCTTCATTTTGCCATTTATACTTGACTGAAATTTACATGTAATTGCCAGTCTGAGTTTCATATCCTCACGACCTCACCAATATTGAAATACTAAAATGGTGCCATAAAGCAAAGGTTCTTGCTTAGCTTCTTTTGTAGTATCTCAAATAGATATAAAATTGCCATCAGGCTTATTAAAAAAAACAAACAAACAAACAACAACTATGTAAAAGAATAGAAACCTCCAGGCCAGAGGAGGCCAGCCTTACCCTAGTCGGGGTTGGATACAGCTGCTAATTCCGGCTGAAATTGGCTGCTGAGCACAAGCAGGGTGTGTCTGAGTAACATAGAGCAAACAGCGGGGCTGCCCCTTAGGAGCCCCTGAGCTTTGGAAGAGTCCACAGTGCCTGGCCTTCTGAGAGCTCTTCACTTGCCCAGCTTCTAAGAGGCAAATAAATACCCTTTCCTCTGAAACACCAAAAGTAGGAAAGCTGTTTCTTTTTTTTTTTTTTTTTTTTTTTTTTTTTTTTTAATTATTTTTTTCAACGTTTATTTATTTTTGGGACAGAGAGAGACAGAGCATGAACGGGCGAGGGGCAGAGAGAGAGGGAGACACAGAATCGGAAACAGGCTCCAGGCTCTGAGCCATCAGCCCAGAGCCCGACGCGGGGCTCGAACTCACGGACCGCGAGATCGTGACCTGGTTGAAGTCGGACGCTTAACCGACTGCGCCACCCAGGCGCCCCGGAAAGCTGTTTCTTGAAAGCAGGCTGACCTACAGGCAGGTCTCGGACTGAGACTGCCCCATATTCCCAACAGGGAGGGAAGTGGTGTCACCACAAGCCGCTGGACCCACACGCCCTGGGACTCCAATTTGACCATGTCCCAAAGCTTTTTTAGTAGCTTTGTATCTACTAACTTGTTTAGTTCTTGTAATAATCCGGGGCCGTAGGCAATAGTATCCCCAATTTACAGATAAGAGAATTCAGGCACAGAGAGGCTAAATGACTTTCCCAGGAACACACAGCTGGTAAATGGTGGAATAGGGATTCAAAGTATGGCAGTCTGGCTTCAGAATCCAATACTCTTCATCTTTACACTCTGCCGCTCAGAGGACACATCTGTCTGGGGAGGGCCTCTGATCATTTGCCTGACAAAGTGTGTCTGAATTTTGATATTCTAGTAAAGTTACCATATGCTACTAGAATTTTGACTGTCACATTTTTGTTTGGGAATAATAGCTCTTTGGGGCTTAGATTCACCTAATCACCCTGTATTGATCGGAGTGAATTCCGGAGAGCTGCTGACAGCAGCTGTCTCTTTGCCATTTAGAGAAGGTCGGTCTTGAGTTGTGTAGCAAAGGAAGCTGCCACAGGCCCTTGCCATCTCTGGCACAGAGCAAAGCCTTGGAAGGTGTTAGAGCACCTTCTCTGGGTATTGATGGGAGGGGATAAAGGTACTTGTGAGCTCTGAGTAGTAGCGGGCTCCTGCGAGGTATACAGTTGACCTTTGAACATGGGTTTGAACTGCATGGGTCCACTTACGCATGGGTCCACTTACACATAAATTGTTTTTTTTTGTAAGTACAGTACAGAACTATAAAAGTATATTTTCTCTTATTAATATTTTCTTTTCTCTAGCTTACTTGGTTGTAAGAATACAGTATGTAATACATATAACATACAAAAGTTGGGTTAGTCAACTATTTATGTTATTGGTAAGGCTTCCAGTCAACAGTAGGCTATCAGTAGTTAAGTTTTGGGGGAATCAAAAATTATACATGGATCTTTGACTGCATGGGGGGATTGGTGACCTTAACCTCCAGGTTGTTCAAGGGTCAACTGTTTAATAAGAAACATTATTTGTGGTCTAACGTGTGGTTCTTGGCAGTTCATCTGGAAACCTGGCTTTCCTTTTAGGCAAGGCTGTGGGGTCTGACAGGATTTGTGGCTTTGTGGTGGCTTTCCTTAGATTGTCATGCGCTGAGTCACTATATTGGTCTATAGGATTGGACTTTAAGAGGCAAGAAAGTCACCTAGTTCTGATGGAGTCCGGGACAGCTCATTCTTTGTTAGAATGCCCAAGTCTGATCCAGGTCTGTACCTGCTCTAGTCATATGTGGCCCAATAGGAGGGGTTGTGCCAGACAGAACAAGGCTGCTCCTTGCTTTCTCCATTTCTCAGCCCATAGAAGAGCTGCTGTTGGCAAGGCCAGGGCATGTTCAAGGCAGTTACTGTCCTGAAACAGTGACCTTGATGATCTGTCTCCTAAAGCAGACAAGAGAAGGAGGGGGTGGGGATGCTGGGAGGGACAAGCTGAAGCCTCTTCCTGCCTGTGCTCTCACCTTCCTTCCAGGACCCATCGTCATCCACACTGATGAAGCAAGCTCTGAAGTCTTGTACCCCAACTACCAGAACTGCTGGAGCCTGCAGGAGAGAACGAGGTAACCGCCCTGGCTTCTTGCTCAATGGGGTGGGGGGGGGGGGGGGGGGAAGGGGGGGGTAGGGAGAGGTGGAGGGGGGGGTGGACAGCCAGCCTCGTGGCACTTCTGCTCGCAGGACTCTGCCTAACCTGAGGGCCTGTCCAGGCTTACTGTGTTGGTGGGTGAGTGGTGGGAAGGATTGCTTTGCACTCAGGCCTGCCATCGCTGTCCGGGAAATGAAGGTCTTGCTCACAGCGGCAGGCCTCTAGGGAAGGTATAGCAAGCCTGCGGGAGGCCGCCTGCTGGGCCAGAGAGCTGGTACCAACAGCCCGAGCTGGGTTTGCCTTTACAAACTATTGTCCTCTCGGCCATCGTGGACTCTCCGAGGGGGCCGACGAAACTGTCAGGTTAGGTAGAAGGCAATGAAACAGGTCATAAAACTGCAAATCCACATGGGCAAGCAGAAGACCCAGATTTCCCTACTCTTACCAGCTTGCTGCCCTGTAGAATGGCTCGGTTTGGGCTCAGGGCGCTTTTCAGCATTCAGATATTTCTGGGCTGCACAAAGACTATGTAGTATGTGTTCCACAGAAGACAGAGAATATTGTTTTCAAGCAGACTGCAGGGCCATGGTTGTATCATTTGGGGTATAATAGAAGAAAATGCTAGAGTGGAATTTGGAAATCCAGGCTATTATTCTAGCTCTGGTACCTGTTAACTTATTTTATAAGTCACTTGAATTCATAGAACCTTAGTTGACTCGTGTAAGATGGGACTAAACCCAGCTAACCCCAAACGTCTTATTATTGAAGATTAAATGAGATCCCAAATGATGAATGAGATACACTTTGTAAACTGTTAATTACTATACAGTATAAGGGTTTCCTTTTTATTTTTTGGCAGAGGCCGGAGGCAGGCTGCCTGTTTGCAGCCAGGAATCTCCGAGGATTTGCAAAAGGTGAAGGAAGGGATGGGCATTGCCAGTAATGACGGAGTAGACTTCCTCAGCCTCCTTGACAATGTGGCTGCTGAGCAGGTTGGGTAACTGTCCTTCTCTGGCCCTGGGGGTTGGGGGGCTGGGGATAGGCAGCTGGACCTACTGGCTCCTGAGTCAGACTTGGGCGGAGGGGTGTGGTCTAGGGGTGTGGGTGGAGGGGAGGGGTGTGGGCGGAGGGGTGTGGGGTGGAGGTGAAGGTGGAGGCAGAGGTCTCCCTTTATGGAGGCAGCTGTGGGAGGACGTGCAGGTGGGGTGGATGTGGGAGCGGAGGGATAGGGCCCACGTAGGGAGGACTCCTCACTTGGTTAGGCACATGGTCATTTAATTCTAGATCAGAGTTTCTTGAGGCACATTCCCCAGAATACCTATGATGTGAATGTGTACATCCCGGGCCAGCAGGGGCAGGGTGGGTGATGGGTAGGGGGTAGGGAAGGATTGCTGTCTGACTGTTTTGGAATCTCCGTTATATCACCTTGTGGAGAGTCTCTACACACAGCAGCATATTAAAGAATCTGAGAAGTAAAGAAAGCTGATCAGTCTTTAAATCTATTTTTCCCAAATGTATCGAGCCATAGATTCTTTCTTTATCTAATGGATACTGAAGACCACCCAATGGGAAAGCCTTCTCTAGATTCAAAAGGCAGACACCCAACGGTGCAGTGTAGCCTGGGTCCCCCTTCCTTCTCTTGTCCGGACGACAGTGTGCCCTGAAGGCAGAAATGCCCTGTGCTTATGGGTAATATAGATGTCAGGTTATAAGGTGAGAGTTTATATAAAAGTGTTTACATGGCATACCTTTTAGAAATCCATTTTGGGAAAATAAAAGCCATGTGGAAATTTACGAATTCCTTGCTCTGTGTTTTATTTATGTATTTTTATAGTTTAAAAAAAAATACAAATGCTTTTCATTTTGGAGTAGACGGGAAACCATCAGAAAGGGAGGAAAAACAGCTTCCTCCCCGCCCCCGCCCCCCCCCCCCCCCCCCGGGCCTCCAGATCTCTAGGAATTGCTTTAGAAGGGCCTTGGGGGTGTAGCTTTGGGGGCTGCTGAGGCCCTCCCGGGTAGAAGACAGGCCTCTGAAGGCTTTGTGGAAGCTGGTCAGTTGCCGAGCTCAGCGAACAAGAAGCATTTCTTTGTGAAACTGTCCCTGTGGCTCTTCCAGGTGCACAGCCTCCCGAGCTGCCCCACACTGAGGAGATTTGCACAGATGATTGAGCAGAGAGCTGTGGACACGGCCTTGTACGTTATGCAGAGGGAAGACAGGTGAGAAGCCTTCAGCCACCGTCACTAAGTCACGCTCGGTCAGACCTCCCTGTATGTGGGGAAAAGGGTTCACCAGGCCTGTTCACACCTGCCAGCGCATGTCTCTACATGTGCTGAGGTGGGAATCACCCTGTTCTGCTGGCCTGTTGAGTGGGTTCGGCCCTGCGTCCTTATACTTCTGGAGCTGGGACTGGTGAGCTGGTGCTTCTGTTCACTGTTAGGCAGAACCAGGAGTCACCTCTCGACTGAGTTTCTCTTAATCACTGACTTTTTCCCCATTTACTTTAAGTTTCAAAGGGTTTGGGTGGGGAGAGCTGACGGAAGAATAATGACTGCTGACTTTGTTCATCAGTTTACAACTTACAAGCCATTTTCCTGTTCTCGCTATGAGGTAGGTGTCATTTCCCTGTCAGGGTCCAAGTCCTGGCTTAATAGATGAAGTAGGTGCGAGCCTCACCTAGGCTCAGCTAGCTGCCAGGACTTAGGCCGGCTCTTCTGAGTATCAGTCCTGTGTTTTCTGTGTTGCTTATACTTAGGGCTCTGTTTTTAGAAGGCCTGTTTCTTGCCTACCAGAATGGAGAGTTTCTGTCTTAACCAAATTAAAAAATAAAACAAAACAAAACAAAACACCTTTTTCTGGTTGGTTAAGAATATCCAGCTTGCACTCAGAATAGGTAACTTGGTAGAGAAGGAGATAGGAAAGAGAGGATCAGTCCTGGGGAAGATAAGTGTGAGCAAAACCAGCTAACGTTTCAGGAATTTGCAGGGTCTGTTGCATAAGGGTAAGGACCCCTGGCTGCTTTTGTCCCGCTCAGATTCAGTGTGTCCGCTTGTGTACTTGCTTGGGGCCTCCAGAAGACTCCAGCTGTGCCAGCCAGCTTGCCTCCACTCACTGTGACTTGCCGCCTTCCCTCATCTGTTCCTGAAGTGGCCCCACCAGACCTAACTTATCACTCACTGTCCCCCCGTGCTCCCCCCCCACACACACTTAGTAAATATTTTAGACTTTATGGCCCATGCATTATCTGTTGCAGCCACTCATTTCTGCCCATGTAGCATGAACACAGCCATAGATGATACGCAAACAAGTGGGTATGGCTATATTCCAAGTTAAACTTTATTTATAGAACAGGCAGGTGGAGCGGATTTGGCCAATGGCCGTAGTTTGTTTTCTCCCAGTGTAAAGCATTTTAAATAAGCCTTGATTCTTCTTTGCATTTCAGTTAGCCCTGGTTTCATAAAACTGATGTTTCCTCAAGGACAAATTGGATGGCCTCACAGTGCCAGCCAACTTGGCTTGGCCTGTGTACCTTCTTCTGGAAAGTAGATGTTGCATACGGTATTGGTTGCCTACTCCCCATCCATTACTTCAACATTCCCGTTTATTTACACATTATACACATCGTAAGGGTGGTCATGTATTTACCCAGTCACCATGAAAGGATTGCTCCAAGCCAATCATGATGACCTCGTTCCCTTTTGTCCAGGTTGGGCTCTGGGAATTTCTGGAAGAGGTTTTGTCCTCTTCGATAAAAAGTGAGAGGCACCACGACCAAGCCTTTGTGCCGCTTCCTGCACAGCTTCCTGCTCAGCTTCCTGCTTCGTTTACCACTGGGAGACAGGCTTTGAGCCGCAGCAGCCATCCTGTGATCATAAGGCACAAGCCCGAGGGGGAAAGTGGCGTGGCCACCGTGCCAACCCTGCGGGCACCACCGCTGAACTTTGTGTTGTATCAGATACATCTGACACGTCCTTGTGGTCTACACTCCAAAGGAGGAGGACTGGCATCTGGGAAGCCTAGCTTGGGATGCTGTTCCTTCCTATCCCTTTTCTAAGGGCCTCCTGGAATTCCTGGAAATCACTATGCCCTGCCCTTCCCAGCTTGTTCTTTTCACCCTGAGGGCCTGGTTCTTCCTGACTTACCCTGGTTACCACTCCCGTTCCAGTTGTGTTCTTACCAGATCCACATTCTGGCGCTTTTGTTGTTGGAAGTCTCTGTGCACAGAGAACCCTCACGCCAGAGGTGGCTCCACGCGCCCCCCCCTCCCACCCCCACCATCCCACAGGTTACTCTCTCCTCCGCCGTCTGATTGGGCTCATGAGGTCCTGGTGGCAGACCCGCCCGCAGCCCCGTGTGCCGGCTGCTTCAGTGTTGTTTACTTGCCGCAGGGAGAGCCTTCAGATGGCAGTTGGCCCGTTCCTCCACATCCTGGAGAGCAACCTGCGGAAAGTCATGGACCCTGCCACCGCACCAGGCAAGACCAGGTACCTGCCACAGCAACTGGCTTTTGTGTGGCTGAGGGCAGGAGAGGCCTCTGGCTGCAAGGGCTGGGGGCTGGGGGGCTGGGGGGCAGGTTCTAGGGGGGCAAGAACCAGGCTGTCAGTGACAGTAGGCAGTTGTGTAAGAGGCCAGGAGTCCCAAAGACGTTCACAACATTGTTACCATTCTTCCTGCTGCAGCAGTCCTGCCATGGTTTGAAAATTTTATGTTAGTGATTAAGAACCCTAAATTTATTTTTCCTTTTTTTTTTTTACTACTGGAACATGTGTGAAAGAGTAGCTAATTATGGTATCATGCTGATACAATTGCTGAATAGACTGTTTAGTTCGAACACCTTCACCGAGTGTATAGAAGGGTATGATATCCGCGAGGCGTTTTTAAATGTCGGAAGTAGCGCCTAAACCTCTGTCCCCACTTTGTAGTGCCTGGAACCCGGCTGGGGGCACAGATTGGGAATGTGACGTGTCCTGGGCATTTGCTGAGCAGAGTGTGATCTACAGGTGAACAGCTTCACCGCTACTGGGGGAGCTTCTAGATTTGGACTGACCTATTGAATCAGGATCTGCATTTTAACAAGATCCCCAGGGGTTTATGCACACACTGCTGTTGAAGCGCTGTTGTAGGCGGCCTTCTTTAGAGAGATTGTACATAGCTAGAAACTCACGAACGTGGGAACAGTAGGGGACAGTGAGGTGACATAGGAACATTCAGGAACTTTGGGCCAGATTTATAATAGCAGATCATACCAGTGCCCTTCCCTGTCCTTCACAGCACCTGCAGTGACAGTACATTTCTCACTGGCCCTGGCCACCTTGCCCCCCTTGACTTTGTATCTGTAGAATACTGCAGAGTCCAGTGTTAGTCTTCTAGTTTAAGAGTCAACACATAGGGGCGCCTGGGTGGCTCAGTCTGTTGAGCATCCGACTCTTGGTTTTGGCTGAGGTAATGATCTCACAGTTCCTGAGTTTGAGCCCCATGACGGGCTCCATGCTGACAGAGCAGAGCCTGTCTAGGATTCTCTCTCCTTCTCTGCCCCTCCCCTGCTCACACACGTGTGCGCGCTCTCTCTCGAAATAAACTATAAAAAAAAAAAAAAAGTCAACACATGAAATCCTTGATCTTTTTAAAGAGATAGATACAGGGGATGGGCAGATAAAGATAAAAATGGCACCTTTCTTACTGATTAAAGCCCTTTGGAGAATATATTGAAGGCCAAACAGGCTTATTAATATTCCTTTGAAATGAACTTAATGCCCCCGAACTGCAAGCCTCCCCAACAAGGAGGAGCATGCTGTACTACACTCATCACACAACTGAGAGCAGGAGGGACATTTGCCACAGGCAGGCAGGTCCCAGGGGGAGAAGAGAGGTAGGACCAAGCGACCCATGCTCGGTTTCTACTTCAAAACTCACCAGGGGAGGAGTGAGTGGGTGGGTGGGCAAGCAGGTGGGCAGGAAGGGAAAGGCCAGCTATCCCAGTGGGGATCCCTCCTCATGAAAATATGAGAGTGGCATCAGGGTTCCCCCAGCATCTACTTCAAAGCAGTTTTCCATCAGGCTCACTGATAAGTGTCAAAGGAGGCAGACATCATCCTGGTCTTCTGAGTCCTGAGGGAAAGGCCTATAGAGAACTGTTTCCTCCTTGCAGAAAGCTGTACCTCTATGCGGCTCACGATGTGACCCTCATGCCTCTCTTAATCATCCTGGGGATTTTTGACCACAAATGGCCCCCGTTTGCTGTTGATCTAACCATGGAACTCTACCAGCACCGGGAATCTAAGGAGTGGTTTGTGCAGCTCTATTACCGTGGGGAGGTAAGGTGGCGAGGCACCCTTCCTCCAACCCTGCTCACCTGGTTTACCGCCAAGGCTCCCTCCTTGGGCCCAGTGGAGTCTCCTTGGTACAATCAGCTCTCTGGACCCAATAGAGTGACTCACAGCCATGGCCCAGAGACAGGGCAGAACTGGAAATATGGTGGCAGGCTGGGATTTGGGCCTTATCATGAGCCTGCTACAGACTCCTTCTAGGAACAGGACCCCCTCCTCCTGAGTGTCTCTGCCAGGATGTGGCATCCTGACTGGGAGTCTGTGTTGAAAATTAATGCTGGTGTCCTTGGGAGGCAGTGTGCTGTCTGCACTGCGGTGCCTCAGCTGCTGTCTGGGTCAGGCGCTGGAGCACCCCACCCCCGCCCAGGGCAGACTTTCGCCTCCCAGCTCAGGGGTATGATGTGACCGTGTCTTCTCGGTCAATTCAAGAAGCAGTTCTTGAGTGACCGTCTCAAGTAGGGCATGGTGCGCCTATTCCGGAAGCTGACCGGCTAGTGGGGCCTTCCTGGCTGTTACGTGTGTGCATGCACACACCATTGGGTCAAGTTCCTCGGACCTCTGGGCACAGCTGAAAACAGCAGGCCAGGGTCCTCAGTGGCCCCGCTGAGTTTTGTCTCTTCCCCAGGAGCAGGTGCCAAAAGGATGCCCTGACCAGCTCTGTCCACTGGACAAGTTCTTAAACACCCTGTCAGCTTACACCTTGAGCCCAGAAAAATACCACACACTCTGCTCTCAAGCACATGTGATTGAACTTGGAGATGGAGAGTGACCGATGTATACAAACAGGATGCGTTGGTTTTTCAATAAAATGCCTTAACACACTGCCTCTGGTTGTCATGCTTGGGGAAGGCAGGAAACAAGGGTTAATGTATTTTAACCTAAGGGTATTTCCTTCCTGCAGATATGATATACTGAGGTCACTTCTTGAAAGGAAGAGAGGTGTAATGTTGAGACCAAAGGGGTATTTCCTATTTTGTGGCTTGATTTCCATGGCCAGAAGCATCTGCCATGACACAGGCTAGGGTCATCGTGACCCTGCAGAATTGTGTTGGTTTGGGACTCGAGTTCTTTTTACCTGTCTTCATTTCACAAACATACATTGTGCCACCTACTAAGTAGTGGGCATTATAAAGGTGGAAAGGTTCTGCCCTCACGTTTTTTTCGCCCATGGGAGAGGCAGTAAGTCAGTGATGATAATGCAGTGTGTTACGTTCTGTGATGAGGTGTATCGACCTCTTTGGGTACAGAGAAGAAATTCCTAGCCCCACCTGGCAGGGGCCCGAGGAGCAGTTAAGAAAGGCTTCTAGGGAGGTTCTGTGCTGATCTGAGTAGGAAAGGTGAGTAGGAGTTAACCAGGTAAAGCAAGGAGGGAAGGGTGTTGTGTAAAAGGTAAGCTTGGAGGTCAGGGGACATTGCTGGTCAGTGAGATGAGCCCTGCTGTGGAGACCCGGCTGGAAGGTGCGGGATGGACACTCGGCTTCTGGTGGCCGTAGCCCCAGTAGCGAGGATGCAGGCTCCACAGTGGCAGGCTGGAACCACTCTAAGAACTCCACCTCTAACTGGGCCCCCCGAGGTACCTGATGGTCCCCCTATTTCCTTATCAATTTTCTCATTCTTCCCCAGAATCTCTTTCAAACTTGCTCTCATCTCAAACCAATCGATCTCTTTACCTCTTAGGGAAAACAGCAATCACGAAACCCTCTCCACTTCCAACCATCTTTGTGTTGACAGCTTCCAGACCTACTTCTGTAGCTGAGGTTTTTCATCTGCAGACACTCATGACCACTAGGACGTCCCATAGGCCCCGAACTTTCAATGTCAGAATCAGCCCCCTCTCTCTCAGACTTACTCCTCCCTCAGCCTTCTGTATCTGAATGAAAGACCCCTCCACCGTCCACTCAGTTGCTAAAGCAGAAATCCATTCTTGTCTTTTTCCTCTCCCATTTTCCTGTGTCTAATCAGTTAAGTTCTACCAGTCTCTCATGTTTGTTGTTTGAATCCATTCATATCTATCTTTGACGGTCATCGTCCCCTCCCCATCCTCACTCTGCTAATTACTATATTTCCTATTTCGCCAAGAAAGTAAAAGGAATCAGGAGATTGCTCACCCCCGACCACTGCCAAATCTCTTAACTCACATGCATTGGTGCCCATAAGGCCTTCTGTCCTGTTACTAAGAATGAACCATCCCACTCCTATCTAAGGCCAACCTCCAGCTTTGCACTGACTCCTACAATTACCTTTTTTCTACATTGTTACTTTTATCTTCCTACCCTACTTATTCTCACTAGCATACAAATGTGCTGTAAAATCTGTCTTACAACTTTTTCCCACATCTTTGACCTACTATTGCTACTTTTCTTTTCCCTTTTACAGCAAAACGTCTCAAAACTTTTCAAAAGTCATTTAGACTCTGATTCTTCCCATTCTGTCTTGAGCCAACTGTGATTCACCCCACCACTGCATGGAAACAGCTTCTGTCAACGTCATCAGCGACCTCTGAGTGCTAAATCCAACAGCCAATTTCCGGGCTCACTCAGCTTCTCATCAACAGTCTGGGGATATTTTCTTCATTTGGCTTCCATGACAAATACTCTCTTGGTTTCCCTCAAATTTCTCAACTTCTTAATTTTTGCTAAATCTACCTTTTCCTCATCTCTAGGTGTTGGAGTATCTCAGGTCTTAGTCTTTGGATTTTTTCTCTACCTTTTTTCTACTTTTTCCCTCCCTACACGATCTCAAGCAGTTCCATAGTTTAACATATTTTTACACAAATTTATCCCCAAATTTATATCTTCGCTCTGGACCTTTCCCTTGAATTCTAGTCTCATTTCCAACTGTCAACATCTCTACATGGACATTTAAGATATTTACTGTATATTAAACTTCCCATTGTTCACGATAAACTTAATTTCTGCCTCTTCAAACCTACTTGTCACACAGGCTTCCGCATCTAGGTTTAAATGGTAACACCTCGGGCAGTTGCTTGGGCTAAGAACTAGGGAATTTCCTTTGCTGCCCCCGTTCCTCATGTCTTACATCTAATGCATCAATAAATCCTATTGTGTCTCTCTTCAGACTGCATTGACCGCTTCTCAAGACATCCATTGCTACTTAGTCTCGGCATCATCTCTTACCTCTTCGAAGTCTCCCTGTTTCTGCCCTGTCCTTCCCCCCCAACTTCTCAGCATAGGTGTTGCTTTTAAATTTTTTTTTCAACGTTTACTTATTTTTGGGACAGAGAGAGACAGAGCATGAACGGGCGAGGGGCAGAGAGAGAGGGAGACACAGAATCGGAAACAGGCTCCAGGCTCTGAGCCATCAGCCCAGAGCCCGACGCGGGGCTCGAACTCATGGACCGCGAGATCATGACCTGGCTGAAGTCGGACGCTTAACCGACTGCGCCACCCAGGCGCCCCTGTGTTGCTTTTAAAACAGACCATGTCACTCTTCTCGAAATTCGCCCCGGCTTCCCATCTCAAAGAAAGAGCCAGTCATCATAATAGTCCTCAGGACCTTATGACATCCTCTCCTATCTCTTTCCACTGTCCTCCGTCTGTGCAAGCCTTCTTGCTGTCCTCGTATGCCTCATAGCCATGCGGTGTGCCTCACCTCAGCTTGGGGCCTTGGCACAAGCGGTTCCCTCTCCCTGGAATGCTCTCCTAGACATTTGCATGGTTAGCTTCCTCTCTTCATTCAGATCTCAGCTCACTGCCATCTCAGAGAGGCCCTCCCATGTTAGCTTACATAGAAGATTTCAGACCCTTCTCTTCCCTCTACGTCCAGCCTTAGTTATGCTCTATCACCTTGTGTTAACGGGCTGAATGATGTCGCTTCAAAATTCCTATGTTGAAGTCCTAACTCCCAGTACCTCAATGTGACTCTGTGGAGATGGGGCCTTTAAAGAGGTAATTAAGATAAAAAGAGGTCATGTGGGTGGGCCCTAATCCAGTGTCTTATGAGAAGAGGGGAGATGAGGATATCCACAGAGAGGGAGGACCATGTGAAGAGACAGGGAGAAGATGGTCATCTGTAAGTAAGGGAGAGAGACCTCAGAAGAAACCCAGCCTGTTGACACCATGATCCTGGACTTCAAGCCTCCAGAACTGTAAGGAAATACATTTCTGCTGTTTAAGCCACCTGATCTGTAGTATTTTGTATGGCAGCCCTAATCAACCAATACACCTGGTCCTGTATCTTTTTTTCTCTCGTGATATTTATCAGTGCTTGATATTTATTTGCTTGACTAGAACGCAAGCTTTATAAAGATAGACTTCACCTTGTTCACTGATATGCCCTCAGCAGCAAGAATAGTGCCTAGTACATGCTAGCACTCAAACATTTGTTGAATGAACACATCCCCTCTGTCACTACTATCTTGGGGCCCATAATATCCTCCTGCATTACTTAGTGGCATCCTAATACCCTTTCTTGCCTTCTGTTTCCCTTTGAGAGCTGGCCCCTGCTTATCTCCAATCCACGCCTCACACCTCCTCACATATCCCCCCTGGCCAGACTGAACCGTTTTAGGAACAGGAAGCCTCCTGTGGCCTCTGGACTTTGGTACACATTGTTCCATCCCCTGACCCCCAACACACTCCCTTTTCCCACCTCACCCCTGCTTATCTAGATACCTCTCATGTTTCTGCTTGTCTCGCAACGGGGCTTGTCTCGCAACGGGGCTGTCTGTCTTGTTTATTGTTGTGTTCCTAGAGCCAAGTACAAGAGTTGGCACAATTGACCAGCAAAGATTTGGTTTTTTTTTTTTAATATTCTTTTTTCTTAAGTGCACTTATTTTGAGGGCGTGCGCAGAGGGAGAGTGAGAATCCAAGCAGGCTCTGGGCATCAACGCTGGGCCCAATCCCATGAACTGTGAGATTCTGACCTGAGCCCAAATCAAGAGTGTGATGCCCAGGGGGCAAAGATTTATTGAATGGATTTTTTTTAATGTTTTTATTTTTGAGAGAGAGACAGAGCATGAGCGGGGAGGGGCAGAGAGAAAGACAGTATCCAAAGCGGGCTCCAGGCTCCGAGCTGTCAGCACAGAGCCCCATGTGGGGCCTGAACCCACAGACTGTGGCAGTCATGACCTGAGCTGAAGTCGGAGGCTCAACCGACTGAGCCACCCAGAGGCCCTTACTGATGGATTCTGAAATCCCTCCTTGTTTGTGCTCCTGTGCACTCTTCCCCACTCGCCACCAGGGGGAAACCTGGAGTGAAGGCAAACACCCAGGCTTCCACTGGGTTCAAATTACACACTACTCTGTGCTTTTCTGTGACCCCTGGACAGGAATTTCTGAGCCTCTCACGTAAAATGAGATGAGTATACCAACTAATTAGGGTTGTGAGAATTAATTAAGTAAATGTAAGAGCCTTCAGAGAGGGTTTTTTGTCTGTTTGTTTGTTTGTTTGTTTTGCCTTTTTGTTATTTCTGCCCTCTAGATTCTGAGTTGACACAGGCTTCCTCACCTCGTAGGGAAATTTGGGAGTGCACTTCCCAGCCTCCCTCTCAGCGGACAGTGCCTCCTCTCTTACCCCTTACCAGGGGCAGTGTGCGTGTGTGTACAGGGGAGCCCTGACTCCCTCCCTCACCAGTCACGTGGCTGTGGGCAAGTCACTTAACTTCTCTGAGCTTGTGTTTTTCCAATTATTAAGCAGGGATGTTAACATTTGCCTACCTGACGATCTGCCCTCAGGATAGATGTGAGCATTTCATAAACTCCTCACCCGCCCTTGGCCTTGACTCCTTTCTCTTTATGTTTTTGAGTGAGTGCTCCTAAGGTTAAAAGGATTTGCAGAGTGAGTCGCTCCTTGGATGGCCAAAGTTAGGGCCTCCCCGGGTAGCAGACAGTGGTGACTCTTTTCCCACATCCCCCCGCTTGTATGGGTAGATTGGCAGGAATTCACCCGGCAGACCCTCTTGAGGACCTCGTGGCTGATCTTACTTCCCAGAGCTCTTGGCTGTCTGGCAGGTGCTGAGATGAAATAACTGGCATTAGACAAGGCCAGTCACTGCTATGTGCTGACTCCCCTTTAATAGTTTCATGTAGATGGTTCAAAAGGACAGCCAGGGGAGCAAAACTCCAAAGGGCCCACCTGCAGAGGAGGAAAAGAGTCCCCATCCCACCCCAGCCCCAGTTCTCAGAGCACCAGGTCATGGCATTGCTGGCCCATTTGTATTTGTTGTAAGCAACTCAGGTCTTTGCACGTGGTACCTGGCACTCCTTCTCTTTGCTGGAATCCTCCGGGAGCATTGCCCATGTATCTGCAATGGAGGCAGGAGGGGTTAAGAACAACTATTTCATATATATTTTACTATATGCCAGGGAAGTATCATTCTTCAACACTGGGGCTAGAGTTGCCATTCCCTGAGTAACCTGGGGCTGCGAGAGAAAGCTCAAGTCCATCTGCCTGGCTGGGGAGCTCTCTAGGAAGAGGGCTGTGTGCTCCATTCAGACCCTGCCCTCTAGTGGCCCAGGGGACTGGCCTTGCAGTCCTGACTGCTCTGTCTACCCTGCCAGCCTCTAGGAACCTGGTCCCTGTCTAAGGAGGGGGAGAGAGACAGAGATGAAAAGCACTGTCCTCAATAAAAAGCTGATCTTCCCAAGGACTCCTTTCTCTCTACCTGGCTTTTGAAATGTAGGCTTCCCTGAAGGTTGGAGTTGGGGTGAGGTGGCATGACCCACAGTCTCCATTTTGGAAGCAAAGATCCGAACTGGTATCAGAACTTGAGAGAGCACCGGTCCGGGAATCACAGGCTGTGAGTTCAAGTCCTACCTCTGTATGTACCATCTGTGTGACTTTGGGTAAGTCCGTTAACTTCCCGTGAACAAGCTTGTATATCCTCATTTGTGAAATGAGGCTCTCATATAGTGTCTCCTTCACAGAATTATCCCCAGGCTCTTCTCCTTGATTAGCTATGCCATGCACTTAATGATGTGAGGAGGAAAGTGCCATACAAATGTAAGGCATCACTCACATTATTCCTCAGAAACCTCTTCTAAGCGTTCCTCTGAGGGTTCCCGAGGCATGGGCACCCTGTGCTGGATAGCGTACTGTTGGTGAGAAGATCCTGGTGACTGTTTTGGGGGAGTTTAAGCTGCTTGTGGGACGGGGAAAGAAACGCCTACCTTGGAGTAAAGATAAAGAATCAGGGATTTGGATTCCAGCCTTAACACTCTCCCGGGCCCTATGACCTTGGACAACCCACTTAACATTGCAGAGCCTCTGTTCATGAGAATATTGATGGGGAGGCTGCTCTCTGTGAGTGGGAGGGAGCAAGTGGTAGAGGGTGAGAGCAAAAGAGCTCTGTGAAAGGTCTGGAACATGTAGCTGCTCAAGAACAGCTTCTTGAATGAATCTACATCTTCATGTGTTTGGGCCTTAAACTAGACTTCAGTGGCTCACCATAGGCCCAGAAGTGTGAGTCGCTCCTTGTGGCGTGGGGATCCTTAGAGAAGGCAGGTGTGTGCTTTGGAATCCAAGGCATGGCCCAGGTAAACAAGTAAAGCAGGTGTGCCGTGAGGTTGGGGCCAATGGTGATAAGGCTGTTTATACCGGTTGGGAAAGCAGGGCATTTTTCTCTGAGGCAGGCTTTCTGCAGAGGAAAATCTGGATTCGAGAGAGATTAAACGTCTCAAAGGTAAAGGAGAGATGTAAGGAAATGGCCTGCACTGAATCACTGCAAAGGACAGTATTCATCAGAGAATTAATTTGGAAGGAAATAGAGTGTGAAATAGCAGCAGAGCTTTCAACTCTGGGCACTGTGGCCTTAGAAACGAGGCTTGCCAAGGCCCAGCCCGGGAGCTCCTTCCAGAAAAGCAGTCGGGGGATGCCCAGAGACCACAAATTGCTGAGCTCGGAAGGAACTGATTGAGTGTGTAATTAAGGGGAGGGTTGTATAACACTTGGGTAAGTCGAATTTGATGGGGTCAAACCAGCGGGGCTTCTGGGAGATGAGAGAGCGGTCCCTGGAGCTGTTAGTAAGGGAAGCCAGATGCATAAGTTTAGATCCAGCTTACCTGGGCCTTGTGGAGACGAGGATGGAAAAGATCAGGAAGGGGAAAGGTTGAGTGAGTGTTCCCTAAATCAGAGGGTCCCCAGATGCTCAATACCATGGTGGTTCTGTTCTGGGAGTGAGGTAACATTACGGAGCAATGGGAAAAATCCCCAGAAACTGAAAGATCAGAGGGCCTGTGACTTGGCCAAGGACCCATAGCGTGAAGGAGCTTTAATGGACTCTGAGTCCTGATTGTGGGTCCAGAGTGTGTCTTGCGGTGCCACGCGGAGGGTGACAGCTGGAAGGGAACTGGCCAGTGTGTGAAGGGGGCATCCTGTATCCGGGATGAGGGTAATCCCGGGAAAGGGTACCATTCACAGTATATCCGTGGACAAGATGGATATGTGTTGGCCAGATACCGAAACAATTAGGTCTGTTCATAACTGGTTGAATTCCTATACCCCAAATCCCTACCTAGTATTCCCTAATCCGCAAGGCCCCACCTGACAGGACCCCTGCCCACCCTTCCACCTCATCCCCTACCCCTTGCTTTCCCCTCAGATCTTGAGATGTTGGCTCCTGTTTGTGATTCAGACCTCAGCTCGAATGTGATTCTGTCTTGTGTGGGTTATTTCCTTATGTGCTTATGTGTATGGTTAATTTAGCGTTTACTTTTGTAGAGATACACTAGAATCCCGGTGGCTAGATGCTCAGGCCCTACAGCCGGACTGCCGAGGTTGACGGTCCATCATTTAGAATCTGTACGATCTCGAGCAAGTAACTTCACTCCTCTGGGTCTCTGTACACTTAATCTAGAAAATGGAACAGTGATAGTATTTACCTCACAAGATTTTGTGAAGAACAAACACGTGCAGTGTTTAGAACAATGCCTGGCACATAGGAAACACTCAACAAATGTCAGCTATCATTATTATTTTTATCATCCTCTGTCTCCCCCTCTGCAATCAGCGGGAATCTTGTCTGGTTCGCTCACTGCAGGATGTTTCTCTAGCACGTAGATCAGGACCTGGCACATAGGAGGGTTTCGATATATATTTAATTTGAATGTGTTTGCTGAATTCATAAAGTAACTAAGTCAATAGTCAATCGTTTTTCAGGGAAGTGTTTTGTGGCATATGTAGGCCTCTGCCCATTTGGACATATTTGTCAATAATCTGAGTAAAAAATAAAACTGAACAATCAGGGTGTGCAGGCTGGATACACTTACTAAAGACATAAAACTGGGAGGAATAGCTTATTGAATGACTGAATGACTGGATAAATGATAGGTGTATTAGATATGTCCATGCCAATATCGTTTGTTTGTTTGTTTGTTTGTTTGTTTGTTTGTTTGTTTTGATGCTGGGCCGAATATTATGAGATGGAACTTACTGGGAATGAATACAAAGTTCTTGATCTCAAAATCAATTGCCCACAACGGGATAAGGGTGGTTGTGAGCAATGTGTTCCGTGTGAATCAAGAGTATGATGTGTTCCTCAAAGTTCTAAATGTGCTGTGGCTGTGCCGGTGCCTGGAATGAGGGCCGTGGTGCTGTCCCTCTGCAGAACCCAGAGACCTGTGCTTGGATCTGGCAGCCACACTTGCTAGCAGAAACAGACAAACACGCCAACTGGAGAAGGACCAAGGGGGAGGGATCAAAGGGGCTGAGGACATATTTGATACAGTATTTACATGGGCCCTGAGGACCGCACTCAGACCAGTATATAGGCTACAGGGCCATGGAGACCTGAGGTCAATGTAAGGAAAACCTTTGAGATACTCTGAGCTGGCCGTGGGTGAATCGGGCTATCTCAGAGGGTTCCCGTCACGGAAGGATTTTGAGTTTACACTGGCATTTAGCCAGACTATTGTAAAGGCTCATACACCATCCAAGGGGTTGGAATAAATGGTTTTAAAGTCTCTACCCACCCTGAGAATCCATGGCTCTGTGATTCCACAGCATCTTTCATTCCCTGTAAACAGTCTGAGTCAGAGGCAGGCCTCATTTTTCTTTTCATGTGGTCAGGGATGGGGTTTGGTCCTCTAATTTGATGATTCTGAACCTTAAAGAATCCCTTGAAGAGTCCACCATGTTGGGCCCAGTTGGTCTTGGAGGCGCCAGGGAATAGTAGCCCTTGCAGACACCTTCTTGTGGCTGCTCCCCCCATCCCATCTTACAATGTCCACTGTAGTTGGTGCAGCTTTCTCTAGGGCTTTTCTGCGCTACCTTTCAGGGGAGCAGTGAGAGGACTCCCTGGGTCTCCCTTCTGAAAGAAGAAAGTTTCCAGCTCCAAATAGAACTTTCTTATTGTCCAACCAGCACATGTGTGAAGCTTTTAGAATTTACTCACTAGCAGAGACATTTCAGATGTCTGCATTGTGAGCTCTGGGGTAAATCTCAAAAATGCTCTGATAACTCAGCTGGTAGTAGACCTATGCACATATGTTATCTGAAATCAGTCTCACAAACTCGGTGGCATTGAAATGTGAAGCAGCTGGCTCAGAGAGTTCAAAGTCAATGATCTGGCAAGAGGCAGAGGCAGGATGTAGACCCCCACCTTTGACCTTGGGGTCGGCTTGGTTTTTCTCCCCACATCTGTCCCCTGGGATGTTGCTTTCCCTTTGGCTTTGTCTCCTTCCCCACATGTGGTACCTCCTTCCTTTTGGTGTCTTCCTTTCTCCAAAGCTTACCTCCACGCATGCTCTGGTTCTTCACCTCCTTCTTGAGGTCTTCCTGCCAAGGATGGCGCAAGTTCTCTCGTATCCTCGGTCCCTCCCACTCAATTAATTGCTTCCTTTCTTCCTGACTTAGTAATATTACCATTGTCTCAAACTTTATTTCTGCTTTCCTTCTAGCCAGCATCCTGTTTCTCTTGCCTAGTACTGCCAAACCCACTGAATGTGTACAATTCAGCATCTCCGTCTCTTTCATACCCAAACCCTTTCCCCTGATCCTTACGCTGGCAATCTGGCTTCCGTTTCTTAACCAGAAATGCCCTCTGGGGGACCAGAGCATCAGTCAATCAATTTTGAGAGCCATTCTTAGCGTCCTCACCTTCCTGGATTCCTCAGGAGCATTTGGCCCTGTGGACCACCTCCTGGATCTTGCAAGCCACTTTCCCACCCCCTCAGGATTTATGCAACTCTATACTTTTGTAGCTACCCCAGTGACCGGATTGATTCTTTTTTATCTGGACCACGATTTCTTCATCAGTTACATGAGAGAGGTGGGCTAGGATCATTTCTAAGGTTTCTTCCTATGTTACGAATTTCAGCTTCTTTCTCTGGAATTTCTTCCCCTGCTTCCAACGGTGCCAATCCTTCATGACTTAGTTCCTGGCCCTCCACTTGGTTCTCTCTTCTCTTACTTCCACGGAGAGATAACCCATACTCAGCTCCCAGTGGAGGAATTCACATTTCCATGGCTAATCCAAACCTGTCATCCCCCTGCTCTTATTTCCAACTGTCTGCACATAGTTGCTAAACCATCCCTTCATACTGAGCACTTCCTCAACCCCAACAAGCACTGGCTTCCCAGCTTCCTCAGTTTTTACCCATGATACCAGAGGCTTGTGTGAGGCGGGGCAGGGAGGGGAAGCTAACGGCCTCTAGGCTACAGTCTGAGAAAATAATGAAGAAGTAAAAAATGGGCTGCTATCTGGGTAAAGGGATTTAGTAGAGGAAAGACAAAATGAAACCACTTAACTCCAGATCCTTCTCTCTTCCCTAATCAGGATTTTCTAAGAAGGGAAGCCATCTTCAAGCCAAAAAAGGCCAAGCATTGTTGGGATGGATGAAAAACTTAGACAGATGAGCATATAGCACCTGGTTGCTTCTAATGAGTTCAGATCTTCGTGTGCAGACGCATAATGCCCTGAGATAGAGGAAGAAGTTCTAGATGTTACTTCAGAGAGTAGCCTAGGACAAGTTATAATTATCTCAGAGAACCAAAATATAAAGGCAAATGTGGTCCTAGTTTTTCAAAACCCATAAAATGAGAGACTGTAGAATCTGAAGACCAAGAGCTTCTTTGTCCCCAGTAGGTCTAGAGTTGGTTCTTTTTTTTTTTTTTTAGGGGAGTTTTTTATTCTGTACAACTTTTTAAAAATGTTTATTTATTTATTTTTGAGAGAGAGAGAGAGAGAGAGCACAAGAGCAAGGGAGGGGCAGAGAGAGAGGGAGACAGAATCCCAAACAGGCTCCGTACTGTCAGCACAGAGCCTGATGCAGGGCTTGAACCCACGAACCGTGGGATCATGACCTGAGCTGAAATCAAGAGTTGGACACTTAACCAACTGAGCAACCCAAGCCCTAGAGTGGATTCTTTAACAAGTAAAAGTCTGTGAGCAAACTCTCTTTTCTGTTTGGGTTAATAGACCAATAAATCAAATATTCCCAAGAAATTCGATGAAAATCTTTCCAGTCAGTGTATGTTTCGCAGTCTTAACATGTTGGCAACTTCCTTTTCTTCTGTTGTGTCATACGTGTGTTTGTGATCACTTGTTTCGTGTCTGACTTCTTTAGTAGACTATGAGCTTGGTGAGGACCAGATGTGACCATCCCTGACCAGTTTGCTGCCGTATCCATCATTCCTAGCTTTGTACGTTCTGACTAAAAAAACAAATAAAAGAATCACTGAATAGGTAGATGGGAAATGTGAGCTGGATGATAATGGACTTATAAGTGATTGTAAAAGTACATTTAAAAATTAACAAACTACTGAACTGATGTCAATCTGAAGATTAGTTCCAACTATAAAACTCTTAGAAGAAAACATAGAGGAAAAGCTTTATGACCTTGAATTCGGCAGTCATCTCTTGGATATGACGCCAAAAAGCACAGGCAAGAGAAGAAAAACTAGACAAGTTAAACTTCATCAAAATTTTAAAACGTCTGTGTATCAAAGGACACTGTCAACAGAGTAAAAAGGCAGCCCATAGAATGGAAGAATATGTTTACAAATCCTATATCTGATAAAGGATTGCTATCCAGAATATATAAAGAGCTCCTACAGCTCAATGCGCGCGCGCGCGCACACACACACACACACACACACACACACACACACACACACACATATGCACACATACTGGTTCAAAATGGGCAAAGGACTTGAATAGACATTTCTCTAAAGAAGACATACAAATGGCCCATAAGCACATGAGAAGACGCTCATCATCAGGGAAATGCAAATCAAAAGCACAATGAGATACCACTTCACACCATAAGCCATCAGATAGCTATGATTTTAAAAACCCAGAAAATAACGAGTATTGATAAGGATGTAGAAAACGTAGAACCCTTGTACACTCCTGGTGGGAATGTAAAATGATATAGCCATTGTGGGAAACTGTGTTGGTAGTTCCTCAAAAATTTAAGCTTAGAATTGCCATAGGATTCAGCACTTCCACCTCTGTAATGAAGTCAAAAGAGAGGGGCACCCTGGGTGGTTCAGGTGGTTAAGCATCACTTTGGCTCAGGTCACGATCTCACGATTTGTGGGCTCAAGCCCCCTGTCGGGCTCTGTGCTGACAGCTAGAAGCCTGGATCCCACTTCAAATTTTGTGTCTCCCTCTCTCTGCCCCTCTTCTGCTTGTGCTCTCTCTCTCTCAAAAATAAATAAACATTTTTTTTAAAAGGAAAGTCAAAAGAGAAAAGAAGTTAAACTAAAAGAAGTTTAAGCAAAAAAAAAAAAAAAGTTAAAACAGGGACTCAAACAGATATTTGTACACCCATGTTTATAGCACATGATTCACCATAGCAAAAAGGCAGAAGTAAACTGAGTGTCCATAGATAGAGGAATGGGATGAACAAAATGTGGCAGATACATGCAGTGGAGTATTACACAGGCTGGAAAAGGAAGGAAACCCTGCCACATTGTTACCACATGGATGAACCTTGAGGACATTACACTAAGGGAAATAAGCCAGTCATAAAAGGACAAAGACCGTATGTTCCCACCTATATGAGGTACTGAGAGTGGTCAAATTCATAGACACAGAGAGTAGAATGGTGGTTGCTAGGGCTACATGAAGGGCAAAATGGGGACTTACTGTTTACGGGGGACAGGGTTTCAGTTTTGCCAGATGAAAGGCGTCCTAGAGATGGATGGTGGTGACAGTTGCATGGCAATGATGCCCTTACCGCTGCACAACTATGCACTTTAAATTGTTACAATGGTAAACTTTGTTTTTGTTTTTGTTTTTTTTACCACAATAAAAACAGACGGGTTTTAAAAAAATGTAGCTTTGGGGCGCCTGGGTGGCGCAGTCGGTTAAGCGTCCGACTTCAGCCAGGTCACGATCTCGTGGTCCATGGGTTCGAGCCCCGCGTCGGGCTCTGGGCTGATGGCTCGGAGTCTGGAGCCTGTTTCCGATTCTGTGTCTCCCTCTCTCTCTGCCCCTCCCCCGTTCATGCTCTGTCTCTCTCTGTCCCACAAATAAATAAACAATGAAAAAAAAATTTAAAAAAAAATGTAGCTTTAATGGTGAGCTTCAGGACTTTATTCTGGACCCTTTCATCACTTGGATGAAAATCTTAACATCTTTGCTTTTGATATGAAAATCAGAGAGAACCAATGCCAAAGATTTTAGGACAGGTTTTTAAGGACTTGAAGATTCTAGGATAATAGATCAGAATTGGACTTGAAATTAAAGAGGAATAACTGTAACATCCTGAGTTCAGGGTAAAAAAATAAGCAAAAAATATACGGAATTAGGGGCAAGGGTTAATTTTACATGAAAAGGATCTTGGGGTTTTCATTTCCTAAAATTCCCCCCACAGAAAGGGGGGGGAAGGTGAACTTTCACCAAGAAGAGGAACTTTGTTTAGATAAAAGGGGGCAACAGTCTCACTGGGCTCTGTGTTGACCAGACATTACTAGGGCACCAAATACTACTGTCTTAAGTTCTTAGTGGCATACTTTTTTTTTTTTTTTTTTTTTTTAATTTTTTTTTTTCAACGTTTATTTATTTTTGGGACAGAGAGAGACAGAGCATGAACGGGGGAGGGGCAGAGAGAGAGGGAGACACAGAATCGGAAAGAGGCTCCAGGCTCTGAGCCATCAGCCCAGAGCCCGACGCGGGGCTCGAACTCACGGACCATGAGATCGTGACCTGGCTGAAGTCGGACGCTTAACCGACTGCGCCACCCAGGCGCCCCTTAAGAGGTTTATAAACTGTAATGAAACAGAATAAAACTATGGGGGCTATTAGGGAACCCAAAACCAGACCTCATTGGTCGTGATTGATGGACCAGGGAATTTAGCCTGGCAAGAAGAAAATTAGGAGGGACCTGATAACTGTTTTCGAACATCTGGAAGGCTAACCTGTGAAGTAAGGACTGTCCTTATTCTATATTCCTAAGGGCAAAATTGGGATGGCCAAAGAGCTAACGGAAACCTGACTCACTGTGTCCAGAATTTTTTTTTTAATGTTTATTTATATTTTTGAGAGAGACAGAAAGAGAGGGAGAGAATGAGCAGGGGAGGGGCAGAGAGAGAATTGGACAGAGGATCTGAAGCGGGCTCTGCACTGCCAGCACAGAGCCTGACGCGGGGCTCGAATTCACAAACCGTGTGATCATGACCTGAGCTGAAGTCGGATGCTTAACTGACTGAGCCACCCAGGCGCCCCCGTGTTCAGAATTTTCTAAATATTAGAACTGATGTTATTCAACAGCATGACCTCCTGTTACAGGACGGCCACCTGCTAGGGATACTGCAGAGCGGGAGGTAGGTCCTTTCCAACGCCATAATTCCTTCTTTCAGTTCCTTGGTCTCGAAACCTTGGTGTCTTATTTGAGTCCTCCCTCCTCCTCCCCACCCCCCCCCCCCACCCCGTGTCTGATGAAATCTCGGGGCTTCTTCCCTCACAGCTCTCTTGGCTCCACTCTTCACTCTCCATTGCCAGCAGCCTCTCGTCCTCCACCCTGGAGGACTTGTACATGCCGCCAGTCAGCTCTCCCAGCTTTGGGGCTGCCCCTTGCTTCAGTCCCTTCTGAGTCCCCCCGCCAGACCCGATCCATTTTATACACTGATTATCTTATCGTGTAGTTCCCCTGATCTAGACCAAAGAGTGGCTTCTGCTGCTTCCCATATCAAGATGAGATTACTTTTCTTGGCTTTTGGAGCCATTCTTCTTTCCCTCTCTTTTCAGTTTCATTCTGTTACCCAAATGACTATTTTGCTGAAGCTGTTCCCTTCGATGTCAAGTGGTCTGATTGTCTCCCCCTGTTCATTCCCTCTTCCATTCCCTCACGTGTGTTGTCCCCACCCCCAGCTTTATTATACAGACCACTTCATGTACCATAACCACCATGATGTCTTTCCTTGGCCACCCAAACTCACACGGACCCTTCGTTTCTCTCATTGGCAGATATTTACTGATCCCTCTTAGAAGGTGGGCACTATGCTAGATGCTGGTGAATAAGTGATAAGCCAGAAAAATTCAGTTTTTTACTTCATGGAGTGGGTGAAATAGAATGAACCCTTGCTATAAGGGACACAAATGGGATGTTGTGATGCAAAATGGTGTGTGTGTGTGTGTGTGTGTGTGTGTGTGTGTGTGTGTGGTAGGGACGGGCAGGTATTTAGATGGGTGATCAGAAAAGGCCTGAGGAGGTGACAATCTGGGACGTAAGGAGGTGAAGGCATCGGTCACTGGGAGTGGCTGGAGTTAAGATCATGTAGTCCAAGGAACCAGTGTATGTGAGTCCTGGCACACTGGAGATACTGGACTTAGAGTGGTTTGGCTGGAGCACAGTGAGTAAGGATAGAAGGGCATGAAGTGAAACTGGAGAGGTACCTGGGTCACGTGAAAGATCTTCGATTTTATACAAATTGCACTGGGAAGCCATTACAGATTTTTAAGGAAGGAATTGATGTATCTGGGCTATACTTTTTAAGATCGCTCTGCTATCATGTGGAGAGTAGACTGGAGAAGAGCAAGACTGGAAGCAGAAGTTAAGAAATGAATGTAGGTTGAGACACCACCTCACGCCGGTCAGAGTGGCTAAAATGAACAACTCAGGAAACAACAGATGCTGGTGAGGATGTGGAGAAATGGGAACCCTCTTACACTGTTGGTGGGAATGCAAACCGGTGCAGCCGCTCTGGAATCAGTGTGGAGGTTCCTCAAAACATTAAAAATAGAAATAGGGGCATTTGTACCCCAATGTTTATAGCAGCACTTTGAACAATAGCCAAATTCTGTCCATCAGCTGACGAATGGATAAAGAAGATGTGGTTTATATATACAATGGAATACTACTTGGCAATGAGAAAGAATGAAATTCTGCCATTTGCAGCAACGTGGATGGAACTGGAGAGTATTATGCTGACTGAAGTAAGCCAGTCAGAGAAGGACAGATATCATATGTTTTCACTCATATGTGGAACTTGAGAAACTGAACAGAAGACCATGGGGGACGGGAAGGGGAAACAATAGTTACAAACAGAGAGGGAGGGAGACAAACCACAAGAAACTATTAAATACAGAGAACAAACTAAGGGCGGATGGGGACTGGAGGAGAGGGGAAAGTGGGTGATGGGCATTGAGGAGGGCACTTGTTGGGATGAGCACTGGGTGTTGTATGTAAGTGATGAATCATGGGAATCCACTCCCAAAACCAAGAGCACACTGTATACACTGTATGTTAGCTAACTTGATAATGAATTATATTTAGAAAATAAAATAAAATAAAATAAAATAAAATAAAAATTTTAAAAAAGGAAAAAGAAATGAATGTAGGGCACCTGGCTGGCTCAGTTGGAAGAGCAGGCAGCTCTTGATCTCAGGGTTGTGAGTTTGAGTCCCACGTTGGGTGTAGAGATTACTTAAATCAATAAACAAATAAGAGCTTAAGGAAAAGAAATGAATGTAACAGAGGAGATGAAAGATGGTAACTTGAACTGGAATGGAGAGAAGAATGGAAAATAGACATAAAAGGGTTTGCTGCTGGCTTCATGTGAGAAGTAAAGAATTAAGAATGACTCCCTGTGTCTGAGCTGAGAACTAAGTGGATGGACCTATATCACTTATGAAGATTAGATGTGGGGGAAATTCAGAAATCAAGTGTGGGACTTGTTAAGTTTGAAGTGCCTGCAAGACACCCACAAGGCAGTGTCCAGGCACCAGTTGACTCTGCAAGTCTAGAACTCCTGTGAATAGGCAGAGAGGGAGATAGAAGTTCTAGAGTTAGCGTACAGACGGTGACTAGATGAATTAGAAGACTAAGCAGAAAGCCTAGGACCAAATGTAGGGCCTGTTTGTATGCTGATGGGAATGATGGAAAGCCAGGGGAGAGATTAATAATGCAGGAAGGGGGTCACAAGTAGTCACAAGATCACTAACTTCATTCTGTATAGCCCCAGTCATCTTTATTGGTGAATTCAGTAATTATTTCGGGGTGTGATATCAACACCCCGATGTGATGCAGAGAATAGAATATGGTCATACTCTATAGTCATTGCTAGCATGTATCTTCTCAATGAGACATATGCACGTTCCTCGTAGGCAACTTGTATACCTTCATATTCCACTGGTGGTAAGACCTTCTTATAACAGTCCTTGCTGAAACCTTGGACTCTGTTACACAGATGCCAAAGATCCTTTCTTTCCTGGGCCAAGTGATGCCTGGTACTTTGTATGGATCTGTTCCTTGTATTTCCTTACTGGTATCATTACTTTTAAAGGCCTTGCAGGAATGAAGAGAATTCTAGGGATTCTCCAGCCTCATTGACAAGGAAAAAACAAACTAATCTTCACGGCAGCGTGTTGACATTTCAAAACTGGCATTTAATTATTTACATACCTTAGTATATTAAAGGTGCATATACACTTGAATAAATAAATCCGTGTGTGCAAAAAATTTTAATAGCACAACTACTGACAGCTAGAATAAAGAACTTCACCAAAGCCTGGGAGACCTTTTGCATTTGGGGAAAGAAATAAATCACAGTTGTCCATGGATTCCCTGTAACCAAATATATTTGGTTTGAATGCAGTGGGGATGACTCAGTCTCTAGCCAGGTGCTGGGCCCGGCTTGGCTGCATTTGATGCTGAGAACCTAGCAACCGGAGGCCAGTACTCCTGAGCTCTTATAGCACCACTGAGAACTGAACATGCGCGCTTAGATCAGATTGATGTGTGGGGATGGGCAGGAGTCTCCAGGCAAAGAAGCTCACGGAGGGTTTCTGTGTGGGAAGCTGGGAAAATGAAAGCTCCTGGAGGCTTGGTAAAGATGAGTAAGAAAAAAAAAACAAAAAACCCACAGGCTCCAAGGAGCCTTTAACAGAAAGAACTTGGGCTGCGGCAAAAAAAAAACCAAAAACCCAAAACCCAAAAACCAAAAAACTTTAAAATTTCAATCCATCTTGAACACTAACTAATTAGACACTGAATACCATGAAGATTTGTAAGTTCTTTCTGCCCTCAACTCTAGCTCCAGACGCTGCTGGAGAAAGGAAGAGGGTGGTTAGCACCGAGCACCTTGTCTTTATCTACCGTGTCTGTGATCATATACTCACCTTCTTTCTCTAGCAGTATTGGTTGCCAAACACAACTAAGCACTGAACCAGAAAGTTAACAGTTGAAGTGTGGTCACCTACAGGCAGAAAACAGATGGAGTCTATTACAGTAACCCAGATAAAGAGCCACGTTAAAGAGCAAGACCATTTTTATTCCTACAGTCCCCATAGCATACCTTCTTTTTAACCTCGTTTACTATTTAACTCCCTCCAGTATAAAATATACCAGTTGGCCACAAACTGGTCTTTCTGCTTTGCAAACTGTTTGCTTTAGATGTATCGTTCGAATTTTACCACCGAACTGAGATGCCATGACTGTTCTTAGAGACAAGGGTTTGTGGCTCTGAAAAACAATGACTGGTCTAGGTGAGAGAAAAGAAAGCAGCAGTAAGGCTTAAGTTCTTTAAACAAGCACCGAAGATACAGTTCAATCTAATGTTTTTTAAAGCAAAAGAGATGAGTCTGTGCACTTACGGATTTTGCAGAATAAGCAAGTCTTTGTAAGTGACCTTCCTGTGTTCTCCCACCCCACCCCACCCCCAGCCTGACTCCCACACCACAGCACACTCCTGAAGGGCCAAGCTGATCACCTGCGTCCCTTGCTCAAACGTTGAAGTTTGGGCCCCTCGATGGGCCCCACCCGGCTCTCTGTGACCTCTCTCCCTCTGCTCATTTCTTACCTCCACCTCCTCTGTAGCGCCCATCCAATTTCAACAGGCAGGCCTGTTGAAAGGTCCACCACCACCTTCCACCAGGAAAAATCCCCTTCCCCTCTGGCCTGTTGCACCCTGTACCTTCACCACGGTATTGACCGTATGTACTGTAATGATCAATTTCTGCACCTGTTCCCTCGTCCCAGCCTCAGCACGGTTCTGGACACACCATAGGTGCTCTCTAGATGGTGGTTGCTAAGGCAATGAGTCCTTGTGTTAAATACAGCTTCCCCATCCTCGCAGCACTTTGAAAGTACTCAGAAAAGGAAATGACTAAAGTGTAGACTGTTCAAACGGAACACCACCACCACCCTGCCTGGGGTACCCGTGCCACTGGGGAGGAGGAAGGACTGAGGCCAAGAGCCCAGCGCCGCTATGGAGCTGCTGTGATTGTCCAGTTTACAACAGTCAGGACTGGCTACACCATCTGTGGGGCCCAGTGCAGAATGGCACTGTGGGGTCCCCTATCCAACGATTATTGAGAATTTCAAAAGGTGACAGCAGACCAAGCCCCAGCCCTGGGCAGCTGCACAGGTTGCCCACCCATGAAAGCTGGCCCTGGTGACAGCAGGGGAGTAGGGAGTCTGGGAGAAATTTTGGATGAATTTTTTTAAAAAGTAGCTTTGGGGCGCCTGGGTGGCGCAGTCGGTTGAGCGTCCGACTTCAGCCAGGTCACGATCTCGCGGTCCGTGAGTTCGAGCCCCGCGTCGGGCTCTGGGCTGATGGCTCAGAGCCTGGAGCCTGTTTCCGATTCTGTGTCTCCCTCTCTCTCTGCCCCTCCCCCGTTCATGCTCTGTCTCTCTCTGTCCCAAAAATAAATAAACGTTGAAAAAAAAAATTAAAAAAAAAAAGTAGCTTTAAAATCTGCAAATTTGTTTTAAAATTTCTATTTTCTCATGCCTCGCCCTTCACAAGACCCCCACAGTGGTTTATTTTCATTTATAAGTGCAGATCCTTTTAAAAAGCTTATTTTATTTCACATTGTTTTAGGGAAAAAAACACCACACTCTGTTAGTCCTTAATAAACAATGCTATGATCCACACCCCACCACTTACCCCCTGAAATGAAGTAACCCATCATTATTGCACTTCCTCCATTTAGTCCTGAAATTGCGGGGAGACGGGCTGGGCTTTCACAGGATTATGTTAACATGAAATAACTTTATCAACCTTTTGCTAATTTTTAAAAATTAGTTCTCTGTGCAACAGCATCCAGTCCCTCAAATGTGATTTTATTTCACAGCATTCTTAGTAAATTAGAAATTGTTCTGTTCAAACCCAAATGAACTTAGTTTATCAGATATCATCTTGATGAAATGTTGTTGGTATCTGCTGACAGTGTAAATGAATGAAGATTTATGAAGGGGGCTTTTCAAAACTGCGCGGCTCTGCAGCGGGCAGCTCATCTGCACTGCCGCACTCGTCCAGCAGGGGGCGGCGCGAGCAGTGCCACATTCCCAGCGCCTCCCAGCAGGGGCCACCCCGCTCTTGCCCTCCCGTGGCTCTCTCTTAGGGACAGTAGCAAGGGACCACGCACTATCAGTGAGCACAGCACCATCAGGTGCAGCAGGCAGTGGGGCTGCCCAAGAAGCCAGTCCAGTGGGCAAATGCCAGGTCCCAGCCTTCCTTAGGGCTCTCCTCTCACGTTCCCCATGCTTCGCTGTTCCCTGCTCTCCTCTCTATGCTTCAAAGCCAGAGGACCTAGGAATATGGCTAAGTTCATGAAACAAAACCCTCATTTTTGCTCCCCTAGCATAAACTTTTCACCACGCAGGACCATCTGAATAGATCTGATTGTGCCAGAATCCTTAAACTTGAGCTCAGCTTTCTCATCTGCAAAGGAGATGAGTACCACCTACTTCGTAGGCCCCTCAAAGATCTGCACGAGAACACACATGGAGGGGACCGTGGGGGAGGTACTCTCACGTTTGTTGTCTGGGGCTCCAGTGTTACTGAGAAAACAGGGCTGCCGACGGTGGGAGAGAAAAACGGCTCTCAAACACCCTTCCCGGAGACAGAAACGGTCACAGGAAAAACTCCGGACTGTAGAACGCCAGCAGAGCCCAATTTGTCCAAGTTTGTCTGCAGCTGACTCCGCACCTGCAGCTCCTCACTTCTTCTCTCACCTGTGAACGAACACGCACACAGACGCCCACTCGCTCCGCTAAAAACGCCTAGGACCTAAAGAAATCCACACGCCGGAACAAATCCAAAAGCACAGAAAAACAGCCAGTCCCTCAGACGTGTACCTTGCAGGGTGCACGCTGCTGCGCTGGGGGGCCTGTGTGCGGTGGGGGATCGAACCCAGCACAGCCTGAGCAGGGCCGGGGGAGGGGAAGACGCCGAGGAGCAGGCAGCGAGGAGGGGAGCCAGAAGGGACAGCGGAAACCCACGGACTGTGGAGAGCCGCGATTTGCAGGGACAGCAGGAATGCGTTGCCTTAACAAGATCCAGGGACATTTCACAGCTTATGCAAATGACTGCAAATCTACCTTCAGCCTTAATTACTTCACGCCATTAAACTGACTCTCACAGAAATTCCTGGGAAAGACCATTCTGGTAAAGAGGTGAATTGCAGCACTGGGGACGGGGGTTGCTCTTCTGCCAACAGCCTGGCTTTCACGACTAGGACAGGACCCAGTCCGGCATAAATCCTCGGGGGCTTATTCCTCATTCCGCCTCGTCCACAGGGAAGAGGCTTCACCTGGGCCGCTGTAGACTTTGCTAGCCTTCCTTCCCTCATCAGCCAACTCCCTACAAGGTGGAAGCCTCTGGGCCACTTGGCAGCCACCATGCCCCATACCGAACAGCACAGGAACCCAAATGAACAAAAAAGGCAATTGGATTTTGTAAGAAACAATATATTTTATTTTTCTGACACCACAGCTCTGGTGAGTGGTTTTGTACCAAATTTAATGGAGGTTACACAGAACGTTTTACGCATGGGAGGGGGAGGGCAGGGGAGGAACCACAAAATTAAAAACCAAAACAAAAACGAAATCCTGGATAGCTTTTAGCATCTGTTCCACTCCCACATTGATAAAATTCACTTGGGAATTCCTAAGAAAAGGAGAACAGAAAACAAGGTGGGCAGGGAAGGGCGTGTCGGGGAAGAAGAGAAAGGGGGCAGAAGACCGCCGAGCATCCCAAGCACAGGCCTTTCCCTCGCGGAGCCGGGACGGCGCTCGGCCTGGAAGGCGAGGCTTTCATTAGATTTACTTCCCCAAAAGAACACCGTGTATTGCAGCTGCCAAAGGGAAAGAGGAGGAAAGCAGGGGTCACCAGTTGGGGGCGGGGGCACGGGAGAAGGAGATACACTTAACCAAGGAGATGAGGGCAGGGTGGGGGGCGGGGAGGAGAGGGAAACTGAGAGAAAAACCGTGAAGGTGGGTTTGCAGACTGGAAGAGACAGACCGTGCCGGAGAGCACTCGAACCGAAAAACAAACGTCCTAAGCTTCATTATTTTTGAAAAGAAAAATCTCCCCCCTCCCCCCACCCCTCGCTGAACTTAGTTCCTTTTTTTTGTGCTTTTCATTAATACTCTGCTCTGAGGTCGTAGTTTGGTTTTTTTCTATACACTGGAGTTGAAAGAAAATAGTCCAAAGGTCTGAAGACGGATTCTCCACCCAAAGTAAACGGCCCAGCATTCCTGTTCTCCTCTTGTCCCAAAGACTAAAGTCTCTGCTAAAATCCCTTTTACAATATAGTACAGTACACAAAAAAATAAAGCCCAAAGCAAATAAAAAAACAAACAAAAACAAAAAAACGAAACAAAACAAAAAAACAAAAACAAAACCAGAAAAGAATCCTGGGAGAAGCCAGTCCAAAGGACGTAAACATACAGAGAACGGTGCAACACATGACCGATGGCAATTCTCGAAGCACAGGCTACAGATTCCCAAAAGTAGGTGCCATCATGGGATACCCAAGTCCACAAAAATAATTTTTAAAAAATAAATCTTAAAAAAAACACACCTGTTGATTAAATGAATCATTTGTTTTCAGGTAAATCCATACATTCTCGAGTTCCCCCCTCCCCCAAAGCAGCCCTCGGGTCTCTGCTCTCCTATTGCCTGACCAACAGCACTCCCGGAACTCCCTCAAGGCAGCTCTCAGGACCCGGAATCTCATCTTGACAAGGATCGGCACATCCAATCTTAGCAGCTTAAAACATCATGTTTCCTGGGTTGCTAGGTCCTTGGCTGAATCCACCCATGCCCACGTCAGCGGCCATGCCCCGGGGCCTCATCTGTGGGGGGATCATGATGTTCTGTTGGGGTCCCATCATGCCCTGCATGGACATCATCATGCCTGGGGAGCCCACGGGCCCAGGGTGGGTGTAGAGCCCAGCAGGCCCCCGATCCTTGCCGGGAATCATGCCCACAGCGGCAGCCGGATTGCTCATCAGGGTAGGCTGGCCGGGCATTGTAGATTGTGCTGGTGACATCATCCGATGGTGAGGTCCCATCATGCCTTGCTGGAGAAAGGCTGGTGGTCTCATTGGGTTGTGGCCTGGCATGGATGGAGCCGTGCCAAGAGGGATGTCCGGAGTTCCCACTGGCCCTGGCCCTCCCATGCCAGGTAATGCTAGTCCCATTCTGGGGGCCTGTTCGCCCATCATCCCCTGCATGTGCGAAAACCCAGGCCCAGGCCCCTGGGGCTGTTTACGGCCTGGGACTTCCCCTCGAGGGAAATATTGCAGTGTCTGGCTAGGCTTCTCAGATGGAATAATGCGAGACAGATCAAACTCCGGGATTCCGGTGGCTCCAGGTCGGATGACCTCCTGCAGGTCTGGGTCTGTAAACACCGAAGGCATGCTGTTCCCCAGGACGGCGAAGGAGTCGGGACCCCCGGGGCCTCCAGGCTTGCAAAGTGCTGCATCTGCTGAACTCTGGGGCAGGGTGCTGGGGCGGCCAAGGGGGCCTTCTCCTGGGAAACCCATAGCTCCTGGGAAGCTGCCCTGCCCCCCACTGGGGCCGTTGTGAGGGAACGGAGCCTGCTGTGGAGGAGACTGTACTGGCGGGAAGCCCTGGGGGAAACCCATCCGTCCTTGAGGTACCATCGGAGGCTCCTGGGACCCATGCCCCATGATAGGATTGTGTGACATCAAGCCAGGCCCCATCGGGACCCCATGAGGAGGTATGTTGGGTCCCATGGCATTCGGAGAGGGCATCTGATTGGAGTGAGAGAGCGGCTGGGTCATTCCCATTGGGCTGAGGGTTGGCATCGGAACCACGGGGTTTGGACCTGAAATTCGAGGATTCTGTGTATTAATGCCCATCCCTAGAAAAATAAAGATATCAGAGGAATCACCTTAACCGAGAGCAACTTAGAAAAACTACAACAAATCCAATCAGCAACAACAAAAAGCCAAATGTGCAAGGTACTCCGTTGGGAAAACATACGTCACGAAATCCCTGCCCTCAACAAGATCGAAATGCATTTTGGAGCACAGACACCCAACAGCTCTACGAGAGGTTATATTTTGAGTGTCAAACTGTATGACGTAAGAGTATGTAGAAAACAACCAGGAAGAAAGTCTCCTGTGCGAAAAGTTACAAATTAATATGCAAACCAGTGTAGTCTTCTTCATTGGAGACATTTCATACAGAAAAAAAGAATCTGTCTGAAGTAAGTATGGTCCTCTTTGGAGAAAGAGGATTAATCAGTCCTACAAGTCCAAGAATCAGAAATAATAACACGGAAACCAAACAGGCCTTTACCAAATGACATCTAGCATTATCTTTTTAGACTGCCTTACTCAGAGAGCATTTCACACCCTAGGGTGTATGAAACGTTAAAGAAACATAGCTTTTAACAGAGAGGGAAAGCATGCAGTTTCTACTATAGTCTCTGGGACATTTAAGTATTTGGTTCCTCTGTGGAATTACTACTGAGTATGGTAAGGACGGTGCTTGCTAGGAAATGGGGGCTTTCCACCACCTCAAATCCCGTGGCTGCTTGTGGCTGGAGGCTGCCCTTCCAGAAAAACACTTAAAAACTAAAGACATCCAATCAGAATGTTAAATGGAAACTGCTTTCAGTCTTGCTCCAGGAGGACCCTCCCTACTCTGACCCTCGCCCCCCCCCCACCACAGAAAGGGAAAAATGAACCCATCCAGGCACGCAGAAGCATCAGAACTTCTGTAAGTTCTTTCTAAGAACTGTCAAGAAATCTGCCTTCCAATAAGCACGGACTGAGTCAAACTAATACAAAATTGCTATCTTCCTCTAGTGCAGACACTTTAATTCTATCAACGGTATTCTTTCTCAACTCGTTGCACCTCCGCCCGTTGAGGTCTGCAGCTGTCGACAAAGCACGCGTGAAGTCTCTCTTTGGTCTAACACGGGCTCCGTATCCTAGCTTCCATCCTGATTGCTTACCTGGCATATTATTCATTGATGGCAAGTTGGGAGAGCGAGCTGGAGGGGAGTCGTCATCGGAGCTGGCCACAGTCTTGATGGCGTCGTGGTATAAAGGGGTAGAACTGGGCATTGCGAACTTGGACATTCGAGACATCATAATAGACAGTGGGTTCTGGGAAAGGGTTGGCTCGGGAGGCATGGTGTAAGGTGTACTAGAGGGAAGACTTCCAGGGATATTCACAGAGGCAGACTGGCTGGCTGTAGGAGGTGGGGGGCCACCTAGAAGAAAGCAAAATAAAACAAAAATGGGCAGGGAATTAGATTGCTCTTGAAGGCTATCGGGCCTATGATTATGAACTAGCAAGGTCAGGGATGCGACAGATGAACAGGACAGTGTTATTAGACCCGGGACACGAATCATCAGTCTTCTAGTCAAGATCTGTGTGTGTGCAGAGGGCAGACCACAGCGCAATACGGAGGTGACGAATCAGCAGACGTGAAGACAAACACGCCAAGAATGCCTCAGACAGAACTTGAAGCTTGGGAAAAACACGGCTTATGGACTATTTCACTGAAAAGAACAAGACGTAAGCGGGTCTTTCCCTTGCCAATCACAACTCAAAATTCAACTCCGGTATTTAGTCTGCTGTGGAGCCAGACTAGCGATCCGACCCCAGCCACCAACCCTACACATGCTCTTGATTAATTTCCACAACCAAAGTGTTTGAACAAAAAAGTTCTGAGGGGGCTGTCCCACCGTCCTGCTTTCATGACCCGCTAACCAATGGAGAGGGGCGCTTTAACTTGGTAGTATACGTTTTCTATTTTACTCGGAGTCTAGTTTTTCTCAAGTGGAGACAAGGCGGACCTAGTATTTACACCTCGGTGCTCATCTTCCACGGACCACCTCTGGTCCCATTCATAAAACCACCATCATCAGTGAGAGCTTCTCCTGGGAAGAAAATACTGATAAATTGCGGCTGATCTGTGAGAACAGCAGTCTACCAAAGAGGTTTTGGGAACTGCTTCTGTGGCCAACGTGTATTTACGAGAACCACTCAAATCTCTCAGCGGCCTCCCCTTTGTGCTTAGGATTATACTCAGAGCCTGTGGATGCCAGGGCAGCCCCCTCCAGGGGGCGGGCCTAGTATTTAAAGCAGCCACATTTACCCACCGTTAAGGCATTTTATTTCACCAACATGTTCACCGTGCAAATGTAAATTTGTCTGTGAAATGACAAATACTTCCCATTTTCTCCTCTTCCTTTTAACAGTCCCATCTGACACACATACTCTGCCCTGAGAGCCGTGTTTCTCTGCCAGGATGGGACGCCTGTGCCTAACCCCGTGGAAGTACCGACGATGCACCCGGCCACAGATACGTCCGTCTCAGTGGAGGCCACCTCCGAGTGCAGAGCTCAGAGACATGTCTCCGGGCACCAGCTGCATCAAGTCAGGACACCAGCTTCCTCAAAGGACATAAACCAGGCTTTTGCAATCTCTGGCTCACAAGGGGCGACCGTGAGGACGCGAGCGTACTGACCTGACTCTACATTGCCCAGCATGGCTGGGGAGGCCATGGTGAGGGGTGCTTTATGGTTTGGAGGGATCCCGGGACTCTGGAGGGGAGGTTTTGGAGAGGAGGTCCATCCAGGTGACGGGGCAGGAAGTGATGGAGACTTGAGGTGAACAGGCGAAGCAGCAGCAGACCCCAAGACGGGGGGGGACTTAATGGACGCAGCAGCAGCCGGGCCCGCCAGCATGCCTGCCAGCTGCGATGGAGTCTGGGGGGACTTGAGGTTCCCCGAGGGTGAGCCCAGCATTGGTGACTGGACTTGGCACACCGTGGGAGACTTCAGAGGGTTGATGCCTGGGGAGTGCCCCTGGCTGCCTGCCGCAGATATATCCAAGGGCTTCCGCCCCAGGCCACGCTGCACTGGAGGAGCGGTGTTGAGGCTAGTGGGGTTACTGGAAGGGTTGAGAGGTAGTGCTGGCATATGACTGAGCCGGCTGTTAGTCCTTTGGTCGGGCCCGACTGGTTCTCTGAGACTCCGCAAGCCACTGTTGCTGCCTGGACCCTGAGACATGGGGAGAAACGGCCTGGGGCCCATGCCGTACTCTTGCTGGGGGTGCTCCCCAAACGGCAGGGGCACCATCTTCTGCTGAGCAGACAGCACGTCTGTGCCACCCGGGCGTAACTTCATCATCTCCTCAGGGCCCGTCCCAGCCTCTCTCATCTTCTGAGGTATCATCTGAGGGTTGGATCCCATGTTGACGTTCAGACTGACATCTCCCTTCATCCCACCGGGAACCATCCCAAACTCCAGTTCCCGACCAGGACCCATCTGCGGGGGCATTCCTTTCGGAAAGTCGCCCCGAGAGGGACTCAGAGGGCCCTCGACGGGTATTCGAGGGAAAATGGGACTGCTCCCAGGCTCCATGTGTCGCTGGGAGCCGGGGATCAGCCTGTTCATCTCCATGCTGGGCCTGATGCTTTCCATGCTCATCCCCGGGGGGAGGCCCAGCTGCTTCTCTGCCAGCTGCTGTTGAAACATCTCTTCGGACAATCCTTGGGGGTTTGGGAAGCGTTCCCCTCGGCCAGGACCACTGAAGACACCCTGGCCAGGCGGGAAGTTTCGACCGTCTGCGATTTTTGGCACATCGTCTGGCCAACTGACTCCAGAAAGACCCGGTCTCGATGCTGGGTTGGGGACGTTCGGTCCCTCCATTTCAGAGTTGATCATTCCCGCAAACCCAGGGAGGCGCATCTGGCTCCCTGCCATGTTGGGGTGGGGAGCCATGCCCCTCGGGGGCAGAGAATGAGGCATGCTGATCCCATCAGCAAAGGGCTCTGCGCCCCCCGGCCCCCAGCCTTCACCGGGGGCCATCTGGTATGGAGGGGGAGGCCCTCGGCCCACGCCCCGAGGCCCATGCTGATGGACCATCATGTCCTGGAGGGAGCACTGCTGCACGACAGCGTGCTCCTGCTTCCTCCTTTTCTCCTCGTAAAACTCCTGCTGCAGCTTCAGCCAAGCTATCTGCTCGGGGGTCATGTGGTCCAGGTGGTCAGGTCCCATGGGCCCAGACTGGGAGTTCATGGAAGGTGGAACCATTTCATCCGGAGAAAAGGGCACATCTCTATGTCCTTGAGGGCCAAATGGAGCTCCCACATCTGTCCGGGGCCCAGGTCCCTTCCCTAGGCTTTGGGATTGAGCCATCATGGCCTGTATCGGCCCTTCTGGTTTTTTCTGAGGTCCATCTAATACCCCAGTGTTCTGCTGGGGTCCCCCACTTTGTCCTCCTGTGAATTCTTTCTCGTCGGGGAAAAGCATCCGTTGGATATCTCGGAGCGTTTGTAAGGAGCGCTCCCGGTGCTCCAGCTGCTCCTGAGACAGGCCATCGGGGTTCTCTCCCAGCGCGGGGGGCTCGCCACTGGACGCTGGTGGAGGTGGGGCGGCTTTGGGATCTGCTGAAGAGCTACTGCTCCCCTGGGAGACAGGGGTCACCGCTCGGTTATTGGGTGTCGAGTTCGGCCCGGTACCATCTGGGGGCAGTGGCGTGGAGCTGGCGGGGCTGCCCCCAGGAGGGATCAGTTTGTTTTCTACACCAGGACTGTCCCGGTCCAGAGGACGCGGGGGTGCAGCAGGCTTGGGTGCTGGTGCCGGAGTGGGCGGGGTCGGCTGCAGCCTGGTATTCTGGGAAGAATTCTGGTCCTGGCTGGCCGGAGCTGGGGGCTGTGGTGGGAGGGGTTTCGGATCATTCCGAAGGGCAGATATCTGTGTGTTCTGAAAACAAACGAGATTTTAAAAAATCATTGGTAAATTGTACAAAGAGGCGATGAAAAAGGCAAGGCACGTTATAAAGGATTTGTCCCCGTCACATAAATCTACTCTGACATTTGCTGTACAGCCCCACTCTGGACATGGGGACGTTCTGATTTTTTTCTTTCCCTTTACTGTCAAACGGCATCCTCTTTCCCGTGCTGAAGATCAGGTTTCAATAACTTTATAAGCATGCCAGGGGGAGAGCCACTCTGCCAAAGTGAAATACATTTGAGTATCTATTTCGAGGAACAGGTTTGATATCGCATGTACCGTGTGTTGGTGATTCAAAGAGAGATTAGTTTCTTGGTATGTGGGAGGCTGTACCTAACACCTTTTCTTTTCCCCGAAAGTACGACTGGGTATGCAGACTTCTCACTGTCAATCAAGAGGGCTGATGTTTTCAACCGAAAGAGAAAGTCCCTGTCACTGACAGCTCTGTACTCTCCCAGCTGGAGGAAGCAGGGAAGGCCGCTCAGTGTCGGCGTCTCCTCTGGCAGGGGGACTACCTAAGTACTCCTCTCCTTGAGTTTCCAGGGGGCCTGACATCTCTGGTTTCTGTTTTCAGTTTGTGATCACTGATTCCATATTCGATAAGAATTTGTACATTAACTGTAGTAAGATAATCCGCAGGCAGGAAGCGTCCGTGGAGAAATCTGAGGCTATCTAGCTCATGGTGTCTCTCGGTCTGTTCTTTCCAATAGTCAGCAGACCGCCCTTTCTATAGGCTGGATGATAGCCTCGTTATTATTTATTAAGTACCAGCGCTACACTAAGTCCTGCAAGAGGTGACAAGGATGCTGTTAGTGCCTGGAAGAGGGACGTGTGTGTCCTGGGTCTACACCCTGGTGCTGCGGGAGGTACTGGAGGAGAACCAAAGGGCCCTGCCTACAAACCCCAGCTCAGGGATCTTTCTCCAGGCTCCAGGGAGCCACATGATCCGTTTTTTGATGTTCGTTCGCTCCTACTTGTTCACTCAATCCAGTCTGCGTTTCCAAACCCCTGCCTCCCCACTGACTCTCTGGAATGGTTCCCTGTGTGCACATTTGTACACGACTCATCATGTGTATCTCTGCATGGAACAGTTTGTGTTGCATAAACACAAAGACTATCCTCGGGTGTTCCCGTTCTGTGAATATGTATGTAAATGTTTCGCTTGCAGGTAGCCACACACATATGTCTGCAGACAGAGGCCGGTTCGGGGAAGGCTGGCTAAACCTGAGAGGGCTCCGTGTGCTCCGAGTGTTTTCCATGTCCCCGCCTCCCTCACTGGAGCGTGGAGGTCACCTTCATCCTCCTTCCAGTGCCATTTTAAGTTTGCCTTTGGTGGCCAGGTTTTGTTTGTTTGTTGGGGGGGTGGGCATGGACTCTGTCATGTGACCAGAACAGAGGAAGCACTTCAGTGCCACTTTCGATTTCAGATTTGGAGCAACGGCAATCTGATTATTCCCAATTCCAGCTCCTTCTCCGACTCATTTCAGTACCAGAGAAGGTGGAGGTGAAAACTGGTACAATCTGTCATCCAATCGATCAAATGTTAGTCTGCACTACAATGTACCCTGTGCATTCCAGATAATATAAATCTTAAACATTATATACGTGTATAAAAGGTTTAAGTATCAATTAAAAAACATATATATATATAAATTTAAATATTATGTATGTCCACCTCTATCCTTCTTGACTAGAAGAGATGTATGAGCAGCGCGAAATGCCTTTTCTAAGTCTAGCAAAGCCCAAGCTCTGCTATGTCAACAGAGAGGGGCTTCGTTGATAAACGACACAGATGAAAACTTTATCTTGAATTGCCACTCCAGTCATTTAATGTCACTTAACTGTTCCCATGTCAAAGACCCAACCCAGCGCTAGATCTTAGGCTTCCTGAAAGCAGGGACTGTGTCTGGAACCTCTTAGTGTCCCCACGGCACTCGCCAACACCTGTCCCAAGAAATAACTTTTGGTTCCATCTGGAATGCTGTCTTGAAGCAACCATAGCATGCTTTTTCTAATGTGGTTTGCAGCAGGCACTTAAGTTCCAGACAGGAAACAGACTAACGTTTATTATAATTTTGGAAATATCAAGCGATTAAAAGCACTCAATGGTCCTCTCACTCTGAAATACATGAGGATCATTCTGAAAGTCACTGAGACTGTAATTATGGTATTATCAGCATGTGCTCCAGGACTGTGGCTTTAGTTATTCCTTTTCTGTTCTGCAACTAACTCAAGAACGTTTGTCAGTTTTTAGAAACCTGCCCCGTACACAGGGTCTGAAGTCAGCTTTTCCCAGAGATGGTTAGTTAACATGAAGGAAATCTAAGGTCTCCACATAACTCCTTTTTTATTGTGTCTTTCTCTCCCAGTAATCCATCAGTATACCAGCATGCTGATAGAAAAGGCCGGTACAGGGGCGCCTGGGTGGCTCAGTCGGTCGGACGTCCGACTTCGGCTCAGGTCATGGTCTCGCGGTCTGTGAGTTCTAGCCCCGCGTCGGGCTCTGTGCTGACAGCTCAGAGCCTGGAGCCTGTTTCAGATTCTGGGTCTCCCTCTCTCTCTGACCTTCCCCCATTCATGCTCTGTCTCTCTCTGTCTCAAAAATGAATGTTAAAAAAAATTAAAAAGAAAAAATAAAAGGCCAGTACAGTGTGATCCGCTTGAAGCCACACAGAGCCAGGACTAGGTGTCCAGAATGCAGCTTACACCATCAAGACTACCCTCCCTGCCAATGACATTCACCGTCTCCCACCTGTACAGCTGCTGTAGAGCCTTTAAACCACACTCCACTTCCAGAATGGCCTACCAGAGGGGCTGTGCTTCGCTCTGTCTTGCTGTTAGAGATGTTCTGGATGTGGAAAGTGACGATAGTTTCAACCTGGCCCTTCAACACAGCTTCCGCAGCTCTGCAGAGACGAAAGAGACGCATACGCTAGGACGTGCTTCTATTTCACTACCTGTAATTCCAAAACGTTTTAACCCCAGACTGAACTTGTACAAGGGGAAGGAAGGCGGTTCCGTGTAGACAGCCACCAGAAATGTTGAATAAGAATCGAAAAACACAGGGTTTTCATTATCTGTGTCTATCACTTACCACCAGACTTCTGAAATCTAATGACAGCCATTAGCAAATCTCAAAAGAGGCATGTAAAAAACCTGAGATTTTCTCCTTCAAACCAATGTCCTGTGGTGTGTGTGTTTTTATGGAATCCTAGTTCAAAATCCCAACCACGAATATGAAATCTCACAATACCTAATGACACTCTAAGGCTGTCAAAATTCACTTTGTATGTATGTAAGGTATAGTCACATTTTTTATAAATTAAATAAGTAAAAATCTGCTGGTCCATCCACCAGAGACATAGGTACCAAAACGTTCACCGTAGTTATCTCTATGAACTCCAGGCAGATTTTTCTTTTTAGTTATTCATATTTTCTAATTATTCCAAGATAGACCTGTATTACTTGTGTTATTTAAAAAAGGATGCTAAATCACAGAAAAGTGTATATTGTGTAATTAATCTCTTTTATGTTTAAAAAAGATCTAGATGTATATCACAAGCATAAAAAACTTCTGGAAGGAAAGCCCAAGTATCATTAGTGGTTGCCTCTGGGAGGTTTAATATCTTATTTTACTTTACCCCTTTCTGTCCTGTTAACTTTAAGTGATCATAACACAGGTCAGGGGAGGGGGGAAGTAGTCTTCAGTGGCAATAAGGACTGAGGTGTCCAAACACACAAGCCATGCCAACAGCAAGACACAGCCATTAACTTACTTATTGGCCATCTCAGTAGAAAACACATACACCACTTTGGCGGGAGTCTTCTGAGCAGGTGTGGGCTCTGGGGCAGTAGTCTGGCCATGGGAGGGGGTGGAAGACCTGGGGGCCGTAGCATTTGATGGGGTCATCGAGTGTGGCGTGTGCTGGGAATCCTGGGACTTTATGTGGTCAGCAGAATTACATTCTAGAAGAATGAAAAGATCCGCGTCACGGAGAGAATAAAACTTCTTCTGCCAGCATTTATATAGCACAAGCCCGCCTTGAGAACTTCAAGGAGGAGGCACCTTGCTAACAGGAGACCTCTAATTTTAAAAACTCCAACACACTTGCCCCGAAATGATGAATTACAAAGCACTCCTCCCCCACCTCCTTACTTCTCTAGGGCGCATCCTTCAGATATCAGCGCAAACATCCCTCCTTCCTGGAAACCTTTTTGGAACCTCTTGGACTGGATGCCCCTGTGGGTTGAACCCATAGCCCCCACATTCTCTGATTTCAGCATTTGTCCAATTTGATTGTAATCATTTAACGATGTGCCGTCTAGGTGCGCTCACATCCTCGGGGACAGCAGCTGCATCCGTCTTGCTGACCGTGGCCCCCCAGCACCCAGCACAGCGCTGGCACTCATGACAGGCCTCCCCACAAACACCCGAGGGAGGAACGAAAGACGGGGGACAGTCACCAGGTTTTCATCTCTAATTGGGGTTGGGGGCTCCCACTTCCTCTCCTGGAATGCTAACTTCATGCTCTGGCCTACAGTTAGGATTTTTGGTTTTACACTAGGAGGAAAAACAACTAAAACCACAGCCATTGGTCCCACATTCCTCCTGGCTGGCTCCACTGTGGGGCCTCCCCTATGTCTCCCCCAACGTAGCCACTCATCCTGCCACACTGAAATCAGCCGGGACAAACCCACACTAGTGCCAGCGCTAACCCTCGTGCCTACAACGCTGGCAAGGTGGGAGCCAGAGAGCACAAAACCCACGTCTTAGAGGGTGAATCTGACAGAGAAAAGGAAGGGACGCCAGGAAAACTGCTCAAGTGCGGGCCACTGGGGTCGACAGGCTGGAGCTGCTGGTTTGATTCTGGAGTATAAATAGCACGGAGGCCAGACACATCCATAAGAACGTGGTTAGGACCACGGAACGTCCTACTGTAACCCCCAGAACACCTGCATCATCAAGAGCAAGAGCTCCTCAACAAAGTGGTTCCACACTGCTCTTCACAGTGAGCAGGAAAATGAGAAGAAATGGTTCCCTCTTAATAAGCCGTGACAACGCCTGAGTCTGATACCTACTCTCCCCACTCGGCTGCTATTAGGCTCTCCGGCATCCAGCAATGGCGGAGGCCTTCCCTCGGGAATACCTACTTCCCTCTGAGTCTCAAAGATCTTATAGACATACCTTTAATGTCAGAGTCATCGTTTGGAGTCCCAGGATCTCTCTGATCAAAGGAGTCGGCGGAAATACTTCGCTCCCTTTTCCCCTTGCCCTTGGCACCATTTCCAGCCCCATTCTTCAGCCCCATGCTCCCACCTGGGCCAGGGGGTGCTTTAGGGGTATGGCCCCCACTCTTGGAGTCACAGGGGGATGGCTGGGATTGGCTGGCTGAGCCCCCCTGTTTACCCTGATTGGAGAATTTGGAATCCAGCTGGGGGTTTCCAGATGGGGACATCACTGTAGGGGGACGGACCATCACCTCCTGCTTTGACTTAGGGCTACTAAAAGAGACAAATAATAAAGAGAGATCAGATGCCGGATACAGCTGGGCAGCCCAAATCAGGAAGAAGCAGTTTCTAGGAGCGGGTCAAGGAGACACAGAGGACTAAGTAACTACCCCACCTTTCACCTCGGCTCCTTCCTCACCCCCTCCAACCGCACTCTCATCTCGGAGCTATCGACAGAGAGGAGGGTCAGGCAGAGTGGCCTGCCAGGTCTCAGGAACCCTAGAGTCACATGGGGACCCATCTCTAGGGCTTCTGTCAATAAAGGACAATGGTTTCTATGTACATAGAGAAGTGACTCTCACACTAAGACTAGCTCAGAGTAAACAAACAGGCATCGTTAAGATCAAAATACTACCCACCCCCTGGCTGATGACAAGGAACAGCTGTAACGAGAGCCTAGCTTCCCTGCTGGAAAATACGAGCAAGACCCGGAGAGTACACGAGGAAACCCGCTGCTGAATGGCAGGTTAGGGAAACCCTGCCAGACACGAGTCCCTCAAACAAGCAGTATCGCACGCCAGAGCAGATATGCTAACCAGTGCCCCAAGGGATGTGGAAAAAGTTCTTTCAAATATCCATTTAAGGGGCCCCCAGGTGGCTCAGTCAGTTGAGTGTCCGACTCTCGGTTTTGGCTCAGGTCACGATCTCACAGTTGGTGGGTCGAGCCCCGTGTCGGGCTCTGTGCTGACAGTGTGGAGCCTGCTTGGGATTCCCTCTCGGATCCCCCCCCCCCCCTCCGCCTCTCCCCTGCTTGTGCTCTCTCTGTCTCTCTCTCAAAACAAAGAAAAAAAAGTTTCAATTTAAGTACTGTGGAACAGAGGAGAAAGCTTCACAGCGGGAGTCCAGTCCAGGGCTGGTGTTTTAGTCCTAGGATCTCAGGCCTCCTCACCATTCCAGACCTCGGCTTCCTCACTCGCCAAGGTTAGTACATGGTGCTGGGTGAACTCTAAGGTCCTCTCCTATGCGCTTTGGGGAGGGGGCGGGGGTGGAGAGGCGCAGTCGGAGAACAATGGGCGGAAGAACACCAACGGACGTCTCTAACAGAAAGCCCGATGGTACTATAGCCCGTTTATTATTCTGTTTTCTCCTCTTTTCCCCACTCGAGTCTCATCTGCGTCCAATCCAAACACACCGTTCCCTCAAGGAGTGTTCATGGTCCACCTGCAACACCCCCAGGGGGCAGCCGGGCGGGCTCTAGCCCTTACCTCTGTGTGTTTCCTGATGGAGAGTTCCTCACTTTGGGGTTACTGGAATGCATTGATTGAAATCCTGAGCGTGCAGTCACAAACAGGGACGGGCTCACCGAGTTCCTCTCGGGCTGCAGCACAGACAGCTGCTGAGGGCAGTGGCGGCGGCCGGCGGCTTGCTGGGCGCGGCCCTCAGCGCTGGCCACCTGTATGCCTTTTTCCTCTTTGCTTTTCTCTGCTGTGGAAGTGGGTCCTTTCCCCTTGCAGCTCCGGCATCCTCTGGGTGTGTGCCTCCTGCTGCCAAAGGAAAATCTCGCATCTCCAGGGCACACTACGGGAAAAGGCCACCCAGAAAGACATAAAACACCCTTACAACAGGATCAAGGTTACAGTCTAGCCAACTAGACGCGGCGGCTACATCACTTCTCGGCTTCCAACAGGGCCAAAGGGGGAGCGGTGTTCATGCTCTGGCGAGAAGGCAGCTAGAGAGTGACAGGACTCTCTGCCAAACACACGGGCCTCCCACCAAGTATCATGTACCGGGCGTCGGCAAGCACATGAGAAAAACATTTCATCTTCAGCCATATATTCTCCCTTACGTTTCTCCACTTCCAGATACAAAACCGCCCAAAACGCAGGTTTATCTGCTCTTTTCAAAACAATGCTTTGAAACCACAGGGTACTCCCAAATCCATAGCAACTATCCGGTGTTTCGCCTCTGATGGCAGACAACGGCACTGAAATGTAGCAAACCCATCCCGATTTCAAACCACGAAACAAATTAATCTCTGTTTATATTCTCGGGGCCTCAGGGTGGGGAGACATTGGAGGAGGTCCTTCTGAGATCGGCTGCTGAGCCAATACCAAATACAATCAGTTCTGCCCCCTGACTTCCACGATCTTTCTATTAAATTATGCCAAGGATGTGTCTGGAGTTCTCGCTGTTTAATGACAGGGACCGTAGGCATGGCTAAGCATGGGAATGATCCATCATATTGAAGGTAAAAGAACATCTTTGGAAGCTAAGATAGTTTTTGAGCCAATTTGCAAGGCTAATTTGAAGCATAAAGGTCAAGAAAATATTCCCAAACCTAGCCAGAGAGCAAATGAGAACGCCCTTTACTGCAGGACACCTGGACTAGTTCAGGGACAACCAAAACCCACTTTCAGTCACTGATCCTTCCAGGGCAGTTCCAATATGGTTTTCGGGTAACCGCGGTCCCCTCTACTCTCTTCTGATAGCTTGGCGGGACTTCTGATAGCTTGGTGAAGGGGCCCGGGACTGAGATAGAAGGATGTAAGATGTGGGACTCGTGGCTGAAGAATCACAGGGAGCCAGAAGTACCTCGGGTGTTACCGCTTACACACACTTTGTGGGACTCCACAACCGGACTGGAGATTGGGAGTTGTTACAGGTTTTGGCGCCGAGTCTGATCACGGTCAAGGGTTAAACATCCATGTCTTCCTTTGGAAATCTGCAATAGTCCCAGCTATTTTACCTGAGACGCTAAAAGGAATTTATGGAAGTTCTCAGTGCACACAATTACTTTTTTTTTTTTTTTTTTTTTCTTTTTAAATGATGAAGTCAGGAAAAACAACTAGAAGAAAATGGTATGGAATGTTTTCTATGCTGACCTCGGGGGGAAAAACATCCCAAAAAAACATTTTGGTCTTGATGGTATTTAAGGTTGTACTTTTAGCCCCCACCACCTTCAGCTTTTTTTTTTTTTTCAGTCTGAACTATAAAATTGATCGTGGTTGTCAAGTCTGACATACATAATCATAAACCATTTTGTAACCTCTCACTAAACATCAGGAATCCCTGGTAACATACAAGTAGCTACTGAATCTTGCATGGACAAAGCCATCAGAAAACATTTACCTCAGGAACAGAAAAGTAGTTACCACCAAATAGTCCCCTTCTGTAACTTCTGGTACTTTCTGTCTGCATCACACATTCTAGCACTCAATCATATGTCATACTGAATAGTCCTATGTGTATGTTTTATCTCCTTATGAAGAAAGACTATGTTCTTTGAAGACAAGAATCTTGTTTTCAAGTTCTTTGGCTTGTCTATAATACTCAGCATGATGTACTAAGATGTGATCGGACCCTCAGTGACATACTCCGTCTGCTTCTCCCAGAACAGAAACACCTGGCATTTGTGGTACACTTTCTCCAAAGGAACTCAAAACATATTACAAATATCAAATCGCCTCAATCTGCCAGGTATATCTTTAAAAAAATATTTTTTTAAATGTTGATTTATGTTTGAAAGAGAGAAACAGTGTAAGTAGGGGAGAGGCAGAGAGAGAGGGAGACAACAGGATCCGAAGCAGGTTCCAGGCTCTGAGCTGTCAGCACAGAGCCTGATGCGGGGCTCGAACTCCGGAACTGCAAGATCATGACCTGAGCCGAAGTCGCTTAACTGACTGAGCCACCCAGGTGCCCCAGTCTGCCAGGCATTTCTGATGAACTGGTAGCAAAGACGATTTCTGATAATAATACTGTGAGCACACAACACTTTTATCTTCAAAGTACTCCTAAAGACAGTTTTTTACTCTCACGAGTTTCTCAGCCTTGATGGATGGGCATTTTACAGGTGGATGGAGGGAGCACATGTGAACGGTGTGCATGGCTTCTTTCCAGGTTTGCAGTCGGTTCTCCCCGACCCTACTCTTCATCGAAGCCACCTCCTCACCATGACCTTACGGGCAGAGAGACAGCACGAAGGCTGAAGCAGGCGTGTGGACTCCCTGACTGACGGGGAACAAAATCCCGGGTTTTCAAAACCCCTGGATGAGCCAGGGGAGTAGTTGAAGTCAGTCACCCTAGCCTTAGGCTGGCAAAAGAATCCACCAAGTGTCTCATCATATAGTTCCAAAGACTACAATTTGGCTCTTGGGGGCCTACATTTGCAGGCTGGTGCTCCACTGTCATTTTAAGGACTGGAAAAGGTCTTCCACAGAAGATGATTCATTACAGCCACAGAGAGACTTTTTCCTCCAATAGAAGATCTATTCTTGAAGATCTATTCATTCAATGCTTCTCCCTTTTCTTCTTAGCTCATATTTAAAATTCTTCCTAACGAGGTATCAGGCACTCTTTCAGGCAAGGCCTGTACATATTAAGTCACTGACCACAGCGCCGGGAGGCAGGTACCCCCACCTATTTGAGAGGTGAGGAAACTGAGGCTCTGAAATGTTTAGCCGTTCGCCGGAGCGAGCGAGTTGGGTCATACGTGAGTTAGTCATATGCGAGTTAGTCATACTCTAGTAAGTGGGAGAGCTGGCATTCGGCCAGGCCCCCGGCTGTGCTCTTCATCACTGTCAAGATGGGGACTTGGTGGACAACAAGGTGAGCTAGCGCCCGGAAGACAGCGCTTGGCGGCACAGTATCAGCCTCTGGGTTAACTGGTACTACGGCGACCATCACTGTCTAGCCAGCTCACTCGCTTATCCTGCCCAATGGCATTTCATATCTTGTTCCTCTTCAACTGACCCTTCCACCCCGCCCTCCCCTCTCTCAGGGCACGGTCCTGCCCAGGACTTAACAAGGAGAAAAGAAGTCACCAGGCAGGACGTGACGTCGTCCTCACCACCAAGTCTGCAAACCTGTTTTCACGGTGCCCACCCCCTCCTTCTTCTCTATCATCGAAACAGAGAAAATAGCCCATTTTTCCTCAAAGGTCAGTCCCGCCACAGGCGGTCTAGGCCCCATCCCTTCCAGCTTTCCACGAGCACGCTCTCTCTCTCTCTCTCTCTCTCCTTGGGTCTTCCCCGCTATCTGCTGCGTGCTTCCAACCACCACGCAGACACGTGGTATGTCTTCCAGCGTTGAACAGGGACCAAAAAATTACAGGAAAACAAAACATGTTGTTAGTCCCTCTCAGAGCCAAGTCTCTCCACAGAGTTGACAAGACACGTGGTCTTCCCTTCCTTACTTGCCGTTCACCCTTTAACCATTTTAATTTAAACTGACTTCCACCCCCCACCCCCACCCGGATCACAGAAACCACTGTTTTGGTTAAGGTCACCACTGGCCACTTTTGTAACCTCATCGGACTCCACCTCTTAGTCCGCCAGCTGATCACCTCCTTCTTGGAACTCTCCCCTCTCGGTTTCCAGGCCACCACACTTCCCTGGTTTCCCTCCTGCCTCCCCAGTCGCTCTCCACCTGCGCCCTGTGCCAGCCCCTTCTCCACTCAGCCTCTACGACTCAGAGCTCCTCAGAGCTCCTCGGCACTCTTCTCTCCCCACTCTGTAAGCTCTCTCGGAGCCAATGACTCCCAACTTCCCATCTCCAGCTCAGCTGGCGCCCCGCAGACCTGCACACACAGCCACCACCTTGGCGTCTCCCTAGATGGGAGAGGAACTCTTCATCCCTCCCCGACGCACCTGCCCCTCAGTCTTCCACACTGTGGCCAATGGCACTTTCGTCCACCCAGTCGGTTCCTGCCGGAAACACGGGAGTCATTCCCGACACGTCTCTCCCTCACCACAACCCTCCGTATGGAGTCTGAATATTTTTGCTGAATGCCTGAAATCTCGGCTTCGGGATTTCTTCTTCAGAAAGGGAAGGCAGGGGTCAAGGGTGATTTGTTTGGTCACCTCTGTGTTCCCAGCGCTTACTACAGCACCCAGCATGTGGTGTCTGCTCAAAAAATATCTGTTGAACAAAAGCCGAAGTTTTTCCCCAAGATCATCTTTCTAAGCCAGCCAGGTTCTCTAGTGCCACCATCCATCAGGCTACTCACCAAAACCCCAAGGGTCACGATACCGCAGTGCTCATCCTGGAGGTGAGGAGCTGTGGGAGTCCGAGAACCCCTTTCTCAAAGGTGACCCTCACCTGGATGAGGATGAAGAAGAAAAACTTCTAAATGGATTTAAAAAAAAATTTTTTTTTACATTTATTTATTTCTGAGAGCGAGAGACAGAGCACAAGTGGGGGAGGGGCAGACAGAGCGGGGGACACAGAATCCGAAACAGGCTCCGGGCTCTGAGCTGTCAGCACAGAGCCCGACGCGGGGCTCGAACTCACAAACTGTGAGATCATGACCTGAGCCAAAGTCAGACGCCCAACCGACTGAGCCACCCAGGCGCCCCTAAACGGATTTTTTTTTTAAAATCCACTATATCGTGTTGTCACTGAACACCTTAAGAGAAGAACAGATTTCCTATTTATTCTAGAATACTAGATTGAGAGGCTATTGTCACCTCCCAGGTAAAGGGAATCAACTTCCAATTTTTTAAAGAGTGTGTTATCCAATCTGCAGACATCTCAAGGCCCTAGGCCTTGGGACTCTGCCTCTTCCCCAACTGCATGTTTTATTTTCAGCGACTGGTGAAATACTAAGAGCAAATAAAATCAATGTTTCTATTTTTTAAATTTCTGGGCATTTGGTAGGAGAAAAACACCCCTCCCATTTTTGCTTCTGTCCAGTCCTTGTTATTAGGGAGAAGTGAGAGCTGGCTGGGAAGGCGGGAGACACACAACTGGAGACATGATGCCAAAGGCACAGAGCGATGCAGCACAGTCCTCCCCCTTCTCAACCGGGTTCTGCATCACAAGCGTTCAGCAAGCACGGTTCACATACTTTCGGGAGAACTTGGGGCCAAACAACCTGGCCAGATGATTTCCTCTGACTGAGTGCCTACTGTGGCACAAGGCTACATTGACTTGAGCTAAGTAAGTCAATAAAACAAGCTACTGGTCGAGCAGGACAATTTCCAGTGTGAGTCCTTGTAAAACAGAATTAGAACCCTGAGCCTCCCCCGTTTGCCCAGATTTTATAGTTCTGAAATTGCAAGGAAGAACCAAGTTCCAGACTGTTCTAAGGCCACACTACCTCGGAATCTTTAAAAGGAGACTCTACAAGGTGGTCACAATGTTGTAAAGAAATTCACAAGTTAATCTGACCAAGCTCAGAACCACCTCTACAATTCCAACTTCCATTCCTCCAATGATCCTTTCCCACTTTCCTGCTCTAAGAAGTCAAGTTTATTACAACTATGTCATGTTTAACAAATTTCATTTCTACACTATGACCACTGCTCCATAAAAGGCAGAGTATCAAACTGAGAATGTGGAACGAAAAGGCCGCAGGATTCCATTCCTAGCTCATTCTTGACTTCTGGCATGCCAACTCCTAACAGGCTTCCTTGCAGAAAGAGTACACAACAGGAAGAACCACTCTCTCTCCAACATGTGGGGGAAAGACAACTAGGAGATAAGCATGTGCAGAAAATCTTGGTCCACACAAAATACAAACGTTGTGTTTTCATACTCGAAGGGTTAAAATGCCTCTAGTGCCCTGCAGGCCAACAAACCTTAGGCAAGCAAATAAACATTGCTACCAAACTAAAGAGTCTTGGCAAAATGTAAACATTCAAAAATGAACTTCAACTATCATTTGGAATGATGGCCACCCAAAGTAAAATGTCAGCACAGATGTCCCTTCTTTGTGAAATTCTCCTTGATTCCCAGCTACCCCTAGGCATGTCCTCTGTGGCCCTTCAGCGTCATAGTCACAACACTATTACACCTTATAAACTGTATCTCTGTTATGTGGAGACACAGAGCCCCCTGAGAAAAAGGGTCATCATCTCAGCACCCGATGCCCAAGAGAAACTCAATAAATACTGAGTGATCCAAGGATTATAATGAGCTTGGGGCTTAAGTTTTGCTACCTTTGGCTTGTATTTACACAGACCAATGAAGACATGCTAAACACCTGTTTAACGTCTTCCCACCTGCCTTTCCCATGAGGTGAGCAATTGCAGAAGTCCCTGCTCACGGGAAAGTATAAGGTGACTACACTTACAGTTTAGACTTGCATTCGACTTGATGACCTTTGCCTTGGGGACTGTTACAATAATGAACAAGTGGAAGGTATAAGAGACCCTACAGAAACAGAAACAAAACTCTAAAATACTCAGAGTGAATCGCAGAAGTTACATGTTCATCATCAGGTTCTTTACCTTTCGAGATGTCCGATCTGCTCTCTCTTCTACATTGGGACACGGAAGAACTTTCCAAGAATGAGCTCTGCCTCCCAAACAGAAGGGAATTTTTAGGTCAAAGTGGAGTGACACCAGCTAGTCCCACATTGAGGCCTACAGGGACGAGAAGAATGGAGAAGTTCATACCCCAATTCACACCAACTGCAAAGAAAACCACCCATTCCCCAATGCTCTGTGGCCAACAGAGTATTTGGAAGGAGTAATGAGAAAATAATTAGGTCAAAAATGGAGAATGAAGGCAAACCACTAAAACTCAAAATGCAAGGAGACGGAGCAGCACAGCCCAAATCCGCCCCCCCTGAAGACGGGGCTGTTTCGCAAAGCAAAATCCGCCAGACGTGAAAGCCTGATGCTAATCATCGTTTTTACTTTTCTCCACAACCAAGAATAGTCACCAACAGGCTGCAAAACGAACTTTTACTTCATACCTTCTTTACGCTCTTGGATTTGGCATGATGGAGATGTCGAAAAAAATACTGCAAAGCTTTAACCGCGAGTGGCCATAAGATCATTTAATTTTCAAAAATCAGCTGGTCTAGGGCAGGAGCCCTTAACCTGGGACCCACTGCCTCACATGGGGTCTGTGGAGAGACTTGGTGGCAGCTGTGGACTTACTGGGGGGAAACGTCCATCTTTGTTTGTACTCACTCACCTCTTCAGCGAAAGTCAGCACTGCCTTCGATTGTGAAGGGAGGTAACGACCCGTGATAGTATTAGCAACCCTGTGACTGTCACCAAGACAAACCACAGGACATTTTCATGTCACATTATACTTGCTGCAGATACTTCAACACAATATTTACTCATCGCTAGTTCAAAATTACAGTATGGTTAGACCTGCAGCTACATTTTGTTATTTAATGTGTTAGAAAGAAGCATATGTATTACTATATCATAACTGATTAACATTTTGATAACTGTTTCCATGTCATTTGTAAGTCCATGTGTTTCATTTTATGCATTTTAAAAACACAGTTCCCAAAAGAGGTCCTATATTTCATTAGCCTGCCAAAGGCGTATGTGGGACATAGGAGGTTAGGAACAAATAAAGTTGCTCTGGGACAAATAAAGTTTCTATAGACTCTAACAGCGCAGTCAAACAAGGCAGACGGACAAGTGGGTTATTCCACCAACAATATTTCATAGTTGAAGAAAATTAAGGCACCATGAAGCCAAGTAACATGTCCAAGATCACACAAATTCAGGGCAGGCATCAGTCTAGGTGAGCATTCACAGCATGTACATTCCTACTCTCCATGGGGACCTCTCCTTACACTCTCCGATTGTCATCACTCTAACTTCCTCGTAAATGGAGAAGAGGTATCACCTTTCAAAAAATCAGTAGGAAACCAAAACCCAGATGATAGAACAAGACAGATGCAGAAGGTACTCCTTTTTGTTCCTTGATCAACTATGCTGCCATGATTGTTACAAAAGCTGAAAGTGGTCTGTTCCTGAGAGAGCAGTCTTTTAGAAGTGAGAAAAAAGTTGGGCTACATCATCTCTCATTCTCAGAAGTGTTCAAAGCAGTTTACAGATAGGCATTCACTTGTTAAGCAATGCAATGTGTTATGAGTGGTCAGGGCAGTGGGATCCCCACTTCATCAATGGGAAAACTGGAGAATAAATATGAGAGATTGGTTCAAAGTCACAGAAGTCTATGGGAAGCCAGCTTCCTGATTCCAAGTTCATGGCTCTAACCACCATCCCAAGTCACCATGATCAAATAATTTAGTTGGTTATAATGCTTGTGAAACCTCTGTACGTTTTCCCCCCAATAAGCCAGAGAGCATTTTCTTTTGATTCACAGCAGCAGACACTTCTGAAGGCTATGGGGCAAATATCCCATAGAACAAATTCTAATGTGCATAAGTACTTTTTCACCTATGTTAGTCATCTAAAAATCGAGGTCAGGGATCCTGAGCTCAAAAGCCAAGTTACATACAACTTGCCTTCTAAGAAGAGACCAGTGTGGAATCGTTCCTTCACCTTTTAGTCAATGACCTCCTTACCAACCTACCATATCTTGTGGAACTATTATCATCGAACATTCAACACTGTTACTACAAAACAGCATTATAATGGTTCAATTATAGATCCTAGGTCCTAAAACTGTGAGATGTCATCCCAGCCCCAACTTTGCCTTAGATTTTCTCTTTTTATTCAAACCACCTATTACTGGAATCCTCATTCTTCAAAGCATCCTTACATCATCTAACTTGTCCTTTCATGAACTCATCTGTCTTTAATAGCTTGGGTCTTTTTTCCATAGTTAGTAAGCATGTCTTTCTTACATTTGTACTTAGGACCAAAACGTTATTCGCAGTAGCATTAATCTCTTGCTAAAATCCCGAACCACTAGTACCAAGACAAAAAACCAAAATCAACAGGGCAATCATGTTGCACAACCTCCATGCAGAGTCAAACTCACACATGACTGTTACCCACCCATAACCTTTTGCCCCTCCCAGGCCCTACCTCTCAACTATTTTACTACTCATCCTTCCCACCTGCTACTTCGGACTCATCGTTTTGTGCTCTGTGCACAAGAGTCCAAATCTCTGGTCTAAGAATGAACACTTAATTCTCGAATATTTCAAATGCTAGTTATCCACCACACATCACTGATCAAAATGTATCTCTTTACACAGCCACCAAATCACTTTCCCACTGAAGTCACAGCCAGGGAGCAATCCATGTTTGCCTTAACCAAAGACTAACTTTGCACCAATTCCATCTCACCTTAGAGTCTCTCTCCACCAAGAGATACTTATGCCTATTTCTCTACCTTGTCCAGTAACTTTATTCATCCCTAACTGGACTAGAATTTAGGCTCTAAGTCCTTCCTCTCTATCACAGACCAGGGGGCCCTTGGAGGACAGATTTGAGGCCTCCTCCTTCAGGCTTGGGAGCCACCAGGTAAGGCCCCCAGCAACAATATTACAGGCCTCTGGCCCTTCCCTCTGAACATAATAACCAACCCTGCTGTTGTTCTCCTTAGGATATCTCCATCTCACCAGGCTCACCCAACACTAACCAGTGACATCTTAATAGTCTTTGCAACTTTCAAAGGTCAATGGCTAGGGCTCCACTTTGGAAATCACTGTTGTGTCCACGACCCCCACAATGACTCAGTGACCTAGACATCACCACCTCACCTACTGGAGCCCTTTACTACTCATACATGCTTCTTAGCTTTCACTTCCCCTCACCCTTCAACAAGTCACTGGCCTGCAAAGTCCCCTTTACCTCTCTATCCACCTCCGGGGTCTTACAGACCCCACCAAACTCAACCCGAATTCCCTTATTTAGCTCTCCATCTCCCCCCTCCAAAGCCCCTCCATCCCCGGACCTTGGGACCGTCCCATCTCCTCGTTCAGCCTCTCCAAGCACTGCTTGGGACACAACCTCCAAAAAATCGAGAGATGCCGCGGTCTCTTCCCACTGCTCAGTGAGCGGTGGGCAAAGGACGTCCCCCCTCCTCCCCCACAGGTTTCTCCAGACTCAACTCACTAAATCCGCAACCTCGACCCCCGCCCCTTTTCTCCCCTCCCCCCCACCCCTACGGCTCTTCGCGGCTGTGGCCACCCCTGCCCCCAAACCGGCTCAAAACACGCGGACCCGGCCCCCCCCACACCCCCGACTCCGGCCCTTCCCCTCCCCCTCCCCCCCGAGGTGCCACTTACCCCCGAGGCGGGAGTGGGGGAGGGGAGAGGAGGAGCGGAGTAGGGGAGGAGGTTTCGGTCCGGGGCGGCTCTCAGCCCCGGGGGGCCGGGGCCGGGGCCAGCGGCAGCGGCGGCGCAGCGTCTCCCCCCGGCGGCGGCAGCGGCGGCGGCGGCGCCGTCCCACTCCCGCAGGCACACATAGGCTCCATTGTCCGCCGGCGCCTCCCCCTTTCCGGCTCCCCCCTCCCGGTCCCGCCCCTTCCCCCTCCCCTCGGCCCTCCCCCAGCCGCACCGCGCCACGAAAGGTACCGCCGGCCCCGCCTCGGACGCGAGCGGAGAAGTGCCCCCTCCCCCGGCCCCGGCGTCCCGCCCGGCGGGGGACTGGGGACTGCCCCTCCCCGCCTCGGCGCTGGGCCCGCCGCCGGGAAGGGCCCGCCCCCCTGCAAGGGAATGTCACTTGTTCCCCCTCCTGGAACGCGCGCGATGGTACCAACCCGGCCGCTTCCTCCTCCCCTTCCCCGGCCTTCCCGGAGAGGCACCGCCCCCAGCGCCCCGCCCACCAAGTAGCCTCGCCTCCTCGACCCCGCCCCTCCCCGGAACATTTTACTATGGGACCGCCCACCGCCAGCACCACCTCCTGTTTTGCATGGGCACGCCCACGGGGTCCCCGCCCCGGTTCGTCACCCGGCCAGAGGTGACGCCTACTCCCCACCTTAAAGCGGCAGAGCCCTGTTTCTCAACTGAAAGCACCTCCCCAAGGGCCGGTGGGGTGGGAGGTGCGGCCGGGGAGGGTCTCTTCTTTCCCCGAGCCGTCCTCCGCGCGCACACACTCACCCGGACCTCCCCACCGCCTGCTGCAGCACCGGGGAGCAACCCCAGGGGACCAGTAAAGGCACGGAGGGGGGCAGGGCAGCGTGGAATTTGGCCATCTTTGACAGAAACGAATTGGAAGCTGCCAAAGGAAGGGGTCTTTCCCTCACTCTTCCCTGCTGCCCTGGTCCCGGCCTAGTCGTCAGTCTTCAAGGCGACCCCCTCACACCTCCAGGATGCCACTAGCGCAGGTCCCGCGTCTTCACCTCTCAATCTGTGCACTGCATTAGCGGTTGCCTGCTTTCTCCCCTCCCAGGGGAGCAGGCCCCTCTTGGGGTTGCACTCTCCCCCACCCTCTCCAAAGCCGACTCTCGCCCGGGTCCTGCAGACGCGATGGCTGGTGCCGGGTCTCTCCTTCCACGTCCGGCCCAGCCCAGCCCAGCCCAGCCCCGCTCGCGCGTCGCAACCTGGTGCCCTAGAGGACTTAATGCCCAGATCCTCGAATGGCTTCACAACCGCTTTTTGATCGAAGTATCGCTCCCCTGATTTTTCGGGAGGCCTGTGCTTTGGAGGGCTCGAAGCCCAGGCATCCCGGCACTGTCCCCTGTGGAGTGGGAAGGTAACCCCTTAGATTGCACTTTTTCTCAGAAGGAAAAATGACGGCATCCTGGTGAGCGCATGTTGCTGAATAAAGCTCAGATTAAGGCTACTCCTGTTTTATCTTTGTGGCCCTCGTTGCTCCCGTGACCAACTGTTATTACAGACACGTCTACTCCACAGTCCTCCCGGGAACACACTGTTGTTACATCTCTGTATTTGTGCTTTGTAGAATCTTGGTCTAAGATGTTTCTCTGCAACTTCGTGCACTGGCCCTACAGCCTTTCTGAATCAGTTAAGTGAAGACTGCCTATGTTACAATGTACTGCCTAGTCTCCCTGAAGAAAGAGGGGCAACATGGCCAAGAGAAATAGATAAATTTTCTTCTGTTTTTGCTTCTACCACCCATAGTTTTAACCAGGATGCTTAATTCTGTAGTCAGTTTCCCTGTCTACAAAGTAGGAAACCTACCCTGGGGCAATCTTTTAACTAATGGTGCTGGTTGTAAAGGAGAACCCTGAATGATGAAGCTTTGGAAACCACTTAGAAGTCTTGGGTGGCCATGTAAGTTTCTATTCGTGTCTCCCCAGCCTAGATCCTTTGAAAACCTGTTTTTTCATAGCAAGATGTTTTCTCTTTGTCTTCCATTATGACTAAGGATATAAATAAAGAAAAAAAAGACAATAGTATGTTTAAACAATACAAAGCTGGGGAGCCTGGGGGCTCAGTCGGTTAAGCGGCTGACTTTGGCTCAGGTCATGATATCGCGGTCCGTGAGTTCGAGCCCCGCGTCAGGCTCTGTGCTGACAGCTCAGAGCCTGGAGCCTGTTTCGGATTCTGTGTCTCCCCCTCTCTCTGACCCTCCCCCGTTCATGCTCTGTCTCTCTCTGTCTCAAAAATAAATAAACGTTAAAAAAAAAAAAAAAACCAACAATACAAAGCTAAGATCATTTGAAGAATTCCAAATGAGAAACAATTAAAATGCTTTTCTGTCAAGTTTTGGAGGTAGGTGAGAACCTCTATAAAAAGAAGACGGGGGGGGGGGAAGTAAGGTATGCACTTGTGAAAAGACAGCTAAAACCAGGAATACATAAGAAACATTTGGGATTGCAAATGTAGGTGGAAAGAAGGGATTTACAGAAGGTACCTGTAAGAGAAAACCATTACTAAAATAAGCTCCTGGGTGGGGTGTTCCAGGCCTGATCATTTCTATTCAAAGTCAAGCTCACTATAACAATAATACATACAAAAAAGTCTTAACCGTTTCACTAGGCATTACGCCCTCAACTTTATGTGTCAAAATTCAAATTATTTACTGAACCAGAAGAAAAATGTAAATGAATACTAAATGTGCAACACTAGGGTAACGGAGCAATATATTAAGAATAACGTGTGCTAAAAGTCATGAAATCGAAAGGTTAGAGTCTCCATAGTAATGTTAAATTACCTGCATTGCACATGGGATTGAAATGCATTTAAAAATATTATTTATTCTATCAAATAGTTTATTTTACTAGAATTTTTGTCTTCTGAATTTTCTAACTTCCATTCATTTCCATCTCACTTGAGAAATAATTCTATTTTGCTGTATAGAGATCTAGCATGCTGTATGTACATAAATACTAATGGATGATGATGGAATCATTTTTAAAAGCATCCTATAAATAAAAGCTTCGAACTATTTCTGCTCCTCTCGAAATTCTAAGATAAATCATTTTTAATCCAAATGGTTAACAATGTTAAAAATTGAGGCTTTTGACACTGAAGAGACCTGGGTTTGTTGTTGTTGTTGTTGTTGTTGTTGTTGTTGTTTCCTTTTTGAAATTTGCTTCTCATAATGATGATAAAGCACTGACTCTGATGTAAACATGGATGGTATAAATTTGGCCTGTTAGTTCTTCAACTATTCACAGTATCTTTTATTTAAGTTTGACTCCCGTCTTTTTTTTTTTTTTTTACCTGTAAATTCCGCTTTCAAAATGTTTTTGTTCCCCCAGCTCTTGATAAACTTAGACTGAAATTTTAAGGTTGGAAAGAACCCCCTTCTGTTTTACAAAGGCGAATTCTAAGACATAGACGTTTAATGACTTGCCAAGATTATACCCATTTTTAGGGAGTAGAATTGAGGTCCAACACTCTTCAGCACTGTTCTAACTGCCAAGCGTTGTTCATTCCTACTAATATTTATCATTGTAGAAGAGAACATGAAGTTCTACCTCGGGATGTTGAAAGTAAGACTCAGAAAGGCTGAGCCCACTCAGCCAGCTGGTGCTAGGGCTTTCAGAGGCCCTAACAAATTCTTGCCTTGGTCAAAGCCCTCAGTTTGTCTAGTTTCCTGCTGTTTATACTGTTTCTTACCGATTCATCTACTCCATTGTCCAAACCAAAACAGACAAGTTTCAACCCCAAAGGAATACTACCAAGAGAGTCATTTGTGACTGAAAATGAAGGGTTAGGATGGAATGGTGTCTTAACCTTTGTAGTCTACTGCCCAATGCTGTAATAAAATACCCAGCAGGCAATTTCTTTGCTAGGGTGCCCATGAAGGAGAATCAAATCTCCCTAACCCAGCTTTCACCAGTCCATTTAAGTCAATGGGGAGTCTCAGAGCTTCATCCCTACTGGGAAAACTTAGGGCTAAGTGTCTCTTTTGTAAGGAAGAAATCAATATTCCCACCTCCTTCCTTCTGGCCACTCCACCTGGGGCCATTGGCACTTGAATGTGAGTGTGGGTCTTGCTCTTTGTCACCACAGACCTGCTGTCCACAATCTGGGAATTAGAAGCATCTTCTCTGTGAAAGCTCTGACAGATCTGCGATGTGACGCTCAGATTCTTTGAAGAATTACCATCGATGTTTCCCTTTTATTTTTCGTACTCAGACCTGTGTGGTTGTGTCTCCTAACCTCATGTCTGCCATCTAAAGGTCAAGTCTTGTGACTTTCAGCCTGCTATTTCCTTCCGGAGCCCCGAATGACTGATATATAAATGCTGATCCTCGGGGTGCCTGGGTGGCTCAATCGGTTAAGTGCCCAGTCTCTTGATTTGGGCTCAGGTCATGATCTCACTCAGGGATCCAGCCCTGAGTCAGGCCTGAGTCAGCCCTGCTGACAGTGTGGAGGCTGCGTGGGAATCCCTCTCTCTCTCCCTCTCTCTCTTCCCCACCCCTGCTTGTGCTCTCTCTCTCTCTCTCTCTCTCTCTTCTTCCCCAGTCTTTGGACCACAGTCCATCATAGCTTAACGAGAAACACGTGGGATGTTCTAGGTGCTCCAATCATGTCTCCCCAAATCTCTTCATCTTCATTCCAGTCCTTCACATCTGCCATTATAGACCCACAACCTTTTTCCTCTTTAATTGCCATTAATTTCCTCTTTCATTTTGTTCTTCACTTCTTTCCCAGCAATAATTCTAAGTATTTCTACTACTTCATTTCATTTTCTTCTCCCAGACATATCTCTAGAAATGCTGCCCTTCAGATACACCTATTTTATTTCTCCTGGGTTTCCACCTTCCGAGCTGGAGGCCTCCCACTTCCCACAATCACCCTCTCCTTGGCTTCTCTGGAACTGCAACTGGACCACACCTCCATGGTTTGCATCCAGGTTGCTCTCATGTGCCACGATGCCTTTCTGGAGTGCCTGGCCACCCATTGTCCCAATAGTGAAAATGCCTAATCTAAGATGTTTGTTTCCACTCCTGGGCTGCCAGACATTATTAGAAAAAAACCCACAAAACCGAGAAAGTGGGTCCCAGCCAACATTTAGGCGATAGAGCTTCAACTGAACTTTGTTACTATTTACTCGGCAATTCTTCTATGTATCGTCATCACCTCCTATAACACTTCCTGCAACAATTATCCCAAATTTTATCCACTACTCCTCCTACATTGCAAGACCTACCTTGTCATCTCACCCCACCTCTAAAGGAGTTTTTTACTTGGTTATTTCTCTTCCATCTACTTTGCCTTTGCTTTAGTATCTCAGTAAAATCTTTCTTACTCCAACACTCTTCTTCCCTTTTCTTTTTATTCGCAATTTATCCAAAGGGTAACCTACATTCTCACCATCCATTTTCCTCCTCTGTAATTAACCCAAGCCTTCTACTGGAATTCTCTTCAACATGGCCAAACCTAATCGCCCAAAGCATCCAATGAATATCATTTCCTTTCTGAATCTCTCATAGTTTGAACCACAAGATAGAATGTTATTCTGATTTTGTCTCCCCCACGACACCCCCAATTTTATTGAGATGTAATTGACACATAACATTGTGTATGTATGTACTGTGAGATGATTACCACACTATGAGTAGTTACCATCCATCACCTCACATAGTTATAATTTTTTTGTGTGTAATGAGAACTTTTAACATCTATTCTCTCAGCAACTTCAAATATACAATACAGTATTGTTGACTATAGTCACTACATTCCCAGAACTGATTCATCTTACAACTGGAAGCTTGTACCTTTTGAACACCTTCACCCATTTCCCTCCGACCCCCTACTTCCTGCCTCTGGTAACCACCAATCTGTTCTGTTCTTGTAAGTTTGGGTTTTTTTTTTTAAGATTCTGCATATAAATGAGATCATACGGTATTTCTCTTTCTCTGACTTATTTTACTCAGCATAATGCCCTCAAGTTTCATACACGTTTTTGCAAATGACAGGGTTCTTTCTTTTTTATGGCTGAATAATACACCACTGTACATATATAACACATTTTTTAATCCATTCATCCGTTGATGGACACTTAGATCATTTCCATGTCTTGGCTATTGTAATTAGTGGTGCAGCTGTCTCTTGAGACAGTGATTTCACTTCCTTCACATAGATACCTAGAGGTCTGTCTCCTTTATTGATTTAAATTCCTCTTTTTGTCTCCTAATTGTGAGTGTTCCTTAAAGTCCTTGCTTCTTTAAAATTTTTTTTTTTCAACGTTTATTTATTTTTGAGACAGAGAGAGACAGAGCATGAACGGGGGAGGGGCAGAGAGAGGGAGACACAGAATCGGAAACAGGCTCCAGGCTCTGAGCCATCAGCCCAGAGCCCGACGCGGGGCTCGAACTCACGGACCGCGAGATCGTGACCTGGCTGAAGTCGGACGCTTAACCGACTGCGCCACCCAGGCGCCCCAAGTCCTTGCTTCTTTAATCTTTCCCCTCTCCAAGTCTCCGTACGATGCCTCTCTCACTCTTCTAACTACAGCCATTGCCCCTTTGCAGAGGACCAACACATCCTAGGGCCTTTGAGCTTAAGTCCTGCATTTCTGTCTACTCAGCCTGCCTATCTACAATCAACTCAACATGTCAAAAAACAAACTCACCATCTTTCAAAATTAAGTCTCACCTCTGAATTTACTATCTTTAACTCATGCTCAAAACTTTGGTGTAACCCTGACTCAAAATCTCCATCCATCTATCTCTTCTCAGTCACCAGTGTCCACAAATTCCTCCTTAAATCAATTTCTTGTTTTCTGGTCCCAACTTGGGCCTGCTGTAATAGCCTCCAAATAGTCATTCCAGCCTCTAGCCTCTCCCCTTGTCAGTCAGTTCTTCACGCTCCTTCCAGATAGGTCTTCCTAAAAGACTTGTTTATATATATTACAGTTCATGCAGTGTCTATTCCTGTCTGATTACTTCAGCCCTACTGGTTCTTCTAGGCCCAACTAGGGCCCCTCTACCCTAAGATCTCAATGGTGTGGTGTGACAGGAACAATATTGCCTTTAGAGTCATCTGGACCTGGGTTTGATGGAATTTTGGACTACAGTTTAGTAACCAAGTAACTTCAAAATGAAGAAAAAGAAATGTTCTTTTCTTTCTCATCCATTATAGAAGGAGGTGTTTATATCTCCAATTTTAGAACATAGCATGGATATGCAAACTTTTAACACCCTGTACCTTTTAAGGTAGTTCCTAGTCTTGCCCTATATCTGGAGAACAAAATCATATACCTCTCTGTGTTTTGCAATCATTTAGTCATTGCTATATTTACTGAGCAGCTACTAAGTGCTGGGCATCTTGGTGGGGGGGGGGGGAGCGCACAAATATGAATCAGGTATCAAATTTTGTCCTCAAAGTCTAATCAGACTTATACAGATGATTCATTCATTTAAAAAGTGGGGAGGGAAGGGTTCAGTAAGTGCCAGGTATTGTGCAAAGCACCAAAGATTCAAGTAAGTATACGACAAGTCCCCTCATGTTGGGACCTGGGATCAATCTAGTTAAGAATACTGACAAGTGAACCTTTATAATCAGGTATAATAAATGCTAGGAAATGGATAAATACCAGGTGTCCGGGGCACACAGAAGAGAGGCATCTAATCCACACAAGAGAGTCACGGAATGCAACCAGACCTGAGCAGAATCTCAAAGAACGCGTAGGAGTCAGCCCAGCAAAGGACTCAGCAATGTGCAATGGCTCAGCTGTGTGACAGTGTATATAAATAACCACAATACAAGATAGAAAGTAATAAATAAGTGGCAGAGCAGAGGCAAAAAGTAAAATGGCAATCAGAGGAGATATATTATCCGGGGGCTGGGTGAGATGAACAAAAAATGCATCATGGAAGTGGAGGCATTTGAGACTACCCAAAGGGGGCAGCAGGCAGGTTGATTCAGACCGGCAGTGGGGCTAAATCAATGTTTTCTCCACATTCTATGCAGCACCCTCGCACAATGGCACCACACCTTGTCTGCTGCCACGAGGATGACGACGATGATGATGGTATCTAAGTCTTGCTCATAAAGTTGGCTCTTCTGATTTCCTAGAATGCTTGTAAGGGGAGACTGAAGATTCAGCAGAGCCATTTCTGGGTAGAGGGGCCCTCCATCAGACTGCCCAGCATTGAATTCCACCATCAGAGAGTTGTGTGATCTTAGAAAAATTACTTAACCTCTCTAGGGTTTCATCTTTTGTTTCATAAAGTGGAGCGATGCTAATATTTTCTTCCCAGGGTAGCGTGAGGAATAAATGAGCCCACATGTAGACATGTAGGACTAGTGCCTGGCACATAGTAAGTCCCCAGTAAATGTTGGTTATTACTACATTTCATCATCTCTGGATTATCCACAATGGGACTGGCTTTAGGGGGAGATTTTAGGAGCACTGAGAAGGTTACCTCCTCAATACCTCACTTATTCTCACATTTAAATCTCCCTCACTGGGATCTCTTCAACTCTCCTAACACACTCCTTTAAACTCTGCCATTAGAAATTCATACCTTTGGATTTAAGATGTCCCTTCCCCAAGCCCTTGGGAAGGGTAACACAAATTATTTTAATAATTTATCTGGCCAGACCTCTGTCCTCCTTAACTGTTAACTGTATGGAGGGAATGTTGTGGAGAAGAAAGGAAAAACTAATTCTGGAGTTTGGAGAACCTTCCCAAAAATTAAAGCCAGGAGATGCTCAGAGGGCTTTCTGAAGGCAGTAGGTCCTCTGGGATTAGGGGAAGGGTCGGATTGGACAGAGATGCCAAGATGGAACAGTGAAAACAAAAACAAGGTCATTTGTGTCAGTAAAAACAAGCTTTACTAACTTAACAGACAATGCTGACCTTGACTTGGGGACTCTCCACTTTCTCTACTCTGTGTTTCAGAATAAATAATTTCACTCAGGATCAAAGTTGAATCGTATCAATGAAGAACACTATCAAAAAAGGTGATCAAAAAAACCCTGGTTTTAAAATTTCATAATGACTTTTACATGTTTGCTTTCTTAGTTATTGTTTATCAATGAGAAGTTAAATTAACACTTATTATGCATTTTAGTGCCAAATTAAATCGAGTGAGAATTTCAGTAGAAGGTGAAGAAATAGTCCTTGTCATGAACCTTACAGTTCAGTTGGGAAAACACAAAAAGTTTAGTAACAATTAATTCCTAAATTGTGTTACAGACATGACAGACAGGAAACAAACTCGACTTTGGTGGGGGGCGGGGGGCGGGGTGGAAAACAATAAGTAGAGTCTGGAGCAATCATCTGCAGCACCAGAAGTTGAACTAGGCCTTGAATAGGATTTGAGCAGTTCCAGGTGGGGATAGTGACCCAGGAGGGAGAGACAAGGAGCCAAGCAAGAGGCTGAAAGGAGAACAGTGTATGTGTGGACAGAAAACGATAATAGTAATGGTGATTACAAGCCAACACGACCGCTGCCTTTACTTAGTATTTGGTATATGCATGTGCCAGGCAATAGTCTAAGGACTATATTTATATCGTCTCTTATAATACACACAACGACCCCACAAAGTATGAACTATTGTTCCCATTTTACAGTTGAGGGGTCAGATACTTTGAGAGATAAGTCACTGTCCTAAAATCATGTAGTTTAAGTGGGAGCTGAGATTGAAACCCGAGTGGGAGCTGAGATTAAAACCCAAGTCATTCTGGGGCGCCTGGGTGGCGCAGTCGGTTAAGCGTCCGACTTCACCCAGGTCACGATCTCGTGGTCCGTGAGTTCGAGCCCCGCGTCGGGCTCTGGGCTGATGGCTCAGAGCCTGGAGCCTGTTTCCGATTCTGTGTCTCCCTCTCTCTCTGCCCCTCCCCCGTTCATGCTCTGTCTCTCTCTGTCCCAAAAATAAACGTTGAAAAAAAATTTTTTTTAATAAAAAAAAAAAACCCAAGTCATTCTGAGGTGAAAGCAGGTGTTGGGTGCAGGGACAAATGCAATTGAATAAATAGGGTAGGAGTTCATTACACAGAACACAATAGTGAAGCATGCACGAATGATAACACCGTTAAAAAAACGAAAAAGCCACCCTTTACCAAACGCTGCTTACGGAATAGGCACCTTCCTTACAGCATCATCCAGAATGGGATTTATAGTTACACCCATTTTACAGATGAGAAAATCAAAATGGTAAGGTTGAATGACTTGGCCAAGCCTCGTGGCTGTTACATAGCACACAGTTCAGATTCGAACACTAGGCCAGCAGCAAAGCCTGTGTTCCTGCTGCTTTTCCTGCCTGCCTCCCTCCTTGAGCACGGGAAAAACTGGGTAAAAATAACACTACTGCAATTTGCATGGCATTCTTCAAAGCCTTTTCATACTCGCAGCCACACCTGATCCTTATGATAGCCATGTGCTAGGTTTGGAAGAAACCTGCATCATAATGAATAATAATAATAATAGTCATAACAATAATTAAAATAATAATATTACGGGGCACCTGAGTGGCTCAGTCAGTTAAGCGTCTGACTTCAGCTCAGGTCATAATCTCATGGTTCATGAGCTCGAGCCCCGAGTCTGGCTCTGTACTGACAACTCAGAGCCTGGAGCCTACTTCAGATTCTGTGTCTCCCTCTCTCTCTGCCCTCCCCTGCTCACACTCTGTCTCTTTCTCTCTCAAAGACAAATAAACATTAAAAAAAATTAAAGTAATAATATTAGGCAGCACTGAGTGTTCCCCATACCACCGGCACTGTGCGGAGGGCTTTACCTGGATTGTATGGTTGGCTTACGGCAACCCTATAAGATAGGCTCTATTATCAATCTTACCTCGCACACGAAGAAACCATGGCTCATAGAGGTTAAATAACTTCATGAAGGAGGCTGGGCTCAGATAAGTTGCAGAACTCATACAAGGTCATGTGACAGTGAAGTGTGATTCCTGGAGGAGGGCACAGCTCCCCTGGTTCCACATCCACGCACACCCTTTGTATGTTACTCTTCTAACAATCTGCAGCTCCAGGAAGGAAGGTAGACCCACAGCGGGCCAGGAGAGCAGATGGAAGGCTGCAGAAATTTCGGTGTGAGGTGATGCAGACCCAGAGAGGGTAACATAAAGGTGAATGAAAAGGGGCCACCTGAGGAAGGCTAGAGTAGCTCATTGCTGAAGCGTGTGAACGGAAGAGGAAGGAAAAGAGTTCCAGTTTGGTTTCTAGCCTAAAATGGGGGGGGGGGGGAAGTGGTGGGGTTGGTGGGGGTGGGGGGAGCACTGTGGTCAGAAAGGGGGGGCACGTAGTTCAAAACCGACGCTGGTCCACAGTGAGACGTACTAAATGTCACCCAGGGGCAGCCATGAGAGAAAAGACAGGCGACATCAAGTGTTGCGAGAACGGCGGGGGGCACTGTAACCCCCGCACGTTGCTGGGGGAAACGGAAAATGGTGCCGCCACCTTCAAAAACAGTTTGGTAGTTCCCTAAAAAGTTAAACGTAAGTTGACCATATGACCCAGCAGCCGTTCCACCTCTAGGTGTCTAGCTAAGGGAAAGAAAAGCAGGTCCACACAGACTTGTGTGTGAATGTTCTATAGCAGCATTATTCTAACAGCCAAAACGCGGAAATAATCCAAATGTCTATCAACCGATGCGCGGATAAATAAAATGTGGTGCGTTCCTCAGCAATAAAAAGGAATGGGGTACTGACACACACTATAACATGGCTGTACCTCAAAATCGCTACACAAAGGGAAAGAAGTCGGGCGCACAAGGACTGTAGCCTGCATCATCCCCTCTATACGCAATGTCCTGGAAAAGGCAAATCTATAGAGACAGAAAGCAGATTAGTGGCAAGGAAAAGGCACACAAGAGGAAAGAAAGGTGTCGCGGACAAAACCTTTGGTGTCACTACCATTCGGGACAGGGATGATGCTTTGCCTTGGTTGATAGGGTGCTCACTCTGGTAGCCACGTGTCCCACTAATATTAAAATTTACTTATATTCCCTAAGCTCACACCCCCGCCCCCCACCCCGGAGAACAGAGGTCTGTGCCCCAAGTCACGGCAAACGGCAGGGTCGGTCTGTGTGGGGGAAAATTGCCTCTACGTGACTAAAACACACGGAGAGTGGGAATGGACTGAACGTGTTCCCTGCATTTGGCTGCTAAAAAGAGAACTGCACAAACACTTTCACCCAAATTAGAAATAACATCAGCATTAGGGAGTGCGGTGTTTCAAGAGCAATGATATTTCACTTAGTCACTAACCAACACCCCGGGTGGATATCATGCTGGACCACCCCCGGGGAATCAGGTTCTTTGGCCTCCATGTGGACTTCTGACTTCAGAAGGAGCCAGCAGTGATTTTCAGGGAAACTGCAACTGCTTTCCCCAGGATGCAGCGACCCCGGGGCGCCTGGCTGGCTGGTTCAGCCGGTTGAGTGAGTGCCCCTCCGGGCTCTTGATTTCAGCCCCGGTCATAATCCCAGGGTCCTGGGATAGAATCCCGTGTGGGGCTCCATGCTGAGCATGGAGCCTGCTTGGGATTCTCTCTCTCTCTCTCTCTCTCTCTCTCTCTCTCTCTCTCTTTGCTCCTCTCATAAATAAATAAATAAATATATACATACATACATACAATGACCTTCTTCCTCTGGCCCCCACCCCAAGCCTAGGACTTTGGGAAGGGATCCTCCCAGGCTAGGGACTAAAAGATCCCCTCCCTCCCCCAAAGCCTGACAATCCTTTCATGTTTCTCCTTTCACATCTCCAGTGAAAATGAAACAAATTTAGACTACTGCCCTTGGTTGTGTAATACAGGGGGAAAAAGAAAAGAATCTAGGATCTCCAGATAGAGGCTGTGGAGTATAGACAAGGAAGCCCAGGGCCAGCCAACTGACCCTGGCTTCAGGACCACCCACCACCAACATCACATGGGGGGCGGGGGGTTGTGCAGCTAAGCAGGGTCTCTTAATCCCAGGTTTACCTGGAGACTAAGGCTGGATTTTGGATGGAGGAAAAAAATATACGTTTACTTGCACTAACTTCTAACTGGAACTTATCATTTCCTTCAAACAGGAACACAGGCAATAGATCAAGGCCGTATGAACCACCCATGACTTTTTCACCAATAGAATCACAGGGATTTTTGTATCACCTTTCAGTTGTGGCAAACATCCCAAATATCGCTTAAACTCATCACCGATGACACAATTACAGTAGTTACTAAATTTGCCAGTAGACCTTTTTATTAACATTCTAATAAAGAAGCACATATATTAGTGTATGGCGGATTTGATGCTTTTGGCATTTTGATCATGTTTCATTGTAACGATTTTTGCAACACTGTGCATTTCATTCTATGTGTTTAAAATTATAATTCCAACCATAGGTTTCACCAGACTGCCCAAAGTGCGTCCATGTCCCAAAAGAGTTGAAGGACTCCAGGGCTGGAAAACTTTACCCGAGTGCCTCTCCAGCACCACCAAAAATGAGCCTTCCTACAATGCAGGCAATCCCACCATTAGAGAACATTTCCTTCGGGTTTTTAAGATTCCCATTAAAATGCAAATGCCCCCAAAGGAGAAGAACTTCTCCGCGTGTTATTTGTTAACCCCTTAAATAGGGTTGTTTACCAGCTAGCTGAGCACAACACCCTACAATTCAATTAAACAAACATTTATTGAGCTCCTGCCACGGGTAAGGAACCGGGCTTGGGGATAGAGAGGGAAATCCTCTAAGGTTTCTCTTCTCAAGAGTGCTTGCAATCTAGTGGGGGGAATAAAACAAAGCACAGAAAGGGCAGGAGGTGACAAATGGCAGGGGAGAAGGGCAGGGAGCAGAGCTCGTTCTGGGACGGAATGGCTCAGAGCAAACAGATTCCTTCAGGCGAGCATTCCAGGACTGACAGAGTATGGACCTCAGAGTACAACCTTGGCCAAGTTTGCTGCCCAGGGTGGCGTTAACCAGGTTAAGCAAAGCAGGAAGAAAGCCAGGGCAGTTGAGTTCTCGGTTGGGGCCTGCAAAGCACAGAGGAGGGAGTGACTTAGGGCCGGTGGGGGCAGGGGAGAGTCTAGAAAGACTGTTGGTTGTGATGAATGTGGCACGGAGGAAATGACACATGAGCTGAGCCTAGTAGGGTAAGTTTTTTAAAAAGAGAGGGGGATGGGGGAGGGGAGGGGGGAGGGGCACCGCATTCTTGGCAGAGGTATGCGTCCTGGGCCTGTTCTGGGGATGCCTGTAAAGTGAGAGTTTAGGGACAGCGAAGGGGCCAGGCAGGAAAGATGGGGACTAGAATGGTAAGACCAAGCTGTGCTATGAAAGGATCTTAAGTTGAATGCGGAGGAACTCGCACCCCATCCCTCTGGAACAATCAGAAAAGTCTTCATGAAGCAGCGCCTTCATAGTTGAGCCGGGCCATTAAAGCACTGGAAAAATTTCAACAGGTGGGGATGGGGCGGCCGGGGAGGTCTTCAGGCTAAAGGAACAGCAGAGCCAGCAGGGGCCAAAAGCCCAAGGCTTGATGGGAACCACGCGGTGGTGAGGTGAGCGGCCCAGGGTGTGGGGCCAGCGGCGCATGGGGCGGGGGGGGGGGGGGGGGGGGGGGGGGGGGGGGGGGCGGATACCTGGCTGCAGGCGGCCGGCAGGGCAGTGTGGCCACCGCACACGTTCCTCGCCCCAGAGCCATCCCACCAGGTCGGACCCTCTCTGGCTGGAGCGTGTTTACCAAACGCCATAGGTGATCTTGATGCGCAGGATCAAAGGTGATCTTCAGGGACTGGGTAGGAGAAATGGCTCCTTAGGAAGGTGGGGTCTTGAGTGCTGGCTAGGAGTGTGCACTTGGGTTAGAAGGCCACCCTGAGCTGAGAATGGACCCCGAGGGAGCCCAGTGTTTGTGGAGCGGAGGTTGCTTAAGGGAGTGTGAGGGGACTGAAGAGTTTAGGATGGGAAGTGTGGGGACCCAGGAAAGGGCTATTACAGGGGTCCAGGCAGTGGCAGTGGGAAGGGACGAATGTGAAGATGTTTGGTGACAGACTCTACATGGCACACCGGACAACTAAAGTGGATGGAGGGGCTGAGTCACAGATGACTCCAGGGACTGGAGCTGGGCGGTGAGGAAAACAGCAGGACCTTTACAAGAAAAGCAGGGGGGTAAGGCGCCCTTGTGAGGAAGCCTGTGTGTTTAGATGCCAAGCGCTGGCAGAGTCAGAGGCCAAGAACCGTGTAGATTTTTATTTTGAGGGAGGGCACTCGGTGCTCAGTGGGATATGGGAGGGGACCCAGGTGGCCCACCAGGACTGGGAGGGGGCGGAGCAAGGCCTGCCTGCCTTTATCACCATTTTGTTGAGGGCCCAGTCCCCCAACGGGGTGACAGGAGCCCTGAGCTGTGAACCCAGGCCAGCCCCTTCTCTTCTCAGGAGCTCTTGTTTCCTCTTTGGAAAAGCAGGTGATAATAAAACTTATCACCCACTCATCTCCTGGGAGTGCTGGAGAGCAACCAATATACATACATAAATAAGTTTAAGGCACTCTGCGAGAACAAAGTGTGCTAGAAATGCTAAACAATAATAAATTCAGCCACCTCCTCCACCATGATAGTAAACAAGGTGTCTTCTTTCAAAAACAGATGCGGTTATCCAGATACTAACTTTGAGGCTGTCTGTGGCTTCTAACAAGAAGTAGGGAAATCTAAACTCTTGATTTTCAAGAATTCCCTCATTGGAGAATCTGAGTGACCCTAATACCTGCATCAAACGGAGGTCTGGACCAGACTGCAGTGAATCAACATGAAAATTATTTTATCAGCCCACCTCCCATCCTTTGTATCCATGTGTGACTAATATCAGCATCCAAACGGCAGGCGGTCCCCACCCCCACCCCCAACTGCACTCTTTCACACCCCTGAGGTCCCTCTCTTGGCAGAATGGTGCCATATAAAATATTCACATCCTAGGTGGGATGTGTGCAATCTACAAGGGAAAGGAGGCCGTCAGAAAAAGTAAAAGAAAAAAAAACAGCACTCCTAAAATGACAAAGGTTGCGAATCCATTTTAAAGGAACACATCTCTAATGGTTTGTTCTGTGCATAAGCACATCTCTTAATAAATCCCACACCAATCTCTGCCCCCCTAAAGAGCAGACCTGATAGGTAATAACTCCCCTCCTCTGTGGTAAAATCCAATTTTCACACCTGGTAAATGAAATAACTCCACTGTGAACCAAGGTCGGGTTGGGGTGAGCCGTTAACAGAAGGTTAGGGGCTGTGCATCATGTAACAGCTCTTCTGGGAACCCTTTTCAGAGATTTGCTCTTTTTATACCAGTTGATACTATTCAGCCAGAAAACCTCCAACCTCCTAGGTTACAAAAGCTGAAGGCTTTGTCACCTGGAGTGGTTATGAACGAGCACTACGGTTCATGGGTCAGATAGGTGTGAGGCCTGGCTCTGGCCTTTACCTCTTGTTGGTAGGAAGTTTCCTTACGATTTGTGTACTTGTAGGAGATAAGCTTATACTGCATGCCTGACAAATTGACCAGGAGAAGGGGCGATGCTACTGAAATTTACCACCGTAAAGGAGTAAGACACCGGAGGGGAAAAAAAAATAGAATGCCAAAATCCACTAGGATCTGTGTACTGTACAGACCTAATCAGGAACAACAAAGTGGACGTCTGTAGGGAATCAACAACAAAACACACACGTACACACACACAAACAGAATACCAAAAGACATACACATTGGGGCGCCTGAGTGGCTCGAGTCAGTTAAGCTTCGGACTCTAGGTTTCCTTCAGGTCGTGATCTCACAGTTTTGTGAGTTTGAGCCCCGCGTCGAATTGCCAGCAATTTGGAAAAAAATTTAAGATCCTCGTCTCACATCGTATAATAAGAAATTCCAGAGGGATTAAAGAGATAAATATAAAAACGAATCAGTTAAAAAAAAAACTGGAAGAAAATGTAGATGAATACTTATCTGACCTTGGGGACAGGGAAGGATATTCTCAGAATAAAATCAAAGGAAAAATAAGTAAATAATTCAATAGATTTGACTGCACAAAAATGTAAAATTCTGTCTGTAAAAAAATTCATAAAACTGGAAGACCAACAACCTAATAGAAACAAAGTATTTCCAACAAATAGGATTTTAACAAATATGACTGAAAAAGAAATTAACCTTATTAGTATATAAAGAGCTCATACAAAGCAATATGAAAAACATAAACACCTGAGTTAAAATTTGACATTTCAATTTTTAACATTTCAAAATTTACCATTTAGCACCCACAGAAAACTAACAGAAAAAAAATCACTTGAAGTCGCGAACACATCATTGTAACTAATGACTGAAGAAGTAGGAAGTCAATTGTATTTTCTATGATGGCCCAGCACACGGTAAACACTTCATAATTATTTGTTGACTTGTTCAGATTAACAATAAGTAAGAAAATCCCACTGGCAATTTGTAGGATCACATACTAATGCAGGGGTCAGCAAACTGTTTCCGCAAACTATTTCCGTAAAGGGCAGATGGTAAATATTTTGGGGTTTGTGGGCCATATAGTCCCCGTTGCAACTATTCAGCTCTGCCGCTGTAGGGCGAAAGCAGCCACAGACGAGACGTCAATGAAAGAATATGACCATGTCCCCAACATGCGTTCTTTGTGCAAACTTAAATGTGAATTCCATATAATTTTAAGTTGTCATAAAATATTCTTCTTCTTTTGATTTTTCTTCCCCAACCATTGAAATGTGTAAAAACCATTGTTAGCTCATGGGTGGTACAAAAAACAGGTCACAGGACAAATGTGGCCCATGGTTCACAGACTGACCTGTCCTAGAGCAACATTTTTGGAAATCAATTTAACACTATATATCAAGAGACTTTGACAAGGCTTTGACTGTACACAGGTTGGCCAGTATTAAAGTAATCAGGTACAAATACTTTTTTAAATAAAAAATTAAAAGTATATACTCTATTCCCTGATTTCCCAATAATTCCCTTTCTAGGAATTATTTATAAGGAAAAAGAAAGTGTGGACACTCAAATTTTTACAAAGAAGCGTCTAAACATCAGCTGAATAGGGATGGTCAGGTGTTCCCTGGTACATTCATACAGTGAAATATTATACAGCCATAAATCTTTAAAAAATGTATGACATTGGGGCGCCTGGGTGGTGCAGTCGGTTAAGCGTCCGACTTCAGCCAGGTCACGATCTCGCGGTCTGTGAGTTCGAGCCCCGCGTCAGGCTCTGGGCTGATGGCTCGGAGCCTGGAGCCTGTTTCCGATTCTGTGTCTCCCTCTCTCTCTGCCCCTCCCCCGTTCATGCTCTGTCTCTCTCTGTCCCAAAAATAAATAAAAAACGTTGAAAAAAAAAATTAAAAAAAAAATGTATGACGTGAGAAGAATGCTCATGATATAAAGCTATGTGGAAAAAGCAGCAAACAAAATGTATACATCCTAATTTTTCAAAACATACGTAATACAATTTACAGAGATAGAAACATGCATATGCATAGAAGAATGAAGGAAATGAATTAAAATGTGAATAGCGTTCTAAAAGCCGGGTTCGTGGGTCATTACGTTTTTCTTTCTTCTTTTGTCCTAATTCTCTATGATGAATCATTATTAATTTTGTAATTAAAACAATACACTGGGGTGCCTGGCTGGCTCAGTCGGTGGATGGAGTGTGTGCCTCTTGATCTCAGGGTTGTGAGTTCGAGCCCTGTGTTGGGTGTAGTGATTGCTTAAAAATAAAACCTTTAGAAAAAGAAAGTTCACCAATATTACATTTAAAATAGAATAAACTGGGCAGCAGGGGGGAAGTCCAGAATCTCAAGTTCACATAGAATATTCAGAGAAGAAAAAAAGAAAAGCCTTTCAAATGCCACCTAAATGTAAAATCTTGACAAAATCTGCAATGAAAACCAGATCCAGGCAACTGAAAGTTGCCAGGGTCTAAAATTCATGCAAAATCACCACAGGAGGGGAAAAAAGTTCTGATCAAAAGCAGCTGAGACCCGGAATCTACAACTGCCCCTGCACTGAACACATCCAGAAAAGAAGAGATGAAAAGGCTGCCTTGGGTCCTTGTGCTCCGTGGGGCTGGTAGGGGAGACACAGATGGCTTCTTGTTCCTACCCCTGGACAACCCCCCCCCCCCCCCCACACACACACACAATTAACCACAAAACAGCCCTTGCCTCAAGCTTTGGGAGGACAGAATTCTACAACCAAGGCTTGCTTCTTTTGTTTTAGCGTGGAAGAGGTATGGCTTCTCTCGTCCAAGTGTTACACCTAGATGCATCTTTTTGCTAGAGAGAGGAGTTAGGGCAGTCTTTAAACAAGAGAGGGAAAGTTCCCCCAAGCACACTTCAACGGTTTCACAGTTTGGTCTAGAACCTGACCCATACACAATTAGCATGTGCCTATCCTCTCGGGAGTTTACTGCCAGTCAATATACTACACCTTTATATTGGTTGCTTCAGTTAATTCCAATAAGAAGCCAATGAGGGGAACTTTTCCCAATGTTAAGCAAGTGTCACAGCAGTCAAGACATACCAGATAAGACCTGGAGGGATCCAAGTGTTTGCCCAGGCCCATCTAGGTAATAAGAGGCAGAGCCAGCTTTCAAATCTTTTTTTTTTTTTTTTAAGTTTATTTATGTATCTTGAGAGAGAAAGCACGAGCAAGGGAGGAGCAGAGAGAGAGGGAGAGAGAAAGAATCCCAAACAGGGCTCCATGCTGTCAGCGCAGAGCCCGACTTGGGGCTCGAACCCACGAACCTTGAGATCGTGACCTGAGCTGAAGTCAGACACTTAACCGACTGAGCCACCCAGGCGCCCCTCAAATCTTACTTCTAAGTTTTCGGCATCAGTGGCTGAAATACTTCTACTACCAGACTGTAAGGAGAGGCGGGGAGGGCACAAGTATTACCATCAAACACACAGAGTGCAAGGTTCAAGATCATAGCACGAGTTGATTTCTCTTGGCTTCAGTTTTCTCACCTATAAAAATGGGAATAATAAAACCTATTTCTCAGACTTTTTGCAAGTTCAAAAATAATATAACAAAAATACCTAGTACATAGTAAGTCCTCAATAAATGGTTGCTATTAAGAGAACACAACTACATATATATACTACATATATATACATACTACACATATATATATGCTACATATATATATACTACATATATATGCTACATATATATGCTATATATATATATATACACTATATATATGCTACATATATATATATATGCTACATATATATATATATATATGCTACATATATATATATGTATACACATGCACACACATACATATCTGTATATCTGTATTTTATTTTTTATTTTTTTGCTAAGTCAAAGCTTAGTCAGAAGGTCTCTTCCAGGAAAACAAAAGAGAATTAAAGTCAGGAAATTCCTTAGGTAACTTGGGAAAAGGCTTTTTCTTCCCTTCATTTCCCAGAGATCCTTAATTCTTTGCTTTTCTATTTAAGATAAGGGAAGCATGTTTGGGACACCAGGTTTGGAAATGGGGGTAATATATAGCATGTTTATACTTTAAAAATCAAGCATAAACTCTCTAAGACCACAAACCACCATGCAGGGTGCTTTTCTGGAAGAGCAGGAGCAATAAACATATTCCTGTAGGAAGACTCCGTCTCACAGAGCCCATGAGATGAGCCGAAGGAGAATCTTCTACCCACAAAGAGGAAGGTGGTAACGTCCTTCACTTCCTTTGTGGTTTTAACCTAAACCACAAACTCCTCCTTCTTAGCTATAAGTCGTTTCTTTACATCCATTCAGATGTACATTAGCATTCTCCCACCTAATATGTCACTCCCTTCCCTGCCATATGGATAAAGATCATATGCTTCTCTTCCTCCGAAGAAAGTGTCTCCAGCACACAGGAATGGTTTTGAGCTGCTCTCACAACCCATGCATTCTATAGCTGCCTGCATGGGAGTCTGTTCCCAGGGACCCCTGGAAGATTCCAGAGTTCTTCCGATGCCCAGGCCTGTGGCTTGGAGGCAGAGAGGATGAATAAATGTACTGTGCCTCACTTAGGCAAAAGAGGAAAAGCTTTCTGTTCTGAAATGAATGAGAACATCAGAGTTTCCAGTTGGAGACAAATGGAGGAAATACAATGTCCTTGTTTTGGTTTAGGTTTTTTGGTTTTTCGTTTTTGGTGGGTTTTTTGTTTTTGTTTTTGTTTTGTTTTGTTTTGGTGTGTGTGTGTGTGTGTGTGTTTGTTTTGTTTTGTTTTGTTTTGTTTTTAGAGGAGAAATGAATGAAAGGGGGAAATAAATGCAATGCTCAAGCCAAGGAAAGGAAAATCAGAAAACACCCCCAAAGTGGTAGGTTCAGGAAGGTGGGCAGACAGCTGTCTCCTCACTGCTGCTGTGGTTCCCGAGTTAATATTTGCCAGACTTAGCATTCCTATGAGTGCCGTTGGGATAATGGGCCCCACTCAAGCATCACGTCAGTTCTCCATCTCAGCCGAGGGACAGGATTTCAACCATATCACACACAGCTCTCATTACTTGGAAGGAAATGATCTTACTGAGGAAAGCAGCGCAAACCATAAACACATTTACTTAAAAAGGCAAAGCTGTTAGGTGTACCCCTCAACTTCATGACTAACATGTTGTGCTGGTCTTCGCGGCTCGTGTCCGAGTCCAGAATAGCATTTCCTAGAGTGGATCCAAGAGCCACTTTAGGTCATGGGCTATGTTATGAGAAGAGCACTCTTGGGCTTAGCTTTCTTTCCCGAAGGGGTAAAATAACCACCATTTTCTATGGAAGAATTTACTAAGTACCATCTATGTCAAGCCTGTTATCTATTCCAAATTGTAGAAAAAAGAAATTTCTTGGCCCTTGAGAAGTTTATAATCTCTTTAGGGAACCAGTGGGCCAAAAATCGGGATTCTAAGGCTAGAACCATTAGATCCAGCCACACGGTTGCTCTCCCTCCATCTTTTAGGTTAAATAGCAACAATAACAATTGAGACCTGGGGAGGCTGAGTGACCGTCCTTGCTCACTCAATTAGAAAATTTGCAGAGACGGAACCCAAGTTTTCGAATGCCAAGACCGAGGACCTTTCTCTCATACTTATACTTCAGAAGGAATAGCTAGAACCCAGAACTACACAAGTTAATATGATGCAAGCCACATGTACAGAAGTAGTATGGCATGCAAATAAAGGGAATGCAAAGTCTGAATTGAGTTAGTCCAGAAAGGTTTCTTTGGAGGAAGTTCTGAAGGATGTGATGGGTAGCAATTGTCAGAAACTCAGCTCCATCAACAACCCTTTCTGAAAGCCCAATATGTACGAGGCACTTGACATAGAGAGGAGGAAGCCCAATAAGATGAATATCACATGGTCCCTGCTCTAAAAGACAAGAGTACCACTAAGTTTATTAATGGTAGAAGGGGAGCAACTGAAGTCACACAGTTATCAGCCAGCAGGAGGAGAAAGGCAGATTCTTGGAAACATTGTGAAGGCAAAGAAAAACTGGCCAGGAACCAGGAGGGGATATACTTTGAGTGGGAGAACTCAAAATGTATTGAAGTGTCACAGAGGAGGAAGGTTTTCTAGATTTAAGCTGGGTAAAAGGGAAACAATCAATTAACTTCCAAAATATCTGGAGTTTGTCCTTATAGACATAATGACTTACATAGCTAGATTCATTCAGAACTTGATATCATGAAAACATTACACACACACACACACACACACACACACACACACCCTTGGAAGCACTGCTCAAGCTCATACTGGTTGAATCTCAAAGACAAAAGGTACCTTAGAGACTGATCCAACATCTCATTACAAATGAAAAGATCAAGGTCCAGAGAAACAAAGCAAAAACTTATTTTTCCACCAAGGAAAGCAAAAAGGGTCAGCCCCCAAACTAGAGCCACTTGGTTCCAGTTCCAGTGGCTACATTGTCTAAGCCAAAAATTGGGACACAAAATACAAATGCCTTTATAAGCATAATGGAGCAGGATATTTAAAATAAAGGCAAAAGGTTACAGTGGTCCTGGGTGATGTTTCCAGAACATTCTATCACATTGGTCTTTTTGTTTGCCAAAGGCACATTCAGAACAAAACAGTCTACTCAGAGTCAAGAGAGATTTCCACAGCCGTAAAAGAAGCATCAGAGTCTATCTCCATCCAAGGTGAGCCCTTCCTGAAAAAGAAAAACCACAGGGACTCTAGGCAAGTCTTTGATAAACAAAATGAGATGATAAATAATCAGTTCCCAGGGCACCAGGTTTTCTACAAAGCCTGTATGCGTAGGGCTCAATGAATTCTAAATATAAACTATAACAAGCTGATGACGACCTTGCCTAGTGTACTCCTTGGGTATCATAAGATACTCGGACCGCAACAATTTTAACCTGGTTTACCTGTTACTTGTATAAATGCAAATCCAATTATTTTCATATCATGGTTAGATCATTCCTAGTTATTTATAAGCCAAAAAAAAAAAAAAGCCCCAAATATTAGTGCAATACTACAGGAAGCTTAGTGAATTATTCTTGCACTAAAATAGTCATCCAAGATAATAAACCAAGCCCTGTCCACACAAAATAATGTAATGATGATGTCCTTTATATAAAAGAGACTTTTCTCTCTTGGTGGGACTAGATTTGCATGAATTCATCCTCACTTTCTCACCTAACTCCTTTAGTGACAGAGACCAGCAGCAAGTTAAGTTGCTAACAGAGACCGGAACCCATCACCTCCGCCTCATTATGCCGGTACTCAATGAATAGCCCTGTAGAAACATCATCCTAAGAGTCAGTCAGAACAGAAAAACCCAGGAAGATTCAGGACTCACACGTGATGGTGTTATTATTGTCATAAGTCAAGAAGCATTTCTCATTCATTAGCCCCAGTACCATTAGTACCATTCAAATTTCAATACATCGCCAAGATGTTTAGTAGTAGTTTTGTTTAAAAATAGACTCACAGAGCTTTGTGCTTTTGGTTTCTATGTACTGAATGTCTCATTCTCACTTCCTGTCTTGGCCTAGACTAGGAAGTGAACTAATTCACTGTTATGATTCAGTGTGTGCTACGGAGTTGGGTCAAGAAATAATGCCTTTCAAAATGGATATATCTGCATATGCATAGAATATCTCCAGAAAGGTATATGCAAATCTGGCCACCTCTGAAGTGACGGGGGGATGGGGTAAGGTGGAAGGAGACCTTTTCACTTAAACACTTTGTGAATTTTATACTTTGTGTATCATCTACTCGTTTGCAAAAAAAAAAAAGTTATTTGCATAAAAAATTTTTAATGAATAAACAAATATTTCTGTTGAGCTTCTTAATCCCTAAATATGTTTCAGCAGTGACCAAGATTAAATAGCAGCTGATTTCCAAAGTTTTAAAGGTGTTGGCTCCACTCCGATCTAGCCTGCTTCTTATTCCTCCACAATGCATCCTTTCTTTTAAAGGTTGTCACACTTTCTTTTAAACATCCAGCAAAGTTACATTTTTTAAAAGTTGCACCTTAGGGTCTATTTATTTTATTTATTTATTTGTAGTAAACTCTATGCCCAACATGGGGCTTGAACTCACAACCCCGAGATCTCAATAGTCACATGCTCTAACAACTGAGCCAACCAGGCACCCCAGCAGCAAAGTTAATTTTTTTTTAATTCCTGAGAATCTTGAGAAATGCAAATCAAAACCACAACCAGATATCACCTCACACCTATCAGAATGGCTAAAATCAAAACCACAAGAAACAACAAGTGTTGATAAGGATGTGGAGAAAAAGGAAAACTCATGCACTGTTGGTGGGAATGCAAATTGGTGCAGCCACTGTGGAAAATGGTATGGAGGTACCTCAAAAGTTAAAAATAGAAATACCATATGATCTAGTAATTCCACTACCAGGTATTTACCCCAAGAATATGAAAACACTTAAATCAAAAAGATATATGCACCCCTATGTTTATTACAGCATTATTTACAACAGCCAAGATAGGGAAGCAACCCATGTGTCCATCGATAGATGAATGGATAAAGAAGATATGGTATATAGATACGATGGAATATTATCCAGCCATAAAAAAGAATGAAATCTTGCCATTTGCAACAACATGGATGGAGCTAGAGAGAATAATGCTAAGCAAAATAAGCCAGTCGGAGAAAGACAAATACCATATGATTTACTCATATGTGGAATTTAAGAACCAAAACAAACAAAGAAAAAAAAAGACAAACAAAAAACCAGACTCTTAAATATTGAGAACAAATTGATAGTTACCAGAGGGGAGGTGGATAGGGGGATGGGAGAAACAGGTGATGGGGAAGAAGAGGACATTTATCATGACGATCACTGAGTAATGTACAGAACTGCTGAATCACTATGTTGTGCACCTGAAACTGATATAACACTGTATGTTAATTATTCTGGAATTAAAAAAAATAATAATTCATGTGAATTTTGTGTTGCCATTCGAAATAACTACACATTCTTGGGATATGCCAAAACCATAGCTGGCAATCACTGAAATACAGATTCTGAAAGTGCTCGCCACATTTTTAAAACTTTTCAGAATCCAATGATATATAAATGCACATAAATTCTATCTGGTTTACTCAAATTCTCTTGTGCTTATTAGATCCAGTTATTGATTATGTGAGTATGGACAAAAATCTCTACATTGTACCATAAGTTGAAGCATTAAATAGATAAATATGGTGAATGGTTAAGGGATCTATTGCAAAATTGTAATACAGCATTTTGAAATGAGAGGAAAGAAAATCTATTCCCCGATCCCTTGCCCAAATAAATATTCATTGTATGTGTACTACCTGGAAGCTTAATTTCAGAATTTTATTTTTTTAAGTTGGTTTATTTATTTTGAGAGAGAGAGAGAGAGAAAACACGAGCAGGGAGAGGCAGAGAGAGAGAGAGAGAGGAGAGAAACCCAAGCAGGCTCCGCAGGTAAGCACAGAGCCCTACGTGGGGCTTGAATTCGTGAACCATGAGATCATGATCTGAGCCGAAATCAAGAGACCACACTTAACCGACTGAGCCACCCAGGAGCCCCCAGAATTTTAAACACGAGAAAAAGAAGCATGATGCAGTGGAAAACAGTCTATGCCAGCACGCAGAGCTGAGTTCGAATCACCCAACTTACCATCCTGACAATTTATTTAACTCCTGTTTGTCAAACACCTGTCCGGTCCTGGCTCGTCGCCAGATGCTGGGCACTGGGCACAGAGCAGGGGCAGAGGGACATAAAATTATAATACAGCGAGTGAGGAAAACTACAAGGAGCTCGGCAGGGGAGGGAACCTGGTCTCGGGTCGGAGGGAGCCTTCTAGAGGGGTGATTGATGGTTCAAGCTGAGACCTGAGGCCGTGACTTCGGAGTTAGCTGAAGCTAATTGTAATTAAGCTCATCTCATCTTCAGGTGTTTGCGTGTAACACAGGGATCGTGGTAGTTATCTCAGAGGTTCACTCTGAAGACTTAATACGTCTGGTATTTAAAGCATTTAGGAGTTTGGGGCACATAGTAAATGCTCAATAAATGATAGCTGTTATTGTTTGCTCTTTTTGCAGCGTCTCCTCTGGGTTACATATGAGGCGGCCCCCAAAAGTATACAACTTACAAAATGGTCCTTCTGCTAAATGCTTCTGTTCTCCTGCACACACTGCAGGGCAGTGGACGCGGCGGGGAGACAAAGCACACGTCCTCTCCGCGGGAAGGCCTTCGGCTCAGGGCTGCACAGTCACCATGACCGTGAGGGGGGCCCTATTATTTTTTTGTCACAGGGTTAACATGTTATAGGAGTCAGATCCAGAGTCCTGGCCCCCTCAAAGGCTGCTGGGTCTCCCTGTTTAATCAGACATGAAACAAATCGCGTGCTGCGGCAGAGGCGTACAAACACGCTTTAATTACAATATTGTAACACCAATTAGAGATCTATCTAATCGAGGACTCGGCACTTCCTGCTTGGATATTACTCCCATGTTGGGATAATTACTGCTAATTAAGCTTGGAACTAATTAGGCTAAATGATCTCATTTATACCAACAAAGATGACTTCTAGGAGTTCATAAGAAAAACTAGGGTGATTTTATCATTCCTGGACTATTTGGCATTTCACACTGGAGATACAACACCATCCCTTGTCATCAAGGTGCACGGATAGCTTGTTCCTCCGGAATTCTGGTCCCAGATGGCAGTAGGATCTCCATTTGTCTATACAGATCCTATGAGTCAAACGAATAATATAAAAACAGCGGCCACTCAAACCCACTGTGTCCTCCCACAAATGACAATCACAGTCTCACGAAAGGTGGCCACCGAAAGCAGTGACAGCAGTAAAGGGAGGATCCACCTGCAGCCTGGCGGGGCCTGTCTGCCTTGCGCTGATGTTTAAAATGCCTCAATATTCTTACCACAGTCTTCACGGCTAAGAGTAAGGCACGGGTTTGGAGGTCAGGCAGACAGATCTGGGTTTGGGTAGATTATTTATTCCACCTAAGCTGTAGTTCTGTGTCGTTAGTACAGGGATAATGATAATGCCATGTAGTGTCTCTGCAAAGATTAGTAAGATAACACACGTGGAATGCAGGATACGTACTTGGCACACAGCAGCCCTCAATAAGCAGTGGGGATTTTTTTTTTCTTCAAGGCACCGTCATACTCACTTCTGAACTCAGCCTACATTTTACCTGTTCTGCTTCTCTTTTCTGGCCTAGTGTAGGGGTAGTGGGAAAAAAGCACATGACAGGGAGTTAGGGACTGTTGTTATTTTCAGGTTTGTCTCTAACTAGCTGTGCGACTTGAGCAAATCACTTCTTCTTCCAGAAAAATGACATTCGCTGTATGCACTGGACCAGGTCACGTGAATTTTCAGACTTAACCTTTATACAATATGCCCCCATTTTAGAGATGAGGGAACTGAGACCTAAATCAATAATTTCCAGGGGCACCTGGGTGGCTCAGTCAGTTGAACATCCGACTCTTGATCTAGCGGTTCATGGGATTGAGCCCCATGTCAGGCTCTGGGCTGACATTGCAGAGACTGCTCGGGATTCTCTCTCTCTCTCTCTCTCTCTCTCTCTGTCACGCTCTCTCTCTGCTTGCTCTGTCTCCCAAAATAAATAAATAAACACTAAAAATTTTTTTTGGAAAAAAAAAAAAGGAATAAATGATTTCCAAAAACAGAAACAAACAAATGACAATACAACAACCCTCACTGCTATCAAAGGACAAGGTCAGGAATTGAACCCAGGTCTCACTCCAGCATGTACCCTCTTATTAGATGTTACACTGAATTGCCTTATTCTCCCTTCCCATTTGGCATCTCCAAGGTCACTTCTGGCTAAGAATTTCTGGTTCTGTCCCGAGGGGTGAGCCTCTCAACCTTGTTCTTAGCCAGCAACCATCAACAGCTAAGGAGTCTTTACTGCGTGTCTAATACACGCTCCACCCTATGGAAAATGAGATGCCCCCCCCCAACACAAACCCCCTGACAAGCATATTCATTAGACCACTTGCCTTAGAATTCCTATATTGTGATAGACATCTGCCCCTATCAGAATTACATATTTTAACTCTTTTCACCACAGAACTCACTTGCATCCATTTGTGGAAAGTCTTTACACTATCTTATCTGAGTGCTAGCACTTGGGTTTTAGTTTGTTGTTTCTTTTTTTTTCTTCTGAGAAAAAAATGCTAGGGATTCTCTAGTTGTCTCTTATCTTCAGAGTCTAATAAAAGACTCCACAAATATGTGGGTACACATACACACAGATTTTCTTTGCTGGAATACTCTACCAGGGGAAAACAAACACCAATAGACGAAGCCCAAACCTCTGTTCTTAAGTATTACAGAGGGTTGAAACCTTCAACCTGTGGACTTTTTCTTCTAGAAAGGTGTTAATGGGATCAAAGTGTTGGCTGGTCACCTGTGGTCGGTGCGGGTCAGGAATTTCCTGAGCCGCCTAAGCTGCAACCTGTCCCAGAAGTGATTTCTATTGATGCTAGAAAAGTCTCGAATGGAAACACATTGGTTGCCTGACTCTTAGGAGCCTCTGCAGCAAAAGCCTTGGTGGCAACCTGGCCTCTGGCCTGTGTCCCGCTGGAATGTAAACTCTAGGAGGAGAGTGGTTTTGTACGGTGTTTCACCTCTAGTACTCAGAACAGGGCCTCAATTTAGTAGATGCTTAGTAAATGTATGTGGAGCCAACGACTAGAGTACTGGGTTAATGCAAGAGTTTGGGTGCAAAACCTAGGAACTAAGAAGGTGCCTTGCCTTTGGAGCGTCCTTCCTGTGGCACGTCCTCAACCTGCAGAGGTGTGGCTATACTTCCTCTGGGGGGAGGGGAAACAGGAGTGGGATGCAGGGATGAAGGGGCTTTCTCACCTGCTGAGGAGGAAGCAGGGACCTCAGTGTCACCTGGGAAGGGGCAGGGGGGTAAACCCTGTCTGAATGCCCCGGATCACTGAGCCCCTCCCAACCCGGAGGCCTGGCTTTGATGGAAGAGGGGGTCTCTGTCTGCAGCTGACTCTTAGGAGACTGACAAACAGAACTACCCTTGCCTCTGTCTGCAGTACTCTGCCCCGGGGGGTGCTGTCAGCTTCGTTCCTCACCTGCAGGGTTGGGGCATCAGAAGGCAAAGGAGAAAAGGAATAATGGACTTGGAATCAGAAAACTCAGGTCTTGAACCAGCAGCCTCACTTTCTTCCCCTGTAAAACAGGGATAATGAGAGCATTCCTCCTCACGTCCGAGCGGTAAGGGCCAAAAGAGACCATGAGGACCACAACTGATCGCACCCTGCAAATGTCGTGTAACGGTGAGTGACTACCTCTCACCCACTGATTGTCTCTCCTTGTAGTGGGATATGCTTAGGAATGTTTGTGACCCACTGTGTCCTCAGGGGCACCTGAGTGGGCCGGTGTGTACAGCCTGGTGGATGGGGAATGTGCAGGCCCCTTCCCTGAGACCAAGTACCAATCTGTCTCTGCCAGGGATTGGTTCTGGCTGCTCAGCCAGCAGGATGGCTCTAGAGCTTTGGACCTAAGCAGCAGATAACACACATGTGGTATTCCTGACCTCCATTCCTTCCTTTGCTAGAGATGGATTTATGTGAATGAGCACCTATAGGAACTAAGGATTCCTTGCTCATTTGCTATGGGTCACAAGGATTGGTTCCTTACCCTGGCTAAGAGCATGGGCAGCCGTGACAAGTGAGGGACTCAGGGAGAGGCCCTTGGTCCCAGGGAACCCAAGTGTGACATATTACAAGAGCACACTTATAAAGAATCCTGAAACAGAGCAGGATCCTGTCTCTTAGCACTGGCCTTAGAAACGAACAGGTGAATGGGGCACCTGGCTGGCTCAGTGGCCAGGGCACGCGGCTCTTGATCTCAGGGTTGTGTGTATTTGAGCCTCGGGTGGGTGTGGAGCTTCCAGAAGAAGAGAACAGCAACAGTAAAAAAAAAAAATAATAATAATAATAATAATAATAATAATAATAGTAAACCTAACTGGTGATTAATCTAAGAGGATGAAAAATGAACACATCTATTAATGAATAAATAAATGCTCTCGCAAAATGAAGACACCTTTTATAAGAAGGATCGCGGTGCCATTCTCCTGATTCTCTTCTTGTCTTTTGTATGAATACAGAGTTTCAATATGTCAGGTTTGTTTCCTTAATATAGCTGAGATAATTCAGTTTCCTGTGCTTCTAGGACGTGCCAGACAGAGAGGTGAGGGTGGTGAGGGAAATATTATGAATCCTCAAATCACAGCACACTAGGTCTAAGGGAGAACGTGGGTAAGTCAACCAACCCCTTCGTTTGACAGATGAGAAAATTGTGGCCCAGAAAGCTCACACAACGTGCCCGCGTGCACACAACTATGCTCCTCTGAAGACAGCATGTTGGGATATTTGCCTGAGAAAACATACCAGCTCTTCTCATCTGAGGCAAAAGAAAAACAAAAACGTACATTTGTTGCTTTAGGGGGAAAAAGTCAACGAAGTTGCCAAAAAACAAGGCTTCCCATTTATAGGCATCAGAAATGACCCAGTGGATATGAAGCTCTGAGCAGCCCAGGACTGACTCCTGCAAATGACAGAGGTACTGGGAAGTCACCTGAGGCAGAGATATCAGGGAGTTCATGTCCTGCCTGTTCTTTTACCCCATCTGGCCAGGATGAGCCCCAAAGGGGGCCAGTTGCTTCAAGGCTGTGTATATGTCTGTCCAGTCCCCTTTAAGGAATATGCCTGTCCCCGAAACTATCACCAGTGTCATGCCAAGTATTTGTTAAAAAAGAACATGATGACACATTTGGGGGGCTGAAGGGCTAGAATGCCCCTAGTAAGGACCTCCTCATCATGCCCACCTTTAAAATGGGTCTTCCTTAAAGCTAATCTTTCCTGCAGGTATGAAAGTGGTTCTGGTTTAAAGTTGGGGGTCTGTGGGGCATCTGGGTGGCTCAGTGGGACTTCACCTCAGGTCATGATCTCACAGTTGGTGAGTTCAGGCCCCTGCACTGGGTTCTGTGCTGACAGCTCAGATCCTGAAGCCTGCTTCAGATTCTATGTGTGTGTGCCTCTCTCTCTGCCCCTCCCCTGCTTGCCCTCTGTCTCTCTCTCCTTTAAAATAAATATTACAAAAATTTAACACAAAAAAAATTAAAAAAAAATAAAGTTGGGGGTCTGATTCACATTTCTCCTCTGCATTCAAGCTTCAGCTCATTCATTTATTCATTTGTTCAGCTGGCACTTACTGGATTCCTATTCTGAGTCTGAAATGAGGGTAGCTTTGAGAAGTTAGTAGCCCTGCAATGAAGGAGTAATTACTCTCTGGTAAACACTCACTTCTCCACCCCTAAAGACCGGGTTGTCTACCATTTTTCTTCTCTGAGAAATGTTTTCCCCTATTGGAGGACTGGAGAGGGACAAATTTATAACTGCTTGGTTTAATGCATCTGATCTTCCTCAGGCAAAGGTCACGTGTCACCCAACTAGAGCTAAAGTGAAGCAGGTAGGCTGGTGGGCAGATCAGAGAGCACAAAGGTCAGAACCACAGGCAGAGAAATGGTTCCATAAGCTTTTAGACAGGAAGGCGAATGTCACATATGAAAAGATCTTATTCATTCACTCATCCGGTATGTGTGGAGAGTCAGTCGGGTGCCAGGCACTGTACTAGGCGTAGGGATATAAGATTAAATAAGGGAATGGTCTTATTCTCAAGGATCTCTGGATTTGAAGGAGGAAACATGCACGTATGCAAAATTATAACAGAACGAAAGAAGTCCGAAAAGGAGTATGGACATGGTGCTCAGTGGAGAAAGAAAATGCTGAATTTGGGGACATTTTTGAGGTGGAGTCAACAGATCCTCATGACCATTTGGACGGAGAAGGTAAGGGAGAGAAGGAATTCAATGAGGCCAAGGTATCCAGCTTAAGGGACGGGATGGAAGGTGGTATTATTTAACTAGGACAGGGAATACTGGAGGAGATTCAGGCTTTTTAGATGAAAGCGAATGTGTTTTGTTTTGCTCGAGGTGCCCACAGAAGGCCATCGAAGTGTCTGTGGGCAGTTGAGAATGTGTCTGGAATTAGAGAGAGAAATCAGTCAATAATGTTATATTATGGAGCGGGGATGGGCCAAGGGATAGGGTGACAGAGAGCAGCAAATGGTAGAGAGTATAAATATATAAGAACTTGAAAACACAACCCCTACTCCAAAGACGATGAGGATGCAAATCCCCTGCCTGCCCCACTTCAGACAAACTGCTTCCCCCTACATCACAAATGGCTTCCAGCTGTCAAATGGAAAAAGCGCTTTCCAGCCCACACCTTGTCTGCCCGTGGATTTGCACCGTTGACTCCTCCGTGCCTCGTGCGGTTCTCTCCCTGACGTGGCTTCCACGATACCACCTCTCTACTTCTCATTCTCCCTACGTTTCCTCAGGTCTCCTCTCCCTTCTCATTAGGGATCAGGGATCCCCACCATTCCATCCCAAGACCTGTCTTTTTTCCCAACGTGCTCTTCCAGGGTGATTGTGCATAATTTCAATTGCCACTTACAAACAGCTGGCTCTCACACCAATATCTCTAACCCGGACATCCTGGGGAGCACACAGAAAGCACACCATAACTGTTTGCTGAAATGAGCTGAGCTCTAACTGGATTTTTCCAAACACTAGCCCCGTTAGGCGTCACCATGCCCATAGAGTCCCACAGAGTCTTCAGATTCAACATAAACAGAACTAATCTCCTGTGGTCAATCCTCCTTTTTTAACCTCTATTTGTTCTTTTTGTTCAGAAAGTGACACCTTTAATGCCGAAGTGCCTGAACCAGAAAACAGCATCTCCTAGACCCTTTCCACTCCTTATTCCCACACTATCTTGCAGATTCTACCTCCGATATGTTTTATTTATTTTTTTAATGTTTATTTATTTTTGAGACAGAGAGAGATAGAGCATGAACAGGGGAGGAGCAGAGAGAGAGAGGGAGACACAGAATCCGAAGCAGGCCCCAGGCTCTGAGCTGTCAGCACAGAGCCCGACACGGGACTCGAACTCACGGACCATGAGATCGTGACCTGAGCCGAAGTCGGACGCTTAACCTACTGAGCCACCCAGGCGCCCCTCCGATATGTTTTAAATATGCCCCTTCCTCCTCACTCTACCTGCCAGCAACCCTCACCACCTCTTTCCTGTTTCCCTGTGACAGTCTACTGGTTGATATCTCTGTCCCCAGTCTTGTCCTATTCCAAAGTACTGTCAGAATGACCTTATAGGATAAAGTTCAAATTCCTTATCATGTGACAGACTTTTTCCTCCACTAACCCCCTGCCCATGTCCTTCTACTTTCTCCAAAAAGAATCCTCCTCAAGAAAGTAGTTATTTACTAAGAAGACTTGGGTCTCAAATGGCTCCACGATCTTGCAAATTCTGTTCCCTCTTACTGGGTGCCTTTCCTCTACTTGCCTCTCTTCCCCATTTGTTCACCCAGAAGACTCCTCTAGACCTATAAGAATTTCTCCTCCCCTACCTCCCCCAGCTTCCCAGTCATCACCTTCCCTCCTCTCGGCTCCAATTAATATTTTTTTTTGCCACTTTATATAGGGCTATTTATTTATCACTGTACAACACAGTATGCTTCCTGTAGGGAGGGCATTTATCTTATGATTTCTAGGAATCCTTAGCCCCTGACACAGTGGTGGGTACTCAGGGAATGATTGAATAAGTAAATGAATAATGAGAATGGTGAGGGAGACAGGACAGATGACCAAGAGAGCCATGGTGGGGGGGCGGGGGGAGCCCCTAGCTGGCTCAGTCAGAAGAGCACATAACTCTTCATCTTAGGGTTGTGAGTTCGAGCCCCACGCTGGGTGTAGAGGTTACTTAAAAATAAATAAATTAAATAAGTAAGTAAATAAATAAGCAAATAAAACTTTAAAAAAAATAGAAAATGGAAACACGTGCCAAGGACACACATAAAGAAATGCATCCTCTCTTGAACTGCCCTCTGATCTGGGCCTAGACAGAAAGAGGCCTTTCTTCAAAGATGTCCTCAAGTCTAATGATTTCATTTACTAAGTCTTTTAGGAAGATCTGTGGGAAGGAAGGAAGCAGTTAAAGGAGATTGTTAACAGGTTGCCTGAATTTGTCCTCCTTTTTTCATCTCATCCCTTTCTTGTACTTGAAAAAAAAAAGTGAAAGGCTCAAGTAAGGGTATAAGAAATCACCAACGATTACTAATTGTTCTGTTGGGATCCAAGTAAAATGACTAAGAAAGTTGCTTGGTTTTGCCTCTTTTTCATCTTTCTGGTTCAGCATTGCCCAGGTAGGAAGTGACTGAGAGAAGGGATTTAAACATCGTTACAAGTTGGACCAAATGGTATCTCGTCTCTGAAACTTCCCAGTGCCACGAAGTCCAGCATTCTGTGTGGTGTGTGTCAACAGGGCATTGTTACGAAGAATTTGCTCTGTCGGGTTTTAAAGTCTCGTTCGATCACAGTTGTGCCCTAAAACACTTCAATCCTATGACAGAGCGCTATTGGCGAGAAGCAGCATGACTAGAAAGAACCTTCTTGGAATGAGAGGGTACCTTGGGCGTCTAAAAAGATAAGGCATTGGCTCCAGAGGTAGGTGGGCTCGTTAGCATATCTAAAGCTCCATAGGCAAAGGCTTCCATTCCTGGGAGGACGAAGCTTGCTCCGTGGAGGGGAGTATAAGGGGTTTGCTAGTGTTCGTGTGTGCAACCGCGTTGCAGAGTAGGTTGTGTGCAATTTGAAAGTGCAATTATTAGAGCTGAGATGTAACATAAAATTTGAAATAGAGAGTGGAAAAGCAGTCAGACCTGCTGGGTCACTAGCAAAGCCACCCTCAAAGTAGATAAGGGGATCTCTGCCTTAGGAGGAAGGAGAGATTGGTTCCTGAGATTGGGGGGGGGGGGGGGGTGGTCCTAGGACAAGAACGGATTTAGGCTTCATTATGCAGGAACACTACTTGCTTTCACTTCTTACGGTCTCATTATTTCCACCCATATTCTCCTCTAACAGAGTTAGGCATTATTCCCCACTGAGGCTCAGTTACATGCCAAGTTTGATGCTTTAGGAAAATACTGATTTTTATATCATTAATTGTTGAGGATATTTGGTTTTTCAAAATGAAATATTTTCTCCTTGCTTTTACTTGACTCAGAAATAAATGAACAGGTTCCATTTTGTTTTTCCCTCCTAAATTTCCCTTAGGCATATACCAAATGTGTGTGAAATGTCAACTCAATTAGAATATTTTGGAAATAAGGTATCTATAACCGTGAAAAGCAGGCCAGGGTAGAATTCTCTTCCTAAACTTATTAATGATATTGCTTGGTCCACACACATATACGGAGGGATAAAGCAACCACACAGTGCAAATTTTCTGGCACACTTCCTACTTCCAATTGGAAGTTGGCTGTAGAAATGCCAACTCCCTGTTGCCTCTAGAAATGCTTTAAACCAATCAGATCCTTTGTCTTGACGATAAATTAAAAAAACATGTGCCCCCTTCCCCCCATATGTTTACAAATTGTTAATACACTGGTTGTAGTCTCTCTCTGAAGGTTAATGAGAGCGATAAGACTTAAAAAACAGTTGTTTGGGGTTCTAGCAAACTGGGAATTACAAGTATTGTGTTGGTTATCTAGGACAGGGCTGGCAGCTGGTGAGATGACGGGGTGGAAATGGGTGGAGCTGGAGGGATGGAATTAAACATCTATTGGGCACCTACTAGGTACCAAGCGCTATTTAGCATTTTACATCCATATTGCATGTAAGCCTGGGGAATAACAATCCCCATTCTAAATTCCCTAGCAGTTTGCTTAAAGATCAATATTTCATGATTTAAATAAGTGCAAAGATGAAGTGAAGCCAATCTCAGTAATTTGAGCTGGTCTGGGGAATTGATTCAAATTCTGCATCATGGAATACTCCGGTCTGCAGGGCAGCCATTTTCTAGGGCACTTGTAACTTAGAGACAGCATGGAAGGGGCATGCTCTCCAGCTTTCAGCACATCTTCACTGTGACCGAGTGGGGGTTCACTTAGCCAGGCAAGAGAAGGATGCTGAACGACAATAGCAAGCTACTTGTAAATTCTGTCTCAGGCATATCTTCTTCTGAGATGGATGGTATTAGCAGCCCTGCAAAAGGAATATCAGCCTATTCTATACTCATGTGTCCACAGTTACACTGTGTGAAGAGCAGTGGAAATCCACTGAAGAGTTGCATGGGCTGGAGCAAGTGATCTCACCTCTTTGGGCTTCAATTGTCTCGTGTGTAAAATTAGAATGTTGGAGTAGGTGATGGCTTACGATTCTTGATATTGTTCATATAGGCGTTGGCAAATACATTAGGTTTCAATGTCCTCATCTGAAGAACAACTAGCTTGGTTTTATTGTGGCTATAGAGTTATGAGAAAGCATGGAAAAATGCAACTCAGGAAAATCAACAATGGTGCTGTTCAACAGAACTTCCTGCAAGGCTGGAAATGTTCTCTAGTGACACTGTCCAAAATGGTGGTCATTAGCTACATGTGGCTCCTAAGTTCTTGAAATGAGGCCAGTGTAATGGAAGAACTGAGTTTTAAACTTTATTTAATTCTACTTAATTTCAATGTAACTGGCTACATGTGGATATTGGCCACCATATTGGATAGGGCAGATATCAACTGCATTGTAAGCAAGAACTTTAAGTATAAAGATAAAAGATTAAGGGAGTGATTTGGGAATTGTTTCAATTGAAGAATAAAGAAAGGCGTGAGTTTAATTTAGGCAATTTACAGACAGAGCAAGCACTATTATTGTATTAGACCTCTGAAAAGAAGGATGGACTCTCATTTTGTAAGGATGGCAATGATAACGATATCTTACAATTGTTTATAACTCTATGCTCTCCCAAGTTCTTTTATGGCTATAAGTTGATCCTCACAATAACCCTGTGATGTAGAAGACAAGTCATATGATCTTATTTTACAGATGAGGACATTGAGACCCGGATGCTTGCCCAAGGTCACAGGCTTCAAACAAAAATGAAGTAGAAATCTGAAGCCATCACCTCAGACCGCATTTTCTCCAGTTCCTTTCTCAGACAGTACAACCTCCAATCCTTCCTCTCACCTAACTTCACCAACAGAAGTGGAAACAAATTATATAATCCTTCTAAACATGATAAGAATAAGAAAGATGGGAAGAAAGCAAGGGACTCGGTGATCTACCATCTAGATAATCAAACCCTGAAAAAACCGAGTTAGTGGTGTGTCTTATAAGAGAGAAAGGAGTACAAAATGAAGTCCCACTATGTGCCAGGCATTTTGCAGATTAGAGTTGACAGAACACTTCTAGGAGGAGCATCTCAGCAGGATTGTATTATTGGGAAAGTTCCTAGTCTGAGATCACACACCTATTGAGTGGTATAACCAGGATTCTATGCTACAGCTCCTGACTGTTTACAAAAGTCACATTCACGTTCAAAAACGAGGAAGACACCCGCCCCCTGCCTGCCCTCCCACACCTCATCCCAGAGGACGCTGTACAGCAGGTAAGCATGAAGGCTTGGGAGTCCCCCAGACTCCATGTGAACCTCACATCTGACATTGCTCATGGGATTTACGTTTCTGGGTCTCAGTTTCCTCAATGCAAAACCGGGGAATCTTTTTACCTGCCTTACAAGGTTTTGAGGTGGACTTAGTGAACTAATTTCTGAGAATACTTAGTATCAGTGCCTGGCACAAGTGCTTAGTGAATAGTAGTTATTAATATTTCACAATATTAGTGAGATGCTGCAGACTGTCTGTAGTTCTAAAACAGGAATTTCAAAAACTACTTCAGACAAGGTAGCATTTTTGCTAAAGTCTACCAAGTAGACAATCTCTGGAGGGCAACAGACACTCACTTGGACACCACAGGTTGAGTCGGAGACTATAAGTTTAGCATCAGTGATTAAGGCAGAAGCAGTGAAAAGATGCCTTTGCTCAAAGTGGCCCAGGAGCTGACTTTTCCTGACTTTCCAACTCCTGTGAGACAAATAGCAAACATGGTCCTCTCTTGAGCTCTAACCCCACATACCCTAGTCCTCGTTGTCCATCTCTACGTGAATGTGACACCTGCATAAAAAGCCAACATACCCCCAGAAGAACAGATTCTCATTCGTTCATTCACTTGACAACTATTCATGAAACACCTCATACGTGGCAGGCTTGGTTTTATAGACTATGGCTACGAACAAGACGCACTCCTAGAGCTTGCTTTTGGTAGAGGGGAACAGACACAAACAAAGGGGACAAATAAATAAGAGCATTTCGGATTACGGTAAATGCCGTGAAGAATAAAAAGCAGGATGATGTGATAAAGGGTGGCTGTGGGCAAAGGGTATGGTAATGGATTGGGTAGGAAAGGCCTCTCCTAGGAGGTGACATTTAAGCTGAGTCCTGACTGGCAAGAAAGGGCCAGGTAGGTGAAGATCTGAGGGCAGAGTGTTGTGGGCAGAGTGTATATTAAATGCAAAGGCCCTGAGGCAGAAATGACCTTGGTACATTTGAGGGACTGCCAGGTGGGCAATGTGGCTAAAACGGAAGCAGGACGGAGTGCTGGGAGATAAGGTTGGAGCAGATCAGGGCCAGCTCACGTGGAGCTTACACCGGGCAGTGGTAAGAAGTTTGGATTTTATTCTAAATGCAGTGGAAGGCCATTTGGATATTACTAAGCAGGGGAGCAATGAGATTTGATTTGCCTTTTAAAAAGGTTCCCCCTAATCCTGCCACCCCCTCGCCCAAACACGTAAGTGCAAGTGTGCAAGGGCACGCGTTCAGTTCCTCTTAAGAGCGGCGTCATTTTGCCAGTTTTCTGTCATGTGTGAGTCAACCCCCACCCCCGTGTAATCTGTTGCCAAATCCTACCAGGTCTGCCTCCAGTGTTTCTGAAACTCAACCCGCCCTTTGCGTTTCCACGTCCATCACCGCAATTCTAGTCCTCAAGCCTTCACACCAGAAAGACTTCGGTAGCTCCCCCATTGGTCTTCCGGACCCTCATCTAACCCTTCTGCAGCCCACCCCACATACCACAGCCAAATGAATCTTCCCAAACTAAAGATCTGCTTACACCACCTCTCTGCTCAAGAACTTTCAGCTGCCCACGAAGCTAAGTTGTAATTCTCTAACCCAGTATTCAAGATCCTACAGCATGTATCCTAAACTGTGCCTCTCTCCACACTCACCCAGTTCCCTTTTATGCTTTGGCCAAACTGATCTACGTGGCTCTTCTTGGAACATGCCTTTGCTTTTACTTTTGTGGTGTTCTGGGTCTGAATGCATGCCCCCTCCGGTCACATCTGTTGAGATCCTATGCTGCTCTATCCCCAGAGTCGAATGATACCATCTTCGCGCTGCCTCCTCTGTTTTTTCTGACTAGATGTGAACCTCCCACAGGATTCTGTCGGACCTTTTTAAGGCATTTATTCCACTGTTCTTTGTATTACAGCTATCCGCGTATGTCTTACTCCTCTACTAAATGATTAGCTCCTTGAGGATGATGATTGAAGCTTATTCATTTTTTATGCTTGTTAGTCCCTAGCAGAGAACATAGCATGCAGGAGGTGGTTAATAAATATTTGTTGAATGAATGAACAAATGAATAGACAAATATACCTAAAATTCATCTTTAGGCGGCATTGTTCAATGAGATGATTTTAGAAAATTATGAATAATCATAAGAGGGAATAAGAAGAAGGGTCTAGCCCTTTAATCTTCACCATGGCATCTCAGGGCTCCCGGGAAACACAAATAAGCATGGAAATAGGTTTCCATTGTTTTACGTGGAATGGATGTCAGAAAAAGTCACTGGGGAGTTGCTGAAAATTATGCACTGTGTTAACAGTGCCCTAGGACATAGATTCCATGTCTGGGGCTCCCCACTACCCATAGTCCTTCAATTCCCAAGGTAGGTTTAGGGAAATAATGTAGAACCATTTCCCTTAGCAATTAATTTTGAGTCGAGCAGTTCCTTTTCAGAAAAAAAAGATAAAAGTTTCATCTAATTCCCTCATTCTTCACTGTAGTATTAGTATATTAGCATTCCAGAAAGACTGACTTAGTGTGTTGGGGTTTACCTCAATCAATCGTGTTGTGAGCTCACTTATCGTAAGTGACTTTGCTTTGGAAGAAAGTACTGAATGAATGTCCCCACGGAGGAAAGGCCCCTATTTATGTAGAAAATGGGTACATTTGCTGGGGAAGCAAGAAGATAACCTTTCCTCACGACTATCTTGGGTGTCATGCATTGATCTTGACTTGACTCTTTTTGTGAAAGGGGAAAACTAGATGTCCGTGTTGTTTTTTTAAGCTATGCATATTGTTAGTACATGGTTTCACTGTGAACCATCTGTTATTAATTAGAGCCGAGAATCATGAAGATCTCACGAAGCAATGGTACCTGTTTTTATTCCTTCCTAAGAGTTAACAGACTCCTCCTGGAAGATTAAGGGATACACCAGAGGTCAGTCCATCACTGAGACATGTGAAGGTTGATACTTGCTCAGGATGTCTTACCTCACCCTGGGCTGCCGCCCCCTGTGAATCTCATCCACGCCAACGCAGCTTCTCACCCACCAGCAAGCTGGATACCAGTTGTGGGATTTGAGCCCCAGGAGTAGTTCCCTGTATCATTTCTGTTGTTTTTCTTTTCTTTTTAAACATCACAATAGTAACTTATTCTGAAATATGAAGTCCTTGTAACATGTCCTAAGGTGAGAAGTGAGAGCAAGGCTTTCTAAGTCTGGTTTCTAGAGTGTGTGTGTGTGTGTGTGTATGTGTGTGTGTGTGTGTGTGTGACTTTATTACCAAGAGTTTAGGTAAACAGCCTTTCTCCAGCTTCTTAAAAACCTCTGTTTTCTCTGGGACTAGTTTCTCACCTTCAGGACCCAACTACTCAAATTGCCCAGAATGTCCAGGAAATCTTTTTCAAACACTGTTCTCACACCTCTTTCTAAGAGACATCGATGGGAAGGTGAGGGTGTAAGTCCTATGCCTAGAGAGGACTGAGGTATCCACACTCTTGCCTGTGGTTCTCTAGGGGAAGGAGGAAGAGAGTGCGATTCTGTTAAAACATTTGGCTCTTTGAGGTCAGAAGGGCTCTCCTGTAGCTCAGGAAAATGGGGTAACATTTGCATCTTTGGATCGCAGCAAAGTAATTCATAATGGGTACAGCCATGCAGAGTGGATGGGATGGGAGAAACTGGGTGCAAATGCCAATTCTACTCCTAACAAATGGGCAGTCCTGGGCAAGCGACCCCCTCCTCCAACACTGGCCCCTGGTGAGGCTCAGTTTGCCCAGCTGTTAAAGAGGAGCAGTATTATCTGCCCAGGTTACAAGGGATGGCATATGTGAAGCCTCTTATATTCTTCTAGACAAGATGGAGACATATGGGGGGCGCAACGGGAAAATGTGGTAGATTGGTAACTCGACAACTATGACTTCCCAAAGGACTCTGTCTTTGGCCCTGTCCTGCTCCATTTGTACAGCAATGATTTAAAGCTATAGAAGACGTTTTTAAATGTTTTCATTTGTGGATGTTACAAAATTGGGAGTCACGGCCATCAAATGCAAACAAACAAACAAAAAACCCAAAGTCAAAAATCCTCAAGATGTCAGTGCTAACAAAAGGAATTTTCAAAGTGACCAAAGCATAAACGACTTAGGTCCAACACAGAAATTACCAAAAAGTCCAGGTTGCCCACATAGCAGCATGTGTTCAAAAAAAAAAAAAAAAAAAAAAAAAAAAAAAAAAAAAAAAAAAAGGAGGCTCTAGAGGAGAGTAAGGAAGGAGAAAGAGCAGGGGAAGGAGAGCTTAACACTTCTCTGATGAGATGCTGGAAAAATCGGATGTACTTGCAGGTTGTACCAAGAGAAGTATGGTACCTAAAGCAAGGGAGGTGATCATTCTCTACTCCTATGGAGCAAAATGATCAATTCTGCATACCTTTCTGTAAAAGGAACACAGACAAACTGAGGTGCATTCAGGAGAGTGGCCAAAGATAAAGATTTCTATACCATGTCCTATGAAGAACTCAGAGTATTCAACTTGGAGAAAAGAAGCCTTAGAGAGACCCTCATAGCTGTTGCAAACATGGGAAGGGGCCACAAGGGGTTAAGACAGTGAGGCCAACTCTATATATTTCTGCAGACAGAACGAGGACTAGAGAGTAGATGAAAGCCGAGCTCACAACAGGTGCACTGGGCCGCCCAAGTGACTGTCCTGCTGGTGATTCTCAGAGGCTGCGTGGTTCCTTGGGAGAATGTTATCTTCAGGGGTTCATGCACCAGAGGAACTCAAATTTTCCTTCTACTCTTAGAAATCCATGGCCATCATTGACCCCAGTGTCGCTCACAGTTTTCCCTCAAGGAAACGTCTTTGGGAGATAGGTCCTAAGGTAAATACTTTTAGTAGAACACATTTTATTGGGAAAAAAATCCCTGAGTTCTGTAGCAAGCCCTGATTTCAATCAGCAGCACAGGACTATGAAAAGGGGACTGGATTTGGAGACACTAATTGGGGTCAAATTCCAGCCCTGGAGCTTGCCAGCTATTTGCCTTTAGGCCAATTACTTGACTCCTCTGAGCCTCACTTTCTTCATCTGGCAATATTAATACTTATTTCAAAGGTCGTTGGGAGGATTAAATGAGATACCATATCGCCTCAATTCTAAGATGGGTAGTTTTTCACCTTTTAATAGCTCGCAAATCAAGATGCATTCTTTTAAAATATAATTTTTTGTCAAATTGGTTTCCGTACGACACCCAGTGCTCATCCCAACAAGTGCTCTCCTCAATGCCCATCACCCACTTTCCCCTCTCCCCCAACCCCTCAAGATGCACTTGAACACTGGTAGTGTGCCATAGTTTAATTGAGAGTGTTATTTTGTGTCATAGTGGCACATAAAGTAATATGGGTCTTACAAAAATCAATGGCGACTTATCTTCAAAGGAATGTAACACATATTAAACACTTAGCATAATGACTGGCACACCATGAGCGCTCAATGCCCTGCTAATTCCCTTTTTCCTTTGATAGATAACACCTTCACAACCTCTTGAGAAACAGGGAGGTCCTCAAGAATTAATAATTGGTACTGGTCTACAGATTCTCACAATGGTAAACTACGGAGAAAGTTCACACTAGATCCTACGGAGAATTCATTCTATTCTACACACACACACACACACACACACACACACACACACACACATTCTTTATATACTTTATATACATTTATATTTATATACATATTCTTTATATATATATATATATATATATATATGTGTGTATTTTTTATCATCCCATTTCCTGTGGTCGCATAAACCTTCTATAATTTTCCAACTTTGCTTAGTGAGTATATTTTGGTTCAACATTTATTGAGCGCAAGGCTAAATGTTTTGCCTACTTTATCTTAGGAAAGAGGATATCCTTGCCTTCACCAGAAGTCTACCACCATCTTCCAAACCAATCACCTACCACAGAATGTCTTTGTCAAGTTTAATATCCTTCACATCTGACTCCTTTCCTCTTCTGGTGCTCAATTCAAGATGCTTTACTTTGTCACAAGAAGCGTATAATCAACTCCATGCTCCAATGATATATGAGTAAGGGAAATTTTTTCATGACCTGGCTGGCCCTGAACATAATCACCAGAGAGGCTCTTTGTAGTCAGATACTGTGGTTTTAAGTGTGGATTTTTGTCTCACGTAAGGACATATCTTGTCTTTTATAAAATGTTATCAAGCATGCTTGTCTCAATGTTACTTTTTTGTGTTAGAGTTACACAGGTTAATTACATATCACACAAAACCCGATTTCTTTCTTCTTTCTTTCTTTCTTTCTTTCTTTCTTTCTTTCTTTCTTTCTTTCTTTCTTTCTTTCTTTCTTTCTTTCTTTCTTTCTTTCTTTCTTTCTTTCTTTCTTTCTTTCTTTCTTTCTTTCTTCTTTCCTTTTTTTCTTTTTTTAAGTAGGCTTCACGCCCAGCGTGGAGCCCAACACGGGGCTTGAACGCACGATCCTGAGATCAAGACCTGAGCTGAGATCAAGAGTTGGACGCTTAACCGACTTAGCCGCCCAGGCGCCCCTAAACAAAATCCAATCCTTTATAGCTGCCTCACATTTAACTGTTTAATGGTACATATTATCTTATCTTCCATTAATATTTGAAATTCACTTGCTAGCTCTTCTTCTCTCTCCCTAAACCAACTTCTGGACAGGTGATTGCTGTTTAGTACTCCCAGCAGAAAATGAACAGTGGCAAAGTTATGTTTTGTTTCTGTTGGCACAGCTAGTTGGCGTGTTAGTTGATGTTTATTGAGGGCTCACTATATACCCGTCACTGTGCTAGATCCTAACCAGAAAGATAAATGCTAGACCTTCAAGGCATTCATCTTCGAGGCCAGACATGGAGCAGAAGCCACACTGAGCAGGGGCTCCCTTGAGTGACTGACACTTCACTGACTCATCTGTGGCCTCCACTCCATCTGTAAAGGTACAGACATAGGCCTATGATGCGGGGTGATCACGGCCAGTGGTGGGCTCGTCTAGGAGCCTGCCCTCTGCTACTCCCGCAGTAGAGTTGTCTGCCCACCAGAAGTTGGCATGTTTGTTTCCAAACCTACTTAGTTTAGTTCCTCCCGTCACTGTTATTACACAATTTAAGTAAATGTACTTAACATAAGGAATACGAATAAAGAAGAGAGAATTTGTTTCTACCGGAGCTCAGGTGAATGTTTGGGAAAGGCACAGGAAAGGTGAATTACTAAAAACATGTGCCGTCAGTGTATGCGTGGGAGAGCCACCTGTAAAAAACCTGGAAAAATCTGATTGCTTCACAGAATGGCTTTAAGATCTTGCTCTACTTTAAAGGAAACCAAGACAAAATGATTGCAAAAGCCTCAGAGGTGTGGCTTATATGAGAAATAGGGCACAGAACTCTAATGGGAGGCCTGAAACTCAAAAGACAAGAGAGGCCTTGGCCCTACATCAAAAATTTGAGGGATGTTTTAAGTTGAAATAAAAGCTTAAGGAACGATTCCATCATTTTGTATGATTCCTGCTTTAACTAACTTGTTCAACCAAATCACCAACTATTCATTGCATAGGGCATAAGAGTTTCCACTGTTAACATAATAGTATGTTTAAAGCTACAATATGGGGGGCTGAGGCATACAAGACGACTTCTTCTTGGGGAAAGGAGGGCTCAGGACAGGCTCCATGGAGGAGGTTAGTCCTGAATTGGGTGCCAAAGAATAGAGTAGGCGTTCCTAGGGAAATAAGTAAGCCAGTCACTCCCCAGGAGGGGAATCAGCATAGTCACAAAAGTCGGCTTTCTAGACTTTGTCAATCAACCCAGAGGTAAGACAACACAGGTCTGACTCTGTTCAGTCATTGCTATGTGTCCTTAAGCAAGTCGTGTGTGCTTCCGTGTCTATATCTGGAAGATGAAGACAACTGTGGGTCTGTACCTCAGCAGACTGTTGTGAAAATTACAGGAGATGACCTTTAGATAATCATGCATTAATAAAAACATTGCAAAATTATCTTAAGGCTTACTGGGAGCAAAGGAGTAAGACAATCTGTGGATGATCCTGGAGATTAAAGAAATGTGGCACACCTCTTCTAAAATTTCCTGCCACAAACATAAGCTGGAGAAAGTTCACGAGAAGGGAAGGTGTGATGTAAGTTCCCAGGTGCCAGGAGACCGGCAAGCCAATACTCTTAACGACCAATCCGCAATATCAAACATCAAGGCTCACCCACCGCTTTCAATGGACCCGTTTGGTTCTCCCAACAAGCGTGCAAAGCAAGTATTGCTATTATCTCCATCTTACAGATGAGGGGACTGGGTCTCCTAGAAGTCAAGCATAGCACTCAAGGTTGGACAGATGATAAACACAGAATATGGACCAGAACCCTGGTCACCTGATTGCAAACTCTGTGAGCTTCCCAACACCCTGGCTGCCTTTCTTGTTGGCCGTTTAGTTCACAAACCGTGTGCGGCAATGTCCCTATTTGTTCATTTGCTAAAACTTTTCATAGGACGGGAGGCTGCAACTAATAGCTCAAATGAGGGTTGGAGATTATCAAGGATTTCAATTATCCTGCCTATCTCTGACCTCCATTACCAAGGATAATCTGAAGCGAGCTCGAGCAATTTTCTGAAACTTTCATTAATTTTAAATAAATTTATACAATGTCATTCCCCCCCTTCCCCTTTATCCAAATTAAAATGTCCTTGTCTTTTCAGTCTCTCATTATAGGCAGATCCTTTGCATGTCTTGGAGATGGTCTGTTGTTTTTCTCTAGGTCTTTTGTATTTCTGCTTTGTTTTCTTTGAGACGAAAGGACCCAATGCCGAATTCTGATTTTAAGGTGAAGTCATGACATCAATGTATGTCATTAAAATGTTTTATTGTAATTACAGAACTAGTCAATGCCAAATTATGTGCACTATATTATTTTCTGCATCATTCTTTATCCCATTCTCAAAGTTAATACAGCCTATTATATCTCATTCATTCTTCTGGCTGCCTCTGCACAGCAAGCAGATGTCTCCATTGAGCAATCCACAATGAATCCGAGATCTTTTTCCTGGGCACTTACAAGTGGAGTAATTCAGAGCCCATCAGTGAGTATGAGCTGTTTCAATTGTTCCTTCCAGTGTACATTAGCTCGCACTTGTCTACATAAAATTTCAAAGAACCATACATATTACAGATGGAAAAGACCAGTTAGTTCATCAGGCCTGCCCACTCTGCCAGCAAGAGTAAGCATGGAAGCACTTCTACCAGTTCATGCTATTTTAATTATGTGTATTAATAATAATTACAATTACTGTTTATACTACATGGTTTCTTTCATCCTAAAATCAGTTAAAAGGCTTTCTGTTTAAAGCAACGTTTCTTTTCCAAAACGGAACTGGAGGTCAGACATCAACGTTACTAGACCCAAAGCCAGCCCGACGTGGGGCACCTGGGTGGCTCAGTCGGTTAAGCGTCTGACTCTCGGTGTCACCTCAGGTCATGATCTCATGGTTTCGCGAATTCGAGCCCCGCATGGGGCTCTGCGCTGGCTGCGTGGAGCCTGCTTGGGATTCTCTCTCTCCCTCTCCCTCTCTGCCCCTCCCCCACTCGCACTGTCTCTGTGTCTCTCAAGATAAATAAATAGCTCTGAAAAACCGAGTCCGACAAAACCCAGAACTCAATTCAGTTCAGTTCAGTAAACATCTCTGAGCGCCAGCTACTCGTAAGGCAGGGGCCGTGTTGGGTGTTTACAGGGATCTGTAGGTGAATGGCACCTAAAACCTGCCCTCTTGTTTATCGCCTATTAAGGGATTTGTGATGGTGAACGTGTAGAGCTCTTACGGTCACTTCAAGAAAAGAACCAGATAACATGGACACTCTGGGGATGGAGAGACTCCTCAGGCTCTAGGAAGGGTGAGCATAATGTCCATCAACAGAGATCGGGGGAAAAAAGGGACTTGAGCAAAGAACCAAACAAAAACAAGGGACAAAGTCTGTGAGCAGAAGATGTCTACAGGCCTCTCCAAACATTTAATTGATGACTTTGAACTACAATCAGAACACACAGATTACCAATCATGAATATACGTATGGAGCGAAGGCAGAACGTTTTAAATTGGGACTGGTATTTTGCTTTCTTTTGTTTGTTTTGTTTTTTTGTTTTGTTTTGTTTTTGTTTTTGTTTTTGTTTTCAGAAAACCTGGTATTGTATGTAAGAAAAATTGAGAACTCCCAACCACAGACTAAAATCTCCATTCCAAATTTAAATGGATAGGTGACCCACTTGCCGGTAACTTAGTACTTTTAACGCCTCACGATACAGCTGAAAGCGGACACTGGTGTACCATTTGGCCACTTGGGGGATTTGTAGTTTCTTGTTGGATTGCTGGACAACTTGAGATCTTCAAACTAGAATGCATAGAAAACAGGATTCCATTTTCTGGTCCTTTTAATAGAAACACATGTAAGTGCAGACCAGGAAAACACAAATATATTCTTTAAAACAAAAACAAAAACTTTTTTTAACATTTTTTTATTTTGAGAGAGAGAGAGACAGAGACAGAGTGTGAGCCGGGGAGGGGCAGAGAGAGAGGGAGACACAGACTCCGAAGCAGGCTCCAGGCTCCGAGCTTTCAGCACAGAGCCCGACACGGGGCTCAAACTCACGAACGCAAGATCATGACCTGAGCCGAAGCCGGACATTTAACCAACTGAGCCCCCCCCCACCCCCCGACGCCCCAAATATATTCTTATGATTAACAAGAGTAGCTGTTTCTTCACACTCAACGAACCTAATCTTTTTTTTATTTAAAAAAAATTTTTTTTTTAACCTTTATTTATTTTTGAGACAGAGAGAGACAGAGCATGAACGGGGGAGGGTCAGAGAGAGGGAGACACAGAATCTGAAACAGGCTCCAGGCTCTGAGCGGTCAGCACAGAGCCCGACGCGGGGCTCGAACTCACAGACTGAGAGATCATGACCTGAGCCGAAGTCAGATGCTTAACCGACTGAGCCACCCAGGCGCCCCAGGAACCTAATCTTTAAAAACACTACTAACTCTCAATATATTACTACAGGAGTTACTTTGTACCACCCTTTGTAAAACCAATGGTATCAAGAAAAAGGAAACTATAGGAGACTTCTTGTCCTTCTGTATTTGTCCCCTCAAAGACCACGGCAGATGTTGCCTACTGCACGAAGCCTTCCTCTGTTCCTTCTACCACCGTTTCCTTCACCCACCAAACTAACCGTTCTCTCCCTTGACTCCCATAGTTCCTTGATCCAGCGCTACAGGCTTTATTAACTGTATGAGCATCTATCTCTTTCCACCAGAATGAAAGCACCTTAAAGGAAGGAATTCAGTCTTACTTGCCTTGCATTCTCACAAGGCCAAGATCATTTTTCATTGCCTGACACACAGTAGACATTCAACACATGTTTGTTAAATCGTTTCATCAGGTCTGGGAGGCCTATTTGGACATATTTTAATTTTTAAATTTTTTTTCCTTTGTACTCTTTCCAAAATTTGCCCTTGTCTGTCTAGTCATGGCATTCAGACTCAGATGCAGCGTAAGTGTGAGTGTGCTTACCACTATCTGTCATTCAGTCAGTGCATACCTCTGGTGGTGAACTTCAAGAACGCTGCCCTACACAAGACCAGAATCTCGATTCCATCACATTCACATTCAGCCGCTAAATGACTTTGGAAAACATTCGAGTCAGATGGACCTGAGTTCAGACAGACTTACACATAAGCTCTGATTGGCACTTACCAGTTGTACGGCTTTGGGCAAGTTAACTCTCTAGACCTCAATTTCCTCAACTACGACATGAAATATAACGAGCACCTAACTTGATTTAAATGACAACACAGGAAAAGGTTCAGGTCAGTGCTTTGCACGTAGCAAATACTCAACTAATTATTAAAATTGTAGCCTTGTTCATAAAGTAGAAATAATAATACAAACCCTTTAGGATTCTTACAAGAGATAAATGATATAAGAAGCAAAATTTTACCCAACACATTCAGTCAATGTTTCCTTCCTTCCTGTGTGCTAGAATAATTGTTACAATGGACTGAGCACCTATGTGCTCATTACCTATCCTAGGTAATATATTATGCCTTTAAATATATTATGCCATCTAACTTAATTCTTGTAATAAGCTATCGAGATAATAATCATTATCCCTATTTTACAGATGAGTAAATTGAGTTTCAGAGAGAATAAATAACCAGCCCAAGGTCACATCATTAGTTCATGACAGATTGTTCCAGAAGCTAAGTAAGTGGGATCAAGAGCAGAATAGGAAGCAGAGAAAGAAAATACAGGCAGAAAGTATAGGCAGAAACTCCCTAAGAAGCCTATTTATCCCCACCCTAATCCCCAGTTTCAAGATTATGCTTGCTTTTTTTTTTTAATTTTAATGTTTATTTATTTTTGAGAGAGAGAACGACAGAGCACAAGCTGGGGAGGGGCAGAGAGAGAGAGGGAGACACAGAATCCGAAGCAGGCTCCAGGCTCCAAACTGTCAGGACAGAGCCCAACATGGGGCTCGAACCCATGAACCGTGAGATCATGACCTGAGCCAAAGTGGGATGTTTAACTGACTGAGCCACCCAGGCGCCCTGGATTATGCTTGCTTTTTGTTTATTTTTTTAATCTTTATTTATTTTTGAGAGAGAGACATAGTGCGAGCAAGGGAGGAGCAGAGAGAGAGGGAGACACAGAATCCGAAGCAGGCTCCAGGCTCCCACCTGTTAGCACAGAGCCCGCCACGGGGCATGAACCCACGAACCGTGAGATCATGACCTGAGCCGAAGTTCGACGCTCAACCGACGGAGCCACCCAGGTGCCTCGATTAGGCTTGCTTTTTAAGCCAGCCTCTGGGATCTGACACAATATATTCTCACTTTCACTATTCACACACTCCAGCCTTTTAATAAATGTATGAAATGATGTCACTCATCTAAGAACTAACTCTAATACATTTCCCTCTCCTAATTTCTTTCCTGGTTACAAATTTGCTATTTGTTCCCATAGTCTTCTTATCTCTGTATACTGTCAACCATGAAACATTTTAATTTTTAATAATCTGGTTACCCTTAATTTCTTTAAATTTCCATAATGGACTTATATTAGATATGTCAAATACATTTGTTGCCACCTACATAGAAGGGAAGATGGCCCTTCCATAGTTCCTACTAAACGGCAATCCAGTTTTATATTAACACCCCCCCCCCCACCCACCTCCCTTTACCGCGGCACTCCAGGCTAGAGGTTTGCGTCTGACCCTCGGGCAAGGCTGGTTAGGGACTTAGAAGAAGGGCAAGGAAAAGGCTAGCTGGGTTATTGGATTCTTTCTTGGGTATCTGAATTAGGAAAACCTGAGAGAATGAAGCAATTATCAGGGAAAATTACAGATGAAAAATGTAGGGAAAGAAGGCACGAGGAAGAAGAAACAAAAGAAGCAGCGTAGAGAGGGTAGAGTTCTGGACATGGAGGTCTTGGCAAGTCAAAGAAGCAACACTAGGTGTAAGCAAAAGCTATGAGACGGAGAGAGGTTACGCCGAATAAAGCTGGAAGACCAAATCAGCATGTAGCAAAAGGAGCTAGTAAGGCAAACACACAGTGAGAGAACGAGACTGATACAAAAGAAGAGGTTTGCCCTTGGAGCTGCCTCTGGTCCTGAAAGACTTCAGTTCTGATTTCAGGTTCCTTCTTGAGCATCCCCACAGGGAAACCCCTTTCCTTGAGGAAACTTCCATGAGTCAGTTCTTTGCAACCAGAAGGCCTTTTCTTGAGGGTTCAGCACTTAAAACCTCTTTTAGAAAATGAAGTTTCAATTGTATTGTTCTCTTGTTTCAGGTGAGTCTCAGCTGCAGATTCCTGGAAGTCAGGCATTCGTTCACCTGACTACCCTCTGATTGTCCAGACTTCCTCAAAGATCTATTTTCCCTGTTTCTGAGATAGGAGAAACTTCTCCTGTTTAGCTACTACCTAAATATCAATACAGACCGCACCACTCATTTATCGCCTATGACCCTTTGACATAAGAAGTAAACTCTTAGACCAATGAGAAACACAACTAACAAACTTTACAGGAGAAAAGCTGAGCACAAGAAGAGGAAAGATTCAGGGATTCACAAAATACTTTGCTATGAAGGTATAGTTTACTCTGCAAAGGAGGAGAAGGGTGAATATCCTATTACAAGAAACTTCCTTTTTTTAACTTGGGATGTAAGGTTGTATAATTTAAGATTTTTACCTGTTGTTCTTTTTGCATTTAGCTAAATTTCTTCTTTTTTTTTTTTTTTAAGTAGGCTTCATGCCCAGCACAGAACCCAGTGCAGGGCTTGAACTCACAACCCTGAGATCAAGACCTGAGCTGAGATCAAGAGTCGCCGAATGAGCCACCCAGGTGCCCCGGTTTAGTTAAATTTCTTAATAAGCTACATTTCACTGTGAATTACCTATTCACTTGACAGCAACAAATGACCACCTGCTGTTTCACCCTGTGCTAGGCAGCAGGTGCACAAAAGCTAAAGACAGTCCCAAACCTTGAAGGGGCTACAGCCCAGAGCAGGAAGTATCCTATTCCAGCGCAGTGTCATAAAGGCCACATAAGCATACGCCCGGCCGAAGAGGCAGTGGGACAGAGATAGGATCTAAGAAGCTTCCCAGAAGAAATGCCCAGGATAAGTCTTGAAGGAGCGGCAGGAGTTGGCTTGGAAGAGATGAGGCGGAAAGATGTCCAAGCGAAGGTAATGACCTGGGCACTAATGCTCTGCATCCTTTAGACCACAGTTGCCTTAAAGACCCCGGGATATCATGGACTTCCGTACAATAAGCCACCAATCCAGGAGTCTTTAGAAAAGGCAAGTATGCCCTTGACTCACATTCAAAAAGTCCCTTAGTCATACACCTTAAGCAAAGTTTTTCTCCCCAACCATACGCTAACTACGCCAGCCCCAAGGATAGCAGAAAATCCAACGTACCTAGTACTAGACAAGGTAAAGCTACCACAAGGCTCCCAAGTTTCTCTTCTGAGCAAATGATAGCTTGGTTCCTTTCAACTGTCATTACTGTTCATTTTGAGTTTGTGTATGTATTTTTCGAGAAAAAGAATGATTATGGTTTTCTTTTTTTTTATTAAAAATTTTTTTTTCTTAACACTTATTTATTATTGAGAGACAGAGAGAGACAAAGCATGAGCATGGGAGGGGCAGAGAGAGGAGGAGACATAGAATCCGAAGCAGGCTCCAGGCTCTGAGCTGTCAGCACAGAGCCCGACGCGGGGCTCGAACCCACAAACCGTGAGATCATGACCTGAGCCGAAGTCAGATGCTCAACCGTAGCCACCCAGGCACCCCAACGATTATGGTTTTCACGTAAATTACTAAAGCTCTCCAAAGCTTTTGATTAGAGGCATTTCGAACCTTTCCACGAACAAAATAAAAATACTTTAAGATTTTTATTTTAATTCCAGTATTGTTAACATATAACATAAAAAATACTTTTGATAATTATCTTGATCATCAAAAGTTAGATTGGCTACACTGATATATAGAATATGTTTTTCTTTTCCTTCAAGTTTAGCATTCAACAATAACCACATTTCACATATTTCTATAGAGCATAGTCTTTTTTCTTAAGTTTATTTAATTATTTTTGAGAGATAGAGCACAAGCAGGAGAGGGGCAGAGAGAGAGAGGGAGGGAGACAAAGAATCTGAAGAAGGTTTCGAGACGCAGGGCTCGAACACTCGAACTGTGAGATCATGACCTGAACCGGAGTCGGACGTTCAACCGTCTGAGCCACCCAGGCGCCCCTATAGAGCATAGTCTTATGTTCTAAAAAGCTTGCTGGTATATCATTTCACAAACCTCTTCATGTTTTCCCATCTATAAAGTCAATAATATATTTCTCTTACATAGTTACTTCTTAGGATTTTATGAAGTTAAGCTATATACCCAATGTTAGGAATTTTAAGCAACCAAAAATAAAGGTATAAGTCAAAATATTATTAAATATGGTCTTCCAAATTCCCTTCCCCAGTTAAAAGTAATTATATCTTAGATACTTTTTTTTTTAGCAGACAGAAATAAGACCAATTCAAAGAGAGTCAGTGGTTTACTGATCCTCAAAGCGCCTTGAACTAGTCTCCCTTGCCACGAGTAAGATGATAGTCCTAAAATATGGTGCAAGTTCTTACTCCGGATTCCGAAAATTGCATTAAGAGCTACCATGTGAAATTTTTAAATTCTATCTTTTCAAAGATTTAGCCAGTTTCAAGCGACTAGTGCTTGGAATTACTCACACAAAACATGATTAATAAAAACATCATTCAGTCTCCACCCTATCTGTCTCTCTTGGTCACATTTCAGAGGCAGTTTTTCACTCACGTCCTAAAGGTATATTCCACATATGTATGTGTGTGTGTATATATATATATATATCTCACACATCATATCAGCAAGTCTTCAGCAATATCCTCCAGGAGCTGCTGATCATAAAGATCGTCAGTAGCCCTGTCATCCCCCAAAGCACGGTGTTTAACACGTAGCGTGTGTCATCGGCACTGCCGTTGCTTAAACTGGTCCCTTGCGCCCTCGAAACAGTATGCAAGCATAGTTCGAAAAGGAACAGCACAATTTCTGGGAGGAAGCAGTAAGCATGGTGAAGCTAAGAGATGTACCCGGGGCCCGTCCATTTTCAATTCATACTTATTATACAGGAAGATGTGCATTCAAAACAGCCTATTCTTTTGGAACTGGTTCTTTAGTCTCCTTGCACATGCGCCTGCATGCTGACTGGCCAATTCTCTTCAAATCCATAAATTAAAATCCCACTTTTGCTTATTGTGCTTTTCACTTCAAAACGTCAACGTGGTTTGGATGTGTAGGAATGAATCCCATATACCTACAAAACTCACATCTCCCCTCTGGGGACCACAGTTCTTGAATTGGGCTTTGTAAAATGTAACCAAAAGACCAGATCCGTGGAACATTCTCTTCACAGAATTCGAGACATAGGGAACAACAGGAAGGAAACTTAGATATGAGGCAGCCCAGCCCCTCATTCTGAAAGAGGTCCAGAGGAGCAGAATGGGGAGTCCTGGGTCATAGATGGCAAAACCAAAACCAAAAACTGGTCCAATACACTCGTAAAAACCATGTAAAGCTTAAATTAGAATTGGGGCCCCTTCTTTTTTGATCAACACTCTAAATCTTTTTTTTTTAATTTTTTAACATTTATTTATTTTTGAGAGACAGAGACAGAACATGAGCAGGGGAGGAGCAGAGAGAGAGGAAGACACAGAATCTGAAGCAGACTCCAGGCTCTGAGCTGTCAGCACAGAGCCAGACGCGGGGCTCAAACCCACGAACCACGAGATCATGACCTGAGCCGAAGTCGGAGGCCCAACCGACTGAGCCACCCAGGCACCTGAACACTCTAACTCTTAAGTCTTTAAAGAAAGGAGTAAATTTGTCTGGAATATCAATGGTGACTGCCTCACGTCTCTGCTTCTCATCTCTTGAAGGGATTTGGCCTAACAGAAAAACGGAAATTTAATCAGCTAGCCATGGTGCCCCTTATTTTCTTGTGAGTCCTTGGGTGAGTCACATAACCTTACTCAACTATAACAGAAGGATAACGATACTACTTAATTCATAGGGCTATTGTAAGAGAGGGCTTAGCAGATATTTTAAAGTGCATTAAAATGTCAAGGCTTAAAAGAAATGGAGAAAATTTCCATTTTACACCTTATATTTATATCTTTTGGGGGAAAACACACACACACACACACACACACACACACACACACACACACACACAATTCCCTTCACTAAAGTGACACGCAAAATCGGCATTTGTAACCAAGGAGTTTGGGGAATGTCCCGCACGTAGTAACGGTTTTACCTTCAGAGGGACTAGAAGCTCTCGCACTTTTATTTACACACAGTGCACAAACAATGCACTTTTTAAATGTCATCAGTCTTCATTTTTATTCCCCCAGAGTTAAGGACGACCTGATGACTTGTTGTCTGGCTTCCCAGTTCTGTTAAATTTCTCCCTCAACCAGATCCTCCTTCTATCCACATCTTAGCTCCCCACTCCCCTCCTTGGATTACTCTTCCAAAGCGGACTCAGATTGCCTCCCCCAGAGGCAGCGCCCCAGTGAGTAACACATTGGGGGGGCGGGCAGAGTGTGTCGGAAGTGATCAAATACTTGCAAATGAAGTCGTACAGCTCACAGGAGAAGGCAATGGCCACAGGTGCCAAATGCAGATGACGATGGCAAGCTGTGGATAGGGCTGTCGCTACAATGTAGGCCGGTACTTCACCGCGTAACAACGTTGGGTGCAGAGAAATGACTCATCACACGACTTAACCACACGACCTGTGTAGGTTCCCCAAGTAGAGGCACCAAACCTATGATTTATGTGTGGGTGGGCATGTCTGTCTTCCTTTTAAAGTACTAAATTAGCCTAGAAAAAAAAAAAAAAGATGGATTGACAACACTCCTCTGAGTACTAGAGAAACACACCATGTAGAAAATGGGGATACAAGCGTGAGCACAAGTCTGCCTGCACGGAAGAGACTGGCATTTCAGCCATACCTTCCCTCTAAGCAAGACCAAAATGGGGACGGGAGATTCTCCTACTTTGGGGGATCAAGCCAGTCAGATTTTAATAACCCAGCCCAAAGGGGACTATGGTAAGATGAAGAGGCTTTAAAATGTTTTGCCCTTTGTAGATACACATCCTTGTCAGGAGGAATGGGAAAAGCCGTGTCATTACACTATCTATGGTCTTTGGAATTGTGAGGGGACAGTGCTAATGGCGGGGTTTCCCACAGCTATGTGTTTAGTTGGCATCAACTGGAGAAACTATGGAATAAGTGAAATGAGACAAGGGCTTCACGAACCACATGTCTCTCCCAATGCCCATTAGAGGTTAACAGGGTGCAGAGGCCACAGCTAATGTGAGTCACCCGGGCAATGGCTGCCACGGAGGCCAACTCACAATGAGTGTGAAGTTATTTAATAGTACAAGTGTAAAGGGTTAATAGATACTATTTGTATCTCTGTTGCACTGTGGGCAGGTGGGGGGAGGGGTTCTAACTGGAAACACTGGACTCTACGCGAGTTGGGATGCCTCCAGTGAAATGGAAGTTGGCTGGGGGGAGAACTCAGCCAAGAAAAAAGGACAGCTAGCTTAAGTCTAGCTACAAATTTAGGGCAGTTACTTCTACGCCTTTATGTTCTGCCCTACGACGGCATCTGCATGCTGTTCGGTGTGAATTATCGGTATTATGATTATAATTTAACTGTGTGGTGAATGTTGATTACACCACCAGGACCAAGTGCTCCAAGAGCAAGGGACCACGCGCCTGGTCCTTCCCTGTGTCCTCGGTGCCCAGCAAGGCGCCTGGTACCTAGGAAATGCCCCTCAAATATCACTTGAACAGACAAGTGAATACATGAATGAATTCCTGCGAACTCACGCTGTCACACGGGGTCGCCCTGTCCGCTCTGTGTGCCGTGAGCAGGGCTGAGTGTACCGCTCTAGTCCAGCACGGCAAGCAGAAGCCAAAAGGTGCCAATCTTCTTGGCAGACCCGAGTGCTGGGCCGTACAGGGTCCAGCGTGGAGGCCAGGGAAGGGGGCCAGCGCGACACCATCGGGGCACCCAGAACCCCAGGGCAGCCTCACTGAACCCCTCAGATCACTGCTGATCCTTCCAGGCCTTTGGTGTTCTTATTTAAGACCTGAGGAATAACTACCCTTTCTCTCCCCTGGCAGTTCTGAAACTCTAACATTTTAGGAAGATGTCCGGAACCAAACCATGGTAAGATCTTCTGCTTTACGAAGTGGAAAAGAATTAAGTTTTTAAATACGAAGTTCAGTTCTATTCCAGTGAAACATTATATGGGTGTGTGGAGGGCGCTTCTTGCCCGATCCAGGCCAATTAGTATCTCTCTTTCAGCCCTTCTCACACCCAAAAGTCAGGTTCTCCAGGCCTCCCAGAGAAAAACATAAATATTCTGAACCAGGGCCGGCCCTTTGCTTCAATCTCTAGCTATCACAGGGAGTCAGTCTGATAAACATTTGCAGTTCGAATGGAAGGAGGCACAGCCTCCCAGACTTTCACAGATTTTTTTTCTTGGGGGGGACAACTAGCAGAGTCACAGAAAACCTAGAATTAGGTAAGAAAGCGAAATTCCCCCGGAGAATTCAAAGAGAGCTACAACTGAGAGCCTTGCCGCGTAAGAAGAGAAGAAAGGAAATCCACAGTTCAAGAAAATAAGCAGACATTTTTTTTTCTTAAAAAAATTGTTTTAAGATGAGTATTAGGCACTGATTTTCGCCTTCTCTTCCCATCTCTCAAGATGTCACTTTAAAAAGCAAAAGGTTTTATCCACAAAACCACCAGCGAGTAAACAGCCTTCACATTCTTACCCTCACACACACAGTAAGACATTTACTCTCTGATAAACAGCAATTGTAAATAAATCTCATTTAATCTCTAAAAGCCACAATAAAAATCTTTAACCTCCAAGGTAGAGTTTACAGATGTGTCTACAAGCCTTACCAGAGCCAGAAAACACAAGGTCTTGAATAAACTACTCTAACAGGAGGCACATTTTCTCTCAAGCATCTTACAGGGACCTTCTTTTAAAAAAAATATGTACAAGGGAGGAGGAAAGGGGAAAACCTAAGCCCTCCCACCCCATTCTCTGTACAAATCGGCCAATAAATCTAACGAAAAGACACAAGAGGAAAGGACAGAAGCCAACAGGTGGAAAAAGGCATTTTGTTTCCTTAGAAATGCTCAGACACTTGATCTGTGTTCCCCGGTTTTTTGTCTCGGGGTGTCTTTAATGATGGTTTGACGATGATGATGATAACAGTTCTACTTGGGGATCCTGCAGGATTGCCAGCTCGAAGATGTCTCCATGCCTCTTAGACACAAGGATCTGTACTGTGTCGCCAAATCCCAGGCAGACCTGCGGCATCCCCACTCGGCTCTCTGGATTGTACAGAAGGGGAAACTGAGGCACGCCCCCCTTCCCCACCCCCCGCACCCCACCCCCCCACACACACAACTCCTTTACAGCATCTACCACCAGAGAAATCCCCGAGACTGGAAAAGTTTCTGGATTGTCTCGCAGCAGAGTTCTCCTGCTCTCCCTTCTCGTCTGCTTGCCGCTCTGCCTCCGAGTCTGGGCTCGGGGTGACGAGGGCTGGGGTGCCTCCCCTTCACAAGGGGGGCCAGGGCCATGTGGGGGAAGTCCACACGCACACCCTCGCACACACAAAGCTCGAGGCCATCTCTGCAGGCGCCCCCCGGCCAGCCCTAGCCCTGCTTGAGAACGCACAGCTCCCAGCCTGCAAGGCCTCCTTGGGCTCCAGGCTGGGGCTGCTCCGAACGAGGGCTCTGCCCTTCTCTCCCTCTCTTTCAGCCTCCCCTCTCTCTCTCTCTCCTCTCTCTCTTTCCCCCTCACACCTCCACCCTCACACCCTCCTCCCGCCCCTCTCCATCCACCCCTTCTCCCCCACCAACCCAGAAGCACAGATCGTGTTACTGGGGTTCCCTCGAAAGAGGGGCCATCCCCAGCCCTGCAGCACTTCTAGGGGCAAAGGCAAGAGCTCCAGCGGCAGGACCCCAGCGCTCCCTCCTGAGCAGCGCAGGAATGAGACCCCCACTTCCAGGCACGGGCGAACGAGCCAGCCACAGAAGAAGGAATTGTTAGGGCTCTTACCTTTTTTATGAGGAGAAATTCTGGAGAATCATTTCAGAAACTGAGGGGGGAAAGTGAATGAAGACAAAAAAGGCCCTTTTCCTGCAATCCCCGGCCTCCTGGTATCAAGACACTAGGACAACATCAAAGCAACTTAGGGGGAACACTTTAGGGGCCTATTGTCTGCTCTGGTCTGATCTGTTTTTCTTCTGACTCCCCCTCTTGCTGCGGTGACACTTGGTACGGCCCAGGCATTCATGCCAAGTAGCTTTCACACATGGAAGCTTGTCTCAAGCAATTGCTGACAAGCCACAAACAAGACATTCTCCCTCCCTTCTGGGCGCCCCCCCCCACTCCTCCCCCTCCACCTTTTCCTCCTCCCCCCTTGTCTCCCCTCCTCCTTTCTTCTGAATGCAAACTAAAACTCTCCAGTGACAGGCAGGCTCGCAGGCTTGGCCTAGCTGCGCAGGCAGAAACGCACACACACACACACTCTCTCTCTCTCTCTCTCTCTCTCTCTCACTCACACGCAAGCAGCTCAGCTAGTTGCTGCACTGGTGGAGTTAAGAGACAGGAAAAAGCCTAGGCTGAGTTGGGGGCAGGGAGAGAAAGAGAGACGGAGCGGGAGAGCAGGAGAGCCTCCTGTGTCCTGGTAAAATGGCAGAAGAGAGGTGAGCCCTTTGGAAAAACAGCAGTGGCCACACACGTGTGCACAGAGACGCCCCCCCCCCCCACCCCCGGGGGGTAGCCTGAGCTCCAGGAAGAGTGAAAGAAATGACTCCACAAACAAAACAGCAAGGTCCCGTCAGCTCCACACTGGGGGAGTGGGGACGTGAGAGGGTAGGTGGGCCCAGCTCTGGTGCGTCTGTAGAATGTTATAGGTGCCTTTTCTTCTCTCCGGTAGACAAAAATTGGTCCCCTGAGGAGCTGGTCTCTCTTCACTGCATAACTGAGCCCAGACCTGAGCTACTAGTTAAAATAAAACCATGAAACGTGTCAAGGTGCGAGTAAACTTTAACTGTGGGTTCAACTTGTACCCGGCATATTTTTAAAGTGGATTTGTTTTTTTTGTTTTTTGGGTTTTTTTGTTTTGTTTTTGTTTTTGTTTTTTTTTTTTTTTTTTGCAGAAACCCTAGAGAGCAGTAGCCAGGAGAGTAGTAACAAGTAGTGTAAACTCCGAGAGCTGTGAAGTGTGATGCTACAGTTACTGATTGCCAGGCGGCTGGAATGTATGGAGGGTGGGCGCTGTGAGTTGCGGGGAAGGGGGGAGGGGGGGAGGGTGAGTCTCAGTGAGCTGTTTTCGAGGAATGAGGGGGGAATGAAGTAGGATAATGAATATGGCATGAAGCAAGCAGGAATTTGATTGGTGTGGAGGGAGGAGGAAGGTGGGGGTGTAAAGGAGAGAAGAGAAGGGGGGGAAAGAGAGAGAGAGAGAGAGACTGCATTGAAAAAGGAAGAAGAAAAATGGAAGCCCAGAGATTGAAACATGTGGGGGAAATGAGATGGCAAACGAAGGCATAAAATGTGAACAAGAAGGAGCACAAAAGATGAGCGAATTTGCAGATGTCATGAAATCAGGAGGGCCGATTGAGATCAAGAAGAAGGACAGGATGATTACGTGACATTCATATGCTTACTGTGTTGTGCAGTCACAGACCTGACAGGGTCTCCCCCTAGGCCAGGAAGTGACCCCCCAGCACGCGGGGACTGTGGGGAAGCTTAGCTCCTCACTGGAGCTGATCTAGACCTGCATTCTTACAGGAAGGTGGCTTAGACTCTATTTCTCAGAATCTTCTACAAAATGCAAATTACGTGGATGCACATCACTCACTCTTCGTAGAGGTGCGACAAAGGGGAAATTAGGGCTCTTTAAACCTAATGCTGACTACATGGCTTGTCACTGCCTAAAACTCACCAGGTCAAAGGCACATCCTTGTTCCTGTTACTTCATCACCTAGTTTGCTTCTCCATTAGGGCCGATCCCTAGAATTTTCTGTCCCAACTCCCATTCATGGCGATCATAAGAATAATAACCACTTTATTATTTTTTTTAAATGGGCTCCGCACCCAGTATGGAGCCCAACTCGGGGCTTGAACTCACAGCGCTGAGATTGAGACCTGAGCTAGGATCAAGAGTTGGACACTTAACCAACTGAACCACCCAGGTGCCCCAGAATAGTAACTACTTTTGATTGAGTATTTACTTAATTGTTAGCACTTGTCCAAGCATTTGTACCATGAAAGCATTTCTATTCAGACCATCTCCATTTACAGATGATAAAAAATGAGGCACAGAGAGGTTAATTAACTTCCCTGAGGTCACACAGCAAGGTATGAGTGGAGCTGAAATCAGACCCTGAAATCAGGTCTGTGTGATTCCAAAGGCCTGGCATTTGCCCACTAGTTTATGCTCTCTCACCTGCATAGCTCGGGTTCTCCATAACACCCCACTCGGCCATACAAATGCATTGTTTCCTTCTGCACCTCAGAACTGGATTTGAGTCCTCTCGCTCTGAGCCAGGGGACCTTCTGACCTCCCCTTAACAGGCTACTGACTCACCGTCCACTTCTAAGCCATGATGACTCACTATACACAATGGGGCCTTCTAGGCAAAAATTGCATAAAGGGTCAACTTAACCTTTAATGACTACACGATTTACAGATTGCCGGGCAATGGAGAAAGGCAGCTAAGGCCAGGAAGGCTTCCCTTCCTTAAAAAAAGAATAAAAGCAAACTAAAAACACCCGCAAGGTGTTGACGATAATGATGATGATGACGGTAGCTAACATTTATTAAGCTCCTCCGTCTGTTAGACAACCCCATAAGGTATAAACTGTTACTGCTCCCATTTCCTGGATGAAGAAGCTGAGGCACGGAGGTTCAGTAAGGTGCCAAGCTCAGTGAGGCAGGAAGTGCTGGCTGAGATGTGGCCCCAGGCGACCCTCCTCTCCAGAGACTGTGATCTCTACTGCTGCACAGTAGTGGGACAGTGAAGACCCCTTCCAGTTATTAGAGTGACAATCTGAATGCTCAGCGAGAGAGAGAGAGAGAGAGGGAGAGAGGCAATAACAATGCTAATGTCTTCACGTGACATCTCCAGGAGGGGCTAATGGAGAAGAAAGCCTATGCCGGGGTCCCCCCCCACCGACAGCCCCAGTTTTCCAATTCCTCCATAGTCCCACCTGGCAGAGGGCCGAGACTCCCCAGCACCTGGGTCACAACATGTTGATAAGAACGCCAGGTTGTACTATCTTGCCTCTACCACTGATGGTTTGCACCTGCCAAGTCCAAAGAGCCAAGAAGAGAAAATCCAAATAGGCAAGTGAGCAAGGTCACGGTGTGAGTGTTCCTCAGTTTATTTTAGGAGACTTCTGAACGCTAAGAATGGAGTAGGGTAGAAAATGTCCTGGATTCTTGAGTGGAAGATCTGGATCCTAGTGCCATTCTACCACTCACGAGGATGTGAACCAGGCCCTTCTGTCCGAGCTTGGTGTCGTCAGTTATAAAATGAGCTGACGCCATCAGCCCTAGCGCCGTGTCTAGCACTAAAACGTTATCGTTCTGGTAAATTTCCCTGGTCAAAGCCAAGGTAGCTGATGAGACGTGTGTTTGGGTACGTGTGTACATGTGTGCCGGAGAGGGTCATGGCATGAAGGGATAGAGCAAGGAAGACTCTTTGGGTGGATCTACCCAAATCATGGCACATCTCCCCCCAAATACCTACCACGTGATAGCTATTTTTCACTTTATTTTCTTTCACTGCCAGAATTTCCAACAATTGCACATTCGCTTGCAATATTAACAATCTTAAAAAAAAAAACAAATGCTTCTAGAGGGGATAAGGAAAATCAGCCACTTTTAGGTTAGTGTGAATTATTTCATTAGGCTACTTTCCTCCAAATACCTAATTCATATCAAATGGCCAGTTAGCTTAGAGAGTGAAGTGGAAAAGACTAGGGGAAGCAGGTAGATAGTTTCAGAATTGAGAAGCGTCTTGGTTTAAGACAGGCCTGATTTGGGGCTTGCTCGAAGTGGGAGAAGATAAAGGGCCACGAGGGGATGGCATTAACTATGAGAAGGTGAGAACACAATAAAGGCAAATAGTTTCAAAATTGTATCTGAGGTGAGTCTGGAATTTAAGGAAGAAGGACCGGGGCACCTGGCTGGCTCAGTCCATAGAGCATGCAACTCTTGATCTCAGGGCTGTGAGTTCAAGCCCCATGTTGGGTGTAGAGATTACTTAAAAATAAAATCTTTTAGGGGTGCCTGGGTGGCTCAGTTGGTTAAGCACTGGACTTCAGCTCAGGTCGTGATCTCACGGTTCATGGGTTCGAGCCCTGCGTCGGGCTCTGTGCTGACAGCCCAGAGCCTGGAGCCTGCTTTGGATTCTGTGTCTCCGTCTCTCTCTGCCCCGACTCAGCGCTCTCTCTCTCTCTCTCTCTCTCTCTCAGAAATAAATAAACTTTAAAAAATAAAATCTTTTTTAAAAAATTTAAAAATTGCGGCGCCTGGGTGGCTCAGTCGGTTAAGCATCTGACTTCGGCTCAGGTCATGATCTCACAGTTCATGGGTTCAGGCCCTGCGTCGGGCTCTGTGCCGATAGTTCAGAGCCTGAGCCTGTTTCAGATTCTGTGTTTCCCTCTCTCTTTCTGCCCCTCCCCCCACTCACACTCTGTCTCTGACTCTCTCTCTGAAAAATAAATAAACATTAAAAAATAATAAATACATACATACAGGAAGAGGGACCCTGATTTCATCCTCCACACTCTCCTTTCCCTGCACCTGACACATGCTCACGATAGGTCCCTGCGGGGTCCCTATGGGGCTCAAGTTCCATTTCAAACATGGTTTTTATGAGGGAAAAATGCTCAGCCCTCCAAACACCCAACTCACAAATTAGTGTTACAAAACCCAGCCCATTCATAATTTGATATCCATCTACCTGTATGTATTTGACTGTGGGAAAAAATGTGGGAGTCAGACAAAAGAGGTTTCTCTCTCTGCATTTCTGGAAGGTGAACTGTCTGACATAAAGGAGAGAATCAAGCAGAAAATCAAGAACCAAGTTTCAAGATTTAGCAAGATAAAGCAGCAATTTAGAGGGCAGGCAAGATTAGAACTCACCTGATTTGAAAATAGCCACTTCTCCTAATAATAAATTAAATAAATTACGTTACATAAAAATATAGCTACCTCCTCCAGGATTAAAAGGCAGGGTGAAGTTTCTGGGTTCTGGAAGTGAAAGATATGAGTTCCGATGCGATGTACTTATAAGCTAAATGCCCTTGGCCAAGGCTTTTAACCTTTCTGAGCCACAGTTTGATGATACTTCACATGATATCATGAAGTGATGAGTTACTGTGTCAATGGGCTCGATGAAGAGTAAAGCGCTATACAAATTTTAGCAAGTAATAGGTAAACATCTGTGGCAATAAGAGCCCTACTATGTATCAGGGCTGCTTTTCACATGCAGTATCTCATTTAATTGCTACAACTCACCCTGTAAGAAAAGTACTGCTAACACAATGCAACACGGTGCTTTCGTGCTCATCCTGGGTCTCTAGAGCCAGCCGGGCATGGTATCGTGTTACAGTGAGTCATAGTCACTCTGTGATTTCGGACAAATTACTCAACCTTTCTGAGTTTCAGGTTCTTCGTTTGCAAAATGAGGATGTCAACAGTACCTTCCTCATGGGATTATTTTGAGGAAGAAATGAGATAATGAATGCATGTGACATAATTAGCACAGTGCCCAGCACATGAAAAGTAATCAGCAGACGTTAGATGTTATATTTGTTCTCATTTCACAAACGTGGGGAGATTAAATGCTTTGCTCAGGGTCGCACGGCTTATACATATAAGGCACCCAAATGTGGTCCTGTTGGACCCAGAGCCCCTGCTCTTTACTGTTCTTTTATATTGCCTATCTCGCCATTGATTTTTCTGAACCGCAGGTAATTGAAAGGACATGTTAATGGCATTATCATTTGCTTTACCCTTTATTAGCTTTCCCACGTGAACTGTTGGTCTGTAAACATAAACACTCAAGGAAAATATTTTCCATATAGCACATCTTAGAGAAATGATGTTATTATTTGAAAACACTAGTTGGAAGGATCCCTCCAAGTAATCCTGGAGCAGAGTGCGAGCATCTCAGAAAATGGTTGTGGCAGACTCGTGTTTTAGAACTTAAAAATTATTAGTTTGAATTTTATCTTCTCTTCTCAGCTAAGCTGCAGGTCAAAAAAAGAGCATAAGTGGCCAAAAAGTATAATGTAGAAGAAAGAACAGGGGCGCCTGGGTGGCTCAGTCGGTTGAGCATCCGACTTCGGCTCAGGTCACGATCTCACGGTTCTTGAGCTCGAGCCCTGCGTCGGGCTCCATGCTGACAGCTCAGAGCCTGGAGCCTGCTTCGGATTCCGTGTCTCTCTCTTTCTCAGCCCTTCCCCTGTTCACACTCTGGCTGTCTCTGTCTCTCTCAAAAATAAACAAACATTAAAAAGATTTTTAAAAAATAAGAAGAAAGAACAAAGCATGTAGGTAATCTACAAATCATAGTATGCTCCCACCCCAAATGTTGAGAGATGCATAGAAATTTGAGAAGATCCATTTTACAGGCAAAAAATATTTAAAGGGAGCACAACTTAAGTTTATATCTTAACGAGAGATTCACATAATTGAGCTCCAGTGAGAGATGGCAGGTGACCACAGATCATCACGTAGTGAGGAACAGAAACCCCTCTCCTGCAGAGTGAACGAATACGGCTTCTTCCTTCTCTTTAAAGTACAATAAATCAGAAGAACAGGCTCAATGTGGGGAGGTTGACAGGATAACCATTCTGGAAGCGGCCAACAGATTCAATGCCCCAAGGTCTTCACACACCATTTTTTAAGCTCGAGTTATTTCATCTTTTTTTTTTTTTTCCAGGCAACTTTCTGAAAAAGCTCTAATTGTTGCAAAGGACCTATGCATGCTTGTAGAGGACCCTAATTGAATGATAAGGGAGATAAAGGATAGTCGGAGATTTGCTGGAGTTCATATGTATTTGCTTCGTATTTATAATTGTCGTTTAAGTGGGTTAACTAATGATAATTTGGAGTTCTGTGCATTTCACGGGGGGGACGTGGCACATATATATGTGCTCGCGCACACAGTCGTCTTGGGAGAGAGGTGGGCCCGGATCTGCGTGATTAAGTACCCCAACTATGCAGGTTGTAGAGTGTCTGTTAGGAACTGGCATTTCAGTGGGACAGAGAGGCCACTGTGTCCCGTCTCCCTCTCCTCTAAGCTAGATGTGGAAGGGAGCTTAGAAGGCCTGAGGAATCGATATCAGCCAAGGCCAGGAAGGCACAAACTAGAACATGCTGCATTTGCCGAGGGCTTTATCTGTAATGCCCCTTCCCGGAGATCTGCTTCTATACATATACAAAGCTTGTAGCTCATCAGCACAGAAAGAGGCAGCAGAGGTACCGATGGGAGCTGCAGGTTTTGGTAAACAATGAGCCAACTTCTCCCCCAAGGGAACAGATCAGAGGCGATGTAGTAACGTGGCTAGAGAGCTTCTCTCCAGCAGTCAGGGAGACAGCCAGGGAAGGACTGCTTCCCCTGATTGACCTTGGAGGCTCGGCCTCCCTGGCCTTGGTTAATGGCAGAGGGATTCAGGTGTGACCTGAGGTCCTCAGCTGCTCCGGGGCCTGCTTAGAAGCCAGCTCAGGCAGCCAGTGCCTCGGCCACCAGCCACAACCACGTAATCCTCTGCTCCAAGCGGCTGGGAGTTCACTTTTCGCTCACTCTGAGAGGGGTACTTACACAGGGATCTCTCCCTAGACTGGCTCCAGAGTTGGAGCTGTTCCGCCCTGCAGAGCTGGAAGGAGATAATTGCTCTGCAACTATGATAGTGGCATTCATAGTACATCTGGACCCGAGGTCGTTTGACCTCTGAAAACCTGGAATGGAAATAATGCAATTATCTGAGCTTAAGACAATTTAATAATAAAAAAAAAAAAAATCCCGAAGCCAGGAAAAGGAAATTTATCTTTCATGCCACCTGTCTTTTGCCTAGCAATGGAATGTGTACCTTTCATAAAGATGAAAGATGGAGTAAAGACTGAATAGAAGGTGGTATTTTCAGTCCAATTCAATAAGCATTTGCTATTACCCGTTGTGTGCAAAACACTGTGCTCGGCCTGGCGCCACCAAAATGAGTAAGACTGCCTCTGTTCTAAAGGAGCATGCCCTCTAGATAGTGGAAAAGAGAGAGATGCTTCCAAGTGAAAACACCAGCCATCACAAGGTAAATGAAGCCAACAGGTGTCACAGGCATTTTTTTTTTTTTTAAAGAAGGCCTCGTGTGGGGCTAGAACTCACAACCCTGAGATCAAGAGTCGTGTGCTCTACCAACAGAGCCAGCCAGGAACCCAGGTATTGGACATATTTTGAGGTTTCTGCCCAAAACATGTCCTCCATTCCTGGAGTATAACACCCAGGCCACCTGCTCAGAAAAGCTGGAGCACTTAACGTTTATACGATGCAACCAGCTCCCCTGGCCAGTAACATTCTGTCTCTAAGAAATTGAATCAGGACTTAACAGAAGCTAGTTGATCTCTCTTAGCTCCTGAATTGAGAGAACTTCTGAGTGGGGGAAGAAAAGTAATGAAATCAACCTACTCAGGGAGGTAGAGAGGAGAATCCATGTGGCTTGACAGAGAGAGAGAGACAAAGTATCCTTGCTTGTCTGCTCTGGGGGAGGCTTCCTGAATTGAGGTCCCTTGAGATGTTCAGGACACTAAATAACCCCTCTCCAGCTCTCCCCCCAGACTACTTCTAACAGGTTTCTCTTTCTTGCCCCCAGTAGAGAGAATGAAGCTCAGTAACTCAGTTCAACCCTTCTTAGATGCCAAGCAGCATACTTGTTCCAGATGCACATTAAATAAACCGAACTCACAAGGAGTTTGAGGCCTAGTAGGGATTCTGGTAGGTGAAAAGTACGTATATAGTACTATGGAAGTAGTGTTAAGAGAATCTGGGGAGGAAACAAGCATTTCTTTCTTCAGAGGAATTTTGGGAAACTTTCACAGAGGATGCAGTGTGTGATCTAAACCTGGAGTAGGATTTGAAGAGATTTGGTGGGCTCATGCATTTCAAGCAGAGGAAAAGGTACTTACTACAGAGAAGGTAGGAAGGTCATATGAAGGTATTACTTCTACACGTCATTGCCTCTCTAGTTTTCAACCACGTTCCAGCATGGCAATCTAGGGTGCTCCCTAGGACCCATGGGCCATATTCGACCTGTAGCATTTTTGTACGGTATAGCCTGCAATCTAAGAATGGTTTTTACATTTCAAAATAATGGCTGGAAAAATTTTTTAAAAGATGACTGTTTCATGACATGTAAATATTAGATGAAATTCAAATTGGTCTCCACGAATAAAGTTTTATTGCAACACAATCACCCTTATTCCTTCACATAGTATCTACAGTTGCTTTCATACTAGAGCCATGGAGTTAAGTAGCTGCAACAGAAACCATATGGTCTGCAAAGTGCAAACTATTTCTTTCTGGCCCTTTGCGGAAAAAGATTGCTGACCTACACCCTATACTTCAGCCTCCAAAGGTTTCCTTGGAACGTTTGCGATATGAAGATGCCACCTTCACAGAGGGTAGATCAGTTATCCATAACTGATGGATATCCATAACAAATGGTATTACCAATATGTACTTTGTAGGACTGTTTGAGAATCATCTAGAATATTTGTCATGTGAACAAAGATGTGAAATAGTATACATATTTTGGGCCCCACATTATATAGATAGATAGATAGATAGATAGATAGATATAGATAGATAGATAGAAACAAAACCTGAAAAGATATGCAAAGAGCTGTCAATACCGGTTACTTCTGAGATGTGAATTGTGGGGAGCTTCATTTACAGAACAGCAGCAATAATAATAATATCAATTACAATCCCCTTTTCCTGACTGCTTACTATGTACCGAGCACGGTGATCAATGCTTTATGTATACAACATCTTACTTAAATTTCCTAAGAACTGTATGACGTTAAGAACTCTTCTTGCCCTCACCTAGCAAATCAGGAAACTGAGGCACGGAAGAGCTAAACAAGATCACACAGCCAACATCAGTAGAGCCCTAATATGAACACAGGCAGTCTGAGCCCAGGGCTTTCCCTCTTCCCAGGACACCACACTTGCCCTTCTTCTGTTATGCATTTCTTGTTCGAACTTTTTAACACTGCCCATCTCTTACTTTTGTAATCAGGAAAAACATATACTTTAAAAGTAAATAAACACATAAGTACATAGCATGGTATGGTGCCTGGACACACCGTGATGGTGGTGATGGTGATGATGATGATGATGATGGTGACGATGATGGTAAGGAGAAGGATGGAGGAATAAGATGATGGCGACCTACACTTATTGACCTGTTCCTACGATGTAGCAGGACTTGGCATGCTAACGTAATTGAGGATGTATTACAACTTGTTATTATTGCTGTGATTACTCTTCTCTTTCTCAGAGATGGGCTAGGGCTGCGTGGATCTCCAGTCTGAATGCCAAGGGCTAAGAAAAGCTGTCTTAAAATTGCCCCCACTTCCTTGTAATTTTAGGTGGTCAGAGAACGAATGAGTGCAGAGGGGTGGACTGGATGGCTTCTGGGGTCAGGTGGAGGAGGGTTCCAAATCTGGTTCCAGCACTTGCTTGGCACTGTGACCCTGCTCTAGACCTTACATTGTCACAGTTGGACATATTTGGCCTGCTTTTCCAACTCCACCTTATGGAGTAGGACAACAGGTGTTTGAGGCAACTGGAAGGCCCCACTGCCAGGCCTCCTATGCCTGAGACTTCTGCAGGAAAAATTATTTTCTTTGGGTTAAAGCTTAGCTAAGGAGAAGTAAGGTTGCCTGGCTGGCTCAGTCAGTGGACAGTGTGACTCTTGATCTCAGGGTTGGGAGTTCGAGACCCACCTCCACTGGGTGTGGAGATTACTTTAAAATCTTTAAAAAAAAAAAAAAAGAGCTTGGCCAAAGACAGGTGCCCCTTAAGCCACTGACTCTGTGGCAATTTAATTTCGTGGAATCATAAGATGTTAGAGTGAGGAGTCACCTAAAGTCCAAAGCCTCATTGTCCCTGAATCTAAACCCCTTTCCTTTTTCTATCTACAGTGAGAGAGGAGTCCCTGCTCCTGTCTGTGTCAATCCTTCTCCTCCTCTGGATCCCCCTGGCCCCCTCAATCTTCACCCTCTGTCCATCATACTGTCTTTTTCATACCATCACCTTGCTGGCTTCTTTCAGTCAGTCTTTAAATAAGCTCAAGTTCCCCTCATCTTTAAACAAAATAACATATCATAACATAACGTAAAATAAAATAAAAATACAGGCCTCCTGGGCCCCATATCCTCTATGGCTACTGCCTGGTCTCACTTTTCTCCTTCTCAGCCCAACTGCTTACAAGAATTGTTGATAGACACTAAGGGGGCAAACAATAGAACCCTGGGTTTTTAGGACGGTCATATGGTTTGGGGAGCAGGTTCAGCCTGGAAGAGGAAGAGTGAATGGCACAGAAATCAGTAGAGAAAAAGAGGAGAAGAAAGTGGGAGGGTTCCTGTGGACAAACTGCCTATTTCATAATTTCACCCAAAATCAAAACTAACCCTTCACAACCAATTAATAAATTTTATTGGATCTGGGTACCTGCTCAGAGTCTGCCGGCTCAGTACTGCGGGAGGTAGGGGGAGGAGACAGTCATGTACTTACCACTGCCTTTGAACTGTTCAGTTTCATCCGGGAGGCAGGATACACACACTCAATTAAGGTATCAATACAGGGCAGTGCATGATTTTTAAAAAATTTTTGTAAATGTTTATTTATTTGAGAGAGAGACACACACACAGAACGTGGGCAGGGAAGGGGCAGAGAGAGACACATACAATCCGAGACAGGCTCCAGGCTCTGAGCTGTCAGCACAGAGCCTGACACGGGGCTCAAACTCACGAGCTGTGAGATCATGACCTGAGCCAAAGTCCGATGCTTAACTGACTGAGTCACCCAGGCACCCCTGGGGCAGTGCGTGATTAAAGCTACGTGAATGATCTAGATTAGTGGTCCTCGGACCACTAGCTCAGCATCACTTAGAAATTTGTTAGCGATGTCGGTTCTCAGGCCCCACCTCGGGCGTGCTGAATCTGGAACTGGTTGGGGGGGGGGTGTCCCAGCAGTCTGTGTTTTATAAAGCCCCCCAGGTGATTCTGAGGTGGGCTAGCGCCTGAAAGCACAGGTGTAGGCGATTCGGTTCTGGGGCTGGAGGCTCAGGTCAGACTCACAGGGCATTCAGCTTTTAAACTTGGTTCTGATCAATGAGAGAGGCTGAAGGGTTGGGGGCTATCTACGTGAGTGGATGTATAGGGGTAGGAACGCATAAACCACAGGAGGAGAGGAGGAGACGGTGCCGTTGGGGAGGAAGGTCAGGAAGAGTAGGGACCAGAAGCTGTAGCTTGGACGAAGAGGAAGTGGTTACAGAGGCTGAGGGTGGGGCCAGGGAGCCCTGAATAGCAAACTCCTGTGGGGAAACAGAAACCTCCTCTCGGTCTCTCTAGAGAGGACTCCACCTGCCACATCTCATTTCTTTCTCTCCTTTACCTACTCAGGCACTCTCTCCCCACCTCTCATCTCCAGAAGCCGGGATCACCCCTCTCCTTTGATCTTTGCTGCTCTGATCCAGGAAGGTGTCTCTCTCCCTGCCTCCCCCATCAGTACTTCCTCTTTCCTCCTCCCAACCCACCCCCTGACTCCTGCTGCAGAGGAGAAATTATAAACCACTCCTTTGAAAAACCATTCCTAGAGAGGCTACACGATTTGAACAAGTTCCTATTCAAAGCGTCAGGGGAGCCACACCTGCCTCTTAGATTCTGACAGTATGTACCCGGGATTCATTCAGCATGGATCAGAGGACGGTTGTCAGAGCCGGCTGTACGCTGAGCCTCAACAGCGAAGTTACACCGGGGCCTGCGGAAGGCTGTGTGGTGCTGCTCCAAGCAGCTCTCTGTGGGAAGTCCCTCCAAAGCCCAGAGGAATGCTTTAAGGCTTGCAGCCTTCCTTCCCAGTGGGATCTTCTCTCAACATAGAGCCATCACATGCACCTTTGGGCTCTGATGTTTAGGCGTCATATTCCCGGAGAGGCAAGGAGGTGTTGCGGGATGTGCGTGGGTTGTGAGGGCACAAGGGTTGCTCCCTCCCTTAAAGGTTTTCGATGCAAGACCGAGGTTTAATTTAAGCTGGCAAGGTGGCTTTGTCTGCTTAACTTCGCACAGTTGCCTTATCTGTAAAATGGGGATCACAAGACCAAATGACAAAGTCCCTGTGAACATCAAACGAGAGGGGAGAGCCCATTATAAATTACAGTTGATGCTTGTGGGGGTTAGGGACGCCATGCCTCTGCACAGTCAAAAACCCAAGCATAACTTTTGACTCCCCCAAAAGCTCCTGTTGGCCGGAAGCCTTACCAATAGCATAGACAGTTGATTAGCCCATATTCTATACGTTATATACACTACACGCTGTGCTCTTACAGGAAAGGAAGCTAGGGAAAAGAAAATGTTATTTAAGAAATCATAAGGAGGAGAAAATACATTTAGAGTTGTGTACGGTACTCATCCCAAAAAAACCCGCATGTAAGTGGACCCATGCGGCTCATACGCGAGTTGCTCAAGAGTAACTCTGTGTGGCCCATACAACACCCCGTGACCCCGGTAGGCTCCTAATTGGCCTCCCCATTTCCTCGGTTGTCTCCTCACTCCACCAGACCCTGTCCAATGTCGTGAACTGGTTTTCCCAAAATAGGACTCTTATTATGTGGCAGGATAGTGTCTCAAGGTACAAATTAATATTTCCCACTCCATTTCATCTCCCAACATTTCTTTTCATCCTTTACCTTTCGGTCACCATGTGGTAGCAGGAATGAGAAAGACAAAGACAGGAGCTGGGAGTCCTCTGGCCTTTTCCCGGGAGAGACGGGAAGAGCCCTCCCAGTCCCAACGACGCCCGTGCACGTGGCTCGGAGCAGGCCTGCAGACCTCGGGAACGAGATGTCTCAGGGGCGCCACATGGGAGGGTGACAACGGCCAAGAGCCAGCCCCTTCTCCAGGGCTTGCTAAGCCGCACAGCACTTGGTCTCCGCCCAGGGAGGTGCTGGCCGATCCTTCCTGATGCGTTATTTTCACCACAGAGTGGAATGGAGTTCTGGTTTAGTTCTTGTATTGTCACTTGAGGCTTGACATTTAAAAAGCTGTTACTGACCATGTTGCTTCCCTAATCAAAGGGCCTCAGTGACTCCTTACTGCCTTCAAACTCACATCCTTGTGTTATCCTGTCATCTGGGCTCTCTACAGTCCAATCAGCCCTGCCCATCGGGCTAGTCTGTCAGATTGCATGTCAGTTCGTCCAGCCAGCCTGGCTGGACCCATCCCACACCCACGGGGGTCCTCACTGGATGTCCCACAGCTGCCTCCCCCATCACCTCCATCCCTGCCTCCCTCACTTCCTACAGTTCCGACCCCTGCAGACAGCCCCACAAGAAACACAGTTGTAGGAGCAGAAATCTGGGGGTCGCTCTAGCCCCTCCCCACTTTTCTCCCCACATCTAATCTCTCACAATGCCCAGGAGAGACTACGTCTTAAATACTTTTGGACTCTGTCTCTTTCTCTACACTCCTCCCCCACTGCTTCAGTTCTGGGCTTAGTATCTTTTGTTCTGACTACAGCTCTGCCTCTTCCCTTCTGGTCCCTTCCATGCGGCGGCAGAGAGGTAGCAGCATGTAGGGGTAAGACAGGAAAGCCTCCTCAGCTCCTCACCCCTTGAGTGAACTTGGGCAAGTTTGTGCATCTCTCTGGAGGTGATAAAGATTATTGTGAGGTTGAGGTTTATAAACCACAGTTGGCCCTCCCTAAATAATATAAGACACAGTTATCATTATCTTTCCAAAATACAAATGTGGTAGGTCATTTCCCCCGAAAACTTTTACTGATCGTCCTGTCCTCTGAACAAAGCCTAAATTCCATTGAATGGCCTCTAGTGCCGTTATGACCTGATCTCTACCTGTCTAACTACCTGATTTCCCATCACTCTTCATCTGCCCTTATACACTGGCTTCTCCAATGGGCTTCCTAAAGAGCCTTTGCACATGCTGGCCCTTGTTCCTGCAGTCTTGGCTCCCTTGTCACCTGCTGAGTCCCCACGTCATTATAGCCTTCTGCACGTTACTTTACACATACTTCAATTGTTACACATGCCACACTGTAATATGCTTTTTACAAATGCACCTGCCTCCCCCGTTAGCCTACAAATTGAGAGAAGGAACGATTTCTTATTCCTCTTTAAGACCTATAATAGATATTTCCAAAAATAAAGTCTGTTCCATAAATTGATGAATCAACGAAATACAAGCCGTGCTGATCTCTACTTCTGCGAGTTTCCTCCTCGGCATGCCATCTCTGCCCCCATACATTTATGTTATACTGAGCCTTCAAGTCACATCAAATTCCATCCTCAGAAAGCCACACAAGACCACTCAGGTACATCTGGTAATGCTAACACTGAGCAAATCCCTAAAACATGACTGTGTTCTGCCCTGTATTGGAGCTGTTCTCATACAGACCGCCAACAGGTTTTTTTTTTTTTTTTAATTTTTAAAAAATGTAATCTTATTTTGAGATGGGGGGAGGGACAGAGAGAGAAAGAGAGAGAGAATCCCAAGCAGGCTCCACGCTGTCAGCACAGAGCCTGATGCGGGGCTTGAACTCACAAACGGTGAGATCATGACCTGAGCTGAAACTGACTGAGCCACCCAGGCCCCCCCGACCACCTTCAGTTTTAAAGTACAGGTTCCTTGAGGGCAGGTATGTAGTTTCCTGAACTTCCTATCCTTTATGACCTTCAGCACAGTGGCTGCTTAGTAAATGTCTATTAAACAGTGAGTCAGTGAGTGTTTGCAAGAATGAACAAATGAATCAACGTCTCCCTTGTCTTAAAGTATTGCAGCAGTCACCTGCTTTGTCCACTTAGGGATGTATTCATATACAATCTTAATGTGTCTACTGTATTCTCTCTTTAAGAGATTATAAGCCCAAGAGCAAAGGCTGCCATATACTGCCTTTCTATTTCTCACAACCCTGATCACAGTGCCGAAAAAAATGATAATAGTACAAATTTCATAAATACTTCTTGAGGAATTGAACCAGCCTCTCTGACTAGTAATGGAAGTAACAAACTGTACAGAAGAAGAAATTGGTCTGGTGAATTACAACAAGTTCTACTCGGTGTCTGTGCTTCTTCACATCACTGTTTTTCTCCTGTTCTGCTGTTGTTCAAGTCTGTTTCTCTAGCCTGCGGCTAAACATTACAACCAGCTCAGTTCCCGCTACTCCATCCTATTCAATGCCAAGAGCAGTTTTCCTGGGGATCTTTCCTCCGTTAATGCCTGCCACTGCCTGCTCCTGTTCCAAATGGATCCTGAGGATGAAACTCAGCCTGCAGATTTGGTCAGATCAGAATGATTTTCTTATACCAAAAGCAATAGCAACAGTAATAATTACTAACATTTAGGGAGAGCTTACAGTGTGGCGGATGATGAGCTATGGGCTTTAAAATGTTTTTATATTAAAGGGGCGCCTGGGTGGCTCAGTCAAGTGTCCGACTTCAGCTCAGGTCATGATCTCGCAGCTCATGAGTTTGAGCCCCGTGTCGGGCTCTGTGCTGACAGTTTGGAGCCTGGAGCCCGCCTCGGATTCTGTGCCTGTCCCTCTGCCCCAACCCACTCACATTCCGTCTCCGTCTCTCTCAAAAATAAACATTAAAAAAAATTTTTTTAATGTTTTTATATTAAAAAATTTTCAGGGGTGCCTGGATGGCTCAGGTGGGTAACTGTCTGACTCTCAGTTTCAGCTCAAGTCATGATTTCACGGCTTCATGTGTTCGAGCCCTCCCCCCACCCCCAACCCGCGTTGGGCTCTGCACTGATGGTGCAGAGCCTGCTTGAGATTCTCTGTCTTCCTCTCCCTGTCTCTCTCTCTCTCTCTCTCTCTCTCTCTCTCTCTGCCCCTCCCCCGCTGGTGCTGTCTCTATCTCTCTCAAAATAAATAAATAAACAAAAAATTTTTTTCGGGGTGCCTGGGTGGCTCCATCATCGGTTGGGTGTCCGACTTCGGCTCAGGTCATGGTCTCACAGTCTGTGGGTTCGAGACCCACGTCGGGCTCTGTGCTAACAGCTCAGAGCCTGGAGCCTGCTTTGGATTCTGTGTCTCCCTCTCTCTCTGCCCTTCCATGCTCACGCTCTGTCTCTGTCTCTCAATAATGAATAAACGTTAAAAAAAAATTTTTTTTCAATAACAATATCTGATTACCTTTCATCGTAAGACAGGTGAATCATTCAGGAGTATATAGAATAGAACACAAGGGCTGAGCATTTCTCTGCCTTTTATCAATTAATCCTCATAACAATGATAATAACTAACAAATATATAACCAGGCACTATTTTATACATTTCACGTACATTAAATTAACTTGTTTTAAGCTACATCATAACTGGTTGAGGTAGATGTGCTGTTATTTTCTCTATTTTACACATAAGGAAACTGAGGCACAGAGAGGCATGGAAAGATTCACTAACCTGCCCAAGTTACGTGCTAGAAGTGGCTGAGTTTGAATTCAGATGAATTCCATCTTCTTTGTCATGATGTTTTATTGCCTATGGAGCAGTGGTCACATTACTCTCATTTCATAGGTTTCTGCATTCATTCAGAAAATATGTATTGCCAGGTGCCCTACGAGGCTTCAGGGCTATCACCATGAATAGGGCAAAGTGTCTGTCCTCACGGGGTTTCCACTCTAGATGAGGAAGCTGTGCTGGGAGGTACGTGTGGAGCGAGGGCTGTTCAGCCTGCCTAAGGCAGCGCTGGGACCCTCGGGTCTGTCGCCCAGGCCAGGATCCTGACCCCTGGGCCACGCAGCTTTCCTGAACAGGGTCCAGAAGACCTGTAGGGCTGGCTGCTGATGCAGAAGCATCCCGACAGCAATTACAGATGCCATTCCCCCTTCCTTCTTGCCTTTCCCACCGCCCTCTCTCCCCTCCTCTCCACATCGCTTTCCTGCACCTTCAAGTGCACACGGGTAAAATTGAGCCTGATGGCATCACTCAGGGCCAGAGAGATTGTCGAGGAGAACAAGCCTCCCACCACCAATGACTGGGCTTTAGTCGTCCTTAAATGAACCATGAGTCCTATTGGTCTTACCAGAAACCCTACTCAGTCATCTACCTCTCTTCAGTCTCCCTGACAATCTTCCCGCCCCCACCTTCCCACCTAATGCAAGGCCTTCATGGTCCTTCTGAGGGAGAAGTTCCCACCAACCTCAGTCTTTCAGGCAATGTCCCATGCCTCTGGCATGGGTCGGTCTGTCTGAATCACTGGGACCATTGGCACATTGCACATCCTTCCTTCTCACCGAGCTAAGTCACCCTGTTCCTCTCGGCATTCAGTCTAGATCTTTCTCTCAAACCCATATCCCTGTGAGATCCTCTCCAAGTTCTTATTATCATGCTTCACTTGTGAGGCACAAAACTCAACATGGTCTACATTCAGAGAGGATCAGGCGTACTGCCAAGATCAGAGTAAGCTGGTCTGAGGGCCCTTCCGAGCATGCTTTCTGGTGAGGACACAGTGGGGCCGAGCGGTCTGGGGAGGCTGGCTGCGTGCAGACTGAGCAAATGCCAACCTGGGGATGGGTCAGGGGTCTGGAGGGTGCTGAGACCTGGTGGCTTAGGGAGGGAGGAATGTACAGGAGCGCCACAAGGTGCTGCAGGTAGGCTGAGGTCCAGCTCTCGCCCTCTCTACAATGCTGGGCCTCAGAATACAAGAACCCCTTTCAGCTTTTCACTGACAACTGGGGAAAGAGGAGGGCACGGGGCTGGGCTGCTGCAGCCTCAGTGAAGTGTCCTATACCACACAGAGGTGGCGTTCTCCATCACTCAGGCCTCAGGGAGCTCTCTGAAGACCCCCCAGGAGGGCTGTAAGTGAAGTCCTGTAGGACCAATCCAAAAGAAGGAGCAGGTCACCCGCCTGTGAGGTTTGGTAGAGAGATTTGGCACCTCCCTCCCTGTACCGTATTGCATGACTTTCTCCTCTCTTTGGAACACCTGCTTTTCAGGGAGGACAAGAAAAAGCAACAAGCTCATTCTTAACCTTAGTCCAGACTCTTTCCAAGTCAAGAGCTTGTGTGCAGGCGGTTAGTTTTGGGAAGCGATTCTAAGGAATAGGATTGGGGGCCTAGGGGTCTGTAAAGACTGAAACAGGAAAGAAAGAGAAGCCAATCCATGCAGACTTTATTTATCTGATCATCACTGCGGGCAACCCGCGTTCAGTGCTAGTTGGGACGCTCTGAAGAGCCCTTGTATAAGGCATCTCAGACTTGGGAACCCGCAGGGTGGAAGACGGAGGCATCGGTCCACCAGCTTCTGCTCCCCGTTGATCGAGTGCTGTCCATTGGGTGTTAACTTCCACGAGCTGCCAGTTTGCACGTGTATCAGAGCAGCTGAGCTGGTTCCTGCGGACGGGACGGCGAGGGCGGAGGAAGCCAGGAAGGGAAAGCGAGCACTGCTCCGGGCCCCGAAGTGCCAAGTCTTGTTCGCTTGTGGCTGGTTGCTGCAGCAATGGCCAAACTAGCAAAGGGGGCCCGGAGAATGTAGGTGGGGCACTGGATTCGAAAGAGGAAGTCTCTTTCCCCTCCCCTCTGCCTTCAGAATTAGATCCTAACAATCCTTCAAAGTTCAGTTCAGTCCTCTCCCATGAAGATTTCCCAAAGGAATGTGATCACAGCCAGCTTTCCCCCTGAATCTCCTAGAGCACATTCACCAGTCAGCGCTTACTTTTTGCTTGACTTGTGTTACTACGCACTACAATGGTTTTACTCCTTGGATGATAACAAGGGCAGAGGCTTCATGCACCCCACTCCCGGGGCCTTATAGGGTTGTGGATGTACAACAGGCCTGTCATCCAGTGTTCATTAAATTGAATGGCTGTGAGCTTTATTAACAGTAAGAGCTCTGAAGTTTTCAAGTATTTGTTAGAAAGCGTTTGTTCTTTCTTGTCGTTATAAGCTAAGTGGTAGGAATGGAAGTTGGGAACTTGGGTGAAGGTTTTATTGGAGGTTCTGGATTTAAAATTTAGCCAGTGGAAGCATGACACTTTCCTGTTCCTCAAAGTCTTCAAGGTATCTCTAGCAGAAAATGTACCCTCTCTGACCTCCTCTTTGAAGACCTGATGTGTTTTGGAACCAAATGTCCCAGGTGGTCATTTCTTCCCGTGCCGTTGTTCTCACTTTAGCCTGGCTCACCCCCTCCCTCCTAAACATTTTAGGGCTAGATCCAGTTGAATCATTGAATATTGACCCAGAGTCTTCTTGGGGTAACTCCACTGATTTTCTACCCCTTTTCCTAGGAGAAAAATTAAAATAACGAGATTTTCTTTCCCAGGCTCCCTGGAATTAGTAATGGATTTGCCCCTCCCTCTTCAAATTATTTTGTCCATTCCTTGCTGTTGACCATGACACTCAGGCAAAACGGTTGATTAGGAGAGTGACCTCTATCTCTGGAACTAAGATTGCTACTGTCTTGGGACAGAAGTAACTGTTCTTTTGAGAACTGAACCAATGCCCTTGACCTTATTGGCACAATGCTTCCACTGACACAGACGAGCCCCTCGTGTACTCTTTGCTATCTAAAGAAGGGGAGCACTGGACATGAATAATAGAAGCCATAGGTAATTCAACCCAACAAACAGCTAATGAAGGCATATGGCATGCCAGCCTCACATTACTCAGGGACGCAGGGGGGTGCCCTGAAGAGACCATCGCATTTGGCATCAGAAATCCTGGGTTTGAATCGTGGCTCCATCACTTAATAGCTATGTGATCGCAGGGGAGTCATTTGACTTCTAGATGTCTTGATGTCTAGATGTTTCCTGATGGTAAAATGGGACCAATAGTTCTTTGTTCACTGTGATTTTTGTGAGGGTCAAATGAGATACTATATGTGAAAGTACATTTAAACAGTTGAGTGTGAAGTATTACTAAGTTTATGTAAAGACGAACAAGACTCAGTCTCTGCCTTGAAGGTTCTTAACTTCTGGCTGAGTCTGATGGGGCTGAATTTCTCCCAGAGAGAAAATGTCTTTGAGGAACAAAGTCGGGGCCCTGGCCCTCTTGGGCAGAAAAGCAAACTTCTTGTAGGAATGATCCACCTTCCTTCCACAGGGGACCTCCCCAGCTTCCTAACCGGGGAAGGGGGCTGCTGATGTCAGGCCCTCTGAACAGGCAGCGGCTAACTGCTAGGTAAGCGCCCCTACCCTTGATGACACACACACAAATTATGGAGAATTGATAGATATATTTGAATAGACCCTCAAGCAGGATATATGTAGATATTCTGGAGCAGATCATTCTAAGCAAATGGCTTAAAAGTCAAATTTTCCCAAGGGCGCTTGGGTGACTCAGTTGGCTAAGTGTCTGGCTTTGGCTCAGGTCATGATCTCACGGTCCGTGAGTTCGAGCCCCACATCGGGCTCTGTGCTGACTGCTCGGAACCTGGAGCCCGCTTCGGATTCTGTGTCTCCCTCTCTCTCTGCCCCTCCTCCACTTGCACTCGGTTTCTTTCTCTCTCAAAAATGAATAAACATTAAAAAAAATTTTTTAAAAATCAAATTTGCCCACAATTGCCAGTATGACACAAACTTTTCCCCCGCAAATCCTCCTGGATTTGAGAAGATGTGTACAGTCTGACTGGGGAGCAGTTAGACCCTTAACAACTAATTAAGTTGTAGAAATTTGAACAGTCGTGTGCATATTTGGCTAGTACTTTAACAAAACACATTAAGGGAGAAACCAGAGTTACCCAGGTTTGGGAACACTGTAAAGTGGTTAGAGTTCAGGGAAGGGGAAAACAGCTAGAGAGCTTTAAGGGGATTTAATTCACGAGAAAAACCATTAAGCCAGGAATAAATGAGAAATAGATGAATAAAAAAGTTATGTCGTTTATTCCTCTGACAGTTATTGAGTGTCATGTGGCAGGCTGCATTCAGTTGCTGGGGTGAGTAGCAAATCCTCTTAGCCAGAGGGCGTACCCACCTGCTAGCTGCTAAGGACTCACAGCTGCCCTTTTCTGGAATCCTATGGGTGGGAAGCACTATCCCCAGTGATGCCAGGGGGTTATGTCCCCGACACACTCTTTCTCTCTTTCTCTCCCTCTCTCTCTCTGAGGGGATGAAGTTCAGCCCCCTTGCTCACTGGAGACGGGGCAATCTGTGCTGTCATCAAGACCCAGAGCTCCCTCTGGGACCAGCTTGAGATAAATACTCCCTCAATAAATCGATCACCTGCCAAGAATCCTCACCTGTTTCAAAGAAACCCAACTTAGGGCAAAGGGTGACAATGTATGAATGAGAAGCAGTCTCTACCCTCTGGGAGCTGGTTTTGGTGGGGGACACTGACAAATAAACAGGGACTTCCGATGTTGAGTAACGGTGATACCGTCAGGAAATACATGGGGCTCCGGCAACCGGAGTGGGTCACAGAGAGCTTCTTAGCAGTGAATATTTTTGAGCTGAGCCCTGGACTGTGACTCGGGGCCCAGGGGCCGGCTGGGTAAAGAGGTGGGGCAAAGAATTTGCCAGGCACAAGCAAAAGGCGGTATGGACAGATGCGAGACACTGTGAGGTGTGTGCTCAAAACTGCAAACGATTCAATGTGACTGGAGCCCAGGGTGACAGAGGCAAGAAGAGAGTCGGAGAGGTTAATGTGGTCCAGATTGTGAAGGGTCCAGTGAGCTCGAAACAAGTTTGTACCGTATCCAGGGCAAAGGAAAAACAATGAAGAGTTGTCAGTGGAGGATTCATGATAAGACTTCTATTTTTAAAAATGCTCCGGGCTATAAGAAGGGAGAAAGGACTTAAAAGGGCAAGGCTGGTGGTAGGGACAGAACACCAGCCCACATTTCAGTTTTCATGGAATGGTCAAGGGCTGGAGCATTAGCATTAGAGAAAGAGGGGCTCACGTTCCAGCTCCAGCAAGTTATTTATTCTCTCCGAGTTTCAATGTCCTTAACCATCAAATGAGAGACTGGTAATGAGCACTAAGCTACCAAGTAGGCACGGACATTGAAGGAGTTCGCGTATGAAGAGCAACTTACTTAATTCACTTATTTATATACGTACATACTACCACAACACTCGGCACCCCGAAAGCTCCATCAAAATTATCTGCTGTTATCCCTGTGGCCATGGGTCCTTGGACAATAGCAGTGTCCCACTGGAGGAGAAGCATGTGGAACCAAGAATAGAAGGAGGTGGAATTAAGGGACACGTCACAGGTTGGATGTGGCAATGAAGTGAGGCAGCGGGTAGATGGCAGCATCCTTCATCGAGATGGGACGTCAGGATGGGATGAGGGTTCTGAACGGAAGCTCTGGCCAGTTCTCCACGTGTTGCTTTTGAAGAGCCTGGGAGGTCCCCAGGGTGGAATTGTCTGGCACGCAGCTGCACATGGGAGCCTGAGGCTCAGGAGCGAGCTCTGAGCAGGAGGTCACTTGTGGGGTGGAGGAGAGAGCTCAGAGAGGTGGCCCAGAATGAAGATGTGGCTTGTACTCTCGGGGAACTCACAGGCTGGTGGGGGAAGCAGATATTTCAACAGATTATTAGAATACAATAGATATGTTTTACTTTTTTTTTTAAACATTTACTTATATTTGAGAGACAGAGAGAGACAGAGCATGAGTGGGGGAGGGGCAGAGAGAGAGGGAGACACACGATCTGAAGCAGGCTCCAGGCTCTGAGCTATCAGCACAGAGGTTGACACAGGGCTCGAACTCACAGACCATGAGATCATGACCTGAGCCGAAGTCGGATGCTTAACTGACTGAGCCACCCAGGTGCCCCATAGAATACAATAGACATGTTTTAAACTAGAGCTGAGGGGTGAATCCCAGGGGTTACGGGAACTGGGGATAGAAACACCACTCCAAAGGTCAGGACACTCGGAGACAAAATAATTGACTGTAACATCACAGCGTTAGGAAGGGCTTTCATGCAATTGAGTTCCACGTCTCGGAGGCTGTGCTATTCTGGAATCCTTGGGGTTCTGAGGAGCCCCTGTAAGTAGAGCCGGCCACAGTGTGGGGAGCTGAAACCAAGCAGACACCCAACTGGAGAGAGTGTCTGTCATTGTTTTGCAAATGGGGACTGTGTGCAAGCTTTCTTTTGAAAAAACTGTTGTTACCCCCACATTCTGCCCCACCCCCAAAATCAAAGCTATTAATTTAGGTCAAAGTACAGATAAGGAATCTGAGGCCCACAGAGGTTAAGTAACTTTCTTAAGATCATACAGCTAATTAGAGATCAAGCTGGGCTAGCATCTATTTTTTTATGTTTATTTATTTATTTATTTTGAGAGAGAGAGAGAGAGAGAGAGAGAGAGCTCGAGCATGCTTGAGTTAGGGAGGGGCAGAGAGCAAGGGAGAGAGAGAATCCCAAGCAGGCTCCATGCTCAGCACAGAGCCTGACATGGGGCTCGATCCCCTGACCAGGGGATCATGACCTGAGCTGAAATCAAGAATTGGACACTCAACTGTCTTCTTGTTATCTTTGAGGCCTTATACTTCGAATTTACCTAGTCTACGTTCAATTGCATCTTGACATTTTTCTGAACTATAATAAGAGGGATGTGTATTTTAAAATATCACAGGAATAAGGTCTGGGAGGGATATTATGGAGCAGCAATCAAAGTCATTGACAGCACCTGGTCTTTCGCAAAGGTCTTTCGCAATCGAAGTCCCTTTCAATTCCTGTAATGGCAGCTGCAGAACGTGAGCACAGGAGGAAGCCCCTCAGCCTTGCTGGGGTCCCAGGCTTTGCTTCCTGTCAAGGGGTCCCATTTCATCAGAATGGACTTCAGTCTCAACGAACACCACAACCTGATGTTGGCATGAAAGCGTTACCATGACCTGTGTTGAAAGATCATCCTTGGGGCGCCTGGGTGGCGCAGTCGGTTAAGCATCCGACTTTAGCCAGGTCACGATCTCTCGGTCCGTGAGTTCGAGCCCTGCATCAGGCTCTGGGCTGATGGCTCAGAGCCTGGAGCCTGTTTCCGATTCTGTGTCTCCCTTTCTCTCTGCCCCTCCCCCGTTCATGCTCTGTCTCTCTCTGTCCCAAAAATAAATAAACGTTGAAAAAAAAAAAAAAAAAGAAAGATCATCCTTAAGAAAAGGTGGACTCAACACTCATACAGAGTTAGAATGTTCATGCCTTGCAGATTTTTTTTTTTTTACTGCCTTTTTTTTTTTAAAGTGATCTCTACCCCCAACGTGGGACTCGAGATCACAACCCTGAGGTCAAGAGTCACGTGCTGTACTGACTGAACCAGCCGGGCGCCCCCTTAGAGACTTTATTTAATTCAACCAGTGAGGGAACTAGATGGATGTTACAACTGGATCAAAGAGAATCCAGAGAACAGGGCTGTTTCTACATCAGGAATACTGAAAAGAATGTACAAAAAGAGGCAAAACTGGTTTCTTCCATGGGGGGTGGGAGTCATCTGAACCACTCCCTAAAGTGATAGAATTTGCATGTCTGTAGACAGGAATTATTTTGCAATGCTATCAGTTATCTATCATTTTATTTTATTTTTTTTTTCAACGTTTTTATTTTTGGGACAGAGAGAGACAGAGCATGAACGGGGGAGGGGCAGAGAGAGAGGGAGACACAGAATCGGAAACAGTCTCCAGGCTCTGAGCCATCAGCCCAGAGCCCGACGCGGGGCTCGAACTCACGGAGTGCGAGATGGTGACCTGGCTGAAGTCGGACGCTTAACCGACTGCGCCACCCAGGCGCCCCTCTATCATTTTTTTAAATGTTTACTGATTTATTTTGAGAGAGAGCATGAGTGAGAGAGGGGGCAGAGAGAGAGAGGGAGAGAGAGAATCTCAAGCAGGCTCTGCACTATCAGCACAGAGCCCGATGTGAGGCTCAGTCTCATGAACTGTGAGATCATGACCTGAGCCACCGTTAAGAATTGGATGCTTAACTGACTGAACCACCCAGGCGCCCCAGTGATCTGCAATTTATACACTTGTCAAATAGATCCCATAGAGTCAAAATCAGATAATGCAAAAGAGTATCCTATAGATACTACATAATTTTCCAGTGATGTACATATTTTTCCCTATACCTATGAAAAAAGCAGAGGCCCATTTTACAAACAAACATGATGATCCCAGGTTCGTTGCCCTGCTGTATACATATACAAAAAGACGTGTGTGTGTATTTACTTAAAGAAAAGCTTCACAAAACCATACTTATCGAGTTAAAAACAAACAAACCCATACTCAGCCTTGCTATATGCAATGTGCTGTAGTATTTTCTACTCTATTATTTGCTATTGCTGATATCCACTCATGGATCAAGGATCGATCAGGGCTATCTGTTCCAGAGGACTTGTTTTTAAGTTGTTGTTGTTGTTGTTGTTGTTGTTTACCATTTACAGCCCTTCGGTTACTGATAATTTTGTAAAACACAATAAAAATAAATTACTAGAAAAATGAAGTAAAAATAAACCCCCAGACTTACTAAACGCAGGCTCAAATTTTTTTTTTTTTTTATCGGTAGATTCAACCGCCATAAAACTGGATGTTGCGGCAAAGTCAAATTCCCGTTCAAGTATCAAATGCTTACTCTCACTTTCTGTTCTTGGTTCGCACGCACCGGCCCGGTGGTGGAGTGCACTGGTCCTTGGGCCGTACTTCAGGTAGCACTGATGAAATGATCCCTAACTGGCTGACAGTCCTGGGATATCTTCTTTCCCGGGAACAGACACCGCCTCACTCTGCCTCAGTCGGTGGGGGCTTACTGAGGCATACCTATGGCAATAGAAGAGAGACACATCCCAGAACCATCTGGCAACAGTAGCCTCTCAGCGAGGGAAGTGTCTGATGGGCGCAGGGAGGATCTGCCCCAGGAGGCGGCCCTTCAGCGTTGTACGCCACAAGAGTGACCCGCTATTCTCCCCAGTTGCCCTTCCCTGTTGAACTTCTTGACGCTTTTCGTGCTACCGATTCCTTTTTGGAATTTACCGGTTCAAATTTCTAAAAGAACCTTATTGCCCTATGTCATCACTTCTGTGGAGCCCACTTGACACACAGTTCAGACCGACTGTCTTTCTTTTCTTTTTTTAATTAAAAAATTTTTTTAACGTTTATTCATTTTTTTTTTTGAGAGAGAGAGAAAGAGACAGAGCATGAGTGGGGGAGGAGCAGAGAGAAAGAGGGAGACACAGAATCCGAAGCAGGCTCCAGGCTCTGAGCTGTCACCCCAGAGCCCAACGCGGGGCTCAAACCCACAGACTGTGAGATCATGACCTGAGCTGAAGTCGGACGCTCAACCGACTGAGCCACCCAAGTGCCCCATTTTTTTAGAAAGAGAGAAAGAGAGTATGTGAGTAGGGGAGAGGGGCACAGGGAGAGAGAGAGAATCCTAAGAAGTCTCCTCAGTGTGGAGCCCAACGTGGGGTTCGATCCCATGGCCCTGGGATCATGACCTGAGCCCAAATCAAGAGTTGGTTGCTCAACCGACTGAGCCACCCAGGCGCCCTGGCTGCCTTTCTATCAAGATCCAACTATGCATTCGATCACAAGGCAGAGCGCAGGCTCTTGCAGAGAACACAGCCACCCTGGTTGCAAGAGCAGCCCAGGGCCTTGTCCCGCAGCACAGCAGGGAATGGGGGGTTGAGGCCAGGCACCCTTTGAAGAGAAGGTTGGCCAATCCGAAATACATTTTACAGTTCTCCATCCCCCAAACCCTGAGCAAAACAGAGGTGTTACTCCCAGGAGACAAGAATGGCAAAGCTGTCACAGCAGCGGCTCTGACAGAACCACTGGTACAGACCCCAGTGATTCCACTGGAATTAGACCACAGGGAGGCATCAGAGAACTTACCCCTGCCCAACAGGGGACTTGAGCGCCGCTCTGAAATCAGGAGACCCCTTGCCTTTATGAAGTGCACTTCATAACATCTTTGTAAGTCTTCAAACTCGCATTTAAAACAGTGGTTTTTAGTCTCCCCCCATGAAGTGCAGTAAAGCATCCTTTCAGAAGAATGACTACAAACTCAATGAAATACATAGAACAAGGAGGTTGTACTGAGATGCAACCAGTGGGCAGTGAAACTTTCTCCCCCAAAGCTAAGAGAGAATCATTGCCCAACATAAGTCATTCTTATCTGAGCACGTTGCACGTTAATCCACGACCTGCACTTTAAGGACTGCTCCTCGATAGTCACTGCTCGTTATGTCAAATCCTGGAATGCCAAAGTCTGTTCCCACACCTCTTCCCTATACCCTTTCATTTATTTCCTTTCATACCAAAATGAACAGGTGTATTACTTGATGTTTCGATTTCCCAGGCTAGTCCACACTTCCCATATATAAGATGTGCATAAAGTGCTTAATACAATAGCTGCTGCATAGTAAGTACTCGATAAATGTTAGCCCTGACATACATATGTATTAAATCTATACTATCTAGATTGCTTGAGTTGTCTTTTGTGCATGTGGTTGTATTGCTACCTGCTTAGATTACAGCTATCTTCATTATTCGATATGGCCCTGCTTCCTCTGAAGTTCACAGAAGTGTTGTTTGCTGTGGTGGTTTCCTCCACTAGTTTTTAAGCTCATCCGGGAAGGTCTTTTCAGCCTGGCTAACTCCCCACCGTTATTTGTACCAAGAAAGCTCTGTGCACAGTGGGTACCCGCAAACGCTGCTGGCTGGCCGACTGATTGATTTACTCCCACATTCCCTCCATCCCGTTATAAGCTTTCATCACTGCAAATATAAGAACCTCCTTATCTACGTCTCCTGCCATCCAGAACAGTCTTCCCCCATCTCCCTGCCTCATTGACTCACCATCTCATTTCACCCTTTCTTCCTTTTCCCGGACCTTCACGACTTGGTTTTTCTCCCCAGACCCTCATTTTAACTCAGTGCACACATTATTTGGTTTTGGAATATGTTTACCCTGTGCTCCTATATCTTAATTTGGTTGTACCCATTTCTACAGAGCCTACCAGGATAAATGAGTCAATGGCTCAAAGAACCACTTGTGAAAAATGAAAAGCTCCACGCAAATTGTCAGGGAAATGAAATACATACTTGAGGCCAGGAGCCGGATCTGTGGGGGAGAAAGCTTCCTTAGCGCATCTTCTCTGTGAAGCTGCATTTGGATGAACGTTTTAATTAATTAATTTATTTATTTTTAAATAATTTTTTTAAACATTTATTTATTACTGAGAGACAGAGAGAGACAGAGCATGAGCAGGGGAGGGGCTGAGAGACGGGAAGACACAGAATCCGAAGCAGACTCCAGGCTCCGAGCTGTCAGCACAGACCCCGACGCGGGGCCCGAACCCACAAACCACGGTTTCAAGACCTGAGCCGAAGTCAGACGCTTAACCGATGGAGCCACCCAGGTGCCCCTGTGTTTTTTATTTTTTTTAATGTTTATTTATTTATTTTGAGAGAGAGAGGGAGTGGGGGAGGGGCAGAGAGAGAGGGAGACGGAGAATCCCAAGCAGGCTCCACGCTCTGGGTGCAGAGCCCGGTACAGACTCAAACTCACAAACTGGGAGTCAACTCCACTTCAGCCTCCATCCAGGAACGGACACCGGGTTCGAGCTCTTTAAATGGCAGCCTTAAGTGAGGGAGTGAACAAGAGATGAAGCAAACTTCTTTGCAAACCGCTCTCTGTCAAGCTAAGCGGGTAACTTCAGGAGGGAAGGTAACTCACGCAGCCTCTTGGCTCCGTGCTGAGTGTGGCATCAAGGTTCATGCACATTTACGCACCTGCAGCTTTTTATTTTTTTTAAATCAAGGCTGGGCTAATTACAGGATTTCATTGTATTTTCATACATATAATAATCTAGTTTACTCTGTAAATGATTCATTTACAATTCAATTAAACAGCCAAGGAGAACAAAATGTTAAAATAAACATGTGTTTAAATAAGATACAATATGTATAATTAGACACAACACATACCCTATCTTAGTGTTTGATTTGCACAATAATACCAAACAGGTCATTTGAGGCTATGCCAAATATCAGGGATTAGATGACCTTTAAGTTCCTGCCAAGCTGGAGAGTTTATGATTTTGTGATCTGAATGAAAAATGAAGAATTCAGTGCGTCATCCAAATGTTTACAAGAATCCAGCTGTTTGATGTCAGGTAGACAAAACACCCAGACAACTGACAGAGGCATTTCATTTTCATCCCGATGTGGTTTTTTTGCATTGTGTTGATTTAGCCTGACACATAGCAAAGTTAAGTGACTTACTCAAGGCTTGTGACAAAATCTGGATATGCTGGCAATGAAATTGTTCAGAGGTGTGCCCTTTGAGCATTAGGAGCACCAATGTTTGGGCACTGCCTCACTGATGGCTTCTGAACCCGTGAGAGGAAGATAGGCGATTTGGTCCTCTCCATTCTCCAGCTTTTGCTGTCCTTGCTCCCACCCACCCACCCCTCCCGCCCCCAACCTCCCCAACCAAGGTCTGTGTTCACCTGGGCTCTGACCCATGACAGCGCAGGCCCCTCCATCGAAGGATTGTGCATAGTGGCCTTTGTCTCGCTCACAGCGGTCACGGTGTCTTTGGCACATCGTTATCTGGGCCAAGGGCTGGCCAGATCAAAATTTCTAGCCATCTTATAGGTTGATGGCAGTACAGGCGATCACAGCCACCATTCATCCTCCTATTATCATGGTCAATAATACAACTCATCCAGATTTGGCTGTGATTCACAGGGTGGAGGTGACTGATGCTGACCAAAAGTCCTATCCACACTCCATAAATCTAAATTCTGTCCTTGGGTCCTGCAGCTGCGGTTTCTGTTTGCAGAGCCCTGTGCTGTTTGCAAATCAGCCTCTTTTGACTCTGCCTCTCCCGACTGCTTTGACTCCCAGGGAATTTCCTGGTGCCCGACTGCTGCCCAGTCCAGGCCCACCTGGCACCTCTCATGCCCAGATGTCTCAGGCTTGACTGTTCCATTTGAAATGGTGCTTCTGGAACATCTTCCTCTGGGACCCTTCCTGGCTTCTTTTCTTCCAACACCCTGTTCCCTCACTTTCTTTCCCACTGCCTCTACCCCCGCCCTACCCCCGGCCCTTTGCACAGACCCTGCTGCGCTACTCACCCTGCCAGAGTCTGGATAGAGTGGCCTTGCCTGCCCAGAGAGCTGTTTCTAGACCACGCTCCCTACGTGACCTTGAGCAAGTCACAACACCTCCCTGGGCCTCACTGTCCTTATCTCCACACGAGAGTGCTGGACTAAATCAGGTCTGAGGCCCCTCCAGGTCTAAAATTATATTATCTCTCTAATACGGTTAGTGTTAGACTGGCTGCCTTCCAAGGTGTCACTGCTCATCATTCTATCTAGTTGTTATGCAGGGATTTTTTTGGAGCGTGAAAAAAAAATGAGGCTCCAGAACTAGTATCTTGAAAAGTAATAAAATGCGTCTGCCCCCCTTCTCATCTTCCTGATCCCCCTCCTTCTCTTCTCTGTTGAAAACTCAGAGACTTAAACGTACACATTATGACAGTTCTGTCACTTCCCCAATTGCCCAGGAAAAACAGGAAAGGGCGCAGGTGAGCTTAGCACCCTGAGTGTCATACAAGCAATGTGCTTCTGGGCCCAGGACGGGGCTGCGTGGTGGAAAGAGGTCCTGCACAGCGATGTCAGATGAGAGACATAAAGGGGCTGAGGGAAGGGGCCTGCGTGCAGGTGAATACAAGGGGTGGGGGGCAATGTTCACCTGGAGCATCCAATCAGTGCTTTGTATGGCGTTTAGAAAGGTTCATTCCAAAAGAACCCAACATTTCAAAAAGAAAGAGAAATTGGGGTGCGTGGGTGGCTCAGTCGGTGAAGCATCTGACTTCACCTCAGGTCATGATCTCACAGTTCGGGAGTTCAAGCCCCGCGTCAGGCTCTGTGCTGACAGCTCACAGCCTGGAGCCTGCTTTGGATTCTGTGTCTCTCTCTGTCTCTGCCCCTCCCCCACTCTCACTCTGTCTCTCCATCTCTCAAAAATAAACAAACATTAAAAAAATTTTTTTTTTTTTACAAAAAGAAAGAAATTTAGCATATGCACAGTGGTTCTATTTCCAGATAAACAGGCTTCTATGGAATTAAAAGCTTGTCCATTCCTGGTATGGGTGGTCTGGGCCAGATCACATTAACTGCTTTCCCTTCCAGATAACTTGAGGTAACTGAATATCCAGGGCAGTTTTCAAGAAGTCACAAGGGGTGTTAGTCTAAGAAGCAGGTGCTGAGACAGAGAAGAGGGCGTGTCTATGCCCCCACCTTGTGTGAATGAGCCAATGGGGCTATGGCTGTTGTGATTCTGGTTGTTTTTATAATTTGAAACCACCAGAGGATACAGTGATTGACCTCCCCCAAATGTACTGATTAAAATGACGACCGGTGACGACCTCTGATTTTGGCCTCTAAGGTCAGCAATGATTCTGAATAAGTCTATTTCTAAGTTAAATCGTAAGAGGTCAAAGGCATGTCTTGTGGAGGGTGACACTAGATGAGAATGGAACACCTTTGCAGCTGGCCAGAGAGGACGTCTGCTTTGCCAAAGTGGGTGGTTGTCAGGGAACAGAGCATGATCAGGGAGGACTGAGTTCTTCTCCCACCCACCCAGCAACTCCTCACCCTCTCATCTACTCCTCATTTCTCCCCTTTCTCACATTCTTTCCAACCTCTCTCCTCTGAATCCAGCAATGATTGAGAGTGTGCTTTAAAACTCTCTTAGCATTTTATGCCTCTCCAAATCATCTTCTCCATGGCCAGGAGAACCTTTGGTCAGGATATCCCCACTAGCAAAGTTTCTGGAAAGAGGGAAAGCAAGAAGTCCCATCAGGGTGTGTGGGGACAGAGGTGCTAGCCCTTAGTGCCAAGGCGGCCACTAATACTCTTTAGGGTGGGGAGAGCCGGCCTAAAGAACCAAATTGGATTGGGTGAGAGTCAAATTGTGGGTGTGGTGGGGTGAGTATAAGGCTTTGGCAGCAGCTGCAGATTGCGCCAAGTTAGGGATGATGCGGAATGCAACCTTAGCAGCTCCTGGATCAGAAGGGAGCCTCCAAGCAAGAGAGCCCGGGGCAAATGTCAGCTGGAGTCCCCAGCAGGACTTGGATAGCTAGCTCATGGTCTCTTGACTATAGAAGAGATAGTGGGTCCAGAAAGAGGACGGGGAATCCGGAAAAGCAGAGGAGATCAACCATGCATAGTTTTTTATTGTTCTATAATTTTACAGCTTACAAAGCACAATCACAAATACTATTGCATGTAATTTTCACAATTACCCAATATAACAGAGAAGTAGTTATAATTAACGCTGTTTTGCAGTTCATTCATTCATTCAGTATTATTTTGAGAGCCTTTGATGTTGTACACGGCGCTCTGCCGGATCCTCAAGATACTGCAACAGACGAGACTACATCAACGGTGGGAAAGTAATTGCAGTGAAGTGATTGGCTCATTCTCGGGACCGCAATGGGGTGATCGCAACGAGGTGAAGACAACGGGAAGAAATCCTGGAAAGAGACGCAGGAACGCAGTCTTAAAGGGCCTTGGAAACCCCGTTAAGGAGGATGAATAAGATGTAACACAGAGGACACTAAGTTTCCTCACTCGGGCAATCGGTGGATAATCGTGTGATTCTACTGAGAGAGGGAGTCTGGGAGCAAGAGCAGGTCTTGAGGGACAGATGTCATGTCATGTTTGAGACCTCACGTGTCACTGGCCCATGGGCAGTTGGAGAAGACGATCTGGAGCTCAGGAGAGGAGCGTGGGCTGAAGGTAGCCGTGTGGCACTATTTCCTTGTTAAAGACAAGCGGGTGAGACTGTCCAGGGAGAGTAGACAGCAAGAGGAGAAACAGGGCCACGCCAGAGCTCCAAGGAGCTCTAAAAGTGAAGAGAAGAAAACCTACCAATGACATGAAGCATCTTGTTGCTGTTGGAATAAGCTTTGGAATCGGATCAGGCGCCTCTGGCCATACATCTCTGGGGAAGTTGTGTCACCCCATGAGCCTTGGTGTCTTCCTCTCTAATGGGGCAATGACAGTACGTACCTTATAGAACCGTATCTACGAAGTTTACCAAAATCCTGGCACACAGTAAGCATCCATTAATGCCAGCTATTACGTTAATTATGTTTAATAAGTGTAGGACTGATGATAACCAGAGGAAGCAGCGGCCAGAGAAGCCAGAGGGTGTCAGACGAGGGTGATGTCACGAAAGCTGAGGGAAGTGTTTGCAAAAAACCCATCAGTAAGGACAAATGGGCTGAGAGGTCAAGATAAAAGGCCAAAAAGGGTACGTTGGATTTAGCTGTTGGTAGAACGTTGACAACTCTTGCAAGGGATGTGTCATGGCATGTTCCAAGCGAGGGAAAGGCCCGGAGACGATAGCTGTGGGAGACACAGAGGATCAGAAGAGTCTGGTCGTGCGGCCAGCAAACTCTGTCGTCCTTCTGGTCGTGTGGCCAGCAAACTCTGTTGTCCAACAAGGAACTAAAACTTAGCGACACTCCGCATTTGGTTTGCTTTCTGCCTATGGGACCCAAAGAAGGCGATTTAGCAAGCAAACAGGACTCCATGCCAAGTTAACTGAGGAGAGGAAGGAACGAAAAACCTGGGCAGGATGGGGATGGGGGAATATCCAGCAAGGCACAGAGGGTGGGCGCAGAGGTGACTTGGCAGACCCATTCCCAGGAAGGGGAGGAAACTGGACACAAAACAAATAAATATTTCTTGAATGCCTGTCGTGTGTCAAGCACGTGGGGGTGTTGATGAAACAGACACAAGACATGATTCCTGCTTCTAGGAACAAGACAGAAAACATGTGGAAGATTCAAGGGCCAAACAGTTGTTAAAGGCAACAAGAGGAGGGCTGTCACAAATACAAAGCAATATAGGATTTATTGGCAAGTGAACTGTAGCATACAATGAACGGACAAACTTCTTCAGACCTTGCCAAGGAAGGTTCACCCTGGGAGGAAGAATTTCAAACTGCTGGCTTCATGTAGCTGAACTGGCCTCGTTAGCAGGGGACAGGTACTGAGGTCTCTGGGAAATGTGTGATGAAAACGGGGTGTGGGATCGGAGGAGGGAGAACAGGGAAACCGTCTCTATGGGGCAGGGCCCAGAACTACTGGCCGCCCCCTAACTGGGCACTCAGGGCGTGTGAGCGCGTGTGTGTGCGCGTGTGTGTGTCTGAGTGAGACCAAGAGACAGAGGAAGACACAGAAAAACAGACACACGGACACAGAGATACAGAAGGGAGAAAAACATAAAATAAAGGATACCCAGAGTATTCACAGGATAAATGAACAGAACGTCCCAGGAGGCACAATTCAAAGTACACAGGAAAGGCAGAACCACATATTGGGTCAGACTCAATCCTGACTCTTTTTACCTGTATAAATGTAGACAAGTTACTTAATTTTTCTGGGCTTTCTTTTTTTTTTCTTTGCCAGAAAGGCAGGGATAGCAATACCTTCTTCACCATGCTGTTGCGAAGCCTTGCATGGGATGATCTATAATAGCCAGTACGTATTCTGGTCCAGAGTCTATGCTCACTAAATATCAGTTGTCAATGACAGTTCAAGGTGCTTACAAATGGTCACCTTTTGCTGAGCTTCCAGATGCTTTAGAAATATTAGAATATGAAGCCTTGCAAGACACTGGAAAAGCGGGTACCAGATGTTATCACACACCCCCCTTTCGTGCGTGGAGAACTTTGGCGCAGAGAATCAGGGTTTTGCCAGAGGAATAAGCAATTCTGTGGGAGGATAGGGAAGGGAGGGGGAGGAAGCAAAACCTCCATAAAGATTCTTGAACACCCGCCTTCCTTCCCTCCTGCCCTCCAGCCAGCCCTCCAGCCAGCCAGCAGGTGGTGGCGTCAGATTACACGTTTCTCATCTCTCCCCTGCCCGCCCCTCGAGCCCAGACCCAGGCCGGCTGGCTGGGGAGCCTGCGAAGATGCGATGTGATCCTGGGCGTTTATTTCTCAAAAAACCGGGCAGCACTAAGACGATGATCTCTGATCAGACCCAGCATTGGCTCCTTCCGAGAGCATTCTACGAATCAGACTCTCTTGGGCAGCCTTTTCCCACCTCCTCCACGACAGCCTGATAATAGCCGGTCCTGGTGGAATATTCTCCCCCAGGACATTCCTGCCACGGAGTTGCTTCGCCCTTTCAAAACACCAGCAAGCAGAGCTCAGAAACCGAAACAGCCTTCCGGTCTCATTAGCGCGCTGCATTTCCCTGTTGTTCTGATTTGCTGTTGTGTTTCCTATGTGTGAATATGATCATTTGTTAAAGTAGTCTATTTATACGATTCTTCTCTTTAGTTTACCCCCATTACTCAGCACCCAAGAAACCGAGAGAAGTCAGTGCATTGCACTAACGGTTTCTGGGGCCCACGTTACTAGGAGTGAGTGTGGGGACCCAGACCCTGAGGAGGCTCAGTGTCCGAACCAGCGTCACACCGCCTCCACCAGCCCATCCTCGGGCACAGGCACCAGGGAAGCACCCCATCGTTAAGGTTGACTTGAGTATGTGTACGTGTGTCGGAAATTAGCTCCTGGAGGATGGACAAGAATTGAAATTGGATGGGAATGGAACGCACATGTGCGCGATTGTGGTGCTTCAGAAAGGCCCGGCAAGGAAAGGAGGCCTGGAATAGGAATGGAATGTGGGGTCTTGAAGGGTTCTTGGCGCACAGTATGTGCGCAGCTCAAGGGGTGACTGAGTGTGGGGAAAACAGAACCAAAGCAACCGCACGAGTGGGTTCAGTGCTAGGTTCTTAGGCCCGAGACTTGGAAGGAATCGTCTTCTAATCACTCCCCAGGCCTTGGCTAAGCCCCCACTTCAGCAAAATAAGACTTTATGTATTTATATGTTAAAGCTCCAAAGGGTAGCAAGCAGACACCCCTCCTTGCTTAGAACTCTGTACCTAATCCCTCATCAGGAAGTCCTTCCCTCCTGTGTGAAGCTCATTTTCTCTGGATCTGCCCAAAATGAGATCAAGAGGTACAATTCTTTGGCATTTTTGAGGGAGCCCCTTTACGCACGTGTGGACACGTGTAGTGTGTGGACACACGAAATGACTCCTTTATGCACGTGTGGACACAGGTAATGACTGCTGCCTTGACCTTCACTTCTCCATAAGGCTGGTCTCAGTTCTTCAGTGTTTGTCTGGGACCTTCCTAACTGACTGTTTACACCCTCCCCTTGCCACTGCCATGACTTCTGTCAGGGGCTAATCAGGCTGGATGTGATGCAAAGACTGGAATGCGACTTGTCTGTCTCCCACTGTTTTAGGATTAGCAACAATGGCTAAATTCACGGAGCACTTTGCCACACGTGTGTTATCTCAGCCTACCGGTCAGCAACTCCAGGTGGAAGGTACTAGTATTATCCCCAGATTATAGACGTGGAAAACCAAGGCACGGAGGAGGTTGGGGGACTGGCCTGAGGTCACACTACAGAGTAGCAGAGCCTGGATTTGAACTTGAGGTAGTCTGATGCCAGAACTGGTGCTTCTGCCACCTTACCCGTGAAGTGTTATCGGGGTCATGCTCCTCCTCAGCTCTCCTGGCGATCCATCATGAACGATGCTTTTACTTTGTTTTCTGCCGTACTATACCGCATCAATCTTTTTCCATCGCCGAGGGAGCCTTTTGTTTTTCCTCCACACATCCTTTCCTTCATACGTCCATTCTGTTCTAGATTACCTCGTGGGTACAGGTTCCATGAAGTTCCAGAGGCATCTTCCAAAGCCCGCTTTCCTGTTTCTCATCTCTTGCCCTTCCTTATTTTATTCCATTGGAAATAAATTTAAGAATTATTTTCATGGTTTGACATTGAAAGCATCTCGGAATTTATCTACCGATCCATTCATTTTACCCATGAAGGCCCAAGTCTACAGACCTCACATGTGTAAGAGTCTTGTCCTAATTCAAACTTGATGTCTCCTCTTGACCCCTTGCTTTAACCTTAGTACTAGGTATATCATAGATGATGGGTACTACTTGGCCTTTCGTATCAATCTGGGACTCAGTTCTTTAGTCTATAAAACGGGAATACTATTCATATTTACCTCTTAGGGTTCTAGTGACAACTGAGTTAATCATGTCAATGGCTTAGGTTACTGCCTGAATTCATACACATTAGTTTATTATTATTTTAATTCCACTTCACATATCTTATTATTCAATTTGAAGCTAATATTTCTAAATACTGTCGATTTTTTTTTTAAATACAGTTGATCCTTGAACAGCATGGGTTTGAACTGTGGAGGTCCACACATAATAGGGGGGCTCTTTGCAGTACAGCTTTGTAAATGTATTCTCTGTGCCTTAATTTATATATGTGTATATATATGTGTGTGTGTATACATATATTGTATACATACTATATATATATATATATATATATATATATATATATATATATATATTTTATTTGAGAGAGAGAGACAGCAGGGAAAAGAGACAGAAGGAGAGAGAGAGAGAGAGAGAGAGAGAGAATCTCAAGCAGGCTCCATGCCCAGTGCAGAGCCCAATTTAGGGCTCAATTCCACAACCCTGGGATCCTGACCTGAGCTGAAATCAAGAGTCGAACACTCAACTGACTGAGCCACCCAGTGCCTCTCTTCCTTAATTTCTTAATAACATTTTCTTTTTTCTAGCTTACTTGATTGTAAGAATAGAGCATATAATACACATAACATACAAACTATGTGTCAATTGACTTATCAATGAGACTGCTGGCCAACAGTAGTCTATTAGTAGTAACGTTTTGGGGGAGTCAAAAGTTATATATGGATTTTTGACTGGGCAGTAGGCTGGTGCCCCTAATCCCTGTGTTGTTCAAGGATCAGCTGTACTTACCATATTAAGATGTTTTTGCCCTACACATGGACTTAAAACAAGAACTTCTTCAACTGATCTTATGCTGCTATTGATGTGTTAATAGAAGATATTGGGTATAATGTAAGAAGCACTGTGAAGTCTTCCCAGCCCCCTTCCCTACCCAGAGACTTTGGCAAGGTCAGGCCATGCACTTTCCTTTGCTTCCAAATACCCTGAACATTGGATCATTAGTGTTTCCCATTCCTGCCCCTACTACACTCTGGGAAGCTTGAGGGTATAGCCTAGACCTGTTCTTTTTATTGTCAGCTCTAAGCACTCAGTAGCTGGCACACAGTAGGTATTCAGCACAGATTTATTGTTGAATAAATGAATCAATGCAACAACTGCATATTTATGTCATCTTCTCCCACCCACCCCCTTCTAGCATCACCTTCAACTTCTTTCTACTATGTATATATATTACACATTTTTTTCTGGCCTGACTTTTAATTCATTTTCTAATCTACCATTGAGCTCAAAACAAAAATATAAACTGTCAAATGTAGCCAGACAGCTGGCTTACATAGAGACCATAAAAAGGAACATGTAAGCAAAAATCAATCAGAAGTCTCCAGTACTGGGGCTCCTGGGTGGCTCAGTCAGTTAAGCATCTGACCCTTGATTTCAGCTCAGGTCATGGTCTCACAGTTCATGAGCTCGAGCCCCGCATCAGGCTCTGCACTGACAGTGTTGGAGCCTGCTTGGGATTCTCTCTCTCTACCCCCTTTCTCTGCCCCTACCCCACTTGCTCTCTGTCTCTCAAAATAAATAAATAAACTTAATTTAAAAATTGAAAAAAAAGAAGTCTCCAGTACTATACCAGGGAGAAGGTGGTCCCAGAGTGAACAGATAAGTCTAACTCTTTAAGTGCCCCTAACCCTAAGAGAGGACCAAGAAGGTGGTTGAGAATCAATTTTGTAGATAGACGCACCTGAACTTGAATGAATAAGGTGACCTCCCAAGTTTCTGCTTTACCACTAGTAAAATGGGGTTGATAACTAGCACCCTTCTCCTAGGGCTCTTGCAGAGTCTGAGGCCATTCATGTCCAGTGCCTAGAACAATGAGAGAGCCTGATAAGTATTAGCTGTAGAAGAAGGGCTGGCCCTCCACAGTCCCCACCCACACCCACCCTTGACAACATCCCGAATCTGTGATCACAAAGCATTTGGTCTCTTGGTTGGACCTGAGAATTAATTCTGGGGACTGGTGATGGATCTCTCCTTCTCTATGTGAATGTGTTTGCATTCTGGTTGATCAATCACTTCTAAAAGGACTTTCTCACTTTGAGGCTTGAACCTGAACTGACAGAACTCATGCACAGTCCCCAGACTTGTGGGGACTTTCCCTCTCCCCTCCCTCTAAACACACATATGAGATGCAGCCACCTGGAGAGAATCTGTCAGAAACAGCCAGGCATCTCCCACCACGCAAAGAGCAATAGCACTCATTTTCATCATGACCATCATCATCATCATCATCATCATCATCATCATCATCATAGGTTAATAGGGCACTTGTGCAGTAAGGACAAATGTGAGCCATAAATATAAGAATAATAATTTAAAGGAAATAAGATCATTCATTTTAGCCGTACTCTCCACTCTCCTGAGCTTCACTGAAATTATACAACCAAACAAGCAGCAGACAGACACTGGGTTGAACATGGTTACCAGAAAAACTCCCTGCCTTTGCTTTGTGATTGGCTGAGCGTCTCCTGAGGGCAGAGAGCTTTTTAAGCAGCTGGTGCAAATGGATGCCTTTCTGAAATTAACCAGTTGATGAATGTCACAGGCATCGGGCTCCATTCCAGGGTTGGGCCAGGCTGTGCTCAAACTGCCTGTTTCCCTCACAGCCTCCAGGGTCTATGACTAACAAGGAGATGAATGGTAACGATGGGGGGCAGGGAAGGGGGAGCAGTTAGAAGGGAACTACAAGATGCTCGGCCCTTGGGGGCTGGTGCCTCTCTCCCTTGTGCATCCTTGAATCCGTGTGCAGGCCCTGCCGTGTCCACAGTTTCCGGACCCTCGTTCCCATAAGGCCTCAGTCCGGGAGGAGGGTACATGTCGTTTATGTATGTGGTACAAAGACCCTGTCTTTTGAGCAGCACACTTCACCCTGCCCAGCTACTTACTGTGTGAACTTGTGCAGGCTAGTGCCCACTCTGAATTCGAGCTTCCTCATCTGCTTATAGAAAAACAAAGACCTGCTTTACATGGGCATTAACTATATATAAAAGCAGATTTTTACACCACCTGGAACATACTGGGTGCTCGGGAAATGGTATGTTGATTATTGTTACTTTTACTCTTACTAAAGGAGCCAAGAAGTTCTGAATACAGACTGTCAGAGACCAAAAGTGCTGTTAGAGACTTTTTTTCTCCTAATGGGTCCTTTTTCATTCATTCATTCATTCATTCATTCATATATATCATTGAAGTAGAGTTGACATACAAGGCAAATCCTTTTTAAAAAAGAGATATGGGGGGCGCCTGGGTGGCTCAGTTGGTTGGGCGGCCAGCTTCGGCTCAGGTCATGATCTCACAGTCCATGAGTTCGAGCCCCTCGTCGGGCTCTGTGCTGACAGCTCAGAGCCTGGAGCCTGTTTCAGATTCTGTGTCTCCCTCTCTCTGACCCTCCCCCGTTCATGCTCTGTCTCTCCCTGTCTCAAAAATAAATAAATGTTAAAAAAAAAAAAAAAGAGAGATGGGTTTTGCCTGTACTGAGGTGTTAATAATGCGTATTAGCATATCTAAGTTCTTTATTCTTGATCTGAAAAAGGTGAGAGGTTATAAGACTAGCTCTGTTTACACGGTGATGTTGCCTAAGTTTGAACCCATGCAAAGAGCACTGCGGTGGGGCCAGGATGCCAGGCTGGTCCTCGCTCTACCACTCTTCACTTGGCTCTGGCCAGGTCTCTCCTGTGACCTCGGTCTCCTCATTTGCAAAACGAGAGGGTTCCATTTGATTGGTGACAGATCCCAGGAGTGAAGAGGAGGAGGGGTTGGAAGAGCAGACCAGAGCTGAGTCTAGGCCAAAATACTGAAGGGAGAAGCAGAGCACCAGTAAATCTGGTTATGAAGAGTAGTAGTTCCTTCTTCCCAAAGGACCTTGGGAAACCAGACTCAGTATCTCTGAGGCCACCTTGGAAATGTTACGGGACACTCCTGAGTAGGCAAAACTGTGTGTGCAACCGAAAGAGGCAAAGGTTTTATAAGGCTAACCTGCCACCCAGAGAAGGGATTAGATTTCAAAGCCCCTGAGTTTAGCCACATGCTGCACCTGTCTCCCTCTTTCTTTCTACTAACACAGGCTGCGCCTCAAATACCTATTGACCATTAATTAACGGCCAGCAAATCAGCAAACCTGCTGGTACCACTATTCACAGCCTAAGAATTTGTGCAATGAATTGTATTCTTCTAAAGGGTTGTTAGCATATCCCAAGGCCAAGAGTAGAGCCTGGCAAGGTGATCTTTTAAAAATCTACTTACTATTCTGGCCACAGGCTCTGTTGCCTAGAAAAGTCCTTAATGAAAATGGTTAAATAAACAAGCAGTTGATCAACACAGACACAGTTTAGGAACACTGATGGACATCAGCTGGTTAGCGTGCATTTGCTATGACAAGTAGGTCCACCTAATTCTTGTCCCCATGTGTCCTTTTGGCTCTTGGCCCCTGCCATGGTGTAGTTGTGATGTGCCGTTTCTCAAGTCCAGTTCCTCTGTGATGTAGAGCAAGAGTCTTGGAATCAGAAAACCCAGTTCCTATGCCCACTCTGCTGATTACCTGCTGTGTGACATTGGGCACATACACCCCCTCTTAGCCTCAGCTACATCGTCTGCAAAATGGGCAATCACAACACCCTCCCAGGTGTTAAAAAACAAAACTGAAGGAAATTTGAACATCTAATTGGCTTCATTAAACAATTCGTTAACCAGGCAGCATTCTATCTGGCAAGTAGAAAGGTATACAAAATGGAAGGTTTTTATGGGAAAGCTGGTAAGGAAAGAAAGTTATAAGCAAAAGAAAAGAAAGGATTTTGGGCACCTGGGTGGCTCAGCTGGTTGAGTGGCCAACTTCAGCTCAGATCATAATCTTGTGATCCCAAGTCGGGCTCTGTGCTGACAGCTCAGAGCCTGGAGCCTACTTCGAATTCTGTGTCTCCCCGTCTCTCTGCCCTCCCCCATGCCTTCTCTCTCTCTCTCTCTCTCTCTTTCTCTCAAAATTAAATAAACATGAAAAGAAAAGAAGAGAAGAGAAGAGAAAAGAAAAGAAAAGAAAAGAAAAGAAAAGAAAAGAAAAGAAAAGAAAAGAAAAGAAAAGGAAAGGAAAGGAAAGAAAAGGATTGTTCTAGGCCTTATTAGGTGAATTACCTCATCTTCCTTTGGGGGATGGAGAGGGCCCTTGTGACAGACCACCTCAGTGGTGTTCATCAGAAAATTCCTGACTGACATGGTAAGACATATTTCTGGGGAAGATGGGAACTACAAATAGGTTAGGTATTAGGCCCAGGGTTGGGCCTGGCCCAAGTGACTCCATTTTGGGCCTGTTGTTTTCTTTCTAACACAGGCTTGGTGTGAAGATCAGTCAAGGTCACCTACAGGAAAAAAACCCATCGCAGACTGTAGGGCTCTGTGGAACTGTGAGCTCCTTGAGGCCTGGTCAGTGATTCTGTATTTTGTTGAATACAATGTCTAATGTGGTGGTTCTCAACCACATGAGAATCGTCCAGAGAGCTTTTAAAGAATACCAAGGCCTGGGCTCCACTCCCAGATATTCTCATTTAATTGGCTTTGGGTGGAGCCCTGACGTCGGTATTTTTAAAAGATCCCAGGTGATTCTCCTGGGCAGCCGGGGTTGAGAACTACCTTTGGCTCATAGCTGGGGGCTCAGTTCTGCTGGATGAATGAATGATGCTAATTATGACATCCTCTCCCTGTCCTTTGGAGGAGCGTTCTTTGTACCGGATGGAAGGATGTTTCCTGTGTCACGTTACACTCAGGTGCCTGGCTATTTCTAGAACTGCTATGCAAGAGCGTTTAGACCTTCATGTTCAGAAGGTGCTCACAGTGACTAGCATGCTGGTGGGCAGCACCTTTGAAGGTGGGGGCGGGGTAGCCTCGAGGCTGCTGCGTGTGGCCACCAGACTAGCATCTTTGAGTGGCAGCTGGCCAGGCTTGTGGTAGGTGGAAGAGAACTGGGTTTCCCTGGCCGCTGATCTACACCTGCCAATTAGGTCAGGTCAGCCTCTGGCTGTGTTACAGGCTTTAGGAAGATCTTGGAGGCTTTCCCATTGTTTACCTTGTGAAGACACTTCAGTCGGGTTTTTAATAGAACGACTCAACGTGAAATTAATTTCCTGGGCGAGCTGGTAGTGAAGCACACTGGTGTTAATACTCTACCTTTAGATTTTTTTTCACTTCAGCTTTTGACCCCTACTTCCTTCCAGAAAGAGTTCTTTTAGAGAATTCAATCAGCCTTAAGTATGCGTGCATGCATGCGTGCATGCGTTCCTGTGTGTCTTTCTCTCATACACCAAATACACCATGTTTCGATGCATCACGTTAACTACAGATAGGCGTGTGGGAATTCCTTCTTCCTTTTTCCCACTTCTAGGCTTGGCCACTTTGAGCTTTCCTCCAGAATTCCTTCCAGATCCCTCGGTCAGGAGCAGTTATTCCCTTCAGAACTCCCGGCAGCCTTCCCTTTATGGCACTTTCCATGGTTTCACCTTTTGCAAGCACCTCACAGAAAAAGGGCACAGTGAAAACACAGGCAGAGCTGAACTTAACCTCCAGCATTGCCACTTGCATGCTGGTAGGACTTGGACAAGTTAATTAACTTCTCTGGTCCTCAGTTTCCTCATCTCTAAAATCAAACCAAGGATGGGGCATCTGGGTGGCTCAATCGGTTGAGCATCCGACTTCGGCTCGGGTCATGATCTCACGGTTCATGAGTTCGAGCCCTATGTCAGCTCCGTGCTGACAGCTCAGAGCCTGGAGCCTGCTTCAGATTCTGTGTCTCCCTCTCTCTCTGCCCCTCCAAATTCTGGGACACTGACAAGGAAGACACCCTCCTTCCCAGCCTCTTTGATAAATGTAATATATATACACACATATATATCCTGTGGCTTTGCTTGTTATGTTTCTGTGTTATATAGTGCCGTTTACATACTTGGCCATGCAGCAGAGCATTATAAGCAGATGGGATCATCTGGGTTGATGACTGAAAGTTGCTTCCTGAGGGTGAGTTAGTCCAGAGAGGAACGAGCGCCTCGGCAAGAAGAGGAGAAAGGTCTGGGCATTTGACTAATGTTTACTAAGGCCTCTCAACAACTCCAACTTACCGACGTAACATGCTGCATGGCATATGGCAGGAGCACTATTACCCATAACACAGACCAGAACACTGATGTTCAGACAAGTTGGGCAATTTGACCGACCGGGGAGTCTTGGCTCTAAAACCCACACCCTTGCCATTGTGTCACACTGAATTTTGAACCTGTGATAGATCTGTGATTGTCACTCACCAGCCAGTGGCCTTAATCTTTCTGAGGCTCCAATTTCCTCCCTCGCCTAAAGGGAGGGAGTGTTGGGCCACTAGGTGATGATGGCCGGTTCTCTGGGTTGGGTCTCGCTGACCGTCTGTACCTGTCACCGCTAGTCTCTGCAGCCCTCTAGCGGTGCCTTGCAGGACGCAGAATCGCTCCTTCCCTGCCCGTTGCCATATTCACAAAGGGCAGATGCAGATTCCCAGGGCATCTGGAAGCGAGGTGTCCTAAGGCCTTCACTGATGACCAAGACAGATGAGACAGATGTCTCAAAGCAGCCCTAGAGACAGAGGTGAAGAGACTGGTTTCCAGAACGTTGTTATTTTTAAAAATTATTTGCTCCTGTTTGTTCTATGCTGAATCTGGAACTATCACTCACTCTTGAATGGTACAGAACGAAAATCTCGAATACGGGTTGAAATGTTCATTTTAAATTCACCTGTGAGAGGTACACACACCTGGCCTTGTTTGCAGCCCACAGACTCTATGCCATCGGGCCATCTTGGCAGCCAGAAGGAGTGCCGAGAGGGCGCGTGGGAGCCAGCACACGTAGGTTCAAGGTCTGGCTCTGCCGTGCGCGCACCAGACCTGTGACACCGCTGGTCAGTTTATCTCTCCGCACACAGAACTTCTCATCAACAAAATGAGGGGTTCGGAGGCAGAGCCCTTGCAAAGTCTGACATCTTATGCGTGTGTCTGGAGTTGCTTCTTCTTTAAAATGGCAGATTTTTACCACCCCATCCGACTTTTACTTTGCTATTCTTGCCAATGGAAAGATGCTTTTCTGAGAGCTGGGATAGACGGCGTTAGGTAAGGATGTTATTCGAGGCTATAAAGCAGAGTAAGGGGAACCAACATGGCCTCACGTACCATCCGCGTGCTGATGTCGCCCACATCTCCTCTGGACCTTTTTTCCCTGAAATCCAGGCCTACCACCTACCTGTCTACTCCACATGGCAATCGGACAGATATTTCAAATGTAACATGGCCAAACAGAGCTACTGATTCCGCACTCCAAATACATTTCCCCATCTCAGCCTTCCTCACTTTAGCAAATGGAACCACCATCTACTTAGATACTCTGAAGGCTCTATTTGATCCCTTTCTCTCACTCATATCCCTGCATCTAGGGCTTCAATAAACCCTTTGGCTCTACCTGCAAAATACATCTCAAAGCTGACACAGCCACAGCCACAGCCTTTTAACTGGTCTCACACTTTCATAATTTCCCTATAACCCATCCTCCATCGCAATCATTCACAAAACCAGAGCAGGTCGCATCACGCCCTTGCTTCAACCCAGCTAGCCGCTTTGCCTTTGCACATAGAATCGAATCTGAAGGCCTTACTGTTGTTCCCCCAGTGTCAGCCCGTCCAGCCCCGCCACTCTTGCCAGCTTCCCCTTCCTCCCCTTGCCCATCACTCACCTCATGTGGTTCTTCCCACCCTCGCCTTCCTCTGTTCTGTAGGTACCCAAGTCTTTCTCTTCTCGTGGCCTGTGTGGGCTTCTCTGCCTTAGATTCTCCTCCCATAGATTTTTCTTTTTCACCATCAGTATCACCTCTCTATCTCTCAGACACGGCCTCCTCTGAGCAGCCAGCCCTGGCCACGTCACTGAAACACCTTAGTCACATCCCCACACGTAATGTTCTTTCTAGCCCTTATGCAGGCCTGCTATTATGTTATTTATTTGTTTAGGAGTTAACAGGACTCTCCACCCTAGACTAATCCCCTTTAGGTGAGCTAACGTACTCTTCTTCTTCACCAGTGATTCCCCAGAGCCTTGAATTGTGCCTGTCACAAAGTAGGTGTTCAAAAATATTTGATGAGGGGCTAACCAACAAGCTGATGGTCACAGTTGCTTTGCTAACTCTGTCTTTTTAATTTTTTTAACGTTTATTTTTGAGAGAGAGACAGAGCACAAGTCGGGGAGGGGCAGAGAGAGAGAGAGAGAAAGAGAGACAGAATCTGAGGTAGGCTCCAGGCTCTGAGCTGTCAACACAGAGCCTGACACGGGGCTTGAACCCATGAACCACAAGATCGTGACCTGAGCTGAAGTCGGACGCTTAACTGACTGAGCCACACAGGCACCCCTTGCTTCACTAACTCTTTACACAGTTGGGTTCATCACTCCAGCATGTGCCTTGTCCTCCAGAGGAAAAAAAAAATGTCCAATCACGGCACCTTGGCCCCATTCTCTAGTCTTTTTTTTTTTTTTTTCCCCTTTCTCCACTGCAAAGAGAAGCTAAGAGCTTTTTATTTCATTAATGATTAAGGGTATACTGATATCTGAAAATACTGAATTATTTCAGGCATACAGTTACAAGAGTCAGACAACAAATAGAAAAGGGGTCAGGAACCAACATGCTGAGATCACCTGTCTGCATCGTACATTAAAATCCATGATAAATAGTTCTCCGATTATTCTTAGAAAAATACTAGACACGTTAAAGGCTGGAAAGCTTTGCTTAAAAACAACCTGTATGTACAGGATAAGCTTACACCTTCAAAATCAAGCTAAAAACTGGCAAAGTAAAACAAATGAGAAAAAGTGGTGGGGCACCTGGGTGGCTCAGTGGGTTAAGCCTCCGACTTTCGGCTCAGGTGATGATCTCGCAGTTTGTGGGTTTGAGCCCCGCGTCGGACTATGTGCTGACAGCTCAGAGCCTGGAGCTTGCTTTGGATTCTGTGTGTGCGTGTGTCTCTCTCTCTCTGCCCCTTCCCTGCTTGTGCTCTGTCTCTCTTTCTCTCTCAAAAATAAATAAACATTAAAACAATTTTTTTAAGTGGTGAGGCACCCCCTACACATTAACTTGTATCAGACGCCCCATTTTCTAGTCTTAACTGAACGCACTTTCCCAGAAAACCTGCCCTGGGCTGGCAGAGATGGAAGCAATGAGGGAGAGGATATATGTGTGCATGGTGAGTGTGTATTCACGTGTTCCCCACATGTGTGTTGGGTGGATGGGGCTGGGATTTCATTTCAAAGTTGAGCGTGGTAAATGATTTTCAGTTGCCTTATCCACTACTCTGAGCTAATTTAGTGTAAATAAAGCACCAGGTGGCAGCAGGGAAGTATTACCACACTTTCTTCCCAGTGAATTGCCTGCTGTATGAAATGGACAATTAGCTACAATCCCTGCACTAAGAGCTTGCAACCCATGGATGGATTGTCCTCACACAAGGGTCTATATTTTCATTATCAAAAACATACATGCTGAATGCCCTTCTCTACAAGATATTAGGCAAGGACTGTAGAATCTCAGCAGATCAGGGTATGCCTTGCTTTGTGGAGATAACAGGAATGTAGATGGCTTCACAAGCCCATAGCAAGTAAAGGCATGGCCTGGGGCACAGGGGCGGCTCAGTCGGTTGAGTGTCTGACTTCCACTCAGGTCATGATCTCGAGGTTCATGAGTTTGAGTCCCAAGTCAGGCTCTGTGCTGACAGCTCAGAACCTGGAAACTGCTTTGGATTCTGGGTCTCCCTCTCTCTGTCCCTCCCCCAGTTGGGCTCTGACTCTCTCTCTCTCTCTCTCTCTCTCTCTCTCTCTCTCTCAAAAATAAATAAACATTAAAAAAATTTTTTAAATAAAGGAATGGTCATGTATTGCAATTATCTGTTGTCTTGCTGTTTAGTTTATTGTTCATTCCCTCTTCTAGACTGAAAGTCCCTGGAGGGCAGGGATCAAGTCTTTCATCTTTGGACTTTCAAAGTCTTGGCAGAGAGCTTATCACATCACAGGGGCTTAATAAATAGTTGTTGAAAACATGAGAAAAAAAGTTAAAAAAAAACAAAAAGAAGAAGGAAAAACAATGAACATTATACAGACATAAGTTAGGTGCATGACTTGCACGAAATATCTGAGTTGCATGCTCTTAATCCCAGCTTACGGTCATGTTTCTTTTTCTCCTCTTCGAGAAAAGGCAAGAATCCTACCATGCCTGACTTGGGTGGAATATTGGTCATTTAGAGTTCTCCAGATCAGGAAATCCAGTTGAAGTCGTGAGATTGCTAGCCAGAGAAGATCCTCAAGGTACATTCTCACTTAGCTGCTTAGCACTATCCACCATTCTTCTTCTAGCTAAAGAGCATTGGTGTGCACCTGGAGACCATATCCTGGGTTTTCAATCTTTAACATCTTAGTATCTTTATTATCACCCACATGATGAAAGACAAAGGGCATGCATCTTATTTCTCCCCACCTGAGCTTCCCTTGGGATTCCTTCCACGAAGTTCCCTTCATGTGTTTTCCATGTCAATCCCCAAGCTGCCCAGCAGAGGGGGTCCTGGAGTATGTTTTCCCTCCCTGGATGGAGAGGTGGTGGAATGGGACAGAGATGGCTGACAGGCTTCAAAAAGAGGAAAGGCAAACAGGAAGAGAGCCCCAAGCCAGACAGCCATGGTCCCCGGCAAGAGGAGGACACCGGGAAGAAGGGACTTGAGGGTGTCTTGAGGCAGGTTAAAGCAGGGGGCAGCTTTCTGTATGCCACCTGCCTAAGCCTGTGAGTTCAGATCACAATTCAGATTAGATTTGTATTCTGTTCAATTTCATTCCTAAATATGGTTTAAATGCTTTTCTTTTTTTAAGTTTATTTATTCTGAGAGAGAGAGAGGGTGTGTGTGTGCACATGCACGGGGGAGAGGGACAGAGAGAAAGAGGGAGAGAGAGAGAGAGAGAGAGAGAGAGAATCCCAAGCAGGCTCCGCACTGTCAGCACAGAGCCCGACATGGGACTCGAACTCATGAACTGTGAGATCATGACCTGAGCCGAAGTCAAGAGTCAGATGCTTAGCCAACTGAACCCCCTGTGAGCCCCAATATGGCTTAAATTCTAAGGAGAGAACCACTCCTATATATCCTCTCTGTCCCCAAATCCAGTTCCTCCTCCAGTCCAGGGAGTCTGAATTCCAACATCCTTTAGGTGAGAGGGAAAGTCTTCCTTCCACAATAATGAATTAAAGGTCTTAAAACTGCCAACAGAGGTAGCACATTGGTGTGAATGAATGTCAAAACATACCCAATAGCTCCTTTCCTGTATTGTCTGAGGGCAGGGGAGGGAGCCATAGGGGAGAAAAGCAGGAACTGGAAACTCCAGCCAACCGATTTCTCGTCCTCCCTGTTGCCAAGAAAAGAGTCTGTGGACCAGCTCTCTCTGCAAAAATCAATGTAGGCATTTCAGCAGCACTCAGTCTCTGCTTTCCCTTAATCTGTTCTACTTTTATAATCACGTCTAAAAATGAATACAAGCATTTTCTGAATTATAGATGATTCTCTTAAAAACTGAATATGGCCTCCTAGTTTGGGTACCTGGTTTTGTATCTGCCTGAGATCATATTCCTGTCAAGTGAAAGCCAAATAATGTCTCCAGATCATCTGTAGATGAAGTTTTCTGCTAGTTCAGGAAAATACAAGCGCTGGGAGAATTGTCATCACTACCACGTGACAGAAAAATACAGGAAGGTCAAACCTGGAAGCATCTGTGCACATCAGTGAGCACCACATTTGAATGCTACTCCTATTTTAAGTGTTTGCCTTGTATTCTTTGTTCATACTAACTTACTACATACAGTTCAATAGCAGAAAATAAATCAATAATTTGCTTAAAAGAGTGTTTTAAAAATATACTATTTTATATGGGAGGGGTGCACCCTGGCATTGATTGACCCATCCCAAAACAAATATGTGGTTAAATGAGTTCCATTTTTTAAAAAGAAATTTATCAGCAATGATTTGATGGTTCAAATGCAAGTCTACTGTGCACAAAGCCAAAAAAATCAAGTTAATAATAAGATTTTATGCCTTTATCGATAAACTCCACACTGGCGATTTTGCTTGAGCAAAGCAGTACTACATGTCACATTAACTTAATGTGGTCAATTGGAATTTTATTGGGTTTGCTTATATTTAATTTGTAAACTGATTTGGTTTTATAGTTGCTTATATAAGAGCTATAAGTGCAAGGAGTGGAGTTTACACCTATTTTTATGATTGTACATACTTATGTTATTTTATAATACAGTCATCTAAGTCAATGTTTTATCTTTTATTTTTTAAATGTTTATTTATTTTGAGAGAGAGAGAGAGAGAGAGAGAGAGCGAGCTGGGGAAGGACAGAGAGAAGGAGAGAGAGAATCCCAAGCAGTCTCCGAGCTGTCAGCACAGAGCCGACACTGGGCTCAAACTCATGAACTGCAAGATTGTGACCTGAGCTAAAATCGAGAGTCAGACACTTAACCGAGTGAGCCACCCAGGCATCCCTAAGGCAATATTTTATAGGTCATATAATAGTTAAGTTTGAGATATACTTTCTGGACGAGATTTCCCAAAGATCGTCTTATGGAATGCTAGTCCCAGAAAAGAAGCAACCACAACAAAATGCATTTGTTAACCAATAAGTTTAGGAAATGCACTACAGCATTTCTACAGCTCCCTTTTGGGAATTTATAGTACATGTTAGCATACTTTTACATGAGAAAACTGTTTAGTTATGCCTGCAGTTTTCCAAAATTATTTGACTACATGAAACTATTTTTTCATGGAATAATCACTAGGATCTTATGAAGTTCTCCAGAGCACAGTAATGAAGAATTGTTCTAGACTAGAGAAAAGCAGATCACACACTTTTCGATGAGGAGATAAACAAGCTAACCAAGTCAGAAGCTTTGACAGGGATGTGGCTGCAGGAGATGAGAGGAATTAAAAAACAGAAATGTTTTCTTCTGTGAATGCTAATGATTCCTATAAGGAAGTTTCGGAAGGTTGGGAACATACTGAGTTTCCAGGGCAGCTGTGTGGGCTGCTGTCCCATCTATAGGCAAACCTGATGAGGACCACTTGTAGAAGAGAGAGACAGCATACACAGGGATGCTTTCTTCAGTGTGGCCTGAATGAGTAGACACTGGTGAAAGTTACTACAGAGCAGATTTCCCAGATGTCCAATGACTACATACACATGCGCTGTCCCTGAGCAGCTCAGACAAAAGCTGAATGGCAATGTGGATACAATTCAAGTATCAATTCAGTGTTTGGGCTCAATGGCTTTTAACCCTGAGGTTCTATGAGTCAACTCATTTGTGATCAAAATTGAGATATGTACCCAAGATAACAATGTACCCTACAGGATCCTAAGAACTGTTAAGTGATACCCTGTCCAAGCGTGTTATGTGTATTAAAATGACTCCTCAAATCCTTCCAACAACACGATGAAGGAGGCACTGATTTTTACAGATGCGCCCCATTTGACAGCTGAATAGCTGTGATGAGGAAACAGTCATGCTCATCACTGTCCCTTTAAACTAATGACCACAGACCTCAAGTGGGCATCAATGCTGTCCAGCTATCAGACTGTATTCCCTTCCATTAACTCTTCTCTCCTCAGATTTCCAGCATCTCCCCAGTCCTCACTCTCAGCCGATCCTGGTACTTCCTATGTCATAGAGAAAACTGGAGTAATCAAAGGAACTTCACCGTACTCCTACCAACTTCCATGTATTCTGTCTCCTGACTGTTCCTCCAACTGAAGGGCCTACTCTCCCAACTAGAACAACACCCCCACCTGTGCACTGGGTCCCACACCCTATCATCTACTCAAGGCCATCACTCAGCACTATCCCCTCTTCTTCCACATTATCGATTGTCCTGTGTGGCCATTTTCATCCTATGCATTGTTATTTCTCTTATCTTTGAAAAACTTTCTTGCCGGGGCACCTGGGTGGCTCAGTTGGTTAAGTGTCCGACTTGGGCTCAGGTCATGATCTCACGGTCCATGAATTCGACCCCCGCGTCAGGCTCTGTGCTGACAGCTCAGAGCCTGGAGCCTGCTTCAGATTCTGTGTCTCCCTCTCTCTCTGACCCTCCCCCATTCATGCTCTGTCTTTCTCTGTCTCAAAAATAAATAAACATTAAAAAAAAAAGAAAAACTTTCTTGCCTTTCTTAACGCCATTTCCCTTTCAGCGGCACCCCATTTCTTTGCTTCCCTTTATAGCAAATGCTTCAATCAGCTAATTGTTAATGCTTCCAGTTCCTCTCTTCCCATTCTCTCATAAACTGACTCCAATTAGGCTTTCACCCCCCACTATGCTACTCAGACTGCCCTTGTCAAGGTCACCAGCTGCCACATGGCTGAATCCAATAGGCAGATCTTAGTCTTCTCCCCTGACCTATCTACAGCATTTGCAACGATTGGTCATTTCCTCCTCCTGGGAACACCTTCTGCACTTGGCTTCCTGGTCACATACTCTTAGCTTTCTTCTTCCCTCAATGGCTGCTCCTTCTCCATTATTTTGGCTGGTTCCTCTACTTCCTCTCAGACTTCTTCACTGGAAGTGCTCCAAGGTCCAGGTTTTGAACTACTTATTTTCTAATACCTCTGGTCATCTCACCTAGTGTTACAGTTTTAGAATGTCATCTAAATGCTGTTGACTCCAAATTTGTCTCTGGCCCACACCATTCTCTTGAGCTCCAAGCTCTTATACCCCACTGGCTGCTTGATATCTCCACTTGAATGTCATATAGACATCTCAAATGTTAACAACACTAAGCTTCAGATCTTTTGCAATGAATGAGATGATGCACTCCCCTTTCAGGACTGAGGCTCCCATTCCACTAGCTCACAGCAAAGCCCCTGCCTAGGAATTGCTTTCAGCTGAAAGGAGCTGTCTTGCCTGATTGGAGTTTCCTTCCAATGCTCCCTTCCAGCTTCCTTCCAATGCCTGCTTGATGTGGGAGGTACAAAGACCTGGTCCCCTTGCCTCAATTTGAGACAGCTTTTTTTTTTTTTTTTTTTTTTTGAGAGACAGAGACAGAGCGTGAGTGGGGGAGGGGCAGAGAGAGAAGGAGACACAGAATCGGAAGCAGGCTCCAGACTCTGAGCTGTCAGCACAGAGCCCCATGCGGGGTTCGAACCCATGAACCCACAAGGTCATAACCTGAGCTGAAGTCGGACAGCTAACCAACTGAGCCACCCAGGTGCCCCTGAGACAACTCTTAAGAGTCATCCAGCTCCACATGGGATCAACTGAGGCCTCTGTCAAACCTGGATCATTTCTCCCTCTGTCCAACCCACTTCTACTCCTGTTACAGGTGGGGTCTTGCAAAGCTAATCCCTGTCTCAGATCTCTTTCCCAGGGAATATGGATAAAAGAGTAAATATTGAGACTGTTCCTAGGAAACAGACTCTAAAAACGGATTTCAGAACTGGATCACCAGCCCTTTGGCTGGGTATGAAAGCCTTATTACTGGTGGTTGGTGGAGTCTGTGGTATAGTGGTTTTTAAAGCTATCATCATTAATTGTTCTACCAGCAATTGAGAGGGGTGTTGATGTCTGCTATACTTGTGGATTTATCTACTCCTCCATTCAGTTCTATCAGTTTTTTATGTTCTGTTATTAAACGAATACAGTTAGGCTTGTTATATCTTCTTGAGATATGATAGCCTTCTATCATTACAAATATCCCTCTTTAATCCTGGTTATGTATCTTATTCCGAAGTATACTTTGTTTCCCTTAGTCTTGTTTAGTGATGTGAGTCAGTAAGTTTCACTTTTAGTCTCAGTCATATTTCCATATGCTTCTTTTCTTCTTCCTTGTTCAGGGCCCCCATTTAGATATACCTACCCTGAGAAGCTTCTGAAGACAGAATTTGTTATTACCTCCATTCATGTTGAGCATGGAATTTATTGAGCACAGATTGCATGTGTTTGTTTTAATTGTATTGAGCATGGAATTTGTATGTATTAGTTTTAATTATGGATTGGCTGCTCATGGGTCAGACATATATCTATTGTCCAAAATATGTGTGTGGGAGTGCAGTGGAAGGGATGATATAACATGACTGTACAGGGCTACTCCTTAGTTAGGGGCCTATGGATGTCTCCCTCCCTTAATGAAAAGTAGACAACATATATATCATTGATGACTAAATATATGATGAACCTAAAATATAAGATGATTCCCCTATAAGATTTACCCATGTTGCTTTTTCCCCAGCTGCTGTTAAGGTGCTCGATCCTTCCAGGGAAGGGAAGGACGCACTGGGGTGAGGCACTCACTTGATTCTGCTCAGCCCTCACCCGCACCATGGCCTCCCTCTTGGAGCTCACCTGCACCTACTTGACCCTCATTGTGCACGGCTATGAGGTGATGGTCACAGAGGCCAAGATCAATGCCCTCATTAAGGCAGCAGGTGTAAATGTTGAACCTTTCTGGCCAGGCTTGCTTGCAAAGGCCCTGGCCAGTATCAACACTGGGGCCTCATCCTCAATGTAGGGGCTGGTCGACCTGCCCCAGCAGCTGATGCTGCACCAGCAAAAGGTCCTGCTCCCTCCACCAGGGCTGCCCTGCTGCCACCTAGGAGAAGAAAGTGGAAGCAAAGAAAGAAGAATCAGAGGAGTCTGATGATGACATATGCTTTGGTTTCTCTGACCAAGCCTCTTCTGTAACCTGTTCAATAAAAAGTCGAACTATTTTTTAAAAAGCCTTATCCATGTTGACGCATGTAGCTCTAGCTTGTGCACATCCTGTTTAATAGTGCATTATATGAATACACTCTAATTTATCCATATTTTGGTAGATATTCATATAGAATATGCCTTTCAAACTGGTATTTAAAATGCTTGTTTATTCTGCCATACAACAAATAAAATAGTGAGGTCATACTTTTAGAAAGAAGTACTAAATGTACGAATTTTTCTCTCTTCTCTCACCATTTCCATCAGGGATAGCTCTTGCATATCTAAATATTATAATTTGTTTGATACCATTTAAAGCTAAGTAGTCTTCCCCCACCTGAAGTGCTTGGTAGTTCAGAATAAAATAATTAAGAGTGGGCTGTAACATGAGACTTTGCAGATATCCTTCTTTTCTGAGTGGGAGTATTGCAAGAGAAATGAAAAAGATGTCCACGGAATACTTATACACAAATGTTTATAGCAGTTTTTTTCATAGTAGACCCAACTGGAAATGACCCAAATTTCTATCAACAAAGTAAATGGATAAACATATTGTGGGATATTTATACAATGGAATACTAATTTGAATTAAAAAGTAAAATTATTGTTAACAGAATCTCAAAAACTGTTTTGTTTGTTTCTTTTTTAGAAACAGTGCATGAGCAGGGGAGAGGGGCAGAGAGAGAGAGAGAGAGATAATTGATCCCATGATCCTGGGATCATGACCCGAGCTGCAACCAAGAGTCTGATGTTCAACCAACTGAGCCACTCAAACGTCCCTGGTCGTATTTGGAAGATAACACCTTCACTAGGTTGTGAAAACTAAGCCAAGTGAAAAGGGGAGTGGGTTAGGGTAAGGCGTGGTTATATTAAACCAGCAAGAACAGGTTTTTGAGGAAGGAACATTTGAAGGAAGATCTTTAGAATGAGAATGAGCCAGACATAAAAAGAGCTAGGGGCAAGTACTTTGGGTTAAAGCAGCAGCAAGTGCAAAAGCCTGGCCACAGGAAAGGTCATGCTTTGTTGAAGAAGGGAGACCCCTTGTGGCTGAAGAGAAGACAATGAGCTAGGTGGAGAGCTGGTAAGAGATTAGGCTAGAGACAGAGGCAGGAACTAGATTATGTACAGCTCTACAACCCATGGTAAGGCATATACTTTTGAAATCAGCTTCATAGGGGTATAATATGTAATATGATAAATATTATAAATATATATAATTTACTTATGTATTGGGGTAAAATATATATTATATATCGGGGATAATATGTATTATTTATTTGTTATATATAATTTATTTATATATCATATATTGAGGCATCATATGTACTATATACGATAATACATATGTGTGTGTATGTGTGTGTATGTATACACACACATGTATATATATAAATAAGCTCTAGGCCCAACGTGGGGGTTGAACTCATGACCCAAGATCAAGAGTCACATGCTCTACAAACTAAACCAATGAGGTGCCCCTAGGATATAATGTATATTATATATTCATTTTACATATAATAAAAGCACTCATTTGAAGTATACAGTTTAGTGAGGTTAATTAACAATGTCAAATATGGTTACCTCGTAACCACAATCAAGATCCAAATAAAGAACATTTCCAGTACCCAGAGTGTTCTGTTCTTCCTCATTCTGGCCAACCTTCTCCATCCTCAGTCCTAACCCAACCATTTTCTTTTTTTTCTTTTCTTTTTTTTTTTTTTTTTGCCGTCTACAAAAGACCCATTTTATTTTATTTTATTTTATTTTTTTAATTTACATCCAAGTTAGCATATAGTGCAACAATGATTTCAGGAATAGATTCCCTAATGCCCCTTACCCATGTAGCCTATCTCCCCTCCCATAACCCCTCCATCAACCCTCTGTTTGTTCACCATATTTAAGAGTCTCCTATGTTTTGTCCCTCTCCCTGTTTTTTTAATTATTTTTGCTTCCCTTCCCATATGTTCATCTGTTTTGTATCTTAAAATCCTCATATGAGTGAAGTTATATGATATTTGTCTTTCTCTGACTAATTTCATGTAGCATAATACCCTCTAGTTCCATCCATGTAGTTGCAAATGGCAAGATTTCATTCATTTTGATTGCCGAGTAATACTCCATTGTGTGTGTGTGTGTGTGTGTGTGTGTGTATATATATATATATATATATATATATATATATATATATATATCACATCTTCTTTATCCATTCATCCAGTGTTGGACATTTGGGCTCTTTCCATACTTTGGCTATTGTTGATAGTGCTGCTATAAACATTGGGGTGCATGGGCCCCTTCTAAACAGCACACATGTATCCCTTGGATATAGTAGGGCAATTGCTGGATCATAGGGTAGTTCTATCTTTAATTTTTTGAGGAAGCTCCATACTGTTTTCCAGAGTGGCTGCACCAGTTTGCATTCCCACCAGCAGTGCAAAAGAGATCCTCTTTCTCCGCATCCTCGCCAACACCTGTTGTTGCCTGAGTTGTTAGTGTTAGCCATTCTGACATGTGTGAGGTGGTATTTCTTTGTGGTTTTGATTTGTATTTCCCTGATGAGGAGTGATGTTGAGCATTTTTTCATGTGTCGGTTGGCCATCTGGATGTCTTCTTTGGAGAAGTGTCTATTCAGGTCTTTTGCCCATTTCTTCACTGGATTATTTGTTTTTTGGGTGTTCACTTTGATAAGTTCTTTATAGATTTTGGATACTAACCCTTTATCTGATATGTCGTTTGCACATATCTTCTCCCATTCCATCAGTTGCTTTTTAGTTTTTCTGATTGTTTCCTTCGCTGTGCAGAAGCCTTTTATTTTGATGAGGTCCCAATAGTTCATTTTTGCTTTTGTTTCCCTTGCCTCTGGAGACGTGTTGAGTAAGAAGTTGCTGCGCCAAGATCAAAGAGGTTTTTGCCTGCTTTCTCCTCGAGGAGTTTGTTGGCTTCCTGTCTTACATTTAGGTCTTTCATTCATTGTGAGTTTATTTTTGTGTATGGTGTAAGAAAGTGGTCCAGGTTCATTCTTCTGCATGTCGCTGTCCAGTTTTCCCAGCACCACTAGAAGAGACTGTCTTTATTCCACTGGATCTTCTTTCCTGCTTTGCCAAAGATTAGTTGGCCATACGTTTATGGGTCCATTTCTGGGTTCTATATTCTGCCCCATTGATCTGAGTGTCTGTTCTTGTGCCAGTACTATACTGTCTTGATGATTACAGCTTTGTAATACAGCTTGAAGTCCGGGATTGTGATGCCTCCAGCTCTGGTTTTCTTTTCCAAGATTTCTTTGGCTATTTGGGGTCTTTTCTGGTTCCATACAAACTTTAGGATGGTTGTTCTAGCTCTGTGAAGAATGCTGGTGTTATTTTGATAGGGATTGCATTGAATATGTAGATTGCTTTGGGTAGTATTGACATTTTAACAATATTTGTTCTTCCTATCCAGGAGCATGGAATCTTTTTCTTTCTTTCTTTCTTCTTCTTCTTCTTCTTTTTTTTTTTTTTTTTTTTGTATCTTCTTCAATTTCTTTTGTAAGCTTTCTATAGTTTTCAGTGTATAGATTTTTCACCTCTTTGGTTACATTTATTCCTAGGTATTTTGTGGGTTTTGGTGCAATTGTAAATGGGATCTATTCTTTGATTTCTCTTTCTGTTGCTTCGTTGTTGGTGTATAGGAATGCCACTGAGTTCTGTGCATTGTTTTTATATCTTGTGACTTTGATGAATTCATGAATCAGTTCTAGCAGTTTTTTGGTGGAATTTTCTGGGTTTTCCATATAGAGTATCATGTCATCTGCGAAGAGTGAAAGCTTGACCTCCTCCTGGCCGATTTAGATGCTTTTATTTCTTTGTGTTGTCTGATTGCTGAAGCTAAGACTTCCAATAGTAGGTTAAATAACAGTGGCAAGAGTGGACAGCCCTATCTTGCTCCTGACCTTAGGTGGAAATCTCTCAGTTTTTCCCCATTGAGGATGATATTAGTGTTGGGTCCTTCATATATCGCTTTTATGATCTTGAGGTATGATCCTTCTATCCCTACTTTCTTAGGGTTTTTATCAAGAAAGGAGCTGTATTTTGTCCAATGCTTTCTCTGCATCTATAGAGAGGATCATGTGGTTCTTGTCCTTTCTTTTTTTGATGTGATGTATCACATTGATTGTTTTGTGGATATTGAACCAGCCCTGCATCCCAGGTACAAATCCCACTTGGTCGTGGTGAATAATTTTCTAAAGTATTGTTGGATCCGGTTGGCTAATATTTTGTTGAGGATATTTGCATCCATGTTCATCAGGGAAATTGGTCTATAGTTCTCCTTTTTCGTGAGGTCTTTGTCTGGTTTTGGAATCAAGGTAATGCTGACTTCATAGAAAGCGTTTGGAAGTTTTCCTTCCATTTCTATTTTTTGGAAGAGCTTCCAAAGAATAGGTGTTAAGTCTTCCTTAAATGTTTGGCAGAATTCTCCTGGAAAGCCATCTGGCCCTGGACTCTTGTTTTTTAGGAGATTTTTGATTACTAATTTGATTTGTTTACTGCTTATGGGTCTGCTCAAATTGTCTGTTTCTTCCTGTTTCAAGTTTTGGTAGTGTATATGTTTCTAGGAATTTGTCCATTTCTTACAGATTGCCCATTTTATTGGCGTATAATTGCTCATAATATTCTCTTATTATTGTTTGTATTTCTGCTGTGTTGGTTGTCATCACTCCTCTTTCATCCTGATTTTGTTTATATGGGTCCTTTCCTTTTTCTTTTTCATCAGTCTGGCTAGTGGTTTATCAATTTTGTTAATTCTTTCAAAAAACAGCTTCTGGTTTCATTGATTTGTTCTAGTGGGTTTTTTTTTTTTCTTGTTTCAATAGCATTAATTTCTGCTCTAATCTTTATTATTTCCTGTCTCCTGCTAGTTTGGGGTTTTATTTGCTGTTCTTTTTCCTGCTCTTTAAGGTGTAAGGTTATGTTGTGTGTATCTGAAACCTTTCTTCCTTCTTTAGGAAGGCCTGGATTGCTATGTATGAACTCCTCTTGTGAATTCCTTTGCTGTGTCCCAGAGGTTTTGGGCTGTGGTGTTACCATTTTCATTGGCTTCCATGTACTTTTTAATTTCCTCTTTAACTTCTTTGTTAGCCTATTCATTCTTTAGTAGGATGCTCTTTAGTCTCCAAGTATTTCTTATCTTTCCACATTTTTTCTTGAGCTTGATTTCGAGTTTCATAGCATTGTGGTCTGAAAATATGCACGGTGTGATCTTGATCTTTTAGTACTTGTTGGGGGATGATTTGTGTCCCAGCATGTGGTCTATTCTGGAGAACGTTCCATGTGCATTGGAGAAGAATGTGTATTCCACTGCTTTAGGATCAAATGTTCTGAATCTATCTGTTAAGTCTATCTGGTCCAGTGTGTCATTCAAAGCCATTGTTTCTTTGTTGATTTTCTGTTTAGATGATCTGTCCATTGCTGTAAGTGGGGTGTTGAAGTCCCCTACTATTATGGTATTATGTACCATATGAGTTTCTTTATGTTTGTGATGAATTGATTTATATATTTGGGTGCTGTCACATTTGGAGCATGAATGTTTACAATTGTTAGGTCTTCTTGGTGGTTAGACCCCTGAATTATGATATGCTTTTCTTCATCTCTTGTTACAGTCTTTATTTTATTTTTTTAAATTTTTTTTTAATGTTTATTTTTGAGGCCGAGAGAGACAGAGCATGAATGGGGGAGGGGCAGAGAGAGAGGGAGACACAGAATCGGAAGCAGGCTCCAGGCTCCGAGCCATCAGCCCAGAGCCTGACGCGGGGCTCGAACTCACGAACCATGAGATGGTGACCTGAGCTGAAGTCGGACGCTCAACCAACTGAGCCACCCAGGCTCCCCTACAGTCTTTATTTTAAAGTCTAGATTGCCTGATAGAAGTATGGCTACTCTGGCTTTCTTTTGGGGACAATTAGCATGATAGATGGTTCTTCATCCCCTTACTTTCAATCTGAAGGTGACTTTAGGTCTAAGTGGGTCTCTTGTAAACAGCATATAGATGTATCTTATTTCTTATCCATTCTGTTACCGTATGTCTTTTGATTGGAGCATTTAGTCCATTGACGTTTAGAGTGAGTACTAAAAGATAGGAATTTATTGCCATTATGTTGCTTGTAGACATGGAGTTTCTGGTGGTGTACTCTGGTCCTCTCTAGTCTTTGTTGCTTTTGGTATTTATTTATTTATCTATTTATTCATTTGCATCTTTTCTCCCCTCAGAAAGTCCCCCTTAATATTTCTTGCAGGGCTGGTTTAGCGTCATGAACTCCTTTAAATTTTATTTGTCTGGGAAACTTTTTTTTTTTAATTCTTTTTAATGTTTATTTATTTTTGAGAGAGACAGAGACAGAATGTTAGTGGGTTAGGGGCAGAGAGAGAGAGGGAGACACAGAATCTCAAGCAGGGTCCAGGCTCCAAGCTGTCAGCACAGAGCCCAACGCAGAGCTTGAATGCATGAGCTGTGAGATCATGACCTGACCCAAAGTCGGATGCTCAACCGACAGAGCCACCCAGGCACCCCTGTCTGGGAAATCTTTAATCTCTCCTTCTATTTTAAATGACAGTCTTGCTGGATAAAAAATTCTTGGCTACATATTTTTCTGATTCAGCACGTTGAATATATCCTGCCACTCCTTTCTGGTCTGCCAAGCGTCTGTGGCTAGGTCTGCTGCAAAGCTGATCTGTCTTCCCTTGTAGGTGAAGGACTTTTTCTCCATTGCTGCTTTCATGATTCTTTCCTCACCTGAGTTATTTTGTGAATTTTACTATGATATGCCTTGTTGATGGTTGGTTTTTGTTGAATCTAATGGGAGTCATCTGTGCTTCCTGGATTTTGATGTCTGTGTCTTTTCCCAAGTTAGGAAAGCTTTCCACTAAAATTTGCTAACATAACCCTTCCACCTCTTTTTCTCTCTTTTCATCTTCTGGCACCTCTATGATTCTGATGTTGTTCCTTTATAATGAATCACTGATTTCTCTAATTCTTAAATTGTACTCTTTTGCCTTAGTCTCCCTCTTTTTTTCTGCTTCATTATTCTCCATAAGTTTGTCCTGTATATCACTGATTCTCTGCTCTGCCCCATCCATCCTTGGGGCCATGGCATCCATTTGAGATTTTAGCTCAGTTATAGCATTTTTTATTTCATCCGGACTAGATTTTACTTCTTTTATCTTTGCAGAAAGGAATTCTGATCTATTTCCAACTCTAGCTGGTATTCTTATTATCGTGATTCTAAAGTCTGGTTCAGACATGTTGCTTGTATCTGTGTTGGTTATGTCGCTGGCTGTCGTTTCTTCCTGCTCTTTCTTTTGGGGTGATTTCCTTCATTTCATGATTTTGAAGGGAGAAAAGGAATTAATGACATAAAAAAATTAAAATAAAAAAATTAAAATGAAAAAATTAAAAACAACACACACACAAATCAAATAAATGATGCTAGATCCTAGGTATGTTTTGGTCTGGGTTTTGAAAATGGCTTGATAGATTAGAGAAAAAACGGGAAAGGGAAAAAAAAGGAAATTATTTGAAAATTTGAAAACATGGATACACTGAAATACAATAAAATGAAATGATGGAAGTAAAAGGAACTTGAAAAAAATTACACAAAAGTAAAAAATATAGTAGAAAAAAGTAATGAAAAATATGTTTAATAAAAATTGAAAATAAAAATAATTAGTTGCCTTTCTGTATTCAAGAAAAAGAAAGGAAATGAAAAAGAGAAAAAAAATTGAATAGATGGAATAGTGAACAGACTAAAATACGATTGAAATTACTTTGTTTTCCCCTTGAAGTCAAACTATGAAGCACTTTATAGTCCGTAAACTAAGCAGGCGGAGAGACTTGTGTTCCTGAAGAGTAAGGTTGGCCCAGTTGGGTGGGGCTTAGTGTAATGGCTCCATTCTCCACTAAATGGCACTGCTCAGCTTACTGGGGTGGATTATTCAGACGCTTGTAGGTGTGTATGCACATGCACGGGAGCCATGAAAATGGCGTCACCCACCTACCCAGTCTCTAGTATCAGAGCACTGTTCTTCCTGATCAGCAATCATGCACCCGTCCTTTGTCTCTGGCTTCCGTCTGGCTCCCCGCTTTTACACTGTCCGTGACCAAGCCGTCAGGTTGCCAGGTGGCACCTCCCTCCTGAGCTTTATCTCAGATGCAGCTGTTTTTCCTGACTCCTTACTTCTGAAGGACTGTGGCTTTGACTGCTCAGACCTTCTGGGGGAGGGTCTCACTGAGCACTGGCCGGGTGCTGGTCGGTCGCGCCCAAGAACATTTGCAAGACCGTGCTGCTGCTGATGCCCAGAGACTGTGGCCAGTGCCAGCCCGCCCCAGAGAAAGTTCACGTGATGGTGTAGCAGCAGCGTTTCAGGGATTATGGAAAATCGCAACACGCATCTGGTGCCAGGCTTCACCCCCAGGGACTTTGTTCCAGCACCAGCAAATGTGGTTGTTCTCCCAGGTCCACTGGGGCCTTTGCCTGTATGGGGAGGCCATACCGTGTCTACCAGATGTCCTCCCAGCAGGGGAACCACCTCTCTTGGGGTGGCCTGAAGAGCCCCAGATCCCACTCTGCTCCTGGGGATTCACCCTTCCCACCAGAGCACTGCCAGATATCGAGCTGTGGAGTTTCAGACTCTGCACTCCCCCTGTTCATAGTCTTAATGGAATTTAAACCTCTCCTTTTTCCTTTCTCCCTTTTTTTCAGTCCCTGCGGCTGTTTCCATTTTTCCATTTTCTCTCCGGATGCTTGGGGGGGAGGGGTGCTTTTCCCATATTCTCCCCCCTCCCCCACTTCGTCCTCTCTCCACAAGCAGAAACAGCTTCCTGCCCTCTGTGGCTTCTCTCTCCCCCAATTCACTTCTCCACGTTGTGTACCTGCTGAGTTCTGTGGTTCAGGCTGTGAAGATTGTTGTGTTAACCCTCAAATGAGTTTTCTAGGTGTGCAGGATGGTTTAGTGTTGATCTGGCTGTATTTCATGGATGCGAGACACACACACACAAAACTTCCATGCTGTTCTGCCAACTTGGCTCCTCCCTAAACCAACCACTTTCTTATTTCTATTATTATTGATTGGTTTTGCCTATTCTAGAATTTCATATAAAGGGAATCATAAGGAAGGTACTCTTTCATGTCTGGGATCCTTATCTCAGCACAAAGATGCCAATACAATTCAATAAGAAAGGGGTAATCTTTTCAACAAAGAGTGCTGGAATGATTTTATATCTGTAAGGAGAAAAACCAACCTTAGCTCTTACCTCACACCATACTCAAGACTTAATTCAAATTTATTTGTGGACCTAAGTAAGCATGGTAAAGCTATAATCTCATAACTCAGTGGCAGGCAAAGATTGCCTAGTTTGGACACTAAACAAGACAAGACCATTTACAATAAAATTGAACTTCATCAAAATTCAAAACCTCTGGGGCGCCTGGGTGGCGCAGTCGGTTAAGCGTCCGACTTCAGCCAGGTCACGATCTCGCGGTCCGTGAGTTCGAGCCCTGCGTCGGGCTCTGGGCTGATGGCTCAGAGCCTGGAGCCTGTTTCCGATTCTGTGTCTCCCTCTCTCCCTGCCCCTCCCCCGTTCATGCTCTGTCTCTCTCTGTCCCAAAAATAAATAAACGTTGAAAAAAAAAATTAAAAAAAAAATTAAAAACCTCTAAAATGTCTGCTCTTCACAAGACACTGAATAAAATGAAAAAGCAAGCCACAGGCTGGGAGAAAATATTCACAGTATATATACCCTACAAAGCATGTATAGAATATATAAAGAAGTCTTACAACTAAGTAATAAGACAAAAATCTAATAAAACAGGGCAGGAGATCTGAACAGACCCTTTGCAAAAGAAGATACGTGAATGGCCAGCAGGCACAGGAAAAGATGCTCTATATCTTGAGTTCCTAGAAAAGGAAAAAATTAAAACCATAATGAGATATCAACATACACCCAATAGAATCACTAAAATTAAAAAATATTGACAGTAACAAGTATGGGCAAGAATGTGGAGCAACCGGAATGCTCATATATTGCTAGTGGCTGTGCAGACTAGAGCAACTGCTGTGGAAAACAATTTGGTGGTTTCTTATAAAAATATACCTACTGTATGCCCAGGAATTTAATTCCACTTTATCTCTACTATTTATTAGCTATGCTTTGTTGTTGTCGTTGTTCAGTGTTGCTCTAAGGTTTACAACACGCACTGTTACTTTATTATAATCTACCTTAGAATGCTATTATCCTGCTTCACAAATAATGTCTGACCCTTACAATAGGGTGCTTTCCTATCCTTTGTGCTGTTGGCATCACACATTTATTTTATCTCTATGTTTGCTATAGAACCCATAATACATTGTTAATGGTTTTGCTCTCAATATCCATTATCTTTGAAAGAAATAAAACAATGACAAAGAACATTGTTTTAAATTTTTTTTAATGTTTATTTATTTTTGAGAGAGAGAGAGAGACCAGGGGAGCGGCAGAGGCAGAGGGAGATCCAGAATCCGAAGTAGGCTCCTGGCTCCCAGCTGTCAGCATACAGCCTGATGAGGGGCTCAAACTCACAAACTAGGAGATCATGACCTAAGCCAGAGTCAGATGCTTAATTGATTGAGCCACGCAGGTGCCACACAAAGAAAATTGTTTTAATATTTACTCATATATGTACCATTTCCAGCATTTTCATTACATGGATTAATCCGATTTTCACCTGGTGTCCTTTTTTGTTTAACATTTCTTGTTCACACTGGCTGATGATGAATCCTCCTAATTGTTTATCTGTTCACCTTTACTTTTTAAATTACCAATAACTTACTTATATGACTTAATATAATGCTGTCTAGATAGCAGGCTTTTAATAAAGGTATTTGACTTTCACATATGCATTAAATGGGCTCTTAATAATCTTCCATTAGTCAGAAAAAGCAAATTGTTTTTATAATTATTGCAAAGTAGAATCTTATTTTGAGATACTAATTATTTCCGATTATTATTAATTAAGTAACTAAGGGATGGCACCTTGAGAAGAAGATTGGTGAGGCAGAAAAACTGAGAGATTTCTTATTATTTTGTAAACATAAAATATTCGGGAGTGAACTTTTTTTTTAAAGATTTTATTTTTTTAAGCAATCTCTACACCCAATGTAAGACTGAAACTCACAACTCTGAGATCAAGAGTCATGTGCTTTCCCGACCAAGCCAGCCAGGCACCCAGGTAGTGAGTTTAGTGATCACCAGATTGATAGACTAGTAGGTGAAACTGATTCTATTATAAATCCCAGAGAAAACAATTGATTCTTTAAAATGTGCATGTTTTGGGGCGCCTGGGTGGCGCAGTCGGTTAAGCGTCCGACTTCAGCCAGGTCACGATCTCTTGGTCCAGGAGTTCGAGCCCCGCGTCAGGCTCTGGGCTGATGGCTCAGAGCCTGGAGCCTGTTTCCGATTCTGGGTCTCTCTCTCTCTCTCTGCCCCTCCCCCGTTCATGCTCTCTCTCTGTCCCAAAAATAAATTAAAAAAAAAAACGTTGAAAAAAAAAATTAAAAAAAAAAAATGTGCATGTTTTGTTCTCAAAAGGGCACAACTGTAATATATTATACTGCCAGACAGATGTAGATGCTTATCGACCAATTTAGACATGTAGAAATGCTAAGAAGGAATTAGGTAAAAGTTGTCACTTAAACTGAGACTCTTAGACTCCTGCAAAAACTGTATCAGAGGGACTTCCGCATTAATACTCAGGAGTTTTTTTTCTTGAACTAGTTTCACAGTGGAGAGAGGCTTTTTCTTTAAAAGTGCACTTAAAAGATGTTTATTACACTTGTTTTTATTTACACTTCTGTAATAAAAATATATGTATATAAATACAATGTATAAAGTTACTATCATATATAACGTAGAATATATATTAGAATACATATAATATACAAATGTATATTTATATATCTGCTGTATAAATATAGCAAAAAAATGTGCCATGATGAGACCTTTAGACTTTAGAAAGATGACTGTCATTATTGTCAAGAGCAAGGAGTAAAAGCTGTGGGGTGTGGGGAGGAATGGGAAAGAGGATGGTAAAAAAAAATCAATTGAGCAATTAAATGTAATTTGGGTCAAGAATAAACATTTTCTGAGGGCTTACTCTGTGCCTACAGGAAGATCTGTCTTTCAGGAGTTTATGATTCACTCAGGGAAACACCTAAGTGATAATTATAGTGAAAATATGTTCAGCTTTATTCTTGAAAAATATTTTGGGGCGCCTGGGTGGCTCAGTCGGTTAAGCGTCTGACTTCAGTTCAGGTCATCATCTCACAGTTCGTGAGATCGAGCCCCGTGTCGGGCTCTGTGCTGACAGCTCAGAGCCTGGAGCCTGCTTCACGTTCCGTGTCTCCCTCTCTCTCTGCCCCTTCCCTGTTCATGCTCTGTCTCTCTCTGTCTCAAAAATAAATAAACATTAAAAAATTAAAAAAAAAAGAAAGAAAAATATTTTTCACTGGATATAAGTTTCTTGGCTGACAATTTTTCTAGAACTTTAAAGATATTATCCCATTGTCTTCTGGCTTGCACAATTTTTGAAAAGACATCTATGATAATTCTTATCTTTGTTTCTCTGTATGTGATGTGTCTTTTCCTATTGTTGCTTTCAAACTTTCTGTTTATCGGATTCTCTCTTTTTTTTTTTTTTTTTAGCACCTGGATCATGATGTAAGTGATATGTGTGTGTTTATATCCTGTTTGTAGTTCATTGGATTTCCTTGATATGTGGGTTGATAATTTCATAAAATTTAGAAACTGTTTGCTCATTAGTTTTCCAAATACCTTTTCTGTTCCCCTTCTCTCTCTTCTACAGGGATTCTAATTACCTGTACATTCAATCACTTGATAATTATGTCACAAATTCCTAAAGCTTTGGGTTTTCTTCCAGCCTTTTTCCTTCTGTGCTTCATCTTGCACTGTTTCTATTGGGATGTAAGCTTACTGATCTTTTCTTCTGTAGTTTTTTTTTTTAATGTTTATTTATTTTTGAGAGAGACAGAGACAGAGTGCAAGTGGGGGAGGGGCAGATGAGAGAGGGAGACACAGAATCCAAAGCAGGCTCCAGGCTCTGAGCTGTCAGCACAGAGCCTGATGTGGGGCTCGAACTCATGAACCGGGAGATCATGACCTGAGCTGAAGTCGGATGTTTAACTGACTGAGCCACCCAAGCGCCCCTCTTCTGTAGTTTTTAACTTAATATCAGTCTCACAGTGAACTTTCTCTCAGATATGGTATTTTTATCTTTAGAAGAAGTTTTATTTGGTTCCTTTTTATGTCTTCCATTGCCCTCCTCATTATGTTCATACTTTCTTTTACATTATGGAACATATGGAACATATTTATAATAGCTGCTATAATGTCTTTATTTGCTAAGTATATCATCTCTGTCATTTTTGGATCTGTTTATAGTGACTGTTTTTGTCCTGAAACTGCATTTTTCTCCTTCATCTTACATATGGCAAATTTTTAATTGGATGCTGGAAGTAATGAATATTATATTCTTGAGTTCTATCTTTTGTTACATTTCTTTACAGAATATTTGATTTTTTTTCCTGTCGATCAGTTTAGTTAGTTGCAGATCAATTTGATTCTTTCAAGGCCCTTCATGAAGTTCTTTAAGTCAGGTCTAGAGACCTTCAGGGCTAATTTAGTTACACTTCTTCTTCTTCCTTTTTTTTTTTTTTTAAAGTAGGCTCTATGCCCAATGTGGGGTTTGAACTCACAACCCTGAGATTAAGAGTCCCATGCTCTACCAACTGTGCGAGCCAGCACCCCAAATTAAGCTACACTTCTTTTTTTTTTTAAGTTTATTTATTTTGAGAGAGAGAGCAAGTGGGGCAGGGGCAGAGAGAGAGAGGGAGAGAGAGAATCCCAAGCAGGCTCCACACTGTCAGTGCAAAGCCCGATGCAGGGCTCAAACTCACAAACCGTGAGACCATGACCTGAGCCAAAACCAAGTGTCAGATACTTAACTGACTGAGCCACCCAGGCGCCCCTGAAGCTACACTTCTAAGGTACGGCCATTCTGGTATCTCTACTGACTGCCCTGTGTATCCATGGATGTCTCTATGTTTCCCATAGTGGAAACTGGAATGATTTCCGGATCTGGGAATAATTTGGCTTCTTGTTGTTTGTATCTACCTGGTAATTGGTCTTCCCCACAGGTTCCTGCTTAAGTTCATGAGGTTTCTCCCTATGCACACACGGATCAGCATTCAGTCAAAGACTCAAGGAGATGCTGATGTAAATTTCTGGAATTCTTTGTCTGCATCACTGCTTCCTTTTAATATCTTGCCCCATGAATTCTAGTGCTCTTAACCTCCCCATACTCCTCTGTCTCCCCAAAAGAATGAGATGGGCTCAAAAGATTGGGCTTTGTTTAGATTCTCCTTCCCTGTACTACAGTTGGGAAATTACCCCTTGGCAGGAAGTCTTGAAATGGTAGAGCCTACTTTGTTTTCCTTTTCTTAGGGACCCCTGTACTGCCTCTTGTCCAATGTCTGAAAATGGTTGTTTCTGATATTTTTACAGGTTTTTTTTTTTACTTCTAATTACATACCCTCTTACCCATGCATGACTGGAGGAGTAAACCCAGGAATACTTATATTTCATTCTAAGAGAAATACACATAAAAAGTGTTGTGCTTTTTTGAGTGAAAGCAGAGTATTTGATGTCTTGTTTATATTTTTCAAAGTATCATTTTGATTACCTTGTAGAAAAAAAATTGGAGTGAAGTAAGAGTGGAATCAAAACAACAAGTGAAAGAATAGTGCTGGAATCTTAGTAAGAGGTGTTAGTGGCTAGGTCTAGGTTTGTGGTGAGATCGATGAGATAGAAACACAGGACTCAGTCATAGATTGACTGTTCAGCGTGGTTTGGGAATTGCATGATGGGAGAGGATGAATAGAAGGTCAGATAAAAGGCAGGGAGAATCAAGACCTTTATTTTGAACATAGTATGTTTGTGAGGCCTATTAGACATCTAAGAGGAGATATCAGTAGGCAATCACATCTGTAAGTCACAAGCTCAGGAGCAATGTATAGACCAGAGATACACATTTGAGATTTGTAGGCATGTGGTTTTTATAGTTATGAGAATGGATAAAGCCATACGAAGGAGGTGGGTTGTTAAAGTACTAAAACTTGACAGCCTCTCAGGTAGATCATGCGATAGATTCTTAGTTTATTTGTAAATGTCCATCTCTAGAACAAGAGAGAAGGTCAAGCAGATATCGGCCTTTTTGGGGGAATGTTCAGTGCAGACCAACTCGGTAGCGGACATGCAGCGGATGTTCAAGAAGCTCAGGTTCCTGAGGGAATAATTCATTACAGTGTGGAAGGCACGACTGACTGTTACTATGCGTGTGTTTCCCAGGAGAGTTGTCAGGTAAATAACCAAGAAGACCAGGAAGAACACGCCCTGTAGTTTGGATGGTTGGAAAACCCTAAGAAAATGAATTCAGTGACAACTGATTGATCGTTCATTGCCAATGGTGTCACAACTACAAAACAATGAGAAAAAGAAACCATAATAAAATGAACCCCAAATGGGTTTGTCAACATACGGGTTGTGTCAAACTGTTTTGGGTGCAAAGCAGCCTGGACTGTGGGGGGAAGTGTGCAGGGCTGTCCTCAGGGACACCATCCCAGCTCCTCGCCAGACCCACCTTGCCCGCTCAAGCCCAGGCACCTCCTTCAGGGGCTTCTGTGGCTGCCAGAGGGTAAGAATAAGTGCAGACTTGATCCAAATCTGCGTGAGTCTCTGCGTTAGAGTGAGCTCATTTCTCACTAGCTAAGCAAAACCTCCCTCCTGCCATTGTTTTCACTATATTATTTAAATGTATTTATATAAAGGTCTTTTTATTACTATTAATATAATAAATGTTTATGGATAAAAATAATACCAAAAAGATGCTTACCGCCCACAGAATCAGTTTTATTTCAATGTATTTCTTTCTACTCTTATTCTCTTTTTTTCTTCCCTTCTCCCCTCAGCCATTCTCTTTCTCCGTGTCTCTGTATTTGTAGCTGTATGTATATACATACATATATGCACCTATAGTTTCACAAAATAGAAATCTTAGTTTATATTCCACTTTGTATCTTTTTTTTTTACTATTGTCATAGCACAAACATTTTCCTATAGCTTTCAGTATATTTGAATGTACAATTTCTAATGGCTGCATAACATTATATTATGTGGAAGTATATATTAAAATGTGTTTAATTAATCTCGTATTGTTGAACATTTACATTGCTTTCATGATTTTGTCACTATAGAAATACTATGATAAGCATCTTTTACATAATTATATTTGATCCTTTGCTAATTTATTCAAGATGAATGTTTAAGTTCTGTGCTTTTTAACAGATTTCTTGAGAATTTTTTTGAGGGGAGCAATTTCTCCTTTGTATGGAGTTTATCTTTCTTAATAAGATCAATTCTGTTTTTAGAGTTCATTATGTATTCAGAATTCTTTTAAATGTCCCCTTTATTTATTTTTCTCTTCTTTTTTAGTTAACATACAGTGTAGTCTTGGCTTCAGAAGTAGAACCCAGTGATTCATCTCTTACATATGACACCCCGTGCTCATCCCAACAAGTGCCCTCCTTAATGCCCGTCACCCATTTAGCCCTTCTCTCACCCCCACCCCTCTAGCAACCCTCAGTTTGTTCTCTGTATTTAAGTGTCTCTGATGGTTTGCCTCCTTCTCTGTTTTTATCTTATTTTTCCTTCCCTTCTCCTGTGTTCATCTGTTGAGTTTCTCAAATTCCACATATGAGTGAAATCATATGATATCTTTCTCTTGGCTTATTTCGCTTAGCATAATACGCTCTAGTTCCATCCACATTAGTATTCAGAAATTTCAATCAACCCATTAGTTTTAGGACAATTTCTTTGATATATTTCCTCATTGCTAAAACTGTTGTTAAACCAAGACTTCCCCTCTATCAAATATTTTGTATTTCCTAGGGGAAGAATCAAAATGATCACCAACTTTCTATTATTCATTTAAACTTTGAGGCAATACCGGGTTCTTTCCCAGAGCATCTGTTCTAGATTCGGAGTGAGTGAACTGTAGTGGAAAGAGCAGACTTTGTTACCAGGTAGATTTGAATCCCAGCTTTGCCCCTCTAATCCTAGACAAGTGATTGCTGTAATCTCTCTGTGTAAGTCTCAGTTTATTTATCTAAATGATAAAGATCATTGTATCCGTCCCATAAGTTTTTTTTTAAGAAGGATTAAATTTGATTATATATTAGTCCATGTAAAAATCTCTTAATATACACGTGCTCCTCAGATCTATCTTCCAAATGTTTCCCACCTGTGTTCTTATCAGATCTACTGCTAACCCCCTAGTCCAGGCTACCATCACCTGCCTCTGGGACTGTGCAACAGCCTCCTCACTGACCTCCCAGCCTCCACTCTTGCCTCTATTAGTCTATTCTCCTTACTGAAGCCAGAGTGACTCTTTCTTAAAATTTTGTTTTGTTTTTTAATTTATTTGAGAGAGAGACAGAGAACACAAAAGGGGGAGAGAGGGGCAGAAGGAGAAAGAGAATCTCAAAGCTCTGTGCTCAGTGTGAAGTCCAATGCAGGGCTCAATCCCATGACCCTGGGATGGGCCCCCAACATAACAGTGGTTAAACTTACGATTTTTTGACTCTACAATGGTGTGAAAGCAATAGGCATTCAGTAGAAACTGTACTTCAGGTTGTGAATTTTGGTCTTTTCCAGGGGTAGTGATATGCAGTACTGTTCTCGCTCGTGATGCTGAGGGGGGGCCGCAACTCCCAGTCAGCCAGGCAGTGTACAGACAACGATTCTGTACCCGTTGAACCATTCTGTTTTTCACTTTCAGTACAGTATTCACTAAATTACATGAGATCTTCAATACTTCATTTTAAACAGGCTTTGTCCAACTGTGGGCTAATGTGTTCTGAGCACACTTAAGGTAGGCTAGGCTAAGCTAGGATGTTCAGTAGTTTGGGAGTGTTAAATGCATTTTGACTTACAATATTTTCAATTTACAATGAGTTTATTGGGGTGTAACCCCATCGTAAGTCAAGGATGATGTGTAGATACAAATCCTGCTGTCCCACTTCCAGTGCTTTCTCATCACACAAGGAGAAAGCCTCGAATGTCCTGGCCTCTGAGGTCTGTGTGATCTGGCCCCTGACTACTCAGACATTAATTCTTACCCCTTGTCTTAGTCTCACTTGGCTTCATCCCCACTAGGCTTGTTGCTGTTTTCAACTACACCAAGCATGTTCCCACTGTTCTTTTCATATATACAATGCAAATTTATTCAGTCTTTAAAAAGAAAGGCATACTGCCTTTTGCAACAATGCAGATGAACTTTGGGGACAATATGCTAAGTGAAATAACCCAGACACAGAAAGTAAAAAATCAAACAAACAAACTTCATGATATCACTTACATGTGGCATCTTAAAAAGTTTAGTGCATCGAAGCAGAGGGTAGAACAGTGGTTATGAATGTCAGGGAGGTGGGGGAAGCGTGGAGATGTTGGTCAATGGGTATGAAGTAACAGTTATATATGATGAGTAAGTCTTGAGATCTAAAGTACAACATGGTGACTCTGGGTGATAAAACTGTATTGAATAGTACAATTTTTCAAAGAAAGAATATTTCAGATACTCTTATAAAATGGTAACAATGTAAGGATGTACATAATTATTAGAAATAAAATAAGATAGGGGCGCCTGGGTGGTGCAGTCGGTTAAGCGTCCGACTTCAGCCAGGTCACGATCTCGCGGTCTGTGAGTTCGAGCCCCGCGTCGGGCTCTGGGCTGATGGCTCAGAGCCTGGAGCCTGTTTCCGATTCTGTGTCTCCCTCTCTCTCTGCCCCTCCCCCGTTCATGCTCTGTCTCTCTCTGTCCCAAAAATAAATAAACGTTGAAAAAAAATTAAAAAAAAAGAAATAAAATAAGATAAAGACATATGTATAACATAGGTTTTTAAGAGAGCTACTAAGCATGTTCCCATTTGCTGTCCCCTCTGCCTAGAATTTTTCCCCTAGATATTTGCACAATTTATTCCCCTTTCCCTCTCTCCTCCCTTGTCACCTCCTTGGAGAGGGGTGCCCTACCCTCTCAACTGTAAGAGAATTCCTTGTTATCCCCTTAGTTTATTCATTTCTCTTTATGACACTAACCATTATCTGACATTTAATAAGACATAGAGATGTATATTTAATTTCTGTCTTCCCAACCAGAATATAAACTCTGTGAGGCCATCTCCTTAATTTTGTTCACCCCTCCAGTCTTAATGCCTAGTGTGATATCTGGCATACTGAAAGGTGCTCAATACATTTTCTTGAATAAATGCATGAAGGAACAAGTAAATCAATGTCTGTTTTTAAAATTATTTTGGGATCCAGTACATTTTTTGGGGGATAAAACCCTAGATTAATTCATTTCTACTTTATCTAACTCTACCTAGTCTAGTCTTCCTGGGTACCCCTCCTTTATTTTAGCAAAGTTGTCATTTTTCACGTGTATTTTTTCCCCAAATTTTCATTTAAATTTACTTAGTTAATATATTAGTTTCAGGAGTTGGTTTCAGGGGTAGAATTTAGTGATTCATCACTTACATGTAACATCCAGTTCTCAAAATAACAAGTGCCCTTCTTAATATCCATCACCCATTTAGCCCATCCCCCACCCACATTCCTCCATCAACCCTCAGTTTGTTCTCTATTGTTAAGAGTCTCTCTTATGGTTTACCTCCCCCCTTTTCCCCCTTTCCATATGTTCATCTGTTTTGTTTCTTAAATTCCACATATTTAGTGAAACCATATGGTATTTGTCTAACTTATTTCACTTAGCATAATACACTCTAGCTCCACCCAAGTCATTGCAAATGGCAAGATCTCATTCTTTTTGATGACTGATTAATATTCCATTGTGTGTGTGTGTGTGTGTGTGTGTGTGTGTGTGTGTCTGTGTGTGTGTATGTGTATGTCACATTTTCTTTATCCACTCATCAGTTGGTGGACATTTGGGCTCTTTCCATAACTTAGCTATTGTTGATGATGCTACTATAAACACTGGGTAGCATGTACCCCTTTTAATCTGTATTTTTGTTTCCTTTAGGTAAATATCTAGTAGTGCAATTGCTGGGTTTTAAGGTAGTTCTATTTTTTACTTTTTCAGGAACCTTCATACAGTTTTCCAGAAAACTGGCTGTATCAGTTTGTATTCCCACCAACAGTGCAGGAGGGTTCCCCTTTCTCTGCATCCTTGCCAACATCTGTTGTTTCCTGTATTCTTAATTTTAGCCATTCTGACAGGTGTAAGGTGGTAGCTCATCATGGTTTTGATTTGTATTTACCTGATGATGAGTGATGTTGAGCATCTTCTCCTGTGTGTGTTAGCCATCTGGATGTCTTCTTTGGAAAAATGTCTATTCATGTCTTCTGCCCATTTCTTAACTGGATTATTTGTTTTTTGGGTGCTGAGTTTGATTAAGTTTTATATATATTTTGGATACTAACCCTTTATCAGATATATCATTTGCAAATATCTTCTCCCATTCTGTAAATCGCCTTTTAAGTTTTGTTGATTGTTTCCTTTGCTTTGCAGAATTTTTTTATCTTGATGAAGTCTCAAGAGTTCATTTTTGCTTTTGTTTGCCTTGCTTCTGGCAACATGTCTAGTAAGAAGTTGCTCTGGCTGAGGTCAAAGAGGTTGATGCCCATGCTTTCCTCTAGGATTTTAATGGTTTCCTGTCTCACATTTAGGTCTTTCAACCACTTTGAATTTATTTTTGTGTATGGTGTAAGAAAGTGGTCCAATTCATTCTTTGGCATGTTGCTGCCCAATTTTCCCAACACCATCTGTTGAAGAGACTGTCTTTTTCTATAGGATATTCTTTCCTGGTTTGTCAAGATGAGTTGACCATACTGTTGTGGGTTCATTTCTGGGTTTTCTGTTGTGTTCTATGAGTCAGGTTTATGGTAGTACCATAATATCTTGATCGCTACAGCTTTGTGATACAGCTCGATGTCCAGAATCATGATGCCTCCAACTTTGCTTTGCTTATTCAGGATTGCTTTGGCTATTTGGGGTCTCTGTAGTTCCATACCAGTTTGAAGATTGTTTGTACTAGCTCTGTGAAAAATGCTGGTGGTATTTTGATAGGGATTGCATTAAATGTGTAGATTTCTTTGGTCAGTATCGACATTTTGACAATGTTTTTTTCTCCTAATCCATGAGTATGGATTTTTTTCCCATTTCTTTGTGTCCTCTTCAATTTCTTTCATAAGTTATATAGTTTTCAGAGTACCGATCTTTTACCTCTTTGGTTAGGTTTATTCCTAGATACCTTATGATTTTAGCTGCAGTTGTAAATGGGACCAATTCCTTGATTTCTTTTTCTGCTGCTTCATTATTGGTGTATAGCAATGCAACAGATTTCTGTACATTGATTTTATATCCTGCGACTTTGCTGAATTCATGTATTAGTTGTAATAAGTTTTTGGTAGAGTCTTTTGGGTTTTCCATATAGAGTATCATGTCATCCGCAAATAGTGAAAGTTTGATTTCTCCCTTGCCAATTTGAATGCCTTTTATTTCTTTTTGTTGTCTGATTGTTAAGGTTAAGACTTCCAGTACATGGGGCGCCTGGGTGGCGCAGTCGGTTAAGCGTCCGACTTCAGCCAGGTCAAGATCTCACGGTCTGTGAGTTCGAGCCCCGCGTCGGGCTCTGGGCTGATGGCTCAGAGCCTGGAGCCTGTTTCCGATTCTGTGTCTCCCTCTCTCTCTGCCCCTCCCCCGTTCATGCTCTGTCTCTCTCTGTCCCAAAAATAAATAAACGTTGAAAAAAAAAAATTAAAAAAAAAAAAAAAAAAGACTTCCAGTACTATGTTAAATAGTAACGGTGAGAGTGGACATCCCTGTTTTGTTCCTGAACATAGAGGAACAGTTCTCAGTTTTTCCCCATTGAGGATGATATTAGCTATACGTCTTTTGTATATGGACTATATGATGTTGAGGGATGTTCCATCTATACCTACTTTGTTGAGGGCTTTTATCAAGAATAGATGCTGTATTTTGTATTATGCTTTTTTTGCACCTATTGAGAGTATCATATGTTTCTTATCCTTTCTTTTATTAATGTGGTGTATCACATTGATTGATTTACAATCAATGTGGTGGATAATTCTTTTAATGTACTGTTGGATTCAATTTGCTAGTATCTTGTTGAGAATTTTTGCATGCACTTTCATCAGGGTTATTGGCCTGTAATTCTCCTTTTTGGTGGGGGTCTTTGGTTTTGGAATCAAGATAATGCTGGCCTTGTAGAATGAGTTTGGAAGTTTTCCTTCCATTTCTGTTTTTTGGAACATTTTGAGAAGAATAGATATTCACTCTTCTTTAAATGTCTGGTAGAATTCCCCTGGGAAGCCATCTGGCCCTGCACTTTTGTTTGTTGGGAGATTTTTGATTACTGATTCAATTTCTTTGCTGGCTATGGGCCTGTTAAGATTTTCTATTTCTTCTTGTTTAAGTTTTGGTAGTTTGTATGTTTCTAGGAATTTGTCCCTTTATTCTTCATGTGTATTTTAATCTTTAAACTAGAAAGTATGATGTGTGTTCAGATTTTAGGTATTACCTTCCATATCAGTTGTTTCATCATTACTATTTTTTTTGAGAGAGACAGAGAGAGAGAGAGAGAGCTCGAGCAGGGGAGGGTCAGAGAAAAGGGGGGAAAGAGAATCTTAAGCAAACTCCATGCTCAGTGTGGAGCCAGACGCAGGGCTCTATCCCATGATCCTGGGATCATGACCTGAGCAGAAACCAAGAGTCGATCATTCAACTGACTGAGCCACACAGGTGCCCCTCACCATTACTATTCTAATTGTTCTTCTTTGGACTAGACCTTTTCTTCCTCCTATAGAGCTGACCAACAGAGTTCACTCTACTCAACATTGACCCCATTTGAGCATTATGTATGTTCATTAAAAATGCCTAAAATTCTTTCTCTGAATAGCAGGAGAAATAAATCAATATATTCAGTTTCTTAATGTAACCTTGCTTGGCAACTGAAGAGTAAGACTTATAAACTCTGTCTGACCAACATGAAAAATGGAAGCCATTCTTATGATGCTATCACCCTGCCACCGTGATCTTTTTACAACTCAAAATGGATTCTGTCTTCCTTCAGCTTGAAATACTTCAGGGACTCCTCATCCTTTATAACAGTGGTTATCAAACTTCAGTGCACGTCAAAATCACTTGGAGGACTTGTTAAAAACAGGTTGCTGGGCCCATGCCCAGTTTCTGATGCAGGAGGTCTGGGTATGGACTGAGAATTTGCACTGCTAACAAGTTCCCAAGTGAGGTCTGGGGACCAAACTTTGAGAATTACTGCTTTGTAGAATTCAAACACCTCACACAGTGTGCAAGTCAGGATATCAGAGTGGTTAAGGTAGAAGAAACTCAGGCCAATCCAGGAACACTCTTCTCTAGCTTTGTGACTTTTGAAAGGTTATCTTATCTCTTTTGCCTTAGTTTCTTCATCTGTAAAATGAGGACAAATTTTTGAGACAGAGAGAGAAAGCACGCGAGTGTGTGTGTGTGTGTGTGTGTGTGTGTGTGTGTGTAAGTGGGGGCAGAGGAGTAGAGGAAGTGAAAGAGAGAATCCTGAGCAGGCTCCATGCTCAGCATGAAGTCTGACACAGGACTCAATCCCACGACCTTGGGATCATGACCCAAGTCAAAATCAAGACTCAAACACACAAATGACTGAGCCACCCAGGTGCCCCTTAAAACCATCTTTGACTTTGTTCTCTCTATCATACCCAACAGTGAATCCATCAGCAAAACTTGCCTTCTTTAACATAAATACATATTCAGAATATAACTACATTTTACCACCTCTACTACTACCAACCTAGTTCAAGACATTTGAATATATGAGTATGGGGTTCAGAAAAAAGGGGAAAAGGATAAAGATATAAATTTGGAAGTCATCTGTATACAAATATAAAGGCATAGGAATGGATGAGAGTACATAGGGTGTGAGTGTCCATAAGAAAATTAAAAGATTTTGGGGTTCCTGGGTGACTCAGTCAGTTAAGTGTCTGACTCTTGGTTTTGGCTAAGGTCATGATCCCATGGTTTGTGAGATCCAGCCCCGAGTCGGGCTCTGTGCTGACAGCATGAAGCCTGCTTGGGATTTTCTCTCTCTCTTTCTCCCCACTCTCTTTCTCCTTCAAAATAAATAAACATTTAAAAATAGGGGCGCCTGGGTGGCGCAGTCGGTTAGGCGTGCGACTTCACCCAGGTCACGATCTCGCGGTCCGTGAGTTCGAGCCCCGCGTCGGGCTCTGGGCTGATGGCTCAGAGCCTGGAGCCTGTTTCCGATTCTGTGTCTCCCTCTCTCTGCCCCTCCCCGTTCATGCTCTGTCTCTCTCTGTGCCAAAAATAATAAATAAACGTTAAAAAAAAAATAAAATAAAAATGTAAAAAAAAGAAAAGATTCTTATTTTAAAGATTTTTTAAATTCATTTTCGAGAGAGAGAGAGACAGTGCGAGTGAAGGAAAGGCAGAGAGTGAGGGAGAGAGATAGAATCCCAAGCGGGCTCTGCACTGGCAGCACAGAGCCCGACTTGGGGCTCAAACTCATGAAACCTTGAGATCATGACCTTATTTGAAACCAAGAGTTGGACGCTGAACTGACTGAGCCAGCCAGGTACCCCAGGGATGATTCTGATAATTGAGCTCAGTGCAGTCCAACACTTACAGTCCAAGAAGATGAGAAGTGTCTTAGTCCCTTTAGGTTGTTATAACAAAATGCCACTTATTGGGATAGCTAATAAACAATAGAAATTTATTCCTCACAGCTCCGGAGGCTGTAAGTCCCAGATCAGGGTGACAACATGATCTGGTGAGGGCCCTCTCCCAGGTCACAGACTACTCCTTATAGCCTCATATGGAGAGTCTTTTACAAGAGCACTAATCCCATTCATGAGAAATTCATCTCCCAAAAGCTCCCATCACTTTGGGTGTTCGGATTCCAACATGTGAATTGGGGGCAGGAGGACCCATTCAGACCATAGCAAGAAGCTATCAAAAACAGAAGAATCAGTCAATATTGTAAGAGGAGACTCTAGAGTATTGTCCCATAGTCAAACAAAACTGAACAATTACTTATGTCAGATAAATCAAGTAAGATAAGCACTTGGAAATGGTAATTGGATTTGGTTATATGGAAGTTATTGGTGACTTGTACAAGGTGTGCTTTGATGAACTGATAGAAATAAAGCTTAAATGACATGTTTTGAAAGACAGTATGTGGACAGAATGTGGAATTAGTGAGTCAGTTTTGGTAGTTCTCTTTAAGGTTTTTGTAAATGGCAGGAAAGGGATGTTGTCCTTCCTCTGAGCTCCCATAATGCCCTAGGAGTTTCTCTATCATTGGCTCCCTTCTTACTATATTTAATTGTTAATGTGTCTGTCTGAGTGATAGTCAACTGAGCAGAGTAGAAAAGTTCACCCTCATTGCCATGGGACCATCACCACAAATATACATCACAAATATAAGATACAGAGCAAACTGTCCACGTAGAAGAACACCTATCCCCAACTAAACAGCTCAGGAAATGCTTTCAGATGGATTCATTATTAAAGGAAGAGTAATTAGTTGTTTACCAAGCAAAGTAGAATGAAAGCAAAAGTATCCCAGACAGTGAAGAGCCATGAGCCAAGGGACAAAAGGGTAAAAAGAATTGGTGTATTTTTTAAAAACATTTATTTATTATTTTTGAGAGACAGGGAGAGACAGAGCATGAGTGGGGGAGGGCAGAGAGAGAGGGAGACACAGAATCTGAAGCAGGTTCCAGGCTCTGCACTGTCTGCATAGAGCCCAACGTGGGGCTTGAACCACGAGCCATGAGATCATGACCTGAGCCAAAGTCAGATGCTTAACTGACTGAGCCACCCAGGTGCCCCCAGATTGGTGTATTTGAAAGATCCTCATTTAGTACTTTGAAGGTGAAGAGGTAGAAGCAGACTCCTGAAGGGCCTTGAAGTACTATTAACATTTTTGGATGTATTATTCCACATGGACCTGTGCTAAGTGCTTTCTAGGTATTATCTGATTTAACTTCACAATAAATCTATGAGGAAAGCACTACTATTAAAGTTTTCTTTGGGACACCTGGGTGGCTCAGTTGGTTTATTTATCTAAAATAAAAGTCAAAAAAATTTTTAAAAAGAATGACTTTAAGATTTTTGACCTGAGAAATTATTAAAATGGAGGTTACAACATATATGTATCTAATAACAGAACCTCAAAATACATAAAACAAAATTTATATAATGGAAGAGAGAAATAAATCATTCTACAGCAATCATTGGAAACTTCAACACCACTTTTCAAAATGAATAGAACACGTAGGCAGATCAACAAGGGAATAGAAGACTTGAACAACACTATAAACTAACAAGAACTAACAGACATCTATAAAATGTTCCACCTGTATTAGTTTGCTCAGGTTGCCATAATAAGGTACCACAGATTGGGTGGCTTAAATAACATACATCAATTTTCTCACAATTCTGGAGGCCAGAAGTCCAAGATCAAGGTGCCAGAAAACTAGGTTTCTGGTGACACCTCTTTCTGGCTTGTATATGCCCACCTTCTTGCTGTATTTTCACATGGCTTTTCTTCCGTGTACACATGAAGCAAAAGAGCTCTGATGTCTTTTCCTCTTGTTATAAGAACACCAGTCAGGTTATAGCTTCATTCTTATAACCTTATCTAAACTCCTTAAAGGCCCGACCTCCAAATACAGTCATATTGGGGGTTATTGCTTCAACATATGAATTTTAGGGGCACACAATACCCAATAATGGAAAATACATATTACCCAATAATGGAAAATACATATTCTTCTCATGTACACATGAAACATTCTCCAAGATAGATTATATTCTAGGCCAGAAAACACACCTCAGTAAATTTGAAAGGATTGAAATTATATACAAAGTATGTTCTCCAATCACTGTAAAACAAAATTAGGAATCAATAACAGTAAAACATTTGAGAAATTCACAAATACATGGAAATTAAGCAACACACTCCTAAGTAACATGAATCAAAGAAGAAATCATAAGAGCAATTAGAAAATACCTTGAGATGAATAAAAAGGAAGACACAAAATACTGAAACATAGGATTCAGCAAAAGCAATAACAGAGGGAAATTGATTGATGTAAATGCATATATTAAGAAAGAACAAAGAAGTACAAGACGTATACTTAGAAAACTGCAAACATCAAAAGATATTAAAGAAGGCTAAATAAATGGAAATATATCCCATATTCATGTATCGGGAGATTTAAATGGTTAAGATGGTAGTACATCCCAAATTGATCTACAGAGTCAACGTGATTCCTATTAAAACCCCACCTGAGTTTTTTGTGGAAGTTGATAAACCAATCTTAAAACTAATAGGGAAATGCAAGGGACTCAGTAGCTAAATGTTGAAAAATAAGAATAAAGTTGGAGGACTTAACACTTTTATTTCAAAACTTGCTATATAAAGCTACAACAAAGGCAGTATAATACTGGCAGAAGGAGAGACATATAGATCAATGAAATAGCATTGAACATGTATACAGAAACTCTTACACGGTTGATTTTCAATAAGAGTGAAAGACAATTTAATGGGGAATAAATAGTGTTTTCAACAACTGTTACTGGGACAACTGAATATCCACATGTAAAAGAATGAAGTTAGATTCATACCTTATACCACACAAAAAATTTAACTCAAAATGGACCATAGATCCATTTTGATCTAAATGTAAGGGCAGAAGTGTGCCTGGATGGCTCAGTTGGCTAAGGTCCAACTCTTGATCTCCACTTGTCAGGATCTCATGGTTCATGAGCTTGAGCCCCACGGCAGGCTGACAGATTTGAGCTTGCTAGGGATTCTGTCTCTCCCTTTCTCTGCCTCTCTCTCTCTCTCTCTCTCTAAAATAAATAAATAAACTTAAAAAACTGTGAGAGCAAAAATTATAAAAGACTTAGAGAAAATATAGGAATAAATCTTTGTGGCTTTGGGTTAGGCAAAACTTTCTTAGATGTGATACCAAAAGCACATGATGGAAGAAAAATTACATTACTTGGATCTCATTAAAATGAAAAAGTTTTGTGTTTCAAAGGAAACCATCAAGAAACTGAAAAGGTAATCCTGCACACTTGAAACAAATATAATATTGTATGTTAATTAACTGGAATTGAAATTTTAAAAAATTTTTAAAAAGAAAAAGTAATCCATAGAATGTGAAAAAATATTTGCAAACATGTATCTGATAAGGGAAATTATATTTAGAAAACATGAAAACTCTTACAAATCTGCAATAAAAAGATAACACTATCTTAAACTGGGAAAAGGATCTGAATTGACATTTCTCCAAAGAAGATATATAAATGGCCAATCAGCACATGAAATGATGCTCAACATCATCAGACATTAAAGAAGTGCAAAACAGGGGTGCCTGGGTGGCTCAGTCAGTTAAGCATCCAACTTCAGCTCAGGTCATGGTCTCACAGTTGGTGAGTTCAAGCCCCGCGTTGGGCTATCCACTGTCAGTGCAGAACCTGCTTCAGATCCTCTCTGTCCCCCACTCTCCCCGTGCATTTTCTCTCTCTCTCTCTCCCTCTCTCTCCCTTTCTCTCTCTCTCTCTCAAAAATAAATAAACATAAAAAAGTGCAAATCAAAACCACAATGAGATACTACTTCACACGTGCTAGGATGGTTACCATAAAAAAGACAGATAATAATAAATGTTGGTAAGGATGTGAAGAAATTGGAATGCTCATGCAATGCTGATGGGAATATAAAATAGTACAGCTGTTTTCTAAAACAATCTGGCAGTCTTAAAAAAGATTTGAAAGGGTAAACATAGAGTTACCACATGACCTAGCAATTCCACTCCAGGTATACATCTAGAAAAATGAAAACATTGTGAGGAGCACTGAGTAACATATAGAATTGTTGATTCACTATATTGTCCACCTAAAACTAATATAATACTATAAGAAAAAGAAAGAAAAATGAAAACATGTGCACACACAAACTTTTATTTGTTTTTGTTTTTGTTTTATATTAAATATAATTTATTGTCAAATTGGTTTCCATACAACACCCAGTGCTCATCCCAACAGGTGCGCTCCTCAATGCCCATCACCCACTTTCCCCTCTCCCCCCCCCGCCCCCCCATCAACCCTCAGTTTTTTCTCAGTATTTAAGAGTCTCTTATGGTTTGTCTCCCTCCCTCTCTGTAACTTTTTTCCCCCTTCCCCTCCCCCATGGTCTTCTGTTAAGTTTCTCAGGATCCACATATGACACAAACTTTTTTTTAAGTTTATTTATTTTGAGAGAGAGAGAGGGAGGGGAGGAGAGAGAGAGAGAGAGAACAGGCATGCGTGTGCATGAGCTGGGGAGGGGCAGAGAGAAATGGAGAAAGAGAATCCCTAGGAGGCTCTATCCTGTCAGTGCAGAGCCCGACGTGAACTGTGAGATCATAGCTTGAGCTGAAATCAAGATTCAGAGGCCCAGCAGACAGAGCCACCCAGGCACCCCCACACAAAAACGTTTACATGAATGTTCAGAGAAGCAAATTCATAGTACTCAAAAAGTAGAAAAATAGGTCCATCAACTTCTTAACAGATAAATGAAATGTGGTATATGCGTCCCTCTTTCTCACTCTGCTGCAGCCAGACCAACCCACTTACTGTTCTCAAACAGCATGTCCAGCACACTGAACCCACACACTTAAATCAGATAATGAATTTTTATCCAGGTTAGCATTTGTAGGAGGGGAGACTCAGATTCACCTGTGAGTGATTCACAAAAGAGTCTAGTGAGAGCAAGTTTTAATTAAGGCAGAGAGAAACATGCTGAAACACTACCTCATTCTCTATAAGAAAACTCGTATTCCTTTCTGAAAGGAAGCAATTGCAGATGTCTGGGTGGGAAACTAGAGAATGAGCTGCTGGTAGCAACTGGTGAACCCAAGGAGTACTTAACACATTTATTAACAGGAAGAAGGGAAACTTAAATCCTAAAAAGACTGTTACCTTGTTCACTGTGACAGGCAGAATAATGGCCCCCAAAAGATGTCCTGTCCCCAAAGCCCCAGAATCTGTGAACATGTTATCTATTGTGGCAAAGGGACTTTGCAGATGTGATTAAATTAAGAATTTTGAAATGAGATTATCCTAGATTGTCTGGGTGTATCCAATGTAATCATGAAGGTCTTTAGAAGAGGAAGACAGGTGGATCAAAGTTAGAGGAGATGAGAAGATAGAAGCAGAGGTTAGAATGATTTACAGTTGACCATTGAACAACACAGGTTTGAACTGCACAGGTCCACTTATGTGAAGACTTTTTATAGTACAGTACTCTAGATTTTCTTTTATAATTTCATTAATAACATTTTCTTTTCTGTAGCTTACTTTATTGTAAGAAGACAATATATAATACATATAACATATGTATTCTTCTACTGACCAAAAGCTTTATTGACAACAAGTCTTCTTACAAGACTGTGTTTATGTTGTCAATAAAGCTTTTGGTCAGTAGGATGGTGTCAGTAGTTAAGTCTGGGGGGAGTCAAACTTACACATGGATTTTTGATTGGGCGTGAGGCCACTGCCCCTGACCCCCATGTTGTTTAAGGGTCAGTTGTACTTTGAAGATGAAGGAAGAGACCATGAGCTGAGGGAATAGGTGGCCTGTAGAAGTGAAAATGGCAAGGAAACAGATTCTTTCCTAGAGCGTCTGGAAGGAATGCAACTCTGCTGACATCTTGACTATAGAACATCTAACTTCCAGAGCCAGAAGATAATAAGTTTGTGTTGCTCTGAGGCACTAAATTTGTGGTAATTTGTTACAGCAGCAAAAGTAAATGAATAAACACGGAGGCTGCATGGCTAATTACAGTATGCCCAGAATCTCTACCTTGAATTTCTTAAATTCTGCTGCAATTGAGCTGGAGGCGTTTCCAAAATAGGTAATTATGTGCAGCTTGAGGGTCCGTGGGATGTCAGCATAGGTAAGTATATTAGCATGTTTTATAAACACATCCACAAGGTCGCTGAAAATGCTGTCAATCATGTAAGGACATTGGTTGGAGTATTGCAGAATCCAGAGGACATCATGGTGAACTCACACCAATAAAGACATATCTGAAAGTTTATCTTCCACTCCCTGGATGAAGATGAAGTAAAAGGTATCCCAAACATCTAATTTCACGAAGAATGGTACTCTCTGTAAAGAAGGCCTTGGAGGCTTATTCTCACGGGAGCTGGTAATGGTCCTAGACGATGACTGCACGGTGACCAAGGATTCCCGGCAGATCTTTGATCTTCATTACTTTTCTTTATGAAGATCATCAGGGTGTCCATGTGTATGTATGTAAAAACTGACATCTTTCGAAAGCAGGAATCAATGATTTGTTTGGAGCAGTGGGTTTATTTGCTGAATCCATGAGCCACAGATGGATTGTGAAGCCTCAGTGGTATATAAGAGCATGTGTGTGAATATATGAGTAGGTGTTTGTGATGCTGATGTGTGCATGTGGAATGTTTTTTAGCCTATGAAGAACACTTCAGAAAACACTTCTCTCCATGGGCAAAAGGATAAGATCTAAAGTTGAATGATGGACAAGGATCCTTTAGGATATGGTCCGGTCATGAATCATAGCAGGAGTAAAAGATAAACAGGCTCAGAAGGATTCAGTAGAAGAATGACCACAGCATAAAGGTTCCTAATGTTTCTGGGGCACTGGTGAACATTTCCAAGGGCTGAGGGAAGAAAAGCACTTAGATTCTGAGCTCTGAGGGCAATAATTGACTAGCAGCCACATCTGTATCTTTGGAAGTCCCTGCATCTTTGCAAGGACAACCTGCAACTGGGAGCAATTCTGGGAGGCTGTTCCCACAGGCTCCAAGCTTGTTTCTGGGGTATCAGGTGAGGTGATAGGGAATTGATTGCTTCTGGGGTGCAAAACTTGGCTATGGGGACTGTGTCAACATGCCTTTCTGGACAAGGTCTTCGAGGAAAAGCAACCAAGTACTTCCACAACAGGGGCTTCAGAGAATATCTTCCTACCCTTTCCGGACCATCAGGAAATCCAGGGGTCTGCATAGAAACCAGACTTAGGTATAGGAGTGGGGCATCTGCAAGGGGATGAAGGAAGACTGGGAAGTAGAGGACCTCTGGAAGAAAATATCCTGGGGCTGTCAACATTTATTGAATCGTGATCTGTTCTGATGACCTGATGAAATCCAAGAACTAAAAAAAAATGAATTTACCTACATTCATGGAATTTTGCACATAATTCAAAATCACAAAACCCATTGACTTTTCCTAGTGGTCAGTAGATCCTGACATTCAAAATTTCTCATTTAGACCTGGACAGTGGGATGATCTTGATCTATATTTGAATGGAATGGTCTGTAAGTTGAAGATAGAAGTTTTGGAGACTGGAGAAACCCCTGCAGCAATTGTTCACAGTGTGGGAGCCATTTTTAGAGTATCCTGGAGCCTGCGAATGGCTATGTATTTGTTGAGTCAATTTGGATAGTTCAGGAGTAAGGGGGATGCCATTAACTGATGCACAGTTAGAATGAAGATCATGGGATCATTTTGGAAATTTAAGGTGCTATGGGGCATGAGAAAGTGCTCAGTCAGCAATTGAAAGTATAGGATTGGTACTCAAGAGAAAGGTTAAAGGTAACAGTTTGAGTCATTGGCATAAACATGGATGCTGAAGCCATGGCTATGTGTGAAATGTGCCAGGAAGGGTAGTTAGCATGAGAAAAAGGAGGGACACCTGGGTGGCTCAGTCATTAAGTATCCAACTCTCTTAATCTCAGCTCAGGTCTTAATCTCAGGGGCATGAGTTCAAGCCCCACACTGGGCTCTGTGCTGGGCGTGAAGCCTACTTAAATAAATAAATAAATAAATAAATAAGGCAAAAAAGTTAGCGATGGGATCCTCACACATTTAAAAGGGAAAAAAATTTGTTGAGGAAAGACCTTCAAGGGACTTCCAGATGTTCACTTCAAACTCCAGAGTGGCTGCTGGCAGTAACATCCCCAAGTCTCAGGTGTACTTTTTCGGTAAATCCATATGTGAAATGGGTTAGGAATCTGTGTGTACTTGTAACAGATCCGTTTGTAACGAGGGCACTGCTTTTTGCGGTCTTTATCATCTCTGTAGATGAACCTCAAATTCTTCCTACCTTGGAAGCTGGTACATTACTTCATCTCCTGATATAGAAAATCCCAACTGAATATCCCAAGTTCATCTAGGTATATTTGGTAGGGGGGAGAAAGGTCTCTTATAGAAGGACACTCTTCACAGAGTTACTCTAAGAAACACTTGCTTAGTTATTGAATGACCAGAATAACAAAAAGAACATAAATTTTCAAGGGTCAAAACTGGTTGTCTTTTGGAACTGGTCACATTGCTTATTTTAACTGCCTTGAAATGCAACTTCATCTACATGAAGGTAGGCCCTGGAAAATGAGAGCACAACTAGAAAGAGTAGTAAGCCCTTATACACAGCTCACTGTTCTAAATACTCTCCACATATTAATTCAGTTATTCTTCACAACAACCCTATGGTATGGATACTTTTATAACCCCCTCTTACAGATGAGAAAAATAAGACACAGAGAGATTAAATAAAGTGCCCAAGTTCACTCAGCTAAAAAGTGTCAGGGCTGGGATACAACCTGGAGTTGTCAGACTCCAGGGTCAATGCTGTGTATATATCCTCCATTATGACTTGCCACCTCTGGATTGAGTTCATTATAAACCAACAAATCCACAAATAAAACCCATGCTATTAATTTGAAACTATACAACATTGTCATATGACTGAATTCAAGCCGGATATTCCAAATTATGTTGTGAGTGTGGGCACATATTAGATGGTATAAATAGTATTTAACACTTATAGAGCACTTTCTGGGTGCCAGGATTTGTTCTAATTGCTTTACATGTCCTTACAACAAGCTATGAGTAGTGCTGTTATTTAATTTTTTTTAATGTTTATTTATTTTTGAGAGAGAGAGAGAGAGACAGAGACAGAGCATGAGTGGGGGAGGAGCAGAGAGAGGGAGACACAGAATCCAAAGCAGGCTCCAGGCTCTGAGCTGTCAGCACAGAGCCCGACGCAGGGCTCGAACCCACGAACCATGAGATCATGACCTGAGTCGAAGTCAGACACCCAACCGACTGAGCCACCCAAGTGCCCCTAGGAGTAGTGCTATTATTATACTCATTGTGTAGATGAGAAATTCAAGACATAAAGGGATTAAGTAGTTATAATAATGTTATGAATATTACTTTATATTATCTGATTATAAAATGTTTTTAAAGTACTTTGAGATATTCAAAGCATCTATACAAAACGAGGTGCACTTCTTATTCTTTGTCATAAGAATTCAAGACATGATTAAGAGACAAAGCTTTCATTAAAATTCCCATCTCAAAGCTTCAAGGATCTTAAAGTATTTACAATTCAATAGAAACTTGATACTGAAGTTAAAATTAAACAGTTCTTAAAACTAAATTAAAGTAGTGGAAACCCAATAAGCCTGGAGGACATAAATAAGAAATAAAAATTTGCTTTGGCAAAATATGAAATCTCTGTTGAATAAGCTGAAGGGGTTAAACTCTCCATATTAACGTCAGTATGTTTGGGTTTTCAGTCACAACTCATTTCGTTTACTTGTAAATCCACACGGTTTTCCAGTGAATCTCTTGTGTGATTAGCACTATTTGGGAAGTTGAAAAATTCTTTAAAACATTTTTTTAATGCTTTTATTCAGTTTTGAGAGAGAGAGAGAGAGTGTGTGTGTGTGTGTGTGTGTGTGAGCAGGGGAGGAGCAGAGAGAGAGAGGGAGACACAGAATTTGAAGCAGACTCCAGGCTCTGAGCTGTCAACACAGAGCCCGATGAAGGCTCAAACCCATGGGCTGCGAGATCATGACCTGAGCTGAAGTCAGACGCTCAACCAAGCGAGAAATTGAAAAATTCTTATTGAATTGTAATACTCTCCTTATCCTCATGTTTAATCAAGGCAAATGTATGTTGGCACAGAGGTTTGATATTTAAATTTGTTGTTGCTGCTATTATCTTAGTTTTTTGCTTATCAAGTCCTTGTTTCACTAATTTAATCTGAGCAAGCATTTAATAACTTTTAGGGAGGAGTGAGCTCCTCATCACTGGAGATACCCAAGCAGAGGCTGAACTGCCACATCTGCTGAGACAACTCTTACAGTTTCTACCAACTAGTCATTATTGTCATACTTAGATGTTTATACAATGTAAATATGATATTGTGAAGAGTTTAAGAATTTCCTGGTTCCTCTGAGTGGTTCAAATCAATTACTCTGAGGAACAGTAGACAGCCCTGGGGTCAGGTGTTATCAATACTGGTTTCAAATTATCCTCTGATTTGTTATTTCCAGGATCAAAAGTCCTCTGATAGACCCTTGCGTTTGCAAGTAACACAGGAAGTTTTTAGTTTTGGCCACCCTAAGTAACCGTTGAACAGATGGAGCTCTCCATTTCAGCACCCCTGCAGTTTTCCCGGCCCTAAGAAGAAAGATTGTCAAAATAGCCACTCCTTAATTTTCTTCCTTACTACATTGCTTCTTCACTTTAGCCACCACGTATCTGACTGCTGGGTGCTGACAGTGAGTACTCTTCCATGGAACAAAGCCATTGCACTCCTAGGCTATGGTCTCCAACTTTAGTCATCTGCAGAGTCCTGCCTCTCTCTGGAGAACTGTGTTCATCTAACAACCCTTAGATATCCTGGGGTGCCTGACTGGCTTCGTTGTAGAGCATGCAACACTTGGTCTCAGGGTCATGAGTTCAATCTCTACGTTGGGTGTTAGAGCTTACTTAAAACATTTTTAAAGTAAACAAAAACCCTTAGACATCCACACACAAAAAAATGGCTTCAACTAAGCTTATGAGCAAGCAACCTCTATCCTATTATGAACATTTATTCATTCCACAACATGCACTGAGTACCTGTTTTATGCCAGGTGCATTTTAGGCACTGGAGTACTAGAAATAAGAAGACACAGGTGCCCCCCTCAGAAATCTCAGGCATATTATTGGTTATACTGCTGTGTGGTTCCAAATCCCAAGTTACTATTACTGCTTTTCTGGACTCCTCTCTTTACCTGTTCCCTGTTGGTCAGTCTGAGCATCTTCCATGTTCTCCCCATGGCCATCCATGAAAATAAGCCTCTCTTTTGTGTTTATTGAATAAGTAGCTGATTTTGCTGCTCTTCCTGGATTTTTTTTTTCAACGTTTATTTATTTTTGGGACAGAGAGAGACAGAGCATGAACGGGCGAGGGGCAGAGAGAGAGGGAGACACAGAATCGGAAACAGGCTCCAGGCTCTGAGCCATCAGCCCAGAGCCTGACGCGGGGCTTGAACTCACAGACCGTGAGATCGTGACCTGGTTGAAGTCGGACGCTTAACCGACTGCGCCACCCAGGCGCCCCTCTTCTTGGATTTTAAACAAGCCATAACTGCAGCTCACCTACTTACTTAGATTCCACACAGGGACTTTTTCCTTCACTTGAGCTGGAGTCCGTGTACACAGATCTTGTTCTTAAACTCCATATCATGTCTTTCCTTTTCTTTTGACTCACCAGCTGAGGCTGACCTGTGTTTCGGCATTCAGAGCTACAGTTCTAACAATACATTTTCTCAGTACCAACTATGTTCCAATGGAAACTGCTTTCCCAAAGGCTGTGCCTTCTGTCTTCCCCACAGCCTCTTGTTCATCACTCCCCCAAAATTCTGCTTGACATTGCCCATGTCGTGGTACTAAAACCAAGTGCCTCTGGAATATAAGAAAAAACCCCAGCAGCTCTTCAGGGTAAATTTATGCCTCCAGGTCAAAGGAAAGGCAGTAGGCTTGGATAATCTCACAGTGTTTTACTGCAACAAAATTAGGGCAAAAACATCTGACAGTGTCAGATATAGATGTCAAAAATGCAGACACCATTAATAATTTATGCTATTTCTGCTCACTGAGGAGCAATGATGTTTATTAGAAGACCTCAGAAATGTCATAATGGAGGCATGCAAATTGTATGAAATCTGGGCATAACCAACAGGCATACAAAATAGAAATCTTGTATTGGGATTAAACTTTTGTAGCCAGCTGGATTTTGTGTGTGTGTGTTTGAACCTGAAGAAAAGGTCTCTCTCTCTTTTTTAAAACTCATACAATTACCAGGAGATTTTGTGAAGAACCACTCCCCTTGTTTGGCCCCTAAAACACAAGTGCGGAGGCATTTTGACATATTCCAATGCATCACAGTTAATGTCAAAGTGAACCTGTGTTGTTCAAAAGATCATGTGTTCCAGGCAGTTTCCAGCTCACAAGGACGTTTTGTTACAGAACATAATTTTTAAGATTTGTGAGTAAGGTACACAAAAATTAACTCAAATTGGATCAAATTCCTAAATATAAGAGCTAAAAGCATACAACTCTTAGAAAAAAAAAAAACCCGAAGGAATAGGCAAGTCTTTTATCTTGAGTCGTGCAATAGTTTTATAGATGTGACACCAAAAGTACATGCAACAAAAGAACAAATACATACTTTGAGACATTGTACTTCGTTAAATTAAAACATTTTGTGTTTCGAAGGACATCATCAAGGGGCACCTGGGTAGCTTAGTCAGTTAAGCATCTGAGCCTGCTTGGGATTTTCTCTCTCCCTCTTTCTCTGCCCCTTGCCTGCTCATGTTCTCTCTCTCTCTCTCTCTCTCTCTCTCTCTCTCTCTCTTTCTCTCTCTCTCTCTCTTTCTGTCTCAAAAATAAGTAAACAAACAAACAAACAAACAAAAAGAACATCATCAAGAACGTAAAAGACAATTCACAGAATGGGAGCAAATATTTGCAAACATATATCTAATAAGGATTTTGTATCTAGAATATATAAAGAACTCTTACAACTCACCAATAAAAAGTCAAATAACTCTATTTTTAAAAAATGATCAAAGTTTCTGAGTAGACTCTCCAAAAGAAGAGATTACAAATCGCTAATAGCACATGTAAAGATGCTCCATCTTTAGCCATCGGAGAAATGCAAAACAAAGCCACAATGAGATACCACTCTTTACTTGCTAGAAATGTTATAACCGTTATAATCAAAAAGCATGATAATAAGCGTTGATGATGAGGTGGAGAAATTGGACCCTTATGCATTGCTGGTGGGAATGTAAAATGGTATAGCTGCTTTGGACAGCAGCCCGGGAGTTCCTCAAAAGGATGCAGAAATTCCACTCCTAGATGTATGCCAGAAAGAAATGAAAACATAAGTCCAAAAAAAACTTGTACATGAATGTTAATAGCAGTATTATTCATACTGTTTATAAAGTGGAAGCAGTCTGAATGTCCATCAAATGCTAAAGGGATAAATAAAATGTGGTATATCCTTAGAATGGAATATTATTCAGCATTAAAAGGAACAAAGTACCAATATATGCTACAACATGTATGACCCTTGAAAACGCTATTCTAAATGAAAGAATCCAGATACAAAAGGCCACATATTTTATAATTCTGTTTGTGTGAAATATCCAGAATAAACAAATCCATATATACAGCAAGTGGATCAGTGGTTGCATGGGGCTGGAGATGGAAATGGGGACTGACTACAAATGAAATTAGGGATCATTTAGGGGTGATTAAAATGTTGGTAAAATGAGATTTTGGTGAGGGATGGTTATCTTAAAAAATGTGTATGCACCTAATAACATAGTTTCAAACTGCATGAAGCAAAATTAGCAGAACTATGGGGAGTGAGTGAAGAGGATGAAGGGGGTCAATTGCAAATGGTGACAAATGACACTAGACTTATTGTGGTAATCACTCTATAGTGTATACAAATTATTATCTTGTACACCTGAAACGAATATAATTTTATACACCAATTTTACTTCAGTTAAGAAATATAACAAACACAAGCCTTATTTAAAAATATTAACTTTGGAAACAAAATTAACGGGATGAAAAGGAGAAATAGACAAGTTAATAATTTTAGTTAAAGATTTAAAGATTTGAACAATGCAATTAACCAACTTCATTTCATTGATATTTCTAGACTACTATACCTAACAACTGTAGAATAAACATTCTTTTTGAGTGCACGTAAAATCCTAGGATACTGTCATAGGACCTAAAAAATTCTAAGAAAATCACAAAAGCCAATGAGAACAAAAATATTTTCAAACTTTCAAAATTTCAAACAAACTTTTGGCCTTCTGGCCTCATTGGTCTGGTTGCTATTCATTGATTTCTGCCAAAATAAACCATATAACTGGGACATAAGTTTTGATAAATTTTAAGTTATTGGAATTATATATAATATATCTGATCACAATGAAAGTAAACTAGAAATCAATAACAAGGTAAATGAAAAATCACAAAATATTAAGAAATTAAATAACATATTTCTCAAAGCCTATAGATCAAATAAGAAATCACAATAGAAATTTAACATATCATACACAGAATTTTCACTGACTTCTCATAAACAATTAGGGCCAGAAGACAGTAAACCTATAGTTTTTTTTTTCCTCTTTCATCTATATGCATGTATGTACGTATGTATTTTTGAATTATAATTGACAATATCCTATTAGTTTCAGCTGTGTATCATACTGATTTGATATTTTTATACATCACAAAATGATTTCTACATAAGTTTAGTTATCTCTCACCACACAAAATTATATTACAATATTAATAACTATGTTCCGTTTGCTGTACATTATATCCTCATGACTTACTTATTTTATAACTGAAAGTTTGTATCTCTTAAACCCCTTCAACATATTTTGCCTACTCCCCAACCTCTCCCCCATTTGGTAAACAGTTGTTTTCTGTATCTGTGAGTCTGTTGTGTTTTGTTTGTTCCTTTGTTTTGTTCTTTTTTTTTTTTTTTTTTTTTTTTTGGTTTTTGGTTTTTTGAATTCTTGGTTGCTACTTTTATTTATTTTTTAACAATTTATTTTTTCATTTACATCCAAGTTAGTTAGCATATACTGCAACAATGATTTCAGGAGAAGATTCCTTAATGCCCCTTACCCATTTAGACAATTCCCCTCCCATAACCCCTCCATCAACCCTCTGTTTGTTCACCATATTTAAGAGTCTCTTATGTTTTGTCCCCCTCCCTGTTTTTTTAATTATTTTTGCTTCCCTTCCCATATGTTCATCTGTTTTGTATCTTAAAGTCCTCATATGAGTGAAGTCATATGATATTTGTCTTTCTCTGACTAATTTCATGTAGCATAATACCCTCTAGTTCCATCCATGTAGTTGCAAATGGCAAGATTTCATTCATTTTGATTGCCGAGTAATACTCCATTGTATATATATATATACCACATCTTCTTTATCCATTCATCCAGTAATGGACATTTGGGCTCTTTCCATACTTTGGCTATTGTTGATAGTGCTGCTATAAACATTGGGGTGCATGGGCCCCTTCTAAACAGCACACATGTATCCCTTGGATATAGTAGGGCAATTGCTGGATCATAGGGTAGTTCTATCTTTAATTTTTTGAGGAAGCTCCATACTGTTTTCCAGAGTGGCTGCACCAGTTTGCATTCCCACCAGCAGTGCAAAAGAGATCCTCTTTCTCCGCATCCTCGCCAACACCTGTTGTTGCCTGAGTTGTTAGTGTTAGCCATTCTGACACGTGTGAGGTGGTATTTCTTTGTGGTTTTGATTTGTATTTCCCTGATGAGGAGTGATGTTGAGCATTTTTTCATGTGTCGGTTGGCCATCTGGATGTCTTCTTTGGAGAAGTGTCTATTCAGGTCTTTTGCCCATTTCTTCACTGGATTATTTGTTTTTTGGGTGTTGACTTTGATAAGTTCTTTATAGATTTTAGATACTAACCCTTTATCTGATATGTCGTTTGCAAATATCTTCTCCCATTCCATCAGTTGCTTTTTAGTTTTTCTGATTGTTTCCTTCACGTGCAGAAGCCTTTTATTTTGATGAGGTCCCAATAGTTCATTTTTGCTTTTGTTTCCCTTGCCTCTGGAGACGTGTTGAGTAAGAAGTTGCTGCGGCCAAGATCAAAGAGGTTTTTGCCTGCTTTCTCCTCGAGGAGTTTGTTAGCTTCCTGTCTTACATTTAGGTCTTTCATTCATTGTGAGTTTATTTTTGTGTATGGTGTAAGAAAGTGGTCCAGGTTCATTTTTCTGTATGCTGCTGTCCAGTTTTCCCAGTACCACTTGCTGAAGAGACTGTCTTTATTCCACTGGATCTTCTTTCCTGCTTTGCCAAAGATTAGTTGGCCATACGTTTATGGGTCCATTTCTGGGTTCTATATTCTGACCCATTGATCTGAGTGTCTGTTCTTGTGCCAGTACCATACTGTCTTGATGATTACAGCTTTGTAATACAGCTTGAAGTCCGGGATTGTGATGCCTCCAGCTCTGGTTTTCTTTTCCAAGATTTCTTTGGCTATTTGGGGTCTTTTCTGGTTCCATACAAACTTTAGGATGGTTGTTCTAGCTCTGTGAAGAATGCTGGTGTTATTTTGATAGGGATTGCATTGAATATGTAGATTGCTTTGGGTAGTATTGACATTTTAACAATATTTGTTCTTCCTATCCAGGAGCATGGAATCTTTTTCTTTCTTTCTTCTTCTTCTTCTTCTTTTTTTTTTTTTTTTTTTTTTTTTTTTTTTTGTATCTTCTTCAATTTCTTTTGTAAGCTTTCTATAGTTTTCAGTGTATAGATTTTTCACCTCTTTGGTTACATTTATTCCTAGGTATTTTGTGGGTTTTGGTGCAATTGTAAATGGGATCGATTCTTTGATTTCTTTTTCTGTTGCTTCGTTGTTGGTGTATAGGAATGCAACTGAGTTCTGTGCATTGTTTTTATATCTTGCAACTTTGATGAATTCATGAATCAGTTCTAGCAGTTTTTTGGTGGAAGCTTCTGGGTTTTCCATATAGAGTATCATGTCATCTGTGAAGAGTGAAAGTTTGACCTCCTCCTGGTCGATTTAGATGCTTTTATTTCTTTGTGTTGTCCGATTGCTGAAGCTAAGACTTCCAATAGTAGGTTAAATAACAGTGGCGAGAGTGGACAGCCCTATCTTGCTCCTGACCTTAGGTGGAAAGCTCTCCGTTTTTCCCCATTGAGGATGGTATTAGTGTTGGGTCCTTCATATATCGCTTTTATGATCTTGAGGTATGATCCTTCTATCCCTACTTTCTTAGGGTTTTTATCAAGAAAGGAGCTGTATTTTGTCCAATGCTTTCTCTGCATCTATAGAGAGGATCATGTGGTTCTTGTCCTTTCTTTTTTTGATGTGATGTATCACATTGATTGTTTTGTGGATATTGAACCAGCCCTGCATCCCAGGTATAAATCCCACTTGGTCGTGGTGAATAATTTTCTAAAGTATTGTTGGATCCGGTTGGCTAATATTTTGTTGAGGATATTTGCATCCATGTTCATCAGGGAAATTGGTCTATAGTTCTCCTTTCTCGTGAGGTCTTTGTCTGGTTTTGGAATCAAGGTAATGCTGACTTCATAGAAAGCGTTTGGAAGTTTTCCTTCCATTTCTATTTTTTGGAAGAGCTTCCAAAGAATAGGTGTTAAGTCTTCCTTAAATGTTTGGCAGAATTCTCCTGGAAAGCCATCTGGCCCTGGACTCTTGTTTTTTGGGAGATTTTTGATTACTAATTTGATTTGTTTACTGCTTATGGGTCTGCTCAAGTTGTCTGTTTCTTCCTGTTTCAAGTTTTGGTAGTGTATATGTTTCTAGGAATTTGTCCATTTCTTACAGATTGCCCATTTTATTGGCGTATAATTGCTCATAATATTCTCTTATTATTGTTTGTATTTCTGCTGTGTTGGTTGTCATCTCTCCTCTTTCATCCTGATTTTGTTTATATGGGTCCTTTCCTTTTTCTTTTTCATCAGTCTGGCTAGTGGTTTATCAATTTTGTTAATTCTTTCAAAAAACAGCTTCTGGTTTCATTGATCTGTTCCAGTGGGGTTTTTTTGTTTGTTTGTTTCAATAGCATTGATTTCTGCTCTAATCTTTATTATTTCCTGTCTCCTGCTAGCTTGGGGTTTTATTTGCTGTTCTTTTTCCTGCTCTTTAAGGTATAAGGTTATGTTGTGTATCTGAGACCTTTCTTCCTTCTTTAGGAAGGCCTGGATTGCTATATATAAACTCCTCTTATGAACTCCTTTGCTGTGTCCCAAAGGTTTTGGGCTGTGGTGTTACCATTTTCATTGGCTTCCATGTACTTTTTAATTTCCTCTTTAACTTCTTTGTTAGCCCATTCATTCTTTAGTAGGATGCTCTTTAGTCTCCAAGTATTTCTTATCTTTCCACATTTTTTCTTGAGCTTGATTTCGAGTTTCATAGCATTGTGGTCTGAAAATATGCACGGTGTGATCTCGATCTTTTAGTACTTGTTGAGGACTGATTTGTGTCCCAGCATGTGGTCTATTCTGGAGAACGTTCCATGTGCATTGGAGAAGAATGTGTATTCCACTGCTTTAGGATCAAATGTTCTGAATCTATCTGTTAAGTCCATCCGGTCCAGTGTGTCATTCAAAGCCATTGTTTCTTTGTTGATTTTCTGTTTAGATGATCTGTCCATTGCTGTAAGTGGGGTGTTGAAGTCCCCTACTATTATGGTATTATGTACCATATGAGTTTCTTTATGTTTGTGATGAATTGATTTATATATTTGGGTGCTGTCACATTTGGAGCATAAATGTTTACAATTGTTAGGTCTTCTTGGTGGATAGACCCCTTAATTATGATATGCCTTTCTTCATCTCTTGTTACAGTCTTTATTTTAAAGTCTAGATTGTGTGATAGATGTATGGCTACTCTGGCTTTCTTTTGGAGACCATTAGCGTGATAGATGGTTCTCCATCCCCTAACTTTCAATCTGAAGGTGCCTTAGGTCTAAAGTGGGTCTCTTGTAAACAGCATATAGATGGATCTTGTTTTCTTATCCATTCTGTTATTGTATGTCTTTTGATTGGAGCATTTAGTCCATTGATGTTTAGGGTGAGTACTGAAAGATAGGAATTTGTCGTCATTATGTTGTTTGTAGAGTTGGAGTTTCTGGTGGTGTTCTCTGGTCATTTCTAGCCTTTGTTGCTTTTGTTTTGTGTGTATGTATGTATGTATGTATGTATGTCATCTTTTCTCCCCTCAGCAAGTCCCCATTAATATTTCTTGCAGGGCTGGTTTAGTCATCACAAACTCCTTTAATTTTTGTTTGTCTGGGAAACTTTTAATCTCTCCTTCTATTTTGAATGACAGCCTTGCTGGATAAAGAACTGTTGGCTGAATATTTTTCTGATTCAGCATGTTGAATATATCCTGCCACTCCTTTCTGGCCTGCCAAGTGTCTGTGGATAGGTCTGCTGCAAACCTGATTTGTCTTCCCTTGTAGGTTAAGGACTTTTTTTCCCTTGCTGTTTTCATGATTCTTTCCTTGCCTGAGTATTTTGTGAATTTGACTATGATATGCCTTTTTGATGGTCGGTTTTTGTTGAATCTAATGGGAGTCCTCTGTGCTTCCTGGATTTTGATGTCTATGTCTTTTCTCACGTTAGTTAAGTTTTCTGCTGTGATTTGCTCACATAACACTTTTTCTCTCTCATCCTCTTCTGGGACCCTTATGATTCTGATGTTGCTCATTTTTAATGAGTCACTGATCTCAAATTCTCAAATTGTACTCTTTTGCATCAGTCTCACTTTTTTTTTTCTGCTTCATTATTCTCCAGAAGTTTGTCCTTTATATCACTGATGGGACTCTGCCCCACCCATCCTTGCCACCGTGACATCCATTTGAGATTTTAGCTGAGTTATAGCATTTTTTATTTCATCCTGAGTAGCTTTTACTTCTTTTATCTCCACAGAAAGGGATTCTAATATATTTTCAACCCCAGCTAGTATTCTTATTATCATGTTTCTAAAGTCTGGTTCAGACATCTTGCTTGTATCTGTGTTGATTAAATTCCCTGGCTGTCATTTTTTCCCCTGTTCTTTCTTTTGGCATGAATTCTTTCATTTTGTCATTTTGAGGGAAGAAAGGGAGTAAGATAAAAAATTAAAATTAAAAAACTAAAAACAAAAAAAAATCAAATAAATGATGCTAGATTCTAGATGTGTTTTGGTTTGGTTGTGGAAAGGAGCTTGATAGATTAGTGAAAAAAAGGGAAAGATAAGGGGAAAATGGAAAAAAATGGAAGATGTTTGAAAATTTGAAAAAATGAATACAATGAAATAGAATAAAGTAAAATGAATTAAATAAAATAGAATTTGAAATTTTTACATAAAGGAAAAAATATTGTAGAAAAAAATAAAGAAAAATATTTTTAATAAAAAATGAAAATAAAAATAAATTTTTTCTCTTTCTGTATTTAAGAATAAGAAAAGAAAAGAAATAGGAAAAAATTGAATAGATGGACCAGCAAGCAGACTGAAATATGATTGAAATTACATCAGTTTCCCCTAGAAGTCAAACTAAGTTTATAGTCTGGAAACTAAGCAGGCAGAGAGATTTGTGTTCCTGAAGAGTGAGTTTGGCCCAGTTAGGCAGCACTTAGTGTAATGGTTTAATTCTCCACTAGATGGCGCTGCTCAGTTTACTGGGGTGGATTATTGTGCTTGTTGGTGTGTGAGCACATGTGTGGGAGCAGTGAAAATGGCATCACCCAGTCTCTAGTACTGGAATTCTGTTCTCCCCAACTAGCAATCGCTGGTGTCTCCACCTCCCATGTGCTCCCTGCTTTTATACTGTCCGTGACCAAGCTCTCAGGTTGCCAGGCAGGACTTCTCTCCTGAGTTATATATATATATATATATATATATATATATATATATATATATATATATATATCAGTTGCGGCTGTGTTTCCCAACCCCTCACTTATGAGGGACTGCATGCTGCTTTGACCCACTCAGACCCTCTGGAGGAGGGTCTCACTGAGCAATGGCCGGATGCCAGCCCCCAGGAACATTTCTGACACCATGCTGCTGCTGTGCAGAGATTGCGGCTGGGTGCAAGTCCGCCCTAGAAAAAGTTCACACGATCTGTTGCAGCAGCGTTTCAGAGATTATGGAAAATCACAGGACACATCTGGCACCAGGCTTCACCCTTAATGACCTTGTTCCAGCACCAGTGCATGCAGTTGTTCTCCAGGGTCTGCTGGGAACTTTGCCTGTGGGGTGGTTGCAGGGCCTCTACTGAATGTCCTCCCAGCAGCAGAACTGCCCCTTCCTATGTGTCCTGAGGACCTTGAGGACCTCGCTCTTTGCTCCTGGGGATTCACCTTTCCCACCAGAGCACTGCCAGGTATCAAGCTGTGGAGTTTCAGATTCTGCATTCCCCCTGTTTATGGAGTCTTAATGGAATTTAAACCCTCTCCTTTCTCCTTTCTCCCTTTTTTTCAGTCCCTTTCATATTCTTTCTTTTCTCTCCAGCTGCTTTCAGGCAGGGGGTTGGGGGGAATGCTTTCCCATACTAACCCCCCGCCCCCATCTCCATCCTCTCTCCCCAAACAGAAACAGCTCCCTGCCCTCTGCAGCTTCTCTCTCCCCCAGTTCACCTCTCTGCGGCATGTACCTGCTGAATTCTGTGGTTCAGGTTGTGTAGATTGCTGTGTTAATCCTCAGATCAGTTTTCTAGGTGTGCAGGATGGCTTAGTGTTGGTCTGGCTGTATTTCGGTGATGAGAGACGCAAAAAAAAACTTCCATGCTATTCTGCTATCTTGGCTCCTCCTCCTCTGTTTTATTCTTTATATCCCACATATAAATGAAATCATATGGTACTTGTCTTCTCTGTATGACTTATTTCTCTTGACATACACCCTCTAGTTCTGTCTCTGTTGTTGCAAATGGTAAGATTTCATTCTTTTTATGGCTAGGTGATATTCCTCTGTGTGTGTGTGTGTGTGTGTGTGTGTGTGTGTGTGTGTGAATCTCACATCTTCTTTATCCACTCATTTATTGATTAGGTTGCTCCTATATCACTGGGTATTGTAAACAATGTAGCAATGAACATAGGGGTGTATATATCTCTTCAGATCCGTGTTTTTGTTTTCTTTGGATAAATTGCCAGAAGTGAAACTGCTATATTATATGGTTTTTTTAAAGGATCCTCCATACTGTTTTCTATAGTGGCTGCACCAATTGGTAAATGTGCAATGTAAATTTACATTCCCACCAACAGCATACAAGGGTGCCTTTTTCTCCATATCCTTACCAACACTTGTTGTGTTTGTCTTTTTGATAATAGTCAATCTAATAGGGGTGAGACAATATCTTATTGTGGTTTTGATCTGCATTTCCTTGGTGATTAGTGATGTTGAGCATCTTTTCATGTACCTATTAGTAATTTATATGTCTTCTTTGGAAAAATGTCTATTTAAGTTCTCTGCCAATTTTTTAATCAGGTTTTTTATGTTAAGTTGTGTAAGTTCTTTATATATTTTGGATATTAACTCCTATTGAATGTATTATTTGTGGATATCTTCTCCCTTTCAGTAGGTTTCCTTTTTGCTTTGTTGATGGCTTTTTTTATTATACAAAAGTTTTTTTTTAGTTTTATGCAATCCCAGTTATCTATTTTAGCTTTTGTTACTGTTAACTGAGTAGACTGGTCCAAAAAAATATTGCTAAGATCAATGTCAAAAAGCTTACATAAGCCTATATTTTCTTCTAGGAGTTTGATGGTTACAGGTCTTACACTCAAGTCTTTAATCCATTTTGAATTTATTTTTGTATATGCTATAAAATAGTGGTCCAAGTGCATTCTTTTGTATCTAACTGTCCAATTTTACCAACACCATTTATTGAAGACATTGCCCTTTCCTCATTGTATATTCTTGCCTTCTTTGTCATAGATTAATTGACCATATATGCATGGACTTTTTCTAGGTTCTCTTTTCAGATTCTATATCATTTATTTCTGCTCTAATCTTTATTATTTCCCTTCTTCTCCTGAATTTTGGCTTTATTTGCTGCTGCTTTTCTAGCTCCTTTAGATGTAAGGTTGGTTGTATATTTGGGACCTTTCTTGCTTTTTGAGATAGGCCTGAATTGCAATGGATTAACCTCTTAGGACTGTATTTGCTGCATCTCAAAGGGTCTGAACTGTCATGTTTTCATTTTCATTTGCTTCCATTATTTTCTAATTTCTTCTTTAATTTTCTGGTTAACTCATTCATATTTTAGTAGAATGTTCTTTAACCTCCATATATTTGGGGTCTTTCCAAATATTTTTCCTGTGGTTGGTCTCAAGTTTCATAGCATTGTGATCTGAAAATATGCATGGTATGATCTCAATCTTATACTTGTTGAGGGCTGTTTTGTGACCCAGGATGTGATCTATTTTGGAGAATGTTTCATGTGCACTTGAGAAGAATGTGTATTCTGCTGCTTTAGGATGAAACGTTCTGAATATATCTGTTAAATCCATCTGGTCCAATGTGTCATTTAGAGCCATTGTTTTCTTATTATTCTGCTTAGATGATCTGCCCATTGCTGTAAGTAGAGTATTAAAGTCTCCTACATTTATGGTGTTATTTTCAATATGTTTGCTTATGTTTGTGATTAACTGATTTATACATTTGGATCACCACATTGGGGACATAAATATTTACAATTGTTAGCATTTCTTGATGGACAGACCCTTTCTTTAATCATGATATAATGTCATTCTTCATCTCTTGTTACAGTCTTTGTTTCAAATTCTAGTTTGTCTGATATAAGTATGGCTACTCTGGCTTTCTTTTGACGGCCATTAGGATGATAGTTCTCTATACCCTCACTTTCAATCTTCAGGTGTCTTCAGCTCTAAATGAGTCTTTTGTAGGCAACATATAGATGAATCTTGTTTTTTTTTTTTAATCCATTCTGATACCCTATGTCTTAGTCCATTTACATTCAGAGTGATTATTGAAAGATATGACTTTAGTGCCATTGTGTTATCTGCAGATTTCATGTTTGTGGTGATGTCTCTGGTTCTTTGTAGTCTTTGCTGCTTGCCACTCAGAGAGTCCCCCTTAGGATCTCTTGCAGAGCTGGTTTAGTGGTCATGAACTCCTTTAGTTTTTGTTTGCCTGGGAAAGTCTTTATCTCTGTTTCTATTCTGAATGACAGCCTTGCTGGATAAAGATTTCTTGGCTGCATATTTTTCCTACTCAGCACATTGAATATTTCCTGCCACTACCTTCTGGCCTGCCAAGTTTCAGTGGACTTCCACTACCCTTATGTGTCTTCCTTTGTAGAGTAAGGACCATTTGTCCCTACCTACTTTCAGACTTCTTTCTTTATCTTTGTATTTTGCCAGTTTCACTATGATATGTTGTGGTGTTGACCTGTTTTTGCTGATTTTGAAGGGAGTTTTCTGTGCCTCTTGGACTTGGATGCCTGTTTCCTTCCTCATATTACAGAAGTTCTCAGCTATAATTTGTTCAAATAAACTTTCTGTCCCTTTTTCTCACTCTTCTTCTGGAACTCCTAGGATACAGATATTGTTTCATTTCATGGAATCACTTAGTTTCCTAATTCTCCCCTTGTGATCTAATAATTTGATTTCCCTCTTTTTTCAGCTTCATTATTTTCAATATTTTAATCTTCTATTTCACCTATTCACTTCCAGCCTCACTGTCACTGTATGTAGTTTATTTCACATCTCAATTATGGCATTTTTAAATTTTTTAAATGTTTATTTATTTATTTTTGAAAGAGAGAGAGAGGACACACAAGAAGTATCAGCACAGAGCCTGATATAGGTCTCAAACTCATGAACAGTGAGATCATGACCTGAGCTGAAGTCGGACACTCAACCTACTGAACCACCCAGGCTCCCCTCAATTATAGCATTTTAAAATTCATCCTGACTAGTTCTTAGGTCTTTGATCTCTGCAGCAAGAATTTCATTGGTGTCTTCTATGTTTTTTCAAGCCCAGCTATTAGCCTTAGTACTGTTATTCTAAATTCTTGTTCAGATACATTGTTTATGTCTGTTTTGAACAATTCTCTGGCTGTCATTTCTTCTTGAACTTTCTTTTGGGGGGAATTGCTCTGTTTTGTCATTTTGGCTAAGTTTCTGTCTTTTGCATATTTTAGAAGCTTGTTAAGTGTCCTGCACCTGAGAGTACTACCATATTAAGAAGGGTCATACACTGTCCAGTGCCTGGCACTTCAGGAAGTTTTTGGTGTATGTTGCATGCGCTCTGTTATTGTGTTTTGGCTGCTCTTACTGGTTAGTCCTCTGCAGAACTCCTCCTTGCTTATAGTGGTGGATCATTTGGATCTTCAACCAGGTGTGCTTTTTAAAAAAATTTTTTAAATGTTTATTTTAAGAGAGAAAGATAGACAGTGAGCAGGGGAGGGGCAGAGAGAGAGGGAGACACAGGATCCAAAGCAGGCTCTAGGCTCTGAGCTGTCAGCACAGAGCCTGATGCAGGGCTTGAACTCATGAACCATGAGGTCATGACCTGAGCTGAAGTCAGACACTTAACTGACTGAGCCACCCAGGCACCCCCCAACCAGGTTTGCTTTGATTTGTTTGTTGAAGTAACCTTGGGGGGAAAAAAAGAAAAGTTGGGGGGGGGGCGCTGATCCCATAAAAAGAGAAAAATGAAAGTGGAGAAAAGAAGACCAAAGAATTAAAAAGCTATAAAGCTAAATCCAGAGAAAGAGAAAGGAAAATAACAAAGAAGGAGAAAAGGTGGAAAAAGAATAGAATAAAAATGCCTGATTAAACAAACAAAAAATTTATATATACATAATAAGAATTGACCAAAAACAAATCAGAAGCTATGATCCTGATTCCAAAAGAAAAAAAGAAGAGAGTAGAAAGAACAATAAAATAATAAAATGAAATAAACAAAAAACAGTTGTCTGTTGGTGCCTGGGACAGGTGGCTCTGCTGGTCTGGAGGAGAGACACTCTGGTTAAATCAGTGTCAGTCCTGCTCCAGTAGATAAGCAGTTGCCAGGCACGGAGGTTTGGGGTTTGGCGTAAGCAGGTCCTGCCTCCACTGGGGGCCAGTGTGCTGCTCTCTGAAGTCCCACCATGTTGCTGTTGGGGAGAAAAATGGTGACACCCCAATCTCTTCTTCCTAGAGCTGGTGTCTGAAACCACACTGTTCAGGCAGCCTTCACAGAATAGTGTGGTGGTTGGCTTGCCTTGCTTCACAGTTCTCTAGTGTCTTCTAGGTGCTTGGCTGGGATTCAAAACCCAATGTCTTAAAGGACCCTGTACCACGCAGGCCCTGTTCTGGTGTAGAGACACTCTGCTCTTCTGATAAAAGGCCTTTGGCTGGCTAGCACCTGCAGGGTCTTTTTTTTTTTTTTTTTTTTTTTTTTTTTTTGTCCTTGGGGAGGCAATAAACCCTCTTCCCAAAGCATTCAAGGAAGGGGACTAGTCTTTCTCAGTGCACCCCAGAGATTGCTACCCCAGGCTATACACTCTGGGGTGGCTCTCTTCTCCCCAGGTGCACAAGCCAAAGCTCCTGGCTTCAGTCCAGAGAAGGTCGTGCACTTCCAAACCTCTGAATTTCAGCTCCTAAGGCTGTTGGCAAAAAAAAGAAACTCTCCATATTTCTTGTTCCCCAGCCTGTGGTCTGGAGAGGGTTTCCTCTTGTGCTGACTCGATGCCACACTTTCACAACCTTTCTCTCCTTCTCTCCCTTTTGTCTCTCCACAGAGATGATTCCCTCCCCTCCATGCCTATGCTGTTTTATCTCCTCCAATTCACATACATGCACCTTGATCCTGCCAAGCTGTCTCCCTCCAACTGTGGAGATCCTTCTGCCACTCCACAGATCAATTTCTTGGTGGCAAGAAAGTTATCTGACCTCAACATAGCTGCGTATCAGGGACAAAGAAAATCCCAGTCCCCCTACTTCTCTGCCATCTTTACTCCCTCCCTCTGGGGTTTTCTTTGCTATTCCATTGATCTGTCTGTTTTTGTGCCAATACCATACTGCCTTGATTACTGTACCCTTGCAGTATAGTTTGGAATTCTTTGGCCATTTGAGGCCTTTTGTGGTTATATACAAATTTTAGAGTTCTTTGTTCTAGTTCTATGAAAAATGCCATTGGTATTTTTTTTAATATGAAATTTATTGTCAAATTGGTTTCCATATAACACCCGGTGCTCATCCCAACAGGCACCCTCCTCAATACCCATCACCCTCCCTCCTTTCCCTCCCACCCCCCCTCAACCCTCAGTTTATTCTCAGTTTTTAAGAGTCTCTTATGTTATGGCTCCCTCCCTCTCTAACCTTTTTTTTTTTTTCCTTCCCCTCCCCCATGGTCTTCTGTTAAGTTTCTCAGGATCCACAAAGAGTGAAAACATATGGTATCTGTCTTTCTCTGTATGACTTCTTACACTTAGCATAACACTCTCCAGTTCAGTCCACATTGCTACAAAGGCCATATTTCATTCTTTCTCATTGCCGAGTAGTATTCCATTGTGTATATAAACCACAATTTCTTTATCCATTCATCAGTTGATGGACATTTAGGCTCTTTCCATAATTTGGCTATTGTTGAGAGTGCTGCTACAAACATTGGGGTACAAGTGCCCCTATGCATCTGCACTCCTGTATCCCTTAGGTAAATTCCTAGCAGCGCTATTGCTGTGTCATAGGGTAGATCTATTTTTAATTTTTTGAGGAACCTTCACCCTGTTTTCCAGAGTGGCTGCACCAATTTGCATTCCCACCAACAGTGCAAGAGGGTTCCCGTTTCTCCACATCCTCTCCAGCATCTATAGTCTCCTGATTTGTTCATTTTGGCCACTCTGACTGGCGTGAGGTGATATCTGAGTGTGGTTTTGATTTGTATTTCCCTAATGAGGAGTGACGTTGAGCATCTTTTCATGTGCCTGTTGGCCATCCGGATGTCTTCTTTAGAGAAGTGCCTATTCATGCTTTTTGCCAATTTCTTCACTGGATTATTTGTTTTTCAGGTGTGGAGTTTGGTGAGTTCTTTATAGATTTTGGATACTAGCCCTTTGTCTGATCTGTCATTTGCAAATATCTTTTCCCATTCCGTCGGTTACCTTTTAGTTTTGTTGATTGTTTCCTTTGCTGTGCAGAAGCTTTTTATCTTCATAAGGTCCCAATAGTTCATTTTTGCTTTAAATTCCCTTGCCTTTGGGAATGTGTCAAGTAAGAAATTTCTGCGGCTGAGGTCAGAGAGGTTTTTTCCTGCTTTCTCCTCTAGGGTTTTGATGGTTTCCTGTCTCACATTCAGGTCCTTTATCCATTTTGAGTTTATTGATAGGGATTGCATTGAATCTATAGATTTCTTTGGGTGTTATGGATATCTTAACAATATTAATTCTTCCAATCCATGACCATGAAATATCTTTCCATTTATTTGTGTCTTCTTCAAGTTCATCAATGCCTTACACTTTTTAGGGTAGGGGTTTTTAACCTCCTTTGTTAAATTTACTCCTAGGTATCTTTTTTCTTTGATGCATCTTTAAATGGGATTGTTTTCTAAATTTCTCCTTCTGATAGCTTATTATTCTGTATAGAAATGCAAATAATTTCTGTATTTTAATATTGTGTCCTACAACTTTACTGTATTCATTTATTAGCTCTAAGTTTTTTGATGGAGTCTTAGGGTTTTCTGTATATAACATCATGTCATCTGCAAATAGTGACATGTATCTTTTAAAAAATTTTTTAAGCTTAACAAATTTAAGCTTAAAAAAATTTAAGCTTAACAAAAGTGAAATAGACCTTTCTTTCTAATTTGAATGTTTTTTTATTTTTCTTGCCTAATTGCTGTGGTGAGAACATCCAATACTATGTTGAATAAAAGTGGTGAGAGTGGGCATTCCTCATCCTGTTCCTGATCTCAGAGGAAATGCTCTCAGCTTTTTATCACTGAGTGTCACGTTAGAAGTGGGTTTGTTTAGCTGGCAGAATGGCTGGAGCTGGAGTGGAGATGGGCTCTGGACTTCTGGGCTATTCTATACTGGGGTCACCCTAGCAGGATTGCTCGAGCTGGCATGGGAACTGACATAAGGCTGGGGAATCCTGGGGCACTCTGTGCTGCGGCCACCTTGGTGAGATCACTGGAGTTGGAAGTGGACATGGGCTGGGGATCCTAGAGTACACAGCACCAGGGCCACCTAAGTGTGATGGCTGGAACTAAGATGGGCAGGGGTAGGGAGCCACCTTGGTTCGATGGCTGGAGCTGGTATGGGCCAAGAGCCTGGGTCTTGCAAGGGCAGCCCTAGCATGCCAGCTAGAGTGCCTGGATTCTGCTCTCATTTATGCTATCATTGTGGAGAAAGAATGTAAAGAATGGATTTACCAACATCTCCAATCCCAGAGAGAGTTCCAGCAGTCCCCCACAGTTTGGTGAATGCTCTAGGGTTGGTAAATGGATTTCCTTCACTTATAGCACATTTTCCCCTTAAGTTGCTGGGTTTTTTTGCTGTGCCCTAGGGTGAGTGAGCCTACATGGGAGTTCCTCAGTTACATCCCCTCCCCCCCCCCACTGCAGATCATCACGTTAGGAATGGGATTCCTGTAGTTACCATGTCTCTGTCTCTCCAAATCTTCTCTGTGTGATTCCTGTATCCTTTGCTGTGCAGAAGTTCAAGTAGCATTTAATTCTTCTTCATTAGGAATTGCTCTATATGCAGGTGTAGATTCTGCATGTCTGTGGGAGGAAGTGATTTCAAGGTTTTGCTAGGCTGCCATCTTGGATCATCTCCTGGAGCTACATTTTTTAAATGTCAAATGAAAAAAAGCAGCCAACCCAGAATTCTGTATCTAGTGAAAATATTCTTCTAAAATCAAGGTGATATAATGACAACTTCAAGTAAAAGAAAACAGAATATATTGCTAGAAGAGCTGCATTATTGGAAATGCTAAGGTTCTTCATAACGAAGGGAAATTATACAGAAGGAATCTTGATTCCTCAAGAAATAATGAGCATCAGAAAAGGTAAATGTCTAACAGTAAATGGTAAATGTCTGAGTAAATATAAAAGTGACCTATCAGCTAATTATTGAATTTTGTCCTCCTTTAATTTTGTTGAAAACAAAGAACTAGGAACTACTTAATATCGAGCAAAATACCATGCACCAGTTATCTATCCCAAGGGAGCACAACACCATGCACAGGTTACCAATCCTGGGGAGGACTCTAAACGCTTTGTCCTGTTCCATTTTGGTATTGGAGTATTCCTGTGGCATCAAGTAAAATACAAGGTGGCCAAGCACTGGATGAAGCAATACTTACAGAGAGAAGAGAAAAAGCAAGATCAACATCAGTAAGGGGGCATTAATCTCTCATGGCCAATGGACCTTTCCCCACAACTTATGCAGGGAAATTTACCTACATGTATCTATCTCAATGCTTCAAGAAGGACCTCTCCCTCTCTCCATGGAATCCAAAATACTGAAAGCTGGGGGCATGTCTAAAAGCCATTAAGATATACACTTAAGGGGTGCCTAGGCAGTGCAGTCAGTTAAGTTTCTGACTTTAGCTCAGGTCATGAGCTTGCGGTTCATGATTTTGAGCCCCATGTTGGCCTCTGTGCTGACAGCACAGAGTCTGGAGCCTGCTTCAGATTCTGTGTCTCCCTCTCTCTCTGCTCCTCCCCCACTCATGATCTGTCTCTCTCTTTCTCTCAAAAATAAATAAAACATTAAAAAAAATTTTTTAAAGATACATACTTAAGCTTAACAAAAGAAAACACACTGAGTTTGAAATAGGGAAAAATATTCACAGGCAAGATGACAAGCCCAGCTCAGGCTGTATGGGCTCTTTATATCTTGGTAAGGAGGCGTTCCAGGCCCAAGACCCATACTTATGTGACTGAATGAGAATAAAGGCATGAAAATGCCTTTCTCAATAGTTAACTTCCTAAAAAAAAATTGTTACTCATTTATTTAATGTTTTTATCATTGTTACCAATGAGTCTAATTATTACATTCATTTGGGTCTAAAGAGATTGCCACGGGGGTGCCTGGCTGGCACAGTCCATGTGTGCATGACCCTTGACCTCAGGGTTGTAAATTCAAGATCCACGTTGGGTGTGGAGATTACTTAAAAAACAAAATCTTTTTTTATTTTTTTTTATTTTTTTAAATTTTTTTTTATTTTTTATTTTTTTTTCAACGTTTTTATTTATTTTTGGGACAGAGAGAGACAGAGCATGAACGGGGGAGGGTCAGAGAGAGAGGGAGACACAGAATCGGAAACAGGCTCCAGGCTCTGAGCCATCAGCCCAGAGCCCGACGTGGGGCTCGAACTCACGGACCGCGAGATCGTGACCTGGCTGAAGTCGGACGCCCAACCGACTGCGCCACCCAGGCGCCCCAAATCTTTTTTTAAAAAAGATAGAGATTACCATACCCTGGGGGGTGATGCACCATAGTAAGATTTAGAAAGGGTGAGACTAAGTCTTCTCTATCAGTTAGGATTCAGTCGGGGAAAATGGAAGACACTCTTGATATTTGAAATAGAAAAACATTTAATATGGAGAATTCATTTCTATGAATTTTAGAAACATTGAAGGAGCACACATGGAAGGAAGATGGTACCTCCCAGAGATCAGAGATCAGGAAATGTAATAAGCTGCTACCCTCCATGCTGGAGCTCATCTGATCCCATGTCTGCCTGTAGTTAATACCACAACTGCAAGAAACTATCCTAGTCTATAGTCACCATCACTGCCAGAGTCAGAAGAAAATGTTTTTACTCTCCCTGTGCTTCATAGTGTGTCATCTGTGTTTTCATTGGTTGGACCTAACATAGAACTCCAGTAGTAAGGGAATCTTGGAAATTCTGCTTCCAGACTTTCAGCCCCTGTGACTCAGAAGAGAGCATAGAATGGTGAGGAGGATGCTGGGTGCCAAGACACAACCTGGCATAGTTTACCCCTTTGGTAAGTCATCCACATACACTCTTAAACTTCAATTTAAACTTCTAAACAATAATACAATGATTGTGCCTTACACGAAGCACTAGTCACACAAAGACACACTTCCTCTCATTTCGGATTACAGTGTCCCAAAGACTCATCATCCATATTCTTCTCTAGGTGAGTTTTGTTTGTAGTTTAGTCACAATGCATTGCAGATATCCTATAACTAAAGGCTAAAAAATCAAGTTAATTACCAACCAATACTCTTCACAAAAATAGCAAGAAAAATAAGGGAGAAAATACCTACTTATATATGCTCATATCGAGAGCAAAAAAGAAACAAATTAAGCATGGCTGCTGTGGGTCTCATATATGTTATGTCCTGTCAAAGGCTTCAGAGAGCATCCCTATCTGCCACTGCCACTTCAAGCACAACCGGATCTGCTGGATCACATAGCCCAACTGTCAGAGAAGCTTGCACAACATCCTGGGCATATTGCAGAGCCTTTTCTTTGGGGTCCCACTCAAAAGTAGTATCTTTTCAGATCAATTGGTCAACGGGCCACAGTAACACATCAAATGAGAAATTGTTGCCACTGAAATCCAAAAAAGTGTACTAGACTTTGTGCCTCCCTCTTTTTTGGTTGGAGGAGGGGCAAGTACGACAGTTTATCCTTCACCTTATGAGATGTTTCACACCACTGGACCCCTGGAAATTTCACTGAGGTAGAAGGCCCCTGAATTTTTGTTGGATTTATTTCCGTATCTCTGACACACAAATGTCTTACCAATAAGTCTAGAGTAGTTTCTTCTTGCTCATTAGGTCCAATCTGCATAATGCCATCAATGTAATGGACCAGAATATTTTGTAGAAGGCAAAGTCAATCAAGATCCTTGTGAACTAAATTATGACACAGTGCTAGATAGTTTATATATCTCTGAGGTAGGACAGTGAAGGCATATTGCTGGCCTTGCCTGATGAAAGAAAACTGCTTCTGATGGTCTTTATTAATTGATATCTATATTAAAAAAAAGCATTTGTCAGATCAATAGCAGCATACCAGGTACCAGGGGATGTGTTATTTGTTCGAGCAAGGAAACCACATCTGGTACAACAGCTGCAATTAGAATTACCACCTGGTAGAACTTATGATAATCCACTGTCATTCTCCAAGATCCATCTGTCTTCTGCACAGGCCAAATAGGCAAGTTAAATGGGGATGTGGGGGGAATTACCACTCCTGCATTTTTTGAGCCATTGATGATAGCACTAATCTCTGCAATCCATCTAGGAATGTTATGTTACTTTTGCTTTGCTATTTTTCTGCATAGAGGCAGTTCCAGTGACTTCCACTTGGTCTTTCCCACCATAATAGTCCTCACTTCACAGGTTAGGGAACCAATGTGAGAATTCTGACAGCTGTTGTCTATGTCTATTCCAACTGTGCATTCCAGAACTGGGTAAATAAACACAGGATGGGCATGGGAACCCACTGGACCCACTGTGAGACAGACCTAAGCTAAAACCACATTGATCACCTGACCTCCATAAGCCCCTACTCTGACAGGTGTACCACAGTAATGTGTTGGGTCTCTTTCCAGTGTCAGTTCAGAGCCAGAGTCCAGTGATCCCTGAAAGGTCTATTTCCTTTTCCTCACTATACAGTTACATTAGTAAAATTCATGGTTCCTTTTGGGGGAAGACCTGGAGAAAGATTAACAATATAAATTACCAGGCTTCTTCCTCAAGGAGAATTAGACTCCCCTTTATTCAAGGGATTCTGAATCTATAAAGTGGCTCAGGTCTGGGAACTGATTGAGGGACTGTGACTCTCTGATTTTTATAACGTTAACTTATGTTCCCTTGACCAAGAAATTTTCTGCTTATATAGATCAAGTAATAATTTAATAGGCTTCATCTCTATTTCACTTGTAGGAACATCATGCTCAACTAGCAAACAGCATAAGTCTATGCAAGTCAAACTATTCTCGTTGTTGCTTTGTCTCTTCTCTCCATTACCATACACCTTGCCTTTGGTGGTTGAGTGCTGCCACTTGTCTCCTGGGATCCAATTATTCCCATTGCATTCAGGTTTTCCAATTCAGTGACACAGTTCCTCCTGTAAAGTCTGGCCTACAAAGAGAGCAACCATAGAGGTCTTCAAGGAGGCTGAGGGTTCCCTCACAAATTTATTTCTCACAGTCATGGTGAAAGGTATATCTCCTAGACCCTTCTAGGGTGGATAAGCTGGTGTTAAATGACAAATACACTCTAACATTCCCATTTCCATAAACCCTTGAATCCCTTTCCCTACATTAAACCAAGGTAGGTCTTGCATTTCTAACTCACATACTGTAGGCCACCTTTTGATTTATGTTTTAAGCTAGACAAACAGAGTTCTTTCTAATTCCTGAAGCTGCAGCATTATAATGCAGAATCTTTGCTTATTGAGCCCATATCAATAAATGTGGCCTGATCCACTATTATCCCACATACTTAGTTTCTGTTCCCATATATATTCCCCAGATTTCTATCTGTATAAGTTAGAAGGCTCAAGTCATTCTTTTATTTGTTTTTTATTTTTTTTTAATGTTTATTTTTGAGAGAGAAACATAGCATGAATAGGGAGAAGGCTGAGAGACAGAGAGGGAGACATAGAATCTGAAGCAGGCTCCAGGCTCCAAGCTATCAGCACAGAGCACGACGTGGGGCTCAAACTCACAAACTTGTGAGATCATAACCTGAGCTGAAGTAAGATGCTTAACTGACTGAGCCACCCAGGTGCCCCTCAAGTCACCCTTTTAGAATGTAGCACATCTCCACATGAGTCTCATTTTGTACCTTATCTCCAAGGTCCTGCTGGGACTTGAGTCTAGCTATAGATCTAGAAGCAAAGAAGGGTGGTGGGGATAAATCCTGAGGAAAATCTTCATTGTCTTGCAAGGTTTTCTCAGGCAATGCAAGGTTAAGTGGGAGGAGGACATTTCCACTTGGTATAGAGAGGGCTCTTCCACTAGGATTGGAAAGTTTGCTTCCACTGGCAAAGAAGTCTCCTCAGAATTTAGGGGCTCAGTGTCCTAATCAGTTCTCCCACTTAAATAGTAGATGCCCTTTGAGGCTGAAGGTTCAACTTGCATCATAATCCAGCCAAGCACAGGATGTGATTCTGGGTTTGATTTTTCAGCAGTCCCTCAATCCTGTGGCTATAGAAGAAAGGTTCTCCTTCAGGGAACACTTAGACACATTCAGGTTATTTATATAGCGCTTGAGCTGGGAATTCAAATCCCTGAGCTCATCCTTTTCTTTCCTTACTTTATCCAGTGACATTAGGAGCAACCAGACAATTATATTCATTAGTTTGACAAAAATGTTTGAAAGTATCATATACACAGTTGTCTAGATCCTTGTCTCTTAAAAGTGGTTGATTAGGATCATGTCATAGATTATCAGTGCTTTCTTCACTACTAGAGTCATTAGCATCTTTAAATCTACTCAGGTTAGAAAGCCAATTCCAGAAATTTCAGAACCAATTCAGAAAATTCATCCTAAATGTTTTTTTCCTCTATAACCATTCTTCCTACCAAAATCTGATTTAGTAAGAGTTCTCCAGAGGAACAGAACCAACAGGATGTATATGTAGAAAGAAAGATTTATTATGAGGAATAGGCTCATGTGATTATTGTGGCTGGCAAGTCCCAAGATCTGCAAGCTAGAAACCCAGGAGAGCTGATGGTTTTAGTTCTAGCTCAAGTCTCAAGTCCTGAGAACCAGAAGAGCCTATGCTATATGATGAGGGAGCATAAGGCAGGCAAAAGGCAAAGTACAAGCTAGCACACCACTGCCCCACCACTCAGGTGGGACATGTATGATATTACTTGGACATTCCTGGCCACTCAAAAACAGGAAAGGACAAAAAAACCAAGTGGCTAAACTGGTAAAAATCTCCACCAGTTTATAAGAAAAAGGCAATCCCATTAATAGCCTAAAGTCCAGGAACTCCCTACTGTCTTAATGTTTTGCTAGAGGGAAAAACAACCTTAGCTTGACTATAGTGAGGCCTCCCATAATCTGTGAGTCTTTAGCATATGAAAATCTTTTTAGGAACTTCCCTTTTGACTTTACCTTCCCCAGCCCCATAGTTTAAAATGAGTCACTCTTCACAACCCCAGTGCAGCTCTTTCTGCCCACAGGTCCTGTCCCTGTGCTTTAATAAAATCACCTTTTGCACCAAAGACATCAAGAACTTTTTCTTGACAATCAGCTCCAAACTCCACAAACCCCACCCTCATCCAAAACCTCATAAGTACAGTTCCAGTGTTAAGGCTGGCAGGCTGGAGATTCTGGGAGAGCTGATGTTTCAATTTGAAAGTAGGAAAAAAAAATCTGATGTCCCAGTTCAGAGGTTCTCTGGCAGGAAGAATTGTACTCAGAGTAGATCAATCTTTTTGTTCTATTAACTGATAGAAAACTGATTAGATGATGTCAGTTGATTGGATGAGGGCCACCCAAACTGCTTTACTCAGTCTACTGATTTAAATGCTAACCTCACCCAAAAGCACCCTTATAGAAACACCCAGGATACTGTTTGACCAAATATTTGGGCATTCCGTGCCCCAATCAAGTTGATACATAAAATTAACCATCACAACAGGCTAAACATTTAAATTAATCACCCATTAACACTTTTTATAAAGAATAGCAAGAAAAATAAAGGGAGAAAATGCCTAGTCAGTGTATACACATATATAAAGCAAAAAAAAAAAAAAAAAAAAAGAAAAGTAATTATGCATGGTTGCTATAGCCCCCATATCTGTTATATGATGGGACCATTCTTTTTTTTTTAAGTTTATTTATTTTGTGAGAGAGAGCATGAACAGAGGAGGGGCAGAGAGAGGGGGAGAGAATCCTAAGCAGGTTCCTCACTGTCAGCACAGACCCCCATGTGGCAGCTCGAACTTATGCACCAGTGAGATCATGACCTGAGCTGAAATCAAGTGTCTGATGCGTAGCCGATTAAGCCACCCATATGCCCCATGAAGAGACCATTCTTTGCTCTCTTTCCATTCAGAGTTATTGCCTCAGTTAAAGATGTGATGGCAAACTCTAATTCTAAGAATTATGAGCCCTTATGTTTCTCTCTTTTTGGGCTTCCTGTAGTCTTCCATTAACTAATACTATTGGTCATAGTATTCCTAAAAGCCACCTTTAGGGAGTCCTCTTGGTTTCAGGCTTAATAAGTAACTCCACCATTATTCATTAAAACTATTTCTCTGAGATAATAAATGTCTTATATGGACACATAACATCCTCTGCTGAATGCTCGGCAGCATCTCTTCCTCTAGGAATTTATATAGATGAAAGATATGAAATAAAGTTTATTACTCACATGGTAAACACCAAAAGGATTGCCAGAGAAGTTCATTCTTGAGTGAAAGAAGAGCAAAGCTTTGGCTTTGGCTTTTAATGTGTCTAGGAGGTGAGGCCAGGTTGGGTTTGCATAATTTAAACTTACCACTGGTGCCAAGACTCTCAGAGAAATGAGGGGAAAAGGGGAGAGTGAAAGAATGGGACCTGGAAACTTCCAGCAGTCATACATGAAAAATAAAATGGAATCTTTCTTTTTATTACAATAGGCAATATTTACCTTAAGCAATATAGCAGCTTCCTACTTTGATTGTTGGTTCAGTTACTTCTAGAGCCCAAAATGGCAGTGGAAATCTCAACTTATAGATCAATGGAATCATCGCTATGTTCCCTAACAGCATTCTTCCTTTGATAACTTGGACAATTATACCAGAAAAGCCCAGAAACAAACATCTTATGAATGGATTTTAGATAAATAGTGAAAGGAAAAAATTCCCATTTTCACCACTTGGCTACAGACTCATGATTTCTGACTATGGAAAAAACTGTACCATATGTTGTTCACTGGTTCAAAATATATATTACAAAGAAATTGTGGTTTATATACACAATGGAGTACTACGTGGCAATGAGAAAGAATGAAATATGGCCCTTTGTAGCAACGTGGATGGAACTGGAGAGTGTGATGCTAAGTGAAATAAGCCAGACAGAGAAAGACAGATACCATATGTTTTCACTCTTATGTGGATCCTGAGAAACTTAACAGAAACCCATGGGGGGAAAAAAGAGGTTAGAGTGGGAGAGAGCCAAAGCATAAGAGACTCTTGAAGACTGAGAATAAACTGAGGGTTGATGGGGGGTGGGAGGGAGGGGAGGGTAGGTGATGGGTATTGAAGAGGGCATCTTTTGGGATGAGCACTGGGTGTTGTATGGAAACCAATCTGACAATAAATTTCATTAAAAAAATATATATATACATATATATATATATATACATATATATGTATATATATATGTATATATATATATATATGTATATATATATATATATATATTTACATCTTGTATAAAACATCCAAACTTTGCAGTCTTATTTCCAGGCTGGCACCTTAGCTGAGCGTTCAACTGGCTATTCTTACATTCCACAGGGCTATTTGCCTGTAGGTGATATGATACATAGTAAGAGACCTTAACTGCACTTGTTTTGCTGTGAAATGAGTTCCTGGGTCATTAAACATGTTATTTGTGATAATAAAATGAATCTTTGAATGAATGTCTTTTTTTTTTTTTCCTATATAAATATCTCTGCTCTCTTTCTAAGACTCCTTTGGCTATTTGGGGTCCTTTGTGGTTCCATACAAATTTAAAAGTTGTTTGTTCTAGCTCTGTGAAAACTTTTGATTTTGGTGGTATTTTGATAGGGATTGCATTCGATGTGTAGATTGCTTCAGGGTAGTGTAGACATTCTAATATTTGTTCTTCCAGTCCATGAGCATGGAATGTTTTCCCATTTCTTTGTGTCCTCTTCAGTTTCTCTCATAAGTGTTCTATAGTTTTCAGAGTACAGATCTTTTACCTCTTTGGTGTATCTTACAGTTTTTGGTGCAATTGTAAATGGGATTGATTCCTTGATTTCTCTTTTTGCTGCTTCATTATTGGTGTATATAAACACAACAGATTTCTGTACATTGATTTTGTATCCTGAGACTTTACTGAATTTGTGTACCAGTTCTGGCAATTTTTTGGTGGAGTCTTGTGAGTTTTCTACATAGAATATTATATCTTCTGTGAATAGTGAAGGTTTGACTTCTTCCTTGCTGATTTGGATGCCTTTCATTTCTTTTTGTTGTTTGGTTGCTGAGGCTATGACTTCCAATACTATGACAAATGGTGTTGAGAAAACTGGACAGCAACATGCTGAAGAATGAACTGGACCACTTTCTTACACCATACACAAAAATAAGTTCAAAATGGATGAAAGACTTAAATGTGAGACAGGAAACCATCAAAATCCAAGAGAACACAGGCAGCAACCTTTTTGACCTCAGCTGCAGCAACTTTTTACTAGACATGTCTCCCAAAAGCAAAAATGAACTGTTGGGAGTTCATCAAGATAAAAACCTTCTGCACAGTGAAGGAAACAACAAACAAAACTAAAAGGAAACCTATGGAATGGGAGAAGATATTTGCAAATGGCATATCTGATAAAGGGTTAATGTCCAAAAACATAATGAACTTAATCAAACTCAACACCCAAAAAACAAATAATCCAGTTAAGAAATGGGCAGATGACACAAATAGACATTTTTTCCAAAGAAGACATCCAGATGACTAACATACACATGAACAGATGCTCAATATCACTTATCATCAGGGAAATACAAATCAAAACCACGATGAGATACCACCTCACACCTGTCAGAATGGCTAACATTAATACAGGAAACAACAGATGTTGGCAAGGATGAGGAGAAAGGGGAACCCTTTTACACTGTTGGTGGGAATGCAAACTGGTGCATCCACTCTGGAAAACAGTATGGAGGTTCCTCAAAAAGTTAAAAATAGAATTACCCTAAGTCCCAGAAATTGCACTATTAAGTATTTACCCAAATGATATAAAAGAACTTATGCAAAGGGATACATGCACCCTGGTGTTTATAGAAGCATCAACAATAGCCAAATTATGGAAAGAGCCCAAATGTCCAACTGGTGAATGAATAAAGAAGTGGTATAGATACAATGGAATATTGCTCAGCATCAAAAAAAAAAAAAAAAAAAAAAAAAAAAGAAAGAAAAAGAAAAGAAAAAAGAAAAAAAGAAATCTTGTCATTTGCAATGACATGGATAGAGCCAGGGTCTATTATGCTAAGCAAAATAAGTCAGTCAGAGTAAGACAAATACCGTACGATCTCACTCATGTGTGGAATTTAAGAAACAAAAACAGATGATCATAGGGAAATAAAAGAGAGAGAGGCAAACCATAAGACAGACTTTTAACTATAGAGAATAACCTGAGAGTTGCTGGAGGGGAGGTGGGTGGGGGATGGGCTAAATGGGTGATGGGTATTAAGGAGGGCACTTGTGATGAGCACTGGGTATTATATGTAAGTGATGAATCACTAAATTCTACTCCTGAAACCAGTATTACACTATATGTTAACTAAATAGAATTTAAAAAAAATTTTTTTAACGTTTTTATTTATTTTTGAGACAGGGAGAGACAGAGCATGAACGGGGGAGGGTCAGAGAGAGAGGGAGACACAGAATCGGAAACAGGCTCCAGGCTCTGAGCCATCAGCCCAGAGCCTGACGCGGGGCTCGAATTCACCGACCGCGAGATCGTGACCTGGCTGAAGTCGGACGCTTAACCGAATGAGCCACCCAGGCGCCCCAATTGAATTTAAATAAGAACTTGAAACAGGATGAGGAAAGAAGGTCTCTGCCTTCCATGATGGAGTCATCCACTACAGGGAATAGTGCCACTATTGGAAATAGTGCCATATCAAGGGCTCTGATTTGGCTTCTACTGTTGGTAAATCGAACACTCTGCATTGGTGGTAGTCAGATAAGACTTGATGAAGGGAAAGCCAATAGTGTTGAATTCATGCATTATATCCACCGTTGCCAACATGACTACTTTGCACGTGAGTCTACTGAGCAAGCACTTGGGTGGGTTGGGAAAGGCTACCTGACCTCTACTGAGCATGTCACCTCTCCATATGATTAGTGACAGAAAAGTTCTCTATACTAAGTGTCTTTTAATGATTTTTACCATAAAATGCATATGTCTTCATAATTTGCCCCATTCTGAGGGGTTTATTTATATACCTCTTCCTAAGATCCTCTTTTTTTTTTTTTTTTTAAGTTGGCTCCATGCCCAACATGGGGCTTGAACTCACAACCATGAGATTAAGAGTCACATCCTCTACTGACTGGATCAGCAAGGCACCCTTCCTCAGATGCTCTTGTTAGCAATATTCCAGCTTTAAGTTCCTGACCATCAATTCAAATCATTGGCCACTGTGAATTGGTATCACTTTGTATATCTGGTCATCTCTCTTTCCAGACAAAAGAGAGAGCCAGATTTATGACTCAAAATTCTACCCACTGGGAGGATTACTTTTCCTCAGTGTCCTTCAGGGCCACTCCTGAGTGGGGCTATCATGCAGGATCAGTTTGCCATGTCTGGTACCAGAGTCTCTTGTGGAACTATCTGCAAAGCAGTTTTTAATTTTCTCGTCTTCAGTAAACTGACCTTGGAGAACTTCCTGTGAGGCCACTCATTTGTGTTGAGGGAGATGCCAGTACAACAAAGTAAGGTGTGTGGAAGTCTGAACCACTTGCTCATGTCACTAATTTGGGACTTCAGGACTATTTGGAACTTGACATTGTATATACCACTTCCACTTGATGATGAGGTGCTATCTCACTTACCCATGTTCATAGCTTGGTAGATCAGAGAACACAGTTCATATAAATACCTTAGATCACATTGTTAAAAGCTTTGTAGTCCATGGCCAGGTATTCAGTCTCTTTGGGGACCCATTAGCAGCCAGGAGCTTTTTCTCAAAGGGATAAGAATTATCTTCTGAAGAGAACATGGGTTTGCTCCAGATTCTAGGTGACTGGCATTGTGATTCTCCTATTGGTGCCTCAGGGGCTTTGTATGGCAGCCCATATGCCACAGACTCTTCAAAACTCTAATGATCTGTTGGTTCAGAAAGTCTGAGAATGGGTGAGGGTAGCTCTCCATCGTGATGATTCAAGTAATGATTCTAGCTACTGGACTTGGGGTTTTTCATTTTAGTAAGATGCCCATTCATTTCAGATCTAGAGATAATGTGATCATTTAGCCGCTGCCAAAGATCCCGACAGATTAAAATATTCCAATTTCTGCAAAACCACATGACTGCTACTGCTTCAGAATCCCACCATTCCCACTGAAATAAGGAAGTCCATTTTAATGATGCCCTCTCTTAGTGTCATTCCTAAGCTGCAGAGGAGAGCCACTACAAGCTTTACAAGGATGTTGGTACTCTCTTTATCAGTGCATTTTGCAGGAGATTTTGGTAAAGAGAATGTACTTTGGTCCCTCCTTGCATACTTTGTGGATCTAGGGTAAGAGTGTCATGTAAAATAAGTCCATTCCAACATTTTTATTTCCCTGAAGCTTTGGATTCCATCTTTTGAATTATGTCAGGAATATCCTGGCATCTGAATTTTATTGAATGCAGTCCATTACTGAGTGTAGGTTTCAGTTAACCAACCAAAGAAACAGTTGGAGCCCCTCTCATCTGCTCAAGATAACACATTGAACCCAAAATTTCTGGTAAATGAATCCATATGAATATATTCAGAATTATCCAGCAATATATTCTGTCCTCTTTGGTCTAGCACACTAAGTCTCCATTGTCATACATATTCTCAAGGCTTTTACCAATAAAAAACTGGTAAAATCTTGAAATTTTATTTTGGTGTGAACATTATAATCTCCTCGGTTATACCTTGTGCCATTAGCCTGAGGTATTCTGGGATTGGACCTCAATTAAGAGTCTAGAGGAAATGAATTGTAAGACAATTGTCTCAGGTGAGGTAATTATAGGTAATTATAGGGTTTCACCTAAGGGATGGTTAGTCTCCTCAGATAGGGGAGGAGGGGCTACTTCTGATGGGAGGGAAGGTTAAAGGAGATTTAGGGATTCAAGGTTCTAAGATTTATCCAAATCCACTGTATTTTCCCATTTTAGCAATGAGTCTCACTCATTCCCAAGTCAATGTCCCAACTGGTACGTAAGAGACTTGGAGAAATTATGTATTTACAATCTACTTTGTAATTGTGCAAACCATAAAATCAGATTTTTGCTTTGAATTACACTTTATCAGTTTAGAGAGATATAAGATTTTCTGATTGTTTGACCTTGACTTGAGTGAGGAATTTAAATGCCTGAGACTGTCATTTTCTTCCTATAAATGTTCCATTGCAATCAGTAATAGCAGTCAGTAAACTATTTCGTAGTCTTCATTCCCACCACAAAGGTCAATTGTAGCAGTAATTTGGTATTTCAAAGCCTGGTTTCTAACAGACATTTTATTTCAGACAATGTCTATTGATAATTTTAAGCAGCTTTTTGTCATTGAATGCCATGAATGATCAGATTCCCCATTTTCCATTGGCTATGATGCCATCAAATTATTTAAACTCCATCCAACCAGATATTCAATCCAGATTTCTATCTTTGAGGGTCAGTTTCCTAGAACAATTCCTGATATAAAATGCTGCAGCAGTTAGTGTTCATGGAAGAAATAAAAACCAATCTAGATATTCCAACCTAGAGGAACTTAACACAGGAAATAAGTGATCAATGTGTTGGAAAAGCTGGAAGAATGGGAAAAGGGGAAGGCAGGTTATATTACCCTCTTTATGGAAGTCTCTTTCCCTCCCTATAGAGAAATACTCATTTCATACTTGTGTGACCTTATGTCTCAAGAACAGCAGGAGACTGTAAACATCAGCTAATGCCACCCAAAAGTCTGTTTCTGCCACCACAGTGCTCATATGCCACTGGCACCAGATCCAGAGAAGACAATTTCTTCTATATTCCTTTCCTAATCTCTTGTGTATGACCCTTACATTGGCAGAATTTAATTTTTAAAAAATGTTTATTTATTTATTTTTGAAAAAGAGGGAGAACACAAGTGGGGAAGGGGCAGAGAGAGAAAGAGAGAAGTGGGAGGAGGGCACAGAATCTGAAGCAGGCTCCAGGCTCTGAGCTGTCAGTCCAAAGCCCGACACAGTGCTTGAACCCACAACTGTGAGATCATGACCTGAGCCAAAGTCAGACACCTGACTGAGCCACCCAGGCACCTACATTGGGAGAATTTAAAATGGAAACATGCTGGTAGGGTTTCCAAGGATTTCAGCTCCCATGATGTGGGGAGAACTTAGAAGGATCGAGATGGTGCTGAGAACAAATACAAAATATCTGACACATTATGACTTTGCAAAGTGGAAAACAGAGTACCTGTGGAAAAAGAGGAGAGAAAGAAGTTCCTGAGAAGATCAATTTTGGGAACTGGTATGTAGGAATTGAGGATCTGGATATAGACTCTAAAACTATTCATGTTAAAAATATCTCGGAAATTTTTCATGCTGGTTGAAGACCATTGATCTAGACACTAATATTGCCAGGGATCATATACCCTCCAGCCAGCTTCCTCAGAGCACCCTTGACCTCCTTGTTTCTCAGGCTGTATATGATGGGGTTCAACATGGGAGTCATAACACAGAAGAGCACAGAAACCAGAATATCCATGTCTAGGGAGTAACCTTCTCTGGGTCTGTCATAGTTAAAGTTGGCTGTTCCATAAAAGACCACCACCACAGTGAGGTGGGATGCGCAGGTAGAGAAGGCTTTGCTCCTGCCCTGAGCAGAGGGAATCCTAAGAATGGAAGAAATGATGAGTATGTAGGACACTCCAGTAAACAGACAGGGGCTCAGGCCAATGGTGGCACTGGCCACATGAAGCACAGACTCATTGAGAGAGGTGTCTGAACAGGAGAGCTTCAGGAGCAGAGGAATGTCACAGAGAAAGTGGCTGATTTGGTTGGGCCCACAGAGAGTCAGTGTGGCTGCCAGCATTGTGTGTGTCACAGAATTCACTAGCCCACACAGCCAGGACCCAGTCACCAAAAAAATACAGACCTTCACACGCATGAGGACGGGATATTGAAGAGGGTGGCAAATGGCAACATAGCGATCATAAGCCATAGCGGCCAATAAGACACATTCAGTGCCAGCACATGTGACGAGGAAGAAAATCTGGGAGAGGCAGCCCTCATATGAGATGGTCTTCTTCTCCCGGAAGAAGTTCACCAGCATGACGGGGATGGTGGTGGATGTATAACAGATGTCCAAGAAACTCAGGTTGCTGAGGAAATAATACATTGGAGTGTGGAGAGCAGGACTGATTCTAGTGGCTGTTATAATGAGCATGTTCCCCAGGAGTGTTGTCAGGTAAATGAGCAAGAAAACCAGGAAAAACAAGCCCTGTAGTTTGGGGTGGTTGGAAAATCCCAAGAAGATGAATTCAGTGACATCTGTCTGATTGTTCATTTCAAGTGGTGTCATAGCTACAAAACAATGAGAAAAATAAAAGCCTTATGAGAATGTACAAAGAGCACCCCAAATTGGCTTGTTAACTTGCAAGGCCATGTCAAATAATGTTGGAGATAGAACGGTCTAGACTGTGGAGGGAGGTGTATAGGAAAGACCTTTGGGAGACCACAACTTTTCATTCAACAAAGCCAGCCATCTCAGGCCCAGGGATCTCCTACAGATTCGTGTGTGGCTTCTGGTGCATGAAAATAAATGGAGATTTGGTCAAAACCTTCAATAAACTGATAATCCCTGTGTTAGAGTAAGCTCATCTCTCTCTGGCTCTGCAAAACTTTCCTCCTAACATTGTACGCTTTGCTGCATTAAATTCTTTTTTTTATATTTTATTTTTTTAAGTAATATAATTGTGAAAAATTAAGAAAATGCAGAAAGAAATAAAGAATAGAACCATTCACAGCATCAATGTTACCATTTAGTGTATTCCATTCTAGTCTCTTTTTCTATATATGAATCTTGATCTCTATTTATAGGCTTAAAATATCGGGAGCACAAATTCCCACAAATGCATTTTATTCTACCATACAAAATAAATTTAATCTCTCCTTTTCAGTGGACATTAGATTGCTTCCATTCCTTTTGCTATTTTAAACACTAGAATGAAAATTTTCATACATAAATATTTGTGAACAACTTTAATTTCTTCAGAATAAAATTTTATTGGTTTGTTTTCTATAAATTGATCTCATTTTTCTCAATAAGAACATTTATATTTTAGGATTTATAAGATATGACATTTTAACTGGTCATATATACTAACATAATTTTCCTCATAAAGGTAGACTTTAGTAATCCAAAGTTTATCCTCAGCCAAATTTTATGTATTTTCTGAAAAGTTAATTAATGCAAGTACCAATTTTCTATTACATTGTCCATTCTAATCTCCAGGCCATTGCTGCAAATTGCAATTTCCATTTCTTTTTCAAACTGGGAAGTGAGATGTTATAGCAGAAAGAGTGGGCTCTTAAGACAGATAGATGTGGATTGTCATCCTACATCAGTTGTTTACTAGATGGAGACAGTAGTTAAATTAGCTGATCTCAGTTCCTTAGTTTCCTCATTGTATTCTGATATTAATAGTACTCAACTTGTGGCTCTTGGAAAAAGTAATATGAGATATTACAAATCATGTTCCCTTTACCAGTCTGGGAAAGTCCCTCTATATGTGCTTTATTGACAGTTTCTATCATGAATAGAAATTGAATTTTGTCAAATGATTTTTCTGCCTTTATTGAGATTATAATGTCTTTTCTTTTTTTTTTTTTAACGTTCATTTATTTTTGAGACAGAGAGACAGAGCATGAACAGGGGAGGAGCAGAGAGAGAGGGAGACACAGAATCTGAAACAGGCTCCAGGCTCTGAGCTGTCAGCACAGAGCCCCACACAGAGCTCGAACTCAGGGACCGTGAGATCATGACCTGAGCTGAAGTCGGATGCTTAACCGACCAAGCCACCCAGGCGCCCCAGTATTTTCTTTTTTAAGTTTATTTATTTATTTTGAGAGAGAGAGAGAGAGAGCAGGGGAGGGGCAGAGACAGGGAGAGAGAGAGAATCCCAAGCAGGCTCTGCACCATCAGCACAGAGCCTGATGTGGGGCTCAGACTCATAAACCAAAGATCATGACCTGAGCCAAAATCAAGTGTCAGATACTTAACTGACAGGGCCCCCAAGATTATAATGTATTTTCTTATTTAGCCTGTTATTATGATAAATTATATTGATTGACTTTTTGAATATTGAACTAGCCTTGCATTCCTGGATCAACTTCAGTTGATTCTGATGTATTATCCTTTACATATATATACATATTGCTAGATTCAATTTGTTAATATTTTTTTGTGGATTTTTGCATCAATGTTCATTAGGGATGATATTGGTTTATAGTTTTCTCTCTTTTTTTTCTTTCTTTTTTTTGTTTATAGTTTTCTTCTAATGTCTGTCTAGTTTTGTTATCAATTATCAGGGTAATACTGGTCTTATAAAATTTATTTGGAAGTTTTGGGGCTCCTGGGTGGCTCAGTCAGTTGAGCGTCCGACTTCAGCTCAGGTCACGATATCACGGTCCGTGAGTTCAAGCCCCGTCTCAGGCTCTGGGCTGATAGCTCAGAGCCTGGAGCCTGCTTCCAATTCTGTGTCTCCCTCTCTCTCTGCCCCTCCCCTGTTCATGCTCTGTCTCTCTCTGTCTCAAAAATAAATAAATGTTAAAAAAATTAAAAAATGGCACAAAAACAGACACACAGACCAATGGAATAGAATAGAAACCCCAGAACTAGACCCACAAACGTATGGCCAACTCATCTTTGACAAAGCAGGAAAGAACATCCAATGGAAAAAAGACAGTCTCTTTAACAAATGGTGCTGGGAGAACTGGACAGCAACATGCAGAAGGTTGAAACTAGACCACTTTCTCACACCATTCACAAAAATAAACTCAAAATGGATAAAGGACCTGAATGTGAGACAGGAAACCATCAAAACCTTAGAGGAGAAAGCAGGAAAAGACCTCTCTGACCTCAGCCGTAGCAATCTCTTACTCGACACATCCCCAAAGGCAAGGGAATTAAAAGCAAAAGTGAATTACTGGGACCTTATGAAGATAAAAAGCTTCTGCACAGCAAAGGAAACAACCAACAAAACTAAAAGGCAACCAACGGAATGGGAAAAGATATTTGCAAATGACATATCGGACAAAGGGCTAGTATCCAAAATCTCTAAAGAGCTCACCAAACTCCACACCCGAAAAGCAAATAACCCAGTGAAGAAATGGGCAGAAAACATGAATAGACACTTCTCTAAAGAAGACATCCGGATGGCCAACAGGCACATGAAAAGATGTTCAGCGTCGCTCCTTATCAGGGAAATACAAATCAAAACCACACTCAGGTATCACCTCATTCCAGTCAGAGTGGCCAAAATGAACAAATCAGGAGACTATAGATGCTGGAGAGGATGTGGAGAAACGGGAACCCTCTTGCACTGTTGGTGGGAATGCAAATTGGTGCAGCCGCTCTGGAAAGCAGTGTGGAGGTTCCTCAGAAAATTAAAAATAGACCTACCCTATGACCCAGCAATAGCACTGCTAGGAATTTATCCAAGGGACACAGGAGTACTGATGCATAGGGGCACTTGTACCCCAATGCTCATAGCAGCACTCTCAACAATAGCCAAATTATGGAAAGAGCCTAAATGTCCATCAACTGATGAATGGATAAAGAAATTGTGGTTTATATACACAATGGAGTACTACGTGGCAATGAGAAAAAATGAAATATGGCCTTTTGTAGCAACGTGGATGGAACTGGAGAGTGTGATGCTAAGTGAAATAAGCCATACAGAGAAAGACAGATACCATATGGTTTCACTCTTATGTGGATCCTGAGAAACTTAAGAGAAACCCATGGGGGAGGGGAACAAAAAAAAAAAAAAAAAAAGAGGTTAGAGTGGGAGAGAGCCAAAGCATAAGAGACTGTTGAGAACTGAGAACAAACTAAGGGTTGATGGGGGGTGGGAGGGAGGAGAGGGTGGGTGATGGGTACTGAGGAGGGCACCTTTTGGGATGAGCACTGGGTGTTGTATGGAAACCAATTTGACAATAAATTTCATATATAAATAAAAAAAATAAATAAATAAATAAATAAATAAATAAATAAAAATTAAAAAAAATTTATTTGGAAGTTTCTCTCCGTTTTAATTTTCTAGGAGAGAATGTGTAGAATTGGTATTATTCCTTCCTTAAATTCCTGGTCAAATTCAAAACATAAACCTGTTTTGGGCCTGGATTTCATTTTCTGAAAGGTTTTAAATTACACATTTAATTTCTTTAGCATACATAACATTAAGTTATTTATTTCTTCTTATGTGAGTTTTGGCACTTCTTGGTACCTTTCAAGAGAGTGATGCATTTCATCTCATTGAGTTTATAAACATAGAGTCATTCATAATATTCTATAATTATCCTTTTATTAGGGGGTCGGTATTGATGTCTCCTCTTTTATTCTTGAAATTGAAATTTATGCCTTCTATCTTTTTTACTTGGCCAGTCTCACTAGTGATTTATCAATTTGATTGTTTTTCTCAAAGAAACAGTTTTTAGTTCCATTGATTTTCTTTATTTTTAATTTCATTGATTTATTCTCTAATTTTGTTATTGTAATTTTTGTTTGCTTTGGGTTTAACATGCTCTTTTTTCTACTTTCTTTTTTTTTTTTTTTAAATTTTTTTTTCAACGTTTATTTATTTTTGGGACAGAGACAGAGCATGAACGGGAGAGGGGCAGAGAGAGAGGGAGACACAGAATCGGAAACAGGCTCCAGGCTCTGAGCCATCAGCCCAGAGCCTGATGCGGGGCTCGAACTCACGGACTGCGAGATCGTGACCTGGCTGAAGTCGGACGCTTAACCGACTGCGCCACCCAGGCGCCCCTTTTTTCTACTTTCTTAAGGTGGAAACTTAGGTTAAGATTTTAGATGTAAGCTTTTCTAATATAAATATTAAATGGTATAAGTTTCCCTCAACAATATTTTAGTTGTATCCCACAAAACTGGATATATTGTACTTTAATTTTTGTTCAGTACAAAATATTTTTTCATTTACTTTAAGACTTTCTCCTTTGTCCCATGAGTTATTTGAAATTTGATGAATATATTTGATTAATATATAAACATTTAAGGATTGTTCCAGATATCTTACTGTTAATGTTATTCCACTATAGTCAAACAATATGCTTTACATGACACTTATTATTTTAAATTTAAATTTTTTAGAGTTAAGAATATGATCTATCTTAGCAAATGTTCTATATGCACCTGAGTAGAGTATATATTCTGGTCTTGTCATGTGGGTTCTTTTATAAATGTAATTAAATTAAGTTAGTTGATAGTTGATCAAGTCATCTATATACTGACTAATTTTCTGCCTGCTTGTTCTCTCAGTTAATGAGAAAAGAGAGCTGAAATCTCCCAACTATAATTGTGCACTGATCTATTTATCCCTTCAGATCTATCAGTTTTTGCTTTATGTCGTTTGAAGCTCTCTTTTAGGCATGTACCCATTAAAGATTGTTATGTCTTCCTAGAGATTTGAATTCTTTATTATTATGCAATATTCCTTTTTATACTTGATAATCTTCCTTCTTCTGAAGTCTGTTTTGTCTGAAATTGCCATAGCCGCCATATACATATAGATGGTGGGGTTAGGTGGGGCTCTTGATCTTGGGGTTGTGAGTTTGAGGGCCTAATTAGGCATAGAGACTACTTTAAAAAATCAATGAAGTATTTTGATTAGTGTTTACATAGTATGTTTTTTTGTCTCCTTTTACTTTTAACACTTTTATCTCTTTATATTTGAAGTGGGTTTCTTGGGGCACCTGGGTGGCTCAGTCAGTTAAGCATCCAACTCTTGGTTTCAGTTCAGGTCATGATCTCATGGTTCGTGAGTTTGAGCCCCACATTGGGCTCCGTGCTGACAATGCAGAGCCTGCTTGGGATCCTCTGTCTCCCTGTCTCTCTGTCTTTCCCATGCTCTCTCTCTCTCTCTCAAAATAAATAAATAAACTTTAAAATCATCTCCATTTAAAAAACAATAAAGTGGGTTTATTTTATACAATATATAGTTGGATAGTGTTTTTTAAATAATCCAATATGACAATCCCTTCTAACTGCTGTTTAGATCATTCACATTTAAAGTGATTATTGATATGTAGTATTAAAAGCTACCATTTTATTAGCTGTTTTCTACTTGTTCTACTTACTGTTTTTTGTTCTCTCCTTTTCTGTCTCTGTCTGTATGCTTAAGTGAACATCTTTTATGATTCCTTTTTTATCTCCTTTATTTATTTATTGTTTTATCTTTTAGTAAAATTTTCTGGTTGTTGCCCTAGGAATTACAAGATGCATTGTAAATAATATGAGTCTACCTCATATAATATACCACTTCAGTGTAGTTTTAAGACTTTATGTTTCCAATTTCTCCCTTGCTTCCTTTTGCTATCGTTGTCACATATTTTACTTTTACATATGCTATGGACATGCACTACATTGTTGCAGTTTTTGGTTTAAACTGCCAATTGTGAGAATTAAAAATAAAAGTGAATTTTATTTCACTCTCTTAGTTTTCTATGACTGTCATAACAACTTATCCCAAACCTGGTGATTTGAAACAAACAAACAAAAATATTCACTCACAGCTCTGGAGACTTAGAGTTCTGAAATCAAGGTGTTAGCAGAGTCATACTCTCTCTGAAGGCTCTAACAGAATTCTTTTTTGCCCCTTCATAGTTTCTGGTGTCTTCTGGAAATCCTTGGTGTTCCTTGGCTTGTGACTGCATCACTTCAATCTTTGCTTCTCATCACATGGCTCTCTTCCCTATGTGTATCTCTGTGTGCCCATCCCTTTTCTTGTAAGGACACCAGTCTTGGGATTTAGGGTCCACCCTAATCTAGTATTACCTTATATTAATTTAAATAATTACATTTTCGAAGACTCTATTACCAAATAAGGTCACATTCTGAGGTTCTCAGTAGACATGAACTTTGGGGAGAGAAGATCCAACCCAATACACTTACCTTCATTTAACGCATTTCTAATATTTACCATTGTTTTGATGAGGATCCAGGTTTCTGACCTGTATCACAATCCTTTTTCTGAAGTGCTTTCATTAACATTTCTATTAGAGTATGTCCACTGGCAAAGCACCTCTTCTGTTTTCACTTGTCTAAAAAATATGTTTATTTCTTTTAATATTTAAAGGATATCTTTTCAGCTGACAGGTTTTTTTTAAAGCACTTTAAAAATGCCACACTACTGTCTTCCTGTTTGCATACTTTCTGATGAGAAGTCTGCTGTAATTCTTATTCATGGGCCTCTGTCAAGTTGGGTCTTTCCCTTCTAGCTGCCTTCAAAAAATTTTTTCCCATCTTTATAGCAGTTTGAATATAATATGCCTAGGGTTTTGTAGGTGGCTTGTTTTGTTTTGTTTTGTTTTTGTATTAATCCTCCTTAGGGTTCTCTGAACTTCTCAATGTATCATAAGTTTTGGAAAATTATCAGCTGTTATTTCTTCAAATATATATATTTGCTCTGTTTATTCTGTCTCTTCCTTCTAGGATTCTAATAATGTGTAAAATAGTTTGATATTATGTCATAGCTCTTGGATGCTCCATTCTTCTTTTTTCCTTAACTTTTTTTTTGGTTCTTGTGGTTTGATTTGGGTAATTTCTATTGACCTATCTTTAAGTTCACCAATTCTTTCTTCAGCTGTGTCAAGTCTACTGACAAAATTGTTAAAGGCATTTTTCATCTTTATTATAGTGTTTTTTATTTCTCACATTTTTATTTGATCTTTTCTTACAGTTTCCATCACTTTGCTGAAATTAACTGTCTGATCTTGTATATTGTTTACTTTTTTAAATGTTTATTTATTTATTTTGAGAGAGAAAGAGAGAGCGTGTGCAAGAGAACAGGGGAGGGGCAGAGAAAGGGAGAGAGAGAATCCCAAGCAGGATCTGTGCTGTCATCATTGGAGCCTGACACAGGGTTCAGTCTTCTAAATCATGAGACCATGACCTGAGCTGAAATCAAGAGTCAGATGCTTAACCAACTGAGCCACCCAGGTGCCCCTATTGTTTACTTTTTCTAATAAAATGTCTAACCTATTGATTATTTTTATTTTAAATTCCTTGTTTGATAGTTTTAATCTCTCTCAAATCTGGATCTGGTTCTGATGTTTATATTGCCTCTTCAGAATGTATTTTTCCTTATCTTTTGTATACATTATAACTTTTTGTTGAAAGCTGGACACGTATAGGGTAGTAAATACTGAAGTATAAATTTATTTGCTTGGAGATGAACATGACGTTCTTTATACTAACTCTTTAGTGTGAGCGTTAATCTAGTGAGCAATTGGACTTGAGTCCATTTTTCCCATGGTCATCCTGAGTGACTACACGCTCCAAATTACTCTGATATTTTGTGGTTAGGGTGCAGACTAGTGTGTACTAGTGAAATGTGCCCACATTTCTGCTCCCTTTTACCTGTGTGTTTTCCATTTTCCCTGCTCTCTAGAGATAATCTGTTTCTTCAAGATCTCCCAGCTGTATTCCACTGTTATTTTTACTCAGTGCTTGATAGTGGGCCAGTGGGGGACAACGAAGAGGTATTCTCTGATGTTCTGGTTAACCCTTCATCTTAGATACCATGAACCTGGGTCTTGGAAGTGTGGCCTTCACGAGTGCTCCTGCCCCTCCTCCAGCTGTACAGCTGGGCCTAGAGTATATTCCTGCTCCCCAACCCCAAGGAGTAGGACTTTTTTTTGCCTTGTTCCCTTCCTGTGGTGTAATGGGATTCCACAGTCCCCTAAGGTGACAATTTTCATAGCTCTTGCCCTTGCAGATGGCAGCTTTTGTTCTGTAGTAAAAACACAGGAAATGGATCTTGGAAGAGTTTTGACAGTTGCTGCTACTCCTTTTCCCCGTTATTTGCCCTCCACCCCAGCTTGGCCTCAAATAGCATCGTTAGGGAAGCTGTCAAAGAATGTTTCCTGTGGGCATCTGGTTGAGTTCATGCAGGGAAAGCAAGAGGATGCAAACCTTATGTCTACGGCCCTCAGGGACTTCATACTCTTATGCTAGCCTATACTTAGCCTTGAACAATTTATTATATAGTTTTAACTGAGTCTTCTTATAGGTTTACAAGGTATTTAGTGGTTTCTGCCTTAGGTTAAAAAAACCACAGCTCGTGTGGTTGTCTGTCTCTCCAGTTTTGTTTCATTGGTTGCCTTGAAACCTCAATTCCCTTATGGGTTCAAGAAAAGTAATTAATTTGCATTTTTTCCTGCTTTTTGTTGTTGGAATAATGATGGGAACAACATGCTTCCCAGCTCATTAAATCTCTAAGCTGAAATTCAAAGTCTACATAACCACTTTTTTAAACTATTTGGCAGTTTCTAATAAAGTTAAACATGTGGTTTCTCTGTGACCCAATAATTCCACTCCTAGGCATAGTCTCAAGAAAATGGATGCATGGTTCACCAAAAGACTTGTATGAGGAGGTTCAAAAAAGATTTTTTCAGAATATCTCAAACAAACAGTATGCCTATAAACAGGAAAATGGATAACAAATGGTGGTTTATCAGACAGTGCAATGCTACACGATTATCCAAAAAAAAAAACATACAAATTGCTGATCCACATTATAACATTGATGAATCTAAATAAACATTTTGTTGAATGAAAGAAGCCAGGCACAAAAGAATACATATTGTGTGTTTTCTTTAAATGAAGTTCAAAAATAGGAAAAACCAAACTATGGTAATCAAATGAGAACAGTAGTTACTTCTGTGGGTTGAGGGCACTATTATCTGGAATGAAGCATGAAAGAATTTTCTGGGGCTGATGGAAATGTTCTATATAATTCATTTAATAGTATATATATATATATATATATATATATATATATGTAGAAATTTATCAACCTATACACTTAAGATCTGTACATTTTACTAAATGTGAATTATAATTCAATTTTAAAAATAAAATGAAAAAAAAAGGGGCACCTGGGTGGTTCAGTTAGTCTGGTGTCCAACTCTTGATTTCAGCTCAGGTCATGATCTCATGGTTGGTGGGATCGAGCTTCATGCTGTCAGCACAGAGCCTGCTTGGGATTTTCTCTCTCTCTCTCTCTCTGCCCCTCCCCAACTCATTCTCTCTAAATAATTAATTAATTAATTAATTAAAAAATAAGGTGAAAGAGATAAAAGCAGGAGGCATCCTAAATATTAAGTCACTAAGACTTAAGTATTTTTTCCCCATTTTTGCATGTCTCTACTTTTTTTTAACGTTTTATTTATTTACTTTGATTGAGAGAGCAGGTGAGCACAAGAGCAGGGGAGGAGAAGAGAGATAAGAGAGAGAATTCCAAGCAGGCTCTACATTCTGATGATGCAGAGCCTGATTCAGGGCTCAAACCACGAGATCAGGACCTGAGCCAAAGTCAAGAGTTGGATGCCCAACTAACAACCACTCAGGCACCCCTGCACCTCTCACCTTCTCTGCCACAATAAGAGTTCAGTACACATCACCTTTTGCAAATCATATCAAGTCACTTTCTTTGCAACAGTTCCTTTGAAGGATGAATGCAATTGGTGTGAGCATACATTTTTAACTGGGGAGGGAACCATGTCTGAGGACACTGCCCCTTGGATAATGAGATAGCAGGTTGGTATCCCAGGCAAAACAGGTGGCAGAAATCTCAAGCATTTGGTCTTCCCAGCCAAAGGAAAACAAGCTCAGAGTATTTGGGTTGTTCCAGTGCTACAGAAGAAAGGACCCAGAGATCTCTGGGAAAGGAGTGAACTTTGAGAGCTGCACGGCTACCAGGAAAGCTGTTGGATTCTGAGTTCTGCTACGAGCCCTCTCACCTATGGCTGTATCTCCTATCTCTAGTCATTCCTGCTATGTTGCAAGGAGTGGAGGGGGTAAACCCAGCTGGGTGCTGCCAAGTTCTAGCCGATTAATTCTATGTTGCCTGGTGATGTTTCTAAACTAAACTCTATCCCCAACTCACAACCCCAAGATCCAGAATCACATGCTCTACTGACTGAGCCAGCCGGGCACCACATAGTGTGGTGATTTTTATTTCAAGCACAACCTCATTAGTTGTCCAGAGGAGACAGCAGGGCATCAGCTGCCCCTGGGGCACAGGCTAGGCTGTGTGAAGCTGTGCCAGGCCTGTTTTTCTGGTCAGTGTCCTTGGGGACAAAAGTAACTGAGTTCTCCGACATCAGGGGCCTCTCTCCTGCTATGGACCAGCAGAGAGCTCAGATGTCTGCCTGGAAGCCAGGCTTTGGTGTGAGAATGGGAAGGAATGATGGTAGAGTATCAATAATGTCCCATAAACCACTTTCAAGGTTAGGGCAGGCTGGAAGCAAGGGACATCTGGAAGGTAATAGCCTGGATTTTAGAGAAGCATCAGCTTTGAGAAACTGATAAAAAAATCTGTAGATCCAGAAAATGCAAATACACACATGCACAGAATCTTTATGCAATTGAAAATTGTGAAACTCATCCCCAGGGTCCCTAAGAGGCTATGTGCCTTAGATTAAAACAATTTTGGGGGGTGTCTGGATGACTCAGTCGGTTAAGCATCCAACTTCAGCTCAGGTCATGATCTCACAGTTGGTGGGTTCCAGCCCAGAGTCCGGCTCTGTGCTAACAGCTCAGAGCCTGGAGCCTGCTTTAGATTCTGTGTTTCCTCTCTCTGCCCCTGCCCCACTCGTGCGCACGTGCTCTCTCGTGTGCGCGCGTGCTCTCTCTCTCTCTCTCTCTCTCTCTCAAAAATAAATACATATTAAAAAATTAAAAACAAAAATGAAAACAATTTTGTTTACTCCAGGAATGTAGTCTGAGAACTACAACCAGAGCAAAGTAACATATTGTTATTTTTTTATTACATGTTAATATGTTACAATCTGTAACACATTGTAAAGATACAGAGTTTTAGAGCTTGGGGAAAATGCCTGAAACAGTTCATAGAGAAGGAGCTGTGTTTGAAGCACTTTGAGCGTTATGGATGCTGAGGACACTGAATCAGTTTGGGCAGGCAGGCATTATTAAATAAAACGGGGAAAAAAGAGGTGTATCAGGTATGGGGAGGGATGGTAGGTTAGATTTGAGTAATGTTAAGGTCAGGTACTTGGGGGATATCCATGTAGGAATTCCCAACAGGCAGTGGAAAAAGGATTTGTCCTCAGAAAACAAGCTAGAACTGCAGATGTGGGTTTGGGAGTCATTGCCTTGAAGATGGCTGCTGAAGGCACGGAGGTACATGAAATCAACCAAAGAGAGTTGACTAAGGAAAGAAGAGTAAAGCAGGATTCTTGTGATGCTTGATACTCACAAGAAATATAGAAGATTATAAAATATCCACGAAAGATTCAAAAATACTCACCACTCCATCTAGGTTAGTTATAGGCATTGTTTCTCCCTAAGTTTTATTAGCAATGATTTACAGAATTTCAATATTGGAATTGAGTTGGGCATCTATGAGTATTCTTAGAAAGTTCTTATTATGTTATTATGTATATTTTATTCTCTGTTTTTGTATCAACCACATAGATGAACTTGAAGTCATTAAAAAAAATCAACAACATGGGGCGCCTAGGCGGCTCATTCTTTTAAGCATCTAGATCTTGATTTTGGCTCAGGTCATGATGAGATCAAGCCCCTCATCTGGCTCTGTGCTAACAGTGTGGAACCTGCTTGGGATTCTCTCTCTCTCCCTCTCTCTCTGTCCCTCCCCTGCTCACACTCACTCATGCAGGTTCTCTAAATAAATAAATAAATAAATATTTTTTAAAAAAATCAATAACATGTATATTTATGAACACCTGATATCAAAAAGGTAGATATGACAATCTCTTTTAAAGATTAATGTACACATTAAACGATGCTTAATATCACTCATCATCAGGGAAATACAAACCAAAACTACAATGAGATATCACCTCACACCAGGAAGAATGGTTAAAACTAACAACACAGGAAACAACAGGTACTGGCGAGGATGCAGAGAAAGGGGAACCCTCTTACACTGTTGGTGGAAATGCAAACTGGTGCAGCCACTCTGTAAAACAGTATGGAGGTTGCTCAAAAAGTTAAAAATGCAATGTACTACCAGGATGACCCAGCAATTGCACTACTAGGTATTTACCCAAAGGAAACAAAAATACTGATTCAAAGGTATACACATAATAGCAACATTATCAACAAAGCCAAATTATGGAAAGAGCCCAGATATCCATCAACTGATGAATGGATAAAAAAAAGGTGCTATATATATGGACTGGACACTACTTCATATATATATATATATATATATATAGTATATGTATTATATAATATATATGAATATTATATATGATGGAATATATATTAAAATTATAATGTGATGGAATATTATATATACGGATTTTATACATCATGGAATATTATTAATATTATATATGATGGAATATTATATATATGAATATTATATGATGGGATACATATATGAATATTTTATATATAGTGGAAAATTACTCAGCCATCAAAAAGAATGATAACTTGCCATTTGCAACAACGTGGATGGCGCTAGGGTGTATTATGCTAAGTAAAATAAGTCAGCCAGAGAAAGACAAATACCATATGATTTCACTCAGATGTGAAATTTAAGAAATAAAACAAACATGGGAGGAGGTGGAAGAAGAAAACCAAGACACAGGCTCTTAACTATAGAGAACAAACAATGGTTATGGGAGGGGAGGTGGGCGGGGGGATGGGTTAAATAAGTGATGGTTATTAAGGAAGGCACTTGTGATGAACACTGGGTATTGTGTGTTTGTGCTGAATCACTAAATTCTATATCTAAAACGAATATTACACTGTATACTAGCAAGGTAGAATTTAAATAAAAACTTGGAGGGGTGTCTGGGTGTCTCAGTCAGTTAAGTCTCTGACTTTGGCTCAGGTCATGATCTCGCAGTTTGTAGGTTTGAGCCCCCCATCAGGCTCTGTGCTAACAGCCCAGAGCCTGCAGCCTGCTTCAGATTCTGCATCTCCCTCCCTCTCTGCCCCTCCCCTGCTCATGCTATGTCTCTCTCTATCTCTCAAAAATGAATAAACATTAAAAAAAATTTTTTTTAAACAAAACTTGGAAAGAAAAAAAAAGCATAAGTGTTGATGCATAAAAAAAATTGATGTCTAGATGTTTTTGTAGAAAGACATAAAATTCCTCATGGAAGATGGTTCCAAAAGGGTTTACTCTAAGAAACTAATGTATGATTTGTGGAAATCCAAATTGAAAAACTGAATTTTCAATGTGTGGGAATTTTAAATAATATGGTTTCTAAAGTTATATATACTGCTTTCTTATAAAGGCCTTAAAATTTGACTTCTAATTACTTGAAGTCAGTCCCCAAGGAACATGTTCATGGGATATACTATATATACGCAGTGCAAACAGAACACAATAAAACATTTCCTTTGGTCTGAGTAATTTCTTGCAGGCCAGGGGAATGGGGTGGGGTGTGAAGCAGTGTCCAATCCATTCTTTTTTTTTTTTTTTTAAATCTCTGATGTGTGCATTCTGTCAGTATAGAACAATGTTGAATTATCACCATTATCATCATCATCAATATCATTATCATCATCAAAATCCATCATTAGTAGGCACCATTTATGCACTACACTTTGATACAACAGACACTTGCCCCTCAGAATCTACCTACATACGAATAGTTACATATGAATAGGTAACTTCCATCCCAAACCCTTGGCTGTATAATTATGATTTCATTTTCCACAAGCATGTGGGGAAGATTTCATAGGAAAAAATCATTTGAGACTAAGTTTTCTTACCCTGCTTCTGTAAACAAAAATGTCTGGCTTTAAAAAAAAAATCTTGCCTGGGACGCCTGGATGACTCAGTCAGTTAAGCATCTGACTCTTGGTTTTGATTCAGGTCAATATTCTCACAGTTTATGAGTTCAAGCACCCCCTCCCCCCGTCTCTCCCCCACCCCCATCAGGCTTTGCATTGACAGTGCAGAGCCTGCTTGGTACTCTCTCTCTGCCCCTCCCCGCCTCTCTCTCTCAAAATAAATAAATAAACTTTAAAAATCTTGCATAATGTTGTTTTTAAAAGATGGGGTTTTTAAAGATTAAATTTGGTATAATCCGTCCAAATGGATTCAAAAAATAAAACTGGGGCACATGGGTGGCTCAGTCGGTTGAGTGTCCAGCTTAGGTTCAGGTCATGATCTCACAGTCCATGGGTTCTAGCCCCTGCATTGGGCTTTGTGCTGATAGCTCAGAGCCTGGAGCCTGCTTCAGATTCTATGTCTCCCTCTCTCTCTGCCTCTCCCCCACTTGCACTCTCTCTCTCTCTCTCTCAAAAATAAAACTTAAAAAAAAAAGAAACAAAACACAAGTTACTTTGAAAAGATGCAACATTTTTACATACTTGAACCAGGATTTTCCAAACTGAGTAATGAATACAGACACACATTAGATAATAATCTTATTACTTATTAAATACCTATTATGTGCTAACCTCTTACATGAATAACATCTAAGTTTCTTACATGTATTAACTCATTTCGTTCTCACAACAACCAATAAGACCACTTACTGTGCCCATTTTGTAGATCAAGAAACTGAGGCACAGAAAGTTTAATTCATATATTCATAATTGTTATTATTTTTAAATCATAATTGTTATTAAAAATGATACTTTGTTACCTGATAATGACATCTTATATTTGTAAAGTGTTTTATAGTCTTCAAAGCACATGCATTCTTATCTTTTATTCTAATAATTCAAGGCACATGATTAATAGCAAACCCAATTTTCACTAAAAATCCCAAGTCTCCGGGCTTTGAGGAAATTAAAGTTTTTAAATTTCAATAGAAAGTTGGTACTGAAGTTAAACATAATTTTAAAAATCTAAATATAAATGGTGGAAAATAAGCCTAGAGGTCTTAAAAGAGGAAATTTTTTTTGCCTTGGCGATAAATGAAATGTTTTGTTGACTAACCTTAAGGAATTTATTTCTTCAAAGGAAACAAAATGAGGAAAAATTAAATCAGAGTAACTGGTGTGATTGTGAAAACCCTTACAGCACATAAAGGAAACATCTATTCATATTTTATTTCAATAACACAAAGCAATGATGAAAATTTTTAAATCTAATTTTCATGTAAATTGCTGATCTACTTAAAATACACACACACACACAATATCAGCACATGGGAAACTTTATCTAAAAGAAAATCCAAATGATTTCACATGCTTGTGGCAAAGTTACTTCATTGCTAGGGAATATATGACCTATTTTCACCTGGTCCAGATTCCTATTGTACAATTCTCTATAATATGGGTGCCTGGGAACAGATGAAATAATCAGAGGTCACTGTATAGGACAGGGCTTCTCCAACTTTAATGTGCATGTAAATCACCTACATTTTCAGCAAGCTCTTAGGTGATGCCCAAGCTCCCCCTCCCCACCCCGAGTCCATCCAGGCTATTCCCACCTAGCAATCAGAGCTGCCTGGCCCGTAACTAGTAGGTTAAGAGTCCTTTCTTAAATGTACCAAGAAAAAGTCTACATCTTGTCTCAAAAATTCATTCCAGCATTAACACTTCTTTCAGCCTTTATACCTCACCTATGCTTCTCCTAATGTAAAGTCGAAAGGTAAGACAAATTACTACCTTTTTTGGTACGCAAGAGCCCTCCAGCTATAAAATTCTTCAAGCTGTGAAATTCTCATTTCCTTGTAACATTTTCCAACACTCTTATCTTGGTAGTTTTCAATTCAAATCAATTTAGTTCCTGCTTAAGGTCTAATATAGCCCTAGGCTAGGTATTATGAAGAAATCCAAAGGGAATAAGGTTCTTGCCCTCCTCAAACTTACAATCTAATGGGAAGATAAATTGTAGTATAAGGCAGAAAGCTTTGTAACATTTTGTATACTTTTAAAATGGTTATTAAAAAAAAGAAAGAAACTTTTCTATGGCCACACAACCTGTGCTTGAACAGGTCTAGGAACAGGGCACTCGTTACTTGATCCAATCCCCTCATTCCATTTCGAACGTTAGCTCCCTGAGGTCATGGTCCAAGCTTTTCAATTCTGTGCTAGAAACCAGGCTGGGACCTAGCATATAGTGTGCCCTCAATAAATGTTTAATAGATGAAGAAGGGCCATAAAGAACATCTATGGGAGCAGAGATAACAAAAAGTTTCTTTAAAGACTGAAACTAATAATACACTGTGTTAACTAACTGGAATTAAAATAAAAACTTAAAAAGCCAAAAAAACACTTCTTTGGCAACTATATGTCTTTAATACTGAAAAAAAAAACCTATCCAATTTGTTGATTTTATATGCCCAAAGTATAAAATTGATGCTCAAATAAATTCTAAATTTCAAAGACAAAAAATAAAAAAATAAAAAAATAAGGTCATTGCATGGCTGTGGACCCTAAAGGTATGGGCATTTGAGGTAGAGAAACCAGAGAAGCAAAGACATGGAGGTTAGATGCCCAGAGTTGCTTCTTTTCTCCTGAATTACCCCAAGTTTTGTCCCTCTCACATGTTGTACCAGACCACACATCTCTTTCCAAACAGGAAGAGTAAACCTACATATTTGTTTCTGTTGGAGCATGATTTAGACTTTTGTGCCATATTTCCAAAGCAAAGATCCAGACTAGTTCACCTGTGAGACCTCTCCCATCTCAAACGGCCTATGGTCATGGTAGAAAGATGAACCTGTTGTCACCAGTTCAGTTCTGGAAACCTTTCTACCAAATCTGTAATTAGCCAGTCAGGGGCACTTTGAAGTGGGTATTGTGTTTTTCTATCCTTTTGTACATATTATAAATTCCATTACCATGTCTCTTAATACTTGCCGAGCCCATGCTATGTGCCAGGCACTCTATGTAGATCGCCCCCATGAATTCTCAAAGCAACTTTAAGGCATAAATACTATTATTAACTCTGTTTTGCAGATGAGGAAACTGAGGCTTCAAAATGTTATCCCAGAGTTTCCGTTGTGACCACTGAATAAGCCACCTTCCCCACACTAATGTATGATTCAATTGCCTGCTCACAACTCTGCTTACTTGATTCATTCCAAGCATTTCTTGGTAATCCACTTGGCATCCTGAACTGAAATCTCCTCATCTTTCTCCTTAAGTGAGACGTGTAAATATAAACATCAAGGTCTTACACGCATTCTTTATTTTTTAATCTTGCAACTTCTTGTTTCAAAAACTGAACTTAGACTAGATAGACAAGCATTTTTTTTTCAAAGTAGACACAGAGCCCAACACTGAGCCTGAACTCACAATCCTGAGATCAAGACCTGAGCTGAGATAAAGAGTGCAACACTTAACCGACTGAGCCACCCCAAGAATTTTATAAAATAGAGAGTAATGAGATCTCATCATTGGAGATGCTCAAGCCAAGCCTATATTGCTAGATCTCCTGTGGAGAGGACTGATTCAGGTCTTAAGTGAAGATCACTGAAATTATTTCTACAGTTCCTTTCAGCCCTGAGATTTTACTGTTTTACCAATGTCATTATATATCTAAAAATAAAGCATGTGTAAGACCATGGAAATTTCATATTTCATGTGGCTGCATCAGTCCCAATATATCAATGCATGGTGTAATATTAATCTACTATGTATATTTCCTTATTTTATGTTATTTATCTTATTTAAAGATTTCAAAATTTTTATTTTGAAACCATTATAGATACACAGGAAATTGCAAAGAAATGTACAGACGACTGTCATTACATTTTTAAATGAAAAATATATGGGATTTTTAATTTCAAAAGTAGTACATGTTCTCTAAAAAAATTTCACATAAGTCAAAAATACATAGAAAGTAAATGAAGTATCTTCACCATCATATAACACTGTCCTCAGCACCACTGTTAACTGTTTGGTGTGTGTCCTTCCAGTCTTTTGTTAAATTGCATACATGGTGGCCAAATAAAAGTTTAACAAACAATTAACAGCCCCAAATATAATAGTAGCTTCTGTTTATGAGTACTTATGATGTACCAGGATGTACATGGGCATTTGTACACATGCTCACAACAATCCAATATAGAAAGTACTTACTAAGATTTGCGGGTGAGGAAACTGATACTTAAGGTTGCGCGGCTGCTTAAGTAGGACTGGAATTTAACCCAGGTCTATCTGACTCTGAAGGCCATAATCTTTTCAACTCACTGTTGCAGAGAATTTTCCATGGAATGAGAGAGAACACCAAATAGAGGGAGATATCTCTATCTTTTGAATTTCTGAAGAATTCAGTCAAATCAGCATTAAAGAAAAAAACACAAAAAAACCCACAAAAGTTACTGTTAACATTAGTCAAACCACTTTCTTGGAATTCTGCTTATAAAAAGAGTCAATTACTGACTATTCCACCAATTGTCCCTCCCATGGGTGGCCCCAGCATAAGAGCATGTGGTGCCCATCAGACTAGGATTTCTCAGCATCAGTTCTGGCTCAAGCGTGATACAGATCAGCATCTCTTAACCAGTGTCTTTAGTCTTAGATTTGAGAAGAGGGGTCTCACAGGAAATCACACCCTTCCCCTAGACTATCCCATGGACAATATAAAGCCATTGTTAAAATGTGAGTTTCTTTTTATGAATGTGATTGTCAGAATGGAAGGGGGCTGGCTTCCACCAATGACCTCTCCAGGAGGGGCACATTAGGTCCTTGACCCTGCCATCATGAAGCCTGATACTCCCAATGGCAGCTGATCCCCCTGCCTACTAAAGCTGAATGGGGACAAAACCTTGAGGTGTAAAGTCTGCTCTCACCAACAACCCAGGCTGAAGTCTGTGCAACAGGAAAAATACAAGATCCAGCACTTTAGTCAGGTCCACAGAGAAAGAAGAAATTAAGAAGGGACATTTCAGCTGAACTTGGGAGGACATTTCTCTCCAGCAGTTTTGGTGCAAACATTTCCTGACTTGAGAAAAATAACAGCCTACGGGCACATAAATGTGGCAGCATGGCCTCTTGGCCTGTACTGATCTTAACATTGTCTTTTCCCGTAAGAGCAGTGGTTCCAAAAGTTCCCACCTTTTGGTGGCGTTGGCTGTTTCCATGCAGACAGCGGCAATTCTGCCTCTTCCTTTCCCAGGCTATAAATCCTCTCAAAGGCAAATGAGTGAGAATGAAATCATTTAGGAATAACCCTGAATCTATGAGATTTCTAACACAGGGATTATGGGGAAAGAAATCATTCACAAACTTCAGGGCTCTATTACAGTTAAGAAATTGCTTTCAGTACAACCTCCCAAACATCAGTTAGTTGCAACATGAAGGTAAGAATGTCCAGCTAGTGAATAATATGTTTCCAAATAGAAGTGTTATGCAAATTTAATTATATTAATTTAAATAAATATTTTGTGTGTGCCTATTATCACATTATAATGTACCATATAAAAAAATGACTCCATCCTTTCTCCCTGAAAATTATTCCTGTATGTCCTGTTTGTCAAAAATAGAGTACTGACACACTGCATTCTATATTATTTACTATAAACTAAATTTTCAGTCATATTATTTTGTTAAGGAATTCAGGCACCCGCTCAGGTTTGGGAGTAGATAATTGCTAAGGTAATTATACTCTGGTTCTTGATATAAGCACTATTATAGAAATTGACATACACATGGAAAAATATTAAAAATGTCATTACATAATGTCTTCAAAATGATAATGAAAATATGCATAATATTTCATAATATGCCCTTAATAGGTAGATATATCCTGACATAGGACACAGTTTTTCTCATTTGTGATGGTAAATAAACTACTTACCACTGACTCTCACAGAAAGCCTTGGATTTCTGGCTTTGTCAGCAGGACTTCCTGCTCCCTACTTTAGTTCCATCCTGGAATGGAAAGGATGCTCTTTGGTAAAACAGACTGTTGACTGCCATGCCTAGTGGTGAGGACATGCCATTCCAGGAGATGCCTTGAGCATACTCAATGCCTAATGCAAGAGTCAAAAATTCTTTGATCTCTCAATGAATTCATTTTTCTAGAGTGGACATTTATAAGTGCCTGTGGACCAATCTTTTGGGAATACTCATGTAATCTCTAAGCAGCTGTTCTGGGATTCCTCAGAGTGCAACCACAACTCAAGAGCAGCAGACTGAATAGAAGGCACAGAGGTGATGAACAATTAATTCTCTCTTGGGTTCATTAAAGTCATGGCAATCATCTTTTCCCAGCATGCAATGAGGATTTCAGCGTCCTTTCTCTTTAGGGACATTGATGAGTAAAGTTCAGTACTAGATTGCTTCTATTAAGAAGTTGAGTGTGGTAGAAGCCTATGAGATTGGCTTCTTCTCATTATCGTCAGGAAGAAGAGAGGCAAGTAAGTGTGGGTGTGGGCTTATTTGGTTGGATTCTATGCAGCATGAGGAGTTTTCCCCTTACACTTGGACTCCATGACAGTTTATGCTGTGCAACTGGATGGTGTATTAGAGCTATAAAACCTACTCTGTTGGCACTAAGCTTCTCCTAGTTAGGGCTGCTCTCCTGGACACGGTGCTTCCTTCTTCCCCCACCAGCATCCTTATGTCTTCATGTCCCCAGATTTCTGGCCTTGCCAGTGCTCATGACCTGATGATTACATTATTGATACAGTGTTTTAAAGGAGAAAAAGGCAGAGCCATCAAACAGCTCTGTAGGTCACAGTTGGGAAGAAGGATGTAAGTTTGGAAATTTTGCAGTATTTTACTTCACCAAAATTAGGATAAAAACATTAGACAATGTCAAGAGTTAAGTGTCTAAAGCTCAAACACTTCTCTAGTGACATGAGTTTTTCCATATATGAAGGAAAAATACAGAAGTGGTACTTATTAAAGACTTTAGAATCATTAGTCCTCAGGGAAATGCAAACCAAAATCACAGTGATTTAGTATTTCACACATACTAGGATGGGTATACTAAAAAGAACCTATAATAACATGTTGGTGAGGAAGTAGAGAAATTAGAATCCTCATACACTGCCCTTAGCAATGTAAAATGGCACCACTGTTTTGAAAACAACTTGACAGTTCTTCAAAATGGTAAACATAAAGCTACCATATGATCCACAATTCCACTCTTAGATGTAAACTCATTATAAATAAAAATGTATGTTCATAGCAGCAGTATTCATAACAGCCAAACAGTGGAAACAACCAAGATGTCTGTCAAATGATGAATGGATAAGTAAAATGTGGCATATCCATAAAACAGAAATCATTTAGCAATAAGAAGGAATGAAGTAACAATAGATACTACAATATGTATGAGACTTGGAAACATCCCAAGTGAAAGAAGCCAGACACACAAAACACATATTTATTTTATGATTTTATTTATATGAAACATCCAAAATAGGGATATCCATAGATACAGAAAGCAGATTAGTGGTTGTCTAGTGCTGCTAAATTGGGAGAATATGGGGAATGAGCTTTTTTTTAATATGTTGGTACTGGGTAGTGTGTGTGTGTGTGTGTGTGTGAGGGTGAGGGTGGTGGATTATGAAAATGTTCTCAGATATCAGTGGCTTAGAGAACACAGAACATTTGAGATCATGGTGTGTGAAATGCTTGGCACAGGGATAGCTGTTTGTCTGGGTGGAATGGGCATTACAATTATCAGAAGATCATATATAGAAAGAGAGCATTGTTGTAACTGCAGCTAGAAGGTCCATGTTTCTATTGTGTAAGCAATTTTCCAAAATGAAAACTTTAATTGCTGATCTCATTCGAGAACTCACATTACCTAGATAGCTTCCTCAGAGCACCCTTGACCTCCTTGTTTCTCAGGCTGTATATGATGGGGTTCAACATGGGGGTAATGACACAGAAGAGCACAGAGACCAGGATATCTGTGTCCAGGTTGTAGCCTATGTTGGTTCTGTCATAGTTAAAGTTGGCTGTTCCATAAAAGACCACCACCACAGTGAGGTGGGATGCGCAGGTAGAGAAGGCCTTGCTCCTGCCCTGAGCAGAGGGAATCCTAAGAATGGAAGAAATGATGAGTATGTAGGACACTCCAGTAAACAGACAGGGGCTCAGGCCAATGGTGGCACTGGCCACATGAAGCACAGACTCATTGAGAGAGGTGTCTGAACAGGAGAGCTTCAGGAGCAGAGGAATGTCACAGAGAAAGTGGCTGATTTGGTTGGGCCCACAGAGAGTCAGTGTGGCTGCCAGCACTGTGTGTGTCACAGAATTCACTAGCCCACACAGCCAGGACCCAGTCACCAAAAAAATACAGACCTTCACACGCATGAGGACGGGATATTGAAGAGGGTGGCAAATGGCAACATAGCGATCATAAGCCATAGCGGCCAATAAGACACCTTCAGTGCCAGCACATGTGACGAGGAAGAAAATCTGGGAGAGGCAGCCCTCATATGAGATGGTCTTCTTCTCCCGGAAGAAGTTCACCAGCATGACGGGGATGGTGGTGGATGTATAACAGATGTCCAAGAAACTCAGGTTGCTGAGGAAATAATACATTGGAGTGTGGAGAGCAGGACTGATTCTAGTAGCTGTTATAATGAGCATGTTCCCCAGGAGTGTTGTCAGGTAAATGAGCAAGAAAACCAAGAAAAACAAGCCCTGTAGTTTGGGGTGGTTGGAAAATCCCAAGAAGATGAATTCAGTGACATCTGTCTGATTGTTCATTTCAAGTGGTGTCATAGCTACAAAACAATGAGAAAAAAAGAAGCCATAATGAAAATGCATGCAAAACACCCCCAAATATAAACTTACAGACCCATGTCAAATGATGTTGGATATAGAACGATCTGGATTGTGGAGGGAGAGGTGCAGGGGTGTCTTCAGAGAGATTACAACTTCTCAAACAGCAGATCTAGCCAGCTCAGGCCCATGGACCTCCCATGGATTTGCATGACTACTGGTGGATGAAAATAAATGTAGACTTGGTTAAACCCAACAATAAACCACTAACCTCTGAATTAGTGTAGCCTCATGTCTCATTGTCTTAGTAATATCTACCTCCTACATTGCCCTTGTTGGTAAGCATCTCAATTTTTTCTAAGAAATAAAGTTTTATTGCAAAAAAACTTTTAAATGTAGAAAGATACAAACAAGAATTTAATCACCTGCAGAATCAAAGCCAGTGCTACCTTTCGGTGTTCACAAATGTAGTGTTGTGGGTTTGTTTTTGTTTTTGTTGTTGGCAGTTATGTAAATCTTAATCTCTATTTATACCTTTAAAATATTAGGAGCGGGGCGCCTGGGTGGCGCAGTCGGTTAAGCGTCCGACTTCAGCCAGGTCACGATCTCGCGGTCCGTGGGTTCGAGCCCCGCGTCGGGCTCTGGGCTGATGGCTCAGAGCCTGGAGCCTGTTTCCGATTCTGTGTCTCCCTCTCTCTCTGCCCCTCCCCCGTTCATGCTCTGTCTCTCTCTCTGTCCCAAAAATAAATAAACGTTGAAAAAATTTAAAATATTAGGAGCACTTGTGATGAGCACTGGATGATGTATGGAATTGTTGAATCCATACAACTTGAAACTTGAAACTATGAGAACACTATATGTTAACTATACTGGACTTAAAATAAAATAAAATATTAGGAGCAAAATTTCCCAAATTGGAAAGGAAGAAGTAAACATTCACAGATGACATAATCCTATATATAGAAAATACCAGAGTTCACAAGAACACTATTATAGCTCATAAACAAATTCAACAAAGTCACACACACACACAAATCAGTTATGTTCCCATACACTAGCAATGGACAATCCAAAAAGGAAGTTAAATCAATTCCATTTACAATAATATCTAAGAGAATCAAGTGCTTACAATAAATCTTACTGAAGAAATGAAAGGTGTATACACTGAAAACTTTGAAACATTGGTAAAAGAAATTAAAGAATACATATCTAGTTGAAAAGGTACCTATGTTCATGGATAAAAAGACTGAACATTGTTAAGATGTTAATACTACCCAAAGTGATGTACAGGTTCAGTGCAATCTCTATCAAAATTTCAGTATCATTTTCTCACACAAAAAAAGAAAAAAATCAGTTTTCAAATTCATATTTATTGCAAGGAGCCCTGAATAACCAAAACAATTTTGAAAAAAAAAAGAATAAATCTGGAGGGCCCACATTTCCTTATTTCAAAACTTACTACAATGCTACAGTAATTAAAACAGTATGGCACTGGCACAAGGACTGACATACAAACCAACAAAATAGAATGGAGAGTCCAGAAAGAAATTCTCACATATATAGCTAATGATTTTCAACAAAGGTGCTGAGACCATTCAATGAGGAAAACAGCTCTAGGAAAACTGGATATCCACATGCAAAAGAATGAAGTGCACAAAATTAACTCAAAATGGATCAAAGACCTAAACTTAGGAGCTAAAACTGTAAAACCCTTAGGAGAAAAATTGGGGAAAATCCATATGCCATGGGATTTGGCAACTATTTTATGGATATGGCACCAAAAGTATGGGCAACAAAAGAAAAAAATACATAAAGTGTACTTCATCAACATTAAGAAAGTGTCATCAAAGTACACTATCAAGAAAGTAAAAAAGACAACCTATAAAATAAGAGAAAATATTTGCAAATCATATACTTGATAAGGGACTAACATCAAAAATATATAAAGAACTCCTATAATCTAACCATAATCAAAAGAAGAACTCAATTTAAAAATGAGCAAAGGACTTGAATAGACATTTCTTCAAAGGCAAAATACAAACAGCCAATAAGAACATGAAAAGATGTTTGATATCATTAGTTTTAGGGAAATGCAAATCAAAAGCATGAGGTCACCTATCAGGACGGTTATAATGAAGAAAATGGAAAATAATATATGTTAGTGATTGTATGAAGAAATTGGAACCCTCATGCATTGCTAATGGGAATGTAAAATGGTGCATCTACTGTGGGAAACAGTTTGCCAGTTCCTCAAAAAGTTAGACATAGAACTACCATATGACTCAACAATTCTACTCCTTAATATGTATCTAAAAGAATTGAAAGCAGAGACTCGAACAGATATTTGTATACCAGTGTTCATAGCATCATTATTCACCATAGCCAAAAACAACCTAAGTGTCCATCAACCGATGACAGGATAAACAAAAAATGTAGTATATGTATACAATGGTCTATTCAGCCATAAAAAGAAACAAAATCTTGATATACACTACAACATGAATGGATCTTGAAAACACTATGTTAACATTATGCTAAGCCAGACACAGGACAAATATTGTATGATTTCACTTATATCATGTGCCTAGAACAGGCAAATTCATAGAGACAGAAGGTAAAGATTACCAGAGGCTGAAAGGAGGGTGGAATTGGGGGGAGTTATTGTTAAGGGTTCAGGGTTTACACTGAAGACAATGAAAAAGTTTGGGGTGTAGATAGAAGTGATGGCTATACACATTGTGAATATATTTAGTGTCACTGAATTGTACACTTCCAAATGGCTAAAATGATGATTATTGTGTCTATTTTTCCACTATTTTAAAAATAGTCAAAAATAGTGAAAGCCCAATTTCCCAGGTATGCATTGCATTTCATCAAACAAAATAAATTTAATATCTCTCCTTTGATTAAACATTCAGATGTTTCCATTTCTTTACTATTATAAATACTGGAAGGGGCTTTTTCATAGAAAAATATATATGAGCATATCTGATTATCTCTTCAGAGTAAATGTTTAAGTCTCTGTGTTTTTAAATATACTGTTTTTTTTTTTTAGTCAGTTGGATTATTATCTTTTCAGGGCTTAAAAGATGTGAAAACGTTTAAGTAATCATATATACTTAGGTATGCTACCTTATTAAAGGTATCTTATTACCTTATTGAAGTAAACTTTATTAAACCAAGATTAATGCTCAAACATTGCATGCTTCCTGAAAAAATAATTGATACAATTACTAGCTTTCTGTTAAGTTATCCATCTGATAGTTTCACAGCCGTTGAACTATGATTTCTGCACCTTTTTCATTCTTGGAGGTGAGATATCTTGAGCCAGATAGATGTGGATTCAAATCCTGCTTCTTACCAGCTGTAGATGGTGGCTAAATCAGCTGACTCTGTTTCCCAGTTTGCTGGCTGCGTTCTCATGGTAATAGTGTCTATACCAGAGTTTTGGGAAGAAGTAGCTGAGATAATATGAGTAGTGTGCCTTGTATGTGACAGGTGTTCAATCAACTGTAGTTATCACAGCTATTATTTTTAATACATACAAAAACGTTTCAAGATAAAATACTTTCTTTGACTCCGCCTTCCAAATTTTACAAATATGATCACTTTTCACTACAGTCGCTACTGACACCCCCATCCAAGCCACCGTTTTCTCATTTGCCTCAACAACAGCAGCAGACCTTCACTTTCTTCCCATCCCCGTTCCCATTTAATCTGTCTCCACACAGCAGCAGCTGGAGCGTGTTTTTACAATGTAAGCTAAATCGTGCCATTCCTAAACTCAAAACACTCCAAAGCTTTTCCATCTCACTTGGAATGAAATCTAAAGATCATAAAGCATATGGGACCTGACCTCTGACTGCCTTTCTGACATTACTTTCCACGGTTCTTCCCTTTTGCTCACTTAGCCTGAGCTACACAGGACTGCTTTCTGTTTTTAGCCCCACCAAAGACCTTCCGATCTCAAGGGCTTGTACTGGCTATTACCTCTGCCAGAAATACTTTCCCCCAGATATCTGCATGTCCCAGTTTCTATTTTCATTGAGGTTTTTCGTGAACTGTTACCTCCTGAGGGATGCTTTCTCTGACTCTTCTATTTAAAATAACAGTCCCATCACTTTTTACCTCCTTACACTGCCTTATTTACTTCTTTCTGTGGCACTTACGCTACACTTGACATGAAAGTATTGACCTATTCGCTTCTGTTTGTAGTATAAGCTCTATGAGGCCAGGGGCTCAGCTTTGGTCATTCTCTACCCTTAATACCTAAGAGAGAGAACCTGGCGTACAGCTTGTGCTCAATGAATATTTGTTGAATGAACACATAAATCTATTCTTCTAGGTGGTTATGGAATTCATATTTCCTGAGAGAAAATCTAGTCTAATTCTTTTCCATTTTGCCTAATTATACTCAATTATTCTTCCATGTATCTCTCTCTTAACCTATGAATATCAGCCCATTGTGCCTAACAGTCTATTTTACTCTTTAGAGTGGAAAACTTTACACATTGGGAATTTAGGGTTTGGTTTTTTTTTTCATGTTTATTTATATTTGAGAGAGAGAGCGCGCGTGCGTGCGCGCGCTCAAGTCGGGGAGGGGCAGAGAGACAGAGACAGAATCTGAAGCAAGCTCCAGGCTCTGAGCTGTCAGCACAGAGCCTGACGCGGGGCTGAAACCCACAAGCAGTGAGATCACGACCTGAGCCGAGGTCGGACGCTTAACTGACCGAGCCACCCAGGCACCCCTACACATTGGGAATTTTAACATCTTACTCTACATTGGCTTTTTATATAATAAATAATCCTCATTAGTAACAAAGTAAAGATAAAACCTAGCTTATTTTTCTCTCATATAGGTTATCTATTACAGCAAAAGCTAGCCTGTTAGAACCCACTGATATATATTACTTGATTGGCTTTTAAATGTATTCCCAAACCTGATTCTTCAAACTATTAAGGGGTAGAAGGATTTATCAGATTACTTAATCAGCAATCTTGCTCTGTAACCTAAAGGGCAGCCTCCCTACAATTCTGTTCAATCCACATTAAACTGGAAATCATCTCCTTGGATGCTATCCTATTGAAAGCAGGGATGTCTCTAAGCCCTAAAATATATCTAGCCCCTCTCTATCTTAAAATCCTTTATTGGCCTACATTCTCTATCAGATGAAGTTCAGATTATTTCACATGGCTTCAGAAGGAAGATCCAGATTTGCCAAGTCCTAAAACATACCATTTTGGGGGTTTTCTTTTTATTTTATTTTATTTTATTTTATTTTATTATTTATTTAAAATGTTAATTTATTTTGAGAGGGAGAGAAAGAGACAGAGTGAGTGGGAGAGGAACAGAGAGAAAGAGAGAGACAGAATACTAGGCAGGCTTTGCGCTGTCGGCACAGATCCAGAGCTCGAACCCACAAACTGTGAGATCATGACCTGAGCCAAAATCAAGAGCCAGACCTCAACCGACTGAGCCACCCAGGCACCCCTGGGGGCTTTCTTTTCTTTTTTTTTTTTTTAATGTGAAAATGTTTTACTTTAGTAAAATTTCTAGCAATATGATTATGCAAACAGGTTTCTAGGGCACCACTCAAGGCTATAGAAAAGTCCTTTGCAAACTAGAGCCCAGAAGCTTGTTTCAAATGCATTCATTAATGACAGATAGCCTACTACACTGGTTAAGTTGTGAGCTCTGGAGTTAGATTTCCTTGGAACAAAACTCATCTCTGTAATACTTAAAGCATGAGACTTTGGGTAAGTTACTTATTCTCTTTGCTTAATATTTTCACGTCTAAAATAGGAATTGAGGGGCGCCTGGGTGGCGCAGTCGGTTAAGCGTCCGACTTCAGCCAGGTCACGATCTCACGGTCCGTGAGTTCGAGCCCCGCGTCAGGCTCTGGGCTGATGGCTCAGAGCCTGGAGCCTGTTTCCATTTCTGTGTCTCCCTCTCTCTCTGCCCCTCCCCCGTTCATGCTCTGTCTCTCTCTGTCCCAAAAATAAATAAACGTTGAAAAAAAAATTAAAAAAAAAAATAAAATAGGAATTGAAATAAAAAAGCTCATGTCTGTAATGGAATAATAAAAAAATGTACTCAAACCAAAAATATAAGTGGGCAAATGTAACATTTTAAAAAATAATTTAAAGGGCCTCCTGGGTGGCTCAGTCAATTAAATGTCTGACCAGCTCAGGTCATGATCTTGTGGTCTGTGAGTTTGAGGCCTGCCTTGGTCTCTGTGCTGACAGCTCAGAGCCTGGAGCCTACTTCAGATTCTATGTCTCCCTCTCTCTCTGCCCCTCCCCTGCTCACGCTCTGTCTCTGCCTCTCCCTCTCTTTTCTCTCTCTCTGTCTCAAAAATAAATAATGTAAAAATAAAAATAATTTAAAAAGACTCTTACCATTTAGAGAAAAAAATAGCATGCATTAGAGAGCTTGTAACATAAGTAGAAATGAAATATATAACAATAGCAACACAAAGGGTGGGTGAAAAAGTGGTAAAATATTTTGTAATGTTCTTGCATTATGTATTGTTATAAAGTATTAATTCAAAATAGACTGTATTAAGTAAAAATGTATAATAAAATACATACAGTAAGCACTAAAAACTAATACAAAATATATCCAAAAACTGACAGAGGAGATGAAATGAAATAAAATAAAAATATAAACTCAGTTCAAAAGAAGGCACAAAGGATTAGAAGAGACAAATAGAAAAAAGGTAGTAAAATACTAGATTTTGAATTCAATCATACTGGTATTACCAGAAAATAATAAAGAGACTAAGCATTCCAATAAAAAAAAACAGATTGTCAGACTGGATTTTTTAAATGTTTTTAAAATTTATTTTTAAAAGAGTACAAGCAGGAGAGGGGCAGAGAGAGGGGGACAGAGGATCTAGAGAAGGGTCTGCACTGAGAGCAGCAAGCCCAGTGTGGGACTTGAACTCACAAACTATCAGATCATGACCTGAGCCATCGGCCACTCAACTGACTGAGCCACCCAATCGCCCCTGTCAGACTGGATTTTAAAATAAACCAACTATATCCCCTGTGTGATAAAGTATACTTGTATACTTTAAAGTCAAGTATATATATATATATATATATATATATATATATATATATATAAAGTACTTATGTATATATATATATATATATATATATATATATATATATGTATAGTACTTTACATATAAGATCTTGGATATGTTCAAAGTAAAAGGATGGTAACAAATATATCATTAAGATAGAGAAGTTGCTTAAAGGAAAAAGGAATATTTTATAATAATAAAAAGATCCACTCATCAAGAAGACATAACAACTGTAAATGTATAAAAGCATCTAGTAACATAATTTCAAAATATTGACAAAAGAGTTGGACAAGTTCACAGTCATAATTAAAGACTTAAATATTCCTCTCTCACTAATAGTTATAGAATAAGTAGACAAAAAATTCAGTAAAATAGATATTTAAACAACACAATCACCTTGACACAACTGACATTTATAGAACATTATATCCAATAATTTCAGAATAAACATTCTAGTGAATGCACATGGAACATTCACTGAAGTATACCATATGCTGGGCAAGTTTCAATACAATTAAAAAGATTGATGATATGGAGTGTTTCCTGACCATGATGGAATTGAATTGGAAATTAATAACAAAAAGAATTCTGAAAAATCCCCAAATATTTTGAAATTGAGCAAACATTTCTACAAACTTATGGATCAAAAAAGTCATAATAAAAGTAGAAAATATTTTGAATGTAATGACAATGAAAATATAGCTAATCAAAAAATTGGTGGTGCAGCTAATGCAATGCTTAAAGGGAAATTTATAGTTTTTAATACCTTATTAGAAGAGAAGTGTTTAACTATATGCTAACTAGTTTGGATGTAAATTTTTAAAAATTAAAAAAATAAAAAAACATAAAAAAATAAAAAAAGAAGAAGATGTGGTGTATATATACAATGGAGTATTACTCAGCAATCAAAAAGAATGAAATCTTGCCATTTGTAACTAGGTGGATGGAACTAGAGGGTATTATGCTACATGAAATTAGTAAGAGAAAGACAAATATCATATGGCTTCACTCATATGAGGAATTTAAGATACAAAACAGTTGAATGTAAGAGAAAAGAAGCAAAAATAATATAAAAACAGGGAGGAGGACAAACCATAAAAGACTTTTAAATATGGAGAATAAACAGAGGATTGCTAGAGGGATTGTGGGAGGGGGGATGGGCTAAATGGGTAAGGGGCTTAAGGAATCTACTCCTGAAATCATTGTTGCACTATATGCTAACTAATTTGGATATAAATTTAAAAATTAAATAAATAAATAAATAAATAGATAGATAAATAAGTGTTTAAAATAATGATCTAGGCTTTCACCCCTATTGAATAGAAGTATTATTAACTCATTAGTTAGACATAGAATATAGAATTAAATCCCCCAAAATATTTAAAAGATAAAGACCTGAAATTAATAAAATAGAAAACAGACTCTAACTGGAAATCAATGAAGCCAAAATTTGGTTCTTTGCTAATAAAATGATACATCTCAAGGAAGACTAATCAAAGAAAAAGAAGAGAAAATACAAATTACAAAAATCAGGAATGAAAAAGGGGATACCACTACAGATCCTACAAACATTAATTAAATAATAAAATAGTGGTAATGACTTTATTACATTAAATTTGACAACTTAAAATAGACAAATTTCTTGAAAAACACAACTCTTTAAAATATGCGAAGTAATTGACATAAGAAATATAAAATTTAAATAATATTATATCTATTAAAAGACATTTAATCTATAATTTGAAACCTCTCCAAAAAGAAGATTCCAGGCCCAGATGGTTTCATGGTGAATTCTACCAAACATTTTATGAAGAAAAAGTACAATATTACAAAAACGCTCCAGAGAATAGAAGAAGAAGGAATACTTTCCAACTTTATTTCTTTATTTGTTTGTTTGTTTGTTTGTTTTTGAGAGAGAGAGAACATGCATGTATGCATGGGAGAGGGGCAGAAAGGGGAAAAGAATGAATCTGACGCAGGCTCCACACTTATTATGGAGCCCAACATGAGGCTCAATCTCAACGACCCTGAGATCATGACCTGAGCTGAAACCAAGAGTCTGACACTTAACTAACTCAGCCACCCAGGCACCCCCAAATTGGTTTATGATAACAGTGTAATCCTGACACCAAAATGTGATAAGTTCCTTATAATAAAAGAAAATTACAGGCTAATATCTTTCATGAACATAGCCACACAAATTCTGAACAAAATATCACAGAGCCAAATCCAACACTATGAACAGTTATGGTTTACCCCAGGAATGTAACTGGTTTTCCACTTTGCCATCCTCATATTAATAAAATAAAAGAGAAAAACTGTGAACATCTCAATGTTCACATTTGGCAAAATATATTTCACAAAGTTCATCACCCATTTATAATAAAAGAATCCAACAAACAGAATAAATGAGGCCTTCTTTAATCTGCTAAAGTTTATCTGCAAAAACCGTACACATATCAAACTTAATTATGACATATTCTACATAATATATAAAAAAAACAAGGATGTCCACTTCTATCATTTCTACTCAGAATTATACTAGAGGTTCTAACCAATGCAATAAGAGAAGAACAATAAAAGGCATAACTAATTGAAATAAAGATGCCCACCTGCCTTTATTTACAGATGTCATAATTTTGTCTGTATAAAATCAAAAGGAATTAACCAAGAAATATTTTAAGCATCTCAGGAAGAAAAGTCAATATACAAATGTCAATTGTATTTCTGTAATCAACAAACACTGGACATGTAATTTAAAACAATACCATTTGCAATAGCTTTAATTATCAACAAGTGTATAGGATCTCTTCATTATCCAAGTACAAAATATTGCTGAGACAAATTACAGAAAAAGTTATCCTACAGACTAAATACGGTCCAAATAAAATTTTCAGTAATCTGTTTTGAGAAGATTTCAACCTGATTCTAAAATATATATGGAAATTCAAAGGATCTAGAATAGTCAAGATAATCTTGAAGAACAAAAATAAAGTTGGGTAACTTATACTTCCATATCTCAAGAGTTAGTATAACTTTACTTATTTTAAAGATTTTATTATTGGGGCGCCTGGGTGGCTCAGTCAGTTGAGCATCCGACTTCAGCTCAGGTAACGATCTCACAGTCCATGAGTTTGAGCCCCGCGTGGGGCTCTGTGCTGACAGCTCAGGGCCTGGAGCCTGCTTCGGATCCTGTGTCTCCCTCTCTCTCTGCCCCTCCCCCGCTCACGCTCTGTCTCTCTTTCTCTCAAAAATAAACATTAAAAAAATTTAAATAAAAAAATTAAAAAAAGATTTTATTATTTACTAATTTTTTTTATTTTAGAGACAGCACAAGTGGGGAGAGGGGCAGAGGGAGAGAGAGAAAGAGTCTTAAGCAGGCTCCACACTCAGTGTGGAGCCCAACACAGGGCTCAATCCCATGACCCTGAAATCATTACATGTGCCCAAATCAAGAGTCATGAGCTGGGGAGGGGCAGACAGAGAGGGAGACACAGAATCCGAAGCAGACTCCAGGCTCTGAGCTGTCAGCACAGAGCCTGACATGGGGCTCAAACTCACGAACCATGAGATCATGACCTGGGCTGAAGTCAGACGCTTAACTGTCTGAGCCACCCAGTCTCCCCGAGTCATTTCTTTATCACACTGTCAAGTTCACTGATTGTTTTTTTCAGTTGATGAGCCCATAGAAGGCATCCTTTATCTCTGTCACTGTTTTTTCCCTCTCTGTCATTTCCATTTGATCTTTTCTTATTGTTTCCATCTCTCTGCTGAAATTACCTGTCTGATCCTGCATGTTGTCTACCTTTTCCATTGAATCCTTTAACCGATTAATCATAGTAGTTTTAAATTCCTTGTCTGATAGTTTTAATATCTCTGTCATATCTGAGTCTGGTTCTGATGTTTGCTCTGTCCTCTCAGGCTGTGTTTTTTCTTACCCTTTTGTATACCTCATAACTTTTTGTGGAAACTGGAAATGTTGTACAGAATAGTAGAGACTGAAGTAAATTTGTGTGGGGTGGGGGGGTAGTGGTGCTTGGAGATGAGCATGTCCACCCTTCTGCTAGGCCTTTAGTGTAGAAGTTTGAATTAATCTAGCGAGGAGCTAGGCTAATTTGGTTTGTTATTGCTATTGTTACCCTCAGTGCACTGCAGGTTTCAAATTTCTCTAGTGATATCTTGAGCTTAGGGCTTAGGCAAGTTTACCAGAGTTTTTATTTTTCTCAATTTTTACCCCCTGCTTGGTTTTGGGTTCTTTTTTTACACCAACCCCAGAGATAATCTCTTTCATGAAGATTATCCAGCTATATTCAACTATTAGTTTTATTTATTATTTTTTAGTGGGCTTGTGGGGAACAGAAGAGAAGTATTCTCTGATGTTCTGGTTAAGTCTTAGTTTTGGGTACCGTGAACCTGGATCTTGGGGATGTGGCCTTCACATGTGATTCTGCCTGTCCCCAGCAGGGCCTAACACATATTCCTGCACTTACCTGAGGGGGAAGCTTTTTGTCTCTGTGCCTTCTCCAGCTGCAGTGTTTTTCCACAGTGTCTTAAGGTGACAGGTTTTTTTGTTGTTGTTGCTTCTACCCTACAGATTAGTTTTACTTCTGTAGGAAAAATGTGGTAAATGAGTTTGGGAGAAGTTTTGACAGCAACGGCTATTCCTCCCACAGTCTTCTCCCAGATATCCCTGTTAGGTTTGAAATTTTCTCAGAACACTTCCTGGCCTTCTCTGTGAGTATATAGTGGAGTTCATGGAGGAAAAGCAAGATGTTGAAAACCTCTTGTCTATGGCCCCCAGGAACTTCACACTCACATACTAGCCCACATTTAGTGTTTAACATTCACTAAATTCACAAAGAAGCTGAATCTTGGGGCCCCTGGGTAGTTCAGTCAGTTGAGTGTCCAGCTCTTGGTTTCAGCCCAAGTCATGATCTCATTCACAGTTCATGAGATCAAGCCCTGCATCAGGCTCTGTGCTGACAGCATGGAGCCTGCTTGGGATTTGCTCTCTTCCTCTCTCCCTGCCCCTCTCCCACTCATGCTCCCTTGCACTCTCTCTCTCTCTCCCAAAATAAATAGACAAACATTTAAAAAATAAATTCACAAAGAAGCTGAATCTTATCAGCTTATATGGTATCTGATGGCTTCTGCTCCAAGTTAAATAAAAATGCATGTATCCTATTTCCTCTGTAAGAGACTATATCTCCCCAGTTTTCCATTTAGTGTTTGCCTTGAAACCTCAATTCCCTAATGGGTTCATGAAAAGTCATTCATTTTCATTATGTCCAGCTTTACTGTTATTGTGGTGATGCTGAAAGCAATACTTTTCTTGGATCTCTAAATCTCTGAGTTGAAAGTGGAAGGCTATACAACCATTTTTTAAAATGATTTGTAAGTTTTTTCAAATATACATTATTCTATGACCCAGAAAATCTACTCCTAGGTATACCCCCAAGAAAAGTGGGTATATATGATCATAAAATGACTTGTTCAAAACCAATTTCTTTACTAGTAGTACAAACTGGAAATAAATAGTATGCCTATCAATAAGAGAATGGTTATAAAAGGGTGGTGTATTTATACAATGGAATACTACACAGTTATTTTAAATACTGACACACGTATAAACACTGGTGAATCTATAACACTTTTCTTTAATGAAAAAAGACAGACATACAAGAATTTGTGCTGTATTTTCCATTTAAAGGAAGTGGAAAAATAGGCAAAACTAATCTCTGGCCACAAAGTGAACATTCATAGTAGTTACCTCTGGATGACATTGATGAGAAAAGAGTATGAAGGAATTTTCTAAAATGAGGAAAATGGCCTATATTTTGATTTGGATAGTGGTTGCATGGGTGCATATATCTATATCTATATCTATATCTATATCTATATCTATATCTATATCTATATCTATATCTTAAGATATAGATATATCTTAAGACTTTTTATAGTAAAGTGCATTTTACTATATGTGAAATATTCACTTTTTAAAAATAAAATATGGAAAAGATAAAAGCAGGAGGTATTTTACATGCAATTTTCATTTCAGTATTGGTCACACCCAGGTCCAACCAATCACTAAAACTTCCTAAATATTTTTTTCCATTTTCTTATCTTTTTTACTTTCTCTCTACCACAATTATAGTTCAGTACCTTATCACTTTTACCTAGACTATTGTAACTGCCTTCAAATTGTTTTCCTGCCTACATTCTTGCCCCTTCAGGCATATACAAGCATAATTCACTCTCCTCACAATGATTAATTTGGAGGTCATACTCACTTGTGTGTGTGTGTGTGTGTGTGTGTGTGTGTGTGTGTGTGTGTTGTTGTTGTTATTGTTGTTGTTGGGGGAGGTGCCATGTGTGAGTACACTGTCCCATAAGCAAAAAGATGGCAGATTGGTATCCCAGATCGTGTTGGTGGCAGAAATTTCAAGTAAAATAGACATGGGTCTGTCCAGCCAAGGCCAACCAAACTCAGAGTACTTGTGCTGTCCTTATGTTTATAGGAGAAAGGACCCAGAGGTCTCTAGAACACTAGTGAACCTTCCTGAGAACTGTGTTGCTACTAGAGGAAGGAAGGTTGCAAGGTTCTGAACTCTGCTGAGAGCCCTTCACCTGCAGTTGTATCCCCAAACCCTGGAGATTCCTGTTAGCTGTGGGGAGCTGGTAGGTCAACCTTGTCTGGTTGCTAACAAACTCCTCCATTAATTCTAAGCAACCTAGTGGTTTTCACTTTGAGCACAACCTCATTAGTTAACCCAGAGAATGTGTAGGGGAATCACCTGCCTTTAGGGAACAGGACTGGCATGTAGAGGCTGTATCAGATCTACCCTCTGAGCAAACTCCTTAGGGGAAAAAAACCTGAGCAGTCCTCCAACAGGGTCTCAGAAAATATCTTTTCCCTTATGGAGCAGCATGGAGTCTAGATGTCTAGGCCATCTGGAAGCCAGGCTTTGGTGTGAGAATGGGTAGGAATGATTGCAGAGTATTAACAACGGCCCATAGACCACATTCTAGTTAGGGCAGACCGGAAGCAGGCAACATCTGGAAGGTAATGGCCTAGGTTTTAGAAAATATTCAGCTTTGAAAAGCATAAAAATCTACAGATCTAGAAGATAAATATGTACCTATGCACAGAAATGTCCATGTCATTTCGATGGAGTCATACAATTGTGAAACCCGCCTCCAGAGTCCTTCATAGTCTATGTGCCTTCAGTTAAAACACCGTTGTTCAGTCAAAGAGAGTAGTCTGAGAACTAAAACCAGATCAAAATGAAATGGTCTGTAACAGAAGCATAGGGGTTTGGAAGGTTGGAGAAAATCCATGAAGCAATAGTACACAGAGAAGGAGCTGTGTTTGGAGCACTTTGAATATGATGGGTGGTGAGGTCATGGTGAAGGCACTGAATCAGTTTGGGCAGACAGGGATTATTAAATAAAACATGAAATGAATGAGGTACAGCAGGTATGGGGAGAGGAGACAGTGGATTAAGATTTGAGTAATGTTGAGTGTTAGGTACCTGTGGGATCTCCACGTGGAAATACCCAACAGGCACTTGAAAGAAAGATTTGTCCTCAGGAGACAGGGTAGACCTGTCTACACATGGATTTGGGAATCATTGTTTTGAAGGTGGCTGTTGATACATAGGTGTACATGAAATCAACAGAATAGATGGAGTGAGAAGAGAAGTCTAGATGGGACACTCTTAATCCCCACAGTTCACGGGGAGTATGGTGAAAGATGTATCCAAGACAGAGGTTTACCTATACTTATCACCCTCTCTAGGTTAGCTGTGGGCATTGCTTCACAGTAAAGCAACATTAGGGTTGGCCTTTCCATCTGTGTGTCCTCTTAGAAAACCTTTATGTAATACATGTGTACTATTCTTTATTTTCTCTATCAACTGCATAGATGGATTTCTCTTCATTAAAAATCAATGACATGCATTCTCTTAGTTCACAATATTAAAAATGTAGAGGTAAACACTCTCTTATAGGTAAATAGTTAGATTTATTCATAGGAAGAAATGAAATCCTTCATGAGAAGTGGCCCCACAAAGAGAAATTGAGGTATGATCTGTGTATAACTAAATTGTAAAGGTGAATTTTTAATGTTTAGGGACTTAAACAATATGGTCCCTGAAGCTGTATATACTGCATATTTTAAATGTTTTAAAATATGGTTTGAAGTCCATTCCTGAGGAACATATTGATGGGGCATTACACACACACACACGTGCGCACACACACACACACACACACACACACGCAGTAGAATCAGAACCATAATAAATTTTTTTTCTTGGTCCAACTGGCTAGTCTAGGCCAGGAGGATGGAGTGAGGAGTGACATCTGTTTCATTTCTATATTTCTCATGCTCATGCGGTTTATATGTGGTAACAGTGGTGTATCATCCTCCTCCTCATCAAAACCCACCATTAACAAGCACCACTTATACACTACAGTTTATGGGATACTCTGGACACTTGCCTCTTGGAATTTACATGCTATTGCATATGAATAGGGAATCTCAATCTCAAACCCTCTGCTTTATGATAATGACCTTTCTCTCCACTTTTAAGTGAGGATATATTTTGTAAGAAAAAGAGATTGAGGATGAGGTTTTATAGACTGGCTGTAAAAACAAAAATGGCCAACTTGAAAAAAATCTTGCTGAATTTAGCTTAAAAGAGGTATGTTTTTCTTTAAAGATTAGAATAAGTTCAGTACAACCCATCTAATCAAAAAATAAAACAAAACTCAATGAGTTAACTTTGGAAGGAAGCAACATGCCTGAATCCAACTAGGATTTTCCAAACTAAATAATGAGTAGAGACACACATTAGGTAAGAACAGTTAGCACTTATGAAATATTTTGCTGACCAACCTTAGGGGTTTATTTCCTTCAAGGAAACAAAATGAGTACAATATAAACCATGGTAATTAGTGTGATTGTGAAAACCCTTAGAGCACATAAGGAAAACATCTATTTATATTTCCAGTAATGCAAAGCAATAATTAAAATTTTTAAATATAATTTTCACATTGCCCAGTAAATTCACACCACACACACACACACACACACACACACACACACACAGATTAGTAAGAGTACTCAGGATAATTTTTATAAAAGAAAGTCCAGAATATTTGGGATGATTGTGGCAAAGTTAATTTATTGCTATGAAATATAAGCTATTTTTGATTTGCCCAGATTTCTGTTTGTACCCTTCCCCATCATACGGGCATGTAAGACCAGATGAAATATTCAGAAGTCATTAAATAGGCAAATGCTTCTCAAACTTTAATGTGTATGCCAGTTATGTGTATTTACATCAGGTGAGTTGGATGGAAACCCCTTTCATCTCAAACTATGGTGATAATGAAAAGATGGCCCTATTCTCATCTGTTCAGCTTTGGAAACTTTCCTACCAAATTTGAGATCATCTAATCAAGACCACCTCAAAGTAGGGCACGGTGTTTTCTTATCCTCTTGTACATATTGTTAATATCATCACTATGCCTCCCACTGTGTTCAACGTGCTAGTTGAACATGTCCTATGAACCAGGCACTCTTCATGATTGCCCCAAGAATTCTCAAAACAACTTGGAAGTGCAAGTACTATTACTAGCTCTGTTCTCAGTGAGAAAACAGAAGCTCAAACTTTCAAAAGGTTATCCTGGTAGTCTGTTTTGACCACTGAGCAATACTCCCCCATACTAATATACGAGTGATGTGATATTTGCTCACAAATCTCTCTGCTTGCTTCATTTCAAGTATTCTTGGTAATCCGCTTGGCCAAATTGTCAAATTCATGTTGAATTGAAATCTCCTCACCCCTTGTGCTTAATTGGTCTGGTATCTATTCTACCTTTACTTTATTTAGCCTTGCAACTTTTTGTTTTAGTAACTGTATTTAGACTATATATGCAAGAATTTTATAACACATGGGGAATAATGAAACCTCATCGTGGGAGATATTCAAGCAGTCTAGATTGCTACGTCTCTTGCAGAGAATTGATTCAAGTCTCAAGTGAAGATCATTTGAGTTGCTTGTACAGTTCCTTTCAGACCCAGTATTACATAGTTCTGCCAATGTTGTTGCATACCTGAAAATATGGCATTATTAGGACTTTGAAATTTTCATATTCCTATGACTGGATCACTCTTAATATATCAATGTAGCCTTAGTTTTTACGTACCTTGGGAAAATCCCCATTTAACATTTATGAACATACTCTGGGATGGTGACATTCCACATGAGTGAAAGCCTTCCTGGTCTAATTGTATGTTAGAGATAGATACATAGATAGATGGATAGATAGACACGTAGGTCCAAATTTTATTTAATATTTACCTTTTACATTTTAAAGACTTTTTATTTTGAAATATGTATAGATTCATGGGGAGTTACAAAGAAATGTACAAGGAGGTCTAATATTTTTAAAATTAAAAATTTTGTGGAATTTTAAATTTCAAAAAAAGCATATGCTTACCTAAAACTTTACTGGAATCGAAGGCATGTCAAATGAAAGTGAAATATCTTCACCTTCATGCCACATTCTGCCTGGCACCACTGTGAACAGTTTGGTGTGTATCCCAGCCTTTTGTTTATGTCATATAATATTGACCATATTAAAAAGTCGGTTTACAAACAATCTCAGCATCCTTTCTATCTGCACAGCTCTGTCCAAAAGTCCTATGATTGTTAGTAACAATACACAGGATACAAATGAAAAGGTTACTCATTTATAGGAAGACATAAGTAACAGGAAATATGGAAGATGGTCACCATTTATTGGTAGGCAGAATTCTAAGATGATCCCCCAAAACCCAACGCTTGGTGTATGGGTCTACTATCATCCCCTTTTCTTGAGTATGGGCAGGACCAGTCACTATGACTCATGAACTTCAGGGATTTATGATAGTTAATAAATTGCTTGCAAGACACCCTCCACACATTGTATTATAATATAAATATGAGAACTGCTAGCATAGTGAACAAAAAAGTTTCCAAATATGAATTATACAAATTTAATTATATTTTATTTAAATAAATATTTTGCACATCCTTATTATCATATGATAATGGATGCATAGGAAATATGCTTTCTGCCTAAAAATTATTTCTTTCTGTCTTGCTTGTCAAAATTAGAGTAAGAGTAATACTATGCATCATATATTATTTACCATGAACAAATTTTCCCCTCATATTACCTTACTTAAAGAATGTAGGCACTTCTCAGGCTAAGTTGATAATTTCTCAGGTCATTTAAATTCTGGTTTTATTATTACTATTGCAGACATTAATCAATGTGAAAATAATATTACACATATGTCATTACATAAAGGTCATAAAAGTAGTAACGAAAATATGTACAATATTTTATAGTATGCTCTTAAGAAGTAAGTATATCCTGATACTGGGCAGAGTTTTTCTCAACTGTGATAGTAAATAAACTACTTACCACTGTCTTTCACCAAAAGCTTTGGATTTCTGACTTTGTGGCAGGGCTTCCTGTTTCCTACTCTGGTTCTCTCCCAGACTGGAAAGGATATTCTCTGGTAAAACAGGCTATCAATTACCATCCATCATGATGGAGACCTGCCATTGCAGGACCTACCTTACGTATACTCATTGCCTAATATGAGAGTCAAAAATCTTTCTTAGATCTCTCAATGAATTCATTTTTCTAGAATGGACATTTATAAATGCTTGTGGACTGACCATTTGGGAATAACCATGTAATCTCTCTCTGAGTGGCTGTTTTGAGATACCTCAGAGTACAAACAGAATTCAAGGACAACAGCTTAAATAGAAACTGTTAGAAATGAAAACAATTAATTCTCTCATGTATTCATTAAAGTTATGGTAATCATCTTTTCCCAGCATACAATGAGAAGATTGGTTCTTATCTCTTTTGGGACATGTGCAAGTGAATTTCAGTACTAGATTTTTGTTAGGAACTGTGGGTATTGAATACTGGAGATATGCTAACAGTGAATTTCAAGTGGTCTTATCATACACACATAAAAATGGGTAACTATGTGTGGAGATGTGTTAGCTAGCTTGACTATAGTAACTATTTCACTATGTATATGTCTATCAAATTATCATCTTGTACACCTTAAATACATATAATTTTTAAATGGTTTAAAAATTAATAAACATGGTATTTTAATAAAATAACTAAAAGGTTATACAAGTAAAAGTTATCAACAGGAAAAAAAGAAAGATGAAAGAAAGAAAGAAAGAAAGAAAGAGGACTCTGCAGATGAAAAATGTTAATCTGATATTACTACAGAATATTACTACTATTACTACAGAATCTACCTTCTCCAGCCAGCTTCCTCAGGGCACCCTTGACCTCCTTGTTTCATAGGCTGTAGATGATGGAGTTCAACAAGGGGATTACAACACAGAAAAGCACAGAGACCAGGGTGTCCATATCTGGGCTGTAGCCTACATTGGGCTGTCATAGTTGAAGTCAGCTATCCCAAAGAAGACTACCACCACAGTGAAGTGGGATGCACAGATAGAGAAGGCCTTGTTTTTGTCCTCAAGGAATCCTAAAGATGGCAGAGATAAGTATGTAAGACATTGCAGTAAACAGGCAAGGGCTCAAGCCAGTGGTGGTGCTGGCAACATGATGGAGCACAAACTCAGTGAGAGAAGTGTCTGAGAAGAGCTCCAGGAGCAGCGGGATATCACAGAGAAAGCAGCTGATCTGGTTGAACCCACACAGAATGAATGTGACTGCCAGCACTGAGTATGTCACAGAATTCTCTAGCCAAGCTCCAGTCAACCAATGCACACAGACTGTTAGATCATGAGAAACAGATAGTGCAGAAGGTAGCAAATGGCTACATGGTGTTCATAAGTCATAGCAGCCACAAGATTTCCCCAGCACAGGTCACAGGAACATCTGGGAAAGGCAGCACTCATACGACATGGTCTTCTTCTCCTGGAATAAGTTCACTAGCATGACCAGAATGGTGATGGACAAGTAGCAGATGTCCAAGAAACTCAAATTGCTAAGAATACAGTGGAATGTGGAGGAAATGACTGATTTTGATCACGGTGAATGTGAAAGCATTTCCCAGAAGAGTCATCAGATGAATGATCAAAAAGATCAAGACAAATAGCCCTTGTAATTCAGGATGGTTGGGATATCCTGGAATGATAATTACAGTAACCACAGTTTGATTTTCTATTTCTTTCAGTTCTTACTCAATTGAAATGACAATTAGGAAAGAAATCAAAAAGACAATGAAATACAATGACAAACGTTGGAAGAGCTAACTAACTTTTGAAAAAAGTGTTTATTTTTTTATTGAGGGAGAGAAAGAGTGAGAGGCAGAGAGAGGCAGGCTCTGTGCTGCAGTGGAGCCCTATTTAGGGCTTGATCCCATGACCAATGAGATCATGACCTGAGCTGAAATCAAGAGTTGGACACTCAACTGACTGAGCCACCCAGTTGCCCCAAAGCTAATAACTTTTACTCATCCTTTGTTTGGTGGATGAGATTGCATCTCTTCTAGATAGTGTAGCTCAATACTCTGACACTGAAATATTTGCATTCCCCCTCTCTGCTGTGATCTTTTGCCCTGTGTTTACTTGTCATGCCAATCACTAGTAACTATTAGCCTGTTAGGCTCCTTACCAGTCTGTAGGTCCATTATCTCTCTCTTTAATTTATATGTATCCTGTAAAACTTTTGTTAAAAGGAAGGAAGGAAGAAAGAAAGGGAGGGAGGGAGGAAGGAAGGAAAGAAGAAAGGAGGGAAGGAAGGAAGGAAGGGAGGAAGGAAAGAAGGAAGGAAGGAAATTCAGTCTTCAGCACTGACATTGAAAAACAACAGCTGACGAGTTAAATTAGAACACAAATACTTTTCCTCCCAACCTCCCTCTTTCCTGGAAAGTAGCTGCAATAACAAATTCTAACTTACTACACGTGAAATAGTCTCCATGACCTTTGCCTCCCGGTGTAACTCACATGGATACATTATATTATGTGGCAGAAAGGATTTGTAGATATAATTAAGGTTGTTAGTCACATGACTTTAATATATGGAGATTTTTCAGGTGGGCCTAATCTAACCACACAAACCCTTAAAAGCAGAGCAGAAAATGAAGTCAGAAATTCAAATCACAAATAGGATTCCAGGTGTCATCAGTGGCTTGAAGATGAAGGGGGGAACATGTTAAGGAAGAGGTAACATTGGTCCTCAAATCACAAGAAACTAAATTTTGCTGATAACTTGAATAAACATGGAAGGGGAATCTTCCCCGAAATCTCTAAATAAGAACCCAGCTCAGCTGACACCTTGATTTCAGCTTGAGTCCTCCTCGTACTTTGCCTGGACTTCTGTGAGACAGAGGACCCATGGGAGCCATGCTGTGCCTGGACTTCCGACCCAGAGAACCGTGAGATAATAAGCAAGCATTTAAACCACTAAGTTTGTGGTCATTTTTTACGGTGCCAATAGAAAATACATTCATTGAACATCTCACTTCCCGTGTGAAACTTAGGATTGTCGGGGGCTAATTAGGACAGACCACTAATCTAGAAGCCTCAGAAGTGATTTAATCCAATATACTCAAATCTGTGACCACCCTCCCTCTGTCTGCTCTTTTTACGTTTTTTCCTGTGGCTAGTTCTTACTGCCCCCCCCCCAAAATTGATAAAGGGAACACAAAGGAAAAAGTCACTGTACACTGTTCAATTTCCTAGTCAGTAAGTAGCTCCAGTAAAAGGTTGGGAGAAAGACAAATTTGGAACTGTTGGGTAAGACATTTCTGGATGATTGTAGAATTTTAATTAGTGTCTTCCCATTCTGCTTTACCATGAACAACAAATGTTTGCTAGGCTGTGACATAACCATTGCGAATTCTAAGAAACTTGGAAGTTCATTAATTTGCATCTGAAATAATTTTCTTTGTGGATTGTCTTTAAATGAGGCTTTGTGTGCTCTGGCATCACCATTTTCCACAGAAACTGCTAAGCCATCTCTTTTCCTTAACGTGAGCCGGTGGTCAGCAGCCAAATCCAGCACACCAACTTACTTCTATAAGTAAAATTTTATTGGCTTACAGCCACATCCACTCATTTATGTATCATCTATGGCTGCTTTTGTGCTACAATGGCAAAATTGAGTAGTTGAGAAATAGACCATATGGCTCACAAACCTAAACTGGTTTCAGGCCCTTTATGAACAAGTTTGTCAGCCTCAGGTGTCAGTAGTTGGGTTTAGGAGTTTGACAGACGTGGGTTTAAATCACAGCTTTGTCACTTGTTAACCTGGAACAACTTAGCTACTATAAGCCTCAGTTTGTTCATGTTTAAGATGGGATAATGTCTGGATTATAGAGTTTTGGTTGAGATTAAAATAAGTAATAAATAACAGAGCAGTGAGCTACCTACTATCTCTCCATTATGCCAATGCACCCATTTCAAGTTCCCCTTTAAAAATGTTATTTCCCCTTATCTTTCTCCAGATTGACTCAAATGACACACTGTTTGCATCAAAAATGAAATGCTGTTTTCTATTTATTGACTTCCCTTCTCTAATCTTTTAATTTCACCATCTCTACCAGCTCCACTTCTAAGCAACTGATATGTAATTAAATTCACCTATTTCTCTCCCATAAAACAAATACTCATGATTGTATCTGCTTTCTTTTCTCTTTTCATTTTTTTCTTTTTTTGTAACTACATTTCTGAACAGATACAAGAATCCTTTGAGGGAGGCAGGTAGATTTGATTATCACGCTTTTTTATACAATATTTCCTCTGAAATTGGAAATTAAAAAGCCAAATATCATGTGAAGCTACACGCAACATGACAAGTGGTTGATAAAATTAGACCTAATGCCTCTAAACTCCTTCTAACAATATTCCCTAACTTCCAGTCAGAAACCTGGGATTCATCTTGAGGCCATCCCTTCCCTTATCACCTGCCTGTATCTAACTTTTCAGCCAAACTTTCCCCTTCACTCCTTCTCTCCTTCTCCCTCTTCCTCTCCTCCAAATCTGTGTATTTATTTCCGTCTCCAAGGCCGACCACATGAACACTCTCTACATGGCTGATTCCTTCTCTTTCTTTGGGCCTCAGCTAAAATGTCACTCTTCAGAGAATCCTTCTGACCTCCAATCTAGTATAGGTTTTTAAAAATCTCTTATATCATCCTATTATTTTCCTTCAAAGAATTTATAGTGACCTTTATTTACATATTTATTTACTCACTGAATGTCAGTTTCTCCCCAGTCAATAAGCCCTGAGTAAGCAAGGATCATGTCTGTTTTAAATACATTTTTTTAAGATTTTATTTTTAAGTAATTTCCATACGCATGTGGCTCGAACCTACAACACCAAGATCAAGAGTTGTGCTCTACCCGCTGAGCAAGCCAGGCACAAGGATCACGACTGTTTTATTCACCTCTATGATATCTCCTGGCCTATAACTGACACTCAGAAAGCATTTGCTTTATGAGTGCATTCATGACCAAGTTTACTAAAATAGAGAATGGACGTGATCATATTGCTTTAGCACCTTAAAATAAAGGTTCAGTTTGGGTAGTATAGATTTTTCTCACCTATCTAAATTTTTAAGTCACTCAAGCAGAAAGAAAGAACCATATTGAAAAAGCAGTGATAGAACATAAAAGTCTCACATTCACAATTGCTTCAACTAAATTACTCAGTTATCGAATCAATTCAGTCAAGAGAAAGTGCCTATATGTTGATGCAGCCTTGATTCATAAAATAATAATATTAACAACAACAACAGTAATGATAGCTCACATTTCTTGCATTTACTAAGTGCCAGGTACAGTTACTGTACTATGTACTTTACACACACTAATTCCCTTTAATTCTTTTTTTTTTAAGTTTATTTACTTTTGAGAGAGAGACAGAGAGGCAGAGTGCATGCAGGGGAGGGACAGAGAGAGAGGGAGACACAGAATCAGAAGCAGGCTCCAGGCTCTGAGCTGTCAGTCAGCACAGAACCCCACGTGGAGCTCAAACTCACAAAATGTGAGATCATGACCTGAGCTGAAGTCAGACATTCAACCAACTCGGCCACCCAGGCGCCCCTCCTTTAATTCTTACAACATCTTTGAGAAGTAAAGATCATTATTATTCCCATTTTTCAGATGAACAAACTGAAGCTTAGAAAACATAGGTAAATGCATAGTCATATAATTAATGAAACCACATATTGGCAAAGATCTGTAGCTCCAGAATCAATATTCAGCTCTACCACTAACTAGTCAAAGCATCTTCCTGTCTCTGAACATTAATTTTTCTCATCTGTAAAATTAGAGGGCTGGAATAAATGATTCCAGCTTGGAGATTTTGTGATGATATTTGGTATCTGCTTATTTCTGTCTTCTCCAAGATGAAACTGAATAACAACAAGGGTGAGAATGTCAGAGATCTCCGAGGGGTACAATTATTTATTTCTCTGGAGTATAAAGGTCTTCTTGGAGTATAAAGGTCAAGGATAGGATGAGGATTGTAGCCAATACACTGATATGGTAAGCCAAATAATGCGTCCCCCCACCCCAGATGACTATGACCTAATCCTTGGATCCTGTGAATATGTTATGCTACATGGCCAAATAGACTTTGCAAATGAATTTAAGACTATGGGCTATAATATAGGGAGATTATCCTGGATTATCTGGGTCAGCCAAATCTAATCACTTGAGCCCTTAAAAGCAGACAAATTTCTCCAGCTAGAGTGAAACGAGATGTAGCAGGAAAGAGGAGGCAGAGGGGAGAGTCAGGGAGACTCAAAGCTTGAGGGATCCAATCTACCTATGAAAATAGGGATTACAAACTAGGGGGTAGAGGCAGCCTGCATGAGAATGACCTCTGGATGGACACCCGGAAAGGAAACTGAGATTACATTCTAAAACCATATTGAATTCTGCCAATGATCAGAATAAGCCTAGAAAGGGATTCTCCTGCAGAATCTTGAGAAAAGAACACAGCCCTGCTGACATCTTGATATCAGTCTTTTAAGACACTAAGTCAAGGAACCAGCCAAGTCATGTGGTACCCAGATTTCTGACCTACAGAACTGTGAGATAATAAATTTGTGTTGTTTTAAGCTGCTAAATTTGTGGTAAGTTGTTATGGTTTCTCAGTTGGAGTGCTCAGAACCTACTCTTTATCATATACATATGTTCACAGACCCAAATTTGAGTTTTAACTACACTCCCTACTGTGTTAACTTCTGAATGTTGTATTTGGATTGAAAGTTGATACTTAAATTCTCATTTTTTGTTGAGATATAATTGACATATAACATTATATTAGTTTCAGGTGTATGACATTATGACTTGATATTTGTATATATTGCAAAATAATCACCACAATAAGTCTATTTCACATCTGTCACCGTATATAGTTAACAATTTTTTTCTTGTGATGTGAACTTTTAAGTTCTATGCTGTTAGAAACTTTGAAATATACAACATTATTAACTATAGTCAACATGCTGCACATTATCCCCAGGACTTATATATTTTATAATTGAAAGTTTGTACCTTTTGACTCCAGTTACTCATTTCACCCACCCACCCCACTTGCCACCAACAATCTGTTCCCTGTATCTCTGAATTGTTTTGTTTTTGTCTTATTTTAGATTCCACATATAAGTGAGATAATATAGTACTTGTTTTTCTTTGCCTGACTTCACTTAGCATCAAAAACCATCCACATTGTTGTGAATGGCAATATTTCCTTCTTTTTTATGTCTGAATATTACTCCATTGTGTGCATGTATATATATTTCTGTGAAAATGCCCTTGGAATTTTGATAGGGATGCATTGAATCTATAGATTGATGTGGGTAGTATGGCCATTATAAATTATTCATTCTTCCAGTTCATGAGCATGGAATATCTTTCCATTTACTTGTGTCTTCTTTAATTTTTTTCATCAATGTCTTATAATTTTCAGAGTACAGTTCTTTCACTTTCTTGGTTAAATTGATCCCTAAGTATTTTCATTCTTTTTGATGCAGTTATAAACAGGATAGTTTTTTTAATTTCTGTTTCTGATAGTTCATTAATAGTGTATAGAAATGCAACAGATTTTTGTATACTGATTTTTATTTTGTAACTTTACAGAATTTGTTTATTAGTTCCAACAGGTTTTTGGTGGAATTGTTAGGGTTTCTTACACATAATATCATGTCATTTGCAAATAGTGACCGCTTTGCATCTTCCTTACCAATCTGGATGGCTTTTATTTCTCTTTTTTGCCTAATTACTGTCTAGGACTTCCAAAGTTTTGATGGATAGAAGTGGAGTAGGCATTCGTGTCTTGTTCCTGATGCTTTTCAGCATTAAGTATGATGTTATCTGTGAATTTGTCATATATGGCCTTTATTATGCTAAGGTACATCCCCTCTCTACCCACTTTGTTGAGAATTTTTACCATAAATGAATATTGAATTTTATCGTGGTTTTTTTTGCATCTATTGGGATGATCATACGATTTTTATTCTTCATTTTGTTAATGTGTTGTACCACATCAATTGACCTATGGATATTGAACCATCCTTACATCCCTGAAATAAATTCCACTTGATTACAGTATATGATCCTTTTGATGTGTTGTTGAATTCAGTTTGCTAATATTTGGTTGAAGATTTTTGCATCTATGCTCATTAAAGATATTGGCCTATAATTTCCTTTTCTTAAGGTGTCATTTTCTGGTTTTGGTATCAGGTAATGCTGGCCTTGTAAAATGAATGTGAAACTATTCCCCCCTTTTCTATTTTTTGGAAGGGTTTAAGAAGGATGGTATTAATTATTCTATGAAAGTTTGGTAGAATTCACCAGTGAAGCTGTCTGTTCCTAGACTTTTGTTTCTCAGGAGGTTTTTTATTCGTGATTTAATCTTCTTACTAGTAATTGGTCTATTCAGATTTTTTTATTTTTTCATGATTTATTCTTCGTATATCATATGTTCCCAGGAATTTACACATTTCTTCTGTGTTATCCAGTTTGTTGGCATGTAACTATTCATAGGAGTTTCTTATAATCCTTTTTATTTTTGTGCCTTTTGTCTTTAAATTCTCATTTAATCTAAATAGTAACAAAATAAGTTCCTAGCCCGCTTGTACTCCCTAATATCAGCCCAGGTGTCAACTGTGCATTTTAAGAATCAGATTTTTGTACTTCTGCTTCCAGCCATGACACAATACTATAACCAGATTTGCCCTTCTGTCTTACCAACTGGGAAAAATTAAAGGAAAAAAGAGGTTTCAGATATTGAACAGCAGGTAGTATGGGATGGAGAACACTGAGAGAAGGGAAACAAATGAGGCAAACCCTGTGAATGCCTTAGTTCCCTTCATTCAGAAAGTTACCACACCACAGCACAAGGAAAGAGCACAAAAGTAGAGCTCGGCGATTCCATGCATTGATGAGATAAAATTCAGAGTTCAAGGAGACCAAGGTACCTAGCATTTATGTGGCAAAGTCTTGAAGAGGAAAGAGATGCACACATATAGAGAAATCTAGAGAGCCACAGAAGATTCCCCTAAACTCTTTAGCAGAATGTTCATTAGCACATGACAGCCAAAGGAAAGATCATTAGAGACGATCAGGTAGAATAAGATCCAGAGCTCACAGAAGGCTAGGATAAACTTGGATTTTTGGTTTGTGTTCTCACCACTCAGAATATAAATAACTTTTATCACACACAGAGTCATCAGATGGGTACCACTTTAGTAAAGAGACAAAACTAGCACTAGACAAGAAGGTATTCTGAACCCAGCTTACAAAAATTAATAGCTAGTATTAAAAGGATCAAATTATTTCTAAGCAACTATGTCTAAGCACAAATTTCAAAAACACTTAACGTAATACAGCTGACCCTCCAACAATGTGGGGGTTGGGTGCTAACCTCCCATATATTTGAAAATCCACATATAACATTTGACTCCCCCAAAACTTAACTACTGTTGGCTGGAAGCCTTCATAATAACATAACATCACGTATTTTGCATGTTATATGTATTATATATTGTACATATAAATTGTACATTTATGATATATAATATATATTGTATTCTCATATAATAAAGTAACTAGAAAAAATACTTATTAAAAATCGTAAGAAAGAGAAAATACATTTACAGTACTGTATTGTATCCAAAACAAAATCTGTGTATAAGTGGGCCTGCACAGTTCAAACCCATGTTGTTCAAAGGTCAACTGCACTAAAAAAGTCTTCAATCACCTATGTAAAATTTACAACATCAGGCATCAAAAGTATCAGACATACAAGGTCAGGACACTCAACTTACATTAAGAAGAAAAAATTAGGGGTGCCTGGGTGTCTCAGTCAGTTGCGTATTGGACTCTTGGTTTTGGCTCAGGTCATGATCCCAGGATTGTAGGATTAAGCCCCACATCAGCCTCCATGCTGAGCATGGAGCCTGCTTGGGATTCTCTCTCTCTCTCTCTCTCTCTCTCTCTCTCTCTCCCCCCCCCCCCACCTTTCTCAAATAAAAATAATTTTTTTAAGGAAAAAATCAATAACTGAAAATAGACTCAGAAATTACACAGTGATAGACTTATCAGACAAGGACATTAAAACAGCTATTATAAGCAGTGTTATTTTCAAGAAGGCAGAGGAAACCATGCACATGATAAGGAGAGACAAGGAAAAAATGTATGTATTTGATATATTTAAAAATTAAAATTTAATAAAATTAAAAAATTAAAATTTATAACTTTCTGCTTGGGGCAGGCAATAGTGCAACTTTGCCTTCAGTTGTCCCAAAATCCAAGTTTATCCAACACCACCTGCCTCCTCCATGCTGCCTAAGTTCGACCCAAATGAATTCAAAGTCGTTTACCTAAGGTGCACCGATGGGAGGTTGGTGCCACCACTGCCCTGGCCCTAAAGATTGGCTCCCTCTGTCTGTCTCCAAAAAAGGTTGGTGATGAGATTGCCCAAGGCAACTGGTAATTGGAAAAGTCTGAGGATTACAGTGAAACTGCCCATTCAGAATAGACAAGCCCAGATTGAAGTGGTACCTTCTGCTCCCAACCTGTCAAAGCCCTCAAGGAACTGACAAAAAAAAAAAAAAAAAAAACAAAAAACAGAAAAAAGCAGAAAAACATTAAGCACAGTGGAAATATCACTTTTGATGGGATTGTCAACATTGCCCAACAGATGTGACACTGATCTCTAGCCAGAGAACACCCTGGAACCATTGAAAAGATCCTGGGGACTGCCCAATAGGTGGGCTACAATGATGATGGCTGCCACTCTCATGATATGAATAGAGATGTGGTGAAATGCCCAGCTAGTTAAGAACTACAAAGGAAAATATTTTAAAAAGGACCATTTGACAACCAAAACCAATATATACATAACATTGAACACTGGATGGGATTGACAGCAGATTAGACACAGAAAAAAATCACTGAACTTGAAGGCATAGCAACAGAAACTATCCAAAATGAAACGAGAGAAAAAAGACTGAAAAAAGTAAACAAAACATCAATGAGCTTTGGGTCAACCCCAAGAATTTAATATGTTTGTAATTGGAGTCCCAGAAGGAGGAGGGGACAAAAACATGTAGAAAAATTCTGGCCAAAATTTCCCAAATTTGGTAAAATATATAGCCCAAAGATTCAAGTAACTCAACAAACCCCAAACAGAAAGCACCAAAAGAAAACCACACTAAGAAAGTCATAATCAAATTACTTAAAACCAGTGGTAAAGAGAAAACTTTAAAAGCAACTAGTAAAAAAAAGACATTGCATGCAGAAAAATGGACAAAAATGACAGCAGCCTTTTCATTAGAGCAGTGGAAGCCAGCAGACTGTAGAGCAACGTCTTTAAAGTTCTGAAAGAAGAACAAGAACCTGTAAACCTGTAATCCTATATCCAGCAAAAATACCTTTCAAAAACAAGGTGAAGGGCAAGACTTTCAGAGTGGCAGCATTAGGACTTCAGTGAACCCTCCCCCTACAAAAGCAACAAAAATACTGACAAAACAATAGAACTCAACCATGTTAGGACTTTGGAAATTAACCAAAAGCATGAATTAAACCAAAAAGCATTTATTCAAGGAAAACTGCTGAACTTCATAAGGACAATGGGGTCTGTGACATTTTAACTTGGAACTATTCCCACCCACCCACTGCCCAACACCAGGGTGGTGCTGTCAAGAGGAGTGGAGGCAATTAATGTATTTGGAGCTTTGTGAAATGTCCTATACCCTGAGAACTGTCAATATTTTGACAATATTTTCAGAAGCTCCCTGGAAAAGCCCCATTCATAGGGCACTATCAATATTTAATCTAACTTGAAGCTCAACTCCATGGAAAAAGTTCTATTTACAGGAGTTATGGAAAACAATAGCCATCAGCTGGAAATGTTAACATTGCAGTCAGTTGAAGCTATGAATTATGCTGGGGAAAAGAGGAGTGTATTAGCTTTCTAGGACTGACTACCATAACAAAGTACCACAGACTAGATGGCTTAAACAAAGAAAAATGTATTCACTCATAAGTCTGGAGGCCAGAAGTCTGAAATCAAGGTGTTGGTAGGGTTGGTTTCATCTGAAACCTCTCTCCTTGGCTTAGAGATGGTCATCTTTTCTCTGTGTCTTCACATTGTCTTCCTTCCATGCATTTCTGTGTCCAATTTCCTTTTATTATAAGCATACCATCCATACTGGGTTAGACCCCACCCTAATGCTCTGATTTTAACCGAATTACATCCTTACAGACCCTATCTCCAAATAAAGTCACACTCTCAAGTGGTTAAGATGTCAACAAATGGATTGGTTGGCAAGGGGCACAATTCAGCCCTTAACAAAAAATTTCACCCAAAGTTTAAATGGGAAATTTAGAGAAAAGAAACTATATGACCACAGGGAACTTTGAAAAGCTCTAAGATTCCTGAGGATCTAGAATACTGCACACGCATGTACAGGGACATGTGCAAGGACAGGAAAAACCACAGAGGGATTAGTAACTTACATTTGGGTGACCTTGCAGCCCTTTGCAAGCAAAAAGCGAAAGCTACAGCTGACTTGCAAACGACCTTAGATTCGAAGATACGCCTTCACACACAAGTTTTTGGTAAAAGGTAGAAGACTTCCTGGACCATTTAAGGAAACAGTCTGACCAATCATTGGCTGACCACTAAACTAAGCTGACCTAGGAACCTAGGCTTGCAAATAAAAACCAAAACTTTTAAAATGGAATCTGAGAACTCAGTAGCTGAGCCCTTCAAGAAATGTAACATATACAGAACTGATCCAGAAAAATCATGAAACAAGGAACAGCAAACAGGAAAAGAAAAGCAATACAGTGAAATTGGGGGATGGATGGAGAATCTGATTCCACAGTTGCTACAATACCTTCAACCCTAAAATGTCCAGTTTTTAACAACTACAATAAAACACAAGATATTCAAAGAAATAGGAAAGTATGGCTCATACATAGGAAAAAATACATTCAACTGAAAAGATCTCTGAGGGGTCCCAGATGTTAGATTAAATAAACAAACACTTTAAAGTGGCTATTACAAATAGTTTCAAAGAACTAATGGCAACTATGGTTAAATAATTAAAAGAAAGTATGAAAACTATGTTTCACCAAATAGAGTATATTAATAAACAGACACAAATTACAAAAATCACCAAATAGAATTTATAGAGTTGAAAAATACAATAACTGAAATGAAAATTCACAGGATTTATTAAAAAATCAGAGAGAAGAAAGAATGAAAAAACTTGGAGATAGGTCAATAGAGATAATGCAGTCTGAGGAACCATAAGAATCAAGAAAGAGAAAAATGAACAGAGCTCAGAGAACTGTGTAACATTATAAAAATACCCATATTTGCAGAATTAGATTACCAAAAGGATAGAATATAGAAAAGAAAGTAAAAATATTTAAAGAAGAAATAATTTCTTAAAACTTTCCAAATTTGATAAACAATTTTATTCTATACTCTGATAGAATGATGGCTCTCCAAAGATGTACATGTCCATAATCACTGAGAACTATTAATAGATTAACTTATGTGGCAAAAAGGATTTTGAAGATGTAGTTAAGGATCTTGAGGTGAGAAGCTTATCCTGAATTACCTGTGTGGAGTTAAGGTAATCACAAGGATCCTTATAAGATAGAGGTAGAAAGACCACAGGGATGCAGTGTGACAAAGATGTGAGAATCAGTTGCTGATTCTAATGATGGCGAAAGGTACCAAGAAATACAGTCAGTCTCAAAGCTAGAAAAAGAAAGGGGAAAATGCAGCCTCTAGAAAAAATGCAGCCCTGTTAACACTTTGGTGCTGGCCCAGTGAAACACATCTCAGACCATGACTTCCAGAGTTGTTTTAAGCCACTATCTTTGTGGTAATTTGCTACAGCAGCATTGGGAAACTAATACATACACATATAAGAAGCTCAATAAACTTTAATGAAAATAAACTGAAAAACATTCATACCTAGATATATCATTGTAAAACTGTTGAAAACCAAAGACAAAGAGAAAAATCTTTAGATTGTTTTGAGTATAGTTGACACACAATGTTACATTAGTTTCAGGTATGCAGCATAGTGATTTGACAAGTTTATACATTATGCTATGCTCACCATTAAGCATAGCTATAATCTGTCACCAGACAATATTATTACAATATTATTGACTATATTCTTTATGTTTTGCCTTTTATTCCCATGACTTAATCATTTCATAACTGAAAGCCTGTATGTCCCACTCTTCTTCACTCATTTTGCCCATCCCCCACCCCCTACCCCTCTGTCAATTATCAGTTTGTTCTCTGTATTTATAGGTCTGATTCTACTTTTTGTTTGTTTATTCACTTTTTTAGATTCCACATATGAGTGAAATCATATGCTATTGTTTTTCTCAGTCTGACTTATTTCACTTAGTATAATACCCTCTGGGTCCATCCATGTTGTTGCAAAAGGCAAGATCCCATCCTTTTTTATGACTGCATAATATTCCAGTGTGTGTGTGTGTGTGTGTGTGTGTGTGTGTGTACACATATAACATCTTCCTTATCCATTTGTCTATAAATGAGTAATATCTTGGCTATTGTAAATAATGCTGCAATAAACATAGAGGTGCATATATCTTTTCAAATTAGTGTTTTTGTTCTCCTTGGGGAAATATTTGGTAGTGGAATTATTGAATCATCTGGTATTTCTATGTTTAATTTTTTGAGGAACCTCCATACTGTTTTCTACAATGGCTGGACCAATTTACATTCCCACCAACAGTGTATGAGGGTTCCTTTTCCTCCACGTTCTTGCCAACACTTGCTATTTCTTGTATTTTTGACACTAGTCATTCTGACAGGTGTAAAGTAATATCTCTTATGGTTTTGATTTGCATTAGTGATATTGAGCATCTTTCCATATGTCTGTTGTCCATCTGTATGCCTTCAACAAAGAGAAAATCTTAAAAGTGGCGAAAGAAAATAATGTATCACATACAAGGGATCATGAGTAAGATTAATAGCTGACTTTTCACCAGAAACTATAAAGGCAGAAAGGCAGTGGGATAACATATTCAAGGTGCTGAAAAATGTTAATGAATAATTCTATATTCATAAGAAAGAATATCTCCTTCAGAATGAAACATACAGGGATTTTGCTTCAAAAGATGAAGCATAAATAATTTTCCCCTATGCCTTCCATTAAGTAGAGCTGAAAGCCATGGACATTTTTCTGTGCATGTATTCTATTTTATTTTACTTTATTTTACTCTAATTCCAGTGTAGTTACCATACAGTGTTATATTCGTTTCAGGTGTACAATATAGTTCCATATATTACTCAGTGCTCATCAGGATAAGTATACTCTTAATCCCCTTCACTTATTTCACCCATTCCCCCACCCACCCACCCCCTCTGGTAACCATCTAATTGTTCTGTATAGTTAAGAGTCTGTTTTTGGCTTGTCTCTTTTTGTTGTTGTAGTTGGCTGTTTTCTTTCTTAAATTTCACATATGAGTGAAATCATATGGTATTTGTGTTTCTCCGACTGGCTTATTTCACTTAGCATTGTACTCTCTATATCCATCCATGTTGTTGCAAATGGGAAGACTTTTTTTATGGCTGAATAATATTCCACTGTATATACATACCTGAACATTTATATTAGAAAACACAAAAAAACTTTAAAAGGTGGAGAGAAGAAGGCAAACTGGCTAGGAATCTTGAGACCTGAGGAAATGTGTGACAGTAAATTCTCTGGGTTCTAATTTTGTTTTACATATATGTGAGACTAAGTGCTGGCAACCCAGAAATACTAATGGGTACAGACAAAAACAAAACAAAACAAAAACTTGCTCTCTCCAGTCTAAGGACCAGAAAAAGTGCAGCATATGAAGGCAGAAAATGTTTAAATAATAATTGTTCTACTTTAGCTAAACATTACAGAAAAAAAAAAAAACTATAGCTCAACCCCACACCTATTATCAAAGGCAAAGTGGGAAGAATAGAATTGCAAACTGTCTGGTTGCAACCTATAAAGGTGCAACCCTATTCCCTACAGTATCAGTAAAGACAAGGTGGGGAGCTTGAATTTCACCTCCCACTCAAAGGTAATAAAGAGCCCTTCCCCTCCTTGCTTGGTCAGTGTTAGGGAATGCCAAATGGAGAGTTAGAACTTTTACCACCACACAAGACTACCCACTGCAGTGTCAGTGAAGTCCATGTGAGGAGCAGTAGGGAGTCATGCCTGACTCTCCCAGCCATGGTGGTATCCGTGGAGGCCTAGTTGGAAGCCAGATTTCTCACTCCTCCCCAGACATAGAAGATCCCCCTACCCACCACCAGGTGCCAATAGAAGCCAAGTGGAAAACCTAGACTTCCACCCCCTCCTGGCTGTAATGAGGCAGCACTCTGCCTCTGTAAGGGTGGTGTACAAGGAGTCATGTGAAAACAGAGGTTTAAATAAGATCTAGATTTTCATAACAATATTCAAATGTTCAGATTCCAATAAGAAATTCACTTATCATACCCCAAACCAGGAAGACCTCAACTTTAATTAGACAAGGCAATCAATAAACACTGACACCAAGATGACACATAATATGTTAAAATTTGACAAGGATTTTAAAGAAACCATCATAAAACTGCCTCACAAAGCAATTACAAAACACCTAAAACAAATGGGGGTGGGGAGAATCTCTGCAAAGAAAGAAGATACATAAAAAAAGTAACGAAAATTTTTCAACCAAAAAATACAACCAAAATTCAATATGCAATTATGAGTACAATAGCTGAATGGAGGTGACAGAGGAAATAATAAATAAAATCATATAAATCAATTGTACAAATAAAATCGTATAAATCAATTAATCTTAACAATGGAAAGAAAATAGACTTAAAAACTTAATAGAACCTCAGGGAACTGTGTGGTTATAACAGAAGTTATGTATATATAATACCTAGATAACCACTAAAAATGTTATACAAAGAAATGTACTCAGAATTTATAGTACTTATAGATAAATATAGATATTTATAGTCAAAATGGAATTTTTTAAATGTTCAAGCAACCCATTAGAAGGCAGGGGAAAACACTCCAGGAAAGTGAACCACAGAGAGAGGAAATAGAAAATAAAAAATAAAATAACAGACTTAATTCCCAATATATCAATATGTATATAAAATTTAAATGGCCTAAATATATCAATAGAAGACAGAGATTGGTACAGTGAATTAAAAAACACATGGCCCAACTATGTGTCTATAAGAAACTCACATTAAATATAACAATGAAGGTATGTTGAAAGTAAAAAAATGAAAATAAAAATACTATGCCAATATTAATTTGCAATAGTCAACAGGAATGGATATATATTAGATTTCAGAGCAAAAAAATACCAATAATTGAGAGAGACATTATATCATGATAAGAATCAATCCACTGGAATGATCAAGTAATTCTAAGTGTGCATGAACCAAAACACAGAGCTTTGAAATATGCTAAACAAAGCTGATAGAACTAAAAGGAGAAATAAACAAATCCACAATTATAGTGAAAGACTTCAATGTTTGTCTCTCAATAATTGATAGAACAACTATACAGAAAATCAGCATAGGTATTAAAGAACTCAACAGTGTCATCAAACTTTAGGATCTAATGTTCATTCACAGAACACTCCATTCAACAACAACATATACCATCTTCTTTTCAAGTGCCCACAGAGCATATACACCAGGATAGACTATAAAACAAATGTTATTACACTTATAACAATAGCAATCATACAGAGTATATTCTCTCTCCACAATGGAACCACACCAGAAATCAAAAACAGAAAGATAATAGTAAAGTCTCAAAACTCTGGGAAACCAAACAACACACTTCTGAATAATCCATGAGTAAAAGAAGTGTCAAGAGAAATTAATAAATATATTTAATGGAATGAAAATAAAAATACAACATATCAAACTTTCTGGGAAGCATCTAAAGCAGTGCTGAGGAACTGTTTAAAATTATTAATCTAAACTCACACACACACACACACACACACACAGACACCCCAAAAAAGAGGGAAAAAAAATAAAAAGAAGAGTAAAATAAACCCTAATCAAGGAGGAGGAAATAAATAATGAAGATCAGAGCAAACATCAACAAAATTGAAAACAGGAAATAGTAAATAAAAATCTAAAAAAATCCAGTTCAACTTATCAATCAAAAGATTGATAAAATTGACAAACTTAATAAGACTTACAAAGAAAGAAGACACAAATTATCAAAATCAGCAGTGTAACAGGGGATATCATTACAGAGCCTGTATTGTTATTACAACTCTTTTGAATATATAATTATTTCAAAATAATAAATTAAGGAGAAATAAAGACATTCACAGATAAAGCAGAGATAATTTGTCATAAGCAGTCCTGTCCTACAAAACATACTAAAGGGAGTCCTACAGGATTAAAGGAAAGGACACTAGAGAGTAATTCAAATCCATATAAGAAACAAAGTGTAACATTAAAGGTAACTGAACCAAGTAAATACAGAAGACATTATAATACATAGTTTAAATTCTTCTCCTGATTTAAAAGACTACTATATAAAATAATAACTACAAATCTGTGTTAATAAGCTCATAATAGAAAGGTAAGGGAGTTATACTGGAGTGAAGTTTCTCTCTATCACTGAAATGAAGTTAGTACTAATCTGAACTAGTTTGATTTAGATTAAGATGCATACTGAAATCTCCATAGAAACACTAAGAAAATAACTTCAAAATACATAGTAAAAAAAGTCAAGCATATGGGAAATCTCATACTTCCCATTCAATTTTTCCATGAACCTAAAACTTTTCTAAAACACAAAGTCTGTTTTTAAAAAAGCAAGTCACCAAAACAAAACAAAAAAAGCAATAAAAGAATTTAAATGGTACACTTGAAAACACCTATTTAACACATAAGATGGAGAAACAAAAAATACATAAAATACATAGAAAGCAAAGAATCAAATGGAAAATGTAAATCCTGCCATTTCAATGATTACATTAAGTATAAACGGATTAAACACTCCAAATAAAAGACAGAAGTTAGATTAGATTGAAAACAGGATCTAATTTTAAAGATACACTAGACTTAAAAATAGCATCCAACTTTAAAGAAACACTTTTGATTCAAAAACACAAATAGGTTGGAAGGATGGAAAGTACAAGGATGGAAAAATCCATGCAAACAGTAACAAAAAGAGCTGGAATGATTATAATAATACCAGGAAAAATAGACTTCAAGGTAAAAAAAAAACAAAAGCCCACTTGAAACAAGAGACGTTTTATAATGATATAAAGTTCAATTCAGAGGTAAACTACAATAATTGTACATATGTATATAAAAACAATGCCCCCAAAATATATTTAAGAAAAACCAAGAAAGTTGAAGCAAGAAATAGATAATACAATAATATTTGGAGACTTCAATATTGCACTCTCAATTAAAAACTGGACAGAAAACCAACAAAGATACAAAATATTCTAATTACACTTTCAAACAACTTGACCTAGCAGATATCTATGTAACTCTTCATCCAATGGCAGTAGACTATACATTCTTTTCAATGCACATGAAATTTTCTCCAGTATAGAGCACATACTACCCCATAAAGCAATAATACATTTAAAAGAATTGAAGGTATGTTGTTCCTACAAAGTATGTTTCCTGACCACAATGGAATTAAATTAGAAATCACAAAAGAGGGGCATCTGGCTGGCTCATTCAGTACACCATCTGACTCTTGATCTCAGAGTTGTTAGCTCAAGCCCCATGTTAGACATGGAGCCAACTTAAAAGAAAAGAAAGAAATCACAACAGAACGAAATTTGAAAACTCCACAAATGTTTGGATATTAAGTAACATATAGTAAAACCTTGGTTTGTTAGCATAATTCATTCCAGAAACGTGCTTGTAATCCAAAGCACTCATATATCAAAGCGAATTTCAAGAACCTTTGGCTCAGTTGTGATCATGTGACATTTGGCATCACATACTACTTGTATTGCAAGACATTGCTCGCTTATCAAGTTAAAATGTGTTAGAAATCTTGGCTCATCTTGCAGAATACTCGTAGAACAAGTCACTTGCAATCCAAAGTTTTACTGTATTTCTAAATAATTCATGGATCAAATAAGAAGTTAGAAAATATTTTGAACTGAATAAGTATGAAAACATAATGTATCAAAATTTATGACATGCAGCTAAAGCATACTTAGAGGAAATTTCGTGACTTTAATGCCTATATTAGAAAAGAAACATTCCAAGTTAAATTAAAAGCTTATAAGGGAATATTATGAAGAACTTTATGGCAACAAATTAGATAATTTAGATGAAATGGCCAAATTCCTAGAAAAACACAAAATATCAAAACCAACTGAAGGAGAAAACATCTGACTATGCCTAAAATAAGTAAAAAAATTAAAAATTAAAAGTTAAAAAGTTAAAAATCTTACCACAAGACAAGCTCAGGCCTACATAAGTTTACTGACAAATTCTTCCAAATACTTACAGAAGAAATAATACCACTATTCCACAAATTCTTCCAAAAAATAAGGAGGAATACTTATCAAATCATTCTATGAGGCCAGTACCACACTTGTACCAAAGCCAGACAAAAACATCACAAGAAACGAAAATTACAGGCCAATATCCTTCATGAACATAGATGCAAATATTAGGAAACAACATATAAGAACATATAAAAAAGATTATGCACCATAACCAAATGGATGCATAACCAAGGAATGCAAGGTTGTTTTAACATCCAAAAATTAATTGTTTCACATCATATTGAGACACTATAGGACAAAAGCCACATGAAAATCTCAATATACACAGAAAAAGCATTGACAGAAGTCTAATACCTATTCATGATAAAAACTGTAAAACAGTTTTGGAGTAGAACAGACTTCCTCAGCCTGATAAAGGTCATCTATAAAAAAAGGAAAAAAAAACTTGCAGCAAACATTCTTAATAGTGAAAGGCTGAATGTTTCACTTCTAAGATTGGGTAAAAGGCAAAGATGTTCATTCTCACCACTTCTATTCAAATTGTACTGGAGCTTCTACTAGCACAATTTGGAAGAAAAAGGGAGGAAAAGGCATACATATCAGAGGAAACGAAAGTAGTGTAGACCATCATGCCTCTGTGTAGATGGCATGGTGATCTACATAGAAAATTCTAGAGAAATTACAAAACAAATAATAACAACAACAACAACAACAACAAACAACTCCTCAAGCTACTAAGTGAATTCAGCAAGGTCACAGGATACATAATCAATATACAAAAAACAAATTATATTTTTATGTACCTTTAGTGAATGATCTGAAAATAAAAATTAAGAATATAATTTCATTCATAAAAGCATTAAAAAGAATACCATGTTTAAGAACAAACTTAATAAAAGAAATGCAAGTTTTGTACACTGAAAGTTATAAAACATTGCTGAGAGAACTGTTTTAAAACATTTAAACAAATGGGGAAACATTCAATGTTCCTGGATTGGGAGACACACTATTAAGATGATGTTATTTCCAAATTGATCTATAGATTTTTATTCAGTCCTTATCAAAATTCCAGCAGGTTTTCTTCAGAAACTGACAAGCAGATATTAAAAGTTAAGTGAAATGCAAAAGACTCAAAATAGCCAAAACTATCTTGAAAAGAACAAAGTTGAGGACTCATTTATGTATAGGAAGACTCAATATTGTTAAAAGGTTAATTATTCCCAAATTTCTTTAAAGATGATGCACAGTCTCAATCAAATAATAGGCTTTCTTAAAAGGACATCGACAATTTGATTCTAAAATTTATGTGGACAGTCAAAAGACCTAGGTAGCCAAAACAACTTATGTGTACTACATAAAAAATTATTTTGTAATGGTCCATAGGCCTAAATATAAGATCTAAAACCATTAAAATTTTAAATAAAAATAGGATAAATTTTAATGGCATTGGTTAGGTAAAGCTTTCATAGATATGACCCAAAAAGCATGAACTCTAAAAGAAAATATTTATATATTTGTCTTCATTAAAAATTAAAAATTTTTCTCTTCCAAAAGATACTGTAAAGAAAATGAAAATCAAAGCATAGACTTGGAGAAACTTGCAAATGTATATCCAAAAAAAGGACTTGTATCTAGAATATAAAACAGTTTAACAATGAGAAGACAACCCAATCAAAAAATGGGCAAACATTGGAGCAGACACTTCACCAAAGATGTACAGATTAAGTTTGTGAAATATACTCAAAGCCATCAGTCATTAGGGAAATGCAAATTTAGACCAAAATAAGACACCAGCACACCTTCTTTAGAGTGGCTAAAATGTAAAATACTGACCAAACCATGTTTCACCAAGGACATGGAGTAACTGGAACTCTCATACACTACAAATAGGAATCTAAAATAACAACTCCTTTAGAAAACAGTTTGGCATCTTCTTAAAAAGTTACACATACATGTACCCACTTGTAGATATTTATTCAAGAGAAGTAAAAGCATATATCCGCTCAAAGACTAGCACATGAATATATTTATTTATTTATTTTCAATATATGAAGTTTATTGTCAAATTGGTTTCCATACAACACCCAATGCTCATCCCAAAAGGTGCCCTCCTCAATACCCATCACCCACCCTCCCCTCCCTCCCACCCCCCATCAACCCTCAGTTTGTTTTCAGTTTTTAAGAGTCTCTTATGCTTTGGCTCTCTTCCACTCTAACCTCTTTTTTTTTTCCTTCCCCTCCCCCATGGGTTTCTGTTAGGTTTCTCAGGATCCACATAAGAGTGAAACCATATGGTATCTGTCTTTCTCTGTATTGCTTATTTCACTTAGCATAACACTCTCCAGTTCCATCCATGTTGCTACAAAGGGCCATATTTCATTCTTTCTCATTGCCACGTAGTACTCCATTGTGTATATAAACCACAATTTCTTTATCCATTCATCAGTTGATGGACATTTAGGCTCTTTCCATAATTTGGCTATTGTTGAGAGTGCTGCTATGAACATTGGGGTACAAGTGCCCCTATGCATCAGTACTCCTGTATTCCTTGGGTAAATTCCTAGCAGTGCTATTGCTGGGTCATAGGGTAGGTCTATTTTTAATTTTTTGAGGAACCTCCACACTGTTTTCCAGAGCGGCTGCACCAATTTGCATTCCCACCAACAGTGCAAGAGGGTTCCCGTTTCTCCACATCCTCTCCAGCATCTATAGTTTCCTGATTTGTTCATTTTGGCCACTCTGACTGGCGTGAAGTGATATCTGAGTGTGGTTTTGATTTGTATTTCCCTGATGAGGAGTGACGTTGAGCATCTTTTCATGTGCCTGTTGGCCATCCGGATGTCTTCTTTAGAGAAGTGTCTATTCATGTTTTCTGCCCATTTCTTCACTGGGTTATTTGTTTTTTGGGTGTGGAGTTTGGTGAGCTCTTTATAGATTTTGGATACTAGCCCTTTGTCTGATCTGTCATTTGCAAATATCTTTTCCCATTCCGTTGGTTGCCTTTTAGTTTTGTTGGTTGTTTCCTTTGCTGTGCAGAAGCTTTTTATCTTCATAAGGTCCCAGTAGTTCATTTTTGCTTTTAAGTCCCTTGTCTTTGGGGATGTGTCAAGTAAGAAATTGCTACGGCTGAGGTCAGAGAGGTCTTTTCCTGCTTTCTCCTCTAGGGTTTTGATGGTTTCCTGTCTCACATTCAGGTCCTTTATCCATTTTGAGTTTATTTTTGTGAATGGTGTGAGAAAGTGGTCTAGTTTCAATCTTCTGCATGTTGCTGTCCAGTTCTCCCAGCACCATTTGTTAAAGAGACTGTCTTTTTTCCATTGGATATTCTTTCCTGCTTTGTCAAAGATTAGTTGGCCATACGTTTGTGGGTCTAGTTCTGGGGTTTCTATTCTATTCCATTGGTCTATGTGTCTGTTTTTATGCCAATACCATGCTGTCTTGATGATGACAGCTTTGTAGTAGAGGCTAAAGTCTGGGATTGTGATGCCTCCTGCTTTGGTCTTCTTCTTCAAAATTCCTTTGGCTATTCGGGGCCTTTGTGGTTCCATATGAGTTTTAGGATTGCTTGTTCTAGTTTTGAGAAGAATGCTGGTGCAATTTTGATTGGGATTGCATTGAATGTGTAGATAGCTTTGGGTAGTATTGACATTCTGACAATATTTATTCTTCCAATCCATGAGCCCGGAATGGTGTTCCATTTCTGTATATCTTCTTCAATTTCCTTCATAAGCTTTCTATAGTTTTCAGCATACAGATCTTTTACATCTTTGGTTAGATTTATTCCTAGGTATTTTATGCTTCTTGGTACAATTGTGAATGGGATCAGTTTCTTTATTTGTCTTTCTGTTCCTTCATTATTAGTGTATAAGAATGCAACTGATTTCTGTACATTGATTTTGTATCCTGCAACTTTGCTAAATTCATGTATCAGTTCTAGCAGACTTTTGGTGGAGTCTATCGGATTTTCCATGTATAATATGTCATCTGCAAAAAGTGAAAGCTTAACTTCATCTTTGCTAATTTTGATGCCTTTGATTTCCTTTTGTTGTCTGATTGCTGATGCTAGCACTTCCAACATTATGTTAAACAGCGGTGAGAGTGGACATCCCTGTCGTGTTCCTGATCTCAGGGAAAAAGCTCTCAGTTTTTCCCCGTTGAGGATGATGTTAGCTGTGGGCTTTTCATAAATGGCTTTTATGATCTTTAAGTATATTCCTTCCATCCCGACTTTCTTGAGGGTTTTTATTAAGAAAAGTTGCTGAATTTTGTCAAAGGCCTTTTCTGCATCGATTGACAGGATCATATGGTTCTTATCTTTTCTTTTATTAATGTGATGTATTACATTGATTGATTTGCGAATGTTAAACCAGCCCTGCATCCCAGGAATGAATCCCACTTGATCATGGTGAATAATTCTTTTTATATGCTGTTGAATTCGATTTGCTAGTATCTTATTGAGAATTTTTGCATCTATATTCATCAGGGATATTGGCCTGTAGTTCTCTTTTTTTACTGGGTCTCTGTCTGGTTTAGGAATCAAAGTAATACTGGCTTCATAGAATGAGTTTGGAAGTTTTCCTTCCCTTTCTGTTTTTTGGAATAGCTTAAGAAGGATAGGTATTATCTCTGCTTTAAACGTCTGGTAGGGGGAGATGACAAGATGGCGGCGTAGGAGGACGCTGGGCTCACCGCGCGTCCTGCTGATCACTTAGATTCCACCTACACCTGCCTAAATAACCCAGAAAACCACCAGAGGATTAGCAGAACGGAGTCGCCGGAGCCAAGCGCAGACGAGAGGCCCACGGAAGAGGGTAGGAAGGGCGGCGAGGCGGTGCGCGCTCCACGGACTGGTGGGAGGGAGCCGGGGCGGAGGGGCGGCTCGCCGGCCAAGCAGAGCCCCCGAGTCTGGCTTGCAAAAAGCGGAGGGGCCTGACGGACTGTGTTCCCACAGCAAGCGCGACTTAGCGTCTGGGAGGTCATAAGTTAACAGCTCTGCTCAGAAAGCGGGAAGGCTGGAGGACAAAGGGAAGGAGAGCTGCTGAGCCCCCGGACAACAGAGCTCAGTTTGGTGGGGAACAGGCGCTCGCCAGCGCCATCTTCCCCGCCCATCCCCCAGCCAAAATCCCAAAGAGAACCAGTTCCTGCCAGGGAACTTGCTCGCTCTGCACAAACACCCAACTCTGCGCTTCTGCGGAGCCAAACCTCCGGCAGCGGATCTGACTCCCTCCTGCTGCCACAGGGCCCCTCCTGAAGTGTATCACCTAAGGAGAAGCAAGCTAAGCCTGCCCCTCCTGCCCCTGTGCACCTTGCCTACCCACCCCAGCTAAGACGCCAGATCCCCAGCATCACAAGCCTGGCAGTGTGCAAGTAGCCCAGACAGACCACCCCACCCCACAGTGAATCCCGCCCCTAGGAGAGGGGAAGAGAAGGCACGCACCAGTCTGACTGTGGACACAGCGGTGGGCTGGGAGCAGACATCAGGTCTGACTGCGGCTCCGCCCACCAACTCCAGCTATACACCACAGCACAGGGGAAGTGCCCTGCAGGTCCTCACCACGCCAGGGACTATCCAAAATGACCAAGCGGAAGAATTCCCCACAGAAGAATCTCCAGGAAATAACAACAGCTAATGAGCTGATCAAAAAGGATTTAAATAATATAACAGAAAGTGAATTTAGAATAATAGTCATAAAATTAATCGCTGGGCTTGAAAACAGTATAGCTGACAGCAGAGAATCTCTTGCTACAGAGATCAAGGGACTAAGGAACAGTCACGAGGAGCTGAAAAACGCTTTAAACGAAATGCATAACAAAATGGAAACCACCACGGCTCGGATTGAAGAGGCAGAGGAGAGAATAGGTGAACTAGAAGATAAAGTTATGGAAAAAGAGGAAGCTGAGAAAAAGAGGGATAAAAAAATCCAGGAATATGAGGGGAAAATTAGAGAACTAAGTGATACACTAAAAAGAAATAATATACGCATCATTGGTATCCCAGAGGAGGAAGAGAGAGGGAAAGGTGCTGAAGGGGTACTTGAAGAAATAATAGCTGAGAACTTCCCTGAACTGGGGAAGGAAAAAGGCATTGAAATCCAAGAGGCACAGAGAACTCCCTTCAGACGTAACTTGAATCGATCTTCTGCACGACATATCATAGTGAAACTGGCAAAATACAAGGATAAAGAGAAAATTCTGAAAGCAGCAAGGGGTAAACGTGCCCTCACATATAAAGGGAGACCTATAAGACTCGTGACTGATCTCTCTTTTGAAACTTGGCAGGCCAGAAAGAATTGGCACGAGATTTTCAGTGTGCTAGACAGAAAAAATATGCAGCCGAGAATCCTTTATCCAGCAAGTCTGTCATTTAGAATAGAAGGAGAGATAAAGGTCTTCCCAAACAAACAAAAACTGAAGGAATTTGTCACCACTAAACCAGCCCTACAAGAGATCCTAAGGGGGACCCTGTGAGACAAAGTACCAGAGACATCACTACAAGCATAAAACATACAGACATCACAATGACTCTAAACCCATATCTTTCTATAATAACACTGAATGTAAATGGATTAAATGCACCAACCAAAAGACATAGGGTATCAGAATGGATAAAAAAACAAGACCCATCTATTTGCTGTCTACAAGAGACTCATTTTAGACCTGAGGACACCTTTAGATTGAGAGTGAGGGGATGGAGAACTATTTATCATGCTACTGGAAGCCAAAAGAAAGCTGGAGTAGCCATCCTTATATCAGACAAACTAGACTTTAAATTAAAGGCTGTAACAAGAGATGAAGAAGGACATTATATAATAGTGACAGGGTCTATCCATCAGGAAGAGCTAACAATTATAAATGTCTATGCGCCGAATACCGGAGCGCCCAAATATATAAAACAATTACTCATAAACACAAGCAACCTTATTGATAAGAATGTGGTAATTGCAGGGGACTTTAACACCCCACTTACAGAAATGGATAGATCATCTAGACACACGATCAATAAAGAAACAAGGGTCCTGAATGAGACATTGGATCAGATGGACTTGACAGATATATTTAGAACTCTGCATCCCAAAGCAACAGAATATACTTTCTTCTCGAGTGCACATGGAACATTCTCCAAGATAGATCATATACTGGGTCACAAAACAGCCCTTCATAAGTTTACAAGAATTGAAATCATACCATGCATACTTTCAGACCACAACGCTATGAAGCTTGAAATCAACCACAGAAAAAAGTCTGGAAAACCTCCAAAAGCATGGAGGTTAAAGAACACCCTACTAACGAATGAGTGGGTCAACCAGGCAATTAGAGAAGAAATTAAAAAATATATGGAAACAAACGAAAATGAAAATACAACAATCCAAACGCTTTGGGACGCAGCGAAGGCAGTCCTGAGAGGAAAATACATTGCAATCCAGGCCTATCTCAAGAAACAAGAAAAATCCCAAATACAAAATCTAACAGCACACCTAAAGGAAATAGAAGCAGAACAGCAAAGGCAGCCTAAACCCAGCAGAAGAAGAGAAATAATAAAGATCAGAGCAGAAATAAACAATATAGAATCTAAAAAAACTGTAGAGCAGATCAACGAAACCAAGAGTTGGTTTTTTGAAAAAATAAACAAAATTGACAAACCTCTAGCCAGGCTTCTCAAAAAGAAAAGGGAGATGACCCAAATAGATAAAATCATGAATGAAAATGGAATTATTACAACCAATCCCTCAGAGATACAAACAATTATCAGGGAATACTATGAAAAATTATATGCCAACAAATTGGACAACCTAGAAGAAATGGACAAATTCCTGAACACTCACACTCTTCCAAAACTCAATCAGGAGGAAATAGAAAGCTTGAACAGACCCATCACCAGCGAAGAAATTGAATCGGTTATCAAAAATCTCCCAACAAATAAGAGTCCAGGACCAGATGGCTTCCCAGGGGAGTTCTACCAGACGTTTAAAGCAGAGATAATACCTATCCTTCTCAAGCTATTCCAAGAAATAGAAAGGGAAGGAAAACTTCCAGACTCATTCTATGAAGCCAGTATTACTTTGATTCCTAAACCAGACAGAGACCCAGTAAAAAAAGAGAACTACCGGCCAATATCCCTGATGAATATGGATGCAAAAATTCTCAATAAGATACTAGCAAATCGAATTCAACGGCATATAAAAAGAATTATTCACCATGATCAAGTGGGATTCATTCCTGGGATGCAGGGCTGGTTCAACATTCGCAAATCAATCAACGTGATACATCACATTAACAAAAAAAAAGAGAAAAACCATATGATCCTGTCAATCGATGCAGAAAAGGCCTTTGACAAAATCCAGCACCCTTTCTTAATAAAAACTCTTGAGAAAGTCGGGATAGAAGGAACATACTTAAAGATCATAAAAGCCATTTATGAAAAGCCCACAGCTAACATCATCCTCAACGGGGAAAAACTGAGAGCTTTTTCCCTGAGATCAGGAACACGACAGGGATGCCCACTCTCACCGCTGTTGTTTAACATAGTGCTGGAAGTTCTAGCATCAGCAATCAGACAACAAAAGGAAATCAAAGGCGTCAAAATTGGCAAAGATGAAGTCAAGCTTTCGCTCTTTGCAGATGACATGATATTATACATGGAAAATCCGATAGACTCCACCAAAAGTCTGCTAGAACTGATACATGAATTCAGCAAAGTTGCAGGATACAAAATCAATGTACAGAAATCAGTTGCATTCTTATACACTAACAATGAAGCAACAGAAAGACAAATAAAGAAACTGATCCCATTCACAATTGCACCAAGAAGCATAAAATACCTAGGAATCAATCTAACCAAAGATGTAAAGGATCTGTATCCTGAAAACTATAGAAAACTTATGAAGGTAATTGAAGAAGATTTAAAGAAATGGAAAGACATTCCCTGCTCATGGATTGGAAGAATAAATATTGTCAAAATGTCAATACTACCCAAAGCTATCTACACATTCAATGCAATCCCAATCAAAATTGCACCAGCATTCTTCTCGAAACTAGAACAAGCAATCCTAAAATTCATATGGAACCACAAAAGGCCCCGAATAGCCAAAGTAATTTTGAAGAAGAAGACCAAAGCAGGAGGCATCACAATCCCAGACTTTAGCCTCTACTACAAAGCTGTCATCATCAAGACAGCATGGTATTGGCACCAAAACAGACACATAGACCAATGGAATAGAATAGAAACCCCGGAACTAGACCCACAAACGTACGGCCAACTCATCTTTGACAAAGCAGGAAAGAACATCCAATGGAAAAAAGACAGTCTCTTTAACAAATGGTGCTGGGAGAACTGGACAGCAACATGCAGAAGGTTGAAACTAGACCACTTTCTCACACCATTCACAAAAATAAACTCAAAATGGATAAAGGACCTGAATGTGAGACAGGAAACCATCAAAACCTTAGAGGAGAAAGCAGGAAAAGACCTCTCTGACCTCAACCGTAGCAATCTCTTACTCGACACATCCCCAAAGGCAAGGGAATTAAAAGCAAAAGTGAATTACTGGGACCTTATGAAGATAAAAAGCTTCTGCACAGCAAAGGAAACAACCAACAAAACTAAAAGGCAACCAACGGAATGGGAAAAGATATTTGCAAATGACATATCGGACAAAGGGCTAGTATCCAAAATCTATAAAGAGCTCACCAAACTCCACACCCGAAAAGCAAATAACCCAGTGAAGAAATGGGCAGAAAACATGAATAGACACTTCTCTAAAGAAGACATCCGGATGGCCAACAGGCACATGAAAAGATGTTCAGCGTCGCTCCTTATCAGGGAAATACAAATCAAAACCACACTCAGATATCACCTCACGCCAGTCAGAGTGGCCAAAATGAACAAATCAGGAGACTATAGATGCTGGAGAGGATGTGGAGAAACGGGAACCCTCTTGCACTGTTGGTGGGAATGCAAATTGGTGCAGCCGCTCTGGAAAGCAGTGTGGAGGTTCCTCAGAAAATTAAAAATAGACCTACCCTATGACCCAGCAATAGCACTGCTAGGAATTTATCCAAGGGACACAGGAGTACTGATGCATAGGGGCACTTGTACCCCAATGTTCATAGCAGCACTCTCAACAATAGCCAAACTATGGAAAGAGCCTAAATGTCCATCAACTGATGAATGGATAAAGAAATTGTGGTTTATATACACAATGGAGTACTACGTGGCAATGAGAAAAAATGAAATATGGCCTTTTGTAGCAACGTGGATGGAACTGGAGAGTGTGATGCTAAGTGAAATAAGCCATACAGAGAAAGACAGATACCATATGGTTTCACTCTTATGTGGATCCTGAGAAACTTAAGAGAAACCCATGGGGGAGGGGAACAAAAAAAAAACAAAAAAACAAAAAAAAAAAGAGGTTAGAGTGGGAGAGAGCCAAAGCATAAGAGACTGTTGAGAACTGAGAACAAACTAAGGGTTGATGGGGGGTGGGAGGGAGGAGAGGGTGGGTGATGGGTACTGAGGAGGGCACCTTTTGGGATGAGCACTGGGTGTTGTATGGAAACCAATTTGACAATAAATTTCATATATAAATAAAAAAAAAAATAAATAAAAAAAAAAAATAAATAAACGTCTGGTAGAACTCCCCTGGGAAGCCATCTGGTCCTGGACTCTTATTTGTTGGGAGATTTTTGATGACTGATTCAATTTCTTCGCTGGTTATGGGTCTGTTCAAGCTTTCTATTTCCTCCTGATTGAGTTTTGGAAGCGTGTGGGTGTTTAGGAATTTGTCCATTTCTTCCAGGTTGTCCAGTTTGTTGGCATATAATTTTTCATAGTATTCCCTGATAATTGCTTGTATCTCTGAGGGATTGGTTGTAATAATTCCATTTTCATTCATGATTTTATCTATATGGGTCATCTCCCTTTTCTTTTTGAGAAGCCTGGCTAGAGGTTTATCAATTTTGTTTACTTTTTCAAAAAAACAACTCTTGGGGCGCCTGGGTGGCTCAGTCGGTTGGGCGGCCAACTTCGGCTCAGGTCACGATCTCGCGTGAGTTCGAGCCCCGCGTCGGGCTCTGGGCTGATGGCTCAGAGCCTGGAGCCTGCTTCCAATTCTGTGTCTCCCTCTCTCTCTGCACCTCCCCCGTTCATGCTCTGTCTCTCTCTGTCTCAAAAATAAATAAAACGTTAAAAAAATAAAATAAAATAAAAAACCAACTCTTGGTTTCCTTGATCTGCTCTACAGGTTTTTTTTAGATTCTATATTGTTTATTTCTGCTCTGATCTTTATTATTTCTCTTCTTCTGCTGGATTTAGGCTGTCTTTGCTGTTCTGCTTCTATTTCCTTTAGGTGTGCTGTTAGATTTTGTATTTGGGATTTTTCTTGTTTCTTGAGATAGGCCTGGACTGCAATGTATTTTCCTCTCAGGACTGCCTTCGCTGCATCCCAAAGCGTTTGGATTGTTGTATTTTCATTTTCGTTTGTTTCCATATATTTTTTAATTTCTTCTCTAATTGCCTGGTTGACCCATTCATTCTTTAGTAGGGTGTTCTTTAACCTCCATGCTTTTGGAGGTTTTCCAGACTTTTTCCTGTGGTTGATTTCAAGCTTCATAGCATTGTGGTCTGAAAGTATGCATGGTATGATTTCAATTCTTGTATACTTATGAAGGGCTGTCTTGTGACCCAGTATGTGATCTATCTTGGAGAATGTTCCATGTGCACTCGAGAAGAAAGTATATTCTGTTGCTTTGGGATGCAGAGTTCTAAATATATCTGTTAAGTCCATCTGATCCAATGTATCATTCAGGGCCCTTGTTTCTTTATTGACCATGTGTCTAGATGATCTATCCATTTCTGTAAGTGGAGTGTTAAAGTCCCCTGCAATTACCACATTCTTATCAATAAGGTTGCTTATGTTTGTGAGAAATTGTTTTATATATTTGGGGGCTCCTGTATTCGGTGCATAGACATTTATAATTGTTAGCTCTTCCTGATGGATAGACCCTGTGATTATTATATAATGCCCTTCTTCATCTCGTTACAGCCTGTAATTTAAAGTCTAGTTTGTCTGATAGAAGTATGGCTACTCCAGCTTTCTTTTGACTTCCAGTGACATGTTAAATAGTTCTCCATCCCCTCACTCTCAATCTGAAGGTGTCCTCAGGTCTAAAATGAGTCTCTTGTAGACAGCAAATAGATGGGTCTTGTTTTTTTTATCCATTCTGATACCCTATGTCTTTTGTTTGGCGCATTTAGTACATTTACATTCAGTGTTATTATAGAAAGATATGGGTTTAGAGTCATTGTGATGTCCGTAGGTTTCATGTATGTAGCAATGTCTTTGGTACTTTGTCTCACAGGATCCCCCTTAGGATCTCTTGTAGGGCTGGTTTAGTGGTGACGAATTCCTTCAGTTTTTGTTTGTTTGGGAAGACCTTTATCTCTCCTTCTATTCTAAATGACAGACTTGCTGGATAAAGGATTCTCGGCTGCATATTTTTTTCTGTTCAACACATTGAAGATCTCCTGCCATTTCTTTCTGGCCTGCCAAGTTTCAGTAGAGAGATCGGTCACAAGTCCTATAGGTCTCCCTTTATATGTTAGAGCATGTTTATCTCTAGCTGCTTTAAGAATTTCCTCTTTATCCTTGTATTTTGCCAGTTTCACTATGATATGTCGTGCAGAGGATTGATTCAAGTTACGTCTGAAGGGAGTTCTCTGTGCCTCTTGGATTTCAATGCCTTTTTCCTTCCCCAGATCTGGGAAGTTCTCAGCTATTATTTCTTCAAGTACACCTTCAGCACCTTTCCCTCTCTCTTCCTCCTCTGGAATACCAATTATGCGTAGATTATTTCTCTTTAGTGCATCACTTAGTTCTCTAATTTTCCCCTCATACTCCTGGATTTTTTTTATCTTTCTCTCAGCTTCTTCTTTTTCCATAATTTTATCTTCTAGTTCACCTATTCTCTCCTCTGCCTCTTCAATCTGAGCCATAGTTGTCTCCATTTTATTTTGCAACTCACTGATAGCATTTTTTAGCTCCTCCTGGCTGTTCCTTAGTCCCTTGATCTCTGTAGCAAGAGATTCTCTGCTGTCCTTTATACTGTTTTCAGGCCCAGCGATTAATTTTATGACTATTATTCTAAATTCACTTTCTGTTATATTGTTTAAATCATTTTTGATCAGTTCGTTAGCTGTTGTTATTTCCTGGACGTTTTTCTAAGGGGAATTCTTCGGTTTCATCATTTTGGATAGTCCCTGGAGTGGTGCGGAACTGCAGGGCACTTCCCCTGTGCTGTCTTGAATAACTTGCGTTGGTGGGTGGGGCCGCAGTCAGACCTGATGTCTGCCCCCAGCCCACCCCTGGGGCCACAGTCAGACTGGTGTGTGCCTTCTCTTGCCCTCTCTAGGAGCGGAATTCACTGTGGGGTGGCGTGGCCCGTCTGGGCTACTTGCACACTGCCAGGCTTGTGGTGCTGGGGATCTGGCATATTAGCTGGGGTGGATTGGCAAGGTGCACAGGAGCGGGAGGGACAGGCTCAGCTCGCTTTTCCTTTTGAGATCCGCTTCGGGAGGGGCCCTGGGGCACCGGGCAGGAGTCAGACCTGCCGGAGGGACGGATCTGCAGAAGCACAGCGTTGGGTGTTTGCACGTGCAAGCAAGTTCCCTGGCATGAACTGGTTCCCTTTGGGATTTTGGCTGGGGGATGGGCGAGGGAGATGGCGCTGGCGAGCACCTTTGTTCCCCACCAAGCTGAGCTCTGTCATCCCGGGCTCAACAACTCTCCCTCCCATTGTCCTCCAGCCCTCCCGTTCTCTGAGCAGAGCTGTTAGCTTATAACCTTCAAGATGTCAAGTCCCACTTGCTGTCGGAACACACTCCCTCCCACCCCTCCGCTTTTGCAAGCCAGAGTAGGGGGCTCTGCTTGGCCGGCGGGCCGCCCCTCCACCCTGGCTCCCTCCCGCCAGTCCGTAGAGCGCACACCACCTCTCTGCCCTTCCTACCGGCTTCCGTGGGCCTCTCGTCTGCGCTTGGCTCTGGAGACTCCGTTCTGCTAATCCTCTGGCGGTTTTCTGGGTTATTTGGGCAGATGTGGGTGGAATCTAAGTGATCAGCAGGACGCGCGGTGAGCCCAGCGTCCTCCTACGCCGCCATCTTCCCAGGATTCCAGTACATGAGTATTTTTAGCATCTTTGTGAAAGCCCCAAACTGAAAACAATTCAAATGTTTATCAACAGGTAAATGGTTAAACAAATTGTGGTATATCCATACAATAGAATATTAACATGAAAAAGAAAAAAATAAAGAGAAAGAAAAAAACAAGAAAAAAAGTACAAACTATTGATACAACAATATTGATACAACAACACGGGTGAATCTCAAAATAATTATGCTGAGTGTAAGATGCTAGATTTTTTTTAATGTTTATTTATTTTTGAGAGAGAGAGAGAGAGAGAGCACAAGTCGGAGAGGGGCAGAGAGAGAGGGAGACAGAGGATCTAAAGCAGGCTCTGCACCGACAACAGGGTCTGCAATGTGCAGCTTGAACTCACGAACTGTGAGATCATGACCTGAGCCAAAGTAGGTCACTTAACTGACTGAGACACCCAGGTGTCCCAAGAAGCTAGATTTTGTTAAGAGTACTGTACGATTACACTTATATAAAATTATAAAAAATGAAAAGTATATGTAGTGGGAAAAAAAGCGTATCATTGTTTGCCTAGGATTTGGGGAAGTGATAGGGGCAAAGGGAATCTTTTGTGGGTGATAAAAATATTCATCATATTATAGTGATGGTTTCACTGGTGTGTATATATATCAAAATGCATCAAATTGTACACTTGAAATGTCCAGCCTATTGTATATAAATTATACCTCAGTAGATCTATTAAATCAAGATCTTTCCTTGTATTTGAAAGCCTTCTTGAAAGTGCTGGTGTAAAGAAAATGTGTTCATTCAGAAAATAATGAGTATTCTAAACACCTGATCTCTGTGCCAGTTGCAGGTTATCATTCATATGGTAAAATATATGAATTAGAAAAACAATCTTGCCATGAGTGCTGTAGTGTCCATGACGGAGAATGATCCAACTAGAAGAATCACTGGAGGAAAATAAGCAATTGGCACAAAGTAACACAAGGTCCCCTGTAACGTTAGGCCCCAGGCAACCTGTATTCCCATTTTAACTGTTGGCATTTTGACATTGGCAAGAGTAAGTTAAGGAATACTTCTGAGTGGAGGAGTCTTGACTGAGGATTTATCAAGTACATGTGCTTGAACTGCTTTCATTTTTACATCTTTAGCTTTTCTATAGCATAATAGATGGTGCACTAAGTCTGAATATGGTGCAAAACTTTATCAGGAATCTAAGAATCAGTCAGGGTATTGAGATAGACTCCAGAAACACCTCATATGTTCTTGCCACTGTGTAGGTGAACTAGTAGTATATTATTCTTTATGAAGGTGTACCTAATACTTGGTATAGCCCAAGAAAAGTTTCTGGAAGCAATTGGAAGTTATTCTCTGAAGACTTGGAGAATGCTGATTTGATTATTTTTTTAAATAAAATATTGGTGATCAAACAAAAGAGAACTAGAAATGAAATACTTAAAACTCAATCTGGATGTTCTCTTTTCAGAAATTTTCAGAGACTACAATCTTTTCTTTGAAATACTGGGAAAATGTGATTCTTTGTGGATGATTCAAAATGGATGATTTTTAGAAACATCCCAAAATTATTTGAAACAGGTTATTCTTGTAACAAGTCCAGTGGATCACATGACCAATAAACTTGGGTAATACCATCTCGATGTATATGATTATGAGACTTGCGTTCCTGTGTGGCTAGAAAGTTGACTTGAGAGGAAATGGGGCCAAAGCCAGGCTTTCTGTAAGACCTGCTTGGGATTGTGGTCTCACTCCTCCACATCATCTTCCTCCCACAGCGACCCAGTGCTGGGTGGATTTTCTGGGAGAGAGTGGGTGTTTCATGATTCCCTTCGTTGGAGTGAATAATTGAAAGTGAAGAGGGATATGTTAGTGCTTCTTTGAAGGATGTAATTAGGTAATATCATGCAAGAAGGAAACTGTCATAAAGCTAATAAAATGCAAATGAGAAGGAACTGCAGCGCTGCTCATCTGCATCATCTCATTTGCAGAATTTAAGATGAAACAATAGAGATGAACCAAGAAGTTACATATACTCATCAGAATTGCTGGAGAGTCCTGACCTCTGGCCATCAATCAGAGGGGAACATCCACTACTGAAAGTTGTCGTCACTGTACTTGGATCTGAAATAGAGAGGATAAAAAGTGGTATGCTGAATGAACGTGAGGTAATTCTCTTATTGTAGAGATAGTACTCAAACTTCTCTAACTCATGAGCTGTCTGGGAACATTCGACCCATTCATACCTGGATTCTCTTGCCCACAGAGATGTCAGGAAAATACTTCTGTTACTCCTTCTGAAGACTTCTTAATTCCAGGAGCTGAATATATCTCAAATTCACTGATGACTTTTGGTCATAATTTATCCAAATACTTTCGAAATGCATTTATATTTCCCGTGAAACCTACTTCTTGGGCTAATACATTTATTTTATAAGTTTCAAAAGTTTCCATTTCCCAATTCTAGGACTTGCTTAGTGAGTAAGCAAATCTCTGTTCACCTAATTCATGTTACTTATTATTGCACAGATTTAATTACTCCAAAGTAATTAGATTTCTCATTTTCAGACTGAAAGTCCAAATCTAATGTTAAACAAAACACTCTTTGTATTTCCAATATCTCCAATTATTTTGGACTCGTCTTCCCCAGTTCTTTTCAAGTAATGACAAACTTGGTTCTGAGGCAGAGCAGTAAGAACTACATAAATCCTTTTCAACAGAAATATACCAGGATAAAGCTTTGTTTCCAGTATAATTTTAATAGTTTTTTCATTTTCTAGACTTTTTTGGCTAATGCAGAATATTGGGTCCAGATTCTAGGGTCAACCTGTAATGACTCTTGGTCTTTTTCTTTCTTTCTTTCTTTCTTTTTAATGTTTACTTATTTTTGAGAGAGAGACAGAGTGTGAGTGGGGGAGGGGCGGAGAGAGAGGGAGACACAGAATCCGAAGCAGGCTCCAGGCTCTGAGCTGTCAGAGCCTCGAACTCATAAACCCGGAGACCATGACCGAAGTTGGACACTTAACGGAATGAGCCTCCCAGGTGCCCGGGTCCTTTTCTTAAGTGAATTTCTGATAAGGGAGTCTTATTTTATAAGTGTGTATTTTGGATTATTTATTCCTAAATCCATTATTTTTCTCTCACACTCATTATCATATGTCTTAAGGCTCTGCTTACTGACATAGATTCATAAGATTATTCTGTAGTCTCTGTTATCTGAGGTGGCCCTCCACTATCTAGAGAGATTTGTGTATCTTGGAATCTGAGACTTCGCTGTGTGGACCTTCCTCGCTATCACTTGTCAACTTATTCAACACTCTCTGCTGTACGGATCCTGAGTGATCCCGTGTGTTACTCTTCTTCATCCAGTGATGTGCCTGTCTTTATTCTTTATTTCCTGAGTCAGCATCCTAATGATGAAAAAAAATACAATTCCCCATCACCAGCCTATAATGATTCCACTGGGAATCATCTTTGAATATTTAAATAAGTGCCCAAAGATACTGGTTTCAGGAAAGCAAGGTTGGTGGGTATGTGTAGTTACTAATAATCTCTAAAATCTAATATGACCAAATCTATGACTCAAGAAACTCTAAGAGAGTAACAGAAGGGCTCCAATGGAATGTGACAACCGCCTATACTATCTCCCTAGGTTGAAACCCCAAGAAGAAATAAAAACAAATCCACTGGATTTTTTTTTTTTAAATTTACATCCAAATTAGTTAGCATATAGTGCAACAATGATTTCGGGAGTAGATTCCTTAATGCCCCTTACCCATTTAGCCCATCCCCCCTCCCACAACCCCTCCAGGAACCCTCTGTTTGTTTTCCATATTTAAGAGTTTCTTATGTTTTGTCCCCCTCCCTGTTTTTATATTATTTTTGTCTCCCTTCCCTTGTGTTCATCTGTTTTGTCTCTTAAAGTCCTCATATGAGTGAAGTCACATATTTGCCTTTCTCTGACTGACTAATTTTGCTTAGCATAATGCCCTCCAGTTCCATCCACATAGTTGTAAATGGCAAGATTTCATTCTTTTTGCTTGCCGAGTAATATACCACATCTTCTTTATCCATTCATCCATTGATGGACATTTGGGCTTTTTCCATACTTTGGCTATTGTTGATAGTGCTGCACTACTAGGTATTTATCCAAGGGATACAGGTGTGCTGTTTTGAAGGGACATATGCACTCTACTGGATTTTATTTCCTTTATTTATCTATTTATTCATTTGAAGAATCCAGGAATTATGCTGCCATGGTTAAATGTTTATTTTTGTTTTAGTCTTGAATCATTTCATTTTGTTCAACTTCCCAGTGTGGATTCACCACCTGGTCCCCGTTGGGGTCTTTCTTATAAGTGAAGGTCACATCTATAATTCTTTGACTGCATGGTCCAGGAATAGGTTTGAACTCATGAACCATGAGATCATGGACTCTTAACCAACTGAGCCACCCAGGCACCCCTGGTTTTAGATATTATTAGCAACTACCCATGCTCAATTGTCTTGCTCTTCTGAAACCAGAAATGCCCTGTGTCCCACTTCATATTTTCACCAACTTCTTCTATGATGTAGAAGAAACTAGAAAATTCAGTATGCTTTCTTGAACAGCAACCTTGTTTCAGCTCTTTAATGAGCCAACTGTTCTCTGAGGCTGACACTAGGAACAACTACATGTAAATTTGACAAATCAAGACACAGCAGTGCCCTTTTCAAGTGTTCATCACACTTATTTTTGCTTCCAGAATTCAGTAATTAATCTAAAAAGCTAACTGATATGGCATTTCACTTATAAGCATCATAGATTAATTGGAAGAGCTAGTTACCCCTATTTGTTAATGATGTAAATGGTAATAGTTAATATTTATGGTTATTTCACCATATACCATGCCTTATTCTGAGTATCTTATATATATATATTATATTATTTAATCCTAACAATAATATTATGAGGAATATTCTATTATTATACCCAATATATGGGTGAGGAAACTAAGGATCAAAGAATTTAAAGAACTTTTAAGATCATACAACTAATGAATGGTTGAAGCTGTCATTCAAACTCAGCTGTACTTGTCTTCTAGGCCTAAGGTTTGATTACATTGTGTCAAGTTTTAAAAAAAGATAAAATGTTTAGATGTGGAAGAAAGTATGATTGGAACTGAAAATTTGAATCAGGTTATGGAAAAAATCAAAAGCTGGTGACTTTGAAAGAAAGTAACTCTCTTGTCTGACTTTCCCTAGTATATCATTACATCTAGAGCTGTCCTCATCATGCCTTTTATAAAAAACTGTTCTGTATTTAAGTTTCTGATCAACACAGTATATTTACAAAATTGTACAGTCAGCAAAGGTACAAAGTATGAGTTATTCTAATCACATTGTTATGTAAAACCAACAGTGCTGGCAGTTTTGACCCAGAGTTACACAATATATTATTTTTCAGAGCCCTGATAATACATATACAAATTATCTGAGTGATTTTTATCTATTGAAAAGAGGCTATTATATCACATTGACACATATATTTTCCCTTTATTTACCCGTGCTATTTTTTAAAATGTTTATTTATTTATCTTGAGAAAGAGAGAGAAAGAGAGAGAGGTGAGGGAGCACGCACAAGTGGGGGAGGGACAGAGAGAGAGGGAGAGAGAGAATCCCAAGCAGGCTGCGCACTGTCAGCACAGAGCCCAACATGGGGCTCTATCTATCTCACAAACTGTGAGATCATGACCTGAGCCAAAACCAAGAGTCAGTCACTTAACCAACTGAACCCTGCAGATGCCCCTATTTATCCATGCTGTTTTTAATGTGGGGATTTCACCCACATTACACTTCTTCCCTAGAGGAAATTTGTGATGGCAGCAATATTCATTTGGAAAATTTTAGTCAGAGTAGTTACACATAAAGGTCCTATTTGGTGAAAATTGATACACAAGGAGACAATAAATGATAAATAGACATCTAAAAGAGACAATAAAGGCACCTGGGTGGCTCAGTTGGTTGAGCGTCCAACTCTTGGTTTTGGCTTAGGTCATGATCTCACAATTTTGTGAATTCATGCCCCACGTTGGGCTCTGTGCTGACAGTGCAGAGCCTCCTTGGGATTTTCTCTCTCTCTCTCTCTCCCCCTCCCCCACTCATGCTGTTTCTGTCTCTCTCAAACATAAACAAACTTTTTAAAAAATTTTAAAAATAACAAATAAATAAAAGAGATCATAAAAGTTACTCACTGCTTTGTATAAATTTGGCAGTAATAATCAGGAAGTAGGTCTCAAAATTCACCGGCCCTGAGTTTGTTACTACTTTGAAACAACCTCTTGGTATAAATAACTTAAAGAGAAAAAATGTAAAGTTATATGCAAAATAATGAGTTAACAGGATATTTTGCTTTTTGGATTGTTGTTGGGAGCCATAGAAATGGAGCTCTTTGTTTTAATTTTTGGTCTAAGCTACAAGCTAAATTGGTCATCTTTGTCCCTGAGTTTAGGTTACCCACACAAATTTTGCTCTGTATTAATTAATGCTTACCTGTAGAATTACTACCAAAGAGACTTGGCCGTACCTCATGGAGAAAGTGTGTGTGTGTGTGTGTGTGTGTGTGTGTGTGTGTGTGCGCGCGCGCGCATGAGCGCACGCGCGCACGTAGGAACTCATCCCAGGACTCACAGAATGGAGGTCACAGGTTCCCATAGAAAGTACCCTCTATTGGCTTCGGAGTCAGACAGGACTAGGTTTGAATGGTGGCTTCTTTCCTCATAACTGTATCACTTATACAGAAATCAGAAATTGCCTCCTGGTTGACATGTTGTCCGCTTTAGCACACTGCATCCCCCCTGCTGCCTCATCCAACACAGTCTCTATTAGAAAAGACAGCTTGCACCTGTTCCTGATGATTCAAAGTTGTCCTTAAAAAGATATCTAGGGACAGCAAGGAACTGGAAATCAATAGAAAAGTCATTCCACTCTGAAAACATTGTTTTTCTTTAGCGTCTCTAATAGAGAAGTACCTCAAGTTGTTTATTGTCTCACCCCTATTATATCGAGTCAGGATATAAAATACTGTATATCCTGTGAATGACCGGTTCATGCTGGATTACTTTCATCACTTTTCTTGGGGTTAAAAGAAACACAAATATCATGGAATCTCAGTGTTATGGACTGAATGCTCATATGTTAAAATTCATATGTGGAAGCCCTAACTCACAGTGTGATGACATATGGAGGTGGCACCTTTGGAAGGTAATCAGGCTTAGACAAAGGTCATGGGGATAGGGTCCCCCGTGATAGGATCATTGTCCTTATAAGAAGAGGAATAGAAACCAGAGCTCTCTCTTCCATGTGAGGTTATAGTGAGAAGAAAGCCATCTGCAAGACAGGAAGAGTTCTTACTGGGAACCAAATCTGCCAGCACCATGATCTTGGACTTCTGAACCTCCAGAACTATGAGAAATTAAATATCTGTTTTCTGTGTCACCCAGTCTATAGTATTTCATTACAGCAGCCTGAGCTAAGACACTAAGTTACATATTATTTCTCTGGAAATTAACTTCCCAACAACCTCATATATTCATAACACAATTGAGAAACATCAAGTGTTTTTTTTAAGGGCCATGAAAATCTCCTATCACCACAACCACTTCCCCTGCCAAGATAGAGATGCTAAAAGCTAACAAGAAATGTAGAGCTCTACTGATTACAAGTGCACTGACAGACACATGCAACAGCTGACAGCCTGACAAGGTTACAGCCACAACACTTTAGACACAGAGACAACTATTTGATGTTTTTACTTTCATTTTTTATCGAAATATAGTTGCCATATAACATTGTGTAAGTTTAAGGTGTACATGTCGATTTGACACATTTATATTGCAGTATGATTACCAAACACCTCTATCAAGAAATAGAGCTCACACCTCACCAAGTTACACAATTGTCATTTATTTTTTATGGTGGGAACAATTAAGATCCAGTCTCTTCACAACTTTGAAGTTTATAATGCGGCATTGTCGACTATAATCACAATACTGCACATTAGCTCTCCAAGATTTATCTACCAGTTCCCAGTTTGTACCCTTAAATAACCCCCAATTCCCCCACCTCTCAGTCTCTGGTAACTACCATTCTACTCTACCTCTATTTTTATGAGTTTGGCTTTTTTAGATTCCACATATAATGATATCACACAGTATTTGTCTTTCTCAGTCTAACTTATCTCACTTAGCAAAATGCCCTCAAAGTCCATCTATGTTGCTGCAAATGGCAGGATATCCTACTTTCTCATGGCTGAATTATAATATATATAATATATATATATATATATATAATGTATATAATATATATACATATATTTATATATATTTATATATATGTAATTATATTTACATTTATATTTACAATTTATATTTATTTATAATTATATATATTTATATATATATTTATATATATTTATAATTATATATACATTTATATTTACAATTATATTTACAATTTATATTATATATATGTATTATAATTTATATAATAATGTATAATATATATTTCATGTTCTTTATCCATTCATCTGTTGATGGACACTTGGGTTGTTTCCATATCTTATCTATTGTGAATAATGCTACAGTAAACATAGGAGTGCAAATCCTTTCAATATCCCGTTTTCATTTCTTTGGGATATATACTCAGAAGTGGGATTGCTAAATCATATGGTAGTTCTATTTTTAATTTTTTGAGAAACCTATATACTGTTTACCATAGTGCTGAATAAATTTATATTCCCTTCAATAGTGTATAAGAGTTCTCATCTCCACATTCTCACACTTGTTATCTCTTATCTTCTTGATGATAGTCATTCTAATAGGTGTAGGGTGATATTGTGGTTTTGATTTGAATTTTCCTGATGATTAGTGATGTTGAGTATATTTTCATGTATCTGTTGGTCATTTGGATGTCTTCTTTAGAAAAATGTGTATTTAGTTCTTCTGTCCATTTTTTTTTTTAATTTTTTTTTCAACGTTTATTTATTGTTTTGGGACAGAGAGAGACAGAGCATGAACGGGGGAGGGTCAGAGAGAGAGGGAGACACAGAATCGGAAACAGGCTCCAGGCTCTGAGCCATCAGCCCAGAGCCTGACGCGGGGCTCGAACTCACGGACCGCAAGATCGTGACCTGGCTGAAGTCGGACGCTTAACCGACTGCGCCACCCAGGCGCCCCTGTCCATTTTTTAAATTAGATTGTTTTTCTTGATATGTTTCGGAATTAACCTCTTATCCAATGTACAGTTTGCAAATACTTTCACCAATTCTATAGTTTCATTTTCATTTTGTTAATTGTTTCTTTTGCTTCATAGAAGCTTTTTACTTTGACCTATTTCCACTTGTTGACTTTTGCTTTTGTTGCTTATGCTTTTGGTGTTATATCTAAAAAATCATTACCCAGTGCAATGTCAAAAGAGTTTCTTCCTTATATTTTCTTCTAGGAGTTTTACAGTATTGGATCTTGTGTTGAAGTCTCTAATCCATTCTGAGTTAGTTTTTGTGAGTGGTGTAAGATAGGCATCCAATGTCATTTTTATGCATGTGGTTGTCCAGTTATCCCAGCATCCTTTGTTTAAGAGACTATCTTTCCCCCCATTGAGTGTTCTTGGTTCCCTTTTCAAATATTTATTGACCACATGTGCTGGATTATTTCTGGGCTCTCTACTCTCTTCCACTGACCAGTGGTCTATGAGTATATTTTTGTGCCACTGTCATACTGTTTTAATTACTATAACTTTGTAGTATAGTTTGAAATCAAGAACTGTGATACCTCCTGCTTTGTTCTTCTTTCTCAAGATTGCTTTGGCTATTTGGGATCTTTTGTGGTTCCATACAAATTTTAGGATTTGTTTTATCTATTTCTGTGAAAAGTGCCATTGAAATTTTGATAGAGATCACAATGACTCTATAGAAGGCTTTGGTCAGTATGAACATTTTAACAATAATTTTTCAGATCTGTAAACATGGAATATCTTCCCATTTGTTTGTGAGAGAGACAACGACTTTATAAAGCAGAACAATCTGAGTCAGCCCAGAAACACACTTCTTCAGACACTCCAGTAGTGATTATTGGCATCACTATATTATAACAGAGGATACAAATTTTTTTCAAAAAGATAACCCTCTCCCATCAATTATAAAATTGTGTTTTACCTACTTTGTTTAAGAAAGCAGAAAAATATCTGACTTTTTTACGAGATCATCCATGAAAACAATTAAAAATTTAAAATATTTTGGCACTTGAGGGAATATTTTCCTAATAGTAGAAAATTAATTTATGTTATCCAGTTTATTCTGGGATAAAAGAAGTACTCTTATCCTTGATAAGCTCTACCAGTGAGTCTCATCACATTTTTTAATGTGAGCTCCTTTCCCTCTTATAGATATAAGTGTGGCTAGTAATATTTAGGCTTGCAATTCTGAATATTATTCAGGTGAGAGCTTATGGGTGTTTCTTTGTGTCAGTTCTAAGCATGTGAATAAATAATTCAGTTGGTCTTTCTTGTGATTTACCAGATTCTCATCATCATTGGCTTATCTCTGACACATAGAATACCTGGGATATGGCCTATAAGAGACTAGAGAAAATGATATATTATCACATAGTGTTAGAGCTGAAAGAGGCTTGGGATATCTAATCCAAGAACTTTAATTTGTAGATGGAGAAATTGAGGTCCAGAAACTTTCTCAAGGTGCATGACTGGTTATCCCAAAGACTGATTTCCAGTCCTGTCCAATACCTTCTCCATAAAGCTTCCCATCAAATGTGAGATAATGATGAAACACGTATGGTAACATTGAGATAGTTTCAAAGGGTCCCAGAACCCATGAGTCAATCAAAATCATTATTTATACTTTTAATGAAAGTTACTATACAAGTAATAAGAATGCCAAATGATCTCCATTCATTAACCACTCTAAAAATGGTTAACTAAGTACCTAGTACAACAAACCATATTTACTAAAGGGGAAGTCAGTAAAAGAGGTAAAGAAATCATTCCAATTCATGATAATCATTAGTAGTTTATTTCTCAAATCACTTTCCCAGGCCCAAGGTTCCAATGCAGTGACAGTGAACAGGGGCTCTCACCAATGAAGCAGCTCTTCAGTTAATTGTTCCTTAATTTAGAGTTCTGCATAAAGTTTTTTTTATTAAAAAAATCTGTTGCTAGAAATAATCTGCAAAAACCATAAAAGTGCTACTTAAATATTTCACACAAAAGAAATTTGAATCTCATTGATATAAAGAGATCGGGAAATAGGTTTTCTACATCAGAACCCTATTGAAATTTCTCATCCGCTAATGCTTACTCCATCACCACCCTGGCTCTTCCAGTTTTTTCCTTTTGTGCATGTCCACTAGAGAGAGATAAATTAAAGCGTTCAAAAAAGAAGTGTATATTAATTGTAGTAAATAAATGAATATTAATTGTACTAAATAAATAGTAAAACACAAAGAGAAAAATCATTTTATTCCACGCCCAGAGGTGGGTAATCACAGGAAGATATATCTTCACAGGAAGATATATCCTTCCATTTTTTTCTTGAGATATATATATATCATATATATAATAGATCATAGATGTATATAATAGATCATAGATATATATATATGATATATATATATATATATAAGCCACACACACAATTTCTCACACACATGTATGTGTGCATAATTTTATAATCTGAATTTTTCTACTCATGTATTCAATCAAATATTTCCTTATTTTTTTAACTTTTATTTATCTTTGAGAGACAGAGAAAGACAGAGAGTCAGTGGGGGAGGACCAGAGAGAGGGAGACACAGAATCTGAAGTAGGCTCCAGGCTCTGAGCTGTCAGCACAGAGCCCAATGAGGGGCTTGAACTCACTGACTGCAAGATCATGATGTGAGCCGAAGTCTGATGCTCAACCGACTGAGCCACCCAGGCGCCCCTAAATATTTCCTTATTTTAAAAAATATTTTAGGGGCTCTTGGGTGGCTCAGTCAGTTAAGCCTCCAACTCTAGATTTTGGCTTGATTTTGACCATGATCTCATGGTCATGGGATCCAGCCCCACATCAGGCTCCACACTGAGCATGGGACCTGCTTGGGTCTCTCTCTTTCCCTCTCTCTGCCGCTCCCTTGCTCACATGCACATGTTCCCACATGTGCATGTTTTCTCTGTCTCTCAAAATAAGTATTTTAAATTCAATTTTAAGTAATTAATTTTTTATTTAATAATGCAACTTATAAACAATTTATAAATAAATAGAATAATTTAATTAATTCATTATGATTAAATAAATGAACCATGACTTTAAATGGCATAATTATAACCAATTTAACAAATCTATTGTTGCACATATAAGCTGTATCTAATTTTTCCCTATATAAATATGCTGTGATGAACATCCCTGTAAAATAGGTATACATACAAACATATATACTAGATGATTTCCTAAGGATATAGTTCTATAATTAAAACTGACAAGCCAAATTATACATACATCTCTTTTTTTTTAATTTTAGACAGAGAGAGAGAGAGAGCAGGGAAGAGGGGCAGAGGGAAAGAGAGAGAGAGAATCTTAAGTAGGCTCCACACTCAGCATGGAGCCCAATGAGGGACTCAATTTCATGACCCTGGCATCATGACCTTAGCTGAAATCAAGAGTCAGATTCTCAACAGTCACCGAGGTGCCCCTATGCATCCATTTCTAAAGCCTCAATCCCTATTTTAACTTGCTCTACAGAAAGGAAATCCCAATTTATACTTGCCAAAGTATGTTACAAGAATGCCCTTTCCTCACAGACTGTTTTCCCAATTTTAATATGGGATAAATTTGAGGTTTCTAGATGTTGAATGGGAAAACTCAATAGATTTTCAGTGATTGGAGGTAAGAGAGAGTGGGAGGGATAATTGAAGAAGCAGAGCTCCTTAGAAAGATAAGAAGTGGTCAAATTTAAAGCACATGAGAAGGGGTCAACCTTAGATGGAATGGACCTCTCTTTCTTGGTATGTTGATGTAGTCAGGCAGGTGACTGGTAAGGGCATGAAGTTGAGAAAATCCCTCATAATACTTTCTAGTTTCACTTTGATGTAAAGAGAAAGAGAGAGAGAGAGAACAAGTGCAGCACAGAGCCTGACATGGGACTTGAACTCACAAACTGAGATCATGACCTGAGCCAAAGTCAGACGCTTAACTGACTGAGCCACCCAGACGCCCTCATTAGAATTACTTAAAATTTTACTGAAGATAATTTCATCTCAGTTAAAGATGATCATGACAGACTAACATCAGCATCATGGTAGCATAAATTTCTGGCTTTTGTCCCCCTCTTATACACAACAAAAAAGTGGCACTCATCCATGAACAAAAATGCCTTTGTGGGGTCATGGGATATAGCACGATATGCCAAGGACCTGGGAGGAATCTCACCCAACTGGTGTTGAGTAAGAGACAGACAGACCTCAGTACAGGCTGTAGAACTGGAAAAAGTGTATGAACTAGTTCCATCCCCTCGCAGCCATAGTCTAGAAGCAGAGATAACGGACTTGGGCAGATATCAATGGATAAGAGAGCTTTTGTGGAAGTACAGGTTTCCAGAGAAGTTCCAGCACTCCACTGTAGGAAAAAAAGTGAGTTTAGATGCATTGGAGTGGTTAAGAGGAATGACTTGATTTTACCAGCATCGTTCCTCAGAATGGCACAATGTAGGGTTAAACTAGCGGGCCAGCTCTTTCTTTCACAGGGAAAGGAGAGTGGTGAGTGAATGCATGGCCTTCCTCGGCTGCGCAGGATGCTGCTAAAGAAACTAACTTCTCTCCTGCAGTATCCAAAAAATTAAATCAGGAGCTCCATGACTGGAGGAAGGGAGGAGATTGGAAAAGAGGCAGATAAGAACATTAGAGGGCATTAAAATGATGTGATTCCTGGTGGCTGCCTTCTGGACTCTAGCAAGAAGCCTTCCCCTAAAGCCACTGGGAAAACTTCATTTGAACATTCTCCCATTTGATCCCCCAAAGTCCCCAGTGCCAAACCTACACCTCTTCCCATTCTGTATCCAGATCCCTGTTCATGTCTTGAAAGAAGTGGGGAGAACAAGCTCAAGCAGACAGGGAACATGCACAGAAAACAGACTGGGGTCTCTGGATGAGGGAGAAATCACAAACTTGAGCTATAGTGCCACCTTCAAGAAAACAAAAGAGAAGTTAGCAGCAGCCAACCTGGCATATTGTAGGATTGAGAGAAGACATATAAACTTAAGAAACTGCATGGAGCAGTTATCCACTCAAAGTCAGAGAAGATGCCAGAATCTATAGCTGAACTGACAAAAGATATCTCAGCTGAAGGCAGTTAGTAAAGATTAGAGGAAGTGACTGCTATTTCAAATGTGAAAATAGCAATGCAAAACTCCAAGTAACATGAAAAATCAAGGAAATATGACATCACCAAAGTTCACAATAGTCCTCCAGTGGCAGAACCCAAAGACATAGAGACCCGCAATTTACCTGATAAAAAATTCAAAATAGCTGTTTTAAGGAAACTCAATGAGCTACACAAAAACACAGAAAGACAATTCAATGAAATCAGGAAAACAATACACAAACAAAATGAGAAATTAATGAGATAGAAATCATAAAAAGAACCACACAGAAATTCTGGAGCTGAAGAATTCAGTGAATGAAATAAAATATGCAATAGACAGCATCAATAGCAGAATAGATAAAACAGAAGGAAGAATTGGGGAGTTAGAGAATAGAAACTTTGAAATAACAGAGTAAGAAGAGAACAAAGAAAAAGGAATGAAAAAAAGTGAAGAAAACCTATGTGATCTATCAGACACCATAAACAAAACAAAACAAAAGCAAACAAAAAACAACAACAACAACAACAACAAAAAAAAAAAAAAAAACAAACACCTAATACTCAAGTCATTGGAGTTCCAGGAGAGGAAAAGGGGTAAAAAACTTACTTAAAGAAATAATAGCTAGAAACTTCCCAAATTTGGGAAGAGATTTGGACATTCAATGTATGAAGCAAATAGATCACCCATTATTCCAATCCAAAATGATCATCTTCAAGATACATTATAGTAAAAAATATCAAAAATCAAAGACAAAGAATCCTAAAAACAGCAAATGAAAAAAAGATTGTAACCTACAAAGAAAGCCCCTGTAAGTTATCAGTGGATTTCTCAGCAAAAAATGTACAGGCCAAGAGAAAGTAGGATGATATACTCCAAGTACTGAAAGAAAGAAAAAAATGCCAACCAAGAATAGTTTACCCAGCAAAGTTATTCTTCAGAAATGTGAATTATATTTTCCCAGAAAAACAAAAGCTGGGGGAGTTCATCACCACTGCCTTACAAGACATGCTGAAGGACTATCTTCAAGCTGAAATGAAAAGACATTAATTAGTAACATGATAACATACAAAAATATACAAAATATATGAAAAGTAAATATAGTCAACTTCAGAATTCTAACACTATAATATGATGGTGTATTAAGTAGTGTAAAGATTAAAGGACAAGAGTATTAAAAATAACTATAGCTATATAATTTAACAAATACACAATATTTAAAAAGGTAAATTGTGACATTAAATATAAAAGGAGGGGCACCTGGGTGGCTCAGTCAGTTAAGCGTCTGACTTTGGCTCAGGTCATGACCTCATGGTTTGTGGGTTCATGCCCCACATAGGGCTCTGTGCTGACAGCTTGGAACCTGGAGCCTGCTTCAGAATCTGTGTCTCCCTCTCTTTCTGCTCCTCCCCTGCTCATGCTCTGTCCCTCTCTCTCTCTCTCAAAAATAAGTAAACATTTAAAAAAATTTAATTTATATATATATAGATAGATAGATAGATATATGGAGTTAGGGTGCCTGGGTGGCTCAGTCGGTTGAGCATCCAACTCTTGATTTTGGCTCAGGTCATGATCTTACAGTTTGTGAGTTCAAGCCCCACATCGGGCTCTGCACTGACAGCACATGGAGGCTGCTTGGAGTTCTTTCTCTCCTCTCTCTCTGCTCCTCCCTTTCACTTGTTCTCGCACATGCACTTTCTCTCACTCTCAAAATAAATAAATAAACTTAAAAAATGTTTAAATATATAAAAGGAGTAAAAGAGGGTGGCTGGGTGATTCAGTTGGTTGAGCTTCTGACTTTGGCTCAGGTCATGATCTCAAGGTTTGTGAGTTCAAGCCCCACACCCAGTTCATTGCTGTCAGCATGGAGCCCACTTCAGATCATCTGTCCTCTTCTCTCTCTGCACCTCCCCTGCTTGTGCTCTTTCTCAAAAATAAATGAACATTTTTAAAAATGGAGTAAAACTTTTAGTATAAAGGGAAGTTAAGTGCTTTCAACAAAATAGACTTAAATTTATTTTTTAATGTTTTTATTAGTTATTTTGGAAAGACAGAGAAAGAGAGAGCATGGGAGGGGTGGGGTTACAGAGAGAGAGGGAGACACAGAATCCAAAGCAGTCTCCAGGCTCAGAGCTATCAGCACAGAGCCCAATGCAGGGCTTGAACCCGCAGACTGTGAGATCATGACCTGAGCTGAAGTCAGATGCTTAACCGACTGAGCCACCCAAGTGCCCCAAAACAAATTTATGAGGCGTTTTATTTAAGTCTTATGATAATCACCAAGGAAAAACTTATAACCTATTCACAAAAGATGAAGAGAAAGGGCAAAGGACTCAGTGCATGTCACTACAGAAAATCACCAATTCATAAAGAAAGATAGCAAGAGAGGAACAAGTGTACTACAAAACAGCCAGAAAGCCATTAATAACATGGCATTAGTAAGTCCTTATATATCAATAACTACTCTAAATGTAAATGGATTGAATTCTCCAATCAAAAGGCATGCACAGAGTAGCTGGATGGACTTATTTCAACTTTAAGGACACACATAGGCTCAAAGTAAAGGGATGGAAAAAGACATTCCATGCAATTACACACCAAAAAATAAAAATAAAAATGCAGGAGGAGCTATGCTTGTATAAAACAAAATAGACTGTAAGCCAAAAATGTCAACAAAAGACAAAGAAGGTCATTATATAATGATAAAGGGGTCAACTCATCAAGAGGTTACAACAATTATAAATATATGCACATGCAATATCGGACCACCTAAATATATTAAGCAAATATAAACAGATATGAAGAGAGAAACAGACAGCAATACATTAATAGTAGGGGACTTCAATACCCCAAATTTCAATGATGGATAGATTATCCAGCCAGAAAATCAACCAGGAAATGTTGAACTTGAACCATACTTTAGACCAAATGGACCTAATAGACATATATAGAACATTTCATTCAACAGTGAAATATGTATTTTTCTCAAGTGAACATGGTATATTCTCAAAGATAGATCATATGATAGGACCCAAATCTGAAAAGATTGAAATCATACCAAGTATCTTATCTAACAACAATGGTATGAAACTAGAAATCAACAACAGAAAAAGTGGCAAGTTTTTAAATATGCAGAAATTAACACACTCCTAAACAATGAATGGGTCAAAGAAGAAATCAAAAGAGGAATCAAAGAAAATCTGAAAACAGATGAAAATGGAAACACAACATATCAAAACCTATGAGACACTGCAAAAGCAGTTTTGACGCAAGTTTATAGCAACAGATGCATATATTAAGAAAAAAGAAAGACCTCAAATAAACAATCTAACTTTATACCTCAAAAAACACTAGAAAAAGAAGTACGAACAAAGGCCAAAGTTAGAAGAAGGAAATAACAAAGATCAGAGCTGAAATAAATGAAATAGAGACCCGAAAAACAATTGAAAATGTCAATAAAACTAAGAGCTAGCTTTTCGACAAGATAAACAAAATTGACAAACCTTCAGTCAAACTAAGAAAAAAGAAAGATATTCAAAAACCATAAAATGTAAAATGAAAGAGAAGACATTACAACTGATACCATAGAAATATATAAGATCATAAGAGACTACTATGAACAACTATATGCTGACAAACTAGATAACCTAAAAGAAATGCATAAATTCCTAGAAACACACAACTTACAAAGACTGACTCATGAACAAATAGAAAATATGAACAGACAAATAATGAATAAGAAGATTGAATCAGTAATCCAAAATCTTCCAATAAAGAAATACACAAGACTAGATGGTTTTACTGGTGAATTCTACCAAACATTTAAAGAATTAACACTAATCCTTTTCAAACTCATTTTAAAAATTGGAGGAGGGGGGACATCTCAAACTCATTCTATGGAAACTAGAGAGGAGGGGGTGCACTCAAAGTCATTTATGAGGTCAGAATTATTCTGATACCCAAGGCATATAAGGATACCACAAAAAAAGAAAATGATAGACCAATATCCCTGATGAATATAGATGCAAATTTCTTAACAAAAACTTAGCACACTGAACCCAGCAGTATATTAAAAAGACTGTACACCATGATCAAGCAGGATTTATCAGTGGGATAAATCAGTGGGATCCAAATCAATAAATGTGACAGGCCATATTCAAAAAAAGGAAAGGTAAAAATTATGATCATCTCAATGGGTGTAGAAAAGGCATCTGACAAAATACAACATTCTTTTATGATAAAAACCCTTAACAACATACAACATAATAAAGGTCATATACAACAAGCCCACAACTAATATCATACTCAATAGTGAAACGTTGAGGCTTCTACTCTAAGGTCAGGAACAAGACTAGGGTGCTCAATCTGATTATTCTAATTCAACATAGTACTGGAAGTCCTGGCTGGAGCAACCAAGTGAAATAAAGAACTAAAAGGAAAAACTGGAAAGGAAAAAGTAAAGTTGTCTTTATTTGTAGATGATATGATCAAATATATAGAAAACCCCAAAGACTCAAACAAAAAATAATTAATCAACAACCTCATTAAAGTTGCAGAATATAAAATCAACATACAGACATCAGTTGCATTTCTGTACCCTAACAAAGGAATATTTGTGGTGGTGGTTGGGGGGGGGGGGAGAATATCTCATTCACAGTAGAATTAAAAATAATTTTGGGGCGCCTGGGTGGCGCAGTCGGTTAAGCGTCCGACTTCAGCCAGGTCACGATCTCACGCTCCGTGAGTTCGAGCCCCGCATCAGGCTCTGGACTGATGGCTCAGAGCCTGGAGCCTGTTTCCGATTCTGTGTCTCCCTCTCTCTCTGCCCCTCCCCCGTTCATGCTCTGTCTCTCTCTGTCCCAAAAATAAATAAAAAAATAAAAAAAAAAAAAGAATTAAAAATAATTTTTTAAAAACTTCAGAATAAATTTAACCAAATAGATGAAAGGTCTGTACACTTGAAACTACAAGTCTTTGATAAAAGAAATTGAAGAAAACACATACAAATGGAACAATATCCTGTGTTTCTGAATTGAAAGAATTTTGCTAAGATGTCCAAACTACCCAAAGCCTTCTGTAGTTTCAATACAATCCCTATCAAAATTTCAATGGAATCAACAGAGAAAGTAATCCTAAAATTTATAGGAAACAGCCAAAAGACCCCAAGTAGCCAAAGCAATTCTGAGAGAGAAGAACAAAAATGGAGGCTTCACGTTTACTGATTTCAAACTATACTGCAACGTTATAGTAAGCAAAACAGTATGGCATTGGCATAAAAAAATAGATACACATACCAGTGGAACAGAATAGAGGGCCCAGAAATACTCCAGTGCATATATGATCAACCAGTATTTGTCAAGGGAGGCAGGAATACTCAATGAGGAAACAATAGTCTCTTCAATAAATGGCGTGGGATAAATGGATAACCATATGCAGAAAAATGAAATTGCATACCTTTTTACACCACTGACAAAAATTAACTCAAAATGGATTAAAGATTTAAACATAAGACCTGAAACTATAAAACTCCTAGAAGAAAACATAGTCTCCAAAGTCTTGATATCAATCTTGGCAATGATCTTGGACTGACACCTTAAAACTGCAAGCAACAAAACAAAAATAAATATATGCAACTATATCACACTTAAAAGCTTCTGCACAGCAAAAGAAGCAATCAACAAAATGAAACAACAATTTACAGAATGGGAGAAAACGATTACAAGTCATATTTTGAATAAGGAATTATATCCATTATTAAATACATACAGAAAGAACTCATACAGTTCAGTAGAAAAATAACAATCTGATTAAAAATGGGAAGAGGATCTGAAAAGACCTTTTTTCCAAGGAAGACATACAAGTGGTCAACAGGTACATGAATAACATATAATTACATATAACAAATATTTTTAAAGTTTTTAAGCTTGTTGCTTTAAAATATCTAGCCATTAAATTGAAGTTTTAGTTAACATGAGAAAATCTTTGCCATATACCCAACTTGTTATATTAACTATATAAAATCTATGTAATTAAAAACTAGAGAGAAATACACACACAAAAAAATGCTCAACATCACTAGTCATCAGGAAATGCAAACCTAAATCACAATGAGATTTCACCTCATACCCATCAGAATAACTAACAGGACAAGAGATAAGAGACAAAAAGACAAGAGATAACAAGTGTTAGTGAGGATGTGGAGAAAAGAGAACACCTGTGCACTGTTAGTGGGAATGTAAATTGGTACAGCCATTGTGACAAATGGTATAGAGATTCCTCAAAATTTAAAAATCGAATTACCATGTGATTCAGCAATCCCACTTCTGGTGTATATCCAAAGAAAATGAAAACAGGATATCCTATGTTTATTGCAGCATTATTCACAATAACCAAGATAGAGAGACAACCTAAGTTTCCATCAACAGATGACTGAATAAAGCAAATGTGATTTTGCACACACACACACACACACACACCACACACATGCACGCACACATGCAACAATATTATTCAGCCTTGAGAAAGAAGGAAATCCTGTCATTTGTGACAACATGGGTGGACCTTGGGTCATTATGCTAAGAGAAGTCAGTCAGTCAGAAAAAGGCAAATATTACATGATCTCAGTTATATGTGGAATCTAAAAAAAAACAAACAAGAGAAAACAGAGTAGAATAGTGGTTACCAGAGGTTGGGGAGTGAGGGAACTGGAGAGAGTTGGTCAGTGGGTGCAAACCTCCTGTTACAAGATAAATAAGTTCTGAGGATTAAGTCCACAGCATTGTGATTATAGTTAACAGTACCATATTATATAAAGTTTGTAACAAAGTAGATCTTAAATGTTTGCCCCACAAAAAGTAGTAGTAATTATGTGACATGATGAAGGTGTTAGCTAATGCTATGGTGAAAATCATATTGCAACACATAAGTATATCAAATCAGCACATGTATGTTTTAAACTTGGACAATATTATGTCAATTATATTTCAATAAAGCTGACAAAAATAAAATAGTATATAGGCAAAAAATAAAATAAAACAAAGCAGAACATCCCTTAAAGAAAAGTTGATAATAACAGATACATAAACATTCAGTTAAGGAAAGGTGCAATGTTGGGGTTTTTAAGTGTTTATTTATTTTGAGAGAGAGAGAGAGAGAGAGAGAGAGAGAAATCCCAAGCAGTCTCCACACTGTCAGCGCAAAGCCCAATGTGGGGCTTGAATTCACAAACCATGAGATCATGACCAGAGTCAAAATTAAGAGTAAGATGCTTAGGGGCACCTACGTGGTTCAGTCGGTTAAGCATCCGACTTTGGCTCAGGTCATGATCTCACGGTTCATGGGTTCAAGCCCTGCACTGGGCTCTGTGCTGACAGCTCAGAGCCTGGAGCCTGCTTCCAATTCTGTGTCTCCCCCTCCCCACTAGTGCTCTGTCTTTCAAAAATAAATAAACGTTAAAAAATTTTTTTTAAAGTGCTGGCTTCAGCAGCACATATACTAAAAAATTAAAAAAAAAAAAAAAAGAGTAGGATGCTTAACTGACTGAATCTCCCAGGCACCCCATGGAAAGGGGCAATGTTTCTTAAATATTTTTTCTCATATTGCTCCTTAATTAATTTTGAAAAACTATATTATACCATCCACATTAAGTAATATCTAAAGATTTTCATCATAACTTAAAAAGATGATAGGATATAATTCTTAGAGCCTCATATATATCAGCATATTTAATTAAAATGGGTACATCACTTCTTTAATATTTTCAGTAGAATCTAAATGACCACTCAATTGCTACCACCACCCATTTTTAAAACTGCACAAACATGCTCTTAAGAGTTGGAAATTTACACCATTTAATTTTCTTATAAAACATGTATCTTATGAGAATGTTATCTAAATGTAATACACTTTCTGTTCTGAAGTATAGAAATAGAAATTCAAATTTTTAAATGTCCCATCATCATAAAGCTCTAAGTACTAGAAAATTTCCTCTGGATTGAGTTATTATCATAAAAAAATAGCAATACACACTTGGTCAAAACAACAGAAATTTATTTCATATTTTGAAATATGTTGTTAAATATAAAGAAGTAAAATTTCATTGGAAATAGGACTTGTTTTAAAAAGTTGGTTGGTGTATCCAATATTACTTATTGCTAGAATGAAATAGGGTTTGCTATCAATTCTACTCCTACTTTTTGTTTTCATAACTTTTAGTGCTAAGCAATTAAGCTCAAATAAATAAGTGGCTGGAAATAGAGAGAATTTTATTATACCACAGTCACTCAAGTCTTTTGTTCCTTCTAAGCTATAAGCCAAAATCACATAGTATTGTATAATCAATTATAGTAATGTATATCAGCTAATGCTTAACTGTAGTTGAAAGCAAAGAATTGGAAATCACCTGACTCACAAAATGACTTATTACCCAGTCATTACAGTCACTCACTTTCTCTTTTTCTGGGAAGTATCTCAAAAAGACTTTATTAAGACTTGTCAATTACTATTAATTATGCCTGTTACTCTTCCACTTAGAAGTATTTGTTGTACTCAGTAAACTCAGAAAGGGTTCCAAAATCATATTGTTGTTCATTTTAATACATCTTTGCAATGTAATATTTTTTTATAAAATGCTTTTATTTTATTACGTGTTTTTATCAAAGTCTTAGAGCTGTGATTTGATGCCTACCTCATTCAATGGATGGTAAATATCTGCATAATCTAGTTGACAATGCCAACTCTCATTGTCAACTCAATCAGCCAAATAAGAAAAAAAAATGTGACTTCATGTCTTAATTTAAATAAACATATTACTATGCATCCCTATGACAGTCATCTAACTAATGACATTTTATTCGAAGATAGATAAACAAATACACAAAATAGACAGACTTCCCAAGAATGAAACACAGTTTGCCGCCTTTCCTATTTCTTACTGATGCTCTACTTAAAACCAGCCCCAAACCAACCCTCAGGAGGGGTGCCTGGGTGGCTCAGTTGGTTGAGCGTCTGACTTCTGCTCAGGTCATGATCTCACAGTTCATAAGTTCAAGCCCCACATTGGGCTCTGTGTTGATAGCTCAGAGCCTGGAGCCTGTTCAGACTCTGTGTCTCCCTCTCTCTCTGCCCATCCCTCATTAGTACTCTGTCTCTCTCTCAAAAATAAATAAAAAAATTAAAAAATAAATTTTAAAAAACCCAGCCTTCAGGAAAGATATGTTTTTGACCAGGAAATTGAACAGGTGAGATCATGTTGAAGAAAAACTGTCATCACTGCTACTGCAATCTATAATATATATTATATTACCCTTATATTACCCCTGGATCAGATTGCTAATGAGAGATTAAGCCAATATTTGAAATCACCTCTCCTAACTCTGTGATACACTAGAGAAGTCTCATTAGAATTACTTAAAAATTTACTTACGATAATCCTGTCTCAGCTAAAGGTAATCATGGCAGATACAGATCTAAATTTATAAAACCTAACATGGGTGAAAATGACAGTTCCTAATGGGAAGCTTCACCCTTAACAGAATTACGTGAAAGACGGTTATACTGAGATAACTTGAAAAGGAAGTTTTCAAAGGAGATAACTTGCCTAGTCAAGATTGTAAATTGTCCCTTTGTTTGGTATCCTGAGGCAATGAGCTTATTTAGATTTGGGGTATATGAGAAATGCGTTCTGCTTTGTAAAGTAGAAGAAAGACAAATGTTGGGGCGCCTGGGTTGCTCAGTCAGTTGAGCCTCAGACTTCAGCTCAGATCATGATCTCACGGTTCGTGGGTTGGAGCCCTGCATCAGGCTCTGTGCTCACAGCTCAGAGCCTGGAGCCTGCTTCCAATTCTGTTCTCCCTCTCTGTCCCTCCCTCGCTCATGCTCTGTTTCTCTCTGTCTCTCAAAAATAAATAAATGTTAAAAAAATTTTAAAAAGAAGAAGAAAAGAAAGGCAAATGTAAAAAGTGAAGGGAAGAAAAGGGAAAAAACAGGGGGCCTCCAGCCCAGAAAAACTGACCCAGCACAGTGAAAGTCATTCCATGAACCAGGTGGGTTTGAGCCTTAAAAAAAAAAAGTGCATATGGTAAATCATAGGTTAGAAGCAAACTGATTTGTCAAGGGCACTATTATTTTTTTTTATTTTTTTTTAACGTTTATTTATTTTTGAGAGAGAGAGAGAGAGAGAGAGAGCATGAACAGGGGAGGGGCAGAGAGAGAGGGAGACACAGAATCTGAAACAGGCTCCAGGCTCTGAGCTGTCAACACAGAGCCCGACGCGGGGCTCGAACTCACAGACGGTGAGATCATGACCTGAGTTGAAGTTGGCCGCTTAACGGACCAAGCCACCCAGGCCCCCCAAGGGCACTATTATTATTGTAACAAGGTGATAGTCCAAGGCCTCAAATACTGAAATATCTGTTTCAAATAGTACTCAAAAAATGTTGTCATTGACCAGATGGTTTTCATTGTCAGCAAATGCATAACCAGTGATCCCTAAACAGTCATTGAAATTAACTAATGGAACAACTGAAAGACAAAGGAAAATATGGTAGATGAATTTCTGATTCACAGTCTCAGATAAACATACTGGACTTCCCAAAAATGTTTTAATTAAATTATTTCCAGGTCTTGGGGCACCTGGGTGGCTCAGTCGGTTAAGCGTCTGACTTCAGCACAACCCATGATCTCATGATTCGTGAGTTCAGGCCCCACGTCGGGCTCTGTGCTGACAGCTCAGAGCTTGTAGCCTGCTTCGGATTCTCTGTCTCCCCCTCTCTCTGCTCCTCCCCTGCTCATGCTCTGTCTCTCTGTCTTTCAAAAATAAATAAATGTTTAAGAAAATTGTTTTAAATTATTTCCAGGTCTCTTCAAGAACAAATGAGAACGAATGCACAGCCAAATGAATGAATTTTTCAGAAAAACATAATAGAAGCTACATCACAGTAAAAAGTTGAAAGAGCTACAAAAATGATCAGTGCAATGAGCACATCTAAACTCAGACAAGTTCTGTGTAAATCAGCAAGAACTTAACTCTCTTCCACTTCCCTGTATCCACAGAGCCTACCTAAGTTTACTTTGACATGCTTATCTTTCTAGTTCCTCCAATCTTCTTTCCTTGATGCTAAGAAATTCACTGAATCTAGAGCTTCACAGTGGTTCGTTCGGGAAAACACAAACCCTATCCCTTCTCCCCATTTATTTCCTGCTCCATTAACATTGCTTACAACTTTCCTAAAATTCATTCCTATTATTAGTCTCTAATTGCCCACAATTATTCCAAATCAAATATAGATTACATAACAAGATTTGACATGGTGGAATGCAGTGACTTTCATTTTCTGATATTAGCTTTGCCATTGGTGGTTCTAAAATATAGGAAAGGTAAATCAGGGCTGATGAGACTCAGGTTCAAAGAAGTAGAGGTTAAGGATTTTCAACTATAAATATATAGTGTTCAGAATTTAGGTTGAAGTTATTACGCTCTTCGCTTTTCTGTTCTGGCTATGGATTTCCAACAGGCATCTGAGAGAAGAATAAAAAAAACCAAAAAATAAGTCAGCAGATCTTCAAAAGTAGATATTGAGCCCTTTATGCAAAAAGGGAGTAGGGGAAGGCAGGGGTGATTTTGTTTATTATATGTTCTTCTTCCAAGACCTCTGCAGTCAATTCTTCGCAGAGTCTGGCTGTAAGCCCTAACAGTCTGCCTCAGGAAGCCTAAACCTAATCAGTGGCAATTAAAAGTTTCATTGGGCACTATTAAAACTTTCAAAGTCAATGAGTTGGAGTAGCAGTGGCAAATGAGTGGCAATGGGGATTGTTAAATAGTCACTGTTTGCAAGATACGTCAGTGGTAGGAGTGTGCAAATTAAAAGATTTCTCCTGCGACACCAAGTCACTGGGAAACTCATTTAACAACATCCCTAAATAATTAGAAGCTCCGTGCCTTCATTAAGAACCAAAAATAAGTGCTTGCACCATGTGCAGGTAAATGACAGCAGGGACATGCAAAAGTTGTTTTCTAGTTCAGACTCAGAAAAACGTGTCATTTTTATTGGTTGAAGAAAAAAATTCCCCATAATAATTTTGTGATTGTGCTCTCATTAGGAGTCATGAGAGAGCTCAAGAAGCCCAGAGCTCTCATAAAGTATCCTGTTATTTCCATCTACTCCTCAACAACAGTTTTATGGTAAAACTAACATAATGAGACTTATTACTCTTTAGCCCTTCTACCTGGGGGTTCTCAGTGACATTAAACACATATAGGTTATTAAACACATATAGGTTAAGATGAGCCTCGTACCAAAAATGTGGCCAGATATCTACGTGGCTTGCATTGAACAGATCAGTTTTCTTTTTTCTTTTTTCAAAGAAATTATGTCTGAATTTCTTTGGATGCTGGTTGCAAAGAAAGAGTGCAGAAGAAACTAGGGGAATATGCCATCTTTTAGCCATTCTTTAATGGGAAGCAAAATATCTACTTGACCACTGGTGATGGTCGTTTGCACCAGAATGTCAACTCTGTTGGAACGAGTCTCTGATACAAATGCTAAGTCCTATACAAACTTGGCAAGGACTTCAGTCTGAGTGGAAGCAGGAAGAGGTCATTCATTCCCTTCACAGATATGTATTGAGTTCCTACTAGGCACAAAGTCCTGGGATAAGTACCAAGAAGAATACAGTTTGGGATCACTTGTAAATCCTGATTTCAAGAGCTTGAGCACTGATAGAGAAGATAAAGCAAATTCTTCAACACTGATAATGCAAGATGTGGACAGAGGGGTGCTTTTAAGTGCCTAAAAGATTTCTAGAAAACTACAGAAGACACTGTTACAGTTGTCCAGGAGAGAGAGATTGTATCATCCAACAACAGCAGAATACACATTCTTCTCAAGCTCACATGAAATATTCACCAAGATAGACTACGTTCTGGGCCCTAAAACACATCTTAACAAATATTAAAAAATAGAAATCATATAATGTCTGCTTTCAGACTACATTGGAATTAACTAGAAATCAATAACAGAAGATAACTTTTAAAAATCCTAGAATATGTGGAGATTAAATAATATGCTTTTAAATAACACATGGATCCAAAGAAGGAATCTCAAAGAAATTAAAAATATTTTAAATTAATCAAAAATGAAAGCTAACTTATCGAAATTTTTGAAATGCTGTGAAAATAGTGTTTTGAAGGAAACTTACAGTATTCAATGCATATGTTAGAAAAGGAGAAAGATCTAAAATCAATAACCCAAGTTTCCACCTTAGGAAACTAGAAAGAGAAGAGAAAATTAAATCCAAATGAAGCAGAAGAAAAGAAATAATATGAATCAGGGCAGAAATTATTGACACTGAAAACAGGAAATCAATAGAGAAAATCAACAGAACCAAAAGCTGTTCCTTTGAAAGAATCAATAAAATTGATAAGGCTGTAGCTAAACTAAGAAAAAGAGAGGACATAAATTTCTAATATCAAAAATGAAATAGGGGACATCACCACAGCCCCTAATGGATACTAAAAGGATAACAAAGGATTACTCTAAACAACTCTATGCCCACATATTTGATAACCTAGATGGAACAGACCAATTCCTTAAAAGACACAAGCTGCCAAAACCTACACAAAAATAAACAGACAATCTGAATAGGTCTACAAATATTAAAGATTTTGAATCAATAATTAATAACCTTCTAACACACAAAGCACCTGGCCCAGATGGGTTCACAGGTGAGTTCTACCAAACATTAAAGGAAGTAATTGTACCAATTCTTTACAATCTCTTTCAGTGGGAATCCCCTGACTCTTAAAACTCACCAAAAAGAAGACAAACAACCTGATTTAAAAATGCATCAAAGGCCTTAACAGATATCTCACCAAAAAAAAAAAAAAAAAAAAAGATATACAGATGGCAAATAAGCATATTAAAAGATGCTCCATCTCATAGTCATCAGGGAAATGCCAATTAAAACAATGAGATGCCACTACACATTTATCAAAATGGCCAAAATCCTGAACACTGATAACAATAAATGCTGGTGAAGATGTGGAGCAGTAGGAACTCTTATACGCCGGCTAGTGGGAATGTAAAATGATATAGCTACTTTGGAAGACAGTTTGGCAGTTTCTTGCGAAGCTAAATATACTCTTACCATATGATCCAGAACTCATGCTTCTTGGTATTTACCCAAAGGAGTTGAAAACTTATGTCCATACAAAAACCTGCACACTGATATTTATAGCAGCTTTATTCATAATTGCCAAAGCTTAGAAGCAACCAAGATGTCCTTCCGTAGGTGAATGGATACATAAGTGGTGATGCATCTAGACAACGAAATATTATTCAGAGCTTACAAGAAATGAGCTATCAAGATATGAAAATACATGGAGAAAACTTACATGCATATTACTAAGTGAAAGAAGCCAATCTGAAAAGGCTGCAGATTGTATGATTCCAACTATATGACATTCTGGAAAAGGCAAACTATGGAGATGGTGAAAAGATCAGTGGTTGCCAAGAGTTGAGGGACAGTGAAAACACTATGTGTGATACTATAAAGATGGGTGCCTGTCATTATACATTTGTCCAAACCCAAAGAATGTACAACACCAAGGGTGAACTCATGGAAAATGAGGAACTTGGGTTAATTATGACGTGTTAATGCAGGCTGGTCAATTGCAACAAATGCACCACTCTGGTGGGAGATGTTTATAATGAAGGAGGCTATGCATGTGAGGGTAGGGGCAGGGAGTATATGGGAAACTTCTGTACCTTCCTCTCAATTTTCCTATGAACCTAAAACTGCTCTAAAAAATAAAGTCTTTAACAATAATAATTTTTTAAAATATTGAGATACTGATACATGTTTCAACACAGATGAACCTTGAAAACGTTATGCTTATTGAAAGAAGTCAAACACAAGAGGTCACATATTATATTACTCCATTATAGAAAATGTCCCAAATAAGCAAATTCATGGACACAGAGAGCAAATTTGTGGTTACCACGGCCTGGGGAGGGACAGACATAAAGGAGAGGGGCTGCTCTGGGTAAGAGTTTCTTTTTGATGTGATAAAAATATTTTGGAACTAAATAGTGGTGATGAAATACTAAAAACCACTGAATTGTACACTTTACCAAGCGAGAATTTTTGGGTATGTGAATTGTTAAATAGAACAATTAACCCTTGAATTTGAATTAGGTGGGGGAAAAACTCAGGCAAACTACTTTCTTTGTTACGTTATCTCGTCATCTGACTAGATCATACTGTATTCGCTAATCTGGCCAAATAGTCAACTGCCCACATAGCTTTAGTCAGAGGTAGGAGACAGAAGGATCATTTTCTGTCTGGATTGCCTATTAGATTATAAGCTAGAATGGCTGAGGCTGTCTCTTTTTATTGCACTTGTAAATATGCATTGAGGCTCTCAAATAATGGACAGAGCCAATAAACATAATGAATAGATTAATAATAAAACCAAATCATGAAAGAAAAAGAGCAAATAACTGGCATGCACTGTTGTCAGAACAAATTCACTGAAGTGAGAAAAACAGCCTGTTGGATTCAGCTGCTAAGAAACAGCAATTTATTTAGAAAGCAGCTGCCTTTCCAGAATGGATTATCTTCTGATAAAAGTGATGAATATGTATGTATGAAAAGGGAGAGGGCTGGTTAAAGATTGCACCCAGGATAACTCAATTGATTCCTTTCAGAACTGCGCAACTTGGCAGTGAATCAGCAATGTTGGCAGGGCATTATTTGCTTTTCTGAAGCAATGTGTGGTTGAAACACACTTTCCTACCTTGCCCTCCATGTTATACCAGCTAACTCCAACCTACAAAGTGAGGGAAAAGATTATTCCCATAAGGATTTAGGACTGGGTAATTTTCATACTGCACCTGTCTGTCACCGATATATTTTATAAACCTAAAACAATCGTCATACTTCATTGAACCCTTCAGTTGAAAAGGGGGATTCAAGAACAGGTTATGCGTAAGGACTCTGCCAAAATAAAAAAGCAAAATTTAACAATAACCTTCAAAGACCCTCCACTCCACCCCTGCCCCCCCGGAGTAAGTGAAGTGAAGAGGTATGACTGGAACTACCAGCCTTGGGTAAGTAAGTAAGGAGCCCCTTCTATCTTCCTGGTTTCCTTTGTTTGCCTTACTAACCCTTAGATAATAGTGCAGAACTCTCAGCTTCTCCTAGTGGCCCCATTCAGAAGAGCCTAAATACTCTGGGGCAGACCCAGAGCCCCTGCCATACCTCTAGCCTTATCTTATGCCAGCCAGGGGCTGTGAAGGAGCTGAGTGGGGATAAAATAAAGGTCTTATCCCAGGTCTATATCTCAATTATGATAATTATTTCACCTTGGGCAGGTTACTACTTAAGCCTCGGCTTCCTCATCCGTACCATAGAGATAATAATAGTATTTAATCTACAGAAGTACTGGGGGATTAAGTGAATAATGCACGGAGTTTGGGACATAGAGTACTCAGTAAATACTAGTTATTGTTGCTAAGATTTCTATCTCTTCTTACTTAAGTATCCTCCCTACATAAATGTAAGGAAAAAGAGACTAAGTCACTTGTTCAGAACATCAAGTGATAAATATAAGTTACTAGAAAAAGAATGGGTCTCTACTAGCAACTTTTGACGGTATTCTGAAAACATAGACCTCCACTGAATTAATGTAAAGAAAATGTTTTCTTTCTGACATTCATTCACCTCCCCTGCAACTATTTGGCTCAGTTTAATAACACAAAAGGCAGGTACAGCTGACTGTGGAAAACCTGTGGGTCACGTCCTCCATGGACTCATCTTATGATACCCATAGGAGGTAGGGACTTCAAGGAAAGAAAACTGAATGCAGGAGAATGAGTGCAAAGGAGGCATCTCACGTGGCCACTCGCTCCTGTAAATGACTCTGGATGTGGAGAAGGCTAATTGTATTTTCCCAGGGGTGGAGTGACTCAGTGGCTCAACTAGACATGTTGCTGGCAGCCTTTGACATTTCTGCACTTTTTTGGAGTTGAGGAGAAAAAATGAATTTAGAAGCTAAAAAAAAAAAAGAAAGAAAGAAAAGAAAAGACAAAAAGCTGTGATGTGATCGTGGCACAGGAGTGTTCATCTGACTTTCTTCATGGAGGCTTGTGGTAAAATGGAATTACTGAGCATATTTGCTATAAAGCATTGCCAAATTTTCAATTTGCATGGTTTTTTTTTTCTTAAACCTCGTCTTGTACAAAAAGGCACACGGTTCTTCTAACTCAAGCACTTTGCTTCTGCAACAACTTCATAAAGTAATTGCTATGAAAAATAATTTTGTGCAAAAGTAAGGGCTCCCTAGTGAGAAAAGGCTGTTTCTAAAGAGACATAGCTCCTATTCTTTTTAGAGGAGGATAAAATATTATTCCCTCATCATGAAAAAGATAGTCACAGAGGTTCACACTACTGATACAAACAATTAACATGACTAATCATTCTCTTTCCACTTACGCTGTTTGTAAGAGAAGAAGCAAAGGAAAGAGGAGCAGAAGAACCAGAGAGAAGGCAGAGTAGTTCTATATTTAGTCCTAAGAGTCAAGTAGGCAAGAAGAGTAAAGAAGTCCTTTGTGGGGGCGCCTGGGTGGCTCGGTCAGTTAAGCGTCTGCCTTCAGTTCAGGTCATGATCTCACGGTTCATGAGTTTGAGCCCTGCACCAGGCTCTGTGCTGACAGCTGGAACCTGCTTCAAATTCTGTGTCTCCCTCTCTCTCTGCCCCATCCCCGCTCACTCGCATGCTCTCTTTCTCTCTCTCTCTCTCTCTCTCTCTCAAAAATAAATAAACATTAAAAAGAAAAGTCGTTTGTGGTTTGGACTGAGGGAAGCAGTGGCAGACAGGTAGATTTTGAAATCACGGTCTCCTAAAACCCCTGATTTATCCCAATAAAATATTCCAGGGGTGAAAGCAACATAAGAACTCAAATAAGTTAGAAGGAAATTTTTGCCGAAGCCTGAGAACACAAATCAAGGTTAGGTTGATCAGTGGTAGATAACGTGAGAAAGATTCCTGGTTTCACTTAAATGTTTGACTTATTTGAATCTTGTACTTTCCATCTACTTAAAATGTTGGCTATTTAAATAAGAAATTTTGCTTTTGTTTTTAAAAAATGAAGAACAATATAATAGAAATCTTGCCAATCATTCCCTTTGTGTCACCTGTACACAGGACCATGATATAGATAATTATGAAACACAGGTGTGAAGGAAAATTCCAGAAAATGATTGGCTACTTGCTTTCTCTCCAAAAAAGGGCCAATCCTGACTGATAACACTCTACATAGTTTTGGATGTTTCCCCTTATTATCTTACTTGCCTCTCATTTGCCCTCTATTATCTTCTCCTCCCATTATTATCTTATTTCTTATTTGCTCCTTATTATCTTATTCCCCATTGTATAGCATTTCCAGGTAGAAACCTAGCCAAAAGCTTCCTGCCTCAACTAAATTCAATTTCTTGTCTAATATACCTAGAAGAAAGAAAAGACACCATTGTTTGTCCTGGGGGGAGTGGTGAGAAATGAGAAGGGAGGGAAGAAGGATTTTAAGACTAGAAGACAAATTTAAAAGACCGGAGCCATACTCTCTCCACTCGCTGCTCCAGATATGAATATCCAGAGAAGGGGAAGGCAAAGAGGGGGACTCATCCATCTAGCGACACAGATAAGCACAGGCATGTTAGCTCCTGTCATACGGCCCAGACATTTGCTGAATCTGTCCTGTATCTTCAGGTCAGGAGGCAGACTCTCATCCAAAAAATTCCCTCAGTTCTGCAATCAGCTCATTGCAAAACAATGCATTGTTCTTTTGTAGCTGCAGAACTCCTTCATGTCTCTTTTTGCATCTATCTGAGACCTCTTTATCTCTCAGGATTTCAGATGTGTCCTCATTTTATGGAAACTTGGGGGTCAATATATTCTTTTTTTAATGTTTATTTATTTATTTTTGAGAGCGTACGAGCAGAGGGAGAGGGAGAGAGAGAATCCGAAGCAGGCTCCATGCCGAGCACAGAGCCCAATGCGGGGCTCAATCTCACAACCATAAGATCATGACCTGAACCGAAATCAAGAGTCAGGTGCTTGACTGACTGAGCCACCCAGGTGCCCCTGTTTATGGAATTCTTGCCATGATGGCCCTAATACTGTTCTAGCTACAGAGAATACAAAGTAAGCCACCCTTCCCTCTCTCTATCGTGTGTCCTGGGAAAGAGTGAACAAGAATTACAAAGCCCCTGCTTTTGTGGAACTTAGAATCTTTAGCAAAGACTGACAACTAAACCAGCAGTGTTTTAAGGTGGGAAAGTGTGTGTACAGGGAAAGGCACTGGAAAAGTGCCTTTTGAAGTTGTCAGGGAAAACCTCCCAGGGTGAGGGACATTTTTGTGAGACCTAAAGCATGAGTAGGAGTTAATCTGGTGAAGAAGAAGGTAAAGAGATTATCAAGCAGTAGGAACATGTGGAAAAGCCCAAAGGTAAAAGAATGCTAGTGTGGCTAGAGAACGGAGTGTGTGTGTGTGTGTGTGTGTGTGTGTGTGTGTGTGTGTGTGTGTATGTGTGTGTGTGCACATGAGGTGGGTAGGGGACAGTGGGGGACATCTCAAACACACACCATTGCTTACCCTGGGGCCAATCTCCTACTGCTTCCCAGGTAAACTTCCAGAGGACATTCCTTAATCACAGGGAAATAGGCCTCCACCCCAGCCTACAGGATAAATCATGATTGGCCGAAACCATTCTTAGTGATCTCATTCTTCTCTTGACAGGCATATGAAAAGAGTAGCCTCCTCTCCAGAAGACCACAGAGAATTGTTAGACTCTGGAGAGAACTGAACTTCACTGAAAGCCTAAAGGAAGCAGAATAATCAGTTAAAGATGGAGGAGAGTTTATCATATGACAGATGCCACAGAAACTCTGGGTGGGAGAGCAAAAGTGGGAAATTAAGTCAAAAACACAGAACACAGAGATGTAAGCGGAGGGACAGATAACAGGACAAGGTTTCATATTGGGTGCTGAGAAAGGATAAATGGATTTGTGGCAAAATGGGCTTAGCTAATTAGGATCTTTTTAGTTGAAAGTAATAGAAAGTTCCTTGAATCCATACGTTATAAAAAAAAGGAGTGCTGGACGATTTGGTAGAAGGATTCAGAGGTCTCTCCTGAAACCAAAGGTAAGAAAAGCAGTGGGACCTGAGGAAGATGCTGGAAGCAAGAACTACTGTCTTTGTTTCTCCCTGCCCATTTGCTTTCTTCTTATCTCTATCTATATACACATCTCATCTCTACATCATATCTCTATCTTCTCTACAATTAGTTTTCTCTGTGCCTTTGTACACAGAGCGGACACAGATCTTAAATTTACATGTTGCTTCTAACCAAATGAGTTAGCAAATTGTAACCAACTGCAGACCCAACTCCAAAATCCCAGAAAAGATCTGATTGTCACAGCCTGGGCAGGTGTCCATCCCTGTTCCTACTAGCCAGAACAGCAGAGTCACGTGGGACAAACATGACAACTAACTCTGAACTCCAGTGGGTCAGGAGCACAGTCCCAAATTGTGATCCAGGAAATTAATTCCAATGCACTCAAGATAATTAATTCTTACAAGTGTTTTTTGGATACACAGGGTCAGCAATGGTGGGGGACTTTCTGGCCTCCCAGGAATTAGCTGACTCCTGGGTAGGTTATCTTGCTGAGGCATTTCAGAGGTCTGACGATTGTAAAGACCCCAGTTTCTCTGTATGGTGTCCTGTATGGTCCAGAATGAATGGGACTCTCAAAGTATATATCCTCCAAGGGGGTGAGTTAAGGCCTATAGTAGATGTGTGTGAAGGTAGGTGTGGTCAAGTTCCCTCTCTATCCTCCTTGCAGGGGTAGTCTTTTGGCCTCTGAGCACTTGCTATACTGCAGAGGTTTTCAGTCTTTTGTGCATACCATAATCAACTGGAAAATCTGTTAAAATTCAAATTCCCAGGCCAGTCTCTAGCAATTTCAGTTCAGTGGTTTGGGACGGTATCTAGAAATCTTCATTTTAAACAAGCATCTCAGGTGATTCTCTTATATATACAATGGCCTAGAGTCACATTTTGAGAAATTTGGCACTACTGACCGGAGGGCAACTTTCAGGGCCCTAGTAATGCAACCAGCTCAAAGTTGAGTTTCACTCACGAAAGCTATACTTAACTCATTTTATATACTTACATATATCCACTTATTTCGTTTTTGACTCAAATTTGCATTAAATACAAATATGTCTCTTTTGGCATCATGTTTTATTTATATTGTCCAATTTCACTCCCAGCATTGAACTTGCTGCTTCTTAATCATTCTTGATGAATGCTTCTGTGTATTTTCTGTCTTTTCCCTTAGTAAAGAATTTACTGCTGGTAACACTTATTCATCTGATGACCTTACTGTTTACTTCATTTGGCTCAGCCATTTGTGGAGGTGGAAAAGGAGTGGTTTGCCTTTGAACTGTTACTTCTCCTCTTTTTAGGTTAGAGGCAGGGTACAAAAACATGAAACAAAAATGTTACACTGAGTATTAAACTGAGTTCCAAATTACATGTTTATCCTAAAAAATAAATAAATAAAATCCCAGAATTGCCACAACTGGTGGAAAACTTAGAATTTATCCGGTTCAACCTATCAGTAAGTTGGTTTCAATAATATGAACTACAATTAAGTAGTTCATAATATGACCTACTTCATATTACATGAAGTAGTTCGTAATATGACCTACTATGTGCAGGGTATTCTAAGTGCTTTGCATGCATTATTTCAGATAATCTTCACATCAACACTTGAGGAAGGGAACAATAGTCCTAATGGAACCAGGGTTTAAAAACATCTCAATAGGCTTGATCCATAGGGACAGTCAATTAATAGGGATTAATATAAAGCCATTTACCCAGACTCCAAGCCCAGCTACACGATTTTAGAATAGGTAAGAGTGGACTCCACAGCAGTTTGTATGAGATGAAGCATGTGTTTTCACTGGCTGTAAGTTAAACAGGAGCCCAGGGAACCACTGCCAGCAAAGCTAAGTGTTCATACCTACATGAGTGGAAGACTTGTCCACTGGATTCTCTGCTGCTTTTACCTCACTGTTATGTGGGGTTCATTCCAGGCTCTACAATTTATGAGAAATTTTGACCAACCAGGCCCAAAGGAGAAATACAGGATCTCGAAAGACCTTTCCTCTGAAGAACATATAAAAGAATGGAGGATATTCAAACCCAGATGACCTGGAAGCTGCTTTGAATACTTGAAGAGCTATGAGATGAATCTGGGAACAGACTATGCGTGCTTCTGAGTCGAGCAAAAGGCGCAATGGGTGAACCTCACAGCGAGATAAATTTCAACACAAGAGAAGGAAGCACTTTCCAGCAGTGAGAGCTGTCCAACAACAGGATGGGCCAATGAGTGAGACCGCAGGCTCCCCATCCCTGGCAGCATCCATGGAGAGGCTGAATACCTCTTGCCCTGGAGGTTTGAGAGGAGATTCATCCCTGGCTGTGGGATTGAGTCCTGTGACCTCTCAGATACCTTCCAACTTAGAGAAGTTCTTATTCAGGTACAACAAACTAGGTATTAGAAAGCTACTGTGCAAAAGGCACTAAACCAGAGCTTTGAAGCATAAAAAATAAACAGAATGTGATTCTTGCCTTCAAATTACTTACCAACCTGGAGACAAAAAGACAGACAAGAAGATAAGTACTCCCTTCCATAGCTGAGATTAAAGTCAATTTACATCTTTGCCGCTTCATTTATTGATGAAAGAATTGAGATTCAAGACATAGGATGAATAATGGACCAGGTGTTGGCACATGATAGAATGGAGATCCTCTTAAAGAGTGACATTGATATTGTATTAAAATGGTATTTTATTCAGGAGTTTCAGGGATGATCAAACCCCGCTCCTGCCCCCACGACCCCTCCATTGAAAAGATTCTAATATTTATAGACAAAGGACAAAGTAAACCAAGTAAAGGTAAAGAAACACTGTGCAATATCTATAGATTCATTCCCAAGTTCCAGTGGCCTGGGCTGAGAGAAGTCCTTTCTCTATGTTGTTGACTTGAATGGCCTGGAAAGAAAGTAATCTGTGGGGCCTGTTCTTTGGACCTTCCACAAACCCAATCCTCAATCCCAGATCTGGCACCCATAATGGACAACAGGGAAAAGACAAGTCTCTGCTGTAGTTTCCACATAGACTCACGGACTTGGCCTCTGATGCTGCCTGCCTTGGGTTCTCAATCCTGAGCACTAGATCCGGCATTGGTGTGGGAGAAGAGGAAGAAAGATGGCGGGCGCTACCCAGGAAGGAAGCGAAAGGAGAGAAGAGGAAATACCACATGTATGTATGCTGAGTCTGCTCTCTTCAAGAGCTTCACCTGCTGGCAACTGGCCAATCCAAATCTCGACTCCTTGTTAGAGGGGAGAGTTTTCCTGGATCCCAAATCACAGAGAAGCCAAGAGGGGCTTTGACTGTCTCCCAGAGGTCAACATTGCTATTTTATATCACGAGGTTAATAAGGCCTGTTTCTCAGTTACCTTGTGGGACTATTTGGTGAGTTCATCACATCTTTTTAAGGGCTATGATCTCTTTGAAGAAATGTTGCCAGTGTATGGCTTAAGATTGGACATAAACTGGAATGAGAGAATAACTTTTTAAATATCTAGACAAGAATTTACAGAACATAAGGTATATAATGGGTGATCTGTTAGCACCTACTAATAAATTTTAAAGTTTATTTCATAATAACCCTGTGGTTTAGGGATTATTACTACAATAATAAAAGGTTTTGCTTTCTATCACACTTAAGTCTTTTCATTCTGTGGCAAACTATTCAAGCAAAAACTTCTGACAGTGTAGCTCTTAGTAATCTGAAGTGTGTTTATGTTTCACAGGTGTGTTTGATCTACACATATTTTGTGTATCTTTTTTTGCCAATACCCAACTCTGGGTTACTCCTTATGTCTGTTTATTCCTTATGTCTGCCATGCCCAGGCTGCTCAAAGTTTCTGTGAGTAACCACAAAGCCATAATCCCAGGGTCCACTCTGATACATCCAATCTCACATGGGTTGGACTCTCACTGCTTTTCAGACAATTACTTTACTCACTGCTTTTTGACTCCCTGATACACCCCTCCTTGTACCCATTCCAATTTTCTCCACGTTCCTTAAGAGACCCCCAACCCCAACCCCAACCCCACTCCTTTTTCAGGACCACTTCATTCTTAGTGGGTGGCCATTCTACTAGAATATGGCTCCCCCATTCCTTCAAATGGATGCTCCCCTGACTTCATGCCATAGAGACTTGATCACCATGGCAACCACTGTCGGCTTTGGTTCATTTCCTCAGAAACCCCAACTGGCAGAGATGGCTGAATCAGGGAACTTCTGCAGGGATACACTGGGAGCACTTGGTACTGGGGGCTGAAATCTTAAAGGCAGCTCTAAATTTAAATAACCAGAAAGAAACAGATTCCATGGCACAAAAGAGAAGTGAAAGGAGGTCTAGAAACAGCAATCTCTTGCCCTGCCAGCCTCTTGAGAGAAGTTATAGGTTCTATGAAAAAAATAGAGGTAGAGAGAGGTCAGCTGGAATTTGAGATCCTAATATCAAGTATCATTATGCCTTGTTTCATTCATTGCCTTGAATATCCAGTAAGGTTGCAAACTTTGAAGGAAGAAAATTAGTATCTTACATTGTTTCTCCCTTACTTATAATTTCACAATTGACTTATAGAGTTATAGGGATGGAATACAACACTTTGAGCCTATTTAGCAAACATTTGTTACTGTCTTCTTTGGGCCAGTCACTGTGCTAGGTGATGGGGAAGAATGAGTTCAATACATAATTTATCCTAACAGGAGATACATACACTGTAAGGGAAAACAAGAAAGTATTGAATTAGACTTACTCTCCTCCAGAGGCATTTCTATCACAAAGCACAAGCATTCACAAGCCTACATGGGATCTCCATGAATGCGGGGAATGCTGTCCAATAAAGAAATCACTCAGCCTTCACAGCACAACCAGGTTATCAAAGCAGTTTATTCTCTTTTGAATCAGTTCACTGTGAGGCACCCTGTAAGTTCCCTATCAGGGACGGATCCTTCACAGTTCTTGGGTGTTTGAATTTTCTCTCTCCTTCATCACCCTTATCCTTACTTACAGAATAGCTGAAAAAGAAGCTCTCTCTTGACCAAAACTTGAAGACATCAAGTTTGGGTCAAACAACAAAAAACTGTAATAAGATGTGGTCATACTTTAACCCATTTGGACAAAGTAGGAAACATAGGAAACATGGGAACATAGGAAAGGGGGTGATGTATTTTGTCCTGGATACTTGGGAGAGGAAAGGCTGGCAAAGCTTCATAGAAGAGAAAATATTTGAGCTGTACTTTGTCCTCCTCCTTTATTCCTAGGTGGTATTGCTTTCCTTTTTCTTTTAATTTATTTATTTTTGAGAGAGTGTGTGTGCGTGAACAGGGGAGGGGCAGAAAGAGAGAGGGAGACACTGAATCCGCAGCAGGGTCCAGGCTCTGAGCTGTCATCACAGAGCCTGACACGGGGCTCGAACCAACGAACTGCAAGATCATGACCCGAGACGAAGTCAGACACTCAACTGACTGAGCCACCCAGATGCCCCTCCTAGATATTTTACATTATAGTCTCCTTTTTGGGAAAATAAAAATATCACTTCAGGGGCGCCTGGGTGGCTAGTCGGTTAAGTGTCCGGCTTCAGCTCAGGTCATGACCTCGTGGTTTGTGAGCTCGAGCCCTGTGTCAGGCTCTGTGCTGACAGCCCAGAGCCTGGAGCCTGCTTCAGATTCTGTGTCTCCCTCTCTCTCTGCCCCTCCCCCACCCGTGCTGTCTCTCTTTCTCTCAAAACTAAAATAAAATTTAAAAACATATACATATATATATCACTTCATATCCCAAGATTTAAAAACATATACATATATATATCACTTCATATCCCAATATATCAATTTATATATTGATATAATTGATATATCCCAATATATCAATTTAAAAACATATACATATATATATCACTTCATATCCCAAGAGAAACACATATTCATAGAAATTAGAAAATCCCATAACAGTTCAGATTCCAGTCCTCTACTGTGTATGGGAAGGTGGCCATGAAGCTTAAGAAGACACTCAGACAGTAATTTTGAGTACAGAGGGTTTAAAAAGTGATAATCATAAGTATTTGTTGTAATCAGAGCTTTAAAAAAACTCAAAACAACAGTAAATGAGAATGGGAAAATTGGAAGAGAAGGCAAACTATTCAGAAAACTGGTTCCATTATAATTCTTCACAGCCTCAGTTTTGACTTGCCAGAGGGTCTTTGCTATGTTATGGACTTGGGTGTTTTTATTAAGGACGGTGTGGGATTGTTCCCTCTCTATCCCACAAGGCAGCAGTTACTAATTCACTCTCTATATCCCTTAAGCTTGCATGACTTAATTTCTTTCTTCCCATTAAATTAGAATAAAAAATCTCTTCATTTTCTCAAAGTGTGTTGGAAAGATCAAGGAAACCATCAAATCTTAAAGAGTCTTAGAAAGCTTGGGGACACACATGGCATTCAAATACTAGAGATGACATCTAATATCATTTTGTTAATGTCTTTCATTATTTTATCATGTCCTGAAATCTCATAAAAGCATAACAGAGATGGGTTTGGGTATTTTACTAAATTGAAATGTGTAAGGGAGGAGGAGAAAAAAAATGACGATTTACTTGATTTTCGTTATTGTTCATTCCAAACTCCAGGAAAAAGTAAATGATTAGTTAAGACAATTAGGTGATTCTAATATAGGAAGCCAAGGCAAGGTGTTCGAAACTTAACGGGGCTGAGGAAAGTAGAAAAAATCAGCAATCAAAATCTCATGCCTCTCACTGGCCCCACTTTCTGGGCCACACCCAAAATGTTTCAGTTCTCCACCTGTTCTACTTAGAATCATCAACATTGCTGAAAGCATCTTAAAGGTATTATCTTAGCTAGTTTCCTAATTAGCCATGGGGCACACCTCTGGAGAACTGGAAGGAGGTGGGTATCAGGAACCCCTCCTTGATGACAGGAAACCAAGTGACAGATGAGAGGTGATTTGTCCCAAGACATCTAAAGGCAGATTGGAAATGACAGCTAGGTTCAGGTTTGGTTCGGCCTGAATGAAGAAAAACGCTACCTCTTGCACTGACACCAAAATACTCGCCTTCACCTACAAAATTACTTTTTCTGGCATGATTTTTTTTTTCCCCTCCGTTCAGCCTCAGAGATAATACTAATGATTACCAGCGATGGTAGTGAAAGCCAAGCTTAATCACCATAATTGACAATTAAGTTGGGTAACAACACAGAGACAGGTGATTTCACACAAGGCTAATGAAAATGGGCTATTAAAATCCACACACGTTTGGCAGCAATTATGAGCTCCTGGAGCCATTTGCTTTGAAATGTGCACATTTCACAGGCGGCTGCCTGCCAACGAGACAACTCTGAGCAGGACCAAGAGAGAAGAAGGAAAAGACAGAGTCGCCCGAGATTTCTGTAGGTGCAATCTCCTTTCCGTAGCTTGCTGGATCGCTATTGTTACATGCCTGGTGTTTTGGGGGTTTTTTTCCTGATATTTTAAAGCCAAAGAAAGATGCACAGTTCACAGCCTCGGGAAATGATGCTCCATTTTCCTACAAAACCACCATGGGATTGGCAGAGGACAAGGAAGTGGGTACTAACAAATGCATGGGGACTGAGTGGTGGAGATTCATAGACTAAGTACAGGCCATGTGGGAGAGAGCTGGATTTCTTGTCTACGGTGTACTGGAGGCCCTTATCTTAACAGTTTTCTCAAAACGTAAAATACAAGTAATAATCCCCGCTTCCCAAAGATGATAAGAATAGTTAACTGAGAGTAGTTAAACAGTTAGAAGTATTGGAGGGGTGCCTGGGTGGCTCAGTCGGTTAAACGTCTGACTCTTCATTTCCGCTCAGGTCTTGATCTCACAGTTCGTGAGTTCAAGCCTCCCATCGGGCTCTGCGCTGACCCTGTGGGTCCTGCTCGAGATTCTGTCTCTGCCTCTCTCTGCCCCTCCCCTGCTCGCTCTTGATCTCTCCCTAAAACAAATAAATTCCCTGTTTGACAATTCCAAAATCTGTGTCATACCTGAGTCTAGTTATGAGACATGCTTTGTCTTTTCAGACTGTTTTTAATTGTGTGTGTATGTGTGTGCTTGCGTGTGTTTTAGTGTGCTTTCTAATTTTTGTTGAAAGCCAGACCTATGGATGGGTATAGGAACTGAAGTAAAAGGCCCTTAGTGTGACGTTTTATGTTATTCCAGCTAGGATTTGGGCTGCTTCATGTTTGCTGTAGTTACAGGTGCCAGAAGGTTCAGATTCCACTGTCCTTGTTTTTGTCTCCTTCTTAAATATTGACTCTACCTTGTAGCTCTTTCAACTATAATCTACTGTTATTATTCTGAAGCTCTATTAATGTGATGGCAAAGTACAGAGGAGGAGAAACATTCTATAAACTTGTGATTAAATCTCAGCCTTTTAGTGGACCAGTGTTTCTAGACTGTAATGCCAACAACTGCTTTTTAGCTTCTGTATAGGTGGTGGAGGAAGGCTAAAGATGGCTGGAGTTGGGTAATTGTCCTTTGATAAAATGTCCTGGGAGAATAGACCTTTTTTTTTTTAATTTTTTTAAACATTTATTTATTTTTGAGAGACAGAGAGAGGCAGAGCATGAGCAGGGGAGGAGCAGAGAAAGAGGGGGACACAGAATCCAAAGCAGGCTCCAGGCTCCGAGCAGTCAGTACAGAGCCAGACGCAGGACTCGAACTCACAAACCACAAGATCATGACCTGAGCCGAAGTTCAGGCGCCCAGCTGACTGAGCCACCCAGGTGCCCCTAGACCTTTATTATAGTAAATGCTCAGGGCACATTCCAATGGCTACTTCTCCCTTCCCCCTGCCAGAGCGTTGAGGACATTTTTTCTTAGGCTCTTCATTATGAAAACCTGGTGGAGTTTTTGGAGGATTGTGACCCACGGAAAAGTGGAGAGGCACCTTTAAGACTGCGGCCCCAGGAGTTTCTGCTTCTCCTACTAAATCACACCCAGCCTCCACCAATTCATCAAAATAACCATTTAGTGTGTGTCCCTTAGATCAGATGGGGACCCCCCCCAAATGTGGTGCAGTGAAAGGATTCACCTGAGACAAAACAAAGGTGATAGAAGCTTATTGAATACACCGGAAAGGAGCCACAGGCAGGATAGCAGAGGAGAGACCGTCTACAATGAGGCAGTAGGTATTTGAAGGGGAAGGTGAGGAAGTATGGGGATGTATGGAATTCTCCCCTTTTTGGTAGCTGTGCCTGGCTGTAAGTAACCCATTGGTCAGTCAGGGCCTGTGGATGTTTTGAGGTGAGTCACCTGACGGGCCTGTCTGTATTCAGCCAAGTGGTTGCTGTGGGCCCTTTCCCCTTGCTCAAGTTTCCACTGTTCAAGCCTGTTGCCTAAAAGAAGCCTGAACAATTTTGACCCTTAAATCTTGAAGGTTGCTGAGAGTAGAAGGTCTGTCCTTCTGTAACTTCTTGCTGAATAGTGGTGTAGGATGTCCCTCCCTATGGGTCAAAATTGGTCAGTGGGGGAACTTATATGGAGGAATTAGAAAAGGCAGAGGCAGCTGAATCCAAGGTAGACCACACGTATGAATTTTCCGGGTAGAAAGGATCATCCGTCGGCTTGAAGATATGGCAGTGAAGGAATCTCGCCACCAGGTGGAGATACGTGGGAGAAAACAGGAAAACATAACCAGAATAACAAAAAGAAAAAGAAGCCCAAATAAGAGTCCCTTGATAGTTGACAAAAATCCTCCTCCAGTCCCGGAGTTTAACCAATCACTAAAGGAAAGGGAGGAATCCTTTAAAGCACCAATTTGAGTATTTAAGTCTTTTAGTAACCCTGTCACATTTTTGTGGTAATCTGGAGTATATACATAACATTCTGTTTTAATAAAGCATAGTTTTATTCCTTGAGCTGCAGTCAAGGACCATTTGATTTTAGAGGGTTACCTTTTAAATTTGTGGGTGACTGCAAGTTGGGTTTGATTAAAGGTGACTCCTGTATGCTTGCTAAAGATTCTATTTGTAATTTTACATCAATAGAGGTGGCTTCTAGGACAAGTAATGGCTAAGGGATAAAACCATCAAAAAGCCCTCTTTGAGCCCAAGTGTCCATTGACTAATGAATAGATAAAGAAGATGTGGTATATATACACAATGGAATATTACTCAGCCATCAAAAAGAATGAAATCTTGCCATTTGCTACAACATGGATGAACCTAGAGTACATTATACTAAGCATAACAAGTCAGTCAGAGAATGACAAACACCATGTAATTTCATTCATGTGTGGAATTTAGGAAACAAAATAGATGAACATATGGGAAGTGAGGAAAAAAAAAAGGGAAGCAAACCGTAAGAGACTCTTACCTATATAGAACAAACTGAGGTTTAATGGAGGGAGGTGGGTGGGGGTTGGCTAAATTGATGATGGGTATTAAGGAGGGCACTGGTTATGATGAACACTGGGTATTATAGGTAAGTGGTGAATCACTAAATTCTACTCCTGAAACCAATATTAGACTATATGTTAACTAACTAGAATTTAGATAAAATTTGGGGGAACAAAAGAATCCCCTTTTGATGTTTAGCCTTAACAATATCCTAATTATGAGGAATCACTGGCAAACAGAAGACGACTTGTCTGGGAATGTGGGTATCACCAAGTGCATCATCCAATCCAATCATAAGGAAAGTGGGGCCATCCATTATCTTCATAAGTACATAGTTAACTCCATGGAGGGGGGTACACTTTGGCTTTTAAAGAGCAATTGTGTCATTCCAGCCACACAGAATTGGTCAAGTGCTAGTTGAATTATACAATTGTTGGGGAGTCCATCTCATTTCCCAGCTGTTCAAATAATCATATACCCAAGAGGTCATGTTATCTATCTCCACAGAATAACAAACATGAAAACCGTCTATACATGAGCTATTGTGGCAATTTTTCTGAAGTTTACCACAAGTTGTGTAGCGTAGGCACACAATAAACATTCAAAGACAATCAGAACTAGACTTTAACATCCACAAAGGTGTGTTATTGAAACATAATTTTTCTCTCTAAAATCACCTTTATTTCCAGAGATAGCCAAATCAAGACAAATTCTTATGAAAAACAAGTTCAATATTTAACAAACTTGGCCTAATTATTTACATAAGCTAGCAAGAATAGTGATTGATCATATAGACCTTTTAAAATCTGCTTTGCTGGAACTTTTATAAGAAATATTGATGGAACTTTTATTTTTTAATGTTTATTTATTTATTTGGAGAGAGAAAGAGAGAGAGAGAATGAACACATGTGAGGGAGGGGCAGAGAGAGAGAGAAAATCCAAAGCAGGCTCCTCCCTGTCAACACAGAGCCCAATGCAGGGCTCAGTCCCATGAACCTTGAGATCATGACCTGGGCTGAAATCAAGAATCAGATGCTTAACTGACTGAGCCACCCGGGTGCCCCTTGATTGAACTTTTAGTAGCCTTTCTAGACCAGAATCCAAACAAATACTTGCCATCAGATATGCCTGTTATATCTGTAGATCGGGCGAATTCCTCTTCTCGAGGCCCCCAAATATCCTGAGGTTCCTGCACCTGCCAGGAAGTGCCCTTCTTTACTCACCTGGTGAGGCTGCTGGGAATTCTGTAAGCAATATGTCAGGCCAACATTTCCAAAGAGCTTTATTGACTTCATGTTTCATAAAGTCAACCTCAATTCCTTTTTTGTTTCTATAGTGTAATAATGATTTCAGGAATAGAATTTAGTGATTCATCACTTACATATAACACCCAGTGCTCATGCCAACAAGTGTCCTCCTTAATGCCCTTTGCCCATTTAGCCCATCCCCCCAACCAGTGCCCCTCCAGGAGCCCTCAGTTTGTTCTCTAGATTTAAGAGTCTCTTATGGTTTATCTCCCTTTCTGTTTTTATATTACTTTTGCTTCCATTCCCTTATGTTCATCTGTTTTGTATCTTAAATTCCACACATGAGTGAAGTCATGATATTTGTCTTTCTCTGACTTATTTCATTTAGCATAATATACTCTAGTTCCATCCACATTGTTGCAAATGGCAAGATTTCATTCTTTTTGATCACCAAGTAATATTCCATTGTATATATAAACCACATCTTCTTTATCCATTCCAGTTGATGGACATTTGGTCTCTTTCCATACTTTGGCTATTGTCAGTAGCACTGCAAGAAAAATTGGGGTGCATGTATCCTGTCGAAACAGCACTCCTGTATCCTTTGGATAAATACCTAGTAGTGCAATTGCTGGATTGTAGGGTAGTTCTATTTTTAATTTTTTGAGGACCCCCCCACACTGTTTTCCAGAGTGGTTGCACCAGTTTAAATTCCCACCAACAGTGCAAGAGGGTTCCTGTTTCTCCACATCCTCACCAGCATCGGTTGTTTCCTGAATTATTAATTCTAGCCACTCTGACAGGTGTGAGGTGGTATTTCAGTGTGGTTTTGATTTGTATTTCCCTGATGATGAGTGAGGTTGAGCATTTTTTCATGTGTCGGTTGGCCATCTGGATGTCTTCTTGGAAAGACATGTCTTCTGCCCATTTCTTCACTGGATTATTTGTTTTTCAGGTGTTGAGTTTGGTGAGTTCCTTACAGATTTTGGATATTGACCCTTTATCCAATATGTCATTTGCAAATATCTTCTCCCATTTCTCAGTTGCCTTTTAGTGTTCTTGATTGCTTCCTTTGCAGTGCAGAAGCTTTTTATCTTGATGAGGTCCCAATAGTTCATTTTTACTTTTAATTCCCTTGCCTTTGGAGATGTGACAAGCAAGAAATTGCTGCAGCGGAGGTCAAAGAGGTTGTTGCCTGCTTTCTCCTTGAGGATTTTGATGGCTTCCTGGCTCACATTTAGGTCTTTCATCCATTTTGAGTTTATTTTTGTGTATGGTGTAATTTCATTATTCTGCCTGTTGCTGTCCAGTTCTCCCAGCACCATTTGTTAGAGACTGTCTTTTTTCCATTGGATATTCTTTCCTGCTTTGTCAAAGATTAGTTGGCCACACATTTATGGGTCCATTTCTGGGTTCTCTATTCTATTCCATTGGTCTATGTGTCTGTTTTTGTGCCAATACCATACTGTCTTGATGATTACAGCTTTGTAGTAGAAGCTAAAGTCTGTGATTGTGATGCCTCCCACTTCGGTTTTCTTTTTCAACATCACTTTGTGTATTCGGGGTCTTTTGTGGTTCCATACAAATTTTAGGATTGTTTGAAGGAGAATAGATTCTTATTGAACTCACACAAATGATTATACTTACCATGGAAGAAAAAAATACTTACTGAGATTTTTTGAATTTCAGAGAGTTCAGGTGACAGAGAAAAGTTCAATACTTCAATTTATTACAAATGAATAGTTTATCACATTTCTTGAAATCCTAGATATCTTAAGAGAAAGTTTCCTTAATCTGAAAGAGCAAACACTAGAGAAGCAGCAATGTTTCAAACAAGAGTCACAAAACTATAATCATCTTCCTCAACTCATTTAGTCCCATTTTACTAACTCTTATTTAGTTTGAATGTAGCTTTTTATTTCTGAAAATTCTTACCCATCTCAGTTTCATGATCTTAAAGATATCAAATACCATATTTGTCACAAACAAAAGTCCTTCTTATGAATCTCCTCGAAGATAAAACACATTTCTCAAGAGCATCAAAACAATTATAAAAGGCAAAACAAACCCTCAGAAATGGACATTGTTATAGATCTGATATAAGAGTTCATTGTGATGCAATTGACAAGGAAATTCAGTTAATTCTTTGCACACAACACCTCAATAATCAGAATATGAAGTGAAGACTTTATACTAGAACATAACATACCAAATAAACAAGCCTAATTAGTCCAAGAGACTTCATTTACAATTCAAATATTGGGCAAATTTGTTAAAACCCTAGAAAGTTTTTTTTTTAAGTTTATTTATTTCTTTTGAGAGAAAGAGAGAGGGCATGGGGGAGGGGTAGAGAGAGAGGGAAAGAGAGAATCCCAAGCAGGCTCTGCACTGTCAGCACACAGCCCAACACAGGGCTCGATCCCATGAACCATGAACCGTGAGATCATGACCTGAGCTGAAACCAAGAGTCAGACCATTAACTGAGCCACCCAGGTACTCCTAAAACCCTAGAAAGTCTAAAAGCACATGCCTAAATAGGATTACAGATCATCAAAGAGCTGATAAAGACAAAACGTAGAAACTTTGGTTTTCTAGGCAGATAAAAGGAAAAAAAACTTTGTTTACATTTTCTTATCAAGAGCAAACCAACAATCCAAGAAAACTTGGTCTGTTCATCAGAGAAAAAGCAGAATTTCAATCTTATACCAGTGTATTTTTAAAATCCATTCATTTCAATCTTAGCCCATCTTCACCACACACAAAAAATTCCTTTCCAAAGATTTCCCTTCACAAACCTTCCACAACTTTCTTTTGCATGCAGATTTTGTCCCAAGCCATTTTTTCTCCCAACAATTAGTCTCATTTTAGGACAAACTTATTTTCTTTTTCCTTTAACAAAAACGTATTCCCATTCCTTAGATCTTTTTTACACATCTCCTGCTTTCCTACATACAGAGTTGCTTCCCTTATTTCCATCACTCTTAGTTGCATTTAGCAGAATTTTAGCTCTTAGAAACCTTAGTCTCCAGTGGAAACTAAGTAGTAACCAATTATGACCTGTTACATCAGAATTCTTCAAAGGGCAAATTTGTGAATCAATTAAACACAACAGACCCTAAATACCTTTAGTTTTTCTGCTATAGGAAGTCAAAAGCAGATAAACCTTATGTTTAGTGATCAATCCTTCAGTATTTTATCTTATTTGGAAAAGACTTAAATATCCAATGAATTAAATCCAATTTATCATCCAAAAACACTTTCAAGTTTCAGGTTAACAAAGACTTTGAGGGGGGCGCCTGGGTGGCGCAGTTGGTTAAGCGTCCGACTTCAGCCAGGTCACGATCTCGCGGTCCGGGAGTTCGAGCCCCGCGTCAGGCTCTGGGCTGATGGCTCAGAGCCTGGAGCCTGTTTCCGATTCTGTGTCTCCCTCTCTCTCTGCCCCTCTCCCGTTCATGCTCTGTCTCTCTCTGTCCCAAAAATAAATAAACGTTGAAAAAAAATTAAAAAAAAAAAACAAAAAAACAAACAAAGACTTTGAGGGGTGCCTGGGTGGTTCAGTCAGTTAAACATCCAACTTCGGCTCAGGTCATGAACTGACAGTCTGGGTCTGTGAGTTTGAGCCCTGCGTTGGGCTCTGTGCTGACAGCTCAGAGCCTGGAGCCTGCTTCAGATTCTGTGTCTCCCTCTCTCTCTGCCCCTCCCCTGCTTACGCTCTCTCTTTCTCAAAAAAAAAAAAAAAAAAAAAAAAAAAAACAGACAAAATTATTCATCATTTTTTATGTTTATCTATTTATTTTTGAGAGAGAGAGAAAGAGAGAGAGAAAAAACAAGTGGGGAAGGGGCAGAGAAAGGGAGAGAGAGAGAATCCCAAGCAGGATCCATGCTGTCAGCACAGAGCCTGATGCAAGACTCGAACTTATGAACTGTGAGATCATGACCTGAGCCAAAATCAAGACTCAGGCACTTTACTGACTGAGTCACCCAGGTGCCCCTAAATTAGTCATCATTTTAGTCATTGTTTTGCTAACAAATTGCAACAGAGATAACACAAGCTTATTTGACCTTCAGTAAACCTAGGTAGAATAAACATTTCATACTTAATACTAATCATTTTAACAATTTTATTTTTTTAATGTTTATTTATTTTGAGAGAGAGAGAGAGAGAGAAAGAGAGAGAGAGACTGCAAGTGGGGGAGGGGCAGAGAGAGTATCCCAAGCAGGCTCTGTGCTGTCAGTACAGAGCCCATTGCGGCTCAATCTGACGAATTTTGAGATCATGACCTGATCTGAAATCAGATGTTTAACTGACCCAGGAGCCCCATAATGCTGATAATTTTAGAGACATGCCTATCTTACTTAAACCAACAAACTTAAATTAGTTTAAATACCGAATTATGTTCCACCTGTGTCCACTTAAAGGTCAATTTGTTCCTCATTGTCAATTTTTACCTAGGGCACCAGTGGGGATATCTGAAGTAGTATAAGTCTAGGGGGTGCTCTTTACTCCTTGACAGCAAGGGTAGAAGAAGGAGCCAAAGGCACCGGGGGCACCCAGGATGGTATAGGAATCAGTTATGCCGGCCGCATCCAAGGTGGTGCAGAAACAGGAAGAGAGGGGGGCGGGGGGAAGAAGAGGTGAGGTGCTAGCAGCAAGGCTGAAGGCCAATAAAAACCCAGAAGGAAGAGAAAGAGGATTCCTGGTTCTAAAGTTGGTTGGCTTAGACATATGAGCGGACACCGTGTTTTTTCACCAACAAGTAAAAATAGGCAATCCAGGTCAGGCCAGAGAAGACCGGGAACTTCCCCAAAACAAAAGAAGCTTTGGCAGCTGCTTGGAATATTCCTTAAAGTCCCCATCTTGAGGTAGACTAATCAGAAACAGTTGGTCCCAATTAACCTGGGAAATAAATGAGGGAGTAGCCCCCACATACAACAAGAGTATCCTGGGTCTATTAGGATGAGGAAAGTGAGAGTCATCTAATATGTTGGGAGGGGGGCTATTAGCTTGGTTAGTGGCCAAACACATTCCGCAAGAGGCCCTTAGGTCAGGGTCCTGATTTAGGACCAGTAAACTGAGCAAGACACAAGCTACGGTTTTTGTGGAGGTCAGGGTTTGGAGACAATGCCATGAAGGCTTGTACATGTAGGACTTCCAATGATTTGGAGGAGTTCTGGCAAAGGAGGTCAAGCTGGAAAATAGTATTATAACAAAAGAGTTCCATTGAAGGGCCACACCTCTTGATCTGGGAGTTTGCACTGAGGCCAGGAAACAAGATGAGATGTTTTTCCTCAGGCCTAGGAGTCAAGTTTGTTCCAGCGTTTAAGAACACAGCCCAAGGGTGAGTCTGAAGGAGTAGAGGGGGGTCGTCCCATAGTGGGAAAGACTGGCTCCTGATTCCCAAAGACGTGGAGCTATTCCCACCAAAGGGAATGAATGGAGCTTTGACTCGTAATTTTTTGGCTGCAGAGACTTGTGCTCCAGGTAAGTAGAGCTTAAATGTGATTGTCTGTATTTGCCTCTCTCCACATCTCGGCGTGGCACTTTGCACTGCCACTCCAACTCTAATGGATCCGAGAGAAGTCACTGACTTTCACTGATTTGTTTAGCTTTTATTTTATTGCAAGAATGAGAGTGACCATTTCCAAGCTCCGACTTTTCTTTCTTTTTGGGGGCTGAAACTGCAAGTCCAATGTATTTCATTTTAATGAAGTTTTAAAAAGCGATTCAGTTATTGGAAAACTTTACGTATGTTTCGAATAATGTAGCTATGGGAATCTATTTTTCAACTGTACATTTTATTAAACCCAAATACAGATCGTGTGTTTCCAATGGAGATTCACCATTTGAATTGAGATGTGTTGAAAGCGGAATACATAACCAGATTTCAAAGTCTTTTTTTTTCAATATATGAAATTTATTGTCAAATTGGTTTCCTTACAACACCCAGTGCTCATCCCGAAAGGTGCCTTCCTCAATACCCATCACCCACCCTCCCCTGCCTCCCACCCCCCAACAACCCAGATTTCAAAGTCTTAGTATGAAAGAAGAATGTACACTATCCCATTAATAATCCTTTGTATCGATTGCATATTGAAATTGTCAGTACAAAAAGCGTTGTGTCTTGGCTCTTAGCACCGAGGCAATAAAGAATTAGAGATCGGTGCCCAAAGTGAAAGCAGATAGCAACTTTATTAAAACAACAGTACATTCTAAAGGTGGGAGAGCAGGCAGGCCCAAAGATGGCATCTTCCCTGAGGCCACATGGGTCCTTTCCTCTTATGTGAGTGTGGTCTTGCATCATGGACAGGGTTGTCTCTGCTGGCGGCTGCTTCCAATCATTTGGGGGACTCCTTCCACAGGTTGGGAAGGGGAGTTTTTGGTTTACACCGGAACAGTCATGGCAGCCTTTCCCCATCAGGTGGGCTATACCCACAATGCAAATACATTATGAGTCGAGGGGTTACTAGAGGTCAGAGGTGGAAGACTGAGTGCATGCTCCACACCTGTGGCTCCTGGTCTGTTAGTCCCAGGGTTTTGGAAGCCACGAGGTCCAGGATGCTGTGCCCCCAGGCTTCTAATAGGACTCTGAAACCTTGAAAGTCAAGGGATGAAGTTTTCTCAGGGCATTTCTTCCATTACTCATTTCTAGCTTCTACCTAACAATATGATAATATTTTTAATGCATTGGTTTAATTAAATAAATCATTAAAGCTAATTGTATTTGTTTTTTACATCTCTAATGTGGCTAAAAGAAAATTTCATATATGTGGCTCACATACTTCCATTTGCCAGCACTGCTCTATAATTTAAAATACACATCTTTGTGGGGACCTGAATGGCTCAGTCGGTTAAGCATCCAGCTCTTGATTTTGGTTCTGGTCATCATCCCAGGGTTGTGGGATCAAGCCCTGTGTGAGGCTAAGCCATGCACTGAGCATGGAACCTACTTAAGATTCTCTCTCTCTCTCTCTCTCTCTCTCTCTCTCTTTCCCCGCCCCCTGCCCTTCTCCCCCACTCATGCCCTCTCTCTAAAATTAAAAAAAAAGTTAAAATACACATCTTTTACTTGTTACAATCTACCTTTAAATAACACAACACTGCATATATAATTTGAAACCCTTAAAGTAGTATAAATAATATTTTCCTCTCTTGTCCTTTGTATTATTTACTTTCATATATTTTATTTCTGCATATCATGAACCACACTATATTGTTTTCCTTTTAATCATCAATTACCTATTAAAGACATTAAAGATGAAGGAAAAAATCTTTTTTATATACCCATATAGGTACTATTTACAGCTTTTTTCATTTCTTTGTGTAGATTTAGGTTTACAAGTAACATTTTCCTTCAGTCTGGAGAACTTCCTTTAACATTCTTGTGGCACAGGTCTGCTGCCGAATTCTCTCAGCTTTTGTTTATCTAGGAAAGAAAGTTTTTTAGCCTTTTTTTTTTTTATTTATTTTTGGGGGCATTTTATTTTTATTTTTTTAAATTTATTTATTGTTTAATTTACATCCAAGTTAGTTAGCATATAGTGCAACAATGATTTCAGGAGTAGATTCCTTAATGCCCCTTACCCATTTAGCCCATCCCCCCCTCCCACAACCCCTCCAGTAACCCTCTGTTTGTTCCCCCTACTTAAGAGTCTCTTACGTTTTGTCCCCCTCCCTGTTTTTATATTTTTGCTTCCCTTCCCTTCTGTTCATCTGTTTTGTATCTTATGAGTGAAGTCATATGATATTTGTCTTTCCCTAATTTCGCTTAGCATAATACCCTCCAGTTCCATCCATGTACTTGCAAATGGCAAGATTTCATTCTTTTTGATTGCCGAGTAATACTCCATTGTGTGTGTGTGTGTGTGTGTGTGTGTGTGTGTGTGTGTGTGTGTGTGTATACCACATCTTCTTTATCCATTCATCCATCGATGGACATTTGGGCTCTTTTCATACGTTGGCTATTGTCGAAAGCACTCCTATAAATATTGGGGTGCATGTGTCGCTTTAAAACAGCACACCTGGGGGCACCTGGGTGGCTCAGTTGGTTAGGCAACCAACTTTGGCTCAGGTCATGATCTCACAGTTCCTGAGTTTGAGCCCTGCGTCGGGCTTTGTGCTGACAGCTCAGAGCCTAGAGCCTACCTCAGATTCTGTGTCTCCCCTCTCTCTACCCCTCCCCTGCTCATGCTCTGTGTCTCTCTGTCTCAATAATAAATAAATGTTAAAAAATTAAAAAAAACACCCACCTGTATCCCTTGGATAAATACCTAGTAGTGCAACTGCTGGGTCATAGGGTAGTTCTATTTTTAATTTTTTGAGGAACCTCCATACTGTTTTCCAGAGTGGCTGCACCAGTTTGCATTCCCACCAGCAGTACAAAAGAGATCCTCTTTCTCCGCATCCTCGCCAACATCTGTTGTTGCCTGAGTTGTTAATGTTAGCCATTCTGACAGGTATGAGGTGGTATCTCATTGTGGTTTTGATTTGTATTTTCCTGATGATGAGTGATGTTGGACATTTTTTCATGTGTCTGTTTGCCATCTGGATGTCTTCTTTGGAGAAGTGTCTATTCATGTCTTTTGCCCATTTCTTCACTGGATTATATGTTTTTTGGTGGGTTGACTTTGGTAAATTCTTTATAGATTTTGATACTAACCCTTTATCTGATATGTCGTTTGCAAATATCTTCTCCCATTCCATCAGTTGCCTTTTAGTTTTGATGATTGTTTTCTTCAATGTGCAGAAGATTTTAATTTTGATGAGGTCCCAATAGTTCATTTTTGCTTTTGTTTCTCTTGCCTCCGGAGATGTGTTCAGAAAGAAGTTGCTGCAGCCAAAGTGAAAGGTTTTTGCCTGCTTTCTCCTCAAGGATTTTGATGGTTTCCTGTCTTACATTTAGGTATTTTCATCCACTTTGAGTTTATTTTTGTATATGGTGTAAGAAAGTGGTCTGGGTTAATTTTTCTGCTGCTGCCCAGTTTTTCCAGCACCATTTGCTGAAGACACTGTCTTTATTCCATTAGATATTCTTTTCTGCTTTGTCAAAGATGGACCCATACATTTGTGGGTCCACTTCTGGGTTCTCTATTCTGTCCCATTGATCTGAGTGTGTTTTGTGCTAGTACCATACTGTCTTGATGATTACAGCTTTGTAATACATCTTGAAGTCTGGGATTGTGATGCCTCAGCTTTGGTTTTCTTTTTCAGGATTGCTTTGGCTATTCGGGGTCTTTTCTCATTCCATACAAATTTTAGGATTGTTTATTGTAGCTCTGTGAAGAATGCTGGTGTTATTTTGATAGGGATTGCATTGAATATGTAGATTGCTTTGGGTAATATTGACATTTTAACAACATTTGTTTTTCCAATCCAGGAGCATGGAATAGTTTTCCTTTTTGTGTGTGTGTCTTCTTCAATTTCTTTCATCAGCTTTCTATAGTTTTCAGTGTATAGATTTTTCACCTCCTTGTTTATGTTTATTCCTAGGTATTTTATGGTTTTTGGTGCAACTGTAAATGGGATCAATTCCTTGATTTCTCTTTCTGTTGCTTCATTGGTGTATAGGAATGCAACTAATTTCTGTGCATTGGTTTTATATTCTGTGACTTTGCTGAATTCGTGGATCAGTTCTAGCAGCTTTTTGGTGGAATCTTGGGTTTTCCATATAGAGTATCATGTCATCTGCAAAGAGTGAAAGTTTGACCTCCTCCTGGCCGATTTGGATGCCTTTTATTTCTTTGTGTTATCTGATTGCTGAAGCTAAGACTTCCAAAATATGTTGACTAACAGTAGTGAGAGTGAACAGCTATATCTTCTTCCAGACCTTAGGGGGGAAAGCTCTCAGTTTTTCCCCATTAAGGATGATATTAGCATTGGGTCTTTCATATGTGGCTTTTATGATCTTGAGGTATGATCCTTCTATCGCTACTTTCTTGAGGGTTTTTTTTTTTATCAAGAAACCATGCTGCATTTTGTCAAATGCTTTCTCTGTATCTATTGAGAGGATCACATGGTTCTTGTCCTTTCTTCTATTGATGTGATGAATCACGTTAGTTGTTTTTGCAGATATTGAACCAGTCCTGCATCCCAGGTATAAATCCCACTTGGTTGTGGTGAATAATTTTTTTAATGTATTGTTGGATCTGTTTGGCCAGTATCTTTTTGAGGATTTTTGCATCCATGTTCATCAGGGAAATTGGTCTATAGTTCTCCTTTTTAGTTTTATATTGTTTTTGTCTGGTTTTGTCTGTTTTTGTCTGTTTTTGTCTTTGTCTGGTTTTGGAATCAAGGTAATGCTGGCTTCATAGAAAGAGTTTGGAAGTTTTCCTTCCATTTCTATTTTTTGGAACAGCTTCAAAAGAATAGGTGTTAACTCTTCTGTAAATGTTTGATAGAATTCCCCTGGAAAACCATCTGACCCTGGACTCTTGGTTTTTGGGAGATTTTTGATTACTAATTCGATTTCTTTACTGGTTATGGGTATGTTCAATTTTTCTATTCCTTCCTGTTTCAGTTTTGGTAGTTTATATGTTTCTAGGAATTTGTCCATTTCTTCCCGATTGCCCATTTTATTGGTGTATAATTGCTTGTAATTTTCTCCTATTATTGTCTGTATTTCTGCTGTATTGGTTGTGATCTCTCCTCTTTCATTTGTGATTTTACTTATCTGGGTCCTTTCCTTTTTCTTTTTGATCAGTCTGGCTAGTGTTTTATCAATTTTGTTAATTCTTTCAAAGTACCAGATCCTGGTTTCATTGATCTGTTCTACTGGTATTTTGTTTTTGTTTTGTTTTGTTGGTTTTGATAGCGTTGATTTCTGCTCTAATCTTTATTATTTCCTGTCTTCTGGAAATAGACAGGTTTTATTGGGGTTTTATTTCCTGTTCTTTTTCCAGCTCTTTATCTGAGACCTTTCTACCTTCTTTAGGAAGGCCTGGATTGCTATATATTTCCCTCTTATGACTGCCTTTGCTGTGTCCCAGAGGTTTTGGGCTGTGGTGTTACCATTTTCATTGCTTCCATGTATTTTTTAAGTTCCTCTTTAATTTCTTGGTTAGCCCATTCATTCTTTAGTAGGATGTTCTTTAGTCTCCAAGTATTTGTTGTCTTTCCTAATTTTTTCTTGTAGTTGATTTCAAGTTTCATAGCATTGTGGTCTGAAAATATGCACGGTATGATCTCGATCTTTTTGTACTTGTTGAGGGCTGATTTGTGTTCCCAGTATGTGATCTGTTCTCTGAGAACATTCCATGTGCACTGGAGAAGAATGTGTATTCCACTGCGTTAGGATGAAATGTTCTGAACCTATCTGTTAAGTCCATCTGGTCCAGTGTGTCATTCAAAACCATTGTTTCCTTGTTGATTTTCTGTTTAGATGATCATCCATTATTGTAATTGGGGTGTTGAAGTCCCCTACTATTATGGTATTATTATCAATGAATTTCTTTGTTTCTGATTAATTGATTTATATATTTGGGTGCTTTTGAAGCATAAATGTTTACAATTGTTAGGTCTTCTTGGTGGATAGACCCCTTAATTATGATATAATGCCCTTCTTCATCTCTTGTTACAGTCTTTATCTTAAAATCTAGATTGTCTGATAGAAGTATGGCTACTCTGGCTTTCTTTTGGCGACCATTAGCATGATAGATGGTTCTCCATCCCCTTATTTTCTTTTTTTTTTTTTTTTTTTAAATTTTTTTTTTCAACGTTTATTTATTTTTGGGACAGAGAGAGACAGAGCATGAACGGGGGAGGGGCAGAGAGAGAGGGAGACACAGAATCGGAAACAGGCTCCAGGCTCTGAGCCATCAGCCCAGAGCCTGACGCGGGGCTCGAACTCACGCACCGCGAGATCGTGACCTGGCTGAAGTCGGACGCTTAACCGACTGCGCCACCCAGGCGCCCCACCATCCCCTTATTTTCAATCTGAAGGTGTCTTTAGGTCTAAAGCGGGTCTCTTGTAAACAGCATATAGGTGGATCTTGTTTTCGTATCCATTCTGTTAGCCTATGTCTTTTAATTGGAGTGTTTAGACCATTGACATTTAGAGTGAGTATTGAAAGATATGAATTTTTTGCCATTATGTCACCTGTAGAGTCGGAGTTTCTGATAGTGTTCTCTGGTCCTTTCTAGTCTTTGTTGCTTTTGGTCTTTTGGTTTTTGGTTTTTTTCCCATATTTTCTCCCCTCAGAGAGTCCCCTTAAAATTTCTTACAGGGCGGATTTAGTGGTCATGAACTCCTTTTAATTTTTGTTTGGGAAATTTTTAATTTTTTTTTAACATTTTTATTTATTTTTGAGACACAGAGAAACAGAATGAACGGGGGAGGGTCAGAGAGAGAGGAAGACACAGAATCTGAAACAGGCTCCAGGCTCTGAGCTGTCAGCACAGAGCCTGACGCAGGGCTCAAACTCACAGACCGTGAGATCATGACCTGAGCCAAAGTCAGACACTTAACTGACTGAGCCACCCAGGCGCCCCTGTTTGGGAAACTTTTTAATCTCTCCTTCTATTTTGAATGACAGCCTTGCTGGATAAAGAATTCTTGGCTGCATATTTTTCTGATTCAGCACATTGAATATATCCTGCCACTCCTTTCTGGCCTGCCAAGTGTCTGTGGATAGGTCTGCTGAAAACCTGATCTGTCTTCCCTTGTAGGTTAAGGACTTTTTTTCCCTTGCTGCTTTCATGATTCTTTCCTTGCCTGAGTATTTTGTGAATTTGACTATGATATGCCTTGTTGATGGTTAATTTTTGTTGAATCTAATGGGAGTCCTCTGTGCTTCCTGGACTTTGATGTCTGTGTCTTTCCCCAGGTTAGGAAAGTTTTCCACTATGATTTGCTCACATAACCCTTCTACCCCTTTTTCTCTCCATCTTCTGGGACCCCTATGATTCTGATGTTATTCCTTTTTAATGAGTCACTGAGTTCTCTAATTTTTATTTTGTGCTCTTTTGCCTTAGTCTCCCTCTTTTATTTGCTTCATTATTCTCCATAAGTTTGTCCTCTATACCGCTGATTCACTGCTCTGCCCTATCCATCCTTGTCACCGTGGCATCCATTTAAGATTTTAGCTCAGTTATAGCATTTTTTATTTCATCCTGACTAGCTTTTACTTCTTTTAACTCTTCAGAAAGGGATTCTAATCTATTTTCAATCCCAGCTAGTATTCTTATCATTGTGATTCTAAATTCTGGTTCAGACATCTTGCTTGTATCTGTGTTGATTAAGTCCCTGGCTGTCATTTCTTCCTATTCTTTCTTTTGGTGTGAATTCATTTGTTTTGTCATTATGGAGGAAGAAAAGGAATTAATAAGGTAAAAAAAATTAAAATTAAAAAATCAACACAAAGATATCAAATAAATGATGCTAGATCCTAGGTATGTTTTGGTCTGGTTGTTAAAAGAAGCTTGATAAATTAGAGAAAAAAGGGAAAGACAAGAAACAAAAAGAAAAAGAAAAAGGGGAGAAGGGAAAGTTTAAAATTTTTGAAAAAATGAATACAGTAAAATGAAATGATGAAAGTAAAATAGAGTTTAAAAATTTATTTTAAAAAGTAAAAATATAGTAGAAAAAAATTAAAGAAAAATATTGTTAACAAAAATGGAAAATAGGTTTTTTCTCTTTCTGTAGTCAAGAATAAGGAAAAAGAAAAAAAATTGAATAAAAGGACTGGTGAACAGAGTGAAGTATGATTGAAATTACATCTGGTTTCCCATAGAAGTCAAGCTATGTAGCACTTTACAGTCTGTAAACAAAGCAAGTGGAGAGATTTGTGTTTGTCAGGAGCTCTGTTGGCCCAGTTGGGCAAGGTTTAGTGTAATGGTTCCTTTCTCCACTAGATGGCGCTGCTCAGCTGGCTAGGGTGGATTGCTTTGGCGCATGTAGGCATTTATGTGCATGCACAGGAGGGGTGAAAATGGTATCACCCAGCTACCCAGTCTCAGGTATCAGAACTCTGTGCTCTTGCCTACCAGCAATCAAGCACCCGTCCTTTGTCTCTGGCTTCTGTCCACTCCCCGCTTCTACACTGTCTGTAACCAAACCATCAGTTGGCCAGGGAGCACCTCCCTCCTGAGTATTATCTCAAATGAGGCTATGTTTCCTGACCCCTCACTTCTGAGGGACTGTGGCTTTGACCCATTCTGACCCTCTGGGGGAGGGTCTTGCTGACCAATGGTGGGGTGCCAGCCAGCCCCCAGGCACGTTCATGGGGCCATGCTATTGCCGATGCCCAGAGACTGTAGCTGGGTGCCAGCCCACCCCAGAAAAAGTTCTCGTGATCATCTAGCAGCGGTGTTTCAGGGTTTATGGAAAATCATAACACATGTCTGACACCAGGCTTCCCCCTTAACGTCCTTGTTCCAGCACTAGCAAATACAGTTGTTCTCCAGGGTCCACTGGGGCCTTTGCCTGTGGGGAGGCCACACCGCCTCTACTGAATGTCCTCTCAGCAGGGGAACTACCTCTCCCCATGTGGCCTGAGGACCCCTGGACCTCGCTCTCTGCTCCTGGGGATCGCCCTTCCCACTAGAGTACTGCCAGGTATTGAGCTGTGGAGTTTCAGACTCTTTGCTCCCTGTGTTTATAGAATTTTAATGGAATTTAAACCCTCTCCTTTCTCCTTTCTCCCTTTTTTGTTCAGTCCCTGTAGCTGTTTCCACTTTTCCACTTTCTCTCCAGCTGCTTTTCTGGGGGGGTGGGGGGTGGCGAGAGTGCTTTTTCCATACTTTTCCCCCGGTTTCTGTCCTCTCTCTGCAAGAAAAAACAGCTCCCTGCCCTCCGTGGCTTCTCTCTCTCCCCCAGTTCACCTCTCCATGCCATGTATCTGCCGAGTTCTGTGGTTCAGGTTGTGTAGATTGTTGTGTTAATCCTCAAATCAGTTTTCTAGGTGTGTAAGATGGTTTAGTGTTGATCTGGCTGCATTTCAGGGACAAGAAACATAAAAATAACTTTCATGCTGTTCTGCCATCATAGCCCCTCTTCCCCTAGTCTTATTTTTGAAGGATAACTTCACTGGACAGAAAATTCTATGTAGAAAAGGAGTTTTATTCTTTTAGCACTTGAAGTTGCTGTTCCATTGTTTTTTTAACTTAAAGCATTTCTGATGAAAAGTCTGTAAAAATTCTTATCTTTTCCTATATAAACAAGGTCTTTTTCTAGTTGTCCCTATAAATGTGTAGTGTCTTTTTCTAGTTGGCTAATTTGTGGTAATTTGATTGTGGTATGCCTTGGGGTTGTTTGGTGTGTGTGTGTGTGTCTATGTCTATGTCTTAGAGTTCATTGAGATTCTTCATTCTATGTATTTATAGCTTTCCCAAAAGAAACTGTTAAGCCATTATTTCTTCAAATATTTTTCTGCCTTCAAATATCTTTCTGACTGAGGCAGATAAGATCTCTCTCTTATCTCTTTTTGAGACACTGTAACTTCAACATTGTTCCACAAATTACTGAGAGTTTTTTGGGAGAGGGTGTCTTTTTTTCTCTTTGATTCATTCTGGATAAACTCAATTTTTATGTCTTCAAGTTTAATGATATTTTCTTCTGCAGTCTCTGACCTACTAGTGACCATATCCAATAAAATTTCCATTTCTGTCATTTTGTCATCCCTAGGAGTTCCATTCATACTTAAATCTCCAGCTTCTCTCCTTATTATGCTTGTTTCTTTCACATTCTTTGAACGTATATTTATAATCTCTTTTAACATCTTTGCCTGCTAGTTCTATCATCTCTTTCATTTCTGAATTTGTTACTCTTGTCTGACTTTTCTCCTGGTTATGGGTAATATTTTCTTCTCCTATGTATAATACTTTTTATTAGGAGCTGAGCATTGTAAATTACACATTGTTGGTTGTTGGGTTTTTTTTATTTTGTTTTTAAAGATTATTGAACTTGGTTCTCACCAGTAGTTAAATTATTCATGTTCAATTTGGTTCTTTTAGGACTTGTTTTAATGTTCTTTCAGGGCAAGTCTGCAGTAGTTTTGCTCTAGGATTAACTTGACCCCTCTTCTAAGGCATGGCTTTTTTTTTTTTTTTTTTTTTTGAGGTCTCTACTGAATGCCCTGTGTACTCAGTAAGGTTTCTCCATCTTTCAACTTGCTACAATGATTTCCAACCCAGAGTTACCTATCAACATTGTTTGTCTCTTTCCTAGCCACTGTTGTTTATTTAGAATCTAGTTTTTCCCAGACTCATGGAAGTTTGCCCTACAATACACAAATTTTTATTCAGCTATTGATTCCTTAACTCTTTCTATGTGTGTGTCCCTCCTCTCAGGTGTTCTATGCAAAAAAAATCATGATTCTTTGAACTGTTGTCTCTTTTTTCTTTAACACAACAATTTTCCATGCTTTGCTTGGGTTTCCTACCTGTGCTATATATATATATTCTTTAAAAAAATTTTTTTTAATGTTTATTTTATTTTTGAGAGAGAGATAAAGCATGTGAGTGGGTAGGGGCAGAGAGACAGGGAGAGAGAATCCCAAGCAGGCTCCACACTGTCAGCAGAGAGCCTGATGTGGGGTTCAGACCCATGAACTGTGAGATCATGACCTAAGCCAAAATCAAGTGTCGGATGCTTAACTGACTGAGTCACCCAGGTGTTCCATGACTTCAATGATTTCTTTTCTCTCAGGGATTACAGTTCTGAGCTTCCAATGTCTGAAAAACTTTTCTAAAAAAGATTTTCTCCAGTGTTCTAATTGTCTATGGTGGGAGCATAATTCTAGATTTCATTAACTGGCAGAAGCAGAAGATGCCTCACAATTTTTGGAGCTATTTCTCATAAAGTCTATCCAACAACTTCTTCCTACATTATCATTAAGTAGAACCTAGTGACATGACCACTTCTCACTCAAGGCATCTAAAATGTATAATTGTTTAACTGGATCCATTTTGCACTCACATAGGCCCTCTCAGACGCTTGCCCCCTCTCAGACACTCACACACCTCACACTCACTCTCAAACACATGCTAGTATAATAGTATAATTCTATTATATAGAGGAAGTGGAGGAAGGGAAGAATGAATATAATGAGTTGGCTACTAGCAGTTTCTGCTACAACTACTTACCTTGTTTTTTATAAATAGTATAAAACTTTTAAATGGCTACAAAATATTTTATAACATGGATGTATCATTTATTTGACCATTCATCCTCTGTTAATGGACACTCAAATTACCTGCAGGGTTTTTTTTTTGCGACTACAACTCTATATATACATATATCCCCTCATATATTCATGTTATTAAGGTCCAGACTTGTAGTAACAAAATAGACAAATTTCATGAAAATATTAATTACCAAAAATTTGACCTAAAAAGAAAGAAATAGAAAGCTAAAGTAAGAATAGATCAATGGAGGGGCACCTGGGTGGCTCAGTTGGTTGGGTGGCTGACTTCGGCTCGGGTCATGATCTCACAGCTCGAAGGCTCATGAGTTTGAGCCCTGCGTTGGGCTCTGTGTTGACAGCTCAGAGCCTGGAGCCTGCTTCAGATTCTGTGTCTCCCTCTCTCTCTGCCCCTCCCCTGTTCTCATTCTATATACTTCCAGAAATCCGAGTAATAATGTCTACTGCTGGCATGCTGCTAATAATCACTTTAATTTCTGGCAGTATGTGTGTATATATCCTGGAGTGATATTAGAAATAGTAGAAATCAGTATGACATGGAACCCAACTAGCCAGAAGTTTCACTAGCTCAAATAGAACATTTGCCAGCTGTACACAAATAGTATGGTCATTACAGTGTTCAGTGATGACAATCAGTTGTGCATACATGTATGTAAACCTAGCCTTACATATTTGTGCTTTTATATCTATGTACTAGATTCTAAGGTTTGGAAACCTGCAGTAGAAGCATATGTGTTCTTTAAATTTTAACAAATTAGTCAGACGGCATTCAGAAAAGGCTGCAATACTGCATACTGCCATAAAAAGTGTACAAGAGTATCCTGTCTCTATGTCACTGCCAGTAGTATATTCCCAGAGATGATTATAATCTATTTAGATTATGATTATATACATCATATATGTATACATATATGATGAGGATTGTTAAAGAAGGAGAAAGAGAAGGAAAGAGATCAAAATTTATTGTACATTCTTTTCTTTCTGCTTTATCTTCATCATATTCTACCATGAAATCTCTGATTCATTTGTTGTTTAGTTTAGAACATTTCCTCAAATATTATCCTTAAATCTATTATGTGTGCGGTGTGATCTTTGAAATCCTGCGTATTTGAAAATATCGTTCTTTCACTCTGACAAGCAAATCATTATCTTGTCTGAGTTTAAGGTTCTTAGGCCCTAGTCCTTGTAGTTGACTGTCAATGCTACTAATTCTATTAACCCTTCCCTCTAGCTTCCAGTGTTATGGGTGAGAAGTCTGACACAAGTCTCATTATTTACCCTTTGAGAATAACTTGATCTTTCTCTTTGGGAGTTTATAAGATTTATCTTGTTCCTGGAGTTCAAGAATTTTACTGGAATGTATGCCATCTTATAATATGTCTAAGTTTGGGGATACCTCTTTGACTTGATTTTCTAGGCCATCCCATCCTATAGTCTTACACTACCCTCAAGTACATTTATTGTAAATTTTTAGCTCAACAAACCATATTGTTAGTCCCAGGAGATATTTTGGGGGATGTCCTAATTATTCTTGGGCTCAAGCTGTTGTCTGTCTTTTCTAGCTGTTGTAATTAGTAAAGGATTTATTCTGAATGTTTGCTCATTCTTTCTTCTCTCTGAATGCTGGTCCCTCATAGGTGTGCAGTTCTGTCTCTTGTCTCTGTAAATTGGCTTATATTTATCTGCCTTAAGGTGGAAGGTTCAAAAGCAGTGGAAGGCATGAGTCTCTGCCCTTGTGGATCAGTGAAGCAGCTTGTTGTCTGGCTCCAGTCAAGGTCCTATGAGGAATATTCTCTTTTCTTTCTTCCCTTAAACTTTCCCAGTTTTGGTGTGGAGAGAACTCAGCCCTTTGGTTCAGAAACTCAGCTCCTTCTCTGCTCTTCTGGTTGAACCCTGACTGATACTGGTCATGTCTGCCAGATTCCACAACTGTAAAGTTACCATTTTCCTGATTTGTAATTAGTAATTTGTGGGTAGATACTTAGTGACTATCCTTTTCAAACTTTCAACAACTAGTTCTAGCATCCATTGATGATTTTTGTTTGATTCAATTATTTCTATGATTTTTACAAATGGTTATTTTTTATCTCTATTATTCCTTTTACATTTTACTGGAAGTTTGTTTCTTAGTTTATTATCACTAGTATGAACTTTAGATTTCTTATTTTATTTAACAAGTTTTAATTGATTACCATATTTATTCATTTGTATGCTCTTTATTTTGTAAATTGAGATATAGTGACATAATATTGCATTCATTTTAGATGTACAGCATAATGTTTTCATATACATATATATATATATGAAATCAGTTTCAAGTGTATATCATAGTGATTTGATATTTTTATACATTACAAAATGATCCCCATGACTAATCTAGTTACCATACAAAAGTTATTACGTCTATCACCATACAAAAGCGATTACAACATTATTGACTCTATTCCCTATGCTGTACATTATATCTTCATGATATATTTATTCTATAACAGGAAGTTTGTACTTCTTAATCCCCCTCACCTATTTTACTTGCCCTAAACAGTTTGGTAACCGATAGTCTGTTTCCTGTATATATGTCTTTTTCTATTTTGTTCTTTGTTTTTAAATATATATATATATTCTATTTTTAAGTAATCTCTACACCCAATATGAGGCTCAGACTTAACAACCCCAAGATCAGGAGTCGCATGCTCTACTGACCAAGCCAGGCAGGCATTTCTGTTCTTTGCTTTTTGTTTTTTGTTTTTTGTGGTTTTTGTTTTTGTTTTAGATTTCACATAGAAGTGAAAGCATATGGTATTTGTCTTTTTCTGTCTTACTTATTTCACTTAATATAATACCCACTAGATTCATCCACGGTGCTGCAATGTTTCATTCTTTTTTATAGCCGAGTAATATTCCAGCGTGCGCGCGCACGCGCGCACACACACACACACACACACACACACATTTCACATCTTCTTTATCCACTCATCTATTGATGAACACTTAGGTTGCTCCCACATCTTGGCTATTGTAAAATAGTGCCTCAATGAATATAGGAGGTGCATATATCTCTTGAACTGGTGTTTTTTTATTCTTCAGATAAATGCCCAGAAGTGGAATTGCTGGATCATATAGTAGCTCTCTTTGTAATATTTGGAGGAACCTCCAAACTGTTTTCCATAGTGACACTATCGATTTGCATTCCCATCAACAGTGTACAAGGGTTCCTTTCTCCGTATCCTTGCCAACACTTGGGGTTTTTTTTTGTCTTTTTGATAATAGCCAATCTGACAGGTGTGAGGTGATAACTGATTTGCATTTCCCTGATGATTAGTGATGTTGAGCACCTTTTCATGTGTTGGTTGACCATCTGTGTGTCTTCTTGGGAAATTGTTTATTCAAATCCTCTGCCCAATTTTTAATTACTTGGTTTTTTGATATTAAGTTGTATAAATTCTTTATATTAACTCCTTATTAAATGTATGAATTGCGAATATATTCTCCCATTTAGTAAATTGCTTTTTGTTTTGGTGATGGTTTCCTTCACTATACAAAAGCTTTTTAGTTCAATGTAATCCTGCTTGTTTTAGCGTTTTTGTCCTTGCCTGAGAAGACTGGTTCAAAAAATATTGCTAAGACTGATGTCAAAAAGTTTACTGCCTGTGCTTTCCTCTAGGAGTTGAATGGTTTTATGTCTTAAATTCAAGTTTTTAATCCATTTTGAATTTATTTTTGTATATAGTGTAAGATAGTCGTCCAGTTTCATTCTTTTACATGCAGCTGTCCAGTTTTCCAAACACCATTTATTAAAGAGACTGTCTTCTCCCTATCATATATCTTTGCCTCCTTTGTTATAGATACTAAAATGCATGGATTTATTTCTGGGATCTCTTTTCTATTTCATTGATCTATATGTCTATTTCTGTGTCAGTACTATCCTGTTTTCATTATGATAGGTTTGTAGTATAGTTTAAAATCAGGGAGTGTGAGACGTCCAGCTTCATTCTTCTCTTTTAAGATTGCTTTGGCTATTTGGGATCTTTTTGTTTTTCCATACAAATTTTAGGATTCTTTGTTCAATGTCTGTGAAAAATGATATTGGTATCCTGATAAGGATTGGATTAAGTCTTTAATTGCACTGGGTAAATTGGACATTTTAACAATATTCTTCCAATCTGTGGTCATGATATATCTTTCCATTTATTTGTGTCAACTTCAGTTTCTTTCATCAATGTCATATTTTCCAAGTAAAAGTCCTTAACCCCCTTTGTTAAATTTATTCCCACATATTTTATTCTTTTTCATACAATTCCATACAAATGGACTTTTTTCTTAATTTTTTTTCTGATAACTCATTATTAGTGTTTAGAAATGCAATCAATTTCTGCATGTTAATTTCATATCCTGCAACTTTGTTGAGTTCATTTATTAGGCTCTAATAGGTTTTTTAGTGTAGTCTTTAGGGTTTTCTCTATATAGTCTCATTTACTGTGCAAATAGTGACTGTTTTACTTTCCCAATTCCAGTTAGGATAGTTGTTTTCATTTTTTGTTTTTTGTTTTTTATCTTTTTCTTACCTAATTGCTGTGGCTAAGACTTCCAGTACTGTGTTGAATAAAAGTGAGGAGAGGACTTCCTTGTCTTATTTCTGATCTTAGAGAAAAAGCTTTTGGCTTTTCTCCATTGAGTATATTAGCTGTGGGTTTGTCATATATGACTTTTATTATGTTGGGGTACATGACTTATAGCAAAAACTCTTAATAAAATGGGTATATAAGTGGATTTTGAATTTGAATTTTGTCAAATGCTATTTCTGCATCTATTTAGATGAGCGTATGATTTTTATCTTTTGTGTGTGCATGTGGTATATCACATTGGTTGATTTATGGATGTTGAACCATCCTTGCATCCTTGAAATAAGTTCCATCTGACAATGGGATAAAAGGCTTTTTAATGTGCTTTTGAATTTGGTTTGCTAATATTTTCTTGAGGATTTTTGCATCTATGTTCATCATGGATGTAACATGTATGTGTGTGTGTGTCCCTATCTGGTTTGGGGTAATGCTGGCCTCTTTGGAGATGTTCTTCCTCTTCAATTTCTTTTTAATAATTTGAGAAGACTAAGTATCACCTCTTCTTTAAATGTTTGGTAGAATTCACCTGTGAAGGCTTATGGCCCTGGACTTTTGGGGAGTTTAAAAATTACTGATTCAACTAATTATTTCTAATCTAGCTATTCAGATATTCTATTCATTGTTCAGTCTTGGAAGTCTGTGCATTTTAAGGAAGTTATCCAGTTCTTCTAGGTTTTCCAATTTGTTGGCATATAATTGTAGCAGTGTCCTATGATTGTTTGTATTCTGCTGTGTTAGTTCTAACTTCTCTTTCATTTCTGATTTCATTTATTTGGGCCCTCTTATTTTTTCTTGGTGAGTCTGGCTGGACGTTTATCAATTTTAAAGGAATCAGCTTTTGGGGTTCCTTCTTTTCAAGGAACCAGCTTTTGGGGTAGCTGGGTGGCTCAGTTGGTTAAGCATCCAACTCTTGATTGTAGCTCAGATCATGATCTCATGGTTGTGAGATTGAGCCCTGTGTTGGTCTCCACACTGGACATGGGGCCTGCTTAAGATTATCTCCCTGTCCCTCTGTCCCTCCCATACTTGTACTCATTCTCTTTCTTTCTCTCTCTCTCTCTCTCTTTCTCAAAAAAACCCCACAAAAGAAAAGAACCAGCTGTTATTTTATTTTTTATTTTTTAAAGAGTGCACTTGTTGTGATAAGCATCAGGTGTTTTATGGAAGTGTGAATCACCATATTATACACCTGAAACTAGTATTATACTGTATGTTAACTAACTAGAATTTAAATAAAAACTTTTTTAAAAATCAAAGAACCAGGAGCACCTGGGTGGTACAGTTGGTTGAGTGTCCGACTCTTGATTTTGGCTTGTGTCATGATCCCAGGGTCTTGGGATTGAGCCCTGCATTGGACTATGCACTCAGCATGGAGCCTGCTTGGGATTCTTCCCCTCTCTCCCCCTCTCTCCCCCTCTCTCCCCCTCTCTCCCCCTCTCTCCCCCTCTCTCCCCCTCTCTCCCCCTCTCTCCCCCTCTCTCCCCCTCTCTCCCCCTCTCTCCCCCTCTCTCCCCCTCTCTCCCCTTCTCCCCCCCCTCTCTCCCCCTCCTGCCTTCTCCCCTACTCTTTCTCTCTCTAAAATTAAAAAAATTTTTAATTAAAAAAATAGGTTTTGTTTTATTGATCTTTTCTATTTTTTTTCTTGGTCTCTATTTCACTTGGTTTCTATTTCACTCTGATCTTTAGTATGTCTTTTCTTCTACTAACTTGGGCTTTGTTTCTTCTTTTTCTAGTTCCTTTAGGTGTAAAGTTAGATTGAGATTTTTTCTTATTTCTTGAGGTAAGCCAAAAGTTTATTATTGTAAACTTCCTTTGCAGAACTGTCTTTGCTGGGTCCCCCAAATTTTGAATTGTTGTGTTTCTATTTTCATTTCTCTTCAGGTATTTTTTTTTGCTTCTTTTATTTCTTCATTGACTCATTGGCTGTTTAGTAGCATGTTGTGTACCCTCCATGTGTCTGTGATTTTGTTTTGTTTTTTTCATCTTTTTCTTAAAACTCATATTTAGTTTCATAGCATTGTGGTCAGAAAACATGCTTGAGGAAGGAATTAAGATGGTGGAGAAGTAGGGTGACCAGAATTTTCCTCGTCCCACAAACACAGGTGTATTGAAGTCAGATCACTTGGAACACCCACAATGGAGTGGCAGAAGGATCTTCACAGATGGAAAGAAACAGCTTGGCAAGATCAAGGTGTATATGTGAATTGAGGGAGATAAAATGGCATAGGCATGGAGGGGAGGCCAAAAGGGAGAGAAAGAGATAAGGGTTTGGTATCTAGTTAGCACAAGAGGAAAACCTCTCTGGACCACGGAGTGGGGAACAAGAAATACAGAGAGTGCCAATGTCTATGTTGCAAACAGCCTTAGAAGCTGAAACTTGGAGGTTTCAAAAGTTCATGACTTTCTCTGCAACAAAACTAGTTTTAAAAGTGCATGACTTTCTCTTGACTGAAGCTGCAGCTGTGTGTACGCCTAGGGTGGGGAAGGAGCCACCCAGGGTGTTGTAACAATCCCAGGGGCACACTGGGAGAGAACAGTCCCCTTCCTCAAGTACTGTGAGAAGAGGGTTTATTGCCTCCCCAAGAACAAAGACCCTGCAGATGCCAGCCAAGGGCCTTTTATCAGCAGAGCAGAGTGGCCGTACACCAGAACAGAGTCCACAGGGTCCTTTAAGACATGGATTTTGAATCCCAGCAGAGCACCTAGAAGGCACTAGAGAACTGGAGCCGGGCAAGTTGATGGACTGCGCTATTCTGTGAGGGCTGCCTGAACAGTGTGATTTGAGACACCAGCTCTGGGGAGGAGATACTGGGGTGTCACCATTTTTTTCCCCTAACACCAACGTGGTGGGACTTCAGAGGTAGGACTGCTTACACCAAACACCCCCCCACCTCCGTGCCTGGCAACTGCTTATCTACTGGAGCAGGACTGACACTGGTTGAACCAGAGGTTCTCTCCTCCAGACCAGCACAGCCACTGATCCCAGGCACCAACAGAAAACCGTTTTTTTTTTTTTAATTTTGTCTGTTTGTCAGTTTGTTCTTCTCTTCTCTATTCTTTTTCTTTCTACCATCTTCTTTTTACTTTTGGAATCAGGCTCATAGTTTCTGACTTGTTTTTGGTTAATGCGTGTGTGTGTGTGTGTGTGTGTGTGTGTGTGTGTGTGTGTTTGGTCAATACATATATATATACATATATATGTAATATACATATATTTTTTTTTGTTTGTTTTTCTTGTTGTGTTTTGTTTTGTTTGTTTAATCAGGCATTTTTACTCTATTCCTTTTAAACCTTTTCTATATCTTCTTCATTTTCCTTTCTCTTTCTCTGGATTTACTGTGTAGTTTTTTTGTTTTTTCTCCTTGGTCTTCTTTTTCTCCTTTCACTTTTCTCTTTGTATAGGATCAAGCTTCCCCCCCACTTCCCTTTTTTTTTTCCACGGTTATTTCAATGAAATCAAAGCACACCTGGTTGAAGGTCCAAACACTCCACCACTACAAGCAAGGAGGAGCTCTGCAGAGGACTGACCAGTAAAAGCAGTCAAAACTCAAGTGTCAGGCCCTGGACAGTGTATGACCCTTTTAATTTATTAGTACTCACAGGTGCAGAACACATAACAAGCTATTAAAACACACAAACACAGAAACTTAGCCAAAATGACAAAACAGAAGAGTTCTCCCCAAAAGAAAATTCAGGAAGAAATGACAGCCAGAGAATTGCTCAAAATAGATATTCTAAATTCTTCAGATATATATTGTTTATAACAGTCATAAGACTAATAGTTGGGCTTGAAAATAGCATAGAAGACAGCAGAGAATCTATTGCTGCAGATATCAGACCTAAGAACTAGTCATGATGAATTAAGAAATGCTATAAATGAGATGCAAAGTCAACTAGATACAGTGACAGTAAGGATGGAAGAAGCAGAGGAGAGAATAGGTAAAATAAAAGATAAAATTATAGGAAATGATGAAGCTGAAAAAAAGAGGGAAAGGACATTCCCTGATAATGAGGGGAGAATTTGAGAGCTAAGTGATTCCATAAAATGAAACAATATCCGTATCATAAGAGTTCCAGAAGAAGAAGAGGAGAGAAAGGGGCAGATGGTTTACTTGAACAAATTATAGCTGAGTACTTCCCTAATCTGGGGAAGGAAACAGGCATCCAAGTTGAAAAGGCACAGAGAACTCCCTTCAAAATCAACAAAAACAGGTCAACATCACAACATATCATAGTGAAACTGGCAAAATACAAAGACAGAAATCTGTAAACAGCTAGGGACAAATGGTCCTTACCCTACAAGAGTAGACATATAAGGGTCTTGAAATTTGACAGGCCAGAAGGGAGTGGCAGGAAATATTCAATGTGCTGAATAGGAAAAATATGCCAAGAATCCTTTATCCATCAAGGCTTTCATTCAGAATAGAAAGAGAGATAAAGGCTTTCCCAGACAAACAAAAACTAAAGGAGTTCATGACCACTAAACCAACCCTGCAGGAGATCCTAAGTGGGACTCTGTGAGTGGCAAGTAGCAAAGGCTACAAAGGACCAGAGACATCACCACAAACATAAAATCTACAGATAACACAATGGCACTAAAGTCATATCTTTCAATCATACTCTGAATGTAAATGGACTAAATGCCCAATCAAAAGACATAGGTTATCAGAATGGATAAAAAACAGGATCCAGATATATGCTGCCTACAAGAGACTCATTTTAGAGCTGAGGATACCTACAGGTTGAAAGTGAGGGGATGGAGAGCAATTTATCATGCCACTGGAAGTCCAAAGAAAGCTGGAGTGGCCATACTTATATCAGACAAACTACATTTTAAAACAAGACTATAACAAAGGATGAAGAAGGACATTATATGATAATTAAGGAGTCCATTCGTCAAGAGCTAACAATTGTAAATGTTTATGCCCCCACCATGAGAGCACCCAAATATATAAATCAATTAATCACAAACATGAACAAATGTACTAATAATACCATAATTGCAGATGATGTTAATACTCCACTTACAACAGTGGACAGATGGTAGGAAATCAATAAGGAAACAACAGCTCTGAATGACACGTTGTACCAGATGGACTTAACAGATATATTCAGAACATTTCAGTAGAATTCACATTCTTCTCAAGGGCACATGGAACATTATCCAAAATAGATCACATACTGGGTCACAAAACAGCCCTCAACAAGTATAAAAAGATTGAGATCATACAATGCATATTTTCAGATCACAATGCTATGAAACTTGAAATCAACCACATGAAAAAAAATTGAAAGGCCTCAAATACATAGAGATTAAAAAATATCCTACTAAAGCATGACTGGGTCAACCAGGAAATTAAATAAGAAATTTAAAAATCTATGGAAGAAAATGAAAACAAAAACATGGAAGTCCAAATACTTTGGGATATAGCAAAGGCAGTCCTAAGAGGAAAATACGTTGCAATTCAGGCCTATCTCAAGAAGCAAGATAAGTCCCAAATACACAGCCTAACCTTACACCTAAAGGAACTAGAAAAGCAGCAGCAAATAAAGCCCAAAGCCAACAGAAGAAGAAAAATAATAAATATTAGGGCAGAAATAAATGATATAGAATTAAAAAAAAAAAACAATAGAACAGATCAATGAATCTAAGAGCTGATTTAAAAAAAAAAAAAAACAAACAAAATTGATAAACCCCTAGCCAGACTTCTCAAAAGAAAAGAGAGAGGACCCAAATAGATAAAATCACGAATGAAAGAGGAGAGATCACACCACCACAGAAATACAATTATTAAAGAATACTATGAAAAATTATATGCCAATAAACTGGGCAATCTGTAAGAAATGGACAAATTTCTAATTACTCACATACCACCAAAACTCAAAGGGAAAGAAATACGAATTTTGAACAGAACCATAACCAGAGAAGAAATTCAATCAGTCATTTAAAATATCCCAACAAATAAGAGTCCTGGGCCAGATGGCTTCCCAGGGAAATTCTACCAGACATTTAAAGCATAGTTAATACCTATTCTTCATAAACTGTTCCAAAAAATAGAAATAGAAGGAAAGCTTCCAGATTCATTCTATGAAGCCTGCATTACCTTGATTCCAAAACCAGACAAAGACCCCACTAAAAAAAAAGGAGAATTACAGGCCAATATCCCTGATGAAGCTGTATGCAAAAGTTCTCAACAAGTATCAAATAGAATTCAACATTACATTAAAAGAAATATTCAACATGATCAAGTGGGGTTCATTCCTGGGCTGTAGGCCTGGTTCAATAACCACAAATCAATCCATGTGATACATCACATTGATATAAAAAAGGATAAGAACCATATGGTCCTGTCAATAGATACAGAAAAAGCATTTGACAAAATAAAGCATCCTTTCTAATAAAAACCCTCAAGAAAGTTGAGATAGAAGGAATATACCTTAACGTTATGAAAACCATATATGAAAAGCCCACAGCTAATATCCTCAATGGGGGAAAAACTGAGAGCTTCCCCCCTGAGATCAGGAACATGACAGGGGTGTCCACTCTCACCACTGTTGTTTAACAGAGTGTTGGAAGTCCTAGCCTCAGCAATCAAACAACAAAATGAAATAAAAGGCATCCAAATTGGCAAAGAAGTCAAACTTTCACTTTTCACAGATGACATGATGTACATGGAGATGTACATGTACATGGAGAACCTGAAAGACTCCACCAAACAGCTTCTAGAACTGATCCATGAATTCAGCAAAGCTGAATTCAGGATATAAAATCAGTATATAAAATCAATGTACAGAAATCAGTTCCATTTCTATACACCAATAATGAAACAACAGAAAGAGAAATCAAGAAACCAATTCCATTTACGGTTGCACCAAGAGCCATAAAATACCAAAGGTGTAAAAGATCTGTATGCTGAAAACTATAGAAAACTTACAAAAGAAATTGAAGAACACACAAAGAAATGGGAAAACATTCCATGCTCATGGATTGGAAGAACAAATATCATTAAAATTTCAATATTACCCAAAGCAATCTACACATTCAATGCAATCCCAATCAAAATCACACTGGCATTCTTCTCAGAGCTAGAACAAACAATCCTAAAATTTGTATGGAACCACAAAGACCCTGAATATCCAAAGTAATGTTAAAAAGAAAACCAAAGCGGGAGGCATCACAATCCCAGACTTTAGCCTCAACTACAAAGCTGTAAACATCAAGACACTATGGTATTGGCACAAAAACAGACACATAGGCCAATGAAATAGAAGAGAGAACCCAGAATTGGACCCACAAATGTATGGCCAACTAATCTTCAACAAAGCAGGAAAGAGTATCCAATGGAAACATATACAGTCTTTTTAGCAAATGGTGCTGGGACAACTGGACAGCAACATGAATAAGAATAAAATTGGACCACTTTCTTATACCACAAAATAAATTCAAAATGGATGAAAGACCTAAATGTGACACAGGAAACTATTAAATCCTATAGGAGAAAACAAGCAGAAACCTCTTTGATCTTGGCCAGAGCAACTTCTTACTTAACATGTCTCCAAAGGTAAGGGAAATAAAAGCAAAAATGAACTATTGAGAACTCATCAAGATAAAACAAAAACAAACAAAAAAAAACCTTTTGCATAGTGAAGGAAATAATCAACAAAAATAAAAGGCAATTTATGGAATGGGAGAAGATATTTGCAAATGACATATTGGGTAAAGGGTTAGTATCCAAATTCTATAAAGAATTCACCAAACTCAACACCCAAAAAAAACCCAAATAATCCAGAGAAGAAATGGGTAGAAGACATGAATAGACACTTCTCCAAAGAAGATATCCAGATGGCCAACAGACGCATGAAAAGATGTTCAACATTGCTCATCATCAGGGAAATACAAATCAAAGCCATAATGAGATACCACCTCACACCCATCAGAGTGGCTAAAATTAACAACTCAGGAAAGAACAGATGTTGGCAAGGATATGAAGAAAGGAAAACCCTCTTACACTGTTGGTGGGAATGCAAACTGGTGCAGCCACTCTGGAAAACAACATGGAGTTTCCTCAAAAAATTAAACTAGGGGGAGCCTGGGTGGCTCACTCAGTTAAGCATCCAATTTCAGCTCAGGTCATGATCTCATAATTTGTGAGTTTGAACCCTCCGTCAGGCTCTCTGCTGTCAACACAGAGCCTGCTTTGGATCCTCTGTCTCCCTCTCTCTCTCTGTTTCTCCCATGCTCTCTCTCAAAAATAGACACTTTTTTTAAAGATTAAAAATAGAACTACCCTACAATCCAGCAATTGCACTACTAGGAATTTATTCAAAGGATACAAAAATGCTTATTCAAAGGGGGCACATGTACCCCAATGTTTATAGCAACACTATCAATAGCCAAATTACGGAAAGAACCCAAATGTCCGTCAACTGATGAATGGATTAAGATGTGGGGTGTGTGTGTGTGTGTGTGTGTGTGTGTGTGTGTGTGAGAGAGAGAGAGAGAGAGAGAGAGAGAGAGAGAGAGAGAGAGAGAAAGAGAGATGGAATACTACTCAGCAGTGAAAAAGAATGAAATCTTGTCATTTGCAACAACGTGGATGAAACTGGATTGTATTATTACCCTAAGTGAAGTAAGTCAGAGAAAAGCAAATGTCACGTGATTTCACTCATATGTGGAATTTGAGAAGGGGAAGGGAAGGAAAAATAAGATAAAAACAGAGAGGGAGGCAAACCATAAGAGACTCTTAAATACAGAGAACAAACAGGATTGGTGGGAGTGGGAGGGTTGGGAAAGTGAATGATGGGCATTAAGGAGGGCACTGGTTGGGATGAGCAAGTATTATATGTAAGTGATGAACCCCTGGATTCTACTCCTGAAGCCAAGACCACACTGTATGTTAACTAACTTGAGAATAGAAAAAGGGAAAATAAAAGAAAAAATAAATAAAACATGCTTGACATGATTTGTTTTTTTAAATTTATTGAGACTTCTTTTGTGGCCTAATATTTGATCTATACTCAAGAATGATCCATTTGTACTTGAAACGAAAGTGTATTCTGCAGCTTCTGAATGAAATGTACTATATATATCTACTAATTCCATCTGGTCTAAGGTGCCACTTAAGGCCAATGTTTCTTTGATTTTTCTTTCTGAATGATCTTATATGATGTAAATGGGGTGTTAAAGTCCCCTGCTCTTATGGTATTGCTCTCAATCTCTCCCTTTAAAAGTCTGCTAATATTTGCTTTATATATTTTTGTACTCCTATGATGGATGCATGAACATTTACAAATGTTATATCCTCTTCTTAGATTGACCCCTTTATCATTATGTAATACCCTTCTTTGCTTTTTGTTGCAGTCTTTGTTTGAAAGTATATTTTGTCTGATATGAATACTGCTATTACAGCTTTCTTTGGGTTTCCATTTGCATGGAATATAATTTTCCATTCCTTCATTTTCAGTCTTTGTGTGTCTGACTGTGTGACTTTGTGTGTCTGAAGTGAATCTTTTGTAGGTAGCATATGATGGGTCTTAGGGTTTATTTTAAATCCATTTAGCTATCTTATGTCTTTTGATTGGTGCATTTAGTCCATTTACATTTAAAGTAATTATTGATAGATAGGTATTTATTGCCACTTTGTTAACTGTTTTCTTGTTCTTATGGTTCTTCTCTGTTCTGTTCTTCTCATAGTCTATTCCCCTGTGGTTTTATGGTTTTCTTTCATGTTTTGTTGGAGCTCCTGCCTCTTTGTTTTGTGTATCTATTGTAGGTTTTTGATATGGCTACCATGGGGTTCATATACATTGACTTATATACATAGTCTATTTCAAGCTGTTGGCTGCTAAAGTCCAAATGGGTTCATATTGTTTGGGGCTCGATGAGCTTCCTGGACATGGATGTCTGTTTCCTTCCCCAGGTTGGAGAAGTTTTAAGTCATTATTTCTTCGGATAAGTTTTTTCCCTTTTCTCTCTCTCTCCTCCTTCTGAGACCCTTCTAAAGTAAATGTCAGTACACTTGATATTGTCCCAGTAGTCCCTTATACTATCCTCACTCTTTAAAATTATTTTTTCTTTTCTTTTTGCTGTTCCGATTGGGTGATTTCCACTATTCTACCTTCCTGATTAATGATCTTTTTTTCTTTATCATCTAATCTGCTGTTGATTCCCACTAGTATATTTTTCATTTATGTTATTGTATTTTTCAACGCTGATTAGTTCTTTTATTTTCTGTTTCTTGAATTTTTCACTGTGTTTGTCCATTCTTTTACTGAGTTTGGTGAACATCTTTATGACCATTACTTTGAATTCTTTCTCAGGTAAATTACTTATCTCCATTCCACCAGAGGTTTTTATTTTCTGGCTTTTTTTTTTTTTTAATTTGGAATGCATTCCTATTTCTCCTCTTTTTGTTTGACTTTCTGTGTTTGTTTCTATGAATTAGGTGGAACAGGTACCTCTTCCCCCTGAAGGAATAGCCTTGTAGGAGCAGCCCCTATGTAGACTACATTGTATGGAAGCTTTGAGAGGCCAACTGGAACTGGAAAAGGCACCTGTCAGGAAGGGGTATCAGGGTGTGCCATGCCAGGGCCACCCTGGCAAGCAGCTAGGTCACCAGGGTGGTGGGGGCAGAGTGGCCATTCCAAGATTGCCTTGGCAAGATGGCTACAGATGGAGCAGGCATAGGGGAAGGAGTCCTGTGCATACCATGCCAGGGTCACCTTGGGGGTTGGCTTTAGCTGGTATGGGCCAAGGACCAGGGCCATGCTTGGGAAGCCCTAGCAGGCTTGCTAGAGCTACTAAACCCTATTCCTACCTGTGCTATCAAGGTAGAGAGGGAACATAATAAATGGTGCTTACAAGTGCCTTCAGTCTCAGAGTTTCGGCAGATCCCTGCTTGTTTGACCAACACTCTAGGGTTGATAAATAGACTTTATTCATTTATAGGTTAGTTGTCTTTAAGCCACTATTTTTTCACTGTACCTCGGGCTGCATACGTCTGTGTGTGGGCCCTTAACGATATCCCTCCTTACAGCAGGTCACTGCATCAGGGGTGGAGCTCCCATTGTTACTCTCTCTGTCTCTCCCACCCTTCTCTGTGTGGCCCCTCTACCATTTGTTGTGCAGAATCTGTTTAGCCTCAGTTCTGCTTCAGAAGAATTGATTTATATGTAGGTGTACATTTCATGTGTCCATGGGAGGAGGTGAGTTCAGAGTCTTTCTATGCTGCCATTTGGACCACCCTCTGCCCTGTAATGAGAAATTTTAATATTTAACCCCTTATCAACCTTCAAATATATAAAATTTATACTGTTAAATATTGTTAACTATAGTCACCATACTGTACATTACATCCCTAGGACTTACTTATTTTACAACAGGAAGTTTATACCTTATAAACAACTTTACCCATACCTCCCCTCCAGTAACCTCCAGAAAACCCTCCAGTTTTCTATAGTTAAGGATCTGTTTGCTGTTACCTCTCTTTTTCCCCCCTATATTCATCTGCTTTGTTTCTTAAATTCCACATAGGAGTGAAAACATATGGTATTTGTCTTTCTCTAGCTGACATACTTCACTTGGCATAATACTCTCTAGCTTTATCCACATTCTTGTAAATGGCAAGATTTTATTCTTTTTTATGGCTGGGCAATATCCCATTGTACATAGATACCACCTCTTCTTCATCCATCCATCCATCGGTGGACATTTGGGCTCTTTCCATATTTTGGCTGCTATAAACATCAGGGTGCATGTGTCTCTTTGAAACAGCACACCTGTATCCGCTGGATAAATACCTAGTAGTGCAATTGCTGGGTCATAGGGTAGTTCTATTTTTAACTTTTTGAGGAAACTCCATACTGTTATCCAGAGTGGCTACACCACTTTGCATTCCTACCAACAGCATAAGAGGGTTCCCCTTTCTAGGCATCCTCACTAACACCTGTTGTTTCCTGTATTGTCAATTTTAGCCATTCTGACAAGTGTGAAGTGATATTTGTGTCATCTCCATTTTCTTTCATAAGTGTTTTATAGTTTTCAGAGTACTGATCTTTTACCTCTTTGGTTAGGTTTCTTCTTAGGTGTCTTATTACTTTTGGTGCAATGGTAGATGGGGCCAATTCCTTGATTTGTCTTTCTCCTGTTTCATTATTAGTGTATAGAAATGCAACAGATTTCTGTACAATGATTTTGTATCCTGCGACTTTACTGAATTTGTGTGTCAATTTTAGCAATTTTTTGATGGAGTCTTTCATATTTTCTACATAGAGTATTATGTCATCTGCAAAGAGTGAAAGTTTGACTTCCTCCTTGCTGATTTAGATGCCTTTTATTCTTTTTGTTGCATGATTGCTGAGGCTAGGACTCCAGTACATGTTAAATAACGAGGTGAGAGTGGTTATCTCTGTCTTGTTCCTGACCATAGAGGAAAAGCTCTGTTTTTGCCCATTGAGGATGATATTAGTTGTGTGTTTTTTGTATATGGCCTTAATTATGTGGAGTTATGGTCCCTCCATCCCTACTTTGTTGAGGATTTTTATCACGAATGGATGTTGTACTTTGTCAAATGCTTTTTCTGCATCTATTAAGAGAATCATAGGGTTCTTGTCCTTTCTTTTATGAATATAGTGTATCACATTGATTGATTTGTGAATATTAAACCACACTTGCAGCCTAGGAATAAATCCCACTTGATAGTGGTGAATGATTCTTTTAATGTACTGATGGATTTGATTTGCTAGTATTTTGTTGAGAGTTTTTTGCATCCATTCTCATCAGGGATATTGGCCTGTAGTTTTCTTTTCTAGTGGAACATTTGTCTGGTTTTGTAATCAGGGTTACATTGGCCTTGTAGAATGAGTTTGGAAGGTTTCCTCCCTTTTTATTTTTATTTTTTTGAATTTTTTTGGAATAGATCCTAACTCTTCTTTAAATGTTTGGTAGATTTTTTATTACTCATTCAATTTCTTTGCTGATTATTGGTCTGTTCAAGTTTTCTATTTCTTCCTGTTTCAGTTTTGATAGTTTATATATTTCTAGGAATTTATCAGTTTATTCCAGATTGATTTCATGGCATATAATTTTTCATAATATTCTCTTGTAGTTGTTTGTATTTCTGTGGTATTGGTTATTTCTCCTCTCTCATTTATGATCTTATTTATTTGGGTTCTTTCTCTTTTTGATAAGTCTAGCTAGGGATTTATCAATTTTATTAATTTTTTCAAAGAACCACCTCCTGGTTTCATTGTTCTACTGGTTTTTTGTTTCTTTCTTTCTTTGTCATTTATTTCTGCTCTAATCTTTATTATATCCCTTCTTCTGGCTTTAGGCTTTGTTGGTCTTTTTCTTTAGGTGTAAAGTTAGGTTTTTTATGCTATATCCTTCCTTCTTATGACCACTTTTGCTGCATCCCAAAGGTTTTGGACAATCATGTTTTCATTTTCACTTGTTATCATGTATTCTTTTTATATCTTCTTTAATTTCCTGGTTGATCCATTCATTCTTTAGTAGAATGTTCTTTAACCTCTATGTATTTGTGGTCTTTCCAAAATTTTTATTGGGGTTGACTTCAAGTTTCATAGCATTGTGGTCAGAAAATATGCATGGTAGGGACACCTGGGGGACTCAGTCATTTAAGCATCCAACTGTTGATCTCAGCAGGTCATGATCTTGTGGTTTGTGGGTTTGAGCCTCATATCAGGTTCTGTGCTGATGGCTCAGAGCCTGCTAAGGATTCTCTCTCTCCCTCTGTGCCCCTCACCCCCATCTCTCTCTCTCTAAAATAAATAAACTTAAAAAAATATGCATAGTATGATCAATATCCTTTTGTACTTATTGAGGCCTGATTTGTGACCCAGTATGTTATCTATTCTGGAGAATTTCCATGTGCACTCAAAAAGAATATGTATTCTGCTTTAGGATGAAATATTCTGGATATATCTGTGTTCTATCTGGTCTGATGTGTCATTCAAAGACATTGTTCCCTTGTTGGTTTTCTGCTTAGATGATCTGTCCATTGATTTCAGTGGGGTGTCAAAATTCCCTTCTATTATTGTATTATTATCAATGAGCTCCTTTATGTTTACTAGTAATAGATTTATATATTTGGGTACTTCCAAATTGGCAACATAAATATTTATAATTGTTAGATCTTCTTGTTGGATAGACCCCCTTAATTATGACACAGTCCCTTCTTCATCTCTTGTTATAGTCATTGGTTTAAAATCTAATTTGTCTGCTATAAGTATGGTTACTCCAACTTTCATTTGATGTCCATTACCATGATGGATCATTCTCCATCTCCTGACTTTCAATCTGCAGGTGACTTTAGGTCTAAAACGAGTCTCTTGTAGGCAGCATATAGATTGATCTTTTTTTTTTTTATCCATTCTGACACCCTGTGTCTTTTGAATGGAGCATTTAGCCCAATTACATGTAAAGTAATTATTGATAGATACGTATTTAGTACCATTTTATTACTTATTTTGTCATTGTTTCTGGAGATTTTCTCTGTTACTTTCTAGTCTTTGTCTCTTTTGGTCTCTCCTTCCCACCTAGAGTCCCCTCTACTATTTCTTGCAGGGCTGGCTTAGTGATCACAAACTCCTTTAGTTTTTGTTTTTGTTTGTGTTTGTGTTAGTTTTATCTGGGAAATTCTTTCTCCTATTCTGAACGATAGTCTTACTGGTTAGAGTATTCTTGGTTGCAGATTTTTCCCATTCAGCAAGTTGAATATATCATGCCACTCCCTTCTGGCTTGCCAAGTTTCTGTGGAGAGATCTGCTGCTAACCTTATGAGTCTTCCCTTTAAGTTAGACACTTCCTTTGTCTTGCTGCTTTTAGTATTTTTGTCTTTATCACTTTATTTTGTGAATTTAAATACAGCATGTCTTGATTGTTGGCCTGTTTTTGTTGATTTTGATGGGAGTTCTCTATGCCTAGTGATTTAGATGTCTGTTTCCTTCCCCAGATTAAGGAAGTTCTCACCTATAATTTCCTCAAATAAACCTTCTGCCCCCTTTTCTCTCTCTTCTTCTAGGACTTCTATGATATGAGTATTATTATGCTTTATGGAGTCACTGAGTTTACTGAGTGCTTTCATGATCTAAAATTTTTCTTTCTCTTTTTTGCTGAGCTTTATTATTTTCCATTATTCTATCTTCTTTCTTACTTATATGTTCCTCTGCTTTTTCCATCCTTGTGGTCATTACATTCAGTCAATTTTGAATCTTGGTTATTGCACTTTTCATTTTGGTCTGATTGGTTTTTTTTTTAGCTCTATTTATCTCTGTGGTGAGAGTCTTCCTGATATCTTCCATGCTTTTCTCAAGACCAGCTATAATCTTTATGATTGTTGCTTTAAGTTTTCAATCAGGCATATTAATATTATCTGTTTCGATTAGATACCTGGTCATGACCTTTTCTTTTTTTTTTTTAATTTTTAAATGTTTTTATTTATTTTTGAGACAGAGAGAGACACAGCATGATCAGGGGAGGGGCGGAGAGAGAGGGAGATACAGAATCCAAAGCAGGCTCCAGGCTCCGAGCTGTCAGCACAGAGCCTGACGCGGGGCTCGAACTCATGGAGTGTGAGATCATGACCTGAGCTAAGTCGGAAGCTTAACTGACTGAGCCACCCAGGCACCCCCATGACCTTTTCTTATTCTTTCTTTTGGGATGCATTCCTCCACCTTGGCATTTTCCTGGGTCTCCATCTTCTTCTGTGTGTTAGGAAAGCCTGTTATGTTTCCTGCTCCTGAGAGTAATGGATTTATGAAGAAGGACTTCTATGATGTCCAGGGTCTAGCACTTCAGGAAGTGTCTCTGGCATGTGCTATGTGCACACTGCTGCTGTTTTGGCTGCTCTATCCCTCAGGCCAGTCCTCTGCAAGGTTTCTCTTTGCTTGCCCTGGGGAGTGTTTGGACCATGGTCAGAGTGTAGCAAGTTTTAACTAGGTGTGACCTGGTCTGCTTGCTAAAAGAGACCTCATGCTATTTCTACTAGAAGTGAAGCTTTACAGAACCCTATGGTCAGTAGACCTGGTGTGTGCAGGGGTTTGTGCTGGTCTTTTGGGGGAGGGGCCTACTACATTGGTCCTTTGCATACTTGTCTGGGCAAAGCAGTACCAGCAGAGCACAGGAGGCGGGACTTGGTATAAGCAGGTTAGGCGGCCAGTGTTATTCACTGAAGTTGGTTCATGCTGAGGGGTGGGGTAGGAAAATGGCTCCAGCCCACTCCTTTGTACTTGGTGAGGGGAGTCTGTGCTTGCTGCTCTCATGGAAGTATTTTCAGAGGAGTGAATGATTTCCCCTCATGCATCACAGGCGTTTTTCAGATCACTGATTTTACACTGTCTCTGGGTTGCTTGCCTTCCTGGAGCAGCACAGCACACCTTTGGCTCTACCCTAGCCAGGCCTGCCAATTTTTAAAATTCCAAATTTCAGGGATCTGGTGTGGCAGGGACCTGCATTCATCCTTTGGAAAAGGATCTCACTGCACTGGGACTGATGAACTAGAAGGGCAGTCATGCCAGAGTGCAAAGGCATGGGATTTAGAGCAAGCAGTCTCAACAGCCAGTGTCCCAGTTAGCTGCCCTCAACAGGTGTCTCTGCACCTATGCTGAGGGGTGGGGGAGGGAAATGGTGGTTCTTTTGTCCCCAGAGAGGCAATGCCATCTCTCTCAGATGGGATCCAAAAAGTACGAATATTCTCTCCCTGGCCCCCATAGGTGATCCTCAGATTGCAGTCTGTCTTAGGTTTGTTTCCCTGCATCCTCTCCAGGAGTAGGGCAGCATCCTTAGGTCTCTATCCCAACCAAGCCTGGAGACTTCTAAAACTCCAGTCTTTGAGCCCTACCTGTTGGAAAAATTCATGAAATTCAGCCCCTCTCATTTTCCCAGGCAATGGCTTTGGGGAAGTGTTCGCCTTGTGCGTATCCCTGTGCTTTCCACTCTCTGTTACTTTCTTCCGTGACCAGGGCTCCCTCCCCTCCACAGCTCCCATTATCTGTTTCTCCCCCAAACCATGTCTCCACACTTCCTACCTTCCTCAACGTGGCCTCTTCTCTCTCTCTCTAGTAGTGCAGTTTGTTCTATCAGTTCTCAGGTTGATTTCTTGAGTATTCAGAATGATTTGACATTTATCTAGCTGTGTTCAAGAGATGAGTCAAGTTGGTCCTCCTACTATGCTGCCCTCTTAGCTCCCCCCAACCCATGTTGATTTTATTGAGTATTTTATCTTCTTTGTTATTTTAAATGTATCCTTTGGTATATTCTAATCAGTTATAGTTTGTATATATGAATATTTGATTTTTGTACATTTAATTTTATATCCTGATACTCTGAGAGTTTTTTTATTGCTTGAGTTTGTTTTATCATCAACTGTCTAGGGTTTTCTAGGTATGCTGTCATATTACCCACTAACATAGATACTTTTGCATCATCCTTCCCAGTTCTTGTCTCTAATTGTTTTCTCTTTCCACTTGCACTGGCTAAAACCCCCAGGACAATATTAAATAGTAGAGATGGTAATAGGTATGTTTATTTTGTTCTTGACCTTAGTAGAAATGGCTTGGCTTTAGTGTTTTCTCATTTAGTGAAAACATTGGCTGTAGGAATGAGGGGTGTATATGCACACTCACACACACATATGTAATTGAAATGTAGTTGATATATAACATTAGCTTTAGGTGTACAACATAGTAATTTGACAATTATACACATTACAAAATGCTTCCCTCAATTATTGAATAATATGGCAATTCTATATTTAACTTTTTAAGGAATCTCCATACTGTTCTCCTCAATGGATGTACCAATTTGCATTCCCACCAATAGTGCACAAAGGTTGCTTTTTCTCTATATTCTTGCCAACGCTTTTTTCTTGTTTTTTCAATTCTAGCCATTCTGATAGGTGTGATATCTCACTGTGATTTTGATTTTCATTTCCCTGATGATTAGAGATGTTGAGCATCTTCTCAAGTGTCTGTTGGCCATCAGTATGTCTTCTTTGAAAAAATGTCGACTCAGGTCCTCTGCCCATTTTTTAATCCAATTCTTTGGGGGTTATTTTGGTGTTGAGTTGTATAAGTTCTTTATATATTTTGGATATTAACCCCTTATCAGATATATCATTCACAAATATCTTCTCACATTCAGTAGGCTACCTCTTTGTTTTGTTGATTTTTTTCCTTTGTTGTGACAAATATTTTTAAATTTTTTTTTAACGTTTATTCATTTTTGAGAGACAGAGAGAAACAGAGCATGAGCAGGGAAGGGGCAAAGAGAGGAATACACAGAATCTGAAACAGGCTCCAGGCTCTGAGCTGTCAACACAGAGCCCAACACAGGGCTTGAACTCACGAACTGTGAGATCCTGACCTGAGCCGAAGTCGGATGCTCAACTGACTGAGCCACCCAGGTGCCCCAAAAAAGCTCTTTATTTTGATGTAGTCACAGTAGTTTATTTTTGCTTTTGTTTCCCTTGACTTAGGAGACATATCTAGAAAAAATATTGCTACATCCAGTATCAAAGAAGTTACTGCCTAAGTTCTCTCCTAGGAATTTTATGGTTTCAGGTCTCAGTTTAGGTCTTTAATCCATTTGGAGTTTATTTTTGTGTATGGTGTAATAAAGTGCTCAAATTTCATTCTTTTGATGTAATGGTCTAGTTTTCCGAGAACTATTTATTGAAGAGACTGTTTTTTCTCCATCATATATTCTTGGCTCCTTTGTCATAGATTAATTGTTCATATAAATGTGAACTTATTTCTGGGCTTTTTATTCTATTCCATTAATCTACGTGTCTGTTTTTGTGCTAGTACCATACCTTTTTTCATTATTACAACTTTGTAGTATATCTTGAAATCTGTATTTATGATACTTCCAGCTTGTTCTTCTTTCTCAATATTGCTTTTGCTATTTGGGGTCTTTTATGGTTCCATACAACTTTAGTATTATTTGTAATTGTGCTGTGAAAAAATGCTATTGGTATTTTGATGGGGATTTCATTGAATTTGCAGATTGCTTTGGGTACTGTAGAAATTTTAATAATATTAATTCTTCCAATCCATAAGCATGGGATATCTTTCCATTTGCTTGTCACCTTCAATTTCTTTCATCGGTATTTTATAGTTTTCAGAGTACAGACCTTTCACCTCATTGGTTAAGTTTATTCCTAGATGTTCTTTTTGGTGCAATCATAAAGGAAATTGTTTTCTTGATTTTTTTTTTTTCTGTCACTTTGTTATCAGTGTATAGAAATGCTATACAGGGGCGCCTGTGTGGCGCAGTCGGTTAAGCGTCCGACTTCAGCCAGGTCACGATCTTGCGGTCCGTGAGTTCGAGCCCCGCGTCGGGCTCTGGGCTGATGGCTCGGAGCCTGGAGCCTGTTTCCGATTCTGTGTCTCCCTCTCTCTCTGCCCCTCCCCCGTTCATGCTCTGTCTCTCTCTGTCCCAAAAATAAATAAATGTTGAAAAAAAAAAAATTTAAAAAAAAAAAAAAAAAAAAAAAGAAATGCTATACAAATTTCTGGGTATTTTGTATTCTATGCAACTTTACTGAATTTATTTATTAGTCTAAGTTTTTGGTGGAGTCTTAAGGGTTTTCTAGTATCATGTCATCTGCAAATAGTAACAGTTTAACTTCTTCCTTACCAATATCAATGCCCCATTTCTTTTTCTTGTCTGATTGCTATGGCAAGGACTTGCAGTACTATGATGAATAAGTGGCGAGAGTGGACATTCTTTCCTTATTCCTAATCTTAAAGGAAAAGATCTCAGTTTTTCATCATTGAGTATGATGTTAGCTGTGAATTTGTCATGTATGGCCTTTATTATGTTGAATTTTGTTCCCTCTAAACCCACTTTGTTGAGTTTTTATCACAAATGGTAAATTTTATCAAATGCTTTTTTCCATCTATTGAGATGATCATGGTTTTTATCCTTTATTTTGTTAATGTGGTCTATCACTTTGATTGATCTGTGGATGTTGAACCATTCTTACATCCCTGGAATAAATCCCAGTTGATCATGGTGAATGACCCATTTAATGTGTTGTAGAATTTGATTTACTAATATTTGGGGGAAGTTTTGCATCCATGTTCATCAGGGATATTGGTCTGTAATTTATTTTTTGTGGTGTCTTTGTCTGGTTTTGATATCAGCATAATACTGGTCTCATAGGATGAACTTGGAAGCATTGCTTTATCTTCCATTTTTAAAGAATAGTTTTAGAGAAGTGGTATTAACTCTTCTTTCAATGTTTGCTTAAACTCACCTGTGAGATCACATGGTCTTGAACTGTTGTTTGTTGTGATTTTATTTTGTTATTACTGATTCAATTTTGTCACTAGTAATCAAGTCTGTTCAGATTTTCTATTTCTCACTGATTCAGTCTTGGAAGACTGTGTTTCTAGGAATTTCTTTTTTATTTTTAAAAAAAAAATTTTTTTTTCAACGTTATTTATTTTTGGGACAGAGAGAGACAGAGCATGAACGGGGGAGGGGCAGAGAGAGAGGGAGACACAGAATCGGAAACAGGCTCCAGGCTCCGAGCCATCAGCCCAGAGCCTGACGCGGGGCTGGAACTCACAGATCGCGAGATCGTGACCTGGCTGAAGTCGGACGCTCAACCGACTGCGCCACCCAGGTGCCCCCCCTTTTTTTTTTTTAATTTTTTTTTTTTCCAAGGAATTTCTTAATTTTGGTCTAGGTTGTCCAATTTGTTGAGTTATAGTTTTTCATTGTCATTTCATAATTCTTTTTATTTCTGTTGTGTCAGTTGTAACTTCTCTTATTTTATTTGAATTCTATTCTCTTGATGCATTGGCTAAAGGTTTATAAATTTTGTTTATCTTTTCAAAGAACCAGCTCTTAGTTTTTATTTTTAGTCTCTATTTCATTTATTTTCACTATGATCTTTATTTCCTTTGTTCTATTAACTTTGGGTTTTGTTCTTCTCCTCTTCCTCCTTTTGGCTCTATTCTTTTTAAAATTCCTTTAGTTGTAAAGTTAGCTTGTTAAGAGATTTTTCTTTTTTCTTGAGGTAGGCCTGTTATCACTATAAACTTCCCTCTTAGAACTGTTTTTGCTATGTCTCAAAGATTTTGAATCATTGTATTTTCATTTTCATTTCCCTCTAGGTATCTTTGATTTTTCTTTCATTTTTTGTTACCCCATTGGTTGGTTTTTAGCTTTTGCGTTTGTGTTTTTTCCATTTTTTTTTCTTGTAATTGATTTCTAGTTTCATACTATTGTCATCAGAAAACATGATATGACTTCAGTCTTTCAAAATTTATTGAGGCTAGTTCTGTGGCCAAACATGTGACCTATCCCGGAGAATCTTTTTCACGTGCACCTAAAAAGAATGTATATTCTGTGGTTGTTGAATGGATGGTTCTGTAGATATCTATTAAGTCCATCTGGTCTAATGTGTCATTCAAAGCCACTGTTTCCTGATTGATTTTCTGTCTAGATGATTTATCCATTGATGTAAACTGAACCACCCAGGTGCCCTGAGGTGTTAAAGTTCCTACTATTATTGTCTTACTGTCAGTTCCTCCCTTTATGTCTGTAAATATTTGCTCGTATATTTAGGTACTCCTGAATTGGGTAAATAGATATTGACAATTTTTATGTCCTCTTGTTGGACTGACCCCTTTATCATTATGCAATGCCCTTCTTTGTCTCTTGTTACAGTCCTTGTTTAAAGTGTCTTTTGTCTGATGTAAGTATTGCTACTCCAGTTTTTTAACTTCCATTTATATGCAGTATAATATATATATACTCCATATATATATGTATTTCATATATATGTATGTATATATATATGTATGTGTGTGTATATATATATATATAACATATATATATAATATGTTTATATATATATATATATATATATATATATATATATATATATATATATTATGAAGTTTTTCATCCCTTCACTTTTAGTCTTTGAGTATTTTGGTCTGAAGGGAGTCTCTTATAGACAGATATAGATATATATGGGTCTTGTTTTTGTTTATTTACATTTACAATAATTATTGATAGGTATGCACTTCTTGCCATTTTATTCATTGTTTTCTGGTTATTATAGTTCTTCTGTTCCTTTCTTCTTCATTTGCTTTCTTCCATTTGAATTTTATGACTTTCTTTAGTGTTCTGCTTGGATTCCTTTCCCTTTATTTTTTGTGTATCTCTTATAGGTCTTTGATTTCTGGTTACCAAGAGGTTCAGCTAAAACATCCTATATATATATATATATATATATATATATATATATATATATATATATAGCAGTCTATATTAAGTTCATGGTCACTTAGGTTCAAACACATTCTAAAAACACTGCATATTTCTCCTTTCCTCCATGTTTTATAAGATATCACATTTTACATAATTTTACTTTGTGTATCCCTTGACTGGTTTTTGTTGATATAATTGATTTTACAACTTTTGTGTTTTAATCTCCATACTGGCTTTATAAGTGATTGAGCTACTATTTTTCCTGTATGTTTGCTTTTACCAGTGAAATTTTTTCCTTTCATAATTTTCTTACTTCTAGTTGTGGCCTTTTCTTTTTCACTTGAAGAAGTCCCTTTCACATTTCTTGTAAAGCCAGTTTAGTGATGAACTCCTTTAATTTGGTATTGTCTTGAAAACTCTTTATTTCTCTAATTCTGAATGATAATCTTGCTGGTTAAAGTATTCTTACTTGTAGATTTTTTTCCTTTGAGCACTTGGAATGTATTATACCACTGCCTTCTGGCCTGCAAAGCTTCTGCTGAAAAATCACCTGATAGCATAATGGGGTTTACTTTGTACATAACAGTTTGCTTTTCTCTTGCTCCTTTTAAGATTCTATCTTTATCTTTAATTTTTGCCATTTTATTTATTATGTTTCTTGGTGTGGACATCTTTGGGTTCATCTTATTTGGGGCTTTCTGTGCTTCCTGGACCTGGATGTTTGTTTCCCTCTCTAGGTTAAGGAAATGTTTAGCTATTACTTCTTCAAGTAAATATTCTGCCCCATTTCTCTCTATCTTCTGGGATGTTTGTAATGAGAATGTTAGCGTACTTGATGTTATCAAAGGTTGCTTAACCTATTCTCATTTAAAATTGTTTGTTTTTGTTGTTCAGCTTGGTTGCTTTCTACTACCCTGTCTCTTCTTTTGCATCCTCTGATCTGCTGATTCCATATAGTGTATTTTCCATTTACATTATTGTATTCTTCAGTTCTAACTTATTCTTTTTTATACTTTCTCTTTGTTGAGGTTTTCACAGAGTTCACTGATTCTTCTTTTAAGTCTGTTAAGTATCTTTATGACCATTACTTTGAACTCTTCATCAGGTGTAGATTCCTTGTCCTGTTTTGTTTAGCTCTTTTTTCTGGAGTTTTGGCTTGTTATTTCATTTGGACATATTTCTATGTTTCCTTTTGTCTAGCTTTCTATGTTTGTCACTATATTTACGGTAGGTAAGTTATGTCTCCTAGTCTTGAAAGTGGTGGCCTTATGTAGAAGACATCGCATGATGCTCAGTAGCACAATATGCCCTGGTTATCAAAACCAGGTGCTCCAGGGACATCCTGTGTGTAGGCTTATGCTATCTTCTGTTGTGGCTGGGCCATGAGCACTGCCAGCATACTGACAGTTGGGGTAGTTCCTGACCCACCTGAGTCAGCTGTAGCTACTTACCAGCACAGTAGTGGGTGAAGTTACTCGCTCCACTCCCAAGGCAGCAGTTCTTTTGAGGGGAATGCTGTTCCTGACTGAGGCTGCCCGTTGGATGTGGTGGGGTGGGAGCTGCTTTGGACAGTTGCTTCCTTTTGCAGGTGTGTTAGGTGGCAAGGGTCTGCGGGGGAACACCAGGCAGGGCAGGCAATGTAGCAAGGTAGATGGAGTGTCAGAACTGGCTCTCACATGCCTCCAGATCACTAGGCTGAAGGAGGGCAAGAAAAATGGTACCCACCAGCACTTCTGTTCCTGGAGAAAGCTCCTGCAGGTCCCTGCCTCTCAGGCACACATCCTAAAGTTAGTCAGTAAATCTTCATGTATACCCAGGCACTCTTTAAAATGCTGCTTATGTGCTATGTCTCATGCTGAGTGATACAATGCACTGGACCTTTTAGAGTGGAGACTCAGTTTCCTACAGTCCTGTGGCTCTCCCAGAGCTAAATCTCCCCAGTTTCCAAATCCAGATATTATAGTGGCTTGTCTTCCCCATGAAGGTCCCCAGGGCTGAGGGTGCCCAGTGTGGGGCTTGATCCCTTCCCTACTCCATTCTTGTGATATCCCTCCTGCTTGTGGGTTGTTGCTCTAGGGATTTGGTTCCTAACCATGTCTCTGTCCTTCCTATCCTTCTCAGTGTGGCCTTTTCTTTATCTCTTTAGCATTGAAAGATCTATTCTTCCATTCTACAGGTTGTTTTTAGAATGAGGTGTGTTACATACAGTTATTGCTTTGTCGTGTCTGTGGGAGATGAACCCAGGATCCTCCTGTTCTACCATCTCCCTCTGCTGTCATATCTTACCATGCTTAGTCTGTGTCCATCAACTCCTACTTGAATATTTTTCTAAATCACAATGATTATTGGAGTTAAAGATTTTTTCAGCGTCTGTGATGGTAATTTTATGATTTCTCCCTTATGTTAGAGAAAGTTGCCTCAATTTCTCTCTATCTCTCTCTCTCTCTCTCTCTCACACACACACACACACACACACACACACACACAAGACATAGTGTAATGATAGTTATATTATTTACTAATGATATTTAATTAATATGTAATATATATTATATATTAATGATATACTTCTCTTATACATTTTATACATGTTGTTTTGAATTATATTTTGACTGAAATGAACATTTGCCAATCTTAATTTCTTGCTGTTAGTATTTCCTTGGCACATATTTTCCTTACGTTATTTTATTATAATAAGGGAAGTAATATCACATCTAATACATTGTGCAATTCTTTGGTAGCAACCCAAATATTGACATCCTTCCAAGCGTGTGCAAACTATATTATGCTTCTGGTTTCAAATTAATGGGAGGGTCAGAAATTCCATTTTTATTGTACCTAGTATCTAAATGAGGATGAAATGGCCACTTTCTTGTGGTCTGTATTAGTAAGCTTTTACTGCATAACAAACAACCACAAACTCTAAGTGGGATATAGCAACAAGCATTTATTTCTTCTAGAAGCTCTCTGCTTTAGGATGAGGGATACCTACCTCTCAGTACAGTTCTGCAGGTCAGCTGGGGAGAGCTGTGCTTCAGATGTGTTGCTCAAAGATATAGGCTAATCAGACAGCAGCTACTCAATGGAACATCACATCGTGACAGCACAGGGAAAGAGAGCAATTGAGGCCTTAATTGAGGCCTTAAGACTGAAGGTTACAACTGCAGACTATCACTTTTATGCACACTACATCGATCCAAGCATGGCTAGGAGTGTTGATGTATATTCTCCCCATGATGAGGCCAGAGGCAAGACATGGATGCAGGGAAAGATAAAGGTTGATGAGAATTATTTTAATTTATTTTAGAGAGCAAGAGAGAGTAGGGGAGAGGGGCAGAGAGAGAATCTCAAGCAGGGTCCATGTTCAGCATGGAGCCCAGTACAGGACTTGATTCCACGACCCTGGGATCATGACCTGAGCCAAAATCAAGAGTCTGACGCTCAACCAACTGAACCACCCAGGTATCCTCAAATGTTGATGACAATTTAACCACTACAATGACCTTGTACCTATAGTTTTGTTTTTCTGTCAAGGATTTTTTTCTTTGTTAAATCCACATATTTATTTTTGTTGTGCTATATGGAGATTTTATATTCTGTTTAACTCTCAGGGTACCTGGATGGCTAAGTTGGTCAGGCAACCGACTTCGGCTCGGATCATGATCTCGCAGTTTGTGAGTTCAAGCCTGCATCGGGCTCTGTGTTGACAGCTCAGAGCCTGGAGACTGCTTCGGATTCTGTGTCTCCCTCTCTCTCTGCCCCTCCCCTGCTCATGCTCTATGTCTCTCTGTCTCTCAATAATAAATAAATGTTAAAAAAAAATTTTTATATTCTGTTTAACTCTCCATTCCCATCTGAGATAGCTGATCTATTTAATCATATCCCAGGTGATTTAAGTTTATCCTCTTTAAAAAAAAAAAAAAGCTGGCCTTGTGGAGATACAGTTGATTTATAAAATCATAAGATATTTAAAGTGTACATTGTAGTGATTTGTAATATGTATACATCATTAAAGGATTCCCCACATCTAGTTAATTGACACATTCAATACCTCACATTTAAGTTCTCTCTTAACAAAATTCAATTATACAATGGTGTTATTAACTATAATCACCTGGTTGTACATTAGATGCTCAGACCTTATTCATTTTAAGGTTTTAAATTTATTTTGAGAGCAAGAGAGCCAGTGGGGGAGGGCTAGAAAGAGGGGGAGACAGAATCCCAAGCAGGATCTGCACTGTCAGCACAGAGCCCGACGAGCTCGAACCCTTGAACCACAAGAGTTGGATGCTTAACCGACTGAGCCACCCAGGTATCCCTCAGAACTTATTCATTTTATAGTTGAAAGTTTGTAACCCAAATTCTTATTTCTCCCACCTGGGGAATACTTTTCTATTTCTGTGAGTTTGACTTTTTTCTTTTAGGATTCCACATGTAAGTGATACCATGCAGTGTTAATCTTCCTCTCTTTGGCTTATTTCACTTAGCATAATGTCCTCAAGGACCAACCATGTTGTTGGCAAATGGTGGAATTTCCTTTTTTCGCATGGCCAAGTAATATTCCACTGTATATATGTCATGTCTGCTATATCCATTCATCCATTGATATACACTTAGATTGTTTGCAATCTTGCCTATTGTGTGTAATACTGAAATGAACATGGGGATGCATCTTTTTTTTTGTAGTTTTCTTAAAGTTTATTTATTTTGAGAGAAAGAGAGCATGCAAGCAGGGGTGGGGCAGAGAGAGGAGAGAGAATCCCAAGCAAGCTCCGTGCTGTCAGCATAGAGCCTGCTCTGGGGCCTGATCTCATGAACCGTGAGATCATGCATGACCTGAGCCAAAACCAAAAGTCGGACACAACCAACTGGGTTACCCAGGTGCTCCTGCATATATCTTTTTGATATCATGTTTTCATTTCCTTTGGATATATACCTAGAAGCGGGATTGCTGGATTTTTATGTTAGTTTTATTTTTAATTCTTTTATAATTTTTTTAATGTTTATTTATTTTTGAGAGAGACAGAGACAGAATGCGAGTGGGTTAGGGGCAGAGAGAGAGGGAGACACAGAATCCGAAGCAGGCTCCAGGCTCCAAGCCACCAGCAAAGCCCAACGCAGGGCCTGAACCCATGAGCTGTGAGATCACGACCTGAGCCAAAGTTGGCCGCTCAACTGACTGAGCCACCCAGGTGCCCCGTTTTTAATTTTTTGAGATACATTGTATATTGTTTAACATAATGGCTGTACCAATGCACATTCCCACTAACAGTGCACAATAGTCCCCTGTTCTCCACCCTCACCAATACTTAGCTCTTTTTTTAATGATAGTCATTCCAACAGATGTGATGCAATATCTCATCATGGCTTTGATTTGCAATTCTCTGAAGATCACTTAGGGTTACTGATGTTGAGCACCTTTTTATGTGCCAGTTGCCTATTGGTATGTCATCTTTGGAATAAATGTCTATTCAGATAATCTGCATTTTTAAATCAAATTGTTCAGATTTTGTGCTATTGAATTGCATGAGTTTTTAATGCTTTTTATTTTTTTTTTTTAATTTTTTTTTTCAACGTTTATTTATTTTTTTGGGACAGAGAGAGACAGAGCATGAACGGGGAAGGGGCAGAGAGAGAGGGAGACACAGAATCGGAAACAGGGTCCAGGCTCCGAGCCATCAGCCCAGAGCCTGACGCGGGGCTCGAACTCACGGACTGCGAGATCGTGACCTGGCTGAAGTCGGACGCTTAACCGACTGCGCCACCCAGGCGCCCCGTTTAATGCTTTTTAGATAGTAACCCCTTATCAGGTGATTTGCAAAAATCTTCCTCCCAATCCATAGATTTTCTTTCATTTTGTTGATAGTTTCCATAATGTGGAGAAGCTTTTTAATTTCCTGTAATCCCACTTGCTTATTTTTGCTTTTGTGGCCTTTACTTTTGGTGTCAAATCCAAAATATCATGGCTCAGATTAATGTCAATAAGTTTGCCCAATGTTTTCTTCTGGGAGTTTTATGCTTTCAGGTCTCACATTCAGTCTTTAATCCAGTTAAGTTGGTTTTAGTGTATGGTAACTACATTTCCTTAGGGGTCCAATTTCATTCTTTTGTATGACTGTCCAGTTTTCCCAAAACCATTTACTGGAGAGACCGTCTTGTGATCATTGCATATTCTTGGTTCCTTTGTTGTAAATTAATTGGCTATATAGGTATGGGTTTATTTCTGGGCTTTCTCCTCAGTCCCTTTGATCTACATGTCTGTTTTTATGCCAATGTCATACTGTTTTGGTTACTATAACCAAAAGTAACCAAAAATGGTTTGCTCTGTTTCTGTGAAAAATGCCGTTGGAATTTTGATAGTGATGGAATCGAATCTGTTGGTTATTATGGACAGTATACATTATTCATTATTCCAATCCATGAACACAGAAAATTTCCATTTATTTGTGTCATTTCCAGGTGTTTTGTTTTGTTTTTTTAATCACTATCCTATAGTTTTCAGTGTACAGGTGTCTTTGGTTAAATTCACTTCTAATATATTTTTTTTAACTTCTAGGTATTTTTTTAATGCAATTTAAAATGGAATGGTTTTCTTCTTTCTGATCGTTCCTTCTAAGTGTATAGAAACAGATGATTTTTGTTTATTGACTTTATATTCTGCAACTCTACTGAATTTATTTATTCTAACAGTTTTTTCTGTAGGTTTTCTTTGGAGAAATGTCTGTTCATGTCTTCTGCCCTTCTTTCAAATTGTATTGCTTGGTTTTTTGGTGTTGAGTTGTATACATTTTTTAATATAGTTTAGATATCCCTTTATGGGATATGTCATTTGCAAATATTTTCTCCCATTCAACAGATTACCTTTTAGTTTTGTTGAGTGTTTCCTTTGCTGTGCAGATTTTTATTTTGATGAAACCCCAATGTTTTTGCTTTTGTTTTTCTTGCTTCAGGAGACATATCTAGAAAGAGGTTGTTACAGAGAAGCTTGATTTCTTAATTGGCAATTTTACTCAATTTGCATTTACTGATTAACTATATACTGATTTGCTTGTACTAGTTTACTTTTTTATGTCAATCTGTGTCAGGTTTTTGTTTTGTTGTTTTGTTTTTTTTTGGGGGGGTTAAGTTGTTTAATTGGTACTTGTATCTTCCCTCTAAATAGAGACCACTTTTTGGTTTTATCCCCACCATACTGTCCAATTCTCATCTGCAACAGCATATGCAAAGAAAGAACTTTGAAAGATTTCATGTCTAGCCTAAGTCCTCCAAATGTGTATGAATAATAAAAAGATCCTTGGACACATTAAGTTCTTCAAGTGGGATGAAGGAAACATGTTAACAAGGTGGTACATTGTCCAAAACAGCCTCTCCTAATTTTATTCCTCTTATTTGAATAATTCTACCAAAAATGTTTTTAAATTTATTTATTTTGAGAGAGAGTGTGCAAGAGCACAGCAGAGGTGGAGCAGAGGAGAGGGAGAATCTCAAAAGTCTCCGCCCTGTCAGCACTGAGCCTGATGCAGGGCTTGATCTCACAAACCATGAGATCATGACCTGAGCTGGAATCAAGAGTCGGATGCTTAACTGATTGAGCTACTCAGTCACCAAGTGTTTTTAAAATAATTTTTAGGGGCACCTGGGTGGCTCAGTTGGTTGAGCATCTGACTCTTGACCTCAACCTCAGGTCATATCAGGGTTGTGGGATTGAGCCCTGCATTGGGGTCCATACTGAGTGTGCAGCCTGCTTAAGATTCTCTCTCCCTCTACCCCTCTCCACAGCACTCTCTCTCAAAAAAAAAAAAAAAAAAAAAAAAATTCTTGTAAACTTTGAGGCTTTTGAGATACCATAATGTATCTAGCTGTGGGAGTTCTTATCTCTTTGAAGGTGTGCATTCTTCTTTTTCTCTTATTAGTATCCTATGAACACTATCAGTCCCAAGTAGTTCAATTTAATTATGAGAAATTTGTCATACATACATACATATGTATATATATATAGTGTAGCTTTATCTTTTCTATTTATTTTCCATTTCCTTTTGGAAGGTCCTGAATTTGTTTAAATTTTAACTCTTTTTTAAGTTTGAGAGAGAGAGAGCACACACGTGGAAGTGGGAGGGCAGAGGGAGAGAGAATCCCAAGCCAGGGGCTCAGCCTCACGAATTGTGAGTTGAAATAAACAGTTGCTTAACCGACTGAGCCACCCAGGTGCCTCTAATTTTTAACTCTAATTTCATTCTTCTGAAAGATCTAGTCCACTGTTTATCCCATCTTTTGAGGTTATTTTTTTCATTTTTCATGAAATGAAATATAGTTATATATTCTAAATTCTTAGTTTTTCTGTCCTAATATTTTATGTTAACTTTTTCTATTGAGGCAGTTTTAATCCTAAGGTCTTGTTATAAGCTATATTACCCTAGGAATATTTGACTACTCTGTTAATGTACATTGGAGAAGCACAGATGTCCAAATCCAGTCTAGACATTCAGATCTTCAGCTGTGAGCTTCAGAACAGTGGAGGGGAATGAGCCCTAGGGCTCATTACTCTTATCTAGCAGTTCCTTAGATCAGAGTTTCACCTTTTAACTCTCAAATGGAAAGAAACAATATTGGGCGGAGAGGCACTCCATAGACTGTTACCTACCAGTTCTGGGGATTTGAAGGTCAAGGGTAGAGGAGTAGATGTTTGAGACTGTTCAATCTATTGGCCCCAGGGAGGTTTGTCCTGCCCTGATTTTACCCTTGTGGGTATCTGGGCTCTTGTCTTGAATTTCCATAGGGAGGTGGCAGACAACAATGGATCCAAGGGAAAGTCAGGGGGTGGGGGGTGTCATGGTGGTCTGATTAGAACAGTTCTTCTTGAACGGCCTCCCAGAGCCACACCAGCCACCAACTAGCCCTATATACCAGTTAAAAACACTTTCCATCCACCCTGGGATTTTTTAGATTTGTGTTATTTCTTAGATCCCAGGCTTCCATTTTTAGTTCCTCCAGGATTGATCTTGGAGGAAAGAGCCCATGTTAATTTGACATTTTGGCAGGAACCAGAATGTTCTCTCTCCAAGTTGTTTAGAATATATGCAGTCGATGGATGCAGAAAATTAGTCATACTAAGGATCTTGGTTTTTACTTTAAGAAAAATGAGAAGCCACTGAAGGTTTCAAGCTGAGTGATGACAGGATCTGACTTTATTTTGAGAAGGCTACTTTGGCTGCAATTTGGCAATCAGATTGGAAGGGAGTGAGAGTCAATATGAGGACAGAGTTACAAGGGCGTGCAGTTGTCCTGGTGAGATCGTAATGATGGCTGACACTAAGGTGTGATGGAGATGGAGGGGAGGGGATGAATTGAAGAGATAACTTAGTAAGTTAAATTGCTAGATTTTAATTACCGATTGAATTTCAGGGAGGTGAGAGATGTATGAAAGGTAACTCTTACACAGTGGGCTTGCATAACTAAATGGATATACTTAATTTGGGAGAACAAGAAGGGATTCAGTTAACTCAATGTGGGGTGTATAAATTTATGATCCCCTTGAAATATTCAGAAGACGTGTCAAATAGCTGAGAGCTCAGAGGAGACAGTTGAGATAGCTATGATGACTCACACATTTATAAATGGATGAAATAACCTTGAGAGTTCAGAACAGAAGGGGACCTGAAAATGAGCCTTCAGGAACTCCAACAGTTAATGGCTGTTACTGGTTGCACTGTTCTCCAAAATTTGCATTTGAAGCGCTCAGCCCCAGTACCTTGGATTGTGACTGTATTTGCAGATAGTGTGCCTTTTGAAGAGGTGATTAAATTAAAATAAGGCCTTTAGAGTAGGGCCTAATCTAATCTGGCTGATGTCCTTTTAAGAAATTTAGAGAAACACCAGGAGGATGTGTACACAGAAGAAAGACCATGTGAGGACATAACAGGCAGCCATCTGCAAACCAAGGAGAGAGGCCTCAGGAGGAACTAAATCTGCTGACACCTGGATTTTGTACGTCAAGTCTCCAAAACTAAGAGAAAATTAACTTCTGTTGTTGAACAGCCGCTCAGGCCTGTGGTTTTGTTATGGCAGCCCTAGCAAAATAATATACTAGGTTAAAAAAACAGTGTGGCAGAAAAATTGTGCGAAGATGATAAAATATAACTCCTGGAGGTTATTTTGACACAGAAGCAAAGGCCAAAGTTTTTCAACAAGTGGGAAGAAGTCAAAAGTGTTAAGGTTGGCTGACGGGTCAAGGTGAGAACTAATTGTTCTCTGGATTTAGTAAGTTGGAGTTTGTTGGTATTCTAACACAGTGTAGAAGGGCAGAATGGTATGGGTTAAAGTGGGGGAGGGCGGGAGTGAAGAAATGATAAGTGACTATGGACAGCTCTTGAGGTTTGTGATAGGGGAGGGAATGAGGAATGGAGTTCTTTTGAAATGGGAGAAATTTGACCTTGTTTTTTGTTAATGTAAGTTTCCCATTTAAAAGTAGTTAAATATAAAAGCAAAAGAGTAATTGGTAGAATAACATTGAGAAGAGTGGAGGGGACAGTTTATAGCTGAGATAGGGGATGGCTGAACTTTTGTTAACAAAGGCTGGAAGCAGAAATGAGACACCTTCAGAGTAGAACTCGGGGGACAGAGGAATGGCTATTTTCTGGTTGATGAAGGCCTCTGGTTTTTAAGCTATCTTTGCTTCCTAAAATGAAATCTCTGTTCTGTTCAACTTCGCCTTATAACTAGTGTCATTTCCTCTCATATTCTGGCATTTGGTTGGTGGTCTATTTAAAGTGTGGTTGTGAGTCTTCACCTTAATGCCACTGATATTTTAGTGAGAAGTTCTGAGAAGCTTCAAAGGGCAGCTGCTAGTCAGATACCCAAAAAAATGACAAGTTTCTGTCTTCTCAAGTTTTATATTTAAATACTTAAGCCATCTGGAGTTTATAATATATGGGGGAAGTCTGATACTTTTCCCAAATTGCTAGTCAGTTATCCCAATACCATTTCAAGTCAAACGTATTTAAGTGCCTACTAATTGCTTTGTGCGATAGGCGAAATCATCTTTCTCAAAGACCTTAGTATTTCAGCAAGACCAACGAATACAGTATGAGGTACAACAAAGTGCTGTAAACACAATTATTAGCAAACACAGAGATTACCTTTTTGTACAATTATAGGGAATGCCTTTTTCTGGATTCTTAAAACCAGATCTGATAGGGGACAGTGGAGAGTTGGATAGGGGAAGGGATTTAAGGCAGTTCAGGGAGAGGAACCAGAATGATGAGCAAAACCTCAAGTAGGAAACTGCACCATGTCTTTGGGAAGTAAGTTACATTATGGTGGAAGGTTAGAAGTGCTAAAATTCATACTGCAGTTAGTAGACAGCAAAGAAAACCCCACTGGCCTAGAGATGGTTTGGGGCTATAAAATGGCTGTTTCAAGTTATACTTGATGAAGGTTAATTAACTTCATATATACTTTAGATTGATGGCCAAAAAATTAAACAAGTCATAGGCTTGTTTAAAAAAGTAAAGGACAATTTATTAAAAATCAAGAAAATATTGGAAAACAGTATGGAGGTTCCTCAAAAAACTAAAAATAGAACTACCCTATGACCCAGCAATTGCACTACTAGGCATTTATCCATGGGATACAGATGTGCTGTTTCGAAGGAACACATGCACCCCCATGTTTATAGCAGCACTATCAACAATAGCCAAAGTATGGAAAGAGCCCAAATGTGCATTGATGGATGAGTGGATAAAGAAAATGTGGTATATATATATATATATATATATATATATATATATACATATACACACACACACACACAATGGAGTATTACTCGGCAATCAAAAAGAATGAAATCTTGCCATTTGCAACTACGTGGATGGAACTGGAGGGTATTATGCTAAGTGAAATTAGAGAAAGACAAAAATCATATGACTTCACTCATATGAGGACTTTAAGAGACAAAACAGATGAACATAAGAGAAGGGAGACAAAAATAAAAACAGGGAGGGGGACAAAACAGAAGAGACTCATAAATATGGAGAACAAACTGAGGGTTGCTGGAGGAGCTGTGGGAGGGGGGATGGGCTAAATGGGGAAGGGGCACTAAGGAATCTACCCCTGAAATCATTGTTTCACTATATGCTAATTTGGATGTAAATTTTTAAAAATTAAAAATTAAAAAAAATCAAGAAAATATCAGGTTGTACATACGGGAAATTTCAGTAGACTTAAGATCCTTGCTATCTCAATAAGCAGGGTTTTTATACTTATGTTGAGGGTACAAACTTTTCGACAAAAGCTCATCAGTGAATAAAATCTTGTATTGTCCTCATAGCTCTGTCTTAGCATCCTCAAACAGGCAGGCTAGATGGCATCAAAGTTAAGTGTAGAGGCTGCTTTTAGGCAAACAGGCTTGAACAATGGAATGTAGAAAGGGCCCACATCGACCACTTGGCTGAATACAAACAGGCCCACTGGGCAACCCACCTCAATATAGCCACAGGCCCTAACCAACCAATGAGCTACTTACCCGGAACCAGGTACAGTTACCAAAAAATTCCATACATCCCCATACCTCCTCACCTTCCCTCTTTAAAAACAGCTCACCCACTGCCTTCCTGGAGACAGCCTCTCCTTTGTTCTCCTGCCTGCCACCCCCTTGTGGTGTATTCAATGAATTTCCATCTCCTTTGTTCTGCCTCTGGTGAATTCACTGCCCGTGCCATCAGGTTCTGCCAGATGGTCACCCCACATTTGGGGACTCCCATCTGCTCGGGAGAGACACCACATAAGCTATGGAAGAAAGAGAACAAAATCCTTGGGATGAACAGAGTAGGTAGCTTTTCTCTGCCCCAATGACAGAAAAGGTAGGAAGGCCATATGGAGATATAGGGCAGCGGTGAGGACTCTGAATTGCTGAGGTGGACAAAGCAGGGGGTGACCACGAACAGGTGACCCCCTATTTACAGGAGAATGTAGTATGTGGGTTTTCTAATCTTAAGTAGTGTTTTGCCCAACTTCTCATGAGACAGAGGTTCACGGTCCAGGGCCTGCAACCAGAGGAAAAAGCTCATATGACTGGAGCTTGGGGGACAGAGTGCAGGGTGCAAATGAAGCACCTCTCCCCCCCAGAACAACTGTGTCCCTGAAAGGTCAGCTGTGTTCTCTTTGACGGGGAGTTCCCTGCTCTAATGCTTCTCTCAGACGTTCAGAAACATTCACACCTGGCCCGGTGCACTCTGCCATGAGAAATGACCAGGACAGCATACAGCTTCCGCAAATCAAGTTTTCTTTGCATTTGCTAATACCCACCGATTTGCACCTAGGCTGCTTCTGAAGGCATGACAACTTACCTGTGCATTAGCTTAGGTTTCACTATTTTCCCTTTTTAAAGAGTTCCAACTCTATGTCTATTATAGGAGAGACTTAAGATCCCAGTCAAGAGGTTCAAGTTATTATAATAACCTATGTGTCAAGGCCTAGCAGGAAGAGTGGGAGTTAAGAGGCAGTAAAAATGAAAGAAGTTTTAGGAGAAAAAAAATGAAGGACTCATGAATTTAGGGTCTAATAGGTCTTCAACACAGATGCTGAATTGTTGAAGGGTGAAGGTGCCAGGGAGTCAGTCCAACAGAACCACACAACCCAGGTGCTAAAGACGCCACCTTCCTTAGAAGGTCATGGTCCTGACTCTGAATGCCCCACTAGCCAGGGTTCCCCGAATCAGTGGCCTAGGGCTAAAGCTTCAGGAGAGGTCTCTGCAGGCCTCAGGATATTGAGGTCCTAAAAGCAGAAGTCAGGCTTGTTGAAGATAGTCAGCCAAGACCAAGATTTCACATACAAAAGCATAAAAAGCCACAGTTTATATAGTGTCTCCCCGCAAGACACTCTTGTGGTTCTCAGCGCCCTGCCCTCCCCATTACCACTACTCATTCTGTGCTAGCTTTGTGCATTTCCACAATTCCCTGATTTCGCTGAGCTCAATTTGGTGGGAAAGGGAACGGTGATCCTCTGGTTTCTCTCAAGTCACAAGTGACAGGCCTCTAAGGCCAATGTTTTGTCTCCCGATCTTGATACTGAGCTGTGGAAAAGAAGGGCAGGGGGACTCCACTCATCTGCACCAGGAGTCTCACTTCTCAAATGTCTGCCCCTTGAGTCCTGTCTTCCGAAAACATGAACTGGCTGAAGGTACTTCCTTCTCCCAGACCAATCTGTTCTATTGCTTGTCATTTCTCCTTCATCCACATAGCCTAGCCCTCTGTAAAGAAATCAGTCTGTCGGAGGGAAGAAAACTAGACTGAGGAGAAAGAAAGCAATGAAACAATGAAAGCAATGAATAATTAGAGATAGAAAATTTATTATTATGCAAACAGCTATGCACACTGGAGCCCTGGCAAACTGCCAGGGAACTTTCCAGATTAAGTTGTGCCTCCCTGTATTACAGGTACCAAATCAGAGTAACATCCTGGAGAACAAAACAAGGTATCAGAACACACAGTATCTCAGAGACCCACCAGGTCTGGACTCCTTTTTTGAAATGCTCTAAATCAGTAGCTCTGGGCAAAGATCTCAACTGCTTGCTAAATAGCTGGACCTGACGCTGGCCAACTGTTAAGGCACTGGCTGTCCTGAGGAAGAAGAGGACTGTGAATGAAAAACTGCAGCTTTGCTTCTAGGAAAGTAATATCTGATAAGGATAGTCAAGGAAGATGTATTTTATCACTTTAAAATCAATTTTACTAAAACTACAAATTCTCTAATCATTTTTTTTTAAGCTTATTTATTTTTGAGACAGAGAGAGAGCATAAACGGGGGAGGGTCAGAGAGAGAGGGAGACACAGAATCCAAAAGCAGGCTCCAGGCTCCGAGCTGTCAGCACAGAGCCCGACGCGGGGCTCGAACTCACTGACCAAGATCATGACCTGAGCCGAAGTTGGACACTCAACTGACTGAGCCACCCAGGTGCCCCTCTAGTTTAATAATTATTGAAATAATCACTCCAGAAGTAGCATTCCTTAATTTCCTCTCACCATATCATAAATTCCTGCAAAACTGTTAGTACTTACTACTGCTATTGTGATCTGGTTATTAAAACTCTTGATACTGCTTGAGTTACACAAGCATATAAAACTGATCTTTTCTGCTAAGTTTTTATAGTGATTTAATAAGTGTCTTGAAAAATAACACTGAAGTGAATTAATTCCAGTAAATAAGTAAAAAGATGGAGTTTCTGTATGATGATAGCACTTGGGGGTCAATCCAGCTTCTAGTGATTTTTGGACTCAAACAATGCGAACTGATACAGCAGGGAGATCATGAGAAGAAAATACTAGTCTAATGGTCAGAAAGAATTCCACACTGTGCCCTAAGAATACAATGAATAGGTTCAAAACTAAAATAGTTCACTCATTTGTTTGCTTAGTTAATTGTTCGTTTTAGTGATCAGAGTTAACTTCTTAAAATTAGGCCTTGGTCTACAGGCCTAAAGAACTGATGAACTAGAGAACTGATGTGAAAAGATTCACTGTTATCAAATGGCAATTATTCAATAAATTCCCCCCTTCATAAACCTTTAATCTAGTGGCCAGCACCCAGAAACGCTTGAATACAAGCGTCCATACCCAAGTTACAAAGTACTTTATTCTTGTCTCATTGGTGAGGCGCAGAGTAATAACGTAGCAGCAGAAGGCTTGGCCTTAGATTAAATAGTGATAACAGAAAATGCGAGACTTTTTCCTCTCAGCTGAGGGAACACACTACTAAGATGTCAAAAGGATACATGTAAGTTGGGATGCCTTTTGCGGCCAAGTGTTTCCGAATAAGTCGCTCGGTACCATACCAGTTAAAATCTTTTGTGGCATGTCCAATGCGTGGAAGATGAACACTTGCTGTTAAAAAGAAAGAACACAGATTATGATGTCTTCATTCATCAAAATTTGAATCAGTATAAAATACACATTAAGAGAAAACTACTCGCAGAGTCACTTGGTGGTTTCCAATGGACAAAACACGTGTAATCATGTGGTATCCCACACAAAGCCTACAAGTACAATGTCAAAGATATTCTGGGGAGGGACTGTAATGGGAAAACTTAAATAATTCTATTGAACACAAAGACGTACAGGACCTGGAAATAAGTAGGTACGATGGAAATAGAATCATGATCAATGTTGGAGATAAACAGATTCTTTAAGAGTCAATCATTTCAACAAACTCTGAGACAGACTGGGTTTGGAAACAAAACTCGACTCAGACTTTTGGCAGAGAATGGTCTGCTAATGTGGACTGTGTGTAGCTCTCCAAAAGCTAGGATAAACAACATCCTATCTGACCAGATCACTACATCTTTGGTCCTCAGCTTCCTCATCAGCAAAATCATGATACAAATACCCAGTGGAGGGAGATGGTCCACAGAGCTAACGGATACAAATGTGACCTGGGAAAGGAAGGGAGGCTATTCAAATACAAGATGATGTGGTGGTTACTTGCATGGTCTCCTATGGGGGGCTTCACCTTTACCATGTATAGTGAATGAGGTCTTGACATTTCTCACCTCCTTTTAAAAAATCCTATCACATGCCTGGAAACAGAAATTCACCTACTCCTGAACACAGATGAAAAGCTTACCTTTCTTTTTCTTTGCTGCTAAATAGATCTTCTTCAGGCCCTCTTCCAGGGCTGCCATCTTAATGCCAGACAGGACATTGGAGCGATCACGGTGCTGAGCCACAATCAAGGCCAACTAGGAGGAACAGCCATCACATGGTTGACATGACACGAGACGGCTGCATTGTCAACTAAGTGCCCTGCCGTGGAGGGGGCACAAGCATTCCCCTGACAGGCTTTGTCTCCATCTGTTCTGGATGCTCTGCTGAACAACCCTGTCCTACCAAATTCATGACTTAATCTTCCATCATAATTGTTTTATTTTGTGGTAACTTAATACACAAGCACCTCTTCTTTTAAAAGGTATGTTAAAACCAGGGTCCAAAACATGCTGTCTTTCCTAAGTTTTCTCAGCGGCAAAGAGAATTTTTCAGAGTCTCAGGAGCAGAAAGGACTTTACAGGTTCCTGTGTCTTCCATCTCTGTTCAAGTAACTCCCACCGTGTCCTAACCTAAGGCGGGGGGGAAGGGGGGGAGGACGGGACGGGACAGGACTGGAGACAGGGCCAAGAGAGCATATCTGGGACTGACATCACTACAGTCACATCATAACCAGTTGTAAACAGTTTTCTTGAGTCACTGGATTCTGAGCATTTATGCACAACCACGGTGTTGTTCACATTCTTTAGCATTTTAGAAATGACTGAACGAATGACTGTTGTCAGCCACAGGGGCAACCAACCTCAAGCAAATACACCTCTCTTTCAGCTCAGTTTCTAAATTTCTTTTCTAAGTCAGTAAGATTTGGCTCTAAATTTGAATATGAATTCAGGCCCTTGAGAAAGCTAGGTTAAGTGCAGGAAATGAAATCTCTTACAGGAATTCTAAAGGACTGGCAAGTAGGAGAGACACTTAAGATGCAAAAGGAGAATTTTAATGCAGGCAGAGGAAATCTGCCTCAGCTCCTCTCCTCTGCTCATAGCTGGCTACTAAACACGGTGTTTTACACAACTTTTCACACAATAAACGATGAAATGCTCAGAGTTCTCAGTCAGGTTTTCTTATTCAGTAAGAGTTTCCTGAGCACTTCCTATGAGCTGGTACTGCGTGTATTGAGGATAAAAAGAAAATGGGTCGACACCCTTGGAAGGAGCCCACCTGAGGTCAGTGCAGGAAACAAGCAAGTTAGAGAACAGTGTTCCAGGGGCTGTGATGGACAGAAGCAAGGGGGGACGGAGTGGGTGCGGTGGAGTCAGAGGCCCAACCTGCTTGTTATGGGCTGAACTGTGCCCTCTCGAATTCCTTTGTTGAAGCCCCAACCCTCAGTACTTTAGAATGTGATTGTACATGGAGACAGGGCCTCTAAAGAAGCAAGTAAGTTAAAGTGAGGCCTTTAGGGTGGTACCTAATCCAGCCTCACTGCTGTGCTCACAGGAAATCTGGACACATGCTGAGACACCAGGGATGCACGTGCAGAGAAGAAAGACCATGTGAGGACACAGAGAGAGGCAGCCGTCCCTAAGCCAAGGAGAAGGCCTCAGAGGAAATCAGCCCTGCTGGTAGCCTCCAGAATTGTAAAGAAATTAATTTATGTTTTCTAAGCCACCTATTGGTGGGATTTTGTCATGGCAGCCCTTACAAACTAATACACTGACAGGCCAGCGGACAGGAGAGGTTTAAAGAGGAGGTGATGTGAGCCAAAATTTAGTTCTCATAAAAGAAGTGGTTTTTTTACTTACCAAATCTTGCCCTTTGTTTCTTGACTCTTTATCATCAATAGGAAATAAAAGGACACCTCCCAAATTCAAGTCTGAGGTAAAATAAAAGAGCAACAGACAGAATATGAGGTTCACTCTAGACTGAGACCTCTGAAGAGGGGCTCTTGTGAATGCCCCTGGTTCCTTCCTTTCCCACAGCCAATCAGGCTGCAATCTCACCTTTTCTCACACTCCTGGCCTCAGTGACTGCCTCAGCCAGGTACTCACATGATGCACTCCTGAATTTTTTCCTTTTTGCTCAAAAACTTTTATTTTTTTAATGTTTAATTATGGTAAAATATACCTCATGTAAAATTTACCATCTTAACCATTTTTAAGCAAGCAGCTCAGTAGTGCTATGCTGTCAATCTCCACAGCTCTCTTCACCTTGCAAAACTGACACTGTACTCATGAAACCTCATTTCTCCCTTTCCCCTACAACCATCACTCTTACTTTGTCAATCTGACTACTATAGTTACAGCATCTAAGCAGAACCACCCAATACTCATTCTTTTAGGTTTTTGTTTTTTTAATGTTTAGTTTTGGGAGACTGAGAGAGCACGAGTGAGGAAGAGGCAGAGAGAGAGGGAGACACAGAATCCAAAGAAGGCTCCAGGCTCTGAGCTGTCAGCACAGAGCCAGATGCGGGGCTCAAACTCACGAACCAGGAGATCATGAGCCAAAGTCAAACACTCAACCAACTTGAGCCAGCCAGGTACCCCTATACTCCTTTTGTGACTGGCTTACTTCATTTAGCATAACGTCCCCAGGATTCATCCATGCTGTAAAGCATGTGTCAGAATTTCCTGGTTTCCAAGGCTAAATAATACCCCACTGTATGTATATACCACACTGTTTATCCATTCATCCATCAGACACTTGGGTTACTTCTACCTCTAGGTCACAGTGAATAATGCTGATATAAACATGGGCATACAGATACCTATTTGAGTTATTGCCTGACTTCTTTATAAGAGGCGTTGCTAGATTTTATGGTAATTTTATTTCTTTAAAAAAATTTTTTTTTAATGTTTATTTATTTTTGAGAGAGACAGAGACTGCGAGCAGGAAGGGGCAGAGAGAGAAAGAGAGAGACACACAGAATCTGAAGCAAGCTCTAGGCTTTGAACTGTCAGCAAAGAGCCTGACACAGGGCTCGAAGTCACGACCCATGAGATCATGACCTGAGCCAAAGTTGGATGCTTAACCGATTGAGCCACCCAGGTGCCCGATGGTAATTTTATTCTTAATTTTTTCAAGAAACACCATACTGTTTTCCATAATGGCTGCATCATTTTACATTCCCACTAACAGCGCACAAGTGTTCTAACTTCTCCACATCCTCACCCACACTTACTTTCTACTTTTTCTATGGAGATGTAACTGGCAGAACATCATGTAAGCTTAAGGTGTACAACATACTGATTTTACACATTTATACTGCAATACGATTGCCACTGCTGCATTAGTTAACACCTCAATCACATCACATAATCGTCATTCCATCTAGTGGTGGGAACAATTAAGACCTACTCTCTTAGCAATCTTAAAGTTTGTAATAGAGTTTTGTTGTCTGTCTGTCTGTCTGTCTGTAGTCCCTGTACTGTGTATTAGATCTCCAGGACTTATTTATCTACTAAATGCAAGTATATATCCTTAAACATGATCTCTCCTGTTTCCACCAACCCCTGGTAAACCACCATTTCACTCTAGTTTTTTTTTTTTTATAAGTTTGTTTTAGATTCCACCTATAAGGGAAATAGACACTTAAGCTGTTTCTGTATCTTGGTTATTTTGAATAATGCTGAAATTAAACATGGGGTTATATGTTTTCATTTCCTTTGACTATATACCCAAAAGTGGTATTGCTGGATCATATGATAGCTCTAATTGTAATTTTTTGAGGAAACTCTATACTGTTTTCCATAGTGGCTGCACCAGTTTGCATTCCCACCAATTGTGCATGAGGGTTCCTTTTGTCTACATCCTCAATACTCATTATCTGTCTCTCGATGACAGTCATTCTAACAGGTGTGAGGTGATATCTCATTGTAGTTTTGATCTGCATTTCCCTGATGATTACTCATGTTGAGCATCTTTTCCATTCCCAGTTGGCCATGTGTACATCTTCTTTGGAAAAATGTCTATTTAGTTCCTCCGTTCACTTTTCAATCAGATTGACTATTTTTTCTGTTGAGTTGTCTGAGTTCTTTATAAATGTTGAATAGTAACCCCTTATCCAATATATGATTTTCAAATATTCTCTCTCATTCTGTAAGTTGCCCTTCCATTCTGTTGGCTCTTCGAAAGTGCAGAAGCTTTTAAGTTTGATGTAATCTCACCTGTTGATTTTTCCTTTGTTGTTTGTTCTTTTGGTGTCCTCTCCAATCTCAAGGAGCTTCTTTCCTAGGTTTTCTTCCAGGGTTTTATGGTATCAGGTTTTATGCTTGTCTTTGAGCCATTTTAAGGTAATTTTTTTGAGTAAGGTAGGGTCCAATTTTACTTTCCTGCATCTGGTTGTCTAGTTTTCCCAACATCATTTGCTGAAGAGACTACATTTTCCTTACTGGATATTCTTGACTCCCTTATTAAATATGAGTTGGCCATATATGTAGAGGTTTATTTCTGGGCTCTGTATTCTGTTCCATTGGTCTAGGTATCTATTTTTATGCTGCTACCATACTGTTTTAATTAGTATCACTTTGTAGTACAGTTTGAAATCAGGAGGTATAATGCCTCCTGCTTTGTTCTTCTGATGATTGCTTTGGCTATTCAAGCTCTTTTGTGGTTTCACTCAAATTTCAGGATTTATTTCTATTTCTATTTCTGTAGAAAATGCCATTGGAATTTTGGTAGGGACTGTATTAAATCTAGAGATGGTTTTGGGTAGCATGACATTTTAATGATATTAACTCTTCTGATCAGTGAATGTGGAATATCTTTCCAATTGTTTGTGTCTTCTTCAATTTCTTTAAACAAAGTCTTGTATTTTTCATTGGCTAGATCTTTTACTTCCTTGGTTAAATTTATTCCTAGGTCTTTTACTGTGTTTGATGTTACGGTGAATGGGACAATTTTTTAATTTCTTTTTCATGTTTCATTGCTAATACATAAAGAAGTAACTGATTTCTGTGTGCTTTTAGACCCTGCAACTTTACTGAATTCATGGATTACATCCAACAGTTCTTTTTTCCAACTGATTAAATCTATTATATTGAGAATTTGGGGTTTTCAATATATAAGACCACACCATCTGCAAATGACAATTTTACTTCTTCCTTTCTGATCTGGATGTCTATTAATTTGCCTTGCCTGATTCGCTCTAGCTAGAACTGCCAGTATTATGTTGGATCAGAGGGAGGAGAAACACGCACACCTGTCTTGCTCCTGATTTTAAAAGAAAAGCTTCTAATTGTTCTCAGTTGAATACAGTTAACTGTAGGTAGCATTATATGGCTTTTATTATGTCCTGTACTTATTCTATTGAGGGTTTTTATCATGAAAGGATGTTGTATTTTGCCAAATGCTTTTACTTCATCTATTGAGAGGTTCAATGATTTTTGTCTTTCATTCTATTAAATGTGGTGTGTCATATTTGTTGATTCATTCTATTAACGTAGTGTGTCATATTTGTTGATTTGCCTATGATGAACCATCCCTGCATCCCAGGAAGAAATCCCACTTGGTCATGGTGTGTAATCCTTTTAATGAGTTCTTAAGTTTGGTTTGCTAATATTTTTTTGAGAATTTTTGCATTAATATTCATCAGGGATATTGGCCTACAGTTTTCTTTTAGTGTCCTTATCTGGCTTTGGTGTCAAGGTAATACTGGGCCCACACAGAAGGGGTTTGAAGTGTTCCCTCCTCTTCAATTTTTCTGGAAGAGTTTGAGAAGGATTGGCATTAATTCTCCTTAAAATATTTGACAGAATTTGTCCATGAAGTCATCTGATCCTGGGAGGTTTTTAAAACCTGAGTCAATCTCCTCACTCATTATTAGTCTGTTCAGTCTTTATATCTCTTCCTGGTTCAGTTTTAGTAGGTTGTAGGGACTATGAATTTATCCACTTCTTCTGGATTATCTAATTTGTTGGTGTAAAATCATTCATAGTAGTCACTTATGATCTTAATGTTTTTTTGCAGTGTCAGTTGTTATTTTCTCATTTCTTTCAGTCTTCTTTTCTTAGTCTTGCTAAAGGTTTATCAATTTTATTTTTCAAAAAATCAGCTCTTAAGGGTTACTAATCTTTTCTATAGATTTTCTAGTCTCTAATTTTATTTCAGATCTGATATTATTTCCTTCTTTCTGCTAACTTTGGGCTTAATTTGCTCTTTTTCTAGTCTCTTGAGGTATTTGAAATCTCATTTTTTAATATATGCATTTATTGCCACAAACTTCTCTCAGAACTGCTTTTGCAGCATCCATTTTTGGGATGTTGTTTCCATTTATTTTGAGATATTCTTTGGTCTGCCTTTTGATTTCTTTGACCCATTGGTTGTTCAAGAGTATGCTATGTGCTATTCAGTTTCCACATCTCTGGAGATTTTCTAGCTTTCCTCAATGAAAGATTTCTAGTTTCATACCATTGTGGTTGGAAAGACACTTGGTATAAATTCAGTCTTCTTTTGCTATGACTCGTTTTGTGTTCTATCATATGATCTATTTTTAAAAGTGTTCCATGTGTACTTGAGAAAAATGTGTATTGTGCTGCTGTTCGATGAATTTTTCTATAGATGTCTATTAAGCCAATTTGATGTAATATTTGGTCCAAGTCTATCATTTCCTTGTTGCTTTTCTGTCTGGATAACCTGTGCATTGCTGAAAGTGATATATTAAAATCCCCTACTATTATTGCATTGTTGTCGATTTCTTCTTTCATATCTATTAATATTTGCTTAATATATTTAGGTGCTCTGATGTTGGGTGCATATACTGTTATATCTTCTTGATGGATTGAGCCCTTTATCATTATACAATGTCCTTGCTTATCTCTTATTACCATTTTGGTTTAAAGTCTACTTCGTCTGATGTAAGTAACAACTACCCACATTGTCTTTGGTTCCCACTTGCATGGAGTATCTTTTTCCATCCCTTCACTTTGAGTCTATGTGTGTTTTTAAGGTTCAAGTTGGTCTTTTGTAGGCAGAAAACACCTGTACCCTGTTTTTTATTTGTTTCTTCCATCTAGCCACTCTGTGCCTTTTGCTTGGTGAATTCAATCCACTTACATTTAGAGTAACTAACTTATGTTAAGTACTTACTAATGCCATGTTACTAACTGCTTTCTAGTTGCTAGGTATTTCCATTGTTTCTTTTCCCCTGTTTCCGCCTACCTTTGTAAACTGGTTATTTTCTGTGGTGGTATGCTATTTCCCCTTTCTTTGTCTCTTGTGGATCTGTTCTATGCTTTTGCAATGTTGTTACCATAAAACATCTTACAGATAAAACAATCCATCTTAAGCTGACAGTAACTTGTGCTCAATCACCTATTGAGGCTCTCCCTTCTACTCCTTCTTGTTCTATTACTGATGTCGCAATTTACCTCTTTTTATGTGGTATATCTGTTAACAATTTATAGCAGCTATACTTATTTGTACTACTCTTTTCCTTTAACCTTTATACTAGAATTGAGTGGTTAAAGCACCATCCTAATATAGATTAGTGATCTAACTCTATTTTTCACCTCTTCTAGTATATTGTGTACTTCCATATGTTTTCATGTTACAGATCACTATCTTTTCATTTCTGCTTGAAGAACTCCTTTCAGCATCTTGCAAGGCAAGGCTGGTGGTGGTAAACTCCCCTTAGCTTTTGTCTGGGCTATCTTATCTGCAAGATAATGTGGCCAAATACAATTTCCTTGGTTGGCAGTCTTTATCTTTCCACACTGAACATGTCAGTCCACTCTCTCCTGGCCTGTAGTTTCTGCTGAGAAATCTGCTGACAGCCTAATGAGGGTCCTTTGTAGGCTATATACCTTCTTTCTCCCCGGCTTCTTTTAGATCCTTTATCATTGATTTTTCAGTTTCATTATAATGTGTCTTGGGGAAGGTCTTTCTGCATTGAGATAATGGGGTGATCTATTAGCTTAGTGGACTTCTATGTCCAAGTTTTTCCCCAGGTTTGGAAAGTTCTCAGGTTTGACTGACTGATTTTATTTGAGAGAGAGAGAGAGCAAGCAGGGGAGAGGGGCAGAAGGAGCGAGAAAATCTTAAGCAGACTCCATGCCCAGCACAGAGCCCGATGCAGGGCTCAATCCCACAACCCCAGGATCATGACCTGAGCCAAAATCAAGAGTCGGACACTCAACCAGTGGAGCCACCCAGGTGCCTGAGGTACCATTTTTAAAAAATAAACTCTCTATGGAAACCAATTTGACAATAAACTTCATATATTGAAAAAATAAAGAAATAAACAAACAAACAAACAAACAAACTCTCTGCCCCCTTCTCCCTGTCTTCTCTTTCTGGAAGCCCACTTATCCTGATATTTGCCTTCCTCTGATAGTTGTCTTTTTTAAATTTTTTTTTTCCAACGTTTATTTATTTTTGGGACAGAGAGAGACAGAGCATGAACGGGGGAGGGGCAGAGAGAGAGGGAGACACAGAATCAGAAACAGGCTCCAGGCTCTGAGCCATCAGCCCAGAGCCTGACGCAGGGCTCGAACTCCCAGACCGCGAGATCGTGACCTGGCTGAAGTCGGACGCTTAACCGACTGCGCCACCCAGGCGCCCCTGATAGTTGTCTTTTTGATCCAATCCCATAACTCATGTACTTTTTTCACTTTTTTTTTTTTTTAACCTCTTCTGTGTTATTTCTAAATTGCTATCCTCTAAGTCACTTATTCTTTCTTCCATCTGGTCAGCCCTCCACAGCTGCTCTCTATTGTTATTCTATACCTCATTCATCAAATTCTTCAGCTCCAGAATTTGTCTGGTTCTCTTTTACATTCTCAATCTCTTTGTAACAGAATTCATTTTGTTCGTATGTTTTGCTCCTGACTTTAATGAATTGCCTTTGAGTTTTCTTGTAACTGAGTTTATTCATAACTGCTATTCTAAATTCTCTGTCAGTTAGATTGCAATATTCTGTGCCTTTGAGCTCACTTGCTGGAGAATTGTCATTTTCTTGCTGTGATGCCGTATTTCCCAGACTTTTTACATTCCCCAGAGTTATGCATTGCTGCTTTTGCATTTGAAGTAGCAGATACATCCTTAATTCTGTGCTCGCTGCTTTCAGCAGATGGTTTTATGTTCTGTGGTATTGTTACTATCTGAGATATTCCTTGTGTTTGTGAGGTATACCTGCCACTCTTCTTGCTCTCTCCTGGGGCCAAATTTTTAAGCCCTTGTGTTACCTTTGGTTGTTACAGTTCACCAGGCTGGCTATTGGAAACAGCATTCTAGAAAAGCAATAGCTAGAGTTTATGGTTTTTCCTTGCCCAACGACCAGAGCCTGCTCTGAGTGCGCTCCCAATCTACCAGACACATTCGGGAGCTTGCACAGAAAGCTAGCAGCAGAATGAGAGGAAGTGGAGTTTAGCACTCAGTGTCTTGGGGAAGCTGCAGACCCAGCAGGGAGAACCTTGGGTGTGGTACTCCAAGATTTGTGGGTGAACTTCCTCCTGAGCCAATCCCTCTGACACCGTTTGAAGTTCTGATCTGCTTCCTCCCAGTCACAGAGCTCCCACCTTAGTACTCTGGGTGCTGGTGGAGAGAAATGGGTTTCTCCAGCAGTGTTCCATTTGGCTGGGACAGCCAGGGGCATTCTCCCTGCTCTCCTTTCCCCCCACAGGACAGGTCACCTTCACAGATAAATCAGCCCATTCAGGGTTTCCTTGAGGGAGAAGCAGCAGCAGAAGTATTTCTCTTACCACCTCCACTGTGATCAACTCATGTTTTTTTCTCTTTTTTTCCCTTCTCCAATGGTGTGCTGGAGTCTTCCTGCAGGAAGGCTGGATTCCTGCAAGTTCTGTCTCATGCGTGAGTACCTGCCCGGGTCAGCACTCATCTGATTTTTGCCTGACAGTGGCAAAAGGCATCTAGGCAGTTGTGCTGGCTCCACAGCCTGTATGGAGGTTTGTCTGTCTCTTACTGGTGGTGGTGGTGGGCAAGACTCCGCTTGGGTCCTTCGAAGGAAGGTGCTAGGTCCCACAAGACCCAACACATGTTTTTGTTTGTGTATGGATGTCTAATTCACTGATTAAAAGGTGTGTGTGTGTGGGGGGGGATAAAAAGGAGGAATGTTTTATACCGCCAATGTTGCTGACGTCATCGCCTTCACTTCTAAATGATCTCCCAAGTCAATGTCCCTCACGTATTACCTACAAAGTACTCCTGCAGGCATCGGAAACTGAATGCAAACCCAGAGGCATCTGGGGATGGAAAGGGGAGAGCATTATGAACTTGAAATTCCTTCAGAAGGCTTGTTTGTTTTAAACCATTCCAACACTGCACTCTACTATATCTATCTGTACATTTTCCTACCTCATCCAAATCAAAGCAAACTAATGCTCTAAAAAAATGAGCTAAAATAATTCTATGGCTTTATACACTTCACGCACACCCGAATCTTTTAAGTTGTTCTAAAATACTGGCTGTGTTATGCCATTCTTCTCTACAAAACTCCCAAATGACTAACCGTTACCCACTGGATAAGGTCCGGCTTAGAATGGCATCTTCCTGGACAAGCCATGTGCAGTCTCCCTGCTGTGGTCCAGATCGCTCTCTTTAAAATCAAACTCTCCTCGGGGCGCCTGGGTGGCGCAGTCGGTTAAGCGTCCGACTTCAGCCAGGTCACGATCTCGCGGTCCGTGAGTTCGAGCCCCGCATCAGGCTCTGGGCTGATGGCTCAGAGCCTGGAGCCTGTTTCCGATTCTGTGTCTCCCTCTCTCTCTGACCCTCCCCCGTTCATGCTCTGTCTCTCTCTGTCCCAAAAATAAATAAACGTTGAAAATCAAACTCTCCTCTATTCCTCAGCCTCAACCCGCTACTCTTGCCTGCCTGGCCCACACACCATGCCCTAAAAACATTCACTGTGTAACTGTCTGGGTCATTCAACACCCCGTACTGGGAATGACAGGAATTGTGGAAATACCACACAGCATGAGACACAGGGATCCTTTTCCATTTCCCTCCACCCACTAAAATTCAACCCATTTTTCCAGGCCCAAGGTAACTTTCACTACCTCTACACAGCCCTGCCTGATAATTCTAGCTCACACTTTCCTTTACCCTGCTCTACCCTGTTTTAGTCCGTCTTCAGAAAAGAATGCACACTCTCAACCCTGTTCCCTTACTGACCACTTACACTTCAACTCTGTGTAACCAAGGTTCAGCCTTCAGACTCTCCTCAAAGTAGGCCAAGGTCCGCGACTACGCTTGGGGCAAATCCGATGGCCTTTCCCCAGTTTTCACCCTCACTTCAGCGCCTGACCATGCAGACCACTTCTTGACACCCTCTCCTCCCTTATACTTCAAAATATTCCATTCTCAAGGTTCTCTTAGTTGACACTTCCTTCTGTCTCCCCTTGTTGCTACAGTTCCTAAGTGGAGGTGTTTTCCACGTTCTGTTCCCTGTCCTCTCATCTTCCTGTCCTGCCTTCCTCACAGTTTCAAACAAGAATCCAAACAGGCAGTCCTCAATCTTCATTTCTATCTCTGCCCTCTCCTGAATTCTCTGCTTTTCCAACTGCCCAATCACTATCTAGAGCTCAGTTATTTTAACCTATCAAACCCTCTGCCAGTGATCTGTTTGAGTAGAAAGAGTGTTGCCTCTAAGTCCTTATATCCCTTTCCATCCTAGAGAACCAGGCAGAAGAATTAGGAAAAGCCAATCTCTGAGGAATCTGAAGGTAAGGTAAGGTCGCTTGGCCACTCAAGTCCCCAGGAAATAATGACAATAATAAATTTACTCCTCATACTACTTTATGATTTCTGCACATAAAAGATGCCCTTTCTCCTTGTCCATGCCAAGGGAGAATACTGACACTCCCAAGTTCCTCTGGCCACAAGCAGCTTTCCTTCTGTCTCTAGGGAATGTTGGATCTCAGCCTATGCTAACTTCCTAATACAGCCTCCTCCTCTTCAACAGCCAACCCAAGCTCCTGTTAGCACTTTAATGGTGTGTCTGATTTCTCTCCCACAGATCTCTGACATTTTGGGGCAAAATTCCCTTATGAACATGGGGTGAGTTGGCCACAGTGGAGGTAAGCAATGGAATGCTCTTCGTGCCAATACTATAACATGCACACAGGGACTGACGTATCGGAATACTTCCACACCCACTATTCTCATTGCATTTCCATGAGGCTGGTGGAATAAGTATTATTCAAAATTACAAATGAGAAAACAGGCACAGGGAGAGTAGGGACCGCCTCAAAGTCCCATAACTGCTTGCATGATAAAAAAAACTAGCTAATGAGACTCCAACCAGCTCTTCCAACTCCTTAACCAGTGCTTCATAACCCATGTGATACCTGTCCTAAGTGTCCTCTCCACTCTCATTCCATCCCTTCCCCTTCTCTCTGTTTTGCTTCTTACCTTTCATTTTCCCAGCCAGCTCGTATATTTTTCTTGGCTCAGCGGATCGTGTTTCCAAAGCCGTGAATAAACCACCTCTGCCCCAGCGGCCAGAGTCATCTATCAGAAGAAAAAATTTTCATTTATAGAAGGCAGAGTCCAATCCACAATTTAAAAACAAAGGTACACCCACTAGATTTGTAAAAGAATGATTTTTCAAAGGGAAGAGACAACTACCTAGTCTCCCAGGAATATCAGAGGTGGGACTTCTCAAATATATTAGGTTTTATGGAAGATCCCTGGCCATCCTAATAGGAAAGATGGAGAGGAGATGTAACATAACAAACAGCTGAAGCACTGGGGACACAACAGCATACAACTCCCATTTTACAGGTAAGGAAGGAGAAAGGTTAAATGACTTCTTTGAGTAACTGCTACCATAGCTGGTTACTATTTTCCATTTACAGTCATTCAATCATTGTTAGCACGTATTACACGTTAGACACTGTTCCAGGCACTAGGGTTATAGCAGTGGACAAGACCAAAAAAAAAAAAAAAAAAAAGAATCACTGTTCCCATGAATTTTATTTTCTAGTGCAATGAGATAATCATATAAACAAATACGTAATATGTGGTGGTGACACATGTGATAAAGTAAAATAAGGTAGGAAAAAGGAGTAGAGAACAATAGAGGCCTGGAAGTGGGATCTGTTTTATATGAGGCATTCAGGAGACCTCTGAGATGCAGACGTTTGACCAATGCTTGCTGTGGCTACCTGTGGAAAGAGGGTTCCTTCCAGGCAGAGGAGTAAAATGTGCCAAGGTCATGGGGGTGGGGGCAGAGGACACGCTTAGAGTTGTCCTGTATATGTTGCCTCCTTCTACCCTCTTAAAAACCTTGTGCAAAGAATAGGAAAGATATTATCCAATTACACAGATAAGGAACCTGAGGCCCAGGATGATTAGGCTATGCAACCAGGTAAATAAGAGCACCACCAAGACTCAAATTTAAGTCTCTGGATTTGAAATTCTGCCCTTTCTTAACCACACGACTGCACCATGCCCATCAATCACTCCTAGGTCAGGCTTCTGCCTCCTCCTCCCCAGTTCTTAGCACCACAAAGATTAAGGCACCCATCCTGGGCCCGTACTACATTTACCTACCGACGCAGTGAACGATGACCGCGTCCTCCGCCCCAGCCTGCGGGTGGGTGACATCACCGCTCACATACTTGATGGCCGTTGACTCTGGATCTTCATAATCCAGCTGGGCAGAGCTCTCCTCATCTTCCCTGCCCTCTAGGTCCTCCGGTTCACTGTCCTCAGAAGGCAGGCAGAAGGACTGGTAATTGCTGGACTCCCACCAGGCCATCCTTCAACAGGCCAGAGAGAAAAGGAAATTAACCTGGCCTCTCACAATTTCCCTTAGAGCGCAATTCATCCTGCTATTCACAAACAGTAAGTGCCCAGTGGAAATGCAATTAGACACTCACCATGATGGCAGTTTTCTGCCTATTTGTAAGTCAACAAGAAGTCTTACTGATTACCTAGCTGCCTCCTGACTATGCTTCAGTAACGAGCAGCCACCGCATGTCCCTGTTTTTAAGAATAAGGTACCATTCAAGGGAACTACTCTTTGTCAGGCAGCTACAATAAAATCTTTTCTTGCTTCAACTAAATGAATCTTCTCTGCCTTCGGCACTCAGGACTTTTCACAAAAGCATACTAACTGTTAGGGTTAACATTTGATGTTTAAAAAAAATATTCTATTACCCATAGAAACTACCAGTTCTATAGAAGTTTTCTGCAAGTTTAAAGTATTCAACTGTGGACTCTATACAACAGTGATTCCTTTATCAAATGTGACCCTCAGCTTTATTAGAATATAGTCAAATAATATACATGTACTTTTTTTCATGTTCTGCTTCTTCCTTTTTCCTCTTCTTCTCTTCCACTAGTCTCTTTCTCTTGGCTGCTGCCTCTTGTCTCTTCTTCCTTCTGTCCTCCACTTCCTCTGGGCTCAGAATCCGCTTCCTTTTGGCAGACCCCTCTGTAAGGCCTGGGAGGAGAACCTGTAGGACGAACAAGATCCATAACCAGGAAGGTTGGGGGCTGCCTATTCCTTCTTGAGTTTCATTCATCCCTAACACACATTCTGTGTGAAAGCAACACGCTTACTAATATTTCATAAAGCTGCGTCTCTGTGCCCCTTGTGTGGTGGGAGGTCGTGGCAAGACACTTCAATTTACTGTTCATATTACACATCTCACTCACTTGGCCTGGTGACCAGGATATTGTGATCTAAACTCAACCAAAGCACTGGCATGGCTGTTACAACAGTACATCATTTTGATTAATTTCAACAGGAATAAGGTGCTTCAGAAAAGTTACTTTTTTTTTATACAAAGCATATCCTGCAGGAGGCCATTTTAGGTTTAACCACTGTTAAAGGAAATCCTCCTACAATGTATTATAGAATTCTTTCTTAAACAGTCTTTCAACATTATGATTATCTTAATGGTGGGTAGCATTTAATGAGCACATACAAAGTGTCAAATACCACGGACATAACATGTATCATTCTTGATTGCCACCCTCTCTTAGTGACACAGTCAAATTATCAGGAGTAGAGTGCGGTATTTTGGTGTGATACAGTGTATCCCTTCTGGGGTGGCTTAGATGCACGGGGCTGCTTTTGCCTGCATTAAATGGTAAAACACACTGTTCCTGTTGATGTTATTTATGCCAACTTTTTTTTTTAATGTTTATTTTTGAGGGGGGAAAGGAGCAGCAAGAGCGGGGGATACAGGATCTAAAACAGGCTCTGTGCTGGCAGCAGAGAACCCGATGTGAGGCTCGAACTCGTGAACCACGAGATCATGACCTGAGCTGAAATCAGACACTTAACTGACTGAGCCACCCAGGGGCCCCTAATTATACTTACATTTCAACAAATATTTATATACTTATTTCTCAATAAACCACTCCCAGCATCATTTTTGGTTCTCTTAGAAATTGGAAGAATTTATTCTTTTACATAAATCAACAGTTCTTACACTGCCTTTATTTCGGAGTAATCGGCCCTCTTGCGTAGTTTTCTCCAAAAGGGTTTTCTGAAGGTTCACCAGTTGCTCAAAAGATTTTCTGTCTTCTTTACTAGGTTCCTTGGAATAATCTTTACCTTCAAATAAGTACATATGGTTTTCTAAGAACATAAAACACAAAACAGAAATGTTAGAGACTAAAGAAAAATGGATTAATCCCATTCAAAGCAATAAGTAAGGCAAACAAGAGAACAACCTGTGTTCTAAATGGGCTAAGACTAGCTTGTGATTTGGGATCCCACGGACACTGACGGGTGGGGATCTCACACATTTACTCTTTAAAGGAGAGGATATGGGGCGCCTGGGTGGCGCAGTCGGTTAAGCGTCCGACTTCAGCCAGGTCACGATCTCGCGGTCCGTGAGTTCGAGCCCCGCGTCAGGCTCTGGGCTGATGGCTCGGAGCCTGGAGCCTGTTTCCGATTCTGTGTCTCCCTCTCTCTCTGCCCCTCCCCCATTCATGCTGTGTCTCTCTCTGTCCCAAAAATAAATAAAAAAACGTTGAAAAAAAAAATTAAAAAAAAATAAAAAATAAAAAATAAAGGAGAGGATATGGCTGTTGCCCTTCTGGTCCATCTCTGGTTGGTCTGCAAGTCTCTCTCTGCTGGATACCTCCACCCTGTTGAGTCTTGGATCCCCTGTCACTCATTCCACACTATTCTTCAGCATAGATCTCACTAAGATCACTTAATAAAAGGTAACTGAAAACATGCTTTTTTTTTATTGGACACCTATTTAATACTCCACTTGTTCCTTTAATATTACAGAAAAGGAGGAGAAAAGTGGCAAATTATGAGAAAATGGAGAATCACAAAAATAATCCCTTAGATTTACAATATTCTTTTCATATCGCATAAAGTATCTTTATGAAGCCTCCCCACAATCTTGGTATAACTAACCCTGCTGAAGAAAGGGAAAAATGAGGCTCAGACAGGGATCATGGGACTCCAGTTCTCACTGTTAATAAATGAAGGCAGGATTTTGACTCAAGAGCCAACATGCTCTTTTCAGTGCATTACTGTGTCTGCGGAAGGATGGAGTGAACAAGTCAGCAAATACTGGTTACAGTAATAACAATAATGACAACAGTGTAATCTTGAATAGCATTTTGTACTGTCAGAGCACTTTCACATCTATTATCACATTTGATTCTTCAACTATTTAAAAGGGTAAAGCAGACACTAACAGCACCATTTTACAGATGAGGACACAAAGGCTGAAAGAGGTTGGGTGATATGCCAAGATCATGAATCAGTGATAAAGAGAGGTCATGACCAGCCAAGACCAGTAAACCACAGAGAGATGAGATAATGATTCTAAAGTGAAACGTATTTAATAGCACATATTACCAAAGAATGTATTTTCACAGCATTATGAAATCAGCTAGAAGTATGTTTTCTCTAGAGAGTATGAAAGCAAAACATTTTCATTCTCAAGAGATCAACTGCTTCACACTTGTACCCAAATCCAACCAGCTGTAATTCTAATTGGCATTTGCTAATTAAATCAGCAGGGTGCTTTCAATGAGGTGCTCTATCAACAAGTGGGAAAAAAATAAAGAGCTGAGAAGTGTCAAATATGATCAACATATGTAGCTTCATATTGCATGCAATTCTCAACCTATAAATATGTTTTTTAAAAAAACCCTAGCATTCCAGATAAAGCAACCCTATTTTTTATTTATTTTTGATTGGAGCTGCTTTAACTACTGGTCTTTCATATTCATTTATATTATTTTTAATCGTGCTCCCTGTCTTCACTCTTCAGCCAAGAGGGGGTTGGAGACCACAGGCCTAGGCCCTCATCTGTGTCCTGTCAGTGGCACCATCTACCACAGAAACTGTACTCACTGATCAAAGAGAAGATTCCAAATTTTAATACAAGTGGAAAATCTTTTCTGGCAGCTGGACTGACTAAAGAATAGAAGTCTTCCTGGAAAACAACAAAATTTTATTTTGTCCTAGTAACATGAGGAAAGTAATCTCAAATTAATCTAGAATGAGCGCAGAAATGGGTGCAAGCTTCACTAATGTAATCCAAACAGAACTTCAAAATCAGGTCACATGCATCCATTTTGCCTCCCACCTAAAACCACTAAATAGCAGTGAAGGGATTTTGAAAAGCCAGGAGACAACAGTGAATGAAAAGTTCAGTAATTCTTGGAAAACGGAAAGTGGCTGAAGCAATCAGATCGGATTAAGAAAAACCGTGAAAGCCAAACACAGGTGCCTAGTCAAGAGGTGATTATGAGACTAGAGACCCTGTCAATCCTCCGAAGGTTAGGATGTATAAGGACAGAGTGCTGGACAGTACGGGATCTGAGAGAAGTTCTGTATACCAAGTAACAGGAGCACCGTTAACCTTGGACTCCCGTGGTCTCTTCAATTTGAGCAAACAGGTTTATTCCAACCCAAGAAAGATACTAAAGGATTCATCTGGGGAAACTAAGTTGCCCAATGAAAAGACTTCAAATACAGAAGCCAGGTCACCAACCAGTAATGATGGAATAAGGATCAAGATACACCTGCTCGGCTTGGGGCTGCCTGTCAGCTTCGGCCCTTCACCGGCACATGTTTTTCAGACAGCCAGAGGACACCAGCTATTTCAGGAAAACTCAAAACAAAAACAAGATGTTCCAAAACAAATTTTGAAAACAGCAATGGCAGCAATGAGAGGAAAGAAAGAAAAAGAATACTTTTCAAAAGCTATGATAAACATCTCAAGAGAGGACATTACATCTGTGAAATGAGAACAAGATACAAGTAAAACAGAGAACAAGAAAGAGTATCTGAAGAATAAAAATGGGATACTAATATTAAGAAATTTAAAAGACAAAATGAGAAAAGTCAAAGAGCTGTATCCGGTAGAATGAAGCTAGTTGCCTAAATCCCAATCTCTCCGTATACCCTGTAAAACCACCACTAATCCATGGCTTCTATAAAACTAGGGAGTCTGAGAATATTACAAACTTCAATCTGCAGATAAGTAGAGAAATGAACATTCAAACGCCAATGGAGCCAGTTCCAGAGCCCACACCAGACTTGAGAGTGACGCAGAAGACAGGCAGTGTCAGACACAGCCCCCTGAACACAGTGCCACAACCTAAATAGAAAAACAGTAAGAACACGTCTCAGACTCAGGTCAGAGCACTGGCTACCAAGAAACTAAAAGGAAGGGACTAGAAAGTGCATGCAGTCAGCAATCTGGGAAGGCACTGCTTCTAGGGGAGAGAGAGACATCCCCTGGCAGTTCTATGGCAAAGAAAGGAAGCAAGTGATGAAAAGTGGGGATCCTACAGAAACAAGAGAATCACAAAGCCAGAAGTCCCTACCAAAGTCCCTGCCAATCTCACTCCCTACCAAAAAGGGAGGCATCATCTAGTAAAGAAACTACAGCTCTCTTGAATTAAGGTATTCTTGAATTAAGTCTAGAGTAAGACTCTCAAACCTCACCCCCGTCCACACTGAATTCTTGCTGCCACTGGTACAAGACAATAAAATGACTGTAAGACAGCGGGGAATATCTTTACAAAGCTCCTATGTAAAAAAACGCTTCAAGTCAGAATTTCAAATACTCAGAACCGAAATGGACAAAAAAGACAAATGTTGACCAAATTCAGGAAAGACAAAAATTATCTCATGATTTACATGTACTGTTTCAGTAAAAAAATAGCAGTACCTACACCTTAAAGTATGGTGAAGATTAAACGAGAAAACAGGTATTAAGCACAGGACACGGTACACACTTCTGATTGAGCACAGAATAAATGCTCAACCAGTATTAACGACCATGTAAAAACCAAATCATTCTACTATTCAGAAGAGGACTCACCATGAGAGGGCAACCATAATAAGGACAGTGGGATTTATTAATAAAAGAGAAGACGCTTGCAACGAAGGCAGGAAAAAGTACAAATTAAAATCCTTGAGATACTACCACGAGCATTAATATCATTGAGTGGGTTCAAAGTTCAGCTACAAGGGAACAGGCAATTGCTAGTCAGTCTAGGAAGAATTCTTAGACCAAGGAAGACTTCAACTGTGTGCCCACAATGAGAATAGGGCTGGGTAGGAAAAGATGCCCCAGGGAGCACTCTCCAGGACTTCCTATCAGGACCTATCTCACTCACGTCTAAATCAGGCAGCTGTGCCATTTGCTCTACTTTCACCCCCCACTTACTGCCTTCCTCCTGCTCCTGGATTCCTTCTTCTGCTGTAGGCAAGGTGTCAGAGATCCACTGGCCATTCTTTGTTTCTCCCAGGATCATCTCCAGGTCTATCTCATCCACAGTACTCCCCTCAGATGACAGCAGTTTATCCAAACCAAATTTGAGTATCTCACTCAACTTGAATGGAGAAAATGAAAAAGTCCAGTTGGTTCTCATGAAAACAGGCATTGGGACGTCAGTGTTTTGCTAAATGGCTTGCTGACACAGGGCAGGCTCCTTCCCTGCTGGCCGGCTGTTCTACTCTCCCCACGACGATGATACCAACAGGGCCATTTAGTGGTTGGATGATGGCCAAGCAGAGAGGTGATAAATACTGATCAGTGACGATGACTCTGACAACTCTCGAGGACAAAAAAAAAATTAGCCTCTTTTTTTCTCAAGAACAGTAATATCCTGCGTTATCTATGGCAGTTCTCAGGAGTCTTTCTCACAGGCCACAGGCACTTCCAGCAGCCACGCGAGAAGTCAGAGGCCCAGTGAGCTTCTCTCCCACTGACAAACTTGGAAGAAGGCTATGCTGGGTACCTTCCCTCCACCATCAACTGACTTCTCTCCTCTGGCAATCTGGTTTCCTACCACAGCGCTCCATGGGACTCACCTTCACGAAGACCAGTAACAACTGATGGCTAGACCTGAAGGCCATTTCTCAATTCTAATCTTCTTCAATACTCCTCTGACAATTGCATTATTCTGCCTCTCTTCCCTTATCTCAAAGGTACCTATTGAGCCTACCCATTCCCTAGGGTCACAAGAACCATCCAAACAGTTCAGATCACTTCCCTGGCTTTAAATACCTACTTCCAACTTTGCACCTCCTTAAGCACTCTTAGATTCCAAATCAACGTAGATTCACATCTTGACTTCTAGTTCGTATCTTATCCTTTTAGACTGGGTCAGTCTAGTAAATATTAGGCCAAATACTGGTAGGAATGTAAACTGTTCCCAACACTGGCTGTTTGACAGGGCTCTGTTGGGATTCTTGCTCAGCTCCAGGAAACCAGAAGGTTACATTCGGGTTCTAATGTCTGATTTCTCTCTTTCTCATTCAGACTCTACTAGTTATCTCTTTGGTTGCCAAAAACGAAGGTAACAACCCAGTGACCTGGTCTCAGATGAAAGCAGTTTCTTCGTTGTTTGTTTTAAAATACAAAGAACCTAGTAATAAAAGATGTGGTTGTGGTTTATTAAATCTAAAATGTATAGAGTTCTGAAGTCCTGAAAGAGGGAAAGCAGTTTCATTATTCTACAGTGAGACAGATGCAGTGAACATTTACTGAATGCTTACTTTGTGCTAAGTACTATCGGAAGTGCGTCTCTCCAACTGTTTCAGTGAATATGATCCCTTTGGGCAAAATGGAAGAATCTAGGATATATCATGAGTTCTAATTTTAACCCAGGGGCTGCTGTAGAGTAACTCGAAGCCCCATTCCAGAAGAGAAAATCTGTAAGTCAGCATTTGTTTCCTATCCAATATTCCCTTCCTCAAGCAATTAACTCTCATCTTTCATCCATTTTTTCCTATGGAACAATTCTGAATTCCTGATCTCATTTACCATCCTCTGACTATGAAGATCACTCACTGATCAAAAGCTCTGGGGTTAAGACAAGGTATGAGATTAACCATCATTTATTATGCCGAGTTCTCTATTTTATCTAATTTTTTTTTTTGAACACTCCTCTGAGGTAACTTGCAATATTCTCATTTTTTGAAAATGCAAATAGAAGTAGATCTGAGAGGTCAAGCTATCTGCTCAAAGCCACACAGCCAGTAAGTGTCAAGGCTTGGATGTGAATCCAAGTCAGGGGTCTAAAACCCATCCCTGTCACTCCATATTCTGCTACCTTTATTCATCACAATCATTTTTAGCTCCTTGCTTGCATGCAGTAGACAGTATGGCAGGTACATGTGGAACAGACCTGGGAACAAATGTGTAGCTGGGGACAATGGGTTTTAAAGCTAGTTCTTTGCATCTGCTTTCTCACCCACAAGAAAATACTGACAACAGGACACATTCTTAAAGGAAGAATAAGATCTTATACCTGGAGGTCAGCATCGGCTGCAGGTTTCCGGGCCCCCAAAGTAAAATGGCCTCCCTCTATGACTGTGCTGGTGAGCTGGAGTTTGGAGGCCGCTTTCCTACAGACTATTTCCTCCACAGTGTCTCGGCTGATCAGCCGAATAACTTTAACAGACCTGTACAGGGTCAAAGGAGACAAATGTGCCGTGAGGGTCCGCACAGATGAACACAGCATGCAAGGTCAATACACCTAAAGGGAAACAAACCCCAAATGCCATGCTCAGGGTACAGCTAAAGGGAGACTGTACTGTGGACATGAGCATCTGTTAGAGAGATCTGGCCTCCCAGAGGTACTCACTGAAGATTTCCAAGAGAGTCAAGGGATGAGGAGAGGCCATAACTGAGGTTCCTGATGGGAACAGTGAAGGAAAACCTCAGGCAGATCTCCATGATCTTTGTAGCCTAACTCTACAACACCAGAACTTCATTTTTAAACTGAATCAGACCTTAACTCAGGTAAAAAAGAGTTAAATAACTTCTAAAGGTTCCTTCTCGTCTTTAGAAGTTCATGGCTTCTATTTCATGGCTTGACTGTGGTTTTTAACAAATCATGTGTGCAAGAAGAATGTGTGCTGGCCAGCAGTCTTCAACGAGTCAGCAGCAAAGCTGGGCTAAAACCCAGTGCTCTCTCACCCTCCAGTTGGGATGTCACTGGGCCCACCAGGTCGTTCACCTCCCTCCCCAACCGAGAACAGCTGAGGAGCCAGGGATGTGGAAAAACACTGATGCTGAAATCTCTCACTTGTTCTGGCCGATCCGGTGAGCTCTGGCAGCTGCCTGTAAGTCGTTCTGCGGATTGAAATCACTGTCAACAAAAATAACAGTATCTGCAGCTGTTAAGTTCATGCCCACTCCACCTGAAAACAATGCAAAAGGAATGTGATCAGCAGCAAGCTGGCTACGGGCTAGACCATAAAGGTGCAAGGCTACGGGGACGAATGGTAAATTAAGATCAGACAAAACAATTGGCCTCACCTTTCAAACTAACACCCATCCCTAACTCCAGGACCTTGCAGTGGTTAACACTGCTGCCTATTGCCTGACTTGGGAAACCTTAAGTATTGAAAGTAACAGAATGAGGGGAGCAGGGGCAAACAGTAAAAGTGCATAGTGAAGTTAGTCCCAGGAAGCCAATTTACATCTCTTCCGTTTAAAAATCTTGGTCTGTTTAGTCTGTGAAAGAGGACACACACTCTTTCAAAAGAAAACAGTTTTAAATATGCAAGGGGTCTTCTGCTGTGGACACTGCTAAGAGAGGAGTTAATATCCACTGTAGGTTATAGCTAAGGTAGCAAGATCCCTGATGCAAGCTAATGAGAGCAGGGGATGACATTTATTTATTACACTCCTCAGCAGAGCAGGAAACTACCTCCCTCTGACTGGAGAAAACTTTAGAAAGTCTTTTCTGTATTTGTTTCCACATTAATCAAAGAGTGGGTAACAAAACCAGTCACAGGATAAGGACACTCCACGGGACAACTTTCTGATCTTTCTTCAGCATTGTAGGAAAAGGGCTGAGGAGGCTTCTTGGATGATGAGAATTAATTAAGAGAACCATGAAAGCAAATTACAGCTTTGTCTTTGATTAATGTGGAAACAAGTACAAAAGGGACTCCCTCTTGCCAGGGTCGTTACAGCTCATTGCGGAGACAAGCAAGCCTGAAAGGGCTTGTTCCAACAGCTTGAATTAAGGACTAACTTTTGAGATGGGCTACCGACTGTAAGCTGGCTCTCAAGACAAGTCAGGCAGGAACATTCTAATTAAAGCCTTCATATAAAATTAAAGCTGGAATAAAGACATAATAAAGACTGATTACTGAGAGATGCTAAATTAGACCTTATAATAATGCCAGCTACGTTTGTGCTGTGCTTACTACGTGCCAAGCAATGTTCTAAGCGCTTTATGTATACTGACTCCTTCAATCCTCACAACACCCCTATGAGTAGTTTACTATTATTACCCTCATTTTATAGACAGAAGAGCAGAGAAGTCCAGGGACTCAGCAGAGATCACACAGCCAGGAAGTGAGAGAGGCAGGAGTCAGTCCCACACAGTCTGGCTCCAGAGCCTTCGCTTTCACCCACTATGCCAGAGAATCTCCCTGGCACTTATTTCATCACAGCATGAGACATAAAAGTTTTCTTCTTCTTGGGTTAACATCTGAGTTCAGCGCTTCCTCATTAAATTAAGGGGTGATGTTTTACAAATAAGCTATTCTCCATTCTTGTTTGGAACATCTCACGAGCTACCACTGCCACCCGGTGGCAACATGATTCAATCACAGAACTATTTGAAAGTTGGAGGGAAACCTGTTAAATAAATAACCCTGCTAATTTACAGCTAAAAAGTGATAGCAAATGTGATCATCATTGTTTGGAAAAGGCTCATGTCCAGGATTGCTTCCGTTCTTAAAAGATTACTCTGTTTTGACTCATTCTAGTACTCCCAGGAGCTTACTCTTTCTTCCTAATTTTAGACCTTCAAACGTGATGCCACTCTCGCAATATGAAGATGACAAAATCATTAAAGCAGAAGGAGAGCTGTTTTCCCAACACTGAAGATGCATTTGCCCTGATCCTTCCAGCTTCTCCTAAGACCACCTTAGAGACAACTGAGGACATGAATAAATGGCTGATGCAGGGTGCAGTCTATGACACTGGAAGCAAGTGAAGCCAAACGAATCAGATTATATCTTTGTAGGACAGAGATGAGACACACACAGGTGAGAAAATCTCCTTATGGTCAGGGATTCTATTTAACACGTCTTTTATGCACCCTCACCGTACTAGACACTTAAATACTTTTTAAGATAGAACTCTCTCTTTAGAAAGATGTTGATCTCTCTTTAATAGAGGACACACATCCCCCTAATGTTCTTGCATCCATTCCATTAAGATTCAGGTCTACAAAAACTAAGATAATGAAACTAAGATTCTAGAAGTTCAACACTAAGGTCTGCTTGCTCCATGACATAATAATAATTTCATCTCCATGAACAGATTTCAAACAACTGAAGAGTGTATAAAAGCACTACAAATGTCATATAAAAATATTTATGACTTAAGTCACATTAAAAATAATTCCAGGGGAGCCTGGGTGGCGCAGTCGGTTAAGCGTCCGACTTCAGCCAGGTCACGATCTCGCGGTCCGTGAGTTCGAGCCCCGCGTCGGGCTCTGGGCTGATGGCTCAGAGCCTGGAGCCTGTTTCCAATTCTGTGTCTCCTTCTCTCTCTGCCCCTCCCCCGTTCACGCTCTGTCTCTCTCTGTCCCACAAATAAATAAACGTTGAAAAAAAAAATTAAATTAAAAAAAAATAATAATTCCAAAGACGGGGCGCCTGGGTGGCGCAGTCGGTTAAGCGTCCGACTTCAGCCAGGTCACGATCTCGTGGTCCGTGAGTTCAAGCCCCGCGTCAGGCTCTGGGCTGATGGCTCAGAGCCTGGAGCCTGTTTCCGATTCTGTGTCTCCCTCTCTCTCTGCCCCTCCCCCGTTCATGCTCTGTCTCTCTCTGTCCCAAAAATAAATAAACGTTGAAAAAAAAAAAAATTAAAAAAAAAAAAAATAATAATTCCAAAGAGGTGGCAATTTCATTAGGATCACAACTTTTTAAAAAGCTAGACTTGATTAAGCTTTGACAGCACTATTCCAGACTACGTAAGGAGGAGGGATAACTAGCAGACAGGTTGTTATCTCACTTCCCAAATTCATAGCTGGGAAAGAGAGTGGTCTCTACTGAATGTGAATTACAGACATCTTACAGGACAACCCAGCTCAGTGGTCAAAGCAGGTTAAAATTACTTTCCAACAACCCCTGGTTTCAGCCTTACTTGGCAGCTTAGAAAACTTGGACAGGAAAAGAACCCCATGCTAGGAGCCCAGTACTTCGATACACTTACAACAAATCCCTCAATTCCCCTGTTTTACGCTCCTCCTTAATGACCTCACCTTTCAGAGAATTAAGGAAAAACATGCTAATGGCCAGGATGTAAAAGTACTATATCTCCCCTTATTTGTCTGCTTTTGTCAATGGTTATGTGGCCTACCTGCCCTGGTACTCAGGAGAAAAATAAAAATAGGCTGCCGTCCAAAGTTCTTAATGGCCAGGTGTCTCTCTTCTCCTCTCACAGAACCATCCACGCGCTCATAGCTGTACCCTTCACAGAGAAAAAGAAAACAGAAATATAAACCCTTTTCACATATTCTTTGGGGAATAAAACATTGTCAGCTCAGAAGCAAATGCTAATTTTATCCCTTTCTGTATACAGGTATACCTCTACTTCAAGCAAATCCCATGGGAAAAATCTAAATTTAGGGGACATTTCATTGTTTTACAAAAGAATTCAACATAGGGGTGCCTGGATGGCTCAGTCGGTTAAGCATCTGACTTTGGCTCAGGTCATGATCTCACAGTCGGTGAGTTCGAGCCCCGCGGTGGGCTCTGTGCTGCCAGCTCAGAGCCTGGAGCCTGCTTCGGATTCTGTGTCTCACTCTTTCTCTGCCCCTCTCCTGCTCATGCTCTGTCTCTCTCTCAAAAAAATAAAACATTTAAAAACAAAAGAACTCAACATAACATAGCTCTCTGGGTTTTTGAAATACATGCAGTTGATGTATCTGATAGTTGTGGAGTTAACAGTCAATTCTGACTATCCCAACCAACCCTGAAGCACACTGTGAACCATGCTGCATGGCAGTTTCCAATTGTGCCTCGACAGAGTTCTTAACTTATGCAAGCAGTAAGACAAGCACTTGGGAGCTGGTCAGTGAGCCTGCCCAATGGCCCAGCAGCTACCCTTCAATGAAGCTACAGATTCTCCACCCATCACCACAGAACCCTGTCAAGAAGGGGAATCCTACTCTCAAGCGCTGTTTGTGAATCTAGAGATTCCTCAACATGCCTATGGCATTTCCTGCCAAGTGTCCAATGGACCAGGTATACTACAGTACTTGGAGGGCATCAAGTGGCTCTGAGAGACCTACTCTAAATTCATGTTTTAAATTCGTACGGTCTGAAGCTGATACTCTTTCACCACTGATCTCATGAACAATCAATGTTACAGCCTTTTCCCATCATCCCACATTTCTTTCAAAGTTTATTTATCCTGAGAGAGAGAGAGAGAGAGAGAGAGAGAGAGAGAGAGAGAATGCTGGAGTGAGCACAAGCATGCAAGTGGGGGAGGGGCAGAGAGAGAGGAAGAGAGAGAATCCCAAGCAGGCTCTATCAGTGCAGAGTCGGACACAGGGCTTGAACACACAAACTGTGAGATAATGACCTAAGTCAAGATCAAGAGCCAGACACTTAACTAAGTCATTCAGAAGCCCTCCACAATAATTTTATTATATGTTAAACAAGATACCCAGGTAATAACTTACATTCCCTGTGGGAGGCTGGACCCCGGTGCCAGGCTGAGACCGGGTTGAGCAACGGCTCCCTGTTGACTCAGCCAACCCGGTGGTTCCCCCTCCCATTCCCCCACTTGCAAAGGCATACGAAAGCCTTGTCAAGGCTGAGAAAGCTAATTCCTGAAGCCTGTGGTCTGTGGGTGTTGGGAGTAATGTTACCCCCCTTTCTACCCCGGGTCAAATAGAAACAAACATGGGAACTGTGTTTTGCTAGCAATTTATCAACAGGACCTTGCCATGACCCGTTTAGAAAGTTCACAATATACACGAAACTAAATGTTTTGGCTGGCAGTGATCACGCGAAACCTGTTTATTCTTAGAATGGCCTGACCCATAAGAGTCTTGATATAAAAGATTGTGTACAGCAACAATAAAGCCGTCACTTGGGCCATCAGCCCAGGGGACCCTCCTGTTCCCAAACTGGCTTCTCTTTTCTTTCTTACATTCCCCTACCCTCAGGACCCTGATCTCGGTGTTTGTTGCGCTGGTCGCAACAATTCCCTATTGTTTATACAAAAAAAAAATTCCTTTCGCTTAGCTGATATGTGGTATCTCTATAATATCATCTTCTCTACTGCTCCTGAACAAATGCTCAAATGTTGAGTTGAATGTTACAAGACACTGAAAGTTCTTTTTTAGCAAGCATTTTCAAATCACTCAACATTTCTGCAACTCACATTTCTTCCAGTACCCATAATTTTAAATCACATCGCCAGTGGGAATGTGTGTGTTTATTTCTGCCCATGTGTCTCTACCCAGCTGTCAATCCTTGTGTGACACACATCTCTCCTTACTTTCAATCTTCCTTTGGTTCAGGCTAATGTTCTTTCACTACTTTCCTCTGTAATATCCCCACACCCCAGATTACTCTTTATGGACCTGATGGACTGCTAAAAAGGCTTAAGCAACATAATGGCCAAGGGATGTCACCTCTGTAGTCCATGTAGTCTTGGAGAATATCCAACATCTGGGTCATTTGGGAGAAAAGTAAAACTCGATGGCCCCTGGCAAGAAAGAGAAAAGGAAAGGCTGCCAACTCTAGGTATTTAAGGTGAGTTTCCCTCAGGTGAAACCTACCAAAGAATAAAATTACCAAAGGGGAAATATAAATATCATAATCATTTACAGAGACTTCCTCAGACATGCTAAATGTTCCACATAAATAGCTCCACATGTAGTCATATCCTGCAGAGCACAAGTTCTCAAACTGGAGTGGGGATATTCCCAGGAGCAAATGTCAATGCACTAGAGGCTATAGAAAGTCCTAGTACAACCAAGAAACCTCTTTCTAGAATGTCAATTTACTAACGGAGAGAAAAATACACTTTCTTTTTAACAGAAAAATAAAGAAAGATATAGGAAGAATAAAATGCAAAATTCAAATGCACAAAAGCCCAAGTCAGAAACCCCAAAGAACTTGGGGTCAGCCATCCATAGCCATTCTCTACTTGGGGAGTATAAAATCACTAGCCTCTCATCTCCAGCTATATTAGTTGAAAAGTCTGCAAAGTATCACTTTAGAGAAGCAAGGGGCAGGTGGCATCTCATATCCCCTACAATACATTAAAAAAACTTATTTATGTACAGGGAGAAGAGAGGAAAGGAAAAGGAAAAATGAATTAAGTCAAGAATGAAGATGAGCCTACAGTCCTATGTTATCAGGTATTATTTAAGTTTTCATAAAGAAATACGGCACTATCAAAACAAGAGTCTCATTAGGAAAACTAATTTAATCTGAGCTTGCGATGCACATAAAGGAACAATTATGAAGAACCCTTTCAAGACTGTAGCCTCAAATACTTGGAAAGGACATTGAACTTGAAGCCAAGGGCCTCAATTCTAATCCCATCTCTGTCATTTGCTGGCTGTGTGACTTTAGACAAGTCATGACCACTCTGGGCCTGTTTTATCACCTGTGAAATGAAAAGGTTGGACAGAAGATGTTTATGGGTCCTCCTGTACCTCAAACACACTTATAGTAGATATATCACAGCCAATAAAATACAGTAAGACATGCAATTATTTGATTTGCACATTCCTAATGTTGGGTGATTTCGCCAAATCTGAGGTTTTGAGGTTAGTTCAGGCCCACTTGGGGCAGTTGTCCCATAGGGACAACTTAGAAACCCTTGGGAAGCTGGGCTTTTTCTAGACTCCTCTGTCCTACTGGGGACCAGAAGGATCAGGTAAAGGCTGGCCACCAGCCTACTGAACACTTAGCTGAACATTTTAAAGCTCCAGAAGTGACTTAGTCTTCTGCTACCCAATTCATGTCTCTGGGAAAGAATCCCCCAAGTTCGCCCTGAACCAAATGCCACAGGTTAACCAAAGTGAAGATTTACAAAGCCTTCATTAGGTGCCAATTAATGCAAGGTACCAGCAAGTAATTAAAAAAGAAATGCTTGATGTTATCTCTTTGTGGAACTAAACAATACAGCTGGAGTGATAAGATTAATACCAATTAACCAGACAACAGATTAAGGCAGTGCATTGCCAAGTGCTAGATTAGGATCCTAGGTGCTATAGGAATTCGGGAAAAGGAAGGATGATTATGGAGGGGATGGGGTGGGATGGGGATGGCTGTGGGTGTAGTTGGCAAGAAGATGGAACCAGAATCGGGGTCTTAAAAAAAAGGGAAACTGGAATTAGTCTCAAGAAATCAATGAGTTGTTCATTATTCTGGTTTCAAAAATCACCAGCTCAGAGCAGAAAATGTGAACCAACCACCTACCTGGAATACAGGAATGCCAGGAGCTTATCCAGTAGATGAAGTTTCCCACTGGCCTCGATCAGGTGGTCTCCAATTTCAAAAGGCTCTGGTTCCACACCTGAAAAATGTGTCCCCAGTCAGGGCAGACTCCTTGAGTAGAAGAAGCCAAAGGCAAGGCCACAGCAAGAAGCCAAGCTCCTTCTGATAATGGGCCCAAGTCTCATCTCTCTTTGAGGCATTTATAATTATGTGTTTGCATGATAATCTCAGTGCTGCTTAACATCAGTCACAGAGCCAATACCCCCAATATGACAAAAAATGTCCATTCAAGGAACAAGCCCACTCTTTAGGAAAAGGAGGCACAGGGACATGCTAAAGTCCAGAGAATTGAAAATTTGAGACTCTCGCTTGAGAAAACAAATCAAGAAATACAGCTTAGATGTATAAACTAGTAACTCTTAAGCTGGGGGATGGCAGTCAGAATAACCTAGAGAGCTTCTTTCAAAATCTACAAGTTCCCAATCCCCCCCTTCCTTAAAAAAAGATTCTGAAATGCACCTGATTAAGACTCTACAATTCATAGTACTACCTGGCAAACACTCCCTTAAAAGAACTGCAGCAAACCCTCCACATTGGTCCTACCCATTCTAGTCCTCCCAAGGCCGCAAAAGTCCTGGAAGCGTCCCAAAGGCTACCTGTCAGAATGACTCAAAAAAGCCCTAGTCTGAATGAAAATGAAAACACTACATATTGAGATGTGCGGTGTGCAGCTAAAACAGCATTTACAGGGAAATTTGCAGACATCTCTAAGGTACAGAGAAAGCAGCGAAGGAGGCTGAGAAGAAGTGGATACAGGCAAATGGAGAAGTAATAGAAAGCATTCCAAAAGCCAAAGGAAGAAAGTGTTTCAAGAAAGAAGTGATCAACTGTGTCAAAGGTTTTAAGAGGTTAATTAAAATGTGAACGGACAACCATTGAAGGTATCACTGGTAAACTTGCAAAGTTCAATGGCGATGATGAAAGGCTGGCCATGGAGTGGGTTTAAGACAATGGGACATCTAAACACGAAGACATGATCCCTAAATCCAGATGAGACAACCCATAAAACAACTGGCCTTGATTCTTCAAAACTGTAATTTCATGAAAGACCAAAAAAGGCAAAAAAAAAAAAAAAAAAAAAAAAAAGCAAAGGAGACAGCCAAATATAATTCAGGATCTGTGGCTGGATCTTGAATTTGAAAAGAAAAATCAAAGCCATGGGGAAGACATTAAGGGGACAAATGAAGAAAGTTGAATATGAACAGTATACTAAATTACATCAACATAGAAAAATTAGAAAGAAAATGGGGAGAACACTAGACAGTAAATATGGAAAATTCTTTTCAAGAATTTTGCTATGATGTTGGCCACAGAAATATTCATGAAAAGCAATGTGAGAAAAAAGGGCACTGTCTCACCATCAAACAAATACGGGTGATCCACACACTTCCGAAGCTGGGACAAGACATTCTGAAGTTTAACTTTCTTTGCGGTCTCATTTTCAAATGCAGCTGTAAACAGAGACACAGGGAGAAATGGACTTTTGAACAAAAACAAAAAACTCAAAAACTCTACGTTTCCATATATAACCTCATTTATTTCGGTATATATCTCTCAAACCTATAATAACCTCCTAAATTTCACTGAATTGCATTAAGAATTAGCAGCATATTGGGGCACCTGAGTGGCTCAGTCAGTTGAATATCCAACTCTTGATTTCAGCTCATGTCATGATCCCAGGGTCATTGGCTCGAGCCTACATCAGGCTGTACACTGACCATGGGGCCTGCTTAAGATTTTCTCTCCCTCCCCCTCTGTCCCTCTCCCCAACGCGTGCATGCTCTCTCTAAAAAAAATGCAAAGCGACAGACTCCGTTTCCACTCCCAACTCCTCCCAGTGAGTCTTATTCAACAAAAAAGGTGTGCAATATGTTAAATATGTGACAGGGTGGAAAGATGAAAGGTGTGACCGGCCTACCTAGAATGTTTGCTTAACTAACTGCTACACAGTATGGACAACTGGGTGGGGGAAGAAAAGGAAATTTCACCAGTGCAACAACCAGTAAAGTCTGCGTTCCAGTAAAGATACCCTGCACAGTTTCACTGCAGCTGACTGAACGATATTCAGAATACAAAATCCCATCCCATATTGCTATACGAAGCATGCGTGATAATAAAATATTCCCCTCCATGAAAATCACATCCTGAGTTTCTGAGCAGTCAAGTGCCCTCTGATTACCTAGGTCTTTCATCAGAATGGCCTTGTAGTATTTTTTCTGCAATGCTGACAGGCCATGGTATATCACCACCTCTGTCTTCTTGGGAAGCTCTGTAGCTACCTCGGCTTTCACTCGCCTCAGCAGAAATGGCTGCAAGAGCTTGTGTAGTTCATTTGCTGTGTAAGGAAAGAAACCAACAACACAAGAAGTGTAGGACAAAATTTTCATACCAATTCCACATGCTAGACCAGTCTTGTCATTTTTCATAATATAGGTGAGCCTTGAACAACGTGGGTTTGAACTACACAGGTTGACTTAAGTGCAGATTTTTTTTTTCCCCCAACAAATACACTATGGTACTGTAAATGTATTTTCTCTTCCTTAAGATTTTCTTAACATTTCTTTCCTCTGGCTCACTTGATTGTACGAATACAACATACAATACATGTAATGCACAAAATATGTCTTAACTGTTTACATTATCGGTAAGGCATCCAGTCAATGGCAGGCTATTGGCAGTTAAATTTGGGAAGTCAAAAAGTTATAGCAGATTTTCAACCGTGGGAGAGGGCAGTCAGCACCCTATCCCTGTACTGAAGGATCAACTGTGTTTCTTTCTTCACCGGGTTCCTTTTCCCATTTCCTTCTGAAACTATTCCTGGCTCTCAACTCAAGAACTAGGAACACGCAAAGAACTTGATTTTTATTAATAATCTCATTTGCATGGAGTTGTACTGTTTCCAGGATACTTCTGCACTTAATTTGATTGACTAGCATAAGGGTTTAGAAGTAAGTGTAGGACAAGAACTATTGTCCCCATTTTTATAGCTACGTTAAGCAAGGCTCTGCGAAATTAAGCACACTTATCCAAAGTCACACAGCTGGATGTTAATGTTGCATTCAAACTTAGTTCCTTTCACTTCAACGCCCCTGCTCCTTCCCCAGGGGTCATGAACTTCAAAAACTGGCCTGAGCTGGCATTCTGCTCCATGTTGGGTTGCCAGGTTCAGCAAACAAGATACAAGAATGCAGTGAAATATAAACTCCACATAAACAGCAGACACTTTTTTAATAGGAGTATGTCCCATGTAATATTTGACGGGCTGTCGTGTGTTTTATCTGGACCCTAAACATGGGGGCAATGAGAGCAGGCTTGCAGGATGGGCAATCTTCAGCTTGCAGGATGGGCAAGGTGTGAGAAGCCCTTCCAACTCCTACTCACCCAGGACATGCACACCCACTGGCAGGCTTGCCTAGCATTGGTGTTGAACACTCGTCCCGGGATAATACTACAGGGACAGAGAATTCTACGAGGCAGAGGGGCAAGGGTGCAAGAGGAAGACCTCAACTGGCAGCTGTACAAACGAGGATGCTTCCTGCTTCACTCCCACCATGCATCCATCCCAGACTTCTGATTTTGGTGCACAGCGAACAGAAACACCAGTGCTGTGGAATGCTGAAGAGTAGTTCGGGACTCTGGCACCCCATATACTTTTCTGCCTCAGGAAATAGCATAGAAAGTTAACAGATTACAAAATTATAGAAATGACAGGTGAGGGGAAAAAAAAGTCTGCAAACCAGCAGACACTTTCCATTTCTTCCAAAAATGACCCATGAAGCCCCGCTGTAGAATCACGTAACAAGCAAATAAGAATCATGAATAGCAGACAACTGGGAACGACATGAGGGGATCTAGCACCACCTTAGTTTTGGGTGGCTCTTTCTCCCTAGAAGGTGTCGTCTGGTTATCAATTCTCTTTCTTTTCTATCTATAACCAGTGTCTATTATGCACCAGGCCAATTTCTGGGCCCAGACCTCTTGGCATGATTTGTAGGAAGGGAACTTGCCTGACTTGGACTCTTTCTCGATATCCTGGTAACGCTGAACAAAATCTCCCACCTGCTCCTTGGGAAAGACATCAGGCTCCACAAAACTGAGGAGGGAGTAGAGCTCTTGGAGGCTATTCTGGATGGGAGTTCCGGTCAACAGGAGACTGAAGACTACTGAGAACTCAAATACATAAAATAAAAATTAAAAATCCATAACCTCGGAAAGCAAGACTGAGTTACCCATGAAAACCTTTACAGAGAGAGGCATGATTTAATGGGGTGACAATGAAGACATGAAATCAGAGGACTCAGGTTCAAGTTGTATGCCAGCTGTTTGATGGTAGGAATAATACTTCTTCAGTTTCAACTGTAAGAAGGGGATAATAATCCTGGGAAGGAGAAACTGTTACAAGGAGGTGAGTAAAATCACTATGTGAACTCTGAAGTACTACATGAATATTCAATATGATTATTATTGTTCAATCTTTGTGAGAATTCAAGCAGTATGTTACTACCCACATGGTGAGTCTATTGAGACTTCAGAAGCACATGGTATATACTCAAGAGTTTGAAAAAGCTATAGCATCAGGCCCACCACTACAAGCAGGAAGCAAAAAGATCTAGACTAAAAGAATGTCCTTTTATAAAACGTAAGTGTATCACATCCAAAACATCAAGACTTCTGGATGTTTCTGAGCCTCATACAGCATAAATGAAAGAAAGTCTTTAAATTTTGAGCAGGTGATGAGAACACCAAGAGTAAGAGAATAATGAAATAAAAGGTTAGGAAAAACAGTAACAGATACTAGGTTAAGCAAAAGACAAGCTCTAAATTCACATTTATAAGAACTTATACCATTTGAGTTAAATAATGAAGCAAAACTGAAAAGCCATATCTTATATATTTCATTTAAAAAAATGAAATACAGTGTATGTATATGTACATACATACCCTTATGTATATAGACATACTTATTAAATACAAAAATACAGTATATTTTGATTTCTAGAATAACAATATGCATACTTATACGTTTAGGTGTTCATATGCACAGCAAAGGATATGGAAGCAGATATGTCAAATGTTAATGTATGCAGGGGAGTAAATTATTAGTGGCTTTTATTTATTTTTTAATGTTTTTTTATTTATTTTTGAGATAGAGAGAGACAGAGCATGAGCAGGGGAGGGGCAGAGAGAGAGGGAGACACAGAATCTGAAGCAGGCTCCAGGCTCTGAGCTATAAGCACACCCAACTGACTGAGCCACCCAGGCGCCCCTAATGGCTTTTATTTTTATTCTTGTGTTTCTGTATTTAGATTTGGGAAAGCGTCATAAGATGATACAGCTTTGTAGTAAGGTAACAAATGAAATGCAATTAAAACTGATTTGAGAATGTCATTACTATTTTTTTTTTGCAATCTCTTTTATTTTTTTTCTTTTTAAATTGTCTAATCAATGTCCATCCACTCATGCCTGCTCTGCTTGTAGGACAATGTTTTCATAGTACTTCAAGTATGGGAACTGGTCAGAAATAAATGCTTCCAATAACCAACTCAAATTTTTATATGTGTTCACCAAGCAAAGAGCTGGGGTGACTGAAAAAGATGAGGGCTGCCGGTCACTACAGTCAACTTAGACTGTCACATGAGCTCACGTACTTATTCAAAGTAGTGTCCATTTTATCACTGGGTGAAAAAAATCCGGAGCTGATCTCGATGTATACAGTATTTTATAAACTTTTCTACATAATCTTCCACAGCAGCCTTACTCTGTCAAGGTACCGTACTTACTTTGTGAATGTACTTTGTAAACGTAAACGAGGCGTAGCATAAATTGTAGAACCAACTCCCTATGTTTCAATACAAACTGCTTCCAACTTTCACAAACAAGCTGAAAACAGTATTAGCCCACCTCTCAGCCCTATCAATAAATGCATTTCTCTCCAACCAACAAGTCGTCTGCGATTCAAACCTCACCTAAAAAGGAATGCTTAGATGACACACAAAATTTCCTCACATAATCTCTGAGCCTTAGTTTCCTTATGAACAAGGAAAGGCTCTGGGGCCAGCAATAGAACTTAGTTTCCCCACTCCAAACCTGGGGTTCCTTTACTACACCTGCTTCTCCTCTCCCATTATATTTTAGTAAACTGGCATGGTAGTTTATGACGCAGTGTCTTATAGAGTGAGGTGCCAGAATATGACAATCCTTTGGGAAAAAGATACTGTTAAGAGTCCCAAAATGAAGGCAAACACAGAGCAGAGTCAGCCCCACCAGGGGATAGCAATCTCTGAGACTGGACCAATAACAGTGACCATATCTTCATCAAAATATCAAAAACTCCAACTTTTAGCCATTAAATACAGAATTCAGACCTAAGACTTTCCTCTAAGTCACCTCTAATCTTATTATCTGATTGGTTATAGGACAGGGACCAAACTTCAGTGATGGTCACAGGAATTCACACATGTGGTCTCATGAATAAGCCTTTATGAGGTCAGCAAACAGAAAGGCACTTCTTACTCACAAGCTGTTCCACTGGCTCCTCAGAAAAGAGGGCAAGGCTAGAGCTACACTGACATTTCTCGTTTCTCACTGTGCCAGAACGATGGCAAAGATCAAGAGAAGGGAAGGAGATCAAGGGTGTCACACTCAAAAGTATGACAAAGACAAGAGAGACTGCAGCTAATAGTCAATGGCATGCAATGGTCTCTTTATGACTCCATGTGAACTGTCAAATTTTTTAAGATGGTAAATGGGGGGAAGGGTACAATATGTCAGATATAACTGCCATTGCAGACAGAAGAGTTATAATAAGATTAATTTTAAAGAACTACCCCTTTGAAGAAGATCAAAAGAGAGCTGAAACATTTCTAAAACTACAATGTATTTTACTGGGATAGCATCTTATTACCTGATAACCAGATTTCAGTACACGTTATTTCCTGTGTAAAAGATGAGAGGAAGGAGCAGTGAGGCCATATAAGTACTACCTCTGTCACTCATGAAATGTTTATTTAGCCCTAGAGAAATCGGGACTGAAAAAAAAAATGTTTCAGCTTAACTAACTCTACACAGGCCTAAAATAGTATTTTTCAAAAGGAGATTATACAAAAACTAAGACTATCCTGTGAGTTTACCTCTGAAAGTGTCTTATGCAGCAAGGAGCTTTGGTTTTTCAACCTGTGAGCTTCATCCACAACAAGAACACTCCAAGGGAAGCTGTGAGAGAAAAATCCAAGCTTTCAGTTTTGTGTAAAAACTCCAACATATATCTTGTAGCCAAAAAGTCTTACCATAAAAATAACTATTGTTGGCAAGACTAATATTAAGCCCATTCTATTAGAAACACACTCAAGTTTCTTTCTTATCTGAAAGCCTGCCATGTACATGAGACAACATCTGGATAAGGCAGTAAATTTAAGGGAATTTTTTTCCCAAGACAGGAAAGACCTGTGCATAAAGGCAGAAAAGAAGGAGCTGGAGACAGAAAGCAAAAGGAAACATTTATGACCACCAACTATGTGCCAGACACTGTGCTTGGAGCTTTATGTCTGTTATTTAATCCAAAGGAATATGGTGAGTAGACATTATTGTGCTCATTTTAGCAACAAGGAGACTAAAGCTCAGAAAGATTAGGTAACTAGGTCAAGGTCATAAAGCTAGAATGCAGTGGAGCTGAGATTTAAACCCAGAAGAAAAATTATGAGAAATTGGTGTCACAGTAGCTTAAAAAGCGTAATTTAAAAAAATGGGGAAGCAGTGAATAAGATCAAATGTTACAGACGTCCAGGAAGATACATCTGTTGGATATACTAGTATGGAGGTCTTTGGTGGCTACTTCCAAAGCACATTTTGTAGCATAGTAAATTACAACAACAATTTCTCAAGACCTGAGCCAAAATCAAGAGTCAGAGGATTAACTGACTGAGCCACCCAGGCGCCCCAAGATGTTTATTTTTTTTGAGATGCTCTTCAAAAGTCTCCACATGGGGCACCTAAGTGGCCCAGTTGGTTTAGTGTTGGACTCCTGATTTCAGCTCAGGTCATGATCTCATGGTTCATGAAACTGAACTCAATATTAGGCTCCATGCTGACAGCACACAGAGCCTACTTCTGATTCTCTCTCTCTATCCCTCCCCCACTCTCTCTGTCTCAAAATAAATAAAATTTTTTAAAGAGGGGCGCCTGGGTGGCTCAGTCAGTTAAGCATCGGACTTCGGCTCAGATCATGGTATCATGGATCGTGGGTTTGAGTCCTGCATTGGGCTCTGTGCTCACAGCTCAAAGGCTGGAGCCTGCTTCGGATTCTGTGTCTCCCTCTTTCTCTCTGCCCCTCCTCCACTCACGCTCTCTCAAAAATAAACATTAAAAAAAAAAAATTAAAAGAAAAAGTCTCCACAACACCAAGTGGTACATTTGGATGTCTCTTTGCCATTATTAGCAATGTGGCCTCAGCTGAGTTACCTAATCTCTTGCTTTCTTCATTTAGAAGATCTATACTTGCCTACTAGGCTTTTCATGAAGGTCACCTAGGATACTTTAAGTAATCAAAAACATATATGTAACAAGGTACCTGGGTGGTTCAGTTGATTAAGTGTCTGACTTCAGCTCAGGTCATGATCTCAGTTCATGAGTTCAAACCCCGCGTCGGGCTCTGTGCTGACAGCTTAGAGCCTGGAGCCTGCTTCAGATTCTGTGTCTCCCTTCTCTCTCTGCCCCTCCCCTGCTCACACTCTGTCTCTCTCTCAAAAATGAATGAACTTAAAAAAAAAAAAACCATTTATGTCCCAATTTTCTCGCCTTTTGAGACTTCCCACATCCTGCCTTGTACTATGAATATCTGTATAGTGCCTCTCCCTCTACTGGAGTCTATGTCCTCTTAGGGAGCTCTACAGTTTACTTTCCTGGCACTGCTGGTAACTCCCAAACAGTGTCTTTCCAGAGAAGAGATCTTCAACAAATATTACGTTAGATACTAATTATAGAAAAAAGAAAAAGAGAGGGAAGCCTATTTTCTTCTTTAAAAAAGAAAAAAAAGTTTATTTATTTAGAGAGAGAGCGTGCAGGGGAAGGAGAGAGAGAGGAGGGGAGAGAGAGAGAATCCCAAGCAGACTCCGCACCGTCAGCATAGAGTCTGATGCGGAGCTCGAAATCACGAACCTTGAGATCATGACCTGAGCTGAAATCAAGAGTTGGACGCTCAACCGACTAAGCCACTCAGGCACCCCAAGCCTATTTTCTTCTTAAGAAGAGTAAGATAACATGCTTACTTAAAGGAAACTTATGGGTTGGAAGTCATGAAATCTATGACTGGGCCTTCAGTATCTCAAAATAAGATGAAAACAGAAATCCAACTCAGAAGAAGCTAGATGAGAACATTTAAAATATTGAAGCACTTTGGGGCGCCTGGGTGGCTCAGTCGGTTGAGCGTCCGACTTCGGCTCAGGTCACGATCTCACAGTCTGTGAGTTCGAGCCCCGCGTCGGGCTCTGTGCTGATGGCTCGGAGCCTGGAGCCTGCTTCAGATTCTGTGTCTCCCTCTCTCTCTGCCCCTCCCCCGTTCATGCTTTGTCTCTCTCTGTCTCAAAAATAAATAAAACGTTAAAAAATAAATAAATAAATAAAAATAAAATATTGAAGCACTTTGAAAACAGAAGTTTCTCCCCACCTAACCACATCAAAACTACGCATGCTTTGGAGAATGAAACCGTGTCAATGTACCTTTTCTTATGTACCTAAAGTCTAGCTAGTGTTGAATTTACATTGTAACTGTAGTCTCAACCCTATACTGCAACATATCACCCATGGTATTAGGTGGTATGGAAGAATTAAATCTAAGCTTCCTATGCATCATGAGCTGATGTGAAAGCCTGAAAGCGAACTAATTAAAAGTATATTTAAAACTCCCTTCCTAAAAAGTTAATTTCATAGCACTGACTGCTACTTTAAGATACTTCCAGGAAAAGGCTCAAATAATTCACCTCCTATATTGCAGTAAAATCTCTAAATAGCAGTCCTAAAAGGTATCTGCGCAATCTGCAAAGAATCTAGTATTTATTAACCACCCATCACAGACACCTTATTTAATCCTCACAACAGCCATCCAAAGTAGAGATTATCCTCCTTTTACCAACAAAGAAGCTGAGGTTCACTAAGGTTAAGTAACCCAGGGACACACAGCTAATGAGTAAGGGCTAGACTGCAGGACTACTCTATGCCACACCAATCTGTAAGTAACACTCATGGAAGACATACCAGGAAGATGTGCCAGACATGACATGAAAGATAAAGTACTAAAACGTAAAGGAAAGACGTGACTCTCATGATATATTCAACAGTTTCTGAAGTACCGCAACATACTCACGATTTTAGAAATGATGAATCTTTCAAGCAAATCTGAAAAATTAAGGAAAAAGACACATTATAAAGGCTAGTATTAATACAACTGATATTAATAAACTAGTTTCTTGTTAGCTAAATCTTATACTTTAGGAGAGTTAAGTCTTAATCATTCACTAAGTAAAAAAAAGTTGTGAGCATAACTTCTAAGTAGCACTATCTTGAAGAAAAACAAAACCTAGGCAGGAGTAAGTGGAAGGTCTTGCCTTCACTTTAAGACTAAAACTTCAAATGAGACTGGAACTGAGTACCCTCTACTCTTGTCCTGCAGTAACAGGCAACCCCTCAGCCCACAAAACCCTCCCCCCTGCCTGCCTCCTCCTTCCTCCTATTCACTGGCCAACAGGCAGCTCAAATGCCACCCCCTTCACCGGGGCACCTTTGCTCTTGCCGCACCAGGAAAGAAGAGACATTCAGCGAATTTGGAACACAGTAGTCCTTCACTTCCTTTGGTCACAATCCCTCTCTGACAATCTAATGAAAGTAGACTTCTCTCCCAGAAAAATGCATGCTCTCCAAAAAATTAATTCCAATAGATTCTCCAACCTCTACGGTCCCACGGTTAAGAGTTCTTGATAGAAATAAATTCAAACCTCATAGGTAGTTAGCAGCACATGAAAACGTGACTCTTGTTTCAGGTCTTGCTGTAGGTGGGCTCTCTCCTCCTTGTCACCTGCATATGTTACACAGGAAAGCCCTGGAGCAAATCTGGATCCAAGAAAAGAGGTAGATGAACACCAATGTACAGCCAAAGGGAAGGGTGTGCATATCTAGAAAATTACATTTCATGGAAGGATTACTGACATGCAGACTTCAAGATGTCCTGCAACCAGAAAGAGTCCTGAACTCTGAAATCTCATCTATGGTAACAGGTAAACCTATAGGTAAGTTTCTGTGTGAACAGACGGAAGGATCAGATGAACATCTACAAGGGCCTTGTGCTAATTCTAAAGAGAAAACTATTTTTTTCCATGTTGGTTACTTCCTATGTCACTGTGAAAAAGATAGTTTCTCCTTTAGTTCAGCAAAATTTACTGAGTACCGTTCTGTGTTGTTACTGAGTAACAATAACACCCACTTAATCCTCCCCCCATCAGATTCTGTCTCTACCTTTATTGCTCAGGTCAGAGTATTCTGGAAGAAATAAAATCACTGCTTAGGACAATATGTTGCTTTATCACATTTCACTATCACCAGAAAAAAAAAATCATACTCAATGTAAAAAAACAAAATTTCAGCTACATCTACTCTGTACCTCTCCATCTCTTCTGTCCAGTTGCTCAAAACAGACAAGGGGCAAAGAATCAGAAATGGTCCTTCATCATTTAATCTTCCTGCCAAGTAAATGAAGAGAGCAATAGTCTGGAATACACAAAAAGAAGGCAATTTTTATAACATTTATTACTTTTCCGTGAGAAACAACCACAAAGTTCCCACAACCTTGTAGGGAACACAAACTCTTACAGAAGACTTGGTGTACAAAACAATAATGTACAATCTTCCACACAATGGGAGAGTCATCCAATCCTAGAGTGAAATCCTTTAAGCGTAAATATAATTGCCAAAGAAATTCATGGTACTCAATTACATCAATAGTTAACAAGCAATGAAGCTCAGTATTTATGTAATTAACCCTGCAATGCAAAGGGAAAAAATCAGGAAAGACAAACAGAAATAAATGAAAAAATACAAATAATGCACAAGATCAAGAACACTCCAAAAACCTAAGGCAAGGACTTCCAAGATGTGACTAAAGATGGCCTACCACGAGGTGGCCTCCGCTGCTTGCCACACTCTCCTGAGGGAGGATGCCTTCCTTCCTAACTCCCTCCCTCCTTTCCCTAATGTTTGCCGTCCTTCCATGTGCATTTATAGAGCACCTTCTATTTGCTAGCACTGTTTTAAGTTCTAGAATATAACACTGAACCAAACAGACAAAACTCCTAGCTCTCTTGGAACATATGTTCTACTGAGGAAAACAAACAATAAATAATTCATAAGCTTAAGTAGGCCTAAAAAACAAAAATCTTTGTAAAGCCAAATAGGCACATTTTAGGATAAGGCTGTACACACAGCCTTTAAAAGTTTCTTTAAAAGGTTACTATAGGGGCACCTGGGTGGCTTAGTCGGTTAAGCATCCAACTTCGGCTCAGGTCATGATCTCAAGGTTCATGGGTTTGAGCCCTGGGTTGGGCTCTGTGCTGACAGCTCAAAGCCTGGAGCCTGCTTCAAATTCTGTGTCTCCCTCTCTCTCTGGCCCTCCCCAACTTGCACTCTCTCTCGCTCTCTCTCAAAAATAAATAAATATTTTTTAAAAAACTTTTATGGGAATGCAAGCTGGTGCAGCCACTCTGGAAAACGGTATGGAGGTTCCTCAAAAAACTAAAAATAGAACTACCCTACAACCCAGCAATTGCACTACTAGGCATTAATCCATGGGATACAGGTGTGCTGTTTCGAAGGGACACAGCAGCACTAACAATAGCCAAAGTATGGAAAGAGCCCAAATGTCCATCGATGGATGAATGGATAAAGAAGATGTGGTATATATATACAATTGAGTATTACTTGGCAATCAAAAAGAATGAAATCTTGCCATTTGCAACTATGTGGAGGGTATTATGCTAAGTGAAATTAGTCAGAGAAAGACAAAAATCATATGACTTCACTCATATGAGGACTTTAAGATACAAAACAGGTGAACATAAGGGAAGGGAAGCAAAAATAGTATAAAAATGGAGGGGGACAAAACATAAGAGACTCATGAATATGGAGAACAAACTGAGGGTTACTGGAGGGTTTGTGGGAGAGGGGATGGGTTGAATGGGTAAGGGGCACTAAGGAATCCACTCCTGAAATCATTGTTGCACTATATGCTAACTAATTTGGATGTAAATTTTAAAAAATAAAAAATAAAATTAAAAAAAAAGTTTATTAAAAAAAATAATAAATCAATAAATAAATAAATAAATAAATAAATAAATAAATAAATGTCTGCTGTGATATACAGAGAAAATACATTTTTGCTTTTATAAAGCAAAATGTTTAAGGAGCCCATTCCCAAATGCTGAACCATTTCTGTGAAAATCTATCCTAAAGATACAATCCAAAATCCTGAAAAGGTTATATGCCCAAGGATGTTCACAGTAAGGTTAATTTAAGTAGCACAAAAGGAGGGGAACTGGTCATTCCTCATCTGCAGAATATTTAAGTAAATTATGAATTCTCTTGATGAAGTATTATGTAGCCAGCAGAAAATGACTGTGAAGAATATAATCAAATGGGTAACTACAATGACAATGTTAGATTAATAAAATACAAACTATAGGGGCTGCTGGGTGGCTCAGTCAGTTAAGTGTCAGACTCTTGATCTCAGCTCAGGTCTTGATCTCAGGGTCATGACTTCAGGCCCTGCACTGGGCTCCATGACCAGCGTGGAGCCTACTTAAAACAAACAAGCAAACAAATGATATGCTCACTATAATGTCAGCCATTTCAGATACCTTGCTGCCCACGGTTATGGTTAGAGTGTTGTGGTTAGAGGGTGGCAATTACTTTTTAACTTAAGTAACATTAATTTTACAATGGAAATCATTTCCTTTTTTAACTATCCATTGCTTCGCAGCCCAGACTGTGCCAGAGCAATCACCAAATTAAGTACTTACTAGAAGAAAATCATTCTGTTCAGCTTTCACGGAGGTTACTATTGAGAGAAAACTTATCTTTTGTTACCATAAACCAGATATATCTACAAAATTTGGATTCATTAGTGAATTCTACCAAACATTTAAAGAAGAAACAATACCAATTCTACACAAATTCTTTTAGAAAACTCAAGAGGACAGAATATTTCTCAGTTCATTCTATGAGCCCATCTTTTTTACCACAACGCTAAAACCAAAGACGTCATAAGAAAAGGAAACTAGAGACAAATATCCTTCATGAACATAAATGTGAAAATTCTAAACAAAATTTTAGCAAGATGATAGAATGTTTTTAGGGCACTTCAAGTACAGCTATATGAACACTCTGGAGAAAGGCAAAGGACAAGTGGAATTTGCTGGCTCTGAATGAAGTCAGGGGGTTCAGTGCGGGAAGCAAAGGAGACTGCAGGTGGGGGGCTCTGTACATGACCCAAGTGTCTCTCTTTTTTTTTTTTATTTTTTTTTTAATGTTTATTATTTGAGAGAGAGACAGAGAGACAGAGAGCAAGCAGGGAAGGGGCAGAGAGAGAGGGAGACACAGAATCAGAAGCAGGCTCCAGGCTGAGATGACAGAGCCCAACGCGGGGCTTGAACCCACAGACCATGAGATCATGACCTGAGCCAAAGTCTGCCGCCTGACTATTCCACCCAGACGCCCCATGACCCAAGTGTCTCTTCAGAAGACTGGCTCCCAGAGACATCCAGAAAACTTACCTTTGTTCTAGTTCTACAGCTCTCAGTTCAGGAATGCCCTAGAACCCAATTTATTTGCCTGAGAAACCTGAGAGTGACAAATGACGTCCTTGAGGGTATCATACTCACAGGTCATTTTGTATTCTGAAGAGCGCCAAGATCAATGAGCTACACCTGGCTTAGATAAAGTAGTCTCCCACACACAGTCACACACAATGCGCAGGGCTATGTGCCGAACTGCTCCAACTGGACTGTTTATGTATGGAGGGTCAGGCTTGCAGGGGCCAGTTGAGCTTCTAAAAGGACAATGAGACCTTCACTCATTCTGTGTGTTTACTGGCAAAAACCTTTTTGGTATGGGGAAACTTACACTTCCATAGTTTCTGATCAAGTGGCCTCTGCTGTATATCCTGACTGCACTGACTTTCTTTGGTATTCTATAGATGAGTAAACCTTGTGTGACTAACCGAAGGGATGTCCGTATCTGAACTTTCAATCAATCCAACCCTACCACTGACATCTGTCAACACAGGGCTGTGCTGGTGATCACCCTACCAGAATAATTCATCTCAACACACCGTCTGCTTATCAATGCACAAGGAGGCCACATCTCATTCTCCAGGTCTCTAAACTAGGTCCTACCACTAGATAGCCCAGGCATTCTGGAAGACAGGATACTTCCTCTGAACTTCCCTAGCATGGCACAGAAATGAGAAGTAGCTCTACCACCCGTTAAGGAAAAGAGAGAAATGTTAGAAGTAATCCCGTTAACTAGACAGAAGTATTTACTACAAAGGAGGGCAGAGTCAATTTGATACCTGGGACAGGTATATTTGATTTACATAGAAAAAACCTTGCCCATTAATTGCAATCCAATGTCAAGTTTAGATAAGCATAGTGACAGTTCAAAACCATCCTCGTAACTAGAAAAGTCAATACCAAGGACATGATCTCTTAACAAAGGTTCAGGCATTTCACCTCCTAATATAAAAACACTTACTGGTAGCTAGCAGCTACCAGCTACCAATAATGATGTGAGGAGGTATCTTAGTGGAGATGAACACTGGTCGCTCACAGTAACATACCTGGCAGGTCTTACCCAGGCCCATCTCATCTCCCAGGATGCAGCCATTCTGACAATGGAAGCACTGGGCTAGCCAGTTGACCCCCTCCAGTTGATAAGAACGTAGATGAATCCCTAGAAATAAAAAATACAGCAAGTCTGAAGAGCAGACATTTCAGCACACACACAAGCTAAGCTATCTCCTAAAGACTTCAACTAAACAACACCATAGCTATATCCTTTGCTCAGAAGTCATAGAAATATAAACATTTGCTGACTTCCAAATGACTTTCTTTCCCCCCAAATGGCTTTTTGAGCAGACTCAGTCACTGTTCCATTTGAAGACCTAAACAGCCTGTCACTGTCACGGGATGCACTTGACAGATGAGGAAGTCAACCTGGGAGCTGGCCTGTATGGTGCCTAGCTCTCATGCCAGTGTCCATTCTAGGAAAGAGGCATTACTAATGCAACATAACTACAAACAACAACACATGGAGGGTACATGTGTCTGTCTGCTTAATTGCAACCATTTAAATTTGCTATCTGTGCTAAAGGGAAAACTCAAGACAGGACAGGATTAAATTTTGTTTCAACAGAGGAGGAGCACTTAAGAACTGAAATGATGTTGCATACAGAATGTTTAACAGTGCACAAGGACAGCAGAAGATATCTGAAATGCACATGGAGCCACATTTCTCTCTCCTTTAAGAAAAAAAAAATCCAATTTCAGACAATAACCATATCTAGGGGAAAGGGAAGACCCCAAACATACTATTAACAAGAACATAACTTTCTGGTTTGAACTAATAACCTCTAAAAATAAAGTAGATGGTACATAATAATTGCAGAACATTAAAAAAAAATGAACAAGCTATTTTTATTAAGCACTTCCTAAATACCAGGAAGAGCAGTGAACACTTTACATAAACTGTCTCATTTAATATCTACCACAATGTCATGCACTAGGTATTATCCCCATTTGTAGGCTAGCAAATTCAGATAACTGAGGTTCCAGTTCAAGATGGCAATGTGGGGGTGGTGGTGAAGGGATGGGCAAAATGGGTGAAGGGGAGTGGGATATACAGGCTTCCAGCTGTAGACAATATAGGAATACAGTCAATGATATTTTAATAGCATTAAGTGGTAACAGACAGTGGCTACATTTGTGGTGAGCATAGCATAACATATAGATGCTGAATTGCTATGTCGTACACCTGAAACTAACGTAACATTGCATGTCAACTATACTCAAATTAAAAATAAACAAAATTAGAGACAAGATAAAATAAAATAAGATAAAATAAAATAAAATAAAAGTTTTAAAAATACAGCAATGTAGGAAGATCCTGAACTCACTTCCTCCCATGGATATACCAAATCTACAGCCATATATGGAACCATTTCCTCTAAAAAAAACTTAAAAACTGGCAGTGACCTCTCCACCTTGGGCAAGAGAGGGAAACCACACTGCAGAGGGCAGGAAAAACTGAGACACAATCTCACCATAAACCCCACCCCAAGACAGGACCCACAATCGGGAGAGGGCCAAGGGGTGCCCACAGTGGGCACCCAACTCTCAATACCAGCACCTGAGAGACAAGCACCCAAAACATGTAGCTTTGAAAACCAATGGGGCTGGCATCCACAAAAATCCATAGGGTTGTAGTAAACTGAGGAACAACTCTAAAAGGACCCACACACAGACTCACCTACACAGAAGCAACCCTCTGAAAAGTGCGGACTTTATGTGAAAAAGACTCCCTTCCAAACTGTAAAGCACTGGTGTGGGGGCTGGGGCCTGCTGGGCACTCTCCAGGGGTGGAAGCCGGTGGCGCCATCTTCTTGCGCTCTCTCTGCCTTGCTATGCCATCTCTTTTTCTCTTTTCATTTCCCTTTTTCCTTTTCCCCTCCCACCCCCCCCCCTTTTTTTCTTTCTTCAGTGGGTGTCATCTTCACACTATCCCTCTGTGTGCTCCAGAACACCGGTATCTCCCAGATGGGAGCTTCTACAAACACTTGATGCCCTAGTTTTTAACCTCTGGTGCCCTGGTTTCTATAAATGCTACCCAGGGGATGCTCCTTGATTGCTGCCTCTGGAGGTGAGGAGGGCTTGTGTTGCTGGGTCCCATGAGACAGTAGCAATTGGGAAATTCTGTTCTTGGCAGACTACCACACCCAGGGCACTGAACAGATAGCAGACAAAACACACCCCCAGTCTTTCTGAGAAAGAGGCCTATTTGCTTCTCCATGAGCTTTGGCCTGAATGGCAAACTTCTGGTTTGGTACACGCACAGGGGCCTACGGAGGTACTCTCCGGGAATGGAAGATGGTGGACGCCATCTTTGCACTTTCCCTCAGCCTCATTCCAATTCACCAGTATCTTCCAGAAAGGAGATTACACCCTTCCCTGGTGAGCCCTGAGTTTTGCAGCTGCTGCCAGGGCACACCTCTACACTGCCTAGCTCTGGTGACCAGCAGGGCTTATAGTCATGGCTTTACAGGACGTTAACAAATGAAGAAAGAGTTCTTAAACAGCTACCACCCCCAGGGCACAGCAAGAGCCAAGAGACCCAAGAGCTCAATCTTTCTATAAATGAGGCTTATTAGCTTCTAATTAAACACACATCTAAGAGCTAATTATAAGCCTTTCCTGAGACCTTGGAGGGAGGGCACCATCTTCACACTGTCCCTCTGCCACACTCCAGAGTGCCAGAATCTCTGCAGGGGAGCTCTTCCATGTCTGGTGCCCGCTTGTTACATCTGGTGCCCTGGTTTTTGTGATTGATACCCGTGACTGCCTGGCTCTGGTGGCTAGGGGGGCCTGCGTTCCTGGGTCCCACAGGTCTGTAACAACCAGAGAGATGGTTCTCGGCATGCTGCCACCCTCAGAGAACCAAACAGACTCCAGACTGAAACACCTGTCTGGGAACGTCAGCCTTAAGGCAGGCTTCAGCTTTCTCACGATCTAGAGGCTACGGAGGTGTTCTCAGGGAACGTAGGCCAGAGGGTGCCAGCTTTGCACTCTCACTCTGCCTCACTCTCACAGCTTGCCCGTGTCTCCCAGAAAGGTGCTTATACACTTGTCTGGAACCCCAATTTTGTCACTACTGACCAACTTTTTAAGGGGTCACCTTACAATTGCCTGGCTTTAGAGGCAGTGAGGCTTTTGCTTGCAGTCCCATGCGACTATATATATTTATTTGCATCCTTTAAAAGCTGTAAGGGCCTGGCTTCCGATCAGCCTGAATCTAAATGCTTAAGATCCTCACCTTTGGGAAACTGACTGGTCTCGGCACACCCTCCACTAATGGGAACTATTAAAAATAAAATAGGCTGCTTGGGTAATCACAAAGATCTAAGAGATAACCAAGAGCTTAACAGGGTTGAAAGTCAGTTTTATCACCTACGTTATCACCTACACAAAACCAACCCTTCAAGACTGGGAGAGGTGTTTGTTTCATCATACACATAGAAACCTGGGTTCCTGGGTGGCTCAGTGGGTTAAGCATCCGATCGGCTCAGGTCATGATCTCATGGTTCGTGAATTCGAGCACCACATCAGGCTCTGTGCCGACAGCTCTGAGCCTGGGGCTGCTTTGGATTCTGTGTCTCCCTCTCTAAGCCCCTCTCCCGCTTGTGTGGGTACACTTGCGTGCTCTCGTGCTCTCTCTCTCTAAAAAGTAAATAAACAACAAAAAAAGAAACCAATACAGAGTGAGAGTCAAAAGCACAATGAGGATGAATATGTTCCAAACAAACAACAGATAAACCTTGGGGAAAAATTTCAAGGAAATTGAGTTAAGTAATTTACCTGACAAAGAGTTCAAAGTAACCACCATAAAGGCACTCATCAAATTCAGGAGAAGAGTGGATGAACTACATGAGAACTTCAACAAAGAAACAGAAAATACGAGTTCCAAACAAAACTCAGAGAGCTGAAGAACACAATAACTGAAAGAAAAAAAAAAAAAAAACCACAGAAAACAAAACAAACCCAACAACAGAGTTCAACGGCAGACTAGATGAAGCAAAGAAAAGATCTGTGAACCTAAAGACAGAATAGAGGAACTGACCCAAACAGAATAGCACAAAAAATGTTTTAAAAATGAAGATAGCTTAAAGGGACCTCTGGGACAACATAAAGCACACTAACATTCACATGATAGAAGTCCCCGAAGGAGATGAGAAAAGGAGGGAGAAAACTCATTTGAAGGGATAATGGCCGGAAACTTCCCTAACCTAGGGAAGGAAAAAAACAAACAAACAAACATCCAAAACAAACTTCCAATATGGAAGTCCAAATTGTTCCAAATAATATGAATCCAAAGAGACCCACAACAAATACGTTATAATTAAAATGTCAAGAGCTAAAGACAAAAAGAAAATATTAAAGACAGCAAGAGAAAAAAATTTGGTATGTATGCAGGAACTCTCATAAGACAATCAGCAGATTTATCAGTAGAAACTTTGCAGGCCAGAAGGGAGTAGCACAATATATTCAAAGTGCTGAAAGAAAAAAAATTTCCAAACAAGAGTACTCTACCCAGCAAGGTTATCACTCAGAATTGAAGAAAAACAGAATTTTCCAGGCAACCAAAGCCAAAGGAGTTCATCACCTCTAAACCAGCCTTACAAGAAATGTTAAAGGGCCTTCTTTGGGTTGAAAAGAAAGGCACTAATTAGTAACAAGAAAACATATAAATGTATAAATCTCACTGGTAAAGGTAAATATATGCTAAAGGGAGAGGATTAATCACTTATAACAATAGTAGGAAGGTTAAAAGACAAAAATAGTAAAAATAAATGTAACTACAATTAAGTTACCCAAAAGATAAAAAGTTGTAAAATGTGACATGAAAAGCATAAAACACACTGGTGCAGGAAGAATAAATATGTAGAGTTTTACAATGAGTTCAAAATTAAGTTGTTATCAGCTTAAAACACAGTTATAAATATATATTGTTATATGTAAGCCTCATGGTAACCACAAAACAAAAACCTGTAATAGATACACAGCAGATAATAAAAAAGGAACCCAAGCATACTGCTACAGAAAGTCATCAAACCACAAAGGAAGAACAAGAGAGAGGAGGGAACAAAGGAACTACAAAACCACCAGAAGACAATTAACAAAATTGAGATAAGCACATACCTATCAATAATTAATAAACATTTTTTAACGTTTATTTTTGAGAGAGAGTGCACATGTGCACACGTAGAGGACAGGCAGAGAGACAGGGAGACAGAGGAGCCAGAGCAGGCTCCCCATTGTCAGCACAGAGCCTGATGTGGGGCTCAGACCCACAAACCATGAGATCACGACCTGAGCCAAAGTCAGGACACTTAACCAACTGAGCCACCCTGGAGCCCCAATAATCACTTTAGATGTTAAAAGACTAAATTCTCCACTCAAAAGACAGAGTGGCTAAATGGATTTAAAAAACAAGACCAATCTATATTCTGCCTACAAGAGACTCACATCAGACCGAAGGATATAAACAAACTGAAAGTAAAGGGATGGAAAAAGATATTCCATGCAAATGGAAATCAAAAGAAATGGAGGGCAGCTATACTTATATCAGACAAAATAGACTTTGAAACAAAATCTGTAATAATAGACAGAGAAGGGTATTACCTAATGATAAAGGGGTCAATCCAACAAGATAGGCCATTTGTAAATATTTATGTACCCATAATAGGAATACCTACATATATAAAGTAAATGTTAACAGGCCTAAAAGGAGAATGTAATAGTAGTTAGAAATACAATAACAGTAAAAGACACTAATACAGTATCAGTAAGAGATTCTAATAACCCTATTTACATTAATGGTTAGGTCATCCAGACAAAAAATTAGTAAGCTTTAAATGACACATTATATCAGATGGACTTAACAGATGTATATAGAACAGTCCATCCAAAAGCAACAGAATGCACAGTCTTCTCAAGTGCACATGGAACATTCTCCATTATAAATCAAATGTTAGGCCACAATACAAGTCTCAAATTAAGATTGAAGTCATATCATCTTTTCTTTTTTTTAAAGTGGATTTTGTTTTGTAACGTTTATTTTTGAGAGAGAGAGAGAGAGAGAGAGAGAGAGAGAGAGACAGAGCATGAATGGGGGAGGGTCAGAGAGAGAGGGAGACACAGAATCCGAAACAGGCTCCAGGCTCTGAACTGTCAGCACAGAGCCCGACGCGGGGCTCGAACTCACGGACTGTGAGATCATGACCTGAGCTGAAGTCGGACGCTTACCCAACTGAGCCACCCAGGCGCCCCATATCATCTCTTCTGATGACAATGGTATGAAACTAGAAATCAATTACAAGAAGAAAATTGGAAAATTCACAAATGTGATTAAACAACATGCTACTGAATAACGAGTCAATGAAAAAAAATCAAAAGCAAAGTGAAGAAACACCTTTAGACAGATGAAAATGTAAAAATACAACATATAAAAACTTACGAGATTCAGCAAGAGTGGTTCTAAGAGGGAAGTTCATAGAGATAAATGTCTAATTCAAGAAACAAGAAAAATCTCACACAACCTAACATCTCACCTCAAGGAACAAGAAAAACAGGAACAAATGAAGCTCAAGTTAGTAGAAGGAAGGAAGTAACAAAGATCAGAGCAGAAATAAATGAAATACAGACTAAAAAGACAATAGAAACAGATCAATGAAACTAAGAGCTGGTTCTCTGAAGAGATAAACAATATTGGCAACCCTTAAGCTAGACCCACCAAGGGAAAAAAGGGATTCAAATAAATACAATCAGAAATGAAAAGAGGAGACATTACAACTGATTCCCCAGAAACACAAATGAGCATAAGAGACTACTGTCAACAATTATACACCAATAAACTGGACAAACTAAAAGAAATCAACATTTTTAGAAATGACCCTCCAAGAATGAATCATGAAGAAACAGAAAATCTGAATAGACGAGTAAGCAATTACTAATGAGGAGACTGAATCAGTAATCAAAAACCTGTCCCTCCCAAAAAAAAGTCCAGGACCAAATGGCTTCACTGGTAAATTTTACTAAACTTTCAAAGAAGAATTAATACCAATTCTTTTCAAAGTCTCCAAAAAAAAGAAAAGGGGGTAACACTCTCAAACTGTTTTTACCAGTTCAATATTACCCTGATACCAAAACCAGACAAGCACACCACAAGAAAATTATAGGTCAATGTCCCTGACGAGCGTAGCTGCAAAAACCTCAACAAAGTATTAGAAAACTGAATTCAACAATGTATTAAAAGGATCATACACCATGATCAAGTGGGATTTATTCCAGGGATAAAAGGATAAACACCCACAAATTAATCAATTTGATACACCACATTAAGAAAATGAAGGATAGGGGTGCCTGGGTGGCTCAGTCAGTTGAGCATCTGACTTTGGTTCAAGTCATGATCTCACGGCTCGTGAGTTCGAGCCCCGCCTCAGGCTCTGTGCTGACAGCTCAGAGCCTGGAGCCTGCTTCAGATTCTGTCTCCCTCTCTCTCTCTCTGCCCCTCCCCTGCTCATGATTGCTCGCTCTCTCGCTCTCTCTCGCTCTCTCAAAATAAATAAACATTTTAAAAAATGAAGGATAAAAAAATAAATAAACGTTAAAAAAAATGAAGGATAAATGAAGGATCATCTCCTAGAGGCAGAAAAACATTTGGCAAAAATCAACACCCAATTATGATAAAAACCCTACACAAAGTGGGTATAGAGGGAATATACCTCAACATAAGAAAGGCCATATATGACAAGCCCACAGCAAACATATTCAATGGTGAAAAGCTAAAAGCTTTTCCTCTAAGATCAGGAACAAGACAAAGACAAAGTGACTCTTGTCACTTTTATTCAACACAGTATTGGAAGCCCTAGCCACAATAATTAGGCAAGAAAAAAAAGGCATCCAAATCAGAAAGGAAGAAGTAGAAGTGTCACTATTTGCAGATAACATGATATTCTAGACGGAAAACCCTAAAGATGCCACCAAAAAACTATTAAAATAAATTAATTCAGTACAGTTGTAGGATACAAAATCAACACACAGAAATCTGTTGCATTTCTATACACTTATAACAAACTATCGGAGAAATTAAAAAAACAATTCTATTTTATCCACTCCCAGCCTGTACTTTTGGGATTTTTAATGGAAGCTTCATCATGCATGCATCATCAATCATTAACTTCATTTTCAGCCGTTTTCCCTTCCCAAGAGAATGGGGGATGGAGCTGGCAATTCCAAGCTTCTAATTATGGCTTGGCCTTTCTTGTGACCAGTCCCCACCCAAGAGCCATCCAGAAACCTATACAGAGTCACTTCATTAGAAAAAAAGATAATCCTATCACCCAAGAGTTTCAGGAGCCCTCTTCTGGGAATCAGGGGGCAGAGACAAAAATGTATTTTCCATTATCTCACAAGACCATTACTCCAACTGTCAGCTCCAGGACCCTACCCACCTCGGCCACAATCTATCCTAAAGTTAGGACGAGGCTCCAAGAGAAATGTTGAAAACCCAAATCCCTCCCAGGCCGTGGCTTCTCTCCTATCCCCTTTCCAAATCTCTCCACAGTCATCATGCACAATAGAACTACAAAGTCTGAGAAATGTAGTCTTTTGCTTTATAGCCTCCAGGACGTGGTAAGGCAGGCTTCGGATTGAAGAAATGCCCATCAGCTATATCCATCACAGAGTTGTTTGAATTCTCTTCCCACCTCTCAGGAGGCATACCTTGTTTTATTGTGCTTCACTTTACTGCCCTTCACAGATGCTATAGTTGGTTTGTTTATTTTTTATAAATTAAAGGTCTGTGGCAACCCTGAGTCAAGCAAGTCTATAAGCACCATTGTTCCAACAGGATTTGCTCACTTTGTGTCTCTGTGTCACATTTTGGTAATTTGACAATATTTCAAACTTTCTCGTTATTATTGTATTGGTTATGGTGAGGTGATCAGTGATTACAACTTACTTGAAAGCTCAGATGATGGTTAGCATTTTTCAGCAATAAAGTATTTTTTAATTAAGGTATGTACATTTGGGGATTTTTTTTTTTACATGTCATTACACACTTAATAGACTACAGTGTAGTATAAACATAACATGTATATGCACTAGGAAACAAAAAAATTCACTTGATTGGTTTTATTGCAATATTCACTTTATTGCAGTGGTCTGGAACCAAATGAACCTGCAGTATCTCTCAGGTGTGTCTGTAGTGGAAAAGCAGGGGGAAAAAAAGCAAGAATAGGTCTGCATATTCCAAAAACAAAGTTGTCCTAACATTCATGATCCAATGTATTTCGGGTTTCCAAAATTCACTGAAATGTATGGGATACATCTGTCACACTATTCAGGGGAAGAAGATAAACTAAAAATGTCTCACTGGGAAGAATGCTGCTGAACAAAATATTTGTTTCATCAGTTTTCACAAAGTGGGTGATTAATTCTGTATTTTAAGGAAAAAAAAAAGATAGTCAAGTTCCTTCCTAATAAATTTCTGGGGAAATAAAAATTTAAATATAAAGAAATCACAACTGTACTAGAATAAAAATATTAAGCCAACAACGATAAATTCATAGTAGTAAAGCCCCGTCTAAGCAAAACACTAAAGACAAAAATCATTTAGAAAAAGGCCGAGGGGCGCCTGGGTGGCGCAGTCGGTTAAGCGTCCGACTTCAGCCAGGTCACGATCTCGCGGTCCGTGAGTTCGAGCCCCGCGTCGGGCTCTGGGCGGATGGCTCAGAGCCTGGAGCCTGTTTCCGATTCTGTGTCTCCCTCTCTCTCTGCCCCTCCCCCGTTCATGCTCCGTCTCTCTCTGTCTCAAAAATAAAAATAAAAACGTTGAAAAAAAATTAAAAAAAAAAAAAAGAAAAAAGCCGAAAGATTTGACTACAAAGAATTTGTAAACTTCACCAATGAAACACACACACATATACACACACACACACTTCAAAATCAAAGGACAAATAACAAGCTAGAAAACATATTTCCAATACATATGGCAAATATTTAATATTAATGCAAGAAAGATCCAACAAAGCAAAAGACAAACAGTTAAAAAATGGGCAAGGAGCATAAACAGACAAGGAACAAAAAGAAGACAAATATCCAAGTATCCATCAATATTAGGAAACAAACATTAAACAACAAAACACCATTTTTAACTTCTCAAATCAGAAAATATCAGTGTTGGTAAGAATGTGGGAAAATGAGCAATAATTTTGCATACTCTTTGGCCTAGAAATGCTGCCTCAGAAGAATTAAAAATATTGGAGCATAATAAATACTTGGTTACAAAGACATTTATTAGTATTTATAACAGCAAAAAAAGTAAGAACCTAAATACCTACATATTATCTGGCTAAACTATGGCACATCCATCCATTCACTGGAAGATCTGTACCCACTAAATATGATATTGAAGAAGACAAATGACTAAAAACACTAAATGATAATAAAAAAGTTGTTTCCAAAAAACATGCACATGAAACCCCATTTTTGCTCCTCTCCCTTGCTCCACACCCTGACTCAGAAAAGGAGAAAAAATACATACATACACAGATCAAGGGACTGGCAGGAAAATCAGTAACATATCAACAGTAATGAGGCTATGGCAATTAATTTTTTTTCTTTATGCAAAGAATATTACTCTAAATGTTTTATAGAGAATATGTACTACTTCTGTAATCAGAAGAAAAAATCACTAAGGATTTTTAACCAACTCACAAAAAATCATTTCGTAGAATAAAAATTCTAGTAAATAGAAATAGGAGTTTTAAGGGGCGCCTGGATGGCTCAGCGGGTTAGGTGTCCAACTCTTGATCTCGGCTCAGGTGACGATCTCACGGTATCTCACGGGATCTCACCGATGGTGGGATCAAGCCCCTGTGGTGACAGCGGCACAGCCTGCTTGGGATTCTCTGCCCAGCCCTCGTTCATGTCTTTGCTTTCTCTCAAAATAAATCAACTTTAAACACACACACATACACACTTTAAAAAAAAAGAAAATGGGAAATTCAAGTTAAAATATTTAATGATTATTCTTGTGACTATACCTGTTTTCTATCATTTTCTTCCCCTCCACTACCAATTTATCCATTGCCACCACTAAGTTTCCACCTATTTCCTTCCTCATTCACCAACTCATCTAAGCAAAGGTGCAACCACTTATCTTCTCGTTTTTACTAAAATAGTACACATCCATGTAGACATTTCTTCAGTATCAATGTGCATACTTAATCTAGCTTTCTCCCACAAATGTTATCAAAGCATCCTACCTTAAAAAAACATGGAAACAGACATACACAAACATGTAAATTTCAGTCAGAATACCCATGTTAACACCAGTCCATAAATTCCTACTTAGGTTGGATACATACTCCTTATAGACACAGAGATACACATTCTTAGAGACTCAGGAAAGGAGGGGTCTTTTCTCTTTCCTGTCTGTATCCTACCCATTCATCTTCTACCCACCTCTCTTCTAAGCTGCACATTGAACTGCCATGTTCTGTTTCACTCGGAGAACGAACAAAACCTCACACTTCCTTGGCATTTAGTACATAATAAGAGTTCAATAAATACTCTTTTGTACTTTTGGAAGCACTCACAGTCCCCAGTGTAGAAACTCTAGAAGGGGAGGGCCCTTGTATTTGTTCTGCTCATCTCTGTACCTAACACTTCACAGTATGTGGCTCTCAGTAGCACTCAATAAATGATTGAACGACTACACCACTGTTATTATTAATCCAAGTTTCTATAATACAGTTAAAAAGCAGGCACTGTGTTCCCCATTTTATAATTTTTAAAAATGAGGACTGGAGAGGTTAGGTGTTGAGTCAAGCGTAGCCAGGCTGGAAAATTAGGGACTGGGTCTTTCCATCCACAGGAGATGGCGTCACCCTCGCTGTCTGTAGACAAGTTTCGAGCTTCAAAGATTCTAGGGAAGGATTAGTATCAATAAAATACAATTATTGAGGTAAAGAGCTAAACTTTGTTGAGCTGCATATTTTAAAACAGAGCATTGGGGGAGAACTGGCCAACGGAGAATTATCAAAGAACTGCAGGGACACTGTAAACGAAAAAGAAAGCTGTAGCAAGGAAACCAATTCTGGGAGTTTTACAGGAGCAACTAATGAAATTCATCAGGACAGGCCTCCAAACCCACCAGAACAGAAACTTTAAACCCACATGCTTGGTGCGCCAGGACGGCCTCGGCTTCTTCAGAAAGAAAGGTCTTACCTTCGGGGCAGGGGTCTCATCGAGTTCCTCCTCCCCGGGGCCAGTGCCTCAGGGCGGCAGGCAGGCCTCACTTCCCCGCACGGAATCCCATTCATTCGCCGAGCCCGCCCGCCGACCCTCGGCTGCGCAGGCGGGGGCAATGGCCGCCTGGCCCCAGGCCGGGTTCCTCTGTGCCCAGCCCACTTCAGGCGGGAAGGGAAGCAGGTAAAGAACCCACAGGACCGCCCACCCGCGGAGCCGCAGGTCCACTCGGGCGCAGAGTCCCCGGCCCGGCAGAGGCGAGTCCCAACGAGCTGGCAAGCCCCGGAGGAAGTCGGCCCGGCGCCACTGACCTGTCAGGCCCCACTGCCTTAGGTCCTGCTCCTGCACCCGAGCCCGCGCCGCCTCAGCTCGGCTCCGGGTCTGAAGGGCCAGTAGGAACCCGGGCATATGGCCACTGCACGTCCCCGCTGCTGCACGCTCCATCCCGCCCAAGAGGGTCCGCCCCGCGCCCCGCGCCCCGCGCCCGCACGCTCAATCCAGCCCAGAGAGGCTCCGCCCTACGGCGCGCGCGCATCCTTCCCAACGCTCACCACCCCACCCCGGCGGGCAGCGGCCGCCAGAGGGCGCGTCCTGCGCTGAGTTGTGGCCAGAGCAGTGCTCGGAGTTAACCTTCAGGCTCAGTTCTGCCTGTTCCGGTTGTGCTCTGCATGCTCTTGACTGGTGGGAAGCTCAGACAGTGCTCACCATTCTTTTCTTTTTCTTTTTTTTTTTTTTTGAGACAGAGAGAGACAGAGCATGAACGGGGGAGGGGCAGAGAGAGAGGGAGACACAGAATCAGAAGCAGGCTCCAGGCTCTGAGCCATCAGCCCAGAGCCCCACGTGGGGCTCGAACTCACGGACTGCGAGATCGTGACCTGAGCTGAAGTCGGACCCTTAACCGACTGAGCCACCCAGGCGCCCCTCAGCATTCTTTTATTATCAACATTGACTCTGCGCCAGGTACATGCATAACTGCTGGGCTCTGGGATTACAGAATTCAATACTACATGGTCCTCGCCCTCCAGCGACTCACAGCAAGAATGTAAAGGATAATGTGCTCATTTCAGTTTGCACCAGGGATAAATTAGTTTGAGCCCTGAAATCCTTTTAATCTTCCATGTTGGCTGTCGATCAAAGTTAGGAAACTCTGTAGGAAATTAAAATCATGAAAATTGTCATTACCATTACCATTTCTCAAGTGAATTATGGGAAGCAAATTGAAGCAACGTGTTAGATTAGGGGTCACCATGACAACATCAGCTTTGAGTGGATTTGTGATGTCGTAATTTATAATTAAAAGTGTACCCCCTAAGGGCGCCTGGGTGGCTCAGTCGGTTGAGCATCCGACTTCGGCTCAGGTCATGATCTCACAGTTCATGAGTTCGAACCCCTCCTCGGTCTCTGTGCTGACAGAGCCTGAAGCCTCCTTCGGATTCTGTGTCTCCCTCTCTCTCTGACCCTAACCCACTAGCATGCTGTCTCTCCCAAAAATAAATAAACATTAAAAAAATAAAACTAAGTCTTCATCTGTGTTTTAAAAAAAAAGTGTACCCTCGATACAAAAGTATAATAACCAAATAACTGCAGTTAATGATGCAGTTAGAGGTGCTGCCCTCAAGGTTTTACAAGTATTTAGTTTCTCATTTAACCCTTTCGGTAACCCTATAAATAGGCACTAGAATTGTTCCCACTTTAGATGAGGAAATCTTAAATAGGAACCACATTATTCTCTGGGTAATGTCATTAGGCTACCATTAGTCCCAAATTAGTCCCATTTAGGCTAACCTTGGTGCTTCTATCTTCTGTAAACTCAGATCAAAGTTGCGCTCCCTCCCCCATATCACCCACCCTTAAAATAAAAGGGAGAAATTAGTTCTGAGCCACAAAAGAGATGACTTCGGGTTGATTTATTCATAAAAACCCAAAGCACTGTTATGTGTAGCAACTTTTGTGTGGAGTCATTCTCTAATACTGATTGAGCACCTACCATGTGTCAAGCACTCTTGGCACTGGAGATAGAGGTCACTAATCTCACCTGCAGAACGTTTAAGTAAAACATTTTAAACTTATATTTTAAATTAAGTGTATATTTTAAAAGGAAGAGACAGACAATAAGCAAATAAAAATCAGGTAGTTATCAATGTTAAGATGAAAGAGAGTCACATAATGGTGCTACACTGATTTCCTACTTGATGTTTTCTCAAAACCATACTTAGATTTGTATCCTTTCCTGGCTTCTCTGGAGGGGCTTCTGCCCCCTTGTGGTTGCTTATGAGTGATTTTTCACATTCTAATCTCTATGTTTGACTTTTTTCCTCTGCTCCAGGTTCTGTGGGGAGACTTATCCACTAAAGCAGCAATATCAACCACCTGCCACTCAAACAAAAGAGATTTATTATTCTTAACTTAAAATACATTTGTTTTAGCATAGTACCAGCAATAGGGTCCTAGCTATAAGCTAAAATTTCTGTTGGTAGATTGAGTCTGACATCTAAAATACAGCTAAGAAAGGTAGCTGAGAAACTCCACGTCAGCTAGTAAGATGACACCTATAAAAGTTTTACTCTAGATGGTCTATGAAAGGGGGTCTATAGAAGGGGGCAGAGTGGAAGTAGGGAGACCAGTTAGGAGACCATTTCGAGACAAGAGATAATAACTGTTGGACCAGCGTGGTGGCAATGGAGTGGTGAGTAATGGTCAGATACTAGATATATTGAAAAGGTAGAGTCCATAAGTACACAGATTGAGCATCTGAGAAAAGTCCAGGAATAAAGGATGATTTCAGGAATTTGGCCTGAGCAAATGGTAGAATGGAGTTTCCACTTATGGAGGGAGTAAGACAGAGTGAGGAGCTTTGAGCAACAAGAAGAATTCATTTTTTAATGTCAACTATACTTCGATTTAAAAAAAATAATTCATTTTTGGACACAGTAGCATGGAACTTCTCTGAGATATATCCAAGTAGAGATTTTGAATAATCAGGTAGATTAGTCTGGAGTTCACAGGAGAGGATAGAACTGAATGTGTTAATACAGAAGTCATCATTTTCAGATGGATCTTTTTTTTTTTTAATGTTTATTTATTTATTTCTGAGAGACAGAGACTGAGCACGAACAGGGGAGGAGCAGAGAGAGAGGAAGACACAGAATCTGAAACAGGCTCCAGGCTCTGAGCTGTCAGCACAGAGCCCGATGCGGAGCTTGAACTCCCAGACCGTGAGATCATGACCTGAGCCGAAGCCTGACGCTCAACCGACTGAGCCACCCAGGCGCCCCTTCAGATGGATCTTAAACCTTGGTATAGTTGGGACCTCTTAGAGGATGATTGGAATTATAAAAGAAACTTAGCCTTGGATAACTAATATTGAGAAGTTGAGAAGAGGAGCAGGAACCAGCAGAGGAGCCTGAAAGCAGCAGCCCATGAGATAATGGGAGAACTAAAAGCATGGTATCCCTGAGGTCAAATAAAGAGGAATTTCAAGAAAAAGGAAGTGATTATCTGTGTCAAATGCAGCTGAGAGGTAGGATAAAGATAGCATAGAGAAAGAAACACTGGGTTGGGCAAGATGGTGGTCATCAATGACCTTGCCAAGAATGATTTTTTTTTTTTTAAGTTTTTGTATTTATTTATTTATTTATTTTTCAACGTTTTTATTTATTTTTGGGACAGAGAGAGACAGAGCATGAACGGGCGAGGGGCAGAAAGAGAGGGAGACACAGAATCGGAAACAAGCTCCAGGCTCTGAGCCATCAGCCCAGAGCCCGACGCGGGGCTCGAACTCACGGACCGCGAGATCGTGACCTGGCTGAAGTCGGACGCTTAACCGACTGCGCCACCCAGGCGCCCCTGTATTTTTTTATTTTGAAAGAGAGTACAGAAGGGGCAGACAGAGGGAGAGAGAGAGAATCCCAGGCGGGCTCCTCACTGTCAGTGCAGAGCCCGACGCGGGGCCCAAACTCATGAACCGTCAGATCATGACCTGAGCCAAAGAAGGACACCCAACTGACTGAGCCACCCAGATGCCCTGCCAGGAATGATTTCTATATATTATGAAGCCAAAAGCCTGATTGGAGTGGGTTTCGAAAAGAGAAGACGAGGAAGGAAAACGGAGACAGAATGTCACACATCTCTTTCAACTAGTTTTGCTGTAAGAGGGTTTTCCCAGAAAAACGGGAGCAGTAACTGAAAGGAGATATGGGGCCCAGGGGAGGGTTGTTTTGTTTTCAGATGGGTGATATTAGAACATGTCGAATACTGATGGGAATGATCCAGTAGAGAGAAAAACTGATCTTGCAGGAGTGATGTCCTTGAGGGAGAGGAGGTGGGAACCAGTGCACAGTGGAGGCGCCGACCTGGATTAGCACAGACAGTTCGTGTGCCGGAACACACAAAGGCACAGTACACAGGTCTGGTGGGGAAAAGTATGTGCAAGGTCTCTTGTGATTGTTTCTGTTATTTAAGTGCAATAAGAAACAAGGTCATCAGACAAGCTTAAAGAAGGGGAAGGAGATTTGGGAGGTTTCAAGAGGAAAATGTGTGAAATAGTTGTCTGGGAAGTGGGATAGTGAATTGACTGCAGAAATATGGAGCATTGCCAAGCAGCAGCAAGGCTGATGGTCCTGAGACCAGCCAGCATGGTGTGGTCAACCAGTGTGTGTTGAGTGCAGGTGGGGAATAGTTAGAGAACTGGATTTTACCAAGGTTGGATTTTTGCTAAATGAGAATAGACAATGATTATACTGGCCATATCTGCAGTGTCTGTAACAGGGGTGAACAAGGCGGAAAAAAGTCTCTGTACACATGGAGCCTAAATTCTAATGATGGAGAAAGACAAAAAGGGGGGAGGGTATAAGTAAGTTATCAGGTAGTATTGGTGCTAACAAGATAGCAAAACGGTAATGAGATTAAGAATAGGGCTGAGAAGCAGCTGTGAATAGGGTGGATTAAAGAGCAGGTCACCAAGCGGATGGCATTTGAGCTAAGATCTGAATGATGAGAAGCCAGCTGTCTGAGTCAGGAAGAAGAGTGTTCAAGACAGAAACCACAAGGAAAAGGCACGGAGGCAGGATTAGCAAAGAATCTAAAGATTCTTTAGATTGATGAGGGTACACTTGAGGGGACTCGGTCCTTGATTGGATATAGCACTGAGGAAGAAAGAAATGTTGACATTGACTCTGGGGGCTTCTGCCTTGGAAAACTGGATGGATGTTGATGCCAGCACTGAGACAGAGAACACAGGAAATAGCAGCTAATTTGAGGAAGGGATGATAACGATTTCACTTTTAGGATATGTTGAATTTGGGGGTGCTTGGGTGGCTCAGTCTGTTAAGTGTCTGACTCTTGATTTCAGCTCAGGTTGTGATTTCGCAGTTGTGAGATGGAGCCCCGTGTCGGGCTCCATGTTGGACATGGATCCTGCTTAAGATTCTCTTTCCTTCTCCCTCTGCCCCTCCCTTGCTCACCCACATGCACTCTCTGTCTCTCTCCCTAAAAAGAAAGGATATGTTGAATTTGTACCTAGAACAGTGCCTGGCACATGTATGCACTCAGCAAGTATTGCTGAATGTTTAAATGGGTTGCCTATAGAACAGTTCTAAAGTTCAGGACCCATGATTGTTATAAACACGAGGCACACAGAAGACATTTCCCAGATGGGCAAACTAAGGCACAGAAAAGTTTAGGCAACTTGGTCCAATATCTTTTAGTAAGACAATGCTAACTGCCATAATAAAATCCAACTCAACTCCTTTATTGCTCAGGTTACATAATCATGGTTTCATATTAATTCTTTGTTTTATTATTCCACAGAGATGATAAATCCTCTTGCAATAGCAACTCAGGGAGATTAGTGGTAACCAGATCATGCCTGTGATAGGCCTTAGTATCTGCTCCCTCTACAAAAACAAGCAGGATCAAGCACAGGTTAGCAAACAAGTTGTTTGTTGTCCCTATGTCCCTGTTGGGTAACAGCAGGATACCCACTGGCAGCATCCAGTGAATCAGTCATGGAGCCTGAATAAAAGCTGTCACGTGGAGGAAAATTCATACAGACCTCTTCTTAAGTATACGGACTTAGATCTTTGGGTTCACGTTAGGCTTAGGTGATGGCCCTCAAGTGGAAAAATCATTCTACTGGGATGAAAGGGAAGAGTTTTCTTTTTCCCAAGAAAGGAGATTCCTGATATTATTATACATCTTTTGCATCAAATAACATATAATAAATTTAAAACCCAGAAAATCAGAGGAAAGGTACTAGAGAGAGTACACATTTAAGTATATCAACTAGGTAAATCTGGTTTACAGGACTCTTGCCCAGCCACTTTAGAAAATTGACTGCTCTTTAATCTCAACGGTTACAAAGGAAATAAACGTGGTTAGCATATTAAGAATACAGTATTAGCAAAGCACTGGAATATTATCAGGTAAATCTCTGAAGACAAAGTACAGAGGTTGTAAACTGGCCCCAGGTCAAAATTTGTCCACGGGTATTTTGGTTTACAGTGCTGTGGGGTTCTTTTTCCCCTTTTTATTTTAATGCCTTTTGACTGCCAAGCCTCGCCATCAAATTAATTACATGCAGGGCACTTGTGTGACTCAGTAGATTGAGTGTCTCTCCTGAACCCAGGGTCATGGGATCTCTCTCTCCCTCTGCCCCCTCCCCCACTCATATATGCTCTCTCTCTTTCTTTCTCTCTCTCTCTCTCTAAAATAAAAAAAATAATAAAAATGTAACAACATTTTTTTAAATTAATCACATGGAGTTTCACAGTGTTCCTCATCCATCAGTAGAATTCTACAATCCACACAGCTAATCACAGAAAGCTTTTGAGTTTCCCAACTCTGGAATTTAACTGGTTGACATATTTCCACAGAAGGAAAAGAAGTCTCCATAATAACTGTGAAGCCAAAATGTTACTCATGACTCGGCCTACAATTAAAATATCTTTCAATGGTGTAATCTTGCTACCAGAGGCTACAATCCTAAGAATTCTCTCCTGCTCTGGTTGACCAGAGCCCAAAGCTATCCTATGCCCTTGTTACAGCAAATACTTGGTGCCCAGGAAGAGACAAGCCACATGCACTCGGGGAACCAGAAAAGACTGTTTATTGTGCGTACTGGTGTCGGCCCAGCGGAATCATCTCCAAAGGCTGAGCCTGGAACCTTGGCCTCAGCCTCCTTTTATGGCTGGGACTATAGGGGGTTGAGAGATAAAAGAAAAAGGGGAGGGGCCCTTATCAATGGTGCTATCCGGGCAGTTGGTGGACAGGAGGCAAACAAGATTACAGAAGCCAAAAGTAGGCAGGGAAGTATCCAGCCTCTGGCATCTGGCTGGACCCTTTTATCTTGTTTTTACTAGCTTTTCTTCTCACCCTGACTACATAAAGCCTGGGTCTCAGGTTTAAAAAATGAGCACACCTATCTGTATTCCTGAAGCACTGTTAGAACTTTGATGCAAGGGAGTTCTCCCACTTCTAGCCCCCAAAACTGCTCAAAATTGGCATGTAAAAAAAACTTCATAATCACAGTTTTAACAGAGAGTGCTTCTGCAAGGTCTATGATACAGAATAATTTATAATGAGGATAATAACAACTACCCCATGATGTTGTGAAAAGTAAACGAAATAATTTTTACAAGGAACTAAACACAAATTTGAATCTCCAGGGTATTGTGAAGGACCAAAAAACTTAAGTTAGGAATTAGCCTGGTGATCGCTGAAGTATCTACATCTCACCAATGGAGAATCAAAGAAATTGGGAATTGTCCCTCATTGTTGAGGTCCCATCATAACCTCATTTGCTTGAGGAATCCACCAAAAAATGTTCCATTGTGTTTTTCTCATTAGTGTGGCCCACAGATACAGGTTCTGAAAGTAAACAGAACACACACATACACACAGTGTGGCCTCTCTACTCAATGGTGCGGACGTGGACAGCCAGCTTCGGTAGACTCTCCTACTGTTCCCAACTGTTTCCTTTCTCCCTATATGTGACTATCGACATCCTATAAAATGATTAGACATCTATGTCCTTATCCATTTGACGTTAGTGCCTGCCAATAGGCTGAGTCTGTATAATTTGCTTTGACCACTGCAATGCAAGTGGATATGAGGTAATCTAGTACATGAGCCAAAGCTTTAAATGTACTGGCTCCCAACCTGATGAGGAAAACAGCTATCTCATTGCCTAAATTTCTGGTTACACATCTGATTGAAGATTATTTCATAAACTAATTGGCCATTTTTAATCTCTTCTTTCTTGAATGGCTTATTTATATCCTTTATTTTTCTATTATATTGTCTTTTTCCTTTCATTTTTTTTTTTTAATGTTTATTTATTTTTGAGACAGGCAGAGACAGGATGCGAGTGAGTTAGGGGCAGGGAGAGAGGGAGACACAGAAGCAAAAGCACAGAGCCTGACGCTGAGCTCGAACTCACGAGCTGTGAGATCATGACCTGAGCCAAAGTCAGACGCTCAACCGACTGAGCCACCCAGGCGCCCCTGTCTTTTTCTTTTTTTAAAAACATTTATTCTTGAGAGACAGAGACAGGGAGACAGAGTATCTGAAGCAGGCTCTGTGCTGACAGAAAGAGCCTGACACAGGGTTCAAACTCCCAAACTGAGAGATCATGACCTGAGCTGAAGTCAGGCACTTAACCACTGAGCCACTCAGGCACACTGGCCTTTTTTTCTTACAGTTGTGTGGAAGCTCTTCCCACATTTTAAATTTTAATCTTTTGAAGGGGCACCTGGGTGGCTCAGTCGGTTAAGTGTCCAACTTCGGCTCAGGTCATGATCTCACAGTTAGTGCTGACAGCTCGGAGCCTGGAGCCTGCTTCCGATTCCGCGTCTCCTTCTCTCTCTGCCCCTCCCCCGCTCATGCTCTGTCTCTCAAAAATAAACATTAAAAAAATTTTTTTTATTTTAATCTTTTGTTTAAAACGTTGCAATATGTTTTCCTACTTGTAGTTTTTCTGTATCCCTTATTTAGTATTATTTGTGTACAGAAGTTTTGAATTTCCATGTGTAAAACTTTTCCCTTACTGTTCTTAGTTAAAAGGCCTCCCTTTTCTCTCAGATTATATTTCCCTGTATTTTCTCCTAGTATTTCTCTAGTTTGTTTTTACATTTATCTCTGGAATTTATTTTTCAACACGTTAGAAAGTCAGGACCTAACTTTAACTTTTTCCCTAAATAGGTAATAATTGATAATTCATCCTTTTCTCCAAGGATTTCAAATATCATCTTTACTACAAACTAAATTCCTTTATATAATATGCGGCCATCTCTGTCTACAGCAATATCACACCATTTCAGTCATTATAATGTTTTAGTTTGCTTTATTTCTTTTCAATTTTTGTGTTCCTTTTAATTTTTTATACATTTTCTTTTCCAGTATTGAAAATAAATTTGAGAATCAACTTGTCAAGGTCCATAAAAAATGCAACTGGAGTTATTTAAATTGCCTTGACATTACCAATTAATGTTGGAAGGCTGGGAAACTTAATAATCTTTACAACACTAAAGTACTCTATCTGGGAACAAGGTATTTATCCAAGTCATATTTTAGGTCTTTCAGTCAGGTTTTATTGTTTTCCTCATATAAGTCTTGCATATTACTTTCTTATTTAGGAAATGTTTAGTTTTTCTTGCTATTGTTAATGGGCTCCTGTATTCTATTACTTTTTTTAATTGGCATATAGGAAAGACATTGTTTGTGTATGTTAATCTTATGTTTTGCTTCTTTATTGAACTCTGTTTTTAGTACAAATAGTTACTCAGTTGATTCTTTTGGACTTTTGAAATTTCCCCTTATAAGAAAATGTTACTAAATGTTACTGTGACCTTTGGTGTGTGGTTTAAAAAGGTAAATGTGTTTTCAGCGCAAGAATGAGTCCATTATACCTAATAGAATGACAGATAACCATTAAAAAATGCTTGTATATATAAGACCAGAAAGGATAAATAGCAACCATCCTATTTTATGGCACTAAGAGACATAGAATTGTGGGCTGTGTGGACCTTCAGTTTGACCCAAGATGAGTCCAACCTCTAATATATTTCAACTAATTTATTGTTTTAAAATTTACATATGGCAAATTCATGTGGGTTGGGTTTTTTTGTTTGTTTGTTTGGTTTTTTTTTTTTTTTTTTTGGTTTACTGTTCTATGAGTCTTACTGCATAGATTGTTATAACCACCACTACAAACAGGATACAGAACAACTCTAACACTCCTTCGTCAGTCTCTCACTCCATCTCTAACCCTTAGAAACAATTGATCTGTTCATCATCCCTATAGTTTTATCTTTTCCAGAATGTCACATAAATGGAAATATACTGGCTTTTGAACCTGGCTTCTTTCACTTAGTATAATGCATTTCAGGTTCATCTGTGTTGTTTAAGTATTAATAGTTCATTCATTCTTACTGCTGAGTAGCATTCCCTTGTGTGGATACATCACACTGTTTATCCATTCAAATGTGAAAGAATATTTTGGGTTATTTTTAGTTTTGAGCAGTTATGAGTAATACAACTATGAACCTTCATGTACAAGTTTTTGTATGGCCCTGTTTTCATTTTTCTAGACTAAGTATGTAGAAGCAGGATTTCTGGGTCATGTGGTTGGTGTTTAACTTTATATAATATAAACCTACCAAATTGATTCCCAGAATGACTGCTCCATTTTGCATTCTCACCAGCAATGTATGAGAGATCCAGTTGTTCTAGATCCTTACCTGCACTGGATATTGTCAGTATTTTTCATTTTCGCCATTCTAATAGGCATGTAATCGTTTCCCATTTGGTTTTAATTTTCATTTCCCCCAATGACTAATGAGTTCATTCGTGGGTTTTGCTATCCATATGTCTTCTTTGGTGACATATCTGTCCAAATCTTTTGCCTACTTTTTTTTTAAATTGGGGTGTTTTTTTTTTCAATTTTAAGAGTTTTTTTATATATTCTAGGTAGAAGTTCTTTGTGAGATATATGATTAGTAAACTTTTTATCTGACCCATAGCTTGTCTTTTAATTCTCTTAATGTTTTTTGAGGAGAAGCTTTAAATTTTGACAAAGTTGGATTTATTAAATTGTTCTTTTATGGATCATGCTTTTGGTTTTATAGCCAAGAAATCTTTGCCCTACTCAAGGTCATGAAGATTTTCTCCTATATTTTCTTCTAAGAGTATTATGGTTTTATATTTTACACTTAGGTCTACCGTCCATTTTGAATTAATTTTGCGTATGGTGTCAGATATAGGTCAGTGTTCACTTTTTGTGTCTAGATGTCTACTTTTTCTAGGGCCATTGGTTAAAAAGACTGTCTTTTCTCCATTGAATTGCCCTTGTACTTTCATTTTTTAAAATGATTAAATTTATTAAGGTCTATATCTGCAGTCTGTTCTGTCCCACTGATACAAGTGTCTTTTCTTTCACCGATAACACATGGTCTTCTCTTCTGTAGCTTGATGGTAGGTCTTAAAAGCATGTAATGTGTTCCTTCAACTTTGTTCTTGTTTTACAAAGTTGTTTTGGCTACTTTAGTTTATTTGCATTTCCATAAGAATTTCAGAATTAGGGGCGCCTGGGTGGCGCAGTCGGTTAAGCGTCCGACTTCAACCAGGTCACGATCTCGCGGTCCGTGAGTTCGAGTCCCGCGTCAGGCTCTGGGCTGATGGCTCAGAGCCTGGAGCCTGTTTCCGATTCTGTGTCTCCCTCTCTCTCTGCCCCTCCCCCGTTCATGCTCTGTCTCTCTCTGTCCCAAAAATAAATAAACGCCGAAAAAAAAAAATTTAAAAAAAAAAAGAATTTCAGAATTAGCTTGTCTATATCTGCAAAGAATTCTGCTAGAATTTTAATTGGTATTGCATTAAGTCTTTATATCAGTTTAGGGAAAAGTGACATCTCAACAATGTTGAATCTTCCAGTCCATGAAAAGGATATGTCTCACCATTTATTTAGGTCTTCTCTAATTTCTTTCATTTGGATTTTTTAATTTTCAAAATATAGATCCTGCATATCCTACTATTATTATACCTATTATTTCATTTATGAAGAGCTGTTATAAATGGTACTGTTTTTAACTTTTGGATTCTAATTTTTTACTGCTGGTATATAGAAATGCAAGTTGATTTAAGAAAAGACATTTATTCAGTGTCAGACTATTACATTTAGCAATCAACAGCATGGGTGCAAAAAAAAAAAAAATCTACATTAAAACCCCTTGTTGGAATGCTTTATACTTTCCACAGAACAGAAACTAAAATATACAATTAGTTACAAATACAATCCTTGAGTTTTTTTGCCCATACACATGAGAATTGTCTAAAACATGTCTTCTTTGTAGCAGTTAGGCCCTGCCACCACAACTAAAGCCAACCCTGCTTGGCTGAGTTCACAAATCTTTTGTAACCTGTAGCTTCCCTGTCACTTCTCTGGCTCTCCTCGCCTGCTAAGTTTGGTCTTCTGGCAGTCATTAAAACCTTCTGCCACCACCATTGCTACCAATGCTGCTGGAACCACCATACCAACCTTAGTTTCATGGTTTGGCAAAGTTTTGGGCTCCACCACCTTAGGGGCCAGAGCTTTCAAAAATTTCCTCCTTTCATGGGTCCAAAATCTGAAGTGTGTTTGTTGTAATTGCCAAAATTATTATAGGTTCCGCCATTTCCAAGTTGCTGCCATCGTCACCAAATCCATTATAGCCATCCCTACTTCCACCATATCCACCACCACCTTGACTGCCACAAAAGCTACCTCACCCACTGAAGTTTCTTCCATAACCAGAGTTGTCATTCCCACCAAGACCACCTCCATGACCGCCACAAAGTTTCCAGAACCACTTCGACCTTTTGGCTGGATGAAGCACTAGCCATCTCTTGCTCAGAGATTTCCTTACTTCACAGCTCTGGCCATTCACAGAATGGCTTTTTGAATAATAATCTTGTCTACAGAGTCATGGTCATCAAACGTTACAAAAGCAAAGCCTCTCTTTTGCCACTGCCTCAGTCAGTTATGATTTCAATCACTTCAATTTTCCCATACCGCTCAAAATAATCTCTTAGATGATGTTCTAATGCCACCAACAAAAATCTTTGTCACAGTTAAGTGGGCACCAGGTCTTCGAGAATCCTCTCTTGAGACCGCCCTCTTTGGTTCCACAACTCTTCCATCCACCTCCTCCATAGTGGCATATGTGACAAACCTAAGCCTCTGGAGTGTGAGGTGTTTGGATCTGTCATTACCACACAGTCTGTAAGCATTCTCCATTGCTCAAAATGCTCATTAGTTGTTTCAAAACTCAAACCTCCAAAGAAGAGCTCCCACAGCTGTTCAAGCTCTTCAAGGTGCAGCTGTTCACAATGGCAGTGGGAGGGGAGACTTTTTTTCTTTTTTTAAGTTTTTTTATTTATTTTGAAAGACAGAGAAAGACAGAAAATCCCAAGCAGTGCCGGAGACCAGCTCCAGCAACCAGGGGTTCCCGAAGGAAGAACGGGGTTGGTGAAAATAAAATAAAACTAAAATAAAAAACTGGAAAATAAAAAACTAAAATAAAAAACTAAAACTAAAATAAAACGGACACAGACAACAGCAGTGTGTTGAACTGGCCGATTTATTGCAGTAAACGTGGCATTATATATGCTAGTGATTTTCTTGTAACATACGTCATCTATGTTTTTCTAACATTACCAATTTTAAAATTGTTCCTTTGTATAATCACCCAATAATGAATAACATGATTGTTTTGTCATAACGTTCCCTCCTGCCCTTTGCTTATTGATTAATTTCTTTTATTGTTTTTATTATGTATCTATGTTTATCTATAATTTATAAAGTATTTTCTTTGCTGTTTTCACGAAAGGCCATTTATCTCTCAACACCTCAAGTCGAACAGTTACAGGGACATGACCTCTTAGTTGTTTCCCTGAACCATTCGAGGTTTAGAAGAACAAAAGTGTTCGCTTGGGTCCAAGGTGCCAGGAAGGGGGCCAAGAGGGCCTTAGAAACCCACACCTTATACATTCTCAGAGAGACAATGCACCTAGGAACCAATGAACCATTCTGTACTTTGACTAGGTTCAATCATCATCTGGAATGCCTCCAAATTTGGCCACTGGGGGCCAAGTGGGCCCAGGGGTCAGAGTGACCTGTGTCCGTAGATACACTCCTTAGTTACCAGAGTGGAGCTCTCGGATCCATATGTCTCTCCTTCGTTGGCCGCCTTTGCTGGCAAATGCCCGAGGCTATCCTTCCTGCAAGTAGAGGAGTCCCCATAGGGGATGGCAAGGGCTAAACGTTCTTGCGGAACCTTATTTTCTTCCCTAATGGTTCTTTTCCCAGGGGGCCTGCCAAGGGCAATTCCCCAACAGACAAAACCTCAGGTAGTTTTAAGGCCAAATTACCTAAAAGCGGGAGTACAATAAACTTCAATGTCAGCGGGCCGCCCTGCAGTCATCAATCTGTCCACAGCCCCGGCTTTGCCACTCAGGCTGGGATAGCTCGGCTTCCAGCAAAGCAGACTCTGCACTGTCAGCCTGGAGCCCGATGAAGCACTCAAACCCACAAACAATGAGACATGACCTGAGTCAAAATCAAGAGTTCGAAGCTTAACTAACTGGGCCACCCAGGTGCACCAGGCGGGGAGACTTTAACAATGCTTACTCAGTGATATCCACGGACTGAAAAGCACATGTTGATTTTTTTATGTTGACCTTGTACTCTATGACCTTGTTAAGTCACTTATTAGTTCTAGTAGTTTTTTGTGTACATTCCTTGGAATCCACATTTATGTGGATAAATGTGTTCTCTGCAACAGGTACATGAAAAAGGTACTCTACATCAATAATCATCAGGGAAATTCAAATCAATACCACAATGATATATCATCTCACACCACTTAAAAAAGAGAGATCAAAAAGAGATAACTGTTATCAAAAAGAGATAACAAATGTTGGTAAGGATGTAACAAAAAGGGAACTCTTTTTTTTATATATATTTTATTATTTTTTTTTAATTTTTTTTTCAACGTTTATTTATTTTGGGGACAGAGAGAGACAGAGCATGAACGGGGGAGGGGCAGAGAGAGAGGGAAACACAGAATCGGAAACAGGCTCCAGGCTCTGAGCCATCAGCCCAGAGCCTGACGCTAGGCTCGAACTCACGGACCGCGAGATCGTGACCTGGCTGAAGTCAGACGCTTAACCGACTGCGCCACCCAGGCGCCCCCATTTATTTTTGAGAGAGAGAGGTAGAGCATGAGGCGGGGAGGGGCAAGGATAGAGGGAGACACAGAATTTGAGGAAGGCTCCAGGCTCTGAGCTGTCAGCACAGAGTCCTACAGGGGACTCAAACTCACGAACCATGAGATCATAACCAGAGCCCAAGTCGGACGCTCAACCGACTGAGCCACCCAGATGCCCCAGTAAAGGGGAACTCTTGATGTTATTGGTAGATTGGTAGAGCCATTATATGAAACGGTATGAATGTTCCTCAAGAAATTAATAGAACTACATTATGATCGAAATATTGCACTTCTGTGCATATATCCAAAGGAAGCAAAATCAGTATCTCAAAAAGATATCTGCACTCCCATGTTTATTGCAGCATTATTCACAATAATTAAGATAGAGAATCTAAATATCCATCAACAGGTAAACGGATAAAGAAACTGTGGTATATAGGGATGCCCAGGTGGCTCAGTCGGTTGAGCGTCCAACTTTAGTTCACATCATGATCTCATGGTTCGTGAGTGCCAGCCCCACGACGGGCTCTGTGCTGACAGCTTGGAGCCTGGAGCCTGCTTTGGATTCTGTGTCTCCCCCCTCCCCCACCTCTGCCCCTCCTCTGCTTGTGCTCTGTCTCTCAAAAATAAATAAACGTTAAACAAATTAATTAAAAAAAGAAACTGTGACACAATAGAATATTATTCAGCCATTAAAAAAGAAGGAAACCTTGTCATTCTTTACAACATGGATGAACCTAGAAGGTATTATGCTAAGTGAAATAAACCAAACAGAGAAAGACAAAGACTGTATGGTACCATTTATATGTGGAATCTTGAAAAAAAAATGTTGAACTCATAGAAACAGAGTAGAATAGGGGTTATCAGGGCCCACGAGGTAGAGAAAAATGAGGAGATGTTGGTCAAAGAATATGAAATTTCAGTTATAAGATGACTAAGTTCTAAGGAACTAATGTACAGCATGATGACTATAGTTAATAATACTGTATTATATACTTGAAATTTGCTAGTGGAGTCAATCTTAAGCATTTCCACCACACACAGAGACACACAAAAGGTAATTACATGAGCTTGTGGATGTGTTAATTAACTTAATTGTGGTAATCATTTCACCGTGTGTGTGTGTGTGTGTGTGTGTGTGTATAGCAAATCATCATTGGTACACTTTAAATATGTATACTTTACTTTGTCAATAATTTCCTCAATTAAACTTGGAAATATCCATGGGCAAGTTTTTGTGTGAACAGAAGTTTTCTTTTTTTTAATCTTTTTTTAAATGTTTATTTATTTATTTTGAGAGAGAGAGAAGGTGCAAGCAGGGGAGGGGTAGAGAAAGAGGGAGAGAGAGAGAATCCCAAGCAGGCTTCATGCTGTCAGCGCAGAGCCCAATGTGGGGCTCTAACTCATGAACCATGAGTTCATGACTTGAGCCAAAGCCAAGAGTCAGATGCTTAATTGACTGAGCCAACCAGGTGCCCCTGGACATAAGTTTTCCATTCTTTTGGGTAAATACCAAGGGTCATGATTGCTGCATGTATGGTTAGAGCATATACAGTTTGTGAGAAGCCACCAAACTGTCTTCCAAAGTGGCTGTGCTGTTAAGCATTCCCACCAGCAATGAATCAGAGTTCCTGTCACGCCACAGCCTTGTCAGCATTCGGTGTTGTCAGTGGTGTAGATTTTGGCCATTCTAATAGATGTGTGGCATTATCTCATTGTCAGTTTAATCTGCATTTACCTGATGACACATGATGTGGAACATCTTTGCATATGCTTCTTTGCCACCTATTCATCTTCTTTAGTGAGTCTTGTTCTTTTTTGGATGTCTTGGCCAAGATTTTAAAATCAGCCTCACACACATGTGCATGTGCACACGCACTCTCCTACATGTTGAGGTTTGATTGGCATTGCATTGAATTTGAAGACTAAGTTGCAGTGACCTGACACCTTTACAATATTGACTCCTACAACTCACAAACATGGTGTCTCATCCATCAATGTAGATTTTTAACATTTTTTCCAATATTTTTCTCCACATTCTGCCTAGAGAACTTGCACATCTTTGGGGGTTTATCCCCAGGAATATAATATTTTGATATGAGACAAATGGCATTTTTTAAATTTTCATTTCAAATTCTTTTAAAAGACTGTCTGCCATGTAAAACAAGACTGTCAATGTATTGTAGGTTTCATAACATGTTGAAGTGAAATATATGACAATAATAACGAAATTCAGGGGAAATAAAATTATGAGCATACTGTTGTAATACTCTTATGTTGTGGAGCAGTTAAAGAATAATTCAAGGTAGACAGTAATAAATTAAGGATGCTTATTGTAATCATCAGAATAACCACTAAAAATGTAAAAAAATGATTTAAAAAGATAATAAAAGAGGAAAAATGAAGAACTAAAACATACTTTTTTTTTTTAACTTGTTATTCTTTGAGAAAGAGAGAGAGCAAGCAGGGAAGGGTCAGTAAGAGGGTAGAAGAGAATCTTAAGCAGGCTCCATGCTCAGCACAGAGCCCAGCATGGGAATTCATCTCATGACCATGAGATCATGACCCGAGCCAAAATCAAGAGTCAGATGCTTAACCAGCTGGACCACCCAGGTATCCCTAAGAACTAAAACACACTTGGTTAAGCGAAAGGGAAGGAGGAACAAACAAAGAAGAGATGTAAAATTTAAAAAATAAATCAGTTTTGGGTGCCTGGTGGCTCAGTCGGTTAAGCGTCTGACTTCGGCTCAGGTCATGATCTCATGGTTCGTGGGTTCAAGGCCCCTGTTGGGCTCTGTGCTGACAGCTCAGAGCCTGGCCTGTTTCAGATTCTGTGTCTCTTTCTCTCTCTGCCACTCCCCCACTCACATTCTGTCTCTCTCCCTCTCTCAAAAATAAACAAACATTTAAAAAATAATAGTAATAAATTAAAAATAAAAATAAATCAATTTCCAGTAACTGTATCAGTAATCACAATAAATTTAAAAGGACTAATTAGTCTTTAAAGTTTATTTATCTATTTGAGAGAGAGCACTTGTGTGAGCAGGGGACAGGCAGAGAGAGAGGGAGAGAGAGAATCACCAGCAGGCTCCTCACTGTGCAGACCCCGACACAGGAGTTAATCTCAAGAACCATGTGATCATGACCTGAGTGGAAATCAAGAGTCACTTAACTGACTGAGTCATCCAAGCACCACAGCACTAATTACTCTTTAAAAAAAAAGACTGTCAGGGTGCCAGGCTGGATCAGTTGGTAGAGCATGTGGCTCTTGATCTCAGGGCCATGAGTTCAAGCCCCACCTTGGGTGTAGAGCTTACTTATAATATAATAATAAATCTTAAAAAAAGAAAAGAAGATTGTCAGACTATTTAAAAAAAAGACCCAACAATATCCTGCCTACAAAAAAACACACTTTAAATATAAGCAATTGATTTAAATATGAGTAACTGGAAATAAAATGAGAAAAATATTCCATGCGAATAGAAACCACATGAAAATTGATATGGTTATATTAATAAATGTCAAAGTAAGTTTGAAGGAAGAAGTGAAAGAAAAAAGAAGGAAATTTATAATTAGAAGATACATTCCATAGAAAGAAGCCATAATCCTGAGTGTGTATGTACTTAGTAATACTTCAAAATTTATGAAGCAAACAATTAACAGAACTATATGGGAAAGACAAATTTAGAATTACACATGGAAATTTAACATACCTCCTTGATAATCAATACAGCAAGCAGACAAAACATCACTAAGGTTATAGGATATTTTAGCAACAATATCAAACAACTTAACCTAAGTCACAGTTGCGGAAGGTTACACAGTCTCTTCAAATGTATATGAAACACTGAACACGATATAACATATGCTAAGCCATTAAACTAGTAATCAATTTCAAAGGATTAAAATCATACAAATTACATTCTTTAAAGGCAACAAAATTAAGTTGGAAATCATTAATGATAGAGTATCTAGAAAATCCCTAATTATTTGAAAATTAAGTAACTTCTAGGGGCACCTGGGTGGCTCAGTGGGCTGAGTGTCTGACTTTGGCTCAGGTCATGATCTTGCGGTTCATGAGTTCAAGCCCTGCATCGGGCTCACTGCTGTCATCACAGAGCCAGCTTGGGATCCTCTCCCCCTCTCTCTCTGTCCCTCCCCTGCTGGCTCTCTCTCTCTCTCTCTCTCTCTCTCTCTCTCAAAACTAAATAAACATTAAAAACTTTTTAATAAAAACAAAGAAGATAATCCATTCATCAAAGATGAAATTACAGTGGAAATTAGAAAATAGTTGAAAGTAATAGTAATGAAAATACAACATATGAAAATTTGTGGGATGCAGCTATAGTAGTTCTCAGATGGAGATTTGATTGATTAAGTAAATATCTCTACAAGCTTAAGAAAGAGTGAATGTAAAATGAAAGAAATAATAAACATAAAATCAGAAATTAATGAAATAGAAAATAGATATAAAACAGAGACTATCAGTGGAGCCAAAAGATGGTTCTTTAAAAAGATTAATAATAATAACGGGGCGCCTGGGTGGCGCAGTCGGTTAAGCGTCCGACTTCAGCCAGGTCACGATCTCGCGGTCCGCGAGTTCGAGCCCCGCGTCAGGCTCTGGGCTGATGGCTCAGAGCCTGGAGCCTGTTTCCGATTCTGTGTCTCCCTCTCTCTCTGCCCCTCCCCCGTTCATGCTGTCTCTCTCTGTCCCAAAAATAAATAAACGTTGAAAAAAAAAATAAATTTAAAAATAAAAAATAAAAAATAAAAAAAATAAAAAAATAAAATAAAAAGATTAATAAAATTGACAAAATTGATCAAGGAAAAGGAAGAGTGAAAAAAACAGAAATACCTAATATTAGGAAAGGCAGGGACAACATCACTCTAGATACCACACACTTTAAGAGAATAATATGGGGATGTCATGATTAATTTTATGCCAATAAGTTTGACAGACTAGATGAAATGGGCAACTTCCTAGAAAAACATAACTTACAGAAATTGGCACAAGAAGAGAGAAAATTGGAACAATCCTGTATCTTTCAATTAAATTAAATCCATAATTTAAAACATTCCAACAACAAAATGCTAGATCCAGATGGCTACACTGGTAAATGCTACCAAACTTTTAAGGAAAAAGATCAACAATGCTATACAAAATCTTTCAGACAGACCAGCATAACCTTGATACCAAAACCTATCAGGGATATTACAAGGAAAAATAATTAGAGCAATATTCCTTTAGAATATAGACAGAAAAAAACTCAAAGTGAAAATTTAACAAATAAAATACAATGTTATATAAGAACTATACACATTATGGTTATGTGAGTTTATTCTAGAAAGACATAGGTGGCTTAACATTAAAAAAATCATTCAATATAATTTTAACAACAGGATCATCTTATCAGACACAGAAAAAGCATTTTATAAAATTCAACCCCCATTCATAATAAAAAGCCTTAGTTAACTAAGCATAGAGAGAAACTTCCTCAATTTGATAAGATTATTTACCTAAAATATACAAATCACATCACACTCAATGATAAAATAATGAATATTTCCCCCTAACAAGACAAGAATGTTTATTATCACCACTTCTATTCAATACTGTATTAGTGGTCCTAACCAGTGCAATAAGGAGAGAAAAAAAATTTTTAATAAAAAATTGGAAAGAAAACAGTAGCATTTTATTCATAAATGACATAATTGTGTACATACACTATACAAGAAATCTACAAAGTACTGGAAGTAATAGGTGAATTTAGCAAAGCCATGTGAAATAAAGTCAATATGCAAATATCAATTGTATTTCTTCATACTTGCAAGAAACAATTGGAAGATGAAAATGTAAAGACAATACCATCTACAATAGGATTTTAAAAATAAAATACACAAGACTAAATAAAGCATGCAAGATTCCACACTAAAAATTATGAAACAACACGGGGAAAAATCAAAGAAGACCTAATAATAGGAAAAAGAGTCTATTTTACAGATTAGAAGACTTATTTGTTAGGATGTCAGTTCTCCCCAGGCTGGTCTACACAGTCAATGTAATCCTAATCAAAAGCCAGGAGACTTTTTTTGGTAGAAATTGATAGGTTAAATTTAAAATTTATGTGGAATTGAAAAAAACCTAGAAGAGTCAAAATCATATTTAAAATCAGCACAGGGGTGCCTGGGTGGCTCAGTCAGTTAAACATCCAACTCTTGATTTCGGCTCAGGTCATGATCTCACAGTTCATGAGTTCCAGCCCCACATTGGGCTCTGTGCAGACAGCACAGAGGCTGCTTGGGATTCTTTCTCTCCCTCTCTCTCTGCCCCTCCTCTTCTCATGCACTCTCTCTCTCTCAAAAATAAATAAACATTAAAAAATAAAATAAAATATGGGGCACCTGGGTGGCTCAGTTGGTTAAGTGTTTGACTTCAGCTCAGGTCATAATCTCATGGCTTGTGAGTTTGAGCCCCACATCGGGCTCTGTGTTGGCAGCTCAGAGCCTGGATCCTGTTTTGGATTCTCTCTCTCTCTCTCTCTCTCTCTCTCTCTCTCTGCCCCTCTCCTGCTCATGTTCTGTCTCTCTATGTCTCTCAAAAATAAACAGACATTAAAATATATATATATATATATATATATATATATATAATTAAATTAAATAAGCACAAAGATGGAAGATATATATAACTAGTCTTCAAATTTTAGATTAAAGGTAAGTAATTAATACAATATGGTATAGATTTAGGATAAACAAATAGATCAATGGAACAGAACAGAGTCCAGATATAGGTTCATACATATATGACCAATGACAAAGACACCAGTACAATTTAAGGGGAAAGAAAATTCACAGAATAATACTGTTGGAAGAATGCAATATCCAGATGGAAAAAAAATTCACTTTGACCCTTACACTTATACCATTCATATTAATTTAAAATGCATCATAGGGGCATCTGGGTGGCTCAGATGGTTAACATCCAACTCTTGATTTAGGCTCAGGTCATGATCTCAAGGTCATGAGATCGAGGCCCATGTCAGGCTCCATGCTGGGCATGGAGCCTGCTTAAGATTCTCTCCCTCTCCCTCTGCGTCTACCGCTCTCAAAAAAGAAATAAAACAGATCATAGATCTAAATTTGAAATCTAAAATTATGAATCTTCTAGCTGGAAACACAAGACACTATATGAGCTTCGGATGTCAAAAATTTCTTAAATAGGAGTAAAAAGTACTAACTGTAAAAGAAAAACTGTTAAATAAATTTCATCAAAATTTAAAACTTCTGCTCATCAAAAGACACAAAGTGAAAAGTTATGTCACAGACTGGGAGAAAATATTTAAAATGCATAGTTATGTGAAGGGTTTGTAAGCAGACTGCAGTCTTTCAAATCAATAATAAGGCAACCCAGCTTTTAAATAATGAGCAAAAGATTTTCACAAACACTTGGCAAAAAATATATATACTGGGGTCCCTGGGTGGCTCAGTCTGTTAAGCGTCCATCTTCGGCTCAGGTCATGATCTCATAGTTCATGAATTCAAGCTCTGCATCGGGCTCTGTGCTGACATCTTGGAGCCTGGAGCCTGCTTGGGATTCTGTGTCTCCCTCTCTCTCTCTGCCCCTCCCCCACTCTCACTCTGTGTCTCTCTCTAAAAAATTAATAAACATTACAAATAAAAATACACACACACATGGGGCGCCTGGGTGGCGCAGTCGGTTAAGCGTCCGACTTCAGCCAGGTCACGATCTCGCGGTCCGTGAGTTCGAGCCCCGCGTCAGGCTCTGGGCTGATGGCTCAGAGCCTGGAGCCTGTTTCCGATTCTGTGTCTCCCTCTCTCTCTGCCCCTCCCCCGTTCATGCTCTGTCTCTCTCTGTCCCAAAAATAAATAAACGTTGAAAAAAAAAATACACACACACACACATACACACAAATGGCCAAAAAATTAAATGGAAAGAATTTCAACATCTTTAGTCATTAGGGAAATTCAAACACCATGAGATAGTATCACACACCCACATCAATGGTAATACTGCCAAGGGCTGAGAGGCTATGTAGCTACTGGAACTTTCATATACTGCTGGTAGGTGTGTATAATAGTACAACTTCTTTTGAAAATTTTTCGCATTTTCAGCTAAAATTAAACATATACTGGGGCGCCTGAGTGGCTCTGTCGGTTAAGCGTCTGACTCTTGATTTCTGCTCAGGTCATAATCTCAAGGTTGTGAGATAGAGCCCAGCATCTGGCTCTGGGCTCGGCATGGAGCCTGCTTGAGCTTCTCTCTCTCTCCTTCTCCCCCTGCCCCTCCCCTGCTTGCACGCTCTCTCAAAAAAAAAAAAAAAAAAAAAAAAAAAAATCAAACATATGCCTACGTGATGACCTAGCAATTCCACTCAGGCACACGAGAAAAATGAGAACACATGTTCACACACACACACAAATACACACGTGTACTCATGCACACACACAGAGACTTACAGAAAAATAAAAAGCCTTCTTCATAATACCAAAAAGTGAATTAATCCAAATGCTCATTAATAAGAGAATGAATAAACAAATTGTATATTCATAGAAAAAAAAAAGAGCGAACTACTGTTACATGCAAACCACTTGGATAAATCTTAAAAACATTAAGTTGTATAACAATACCAAGCACAAAGAGTACATACTGTATAATTCTATTTAAATAAAGTTCAAGAACAAGTAAGACTACTGGATGTTAACTGAACTTACTGTGATCATTTCACAATATATAAACATCAAGTCACTCTGCTGCATACCTGAAACTAATACATGTCAATTCTACCTCAATTTTTAAAAAGACTATGGTAATGGAAATAAGAATATCTCTTACATCTGGAGGTGGGTATTGGTTGGAAACATGCACAAGAAAATGCTCTATATGACACCTCTGTTCCACATCCGTCATCACATTCTATCTCTGAACCATACCCAGGATCCTCTACTTCTCCTGATCTCCACTGTTCCCACCCTAGTCCAAGTCTCAACTGTCTCTGATGTACATGCCAGAAAAAGGACCCTTCTGCCTGAGGAGTAAATGAGAGGACTCGTTAGGTAAGAGTGGTGTTCTCTATGTGAATGAGTTGGAGCCATTACCACAAAACTTTCATTCCCTATTGATTCAGGATTTTAACTTAACCTGATTGTCTTTTGTGCTACTTTAAGATTTTTATGACTCTTCTGGAGCCTTAACCATAGAATGTAACATTGTTTCTATGGGAAAATGCATTTTGATTTTCAACAATTGTTTAGAAAACTTTTTAGAACCCAATCATTCCCTCACTGGGGAGTTGTCCCTTGTTTTATTTGTTTTGTTTTGTTTTGTTTTGTTTTGTTTTAATAGTTTAATAGAGAGTGAGCAGGGGATTTAATAGTTTAATAGAGAGTGAGCAGGGGAGAGGGACAGAGGGAGAGAGAGAGAATCCTAAGCAGACTCCAAACTCAGTGTGGAGCCTGATGCGGGGCTCCATCCCACAGCCCTGGAATCAGGACCTGAGCCAAAATCAAAAGTCCGATGCCTGGGTAGCTCAGTTGGTTAAGCATCCAGCTCTTGATTTTGGGTCAGGTCATGATATCACAGTTCCTGGGATCGAGCTACGCATAGGGTTTCATGCTGACAGTGCAGATCCTACTTGGATTTTCCTTCCCTCCCTCTCTTTCTCTCTCTCTCTCTGCACCCCTCCCACACTCTGTCTCTAAAAAAGAAAAAAGAGTTGGACACTCAACCAACTGAGCCACCCAAGTGCCCCATTAATAGTATTTTAAAGTATCTTTAAATCTTTTAAATGGATTTATAGTCTGTGTTTCTAACCATCTTTGAAAATCACGAAGGGCAGGGTCTTCCATTGCTCGTTCTATAACAGTATGGTGTGCAGCCAGGAGCCATGGGAAACACAGCATGGATGCTTGCCCCACGTTTCATCTCAAGTGAGCTGATTCACAGAACGTGTCCTTCAGATTACGCTTGAACGAATCTCTGTATCCGCATCTCGTGCAAGGGTTTACCACATCTGTATTTGTTTCTTAGAGCAGCTCTAGCTGCCACAAGTTTAGTGGCTTGAAACAATACACATTTATTCTCTTACATTTCTGGAGACCAGAAACCCAAAATGGTATCTTTGGGCCCCAAATCATAGTGTCTGTACAGCTGTGCTCCCTCCAGAGGTTCTAGGGGAGAATCTGTGTCCTTACTTTTTCCAGCTTCTAGAGTTGCATTCTGTGGTTCCTGGGCCCTTCCTCCGTCTTCAAAGTCAGCAGCATACCATCCGCCTTCAACCATCCACGTGGCCTTCTGTCTCAAAAATCAAACCTTCCTCACTTTCCCTTTTATGGGGACACCTCTGATTACATTAGTCTCCCTGGATAATCCAGGATAATCTCCTCATCTGAAAGATCCTTACCTTAACCGCATCTGCAAAGTCTCTTTCGTTATATAAGGTAACATCCACAGGTTCTTTGGATTAGAACATGGATCTCTTGGGACCATGTTTTCCGTCTACCACAATGCCTGTGCTTGATCTCTTCAGGTCCTTTCGGTATGATTTTTTCCTCCCTCCTCTGTGCCTAACAAAAAACCTAGCCCATAGCAGGCGTAGAATAGCTGCTACTATGCTGTAAGTGACTCCTGTAGTAGCCAGGGTTAATTGATGCAGGCGTTACTACCATAACAAATCTCCAAGTGTTAAGTCAACAAATGTATATTTCTCACTCATGTCACAGTCCGGTGCTGATCAGGCAGATTTCCTTGGAAGTTCTTCAAACAAGATCTAAGCTAAGCTCCTTCTTTTACGGCTGCCATCTTAAAAGAAGTGGCCTCCAAAGCGCAATATTTATTGCATGAATGTAAAATGCAGACTTAACAGAATTAGGACATGGGAGAACCTCTGACTAGAGGTAAGGCTATGTTGTTCAAAAGCCCCTCCTGGGTTAGACCTTTGCAGAAACTCCTCTGGACAATTCCACATGTATGCACACACACATGCATATATGCATGTACACACACTCCTTCAAAAGCCTCATATATATTACCTTGGAATTAGTCACTGTCATCAATCCTGTTATTTGTGTTACTGTTCTTTCCCAATAGCATGAGTAACTGGGTAGAACCTACCCGTATTTTAGTTTGTACGTATTGTTACAGCCCCGTGAAGAAATCCTCTCATTTGCAAACTGGCAGTTAGACCAAACAGAATTTGAGTCAAGGCTTAAAACATTTTACAAGTAATTTAAAAATAATACAAAACATATTTTCCAAATTTAAAAGTAATTGGGTGGCTCAGTTGGCTAAGCATCCAACTCTCGGTTTTGGCTCAGGTCATGATCTCACAGTTTCCTGAGTATGAGGCCTGTGTGGGGCTCTGTGCTGACAGAGCAGAGTCTGCTTAGGATTCTCTCTCTTCTCCCTCTTTCTGCCCCTCCTCCGCTCATGCTGTCTCTGTCTCTAAATAAATAAATAAACTAAAAAAATTGTTTTTAAATGTTTATTTATTTTTGAGAGAGAAAGAGCACAAGCAGGGGAGGAGCGGAGAAAGAGGGAGACACAGAATCTGAAGCAGGGTCCTTAATTATTTGTAATTGACTGCAAAACACTAAGTAGTAAAGAACTAAAGTAATATTACATTTTAAAATATTAAGTTTTAAAAGTAATTCTTGCATTGTTCTGAAATTGTAAAAGTAAATCAATAAGGGAGAGATTAATATGCAGTTTGTAAAAGTATTCACTGTTTTCCTGAACCTAGGCATCTCTAGTACATTCAAAATTATCCAATTTATGAATAACTCATTTGTAAATTAAACTGCGTGGTTTGCATCCTTGCCTTTCCACTTACTGGGAAGATGAGGGTGATGATATGCTTGCCTCATGTGGTTGCTGAGAAATTACATGGGTTCACTCCCATCAGGCTTTTTGAAACACACAAGGTGAGTCCTTGAGAAATGATAATTATCGGTCCATGGAGGATGCTTTTGGGGGAGGCCAGCAAGTCAAAACCCAGGGCTGACATTATTGACATCAAACCATCTTAAGCCAAGTTGACTGAGAGAGTAAGTAGAAGGTAAACAGATGGATGGCATCAGCCACTGCTTATCTCCAACAACCCTTCACATCTGTCAGAGCAGACTCCTGGGTTGGACAGGCGCTGATTCTGACTCGGTGTGTGAAATCCTACATCCCTTACACTGGCCTCCTCTGCATGATTTTACATTTGAAAAAAATTGTTTGTTTTTTTTTTTAATGTTTATTTTTGACAGACAGAGAGGCAAAGCATGAGCAGGGGAGAGGTAGAGAGAGAGAGAGAGACAGAATCCAAAGCAGCTCCAGGCTCCAAGCTGTCAGCACAGAGCTGGATGCACGTGCAGGAGGGGCTAGAACTCACTGGCCCGATCTGTAAGATCATGACCTGACCAAAGTCAGATTCTTGGCCACCGACTGAGCCACCCAGGTGCCCCTCAAGTTCTATTTTCAAAGTGGATATTTATGTTTTTAATCACATATGTAACTGTGTGAGAGAAACCACTTTTAAAAAGTTTTTCTATTTTATTGAAATTCTGTTTATGTTTGGACTTCTCTGCTAAACTATAAGCTCCTCTAAGGAGGAAACAATCCCTTTCTCACTGAACCCCAGCAGCCAGCTTAGTGCACAGGTATTGTAAGTAAATTTCTACCACCAGCGGGGAACTAAAGAGCCACTCTGTGAGGTGAGAGTGGGGTGGGAGGGGGAAGGAGGGTGCTGGGGTCTGTTTTAACAGATCTCCTGAAAGGCGTTCTCCACTCAAGCCTTTAGAGCAAGACTTGCTTTGGGGTTGTCGCTAGTTTCCTTTCACCAGGAGGAGTTTGTCACTTTAAGGCAGATACCAGGAAGTTAAAAGTGGATGTGGAAGGGCGGGGAGGGATAGAGACACTGGGCCACTCTGTCTCCAGGGAGGGTAGTTGCGTGTCTGGGCGGCCACAGCTGAAAAATAAAGGTTGTAGGATTTTTTTCTGCCCAAAGCAGGGTTGGCCCACGTTATATTTTCGCTGCAGGAGGGAGCGGGTGCCGCTAAGTGGCTGGGCTTTGGCTGGAAGGAGGTGGAGAGGAATGGCTCCTCCCCATTGGCTGTTGCTGTTTGCACTCAGTTGCTTTATCAGTCTTTGATAATAGCTGAAGGGCAGAGTAACCCCTGCATGACAGCTGAAAGATCGGCCAAGTGCTGCAAAAGACAGTGAGATGGGTTACCGCAGTGGGGCTCTCAGTTCTGGGTCTTGCAAACTCAGGGCTCCCATATCCCTTGCGCAGCCATTCCCTACAGCCAAAGGGAAGGCAGAATCTGGCTTCCCCCAAAACACCTGTTGAGGCAGCATTTATTTGGATGCGGAGACCAAGGTCTCTCTTCCTCGAAATGTGTTAACTGATGTGTGCTTTCTGTCTTTTGTCCTTTTTTTTTTTTTTTTTTTTTGGACAGGTTACATTGATCCAGCCTGGTGAAGACATCTGGAGACCATGACTAAGAAAAGAATTGCTGTGATTGGAGGAGGTGCAAGCGGGCTCTCTTCTATCAAGTGCTGCCTGGAAGAAGGCTTGGAACCAGTCTGTTTTGAAAGGACTCACGACATCGGAGGACTCTGGAGGTTCCAGGTAAGTCTCCTGGTTCTTTAATACTTGTAAACCTCTCTGCCACTAAGGGCCCCACAGGAGTGTTAGTTTGCAACCTCAGGAGCTCCCCAGGTGTAATCTGAAACTTGAGCACACAGAAAGACCCAAAAAAGTGGCAGGCCACTCCAGGTTGGTAGGTGGCAGGTTTAAATAAGCAAGGGACCTTAAATATGAGGCTTGTCCTGGGCAGCAGTAATACACGTAGATCTCTGCACCCACCACATGTTAAAAATTCATATAGAGGCATCAACTGGCTTCCATCAGTACCATGCACATGGTCTCAACACCACATCACTAGGAAGGCAAGCAGAATGCACATTCCAAGAAGTCTCTGAGGGTCCAATTCCTGGGTCAACCTGTGGTCACATCCTCTCGATGACCTCCTCCCAACATGCCACTTCTCCTGACCAGCTTTTACGGGGGGGGGGGGGAATGTCACACAACCCCCTCTTCCATAGTGTCCCCTAAGCAGTCAGCAAGGGGTTTCAGTATCACGGAGGTGGTTCATTTGGTGTCTGTCTGCACTGGGGGGCAGATACCATAGCAACAGTGTGGTTACATGCAAAAGAAAACACAGATTAAGATAATGATTCTCAAAACAATTATTTTTTCCACCAAGAGCTGCATGATTCCAACAACTGATTTATTAAGTTCCCTAGCTTGGGGGTGGCTCCTTCAGGGATTCACTTGTGTTCTCATGTGATTTAGTAAAGGCGATACATTAGCAGACTCATCAGGTATGAACACACAGCATACCTGTTCGGATAATGGCACGGTGCCTCCTTTTGAGACAAAAATAATGCCCGAAGCCATTCTATTTTGGAGGGCAGTTCTTCTCACTAGAGATATTTCAGTATTCAGTAAGGACAGGTTTTGTTGGTTATCATTTAATATTTCCTGGATGAATTTAGTAAGGGCATCTATATGTGCTATAACATCCACCAAACCAATGGAGGAAACAAAGACAACAGCCACAGCCAAATAATCCATGTCAGTGAAAGACACGGTGTACCTACCTAGTCTTGAGAAGAGAGAAATTGGCAACTGTTGTTACCATGGTGGTGGGGAGGGGGGCGATTCTCCCCTGTGCCAAGGGAAAACCCACGGTGCAGTGGTCCCACCACCCAGGTGGGAGCCATAGCCAAAGATTTGTGCCACACAACCACTGAGCCCCTTTGGGTGGCTGCCCAATAAATACCCGGGTGATGTGACCAGTCAGTACCAAACCAGTCACTTTCCCTTAATATGACGGGATGATTACACAGTTCCCATGATGTCTATCTCATATTCCTGTTACAGTTGGGTTGGTTCTGTTTAGAATGACTTTTCTCTTCCTAATAAAGGGGTGCCCAGGTGTTCAAATGTCCATAAACTTATCCCAGATCTGGCTCAGTGGTGGTATTTCTAGAACCAATCCATTCAGCAGTTTAATAAATGTGTAGTTTAATTGATAGAAAAAGAAGACCCATGCCCAGTGTTATTGATCATGTGTGCCATGGGCCAGGTTTCCAGATTAGTACTGGTAACATCAGATGAAATCAAGAGTGCTAGTCCTAGCTCATCCTTCTTAATGTACTGTGTTAGGGCCTTTTAGTCCCTTTCCTGGAAGGGCGATACCCACCGTGGCAAGCCTGAGGAGCTAGAGGGGGGCAGCTGCCCACATACCCATCAGTTGGATTGACTTCTTTGTTGGACATAGGAGTGGGCCCACTGTAGCAAGATATTTCCATCAGGTGCCCATCCTGCAACTGGACACCAAAGGAGCAGCAGAGTCTAAAGTCAAACAGATGTTTAGTAGGAAATTGTATGGGGAGGTGTTTCCCTGCTACAAGAATGCCAAGGCCTCATCTTTAGATGTTAGTGTGGCTACAGTTTTAGGACTTTGACCAAGTCATGTATACCATCCATGTTGGCCAGGGGAGGCGGCACTGTCAGGCGTGAGATGGATTAGGGGTGGGTTATGCCAGAGCAAGACCCCCATCTTCTCCCCCTCTTTTAATGGTACCTGTTCCATTGCAGGTATAGTATGTTTCAACAACAGGTTAAGCTTATAGCAGAACAATGGGATCCCAGAGGAGACTGACTAGTTCCTCCTCACCCAGGAGTGCAAAATAACCACCAATCCCAGAACTTCCCACTGCAAATTCCAGTAGATAATGCCTTTCCCAGGTGTGATGGGATTTGGTGTTTTCAGCAGCATAACTTGTTGATCCTTGGTATGAGTTGGGGCAACAGGTCTTACTGGTTGATTATGAAAATGTGTTAATGCCTGGAATGGTACCTTAGTCTACTTGGCCAAGGTGGTTTTACCTGTTAGTAATGTCATCTGCTCCTTTAATATTCCATTTTTCCTTTCTACCAACCCTGCTGCTTGGGAGCAGGAACCTCTTTTTACTGTCAAGACTCTTTTTTTAATGTTTATTTATTTTGAGAGGGAGAGAGAATCCCAAGCAGGCTCCATGCTGTCAGCACAGAGCCCGATGTGGGACGTGATCTCACAAACCATGAGCCAAAATCAAGAGTCAGATGCTTAACTGACTGAGCCACCCAGGCACTCCTCACTGTCATGACTTTGACCAGTCTTGCACATCATGACCCTTGAAATGGGACCCTCCCCCCCACCATCACATCTACTGATGAGGGTATCCATACATGATATTCAGTTTCTATAATCCCCTAATGGTGACAGCCTGGTTTGCATAGTGCCAGGGGAAAGCTTGGACTAGGCCAGACGCCAGTGTCCACACAAACCAGGGCATATGTACAACCTTTACACAGAGGGACGGAGATGATATAATCAATTTGCCAGTCCCATACTGGTTGAGAACGCTGGTGGGTGACTTAAGATTCCTTTGGTATTTACCTTTGGCATTGTTTAGAACACACAAAACATGAGTCACTGTAGTTCAAGGGCAATATGGGCTAAGGTATCAGCTTCCTGATTGCCAGGGGATGTCATACTTTATAAGCAGGGATGTAGAAGACAGCCTGTACCACAGCCCCTTGTAGGTAGACCCAAACATCTTTTTACATATCCTGATTCCCACAAGGGCTTATTCATGATCATCCACCCCTCGGCTTCCCAATGTCCAAGCCATGGGTCTCATCCCTTTAAAACAATCCAATTGTCAGTGCAAAGGGTTAACAAAGGATTAACAGCTAGAACTTACGAGCGATTGATCGCCAGCCAAGCTGTTCTGAGTTCAGCCCACTGGCTGCTGAACTTTGTTCTTTGTTCCTGTTTCCATCCAGATGGTGTCATTATTGGGTTAAGTAGTGACTGCAGTCCTCACAGAGGGATTTCCTGGACTAGACCCATCTGTGTACCAGACATCAGCCAAAATTTCCCCACTACCTCCCCACAGGCTACAGGGACACAACAGGTATAGGGGCAGGGGCACTTGGAGGATCGATATACCCCACAGGTCCTAACTGTACCTGCATTTCTAGTAGGCTGCTGGACAGGGTGCTCCTCTGGCATGCCACTCAATCACAGTGGGAGTTTGAGCCATAGCAGAGGTGGGTCAATGGAACGTATTTTCAACCCATCCCTTCATAGGTAGGGAAGCTCTTACCACAATGTGCTGTTCCTTAGTGAGAGGCTTAACCTGAAGGGGTCCTTGGTACGCTGATAGGAGCTGTTGCTCTATGGTGGTATGTCAGGTTGTTGCCTGCTTCCAGAGCTGACCCAAATTCCTAGGAGTACTCTCCCCTTCTCTTGTTTCTGCCAGTGTCCAGCTCATATATTCCGGAGTCACAGACCCATCTAATTCAAATGGCAGTCTTGCTTGAGCAATGCTCAGAACTAACCTGCCTTCTAGCATTTTGGCCTTTCAAAGACAGCTTACTGCTCTGATCCCCAGTTGGGGGGGGGGGGTGTCTTACTGTTCTTTACCAGGTGATATAAGGTAAGGGGACACTGTATCAGCTGGGGAATAAAAGTCCTCCAAAGCCCCTAAATCCCTACAAAGACTGGCACCACATTCTTAGGGGTTGGATAGGCTTGCACCTATCTGGGACAACAGAAGTCTTATACGACCAGACAACTCCCAAAAACTTTACAGTGATGTCTTGGCCTTGAATTTTTTGTGGGTTCACTGCCCATCCTCTCTCTCTCCAATAAAGCTTCCAGGGTGTCCTGCAGCAGAAGCAAGTCTTCCCATGTTAACATTGTATTATCAATGTAATGGGCCCATTTTAGTGATATGGAGAGGAGACCAGGGTGGGTCTCAGGCTCCCATCCCATGACATAGGGTAGGGCTGTGCAGGTAACCTTGGAGAAGCACTTGGAAGGCCCATTGTTGCCTCTCCCATGTAAACGCCAATTGGTCTTGTGACTCAGTGGTCAGGGGTATACTGAAAAAAGGCATTTGCTAAGTCCAGTGCAGCACAGTGCACTCCTAGGACTCTGGCCAAGGTATCTAAGATGGTGGCAACGTTGGGCACAGCTGTCTGGATGGGGACGCACTACCTTGTTCAATTCTAGGTAGTGTGTGGTCATTCACCATGAGCCATCTGACTCTTTCACTGGCAATGTTGGGCTATTGAAAGCACTATGGTCACTTACTGCAGTTTTGGATTGCTTCTCCTAGTTCCTTGTGCCCCACAGGCAATTTATATTGTTTCACAGTTACCAGTCTGCAAGGATGACAGGCTTACAGGTTGCCAGTTGATCCTTCCCCTCAGCACTTGTTTGATTTACCCAGAATTCAATGGAGATTTGCCCAAAGATAGGAGAAGGGGTGAGGAGCCTCCAACTGCCTAAGCCTAGCCTTTTAGTCAACCAGTGATCATTACCTCTTGATGACCTCCTCCAACAACAAGATATTTTATCTTTCATCAGGAAATATATGATGGGTTTAACAATGATTAAACTTGGAAGAATTCAACCTGCTGACCTCTTCTCAGCTGCTACCACCTCAGGTGCTATTCAGGTTCTTCTTTCCCTATGCTGGCAGCAAAGTAGGACACAGGTTTCTTTACTGATGTCTATGAAAATGCCCCAGAGATCATTTTCATTTAATGAGTTTTGCTGCTCTCTGAAAGAGAGTAACAATCTTGCAGGTGGGCAGTGTGAGGGTGGAGTGTAAAAAAATAACAAATATTAGAAAATGTAAAGTGGTGGGGTGCCTGGGTGGCTCAGTTGGTGAAGGGTCATTCACATGATCCCCCGGTTCTTAGTTCAAGCCCTACATCAGGCTCTGTGCTGACAGCTCGGAGCCTGGAGCCTGCTTCAGATTCTGTGTCTCCCTCTCTCTCTCTCTGCCCCTCCGCTGCACTTCCTCTCCGTCTTTCTGTTTCATATAAATAAACATTTTTAAAAAAGAAAAGAAAAGAAAAGAAAATGTAAAGTAGTTAGAAAATTTAGAGTGGTTGCTCCTGGTCTGCATTAATAAGTAAGTGATCTTGAAATACCTGCTTACAACTCCTTCCGGGGATCCCCTTTTCAGTCCTCTCTAACTTTATGATCCTTCCACTCCCCTCTCGTCCCCTCTCCTTCTTTCAGTTCTGGTTCAATGTAAAAAACTTTTTTTATGTTTTTATAACTTATTTTTGAGAGAGAGAGACAGCGCATGAGCGGTGGGAGAGGCAGAGAGAGAGAGGGAGACAGAGTCCGAAGCAGGCTCCAGGCTCTGAGCTGTCAGCACAGTCCGATGTCACGGAGCCCGATGTTACAGAGCCCGATGCTCAAATCACGGACTGCTAGGTCATGAGCCGAAGGCAGAAGCTTAACCGACTGAGCCATCCAGGCGCTCCAAGTATTTATTTATAAAGCATAAATATATTTGCTGTGTGCTCCAAGTCAGCACAGAGCCCAATACGGGGCTCAAACTCACGGCCTGTCTTAAGAGGGCAGAGGGTGCCTGCAACTGGGATTTCTTGTCCTTGCATATATTCAGTTTTAAAATTGAGTTATTAATATGTACATCCAGTCCTACAACTTGTTACTAAGTTTAGGTATCATCTACTTAAAAGATAGTTAAAATAATTATATGCCAAAGAATACCAACCTCCTTTACTGATCTTCAAAGTGGCATGCATTTGGGTTTGCTTTTCAAATCACTTTTTAGGGGCACCTGGGTGGCTCAGTTGGTTAAGCGTCTGACTTCAGCTCAGGTCATGATCTCATGGTTTGTGAGTTTGAGCCCTGCATTGGGTGGGCTCTGTGCCGACAGCTCAGAGCCTGGAGCCTGCCTCCCTCTGTCTCTGCCCCTTCCCTGCTCACACTCAGTCTCTGTCTGTCTCTCAAAGATAAACAAACATTAAAAAATAAAATAAAATCACTTTCTAAACCAGTGAATGGCATTAAGGTGTCCAGATGTGTTTCAGATTTCATAAAAGAAGACAATGTTGACCAACTGCTTAAAAATGGCTTTATAGCATCTTGACTCTGTCTTGAGGAACAAACTCTATTTGACAATAGTCCTTATTCAGACCTAGAGTGAATACTCCTTGGCAGAACCCCCATGCCTTAGTTTTGGGCACAAGCTGAAAAGGCTGTTAATTAGTGTTTGGTAATTAGTAGAAAATCATACTTTTGAAATCCAGCCAGAACTTAGTATAGAGGTTAAAATCATAGCCTGGGTTCAAATCCTGTGTCTGTACCTACTAGCAGACAAAAATCAAGAGTCAGAAGTTTAACTGTCTGAGGCACCCAGGTGCCCCTATTATTATTATTATTATTATTATTATTATTATTATTCAGAGACCCTGGAGTGGGGCCCAAGCTTTTGGTGTCTTTGGTAAGCATCACAGCCAGGTTTGGCAATGACTGATCAGGCATGAAATCACTTCAGGACCCCATTCTACCTGATTATCAGGTTTCTGGCTTTTAATTCCAAAGTGGTTTAAACTTGTTCTCTGTTAAAAACTTAACTTGAGGGGCGACTAGATGGCTCAGTCAGTTAAGCGTCCAACTTTGGCTCAGGTCATGATCTCATGGAGCATGAGTTCAAGTCCTGCACCGGGCTTTGCTTCCTTAAAAATAAATAAGCTATATTTCATCATAACTCTCTAACCTCTGTTAAGACAGACTACATCTGTGCCCATTATTATATTGTATGTAATATACTTACACATATACATACATGTACACACACACACACACACACACACACTATATTTCTAGAGCCAAGTGTAATGCCTGGCACATGCTAAGTGTCAAATATATTTATGCTTTATAAATAAATCCGTGGGGCACCTGGGTGGCTCAGTCGGTTAAGCTTCTGACTTTGGCTCATGACCTCGCAGTCTGTAATTCGAGCCCCGCATCAGGCTCTGCGCTTACAGCTCAGAGACTGGAGCCTGCTTCAGATTCTGTCTCCCTCTCTCTTCCCTGCTTGGCTCTGTCTCTCTCTCTCTCAAAAATAAATAAACATTAAGAAATTTTTTTTTAATTCCTTGAGAAGCACAATGTCTTGATTGGCTGCTTAGAATGCTTGTGGAGGGATATTTGGGTGGTGAACTGATTTCATTTCAGGTTGTGATCTCACCATTTGTGGGTTCAAGCCCTGTGTCAGGCTCTGCGCTTGATAGCATGGAGCTGATTGGGATTTTCTGTGTCTCCCTCTGTCTCTGCTCCCACCCCACTCACGAGCGTGCAGGCTCGCTCTCTCTCTCTCTCTCAAAATAAACAACCATTTAAAAAAAAAAAGAATGCTTATGTAAATAGAGACTTTCATTCTCATATATTCCACAGTTATACAGTTGTGGGTCCTGAGGTATTATAAACATCCATTAATTTGGAAATAAACATCTCTTACATGCCAATGTTGTTTTGTCAAGAATTTCCTCTGAGATCTGTTTCTACCACCCCCTTGCTTATTATTTGGAGTCCTGCTTCCTCGCCCCCACAACCTTTCTGTGATTCACTGGGGGTTTCACACATAGGATCATCCCAAGCACTTTGGAATTCTACCATTGCTGCCACGTGTCCAGTAAGACATCGGGCACTCAGGGCTGCCATTTTCTTTTTCTTGTGATAGGTCTTAGAGATTCAGCATACATGTTTTTCTTCTCAGACACTGTCGCTTGCACTCTCCCATCTCTTTTCCTATGTCTCCATTCCACTTGCAAAACAGGAGTAGGATTCAGTCTCCACTTGCCTTCTTCTTGTTATTGCTGAATACTTTGCAGTAATAATTACTTATAAGTTCTCAAGACATTAATTTCAGTCATTTCTTGGTCTCCTCATTAACATTAGATCAGACTGATAGTGGAAAGTAGGTGCTAATGGGAAATGTATCTTTTTGATTCTTCACACTTTAATATTACTTTAGGAGTGAAATAGCTTTAAAATGATAAACTCCTTATGAATGCTGAGGATTTAATACGTATTTAATGCTGGAAATACTTTTTTTAAGAGTCTTTAGGGGCGCCTGGGTGGCTCAGTTGGTTAAGCGTCGACTTCAGCTCAGGTCACGGTCTCACGGTCCGCGAGTTCGAGCCCCGCGTCGGGCTCTGGGCTGATGGCTCAGAGCCTGGATCCTGCTTCTGATTCTGTGTCTCCCTCTCTCTCTGCCCCTCCCCCATGCATGCTCTGTCTCTCTCTGTCTCAAAAATAAATAAACGTTAAAAAAATTTTTTTAAAAAAAGAGTCTTTAGTCAATCTGAGTTTTCTAAACCCTTAAAGCATACCAAAGCAGTGCTTTTCGAACTTTAATGTGCATATGAATCACTGGAGATTTTGCCAAAATGCATTCTGATTCATTAATCTGGAGTGCTGCCAAAATTCTGCATTTCTTTCTTAAATTTTTTCTTCCAAACTTTTATTTAGATTCAAGTTAGTTGTGTACATATAGTGTAGTACTGGTTCCAGGGGTAGAATTTAGTGACTCATCACTTACATATAACACCCAGTGCTCATCACAAGTGCCCTCCTTAATGCCCATCACCCATTTAGCCCATCCCCCCACCCACCTCCCCTCCAGCTACTGTCACTTTGTTCTCCATAATTAAGAATCTCTTAGGGTTTGCTTCCCTCTCTGTTTTTATATCTTATTTCATTTTTCCTTCCCTTCCCCTTTTAAGAAACAAATGTTCGTCATTTGTTTCTTAAATTCCATATATGAGTGAAATAATATGATATTTGTCTTTCTGTGACAATTTTGCTTAGCATAATACCCTCTAGCTCCATCCATGTCATTGCAAATGGCAAGATTTCATTCTTTTTGATGGCCGAGTAATATTCCATTGTACATATATACCACATCTTTATCCATTCATCAGTCGATGAATCAGTTTGGGTTCTTTCCATACTTGGGCTATCGCTGATAGTGCTGCTATAAACATTAGGGTGCATGTGCTCCTTCAAAGATTCTGCATATCTGATAAGCCCCTAGGTTATATAGATGCTGCTAATCTGAGAACTACATTTCCAGTTGTAAAGCTCTAAACAGCATATGTAGGGGTGCGTGACTGGCTCAGTCAGTAGAGCATGTGATTCTTGATCTCAGGGTTGTAAGTTTGAGCCCCAGGTTGGGTGTAGAGATTACTTAAAAATAGTATCTTAAAAAACAGAGTATATATATATGTAATATAAAGAAAGCTACCATGTGTATACAATATAATGTAAAATGTGGTGTATTGATAAATGTTAATTTAAAATATAAAAACATTCTTTATTTTTAATTAAAAAAAATTTTTTTAATGTTTATTTATTTTTGAGAAAGAGTGAGACACAGCGTGAGCAGGGGAGGGCCAGAGAGACAGCGAGACACAGAATCTGAAGCAGACTCCAGGCTCTGAGCTGTCAGTGCAGAGCCCAATGTGGGGCTCAAACCACGAACTGTGAGATCATGACCTGAGCTGAAGTTAGATGCTCAACTGACTGAGCCACCCAGGCTCCCCTATTTATTTTTGAGAGGGAGAGAGAGAGAGCACAAGCAGGGGAAGGGCAGAGAGAGAGGGAGGTAGAGAGAATCCCAAGCAGGTTCCACACTGTTAGTGAACAGCCTTATGAAGGGCTCAATCCCATGAACTGTGAGATCATGACGCTAGCCAAAATCAAGAGTCAGGTGTTTAACTGACTGAGCCACCCAGGCATACCTAAAATATAAAGTTAAGTAATAAATACCCTTATATGAGTAGCTTTTAAAAAATTCTTAGGGGCACCTGGGTGGCTCAGTTAAGCCCATGACATCGGCTCAGGTCACAAATTCACAGTTCATGAGTTCAAGCCCTGTATCAGGCTCTGTGCTGACAGCTCAGAGCCTGAAGGCTGCTTCAGATTCTGTGTCTCCCTCTCTCTCTGCCCCTACCTTGCTTGCGCTCTGTCTCTCTCTCTCGCAAAAATAAATATTAAAAAATAAATAAATAAATAATTCTTAAATTTATTAACTCTCTTCCCACCAAAAAAAAAAAAAAAAAAAAGACGAATGAATACAGAAGCACTTCAAAGAGGGTATAGAGCAGTGGTGCTCAGCAGTGGCTGTACTGTGAAGAGTTACCTGGGAAACTTTAACAAATACTGATGTCAGTGCATCCAGAGATTCTTCTTTTATTGGTCTGTGGTCTCAATAAAGGTCTCCATTACTTATTTCTCATTGCAATTGATGTGGAGACCTTTTCCCTATAGTTTTTACCCCAGCTTTCTCAGGTGATAAATGAGGATGACATTGTACCTTTTTTTAAATGTTTATTTATTTATTTTGAAAGACAGAGAGAGACAGTGCATGCACATGGGTTCCCATGAGCAGGGCAGGCACACAGAGAGAGGGAGAGAGGGAATCTCAAGCAGGCTCCACACTGTCAGCACAGAGCTCTACACGAGGCTTCAACTCACAAACCATGAGAGCATGACCTGAGCTGAAGTCGGACGCTTAACCCACTGAGCCACCTAGGCACCCTATCAGCTTCCCTTGTTTTGATGACCTTGACAGTTTTGAGGATTATTAGTTATTTTATAGAATGTCCCTCAGTCAGGATTTGCCTGATGTTTTTGTCACCGTTAGACTGCGGCTATGCATTTGGGGGAAGAAGACCATAAAGGTAAAGTAACATTCTCATCGTATCACATCAGTAGTATGTACTCTCAATATGACTTACCACTATTGATGTTAACCTTGATGACCTTGTGTTTGTCAGATTTTGCCACTGTAAAGTCCCTCGTCTTTTTTCTCCCTTGCCATACTATACACTCCTTCCCATACTCTACTCTTTGAAAGAAAGTCACTATGCACAGTATACACTTAAGGACAAAGTTGGCTTTTCTAGGCCTTTTGTCTTTCAATATAAACTTTAGTATCAAGTTGTCACTGTCTACAAAATAGCTTGCTGGGATGTTGGTTGGGATTGCACTGAACCTATAGATCACCTTGAGAAGAACTGATATCTTAACAATGTTGAGTCCTTCAATCTACAAGCACCGAAGATCTTTCTACTTATTTAGAACTTTGATTTTTTTCATCTGTTTTATAGTTTCTGCATATAAGTCTTACACATATTTTATTAGATTCATGACTAAGTATTTAATTTTGTGGGTCCAATTGTAAATAGTATTTTTTTTGTAAATTTAAATCCAATCACTCATTTCTGGCATATAGGAAAGTAATTGGCTTTGTATATTAACCTTATATCCTCCAACCCTGCTATACTTGCTTATTAGTTCCAGGTTGTTGTGGGTTTTTTTCTGTTTTTTTAATCCATTGGGATTTTCTACATAAACAGTGATGTCACCTATGGATAAAAATAGTTTTATTTCTTCATCCCAATCTGTATACTTTTATTTCCTTTCCTTTTTTTTTTTTGCTTTAATGCCACTTTATTTATTTTTGTTTATTTATTATGTTTTTATTTATATTCCAGTTAGTTAACATACAGTGTAATATTACTTTCAGGTAAACAATATAGTGATTCAACACGTCCATAAAACACCCATTGCTCATCACGACAAGTACACTCCTTAATCCCCATCACCTATTTAACCCATCACCCTACCCACCTTTTCTCTGGTAACCATCATTTGTTCTCTGTAGTTAAGAATCTGTTTCTTGGTTTACCTCTCTTTTTTTCCCCTTTGCTTGTTTGTTTTGTTTCTTAAATTCCACATACGAGTTAAATCATATGGCATTTGTCTTTCTCTGACTTCTTTGATTATGTCGTTATGACTTAGCATAATACTCTCTATCTCCATCCACATTGTTGCAAATGGCAAGATTTCATTCTTTTTATGGTTATTATTCCAATGTGTGTGTGTGTGTGTGTGTGTGTGTGTGTATACACACACATACATACCATACTTTCTTTATCCATTCATCAGTCTGTGAACACTTGGGCTATTTCCATAGTTTGGCTACTGTAGATAACATTCCTGTAAACATTGGGGTGCATGTATCCCTTTGAATTAGTATTTTTGTATTCTTTGGATAAGTACCCAGTAGTGCAATTGCTGTATCATAGGATAGTTCTATTTAACTATTATTGGAACTTTATTGGAACCTCCATACTATTTTCCCCAAATAGCTAAAGCAATCTTGAAAAAGAAAAGCAAAAATGGAGGCATCACAATTCCAGACTTCAAGTTATATTGAATATAATATATATATATATTATATATTATATTATATTATATTATATTATATTATATTATATTATATTATATATATTATATATATAGTGATCCAAATAGTATGGTACTGCTACAAAAACAGACATATGGATCAATAGAACAAAATAGAAAAACCAGAAGGGAACCCACAACTATATGGTCAATTAATGTTTGACAAAGCAGGAAAGAATATCCAACAGGAAAAAGTCTCTTCAAAAATGGTGCTGAGAAAACTGGGCAGCAACGTGCAAAAGAATTAAAATGGACCACTTTCTTATACCACACAGACAAATAAATTCAAGGGGTGCCTGGGTGGCTCAGTCAGTTGAGTGTCCGACTTCAGCTCAGGTCATGATCTCACAGTTCGTGAGTTCGAGCCTTGCGTCAGGCCCTGTGCTGACAGCTTGGAGCCTGGAGCCTGCTTCTGATTCTGTGTCTCCCTCTGTCTCTGCCCCTCCCCGGCTCATGCTCTGTCTCTCTCACTCTAAAAAATGAATAAATGTTTAAAAAAATTTTTTTTAAAGAAAAAAGTTCAAAATGAATTAAAGACCTAAATGTGAGACATAAAACCATAAAAATCCTAGAGGAGAACATGAGCAGTAACCTCTTTGACATCAGCCATAGAAACTTCTTTCTAGATATGTCTTCTAAGGCAAGGGAAACAAAAGCAAAAATAAACTCTGGGGACCTCATGAAAATAAAAAGCTTCTGCACAGCAAAGGAAACAGTCAAGAAAACTAAAAGGCAACCTTCAGAATGGAAGAAGATATCTGCAGATGACATATCTGATAAAGGGCTAGTATCCAAAATATATAAAGAACTTATAAAATTCAACATCCAAAAAACAATCCAATTTCAAAATGGACAAAAGACATGAATAGACATTTTCCAAGGAAGACATACAGATAGCCAACAGACACATGAAAAGATGCTCAACATCACTTATAATCAGAGAAACACAAATGAAGACTACACGAGATATCATGTCACACTTGTCAGAATGGCTAAAATCAACAACACAAGAAACAACAGGTGCTGGTGAAGATGTGGACAAAGGGGAACCTTCTTGCATTGTTAGTGGGAATGCAATCTGGTACAGCCACTATTTCCTTTTCCTGTCTTATTGCACCAACTAGGATTTCTAGTATAGTGTTGAACATGAGTGGTGAGAGAGGACATCTTTGCCTTGTTCCCAATTGTAGGGGGAAATTGTCCATTTTCTCACTATTAAGTTATGAAGTTAGCTGTAGGTATTTTGTCAGTTGTTTTTATCAAATTGAAGAAATTTTCTCTTTTCTTAGTTTGCTGAAGGCTTTTTTTTTTTTAAAGTCATGTACGGGCGTTATATAAACAACATTTCACAAAAACAGAAGAAAAAAATACTACCTCCTTCGTAAATCAACTTGTTTTTCCTATTTTCAGGCTATACTGACTTAAAAATAAATGAAATAGGGGCACTGGGAGGCTCAGTCATTTGAGTGTCTGACTTCAGCTCAGGTCATGAGCTCACGGTCAGTGAGTTAGAGCCCTGCGTCGTGCTGGGCAGCACAGCCCTGTCTGTGCTGACAGCAGAGCCTGGAGCCTACTTCCGATTCTGTGTCTCCCTCTCTCTCTGCCCCTCCCCTGCTTGTGCTGTCTCTGTATCAAAAATTAATAAACATTAAAAAAATTAAAAATAAATAAGTGAAATATATTCAGAGAGAACTACCTAACAGGAGAAAACTTATACAATGTATAATTATATAAATGTGGGTAGACATAGGTATACAATTGCCCTATGCATACATAGTTTTATGCATTTGGTGGTGAGAATGTGAATTTAATTTTGTAATATTACCTTTTTAACTAAAAATTGTATCATAGGCCATTTTCAGTGTTCCTACATAGATTTGAAAATTATAGTTTAGGGGCATCTGGGTGGCTCAGTTGGTTAAGTGTGCGACTTCAACTCAGGTCATGATCTCATGGCTCATGGGTCCAAGCCCCACGTCAGGCTCTGTGCTGACAGCTTAGAGCCTGGAACCTGCTTCAGGTTCTGTCTCCGTCTCTCTCTGCCCCTCCCCTGCTCACATTCTTTCTCTTTCTCTCTCTCTGTCTCTCTCTCAAATATAAATAAACATTAAAAAAATTTTTTTAAAGAAAATTATAGTTTAGATGTCTCCAAATTCATTTTCTGCTATGGTCTCTTCACTCACATATTTAGAACTTCAGCTGGGATAAATGGAATTTCCAAGGGCTAGCTGCATATCTCTGTTTCCCAAACATTCTCTTCATGTGGCTGACTTGGGCTTACTCACAGAATGGTGGCTTAAGGTAGTTGGACTTCTTACATAACTGCTGACTCCTGCCAGATCAAGCTTTCTAAGAGACAGAGGGCAAAAGCTGCAAGACTCCTTAGGACTGTCTTGGAAGCTATTGGGTATCATTCCAACTTCATGCTGTTGGTCAAAAGCAAGTAATAGAGACCACTCAGATTCAAGGGGAAGAGACTACCCAAGGGCACAAATACCTGAAGATATGAAGGGATGTTATGTGTCTGTATAACTTTTCCATTGGCATTTCTTTCAGAAACTTTTTCAAATGTTTAGTGACTGTTTATAAACCATAAAGTTAATTCTCAAGTTGCTATGAATGCTTCTTATTTACTGTAGGAAAATCCTGAAGAAGGAAGGGCCAGCATTTACAAATCAGTGATCATCAACACTTCTAAGGAGATGATGTGCTTCAGTGACTATCCCATCCCAGATCATTATCCTAACTTCATGCACAACTCCCAGGTCCTGGAGTATTTCAGGATGTATGCCAAAGAATTTGATCTTCTAAAATATATTCGATTGAAGGTAGGAAATTTTGTGAGTGTCTTTGTGTTTGAAGTTGTCAAATAAATGAATAATGTGGTTTCATTTACCAGTGTTTACAAGTAAAGACTGGCTTAATATGCCCATATATCTATCCTATCCAGACAACAACTCTATTCTTGTGTCTTCTCTGTGCCTGAAATATATCCATGGAAAGGTCCTTTTTCTGTATATTTTGGGCTTCAGATCTTGGAAGCCACCTGCCAGAATGGTTCCATTCCTTCATTTTATACTATTTAATTGCAATAAAACAAATGAGGGGAAATGTTTTCCCAGTTAGAGAGGGGAACTGACAGATATGGGAACTTAAAACCTTCTCAGTCCGCCACAACTTACCTGCTACTGCTTAGCCTTTTATACTTTCTGAAGTACTTGCCAATGCATTAGTTTTATGTGATCACAACAACCCAGTGAAGCAGTTATCGGGAACTTATTGAGGAAGCCAAGAAGTTAACTCTGGTGTAGAAGAAAGAACACTGAAATGGGGAATGAAAATTTGAGTCCTAGTCTTTGCTCTACCACTAATCAACTTGTGACCTCAGGCAAGTAAGTTCCTAAACTTTGATGTCTCTTGTTTGTAAAAATTTTCTTGTTTGTAAAACAAGATGGTTGTACTAGATCACTCCAATGGTTCCTTACTGTTAAGTCTTCCATGATTTTTCTGTCATCCTTAACCATGGCCATAAAAAACAAAACAACAACAACAACAACAACAACAACACAGGTATTTCTGACAACTGGCAAAAAGCCTAAATCTTCTACCTTTTTGTTTCCCCCTGTGATGAGAACTATTTGGATCTACTCTCTCAACAACTTTTTTTTAAATTTTTTTTTTAGTGTTTTATTTATTTTTGAGACAGAGAGAGACTGAGCATGAGCAGGGGAGGGGCGGAGAGAGAGGGAGACACAGAATCCGAAGCAGGCTCCAGGCTCTGAGCTGTCAGCACAGAGCCTGACGCAGGGCTCGAACTCACGAACCGCAAGATCATGACCTGCACAGAAATCAGACACTTAACTGACTGAGCCACCCAGGTGCCCCAGAGCTACCCAGGCACCCCTCAACAACTTTCAAATAGGACTTGTCTGGAGGTCAGGGGAGGAATAGGCACTTAATGCATGAGGTGTCTCAGAAGCACTGGAGAAGCCGAAGTTCTACTCGAGTGTCGCATGACATCTTAGGTACTGGTCTAAGAGAACTAGTAATTTGCACTTTTCTAGAAGCAGGGGAGAGTGTGGCATTATCCTGCCATTTTATTTAGCCTGCCTCACGGGAGTTTTCTCACGCTGACCCCAGCCCCAAACAAAAAAGTTCTTATTTGTGAAATATGAAAATTAAATATTCCTGCATTAGCTCTATTATGTGATATCATACTTGTGACATCATATGTGATATCATATGTGTTAATACCCTGCAAAGAGAGACATGTCAGGGAAAATGTCCACTGTACAGGCTATGGTTACAGTCTCCCGTAGCTATCACTTTTCTTTCAGACCACTGTGTGCAGTGTGAAGAAGCAGCCTGATTTCTCCACTTCAGGCCAATGGGAGGTAGTTACAGAATCTGAAGGGGAAAAGGAGGTAAATGTCTTTGATGGAGTCATGGTTTGCACCGGCCATCACACCAATGCTCACTTACCCTTGGAAAGCTTCCCTGGTGAGTAGTCTACAAGGAGGGAAGCCTGTGTGCCATGCCCGTGATTGATCTCTGAGGAATGGGAAAATGGTGGTCTAAGTGATTCCTACCTTGGGATGAAAAAAGGGCTTATAATAATTCTACATGTTCCCCTAAAAGATGTTGGGGTGACTTTGATTATTGCCATTTGGGAGGCAGAAATAACATTTTCGGGGACTAGAGAAAAATTAGAAGGCTCTATCTTTGGTTTCACAACAACCTTAGTTTTTCTAAGGATCAAAAGAAAGAACATGAACTTGAAGGTTGAAGGATTTTTCAGCAATTGAGGAAACAAATGAATATTGAGTTTCTAAGGAAGAAATTAAAACTTCAAGAAAGAAGTTAATTATAGTCTTTGACCTGGATTTTCATTTTGAAAAAAACAAAGCACTCTATTTATTATATTCTAGAGTATATGAAAACATATAAACTCCAATTGAAATGGATGTGTTTAATTTAATTTTAAGTTTATTTCTTTTGAGACAGAAAGAGAGAGAGAGAGTGCACCCGAGCATGTGTGTGTGCACACAGGAACAGGGGAGGGGCAGAGGGAGAGGGAGAGGGAGAGAGAGAACCCCAAGCAGGTTCCTCACCCTCGGCATGGAGCAGCCTGACTCAGGGCTTGATCTGCAAACCGTGAGATCATGACCTGAGGGAAATCAAGTCAGTTGGCTTAACCAACTGAGCCACCCAGGCACCCCAAAAGTAGGTATTTAAAGAGGATGAAAAGACAAAAGGTAATGGAGATTTTCTGAAGGAGTTTGGATTTGGGAGTCCACAAGTCCAAAATATAAACATATCCTGAGTTAAGCCAACTATTCATGATAAGGAAATCACAAGATTCTGCTCTGAGACTGTGAGAAAAGAAAATAGGCAAATATATTCAGAAGGCAAGAGTGCAGCTGTGTAAAGGGAGACTATGTGGAGATGTGTGCTTAAACTCTACACACCGCTAACAGAATGAATGATTTGACAAATGATAGCAGATAAACCTCATCCGATAATTCTTTTCCCTTCCCTTGCAGGAATTGAGAAGTTCAAAGGACAGTACTTCCATAGCCGGGACTATAAGAATCCAGAGAGTTTCACTGGAAAGAGAGTCATTGTAATTGGCATTGGAAATTCTGGAGGGGATCTGGCTGTGGAAATTTCCCACACAGCCAAGCAGGTTTGAATCAGTAAATTACTTTGCTTCACCAAAGAAGCTGTATGTGGACCCAACATAGAGTATAAATACCTCTTCATATAGCCCATATAGCAGCAAACACAGGGCTTGGCTCTGTGACCTCAGTTGGCAACATTATGTTGATGATATGAGGGAGCCAACATTCCCTGTTAGATTCCCATCATTCAGTTGACCTCACACTAAAGAATCCCAGTGATCCCAATCAGCTGTCTCTTCTGAATGTGCCTCTGACTTTAAAGACCATGCAGTTCCTTGGGGAGTTTGGTCAAATGCAGCCTTCAGAGTGTGGCTCTTGTTTAGGACAGCAGAAGTGCCACAGTCTTACGTGAAGGAAAGCACACTGGTTTAGCTGAAGGCTTTGTGCTCATAGGATGGTGGGGGAATTTTCCTCTTCTCTCCCCAAATGGAAAAAAAGAAGCAGTCTAATCTTTCCGAAGATAACGTGGATATCAGTATGGAAAGCATCCACACTGTGGTACATGCAAGTTCACCTCAGCTCTGCATACAGTTCAGTAATAGAAGGACATTCACCCTAAAGCAATTTCGATGTCCTAGAGGTCTTTTTTGTTTTGTTTTGTTTTTTATCATAGATTTTGAACTAGGAAGAGAGTGCCTTCATTGTAAATTCCTAGAAAAAGATGTGTCATTGTTACATTTTGTTATTCGTGTCTTTATTGAATCATAACTTTATTGGCAATAGGGGAATGTCTGGTTGTTTTCTAGTAACTTTAATTAAGCTGTGTTTCTCCACAAATATGTTTTAAATTACTATTTTTCAATAGAAGTTTAATGCTGCAACTTTGTTAAGTGACCTTTACTCAGAAACTCCATTCAATAACACTTCTCAGTATTATCCCCATCCATCACCACAAAAGTAATTTCATATGTTATTCCATGCATCAATTCAACAAGCTTTATCAGGAAATTGGTATTAAAAAAAGGGTTAAAACGTGTGTAGGTGTAATGATGAAAGATTGTGCAAGGTATATGGTAGGGATCCAAACACGTTGAATGGTCAGTTATAAGGGCGCTGAGACTTCCATGCACTGAGGAACTGTAGATTGCCAAAGAACAAAGCATCTAGAGCAGGTGGAGATAAGGTGGCTGTGTCTGAGAAAGGCCGGGACAATGCACAGCAAAACCATGTCTGTGTGGCAGGGGCAGTGCCGACATCCCACAAAGCAAGCCAAAGACACTCACTTGCCAGGTTCTAACTTTTTGCTTTATGTATTAAATTGTATTTATTAGAATTTGTTTGTAAATCAAAAAATTTAAGTGGATCTGTAAGTTTCAGTATATCAAGGAAGTTTTGGTATAATAATTCTTGTGGTATAATGCTTTTGTGAAGAGAACATATCTGTTTCTTATAAAACAACTTTCCTCACATTTTTTTCTTATAAATCCATTTTTTCTTATAAATATGGTGTTAAAACAAGGTATAGATAGAAAACTGAAATAAGAAGTATGATGATAACCATTAAGCATTTATTGAATGTTTACCATATGCCACACCCTTTGCAAAAACACTAATTCTGACAACAGCCTTGCGATGTATTATTGTCACAATTTTGTATGTAGGGAGCCTTTTAATTGAGACTCTGAGCATTTATAGGACTCATATACTTTTATAACAAAAGTTATACAGACTGCACATAAAGCTGTGTGATTCCTAGGACCATGCATACTTAGACTATGATATGTCAAAGTGCTCAATAATGAGAGCCCATGCGGTTACCATCAGTGAGAAGGTATGTGTAAAGTACATTATCATCCCTCTGTAGACAGGTCACCGTTTTATGGAAGAGCTTAGACAAAAGACCATAAAGCAGGTAATTACATCCCCAGAAAGTCTTGTAGAGAAGGAGGTACTTTTGCCAAGTAACTGAATATCAAAACTTTATCAGCTTCCTGTTGTTTGACTAGCGATCTACAGTTTTTCCTTTAAGCAGTCAGTGAAACAATTCTTCAGCAGCACAGGATTTGGGGTGACTCAGACCTGAGTTGGATATTCAGCCCTTCCATTTACTAGCTGTATGATCTCAGGCAAGTTATTCATCTTCTCATGCATAAAATGAGGATAAGAAGAACTACCTCAAGGGACTGTTGTATTGATTAAATAAAATATAGATAAAGGCCCTGGCACAATCACTTACAGGTCATAATTCTCAATAAATGGAAACAATAAATGGAAACAATGAGGATGATGTGTTGGGGAGACTAGAAGATGTGTATGCTAGACCCCCCCCACCGTGGAGGAAACACATTTGGAGAGACAGAAATGAGTGTAAAAAGTTTAATATGGATATAAATGATAAATAACAGGTGTGGGTTTGTTTTGGGGTTTTTGGGGGTGTTTTGTTTTGTGTTGGTAATAGTGCTAACAATGTCAAAGGCAAAAAAGACTGAAGGTTTTGAATTAAATGATGTGCAATTGATTTCAGCTCAACTGCTCCATAATTTTAAATGAGTTGACAGGTGGTAAGTGCTAGAGTAGCTCAGAGGATGGAGAGAAAATTGTCAGCCAGAATGGTCAGTAGTGTCTTATGGAGGAGGCAGACTTGATCTGGATCTTAACAATAAATAGGCTTTGGAGAATTAAGAGGATAGGCGACTTTTCAAGGAGGCATAATGCCATTAAGCAGAAATGCAGTGGTGGTTCAGAGCAAGACACATTCTTAGTGAATGCCCTAATCTAATTGTACACATAGTGTTTGAGAAGGAAAACTGCAGAAAATAAAACAAAGATCGTGCAGGGACTAAAAAGAGAGATGAATGAGTCTGGACTTAATCTTGAAGAGAGCAGGTGCTATCAAAGGATTATGAGCCAGAGAATGGCAAAAGCAAACCATTTTTTTTTTCCATGCCCCAGGTTTTCCTCAGCACCAGGAGAGGGTCTTGGGTCCTGAATCGTGTAGCAGACTATGGATATCCCCTTGATGTGTTAGTCTCTTCTCGATTTAAACATTTTCTTTTGAAGATCTGTGGTCAATCATTAGCAAACAATTTTTTGGAGAAAAAGATGAACCAAAGGTTTGACCATGAAATGTTTGGCCTAAAGCCTAAACACAGGTATGTTACCAGGATGGGGGTGGGGCAGTAATAGCCAAGGCACAAGAACAAGGACTGTTGGCACAGGTTAACAGAACTACCCCTACCCATACATTAAGAAAACCCACAGATCTGTGGGGCACCTGGCTGGCTCAGTTGGAAGAGCATGCAACTCTTAATCTCAGGGTTGTGCGTTTGAGGCCCACGTTGAGTGCAAAGATTCCTAAAAAGAAGAAAAAGAAAAAGAAAGAAAATCCACAGATCTGAGATCAGATTTCTATTTTGCCCTCATAGGAGTCCAAGATCTACTCATCTGTAATCTTCAAGCTATGACTCTCCTTGACCTTAACCATTTTATTATTTCCTCAGATACAACTTCTTTTTAATTTTTTTAAGGTTTTATTTTATTTTTGAGAGAGAGAGAGAGAGCGAGCAGGGGAGTGGCAGAGAGAGAGGGAGACCCAGAATCCAAAGCAGGTTCCAGGCTCTGAACTGTCAGCACAGAGCCAAACGCAGGGCATGAACTCACGAACCATGAGATCATGACCTGAGCTGAAGGTGGATGCTTAACCCACTGAGCCACCCAGGCACCCCACAAGTTCTTTTTACATGATGCCCAGTAAAAACAACAAAATGGGAGCAGAGGGCAGTGTTCATTCATTTATCCAACAAATACTGAACACGCGTAATGAGCCAAGCATTATACTGGGCATGAGAACACAGAGACTAAAGACCTAATAGTAATGCTAATAAAATAACAACACTTTATTTTTGAGGACTTAATATAAGACAAGCACAGTGCTAGACTGGAGTTAAATACATTATCTCATTTAATCCTCATTACAACCCTAAAGGTTAGTACTATTTTTCATTTCCATTTTGCAGTTATAAAAATTGACACTTAGAGAAACTAATTTGTCTGAGGTCACACAATAAATGTCAGACTCTAAAAATGGATTTTACCTTAAATACTCTAAGGAGGAGACAGACAATAGAATATGATGAATGCATGGAGTGCTATGGGGGTATGAAGGATGGGAGTCCACACAGTCAAGGAGGGAGACTATGAAAGCATTTCTAGAAGCTGATTTTGAATGCTTTATTCCCTCCAATTTTTTAAATTTATTTTTTTTTAATTTATATCCAAGTTAGCATATAGTGCAACAATGATTTCAGGAGTAGATTCCTTAAGCCCCTCACCCATTTAACCCATTCCCCTCCCACAACCCCTCCCACCACCCCTCCAGTAACCCTCTGTTTGTTCTCCATATTTAAGAGTCTCTTATGTTTTGTCCCCCTCCCTGTTTTTATATTATTTTTGCTTCCTTCCCTCATGTTCATCTGTTTTGTATCTTAAAGTCCTCATATGAGTGAAGTCATATGATATTTGTCTTTCTCTGACTAATTTCACTTAGCATAATACCCTCTAGTTCCATCCACGTAGTTGCAAATGGCAAGATTTCATTCTGATTGCCAAGTAATACTCCATTGTATATATGTACTACATCTTCTTTATCCGTTCATCTGTCGATGGACATTTGGGCTCTTTCCATACTTTGGCTATTGTTGATAGTGCTGCTATAAATATTGGGGTGCATGTGTCCCTCTGAAACAGCATACCCATATCCTTTGGATAAATACCTTGTAGTGCAATTTCTGGGTCGTAGGGTAGTTCTATTTTTAGCTTTTTGAGGAACCTCCATACTGTTTTCCAGAGTAGCTGCACCAGTTTGCATTCCCACCAGCAGTGCAAAAGAGATCCTCTTTCTCCGCATCCTCGCCAACATCTGTTGTTGCCTGAGTTGTTAATGTTAGCCATTCTGACAGGTGTGAGGTGGTATCTCATAGTTTTTATTTGTATTTCCCTCATGATGAGTGATGTTGAGCATTTTTTCATGTGTCGGTTGGCCATCTGGATGTCTTCTTTGAAGAAGCGTCTATTCATGTCTTTCACCCATTTCTTCACTGGATTATTTGTTTTTTGGGTGTTGAGTTTGATATATTCCCTCCAATTTTTTATCCTTTTAAATGCTCAGATTTACTGCCTACAAAATAGTAAGTACAATGAGCACCCATACACCTTTCACTTAGATTCACCTGTTAGTAACAGTTTGCTATATTTGCTTTCTCTCTCTCCCTTTCTCTGAAGATGGGTAAATCCCATCTATCCATCTGATTATATCACATCCATCCATCCATCCATAGATGAATACTACATATTCTTTCCTGAACCATTTGAGAGTACGTTACAGCCACTCTAACACACTTTACCCTACATTCTTTAGCATATATTGCCTAAGAAATAGGGCATTCTCCTACATAAACATAATACATGATCATATGGGAAGTTCAGCATTAATAAAATACTATTATCTAATGTATCACATTCAAATTTCCTAAATTGTCCCAATAATACTATTTATAGCTCTTTTATTTTTAAATCCAGGATCCTTTCAGGTATTACCCCACTGCATTTTTTTTTAACTTTCAAGTTTTATTTATTTATTACACCCCACACGTTGACATTAGATTCCCAGGCTCCTCCCCACCCCCATTCATATCTAAATATACAGCATTGCATATATATTTGTGCAACATTATATTAACATGAAAATAAATTATAACATTAAATTATATTAAAATAAAACATTAAACATTAAATTATATTTTAAATAGCAATTGATCATACCATGCTGCTTCTGAAATTCTTCCTACTTATACATTGTGTAAAACAATTGTTTCAGGTTTCTGCCTTTTTAAATAATTTTTAATTTAATTTTAATTAAAAATTTTTTGTTTTTGTTTTAATGTTGAGTCATAGACGTCCTTTCCATATTTTAGATTTTATTCTTTTATTGGATATGTCATTTATGAGTATATCTTCCCATTCAGTAGGTTGCTTTTTAATTTTGTTGATGATTTCTTTCACTGCGCAAAAGTTTCTTATTTTGGTGTAGTCCCAAAACTTTATTTTTGCTTTTGTTTCCTTGCCTGTGGAACCTATCTAGAAAAATGTTGCTAAGACTGTCGAAGAGATTACTGTCCATGTTTTCTACTATGACACTTATGGTTTCAGGTCTCACATTTAGGTCTTTAAGTTTATTTATGTTTATGATATAAGAAAGTGGTGCAGTTTCATTCTTTTGCATGTAGTTGTCCAAATTTCCCAGTACCATTTGTTGAAGAGACTGTCTCTTCCCCATTTCAGATTCTTGCCTCCTTTGTTACAGATTAATTGATCATGTAAGTGTGGGTTTATCTTTTTTTTAATTTTATTTTTTATTTTTTAAAATTTACATCCAAATTAGTTAGCATATAGTGCAACAATAATTTCAGGAGTAGATTCCTTAGTGTCCCTTACCCATTTATCCCCCCCACAGCCCCTCCAGTAACCCGGTTTGTTCTCCATGTTTAAGAATCTCTTATGTTTTGTCCCCCTCCCTGTTTTTATATTATTTTTGCTTCCCTTTCCTTGTGTTCATCTGTTCTGTGTCTTAAAGTCCTTATATGTGTGAAGTCATATGATTTTTGTCTTTCTCTGACTAACTCCACTTAGCATAATACCCTCCAGTTCCATCCACATAGTTGCAAATGGCAAGATTTCATTCTTTTTGATTGCCGAGTAATACTCCATTGTATATATATACCACATCTTCTTTATCCATTCATCCGTCGATGGACATTTGGGCTCTTTCCATACTTTGGCTATTGTTGATAGTGCTGCTATAAATATTGGGGTGCATGTGTCCCTCTGAAACAGCATACCCATATCCTTTGGATAAATACCTTGTAGTGCAATTTCTGGGTCGTAGGGTAGTTCTATTTTTAGCTTTTTGAGGAACCTCCATACTGTTTTCCAGAGTAGCTGCACCAGCTTGCATTCCCATTACCCCATTGCATTTTATTGTCATATCTCTTTAATCTCTTCAATTGAAATAATTCACCATTTTTTGACATAGATTTTTTTAAAAGAATCGAGCCACTTGTTTTATAAAAAGTCTCAAAATTCGGACTTGCATAGTTGTTCCACCCTTACTATCATATTCAGGTGAAACATCTTTGCTACAAATATTTACAGGTTTTGCCTTCTTGGTAGATCACACCAGGAGCCACATGACATCAGTTTATCCTGTATTAATGATGTTAAATTTGATCCCTTGAATAAGGTGGCACCTACCAGGTTTCTCCTTTGTAAAGATTTTCTTCCTTTGAAATTAATCAGTCGGGTGATAGTTTGAGACTATGTTCTTCAACAACTTTTCACTCATTTATTTCACCCAATTATGGAAACTGTAGCATCCATGACTTCAGTGATTACAAAATGAATTGGGTTTTTAGAACAATAAGAGATAGTCAAGCAAATAGGGTAAGGAAGTAGCATTCTTTCAACATTTATTTATTTTTGGGACAGAGAGAGACAGAGCATGAACGGGGGAGGGGCAGAGAGAGAGGGAGACACAGAATCGGAAACAGGCTCCAGGCTCTGAGCCATCAGCCCAGAGCCCGACGCGGGGCTCGAACTCACGGACCGTGAGATCTTGACCTGGCTGAAGTCAGACGCTTAACCGACTGCGCCACCCAGGCGCCCCTGGAAGTAGCATTCTTAAGTACAAGGTCTTAGAATAATGAAAAATACATCTTGCTCTTGGACTTGCACGTAGCCTGGTTTGGCTGGACTATAATAAAATGGCAAAGATCAAAGAGTGATTGAGTACCTCTCCAGCCTCACTGAACAGGTACATTAAAACCTGTGTATCCTCTGCTAAATAAAACTTTTGAAGCGAAGACAGTCCAGAGCCATTGAAAGATTTTAAACAAGTGAGTAACCTAATAATAAATACATTTTGGAACAACTACTCCAAAAATGATGTAGAAGATAACTGAAGGGGAATGGAGAAGGAGGCCCTTGTAACAGTCCAGGTAACACAGAGAATAGATAAAACTATTCTGAGGATATTAAGAGGAGAAAGGGAAAGCCCATGTGAACAGATAGAAGACTCACAGTTTTGTGGCTTGGAAAACTATGTGGATTGTGGTACTATTTGTGAAAAGGAATAAGTTTGGAGAGAAAGATAAATGCTGTTTCTAGGAAATATTACTTAACAGGCAGGCCCAGGGGATCCCAAGAGAATTCATAAAAAAAATTTTTTTTGATATAAATTTTCAAATCCCAGACTGTGTAACCTTGGGTAAGTCATTTAACTTCTTTAGGCCTCAATTTCCTCATCTCTAAAACCTGGATAATGACCCCTGTGCTGGGTCTTTCACTGAGTTTATGTAAGACTCAAATAAATGAGTGTATATAGAATCCATTTACAAATTGCTAAATACATGTAATTTATTATACAGCTTGCAAAATGATGGTCTAATTCTAGCTCATGGTGGTTTGAAAGTGGAAATGAGACTCAAAAGAACGCTGATAGTCCAGTCTTATAGACCTATTGACATATGGATAAAAACTATAGGCCTGTGGCCATTTCATATCACTGAAAATATTACTATTCCTTGAGAAACCATAGATACACTCTTCAAATAAGACCATTTTTCTTTTACTTCTTCAATGTCTTCTCTTTCAGTGCCATCTAGGGCCCAACTTCTGCTCTGAGATCCAGATCTGTTCCAAGCTGGTATATGTTAGACCTTTCCCACATTTCATGGATAGACCAAGAGAGAGACCATTGACATATTGTTTAACTACTTCCATCAAAGTAGAATTTTACTTACATGTTACTAACATTCTATCTCACTCTCATTTCTCCTTTTGATCTTTATCACCACTCACAGAGCTCTGAGTCAGCATCCAACAGTGAATGATGAACTGCCAAATCGTATAATTTCTGGCTTGGTGAAGGTGAAAGGAAATGTGAAGGAGTTCACAGAGACAGCCGCCCTATTTGAAGATGGCTCCAGGGAGGATGACATTGATGCTGTTATCTTTGCCACAGGCTATACTTTTGCCTTTCCTTTTCTTGAAGATTCTGTTCAAGTAGTCAAAAACAAGATATCCCTATATAAAAATGTCTTCCCTCCTAACCTGGAAAAGCCAACTCTTGCAATCATAGGCTTGATCCAGCCTTTGGGTGCCATTATGCCGATTTCAGAGCTCCAAGGACGCTGGGTCACTCAAGTATTTAAAGGTAAGTGACCAGACAAGTTGACTAATTACTTAATGGTATGTTTAATTATGTTTATGTTCTTGCTTTTAAATAGGTAGAAAGTATGTATAACTGTAATAGTGCCTGGCATAAAATTAGTGCTCAAAAATTATTCTTGAGTGAATATAAAGTAATAATTTATAACCATAGACATATATTGGCATCTCCTGGAAAATCTTGCCCAAAATAGGCATGCTTTGCCTGGTGATGTTTATTTTAAAAGTCTGGGGTATGGGGGGGCGCCTGGGTGGCGCAGTCGGTTAAGCGTCCGACTTCAGCCAGGTCACGATCTCGTGGTCCGTGAGTTCGAGCCCCGCGTCAGGCTCTGGGCTGATGGCTCAGAGCCTGGAGCCTGTTTCCAATTCTGTGTCTCCCTCTCTCTCTGCCCCTCCCCCGTTCATGCTCTGTCTCTCTCTATCCCAAAAATAAATAAACGTTGAAAAAAAAAAAAATTTAAAAGTCTGGGGTAGGCCAGACATAGATCGCTAAGAAAGTGTTCCTCAGTTGATTCCAATGTGCACTCCAGACTAGAATCCACTCATCTATATTTTAGACAACTGATATATATATATAGATATATAGATATAGATATAGATAGACATAGACATAGATATAGATATAGATATAGATATAGATATAGATATAGATATAGATATAGATATAGATATAGATATAGATTTGTGAAGCAAAAGTCATTATAGAGAAAAGCAAATATAGAAATGGTGTGATTGATTTCAGCCAAAAATTAAGACCTGGTTAAAGAATAGTCCAGAATGTATAAGATTCAACCTCTCAAATTCTTACTTTCCCCCTTTAACATCCCCTGTTTCAGTTTTGGCTAGGAGAACATGAGAAAAATTTTAGGATTTGGGATAGTAGGCTCAACATGAATCAGGAGAATGATATGGCTTCTAAACGGCCTAATTATATCTAGCATCATTAAAGAATTGTAATATCCTAGAATTTACAACTGTTCTTCTCTAAACTGGTCAGCCCATACCCAAAGACATATTTTACAAGTGAAACTGGAGTGCATGAAAAGGAGAGAGACAAGAATGGTTCAGGGATTTGAAAATGTACCTACCATTTGAAGTACAACTGAAGGAGCTGGAGAGGTTTACCTATAGAAAATAAGATTCAGGGGAGATAGGAGAGTTCCCTTCAAATATTTCAAGAATGTCCCATGCCAGGGGCAGCTGGGTGGCTCAGTAGGTTAAGCATCCAACTCTTGGTTTCAGCTCAGGTCATGATCTCACAGTTTGTGGGTTCGAGCCCCGCATCAGGCTCTGTGCCATCAGCACAGAGGGATTTTCTCTCTCTCTCTCTTTCTCTGCGCCACCCCATGCTCTCTCTCTCCCTCTCTCTCAAAATAAACATTAAAAAAAAAAAAAGAATGTCCCATGGCAGAAGGATTTGATTTGCTCAGTATCACTTCAAAGGGTTGACCAGAACCAAGGAGTGAAATTTTGAGGGTTGCGCAAAATCAGTTTAAAATTAAAAACAACCACGCCAACTGTTTTTTGTCAGCTGTTGCCATTTCAAGATGAAATGGCCGCCTCTGAAATTGTGAAAAATCCAAACAGAAGAGGAAAGCCTTATCTTTCATAGGACTTTAGTCATAAAATGGGATCAAGAATTCATTTTTACTTCCTTCTCTCTGTGGTAAAGCCTGTTTGTTACTAAGAGTACAAATGTACCCTGGCCTTTACTTTGCTCTTTATTTTTCACATACTTTTGGGACCATTTATCATTTCCTTATGTCCATATTTCATTTCCCAATTGGAAGATGAGGAGGAAGATATTGATTGGAAGACAGTATCGGAGAAATCTCTCCCAAAGAGATAGTAGAATAGAGTAAGTTACCATCCTTAATGGCATCATATTGTGGTGGTGATAGGGGAAGGTGATCCAGTGAATTGTAACCTACTCGAGTACAAAAAATTATTTTGTATTTCTTTGAATTCTCCATGGCATAGTAATTGTTAATAGGATTATTGTTGTCAGTGAGGTAATCTTACACTTAAAATTTTGATTTTTCTCTTTAGGGCTAAAGACATTGCCCTCACAAAGCAAAATGAAAGCAGAGATAGCTAAGGTTCAAGAGCAAATGGCAAAAAGGTAAGAGAGTGTGTGGTAATTTCCTTCTTAGTTCTTAATTAGAGCAATATTGGACTATGTTTATCTTCCTCATGTTATTTTAAGGATTTAGATTTTTTTTTATTTTTTTAATGTTTATTAATTTTTGAGAGACAGAGACAGAGCACGAGTGGGGTAGGGACAGAGAGAGAGGGAGACACAATCTGAAACAGGCTCCAGGCTCCAAGCTGTCAGCACAGAGCCTGATGTGGGGCTCAAACTCACGAATTGTGAGATCATGACCTGAGCCGAAGTCAGATGCTTAACTGACTGAACCACGCAGGTGGTCCAGGATTTAGAGTATATTTTGAAGGGAAGGGAAATGATAGTTTGTGTGACAATAAAATGGGGAAATAGCACCAAATGGTTTGAATATGCATGGAAAAGAACAGAAAAGCATTTAAAATCCTATGATTAGAACCTAAAAGAAAGATAGGAAAAAGTACATGGAGGGAAAATCAGGTGTATTAATTTTGGCAGGATTACTTGAAATGCTAGTGGAGCTGCCAAAGGAAGAGGGTCAATGATTTAATGGGAAGAAGATATGGCCCAGTCACAAATCTGTAGGTGTATCTACAAATCAACACAGGTGAGCACGGGGCTGGCTCAGTTGGTAGAATATCAGACTCTTGATCTCTGGGTCATGAGTTCAAGCCCCACACTGGGCATAGAGACTCCTTAAAGAAAAACAAAAAAACAAACCAGCATAGGCTACTTTGTCAGCTGTCATCATGTAACAGCACCCTCAGGTCACAGCAGCTCATGGTGTGAACAGTCTTTGTGATCTGGGAAAGTGGAAACATCAGCTAGTTGCTTAGTGCTTGGGCCAACATGGTAATTTAGCAATCTGAATTTCGGAACTTGAGTTTATACACTAGGTGATTTTTATTTGGACAAAGTGGAAGTTGATGGTAAGTTCCTAAATTTTTGTGCAAAAGTTAGGGGTATAATCATTCCAGGCCCAAAGAGGTGGTTTTCTTTCATTGATTTTACTAGCATAACTCTCCCCTGTCTGGGAAGAGGAGCAAGTTTTTAATTAACCCTGCTATCCTTTCCAGGTATTCTGCTGTTTTTCTCCTTTCACTGCCAGATTTCTACAATAAATATTCTACATTATATGCTCTAAATTCTCATTCTTTTCTTCCTCCTAAGCCTCCTGTATTGTAACTTCTATCCTTCTGCAACTGTTCTCTTGAAGGTCATCTATGACCAATTCCATTTTTCTTCTCACTGGTGAGTTTGGTGCTTGTAAATGTCTCTTCCTTCTTGGAGTGCTTTCTTTCCTTGCTTTTCTGGCAGTAAATATCCTATTTCAACTTCCCGCCTCTCTTTCCCCTGACTTATTTTTGTCTAACTACCTTTTGACTGTGAGCAGTCCCCAAAGATACAATTTAACCTTTATCGAGGGTCAACTGTGTACGCACACTATGTGTTTTATATGCATGGCTTCATTTAATCCTCCCAACAACCCTACAAGGCTGGTACAAGTGAATCCCTTTTGATAAACCTTTATGAATACTCAGCTCTTGACCCACCACTGAAGGATAAATGTATGCCTACAGACCCTTCAGCCAACATAACATCCATAAGGGGAAGCTCTCAAATTCTTTCCTGTCTTCACTTCTCTTTGAAACTAGTCCCATTTCAGGAAATTGCTATTTGACCATCTGTCATTTCCTCTGAAATTCTATCTCACCAATTCTACCTCAAATTTATTTTCTATCATTTTTTTCCTGTCCCTGTTTTTGGATTCCTCAAGCAATCCCATCTAATCTCAATTAGTTTGACTTGGTTTTTCTCTTCCTTCCTTTCTGTCCTACTCTTCTTTGTTTTATTTTCATTATAGGAAGAAAAGTTACCAGTGAGCTCTCTAAATCCCACTCCTGCCACAAGTATCTGTTACCACATTTTCCCTCTAAAAAGTTCTAGCTCTTCAAATCTGCACTTGGTGTAATGCCTCCACCTGGCTCTGTTTGGATGGCCACTACCTCTTGTGGGATAAGTCATCCCCCCACTCCTTTCAGGATTCCAAATTAGCACTGGCCCGGGGAAGTCCTGCTCTGTGGACCCCACTACCACTGCCTCATAAAACAATTGAGGGTCCCAAATTTGAGAATTTTTGTGGTGAGTTTTCTCATAACATCAGAGTCTTCTCTGAATCTGCTATATTTGCCTCTCTCTATCCATCTTTGTTTTCCACAACATGCCTCTTCTACTGTAGGTAGCACCCACAGATATTCTATGCTCATATTCCACATTCATTCCTGCTTTATTCCTTCACTCTGCTGCTCCCCTGACTTGTAACACTTTGCTGTTTGCTAGCAGATATGTCTTCCACATCTTTCAAGGACATACTGCTCTATTTTAACTACCCTCTTCTAACATTTCTACTTAGCAATCTAAAACCACACAATATACCAAAAATCTTATATTTTCTTGTGCTTTATGTGTATCTATCTTCTATCTTCCAGTAGATTATAAGGTCCTTAAGGATAAAGACAATGTCTTTCCTTTCTTCTTTGTTTTCTACAGCTCCTAGCCAAATACGGAGCCAATAACAGGCAATCAGAAAGCACTGATTAATTGACTGAATTATTGACAGGCCATGGCTTCTGTCTTCTCTGCTTCAGGTATGTGGAGAGCCAACGCCATACCATTCAGGGAGACTATATAGATACCATGGAAGAGCTGGCTGATCTCGTGGGTGTCAGGCCCAGTCTGCTGTCTCTGGCCTTCACTGACCCTAAATTGGCAATACAGATCATCTGGGGACCCTGCACTCCAATCCAGTATCGTCTACAAGGCCCTGGAAAATGGGATGGAGCCCGAAAAGCTATCCTCACCACAGAAGATCGTATCAGGAAGCCACTGATGACAAGAGTTATCGAACACACTAATTCCACGACTTCAACAATAACAATGGCTAAGTGTATGCTGGCTGTTGTTTTCTTTGCTATAATTGTGACCTACTTTTAGCTGTCCCATTTGTCATTGCCCCAGTTTTCTTTGGAAAGCTGCACCTAGAGATGCCTTCAGAATCTGATGAGATTGAACAGCTCTTGGCTTCACATTGTTCAGGAATCTACTTTTCTCTTGCCAAAGCATTAATCTTCTTTCCTCTTTTCCTTACAGTGAGACTCTAGCTTTTCATTCATATTGATTTCCCTCCCGTCCTCTTGTGACCCACCACTTTTTCCTTTCAATAACCCCTGGACTATGAGCTCAAGTATCCTTTCAGTCATCTTTGTAAGTCCTTAGCAGACTTCTTGACATGTGGTATGTGCTTGATAAATGTTGTCAATATTATGGTGGGGAGAAGTCAATATCTGTATACTGGGTGACTCCATGGAACTCTGCTTCTTATTAGAAGTTCAATCTTGGAGCACCTGGGTGGCTCAGTCAGTTCAGTGTCCAACTCTTGATTTCAGCTCAGGTCATGAACCCCAGGTTGTAAGATCAAGCCCAGTGTCAGGCTCCATGCTGAGCATGAAGCCTGTTTAAGATCTCTCTCTCCCTGTGCCCCTCTGTTGAGTGTGCTCTTGCTCTCTCTCTCTCTCTAAGGAAAAAAAAAATAGCTCAATCTTTTGTTTTTAATACTGTAACTAAATGTAGGTTTCCTGAGAGATCAGAGAATTAATGGTCTTATATACATCTAAGATGAGATATATAAACACTTAAAACATTTTATTTCACTAGTGATTCACTAGTGTGTCTGATACCTCATCCTTTTTACTCTTTTCCCCTAAGCAATCTGTCTTTATTTTCTCAATGAAGAAACTACCTTCAACTTTCTATGCTCAGGGGTCATCCTAATAATCCAGCATCTGTGAATAGATTTGACTTGGCTGAAAAACTTGGGATTTTAAGTTAGCTGTCTGATCTTCTTTTGATCTCTTAGTTCCCATATTAGGATCCAACAAGACTTTGCCTTAGAAAATATGATCCATAGCTGCCAACTTTTGTGGTATGGCCTACAAATGTCATTTGTGTCCCCTCACTCCTACTTTCTCCTCTCCACTCCCTCACACACACAGAGTCTAAGTAGTCAATATTCAAAGAGGTTATTTATGTATTAAAACAAAATTGATACTAACTAAATACAGGGGCAGTCTGCTTAAAACAGTTCTCTTAGGGGCGCCTGGGTGGCTCAGTCGGTTGAGTGTCTGACTTCAGCTCAGGTCATGATCTCACAGCTCATGAGTTTGAGCCCCGCATCAGGCTCTGTGCTGACAGCTCAGAGCCTGGAGCCTGCTTCTGCTTCTGTGTCTCCGTCTCTCTCTGCCCCTAACCCACTCGCATTCTGTCTCTGCCTTTCTCAAAAATAAAATAAACACTTAAAAAAAACTTAAAAAAAAAAACAGTTCTCTTAATGGCATACAATGTAGTTCTGAAAAACAGCAAATGAAAAGCAGACTCCCGTTTATGTCCCAGGACTGCTGTTGATCTTGTTTTCTCATTTGTAGAAGCTCTATTCTGCTCTTGTCTCACAAAGTTAAACAAGTGTTAGCTATTGGGCACACCAAATTTCATCAGCAATGGGACTAGATGTACCAGCCAGGTTTGTATTGATAAATAAGCTGTCATGCAATACATTTTCACATTGCTGCCTGTCATATAACCAAAGGACAAATCTGAACAGCTAAAGAAACATTAGAAATTATTATTTCCCAATGTAAATGCACATAAGAGAACCAGAAATGTAAGAACTACAACTTGCTCCTAATCATTTAACTATTTGCTCATTTAACTATTTGCTATTTAACTATTGGCCTAATTTACAGGTAGAAATGCCTTTTGAAAATTAGAGAACAAAGAAATGGTATTACTTCTTAGGTCTTTTCCCTTCCCTAAAACTTGTGATACTGGTGATTTATCGTCTTTTAAAAATGGACTCAATATCTTACAATCTGCAGATTATTCTAGTCCAAAAGTAAAGGTTGCTTACTTCTTTTTCATTTCCTTCTTTTAACATATAAATCTGCCTTTTTTAACATGTAAGCTTATTGAATGAACAGCCCTTTGATAATGTAATTACCAGTTATCAGCAATAAGTACCCCAATTTCCTCTTTAAATAAAAGTATGTAATTATAACTTCATTGACTCTCTCATTTTATTTATAATATGCAAGGTTACAGAAAAAATCATTGGTTAACTTGTAAACCAAGCTAAAAGTAAGATATGAATAGGAAACCAAACTAAAAACAACTCCAGATACAAAGCCCTCACTGCTGATGAATGTGTACTAATATTCATCACTTTACCATCCTTTGCTTTTGTAATTATGTTGAAAGGTTATATCACTTTCCCATTATATCACTTTCCCATCATATTACACACACACACACACACACACACACACACACACACACACACACAGAGTCTTATTATGCCAAGAAAGTAAGAAAGTGCTCAAAAAACAAACTGATGGGGGTATGTCAAAGGGATACAGAAGCCAACCTAAAGTGGTCTCAGTGGCCAAAGGTAGAACAATCTGAGCCACAAAACAGATGACCTAATATTGGATTATAATAAAATATAAAAAATATCAATGAATCCATACAGATATATATAAATGATTGAATAATTTAATAAGTGGAGTAGAATAGACAAATTTCCCATACAGAAGAATTCTAAACAATTTATATAAATATTCTACCCTCAAGGAAATGGAGCATAACTCCCCACTCCTTAAGTATAGGCTACAGAGAGTATATTCCTTACAAAGAGAACAGTATGGAAAGGGGAAAAAAATAACATTACAGTGGAGAGATCTGACAAACACTGCCTCAGGTGCATGATCAAAATGAACATAACCAGTGAGTCATGTTGATAGTCATGCAGCCTTAATATGTGATGACAAGGGTACTTTATCCCTGTGGTCTTCCTCCCCAAAAATGATAGCACCGTCTAATCATAAGGAAACGTCAGACAAACCCAAGTTCAGGAATATCTTACAAAATAGCTAACCATGTTGAAACTATCAAGATCATCAAAAACAAGGAAAGTCTGAGAAATTGTCATAGTACAGAGGAGCCTAAAGAGACCTGACATCTAAATGTAATGTATCTAAAAACAACTCAAGATACAAAGCCCTCGTCGCTGATGAATGTGTACTAATATTCATCACTTTACCATCCTTTGCGTTTGTAATAATGTTGAAAGGTTATATCCCTTTCCCATTGTATCATTTGCATATAAGAACATTGGATAGGATCCTGGAACATAAAAAGGACACCAAGTAAAAATTACAGAAATATTAGGCATGTGAGTGTGTTCTGGAGGTACCACTGCCAGCACCACCACCACCCAGAGCCTGAGCAGAGCCACAGCACAGCCACTGTGTAGGGGAGGGAGTTTACTCTGTGTATAACAGTGTGTGTGTCACTGTAACTTCAGTGGCATTGAGTAGATTGTCAGGATTCAAACAGACCAGGTCATGTGTGAGTATAAGCTAGTGGTCCTTGGTTCAGGAGGCATGGGAAATCTGATCTCACAGTTCAGTTTGTTCCCAGAATTTTTTTTGAAAAATATGACCCAACAATAGAAGATTCCTCCAGAATTCTTCAGAAAGCAAGCTAAAGTAGATTGCCAACAGCGTATGCTTGAAATCCTGGACACAGCAGGACAGAGGAATTTATAGCAATGAGGGATTTGTGTATGAACAACGGCCAAGGGTTTGCACTAGCATATCCTATTACAGCTCAGTCCGTGTTTAATGACTTATAGGACCTGAAGGAACTGATTGTATGGGTTAAGGACGCAGAAGATATCCAATGATTTTAGCTGGCAATAATGTGACCTGGAAGATGAGCAAGTAGTTGGCAAAGAACAGGGTCAGAATTTAGCAAGATGGTTAAAAAAAAAAAAAAAAGGAAAAAAGGGTTAGGAAGATGGTGGTATGACCATGCCTTTTTAGAATCTACTACAAAGTTAAAGATCAACATTAATAAGATCTTTTATGACCTGGTCAGACATATAAATAGAAAAACACCAGTGGGGAGAGGCGCCTGGGTGGCCCAGTCAGCTAAGTGTCTGACTTCTACTCAGGTCATGATCTCACAGCTTGTGAGTTCGAGCCCCACTTTGGGCTCTGTGCTGACAGCTGGGAGTCTGGAGCCTGCTTTGGATTCTGTGTCTCCCTCTCGCTCTCTGCCCCTCCCCAACTCACACTCTGTCTCCCTCTGTCTCTTTCTCTAAAAAATAAACATCAAAAAAAATTTTTTTTTAAAGAAAAAAGAAAAACACCAGTAGAAAAGAAGAAGCCCAAAAAGAAATCCTGTCTGCCGCTTTAGACCCGCAGTAAGCAGCAGCTCTGGGCCAGATTACAGGAATGAACTGTGGCCTAACTGGGAAATACGAGCATTCCAGACTTCAGAAATTAAATCTGAAGAGGCTTCTCCTGTTTTATATATTAGGTGAAGAGTTTAAATCTTGTATCGGCTTGCACAATTTCCCTGGAGAAAAAAAAAATTGCTCTCTGTATTATCACTTGGAAAATAATAGTATGTCTCCTTTGTAATAGCAGTTATAACAGATGTGAAAATAAATATACTTGACTCTAGTATGATTACAAAAAAAGAGCATGGATGCATTTCAAATGTTAGATAGTATTACTGTAATCAAATGATTTCATATCGACCTCTTTATCATGATTCTTCCCTGTCCAGCACTAAAAAAGTTGAACTATTATACTTCATATCTGTAATGATACATATTTTGAAATTTCCCCTCAAACCCATTGCACCAGATAACTTTTTGAGTCACTGGCTTCATTTTGTATTTAAAAAATTATGGGGGCACCTGGGTGGCTCAGTCCATTAAGCATTCGATTTCAGCTCAGGTCATCATCTTACAGTTTGTGAGTTCGAGCGCCACATATAGGGCTCTGTGCTGACAGCTCAGCCTGCTTCGGATTCTATGT